>NC_066280.1:6365000-7615000 GCF_905404315.1 Leptidea sinapis
ATATTATACAAGTAAATGGGTGCCCATTTGAACTCCTCACATAAAATATTCAATTCATTAAAAAATAATTCACCGGGATGAGCATTAAAATCCCCTGTAACAAAAATAGGTTCGTTTTCATAGTCATTTGAAACAGCACTTACAGTCACCATGCAATCGGTAAACATCGTCAGGTTGTTCGGCATATACACACAGGCCACAATAAACAGAGACGCGGCCGTTTCGATGCGAATAGCACTCACTCGCAGATTATCACAATCTATCACTGTAATACAAGGAAACACAGACGTATTCCAGAGCAATGCCGTTCCTCCATATTTCCTCCCCTGCAATAAACCAGCGGACGTGTCTACAGCTGATGTCCCCGTGCTGCTAAACCTGCTGTCTATGCTGTTCATAAACCGTAACTCGTCCTGAGCCAACCATGTTTCCTGTAGTGCTATCCCGACACAATCGTCACATAAACGTCGAATATCGTTCACCACACTCTTTACGTTCTTACAATTATAGCTAGCGAACTTAAAAGGCATAAAAGGCATTTATTTTCTCAAAATTGATTCCTTTAGAATTCTTTTTGATATCATTTCTTATACTACTAGATACTACTACCGCTTCGGAAACAAATGGCGCTCTGAGTGAGAAGAAGCGGCGCAAGAAACTCTCCCAGCATTCTTTTTTCTGCGCTCTTTTCAATAAAAATATACAATATTGTACAGTCATTTCTATCGCTATAAAATAATCACAATCTAGTCCCAGGCTGTCCGATCATTTAGATATTCAGCAGTGGAGTAATAGGATTTACGACAGAGCCATTTCTTTATAAAACATTTAAATTTATTTGTAGATAATGCCTGAACAGTGGCTGGGACTTTATTGTAGAAGTGTATACATTTACCCTTAAAGCTATTATGTATCTTATGAAGCCTACTAGAATTAGTTACAAGCAATCCCTTATTTCTAGTGTTATAATAATGAAAATCACTATTAAGAGCAAAAAGGTGACGATTTTTGTGAACATATATTAAATTTTCATAAATGTACTGACAATAAACAGTCATAATATTTATTTCTTTAAATTTTTCTTTGAGAGACTGTCTATAACCAAGCTGATATATAGCACGAAAAGCTCTCTTTTGCAGTGCAAACACTATATCAATGTCAGCAGCATGACCCCATAGTAATATACCGTACGTCATGATGCTGTGAAAATAACTAAAGTACACTAATCTAGCGGTCGCAACATTCGTGTACTCTCTAATCTTTCTAACTGCATATGCCGCAGAGCTGAGTCTATCTGCTAGATGGGTAATATGTGGACCCCACTGAAGCTTTTTATCTAACGTGATACCCAAGAAGACCGTAGTGTCCACAAGTTCCAATCTCTGGTCATTTATAAGTACGTTGGTTTGTACCTCCGCTGTGTTTGGTGTAATGAACCGTAAACACTTTGTTTTTTTACTGTTTAAGTGCAGATTATTCGTCTCAAACCAACGTACTATCTTTGAGAGTGCATTGCTTACCTCGTCATCAATATCCGCACGTCGCTTCACTTTAAAAATAAGTGAAGTATCATCAGCAAACAATACAATCTCATGGCTATCATCTACCACAAACGGTAGATCGTTAATATATATAAGAAACAAGAAAGGACCGAGAATAGAACCCTGTGGAACACCTATTCCCACAGGTTTACCCGAAGACCGTTTGCCATTTACATCGACTATCTGAACTCTTTCGCTTAAATATGATTTTAACAGATTTAGGGCTCTATTTTTCACTCCATAATGCTTTAGTTTTAGGAGTAAAGTTTCATGGTGGACGCAGTCAAATGCTTTTGACAAATCACAAAAAATTCCCAATGCATCCTGTGACTCTTCCCAGGCGTCAAAGATGTGCTCAATGAGTCTAGTAATGCGGGTCATTAATTGTTGATAAGCCCCTAGTGAAACCAAACTGATTTTTGTTCATTAATTTACAACAATGCATTTGTAGCTGTTGAAGCAAAAGTTTTTCAAAAATTTTACTAAAAACAGGCAGCACTGAAATAGGTCTGAAATTAGCAGGGTCAAAAGAACTGCCCGATTTAAACAAAGGTATAACTTTGCTGTATTTCATGAGGTCAGGGAACACACCCTCATCTATTCATTCATTAAATATTATTGCTAATTCAGGTGCTATAATGTCAAGTATGTATTTAACAATATTAGTCGAATGGCCCCATAGGTCTTTTGTATTTTTTAGGTTAATTAATTTGAAGATTTTTATTATATCGCTACCTGTAACATACTTAAATTTCAAGTCAGTAGAAGATACTGGTACGTGTAATTTAAGCATATCATATGCTGCTTTTGGCGAAGAGTTAAGGTATTTGGTCGTGACAATCGGGATTTCGGAGAAGTATTTATCAAATTCATTTGCAATTTCTATTTCCGAATTTATAACGCGTTTATTAATATTTAAACAGATAGAGGTGTTACGGCAATTCGATCTACCAGTTTCATTGTTAATTACACTCCAAGTCGCTTTTACTTTATTATTACTGTTTTTAATTTTATCTGCAATGAAACGTGTTTTCGCTTATAAGTCGTACTATCCATTGTTAGATGGCGAAGAGCCGGATACCAATGAAACGTGTTTTCGCTTATAAGTCGTACTATCCATTGTTAGATGGCGAAGAGCCGGATACCACCGACACTGCGTCAGGTCGCCAATTTTTGTAGTGTACGAGGGCGGCACTGAAAATTTCGGGAATCAAGGAAGTGACACAACATTACTATTTCAAAATGTATTTATTGCTTTTCGAAGTATTCTCCGCGAAATTTGACACATTTTGCCATATGATGGAACCAATCATTGAAGCAACCATTCCATTCGGAAGTTGGGGTCTCCAAAATGGCCGTTTTGTAAGCGTCCACAGCTTCTTCAGGTGATGAAAATCTCTGACCACGCAATTTATTCTTTATTTTAGGGAAAGTATAGAAATCATTAGAGCTTAGGTCAGAGCTGTACGGCGGATGGTCTAATAATTCTATGTTTTCTTGCTCTAAAAACTCTTATGTTCTGTGCGCGGTGTGAGAACTCGCAATGTCGTGATGGAGGATGATGCGGCGGTTGCAGTTCTCTTTACGGAGTTCAGAAACGATCTCTTGCAAACAAATGCTAGCATACCATTCTGCATTAACAGTTCTTTGTCCCTAAAGAGGAATAGTCGCAACATGGCCGGTTTTGGAGAGAAACGTTTTTTTTTGCAACACACCGTGGCGAGTTCGATTCAGACAGGCAACGCGAGCACACGTGCCACGCTATCTGTCCTCTTTCGAATATTTTTATTACCTGCGTTATCGCACTATCTGCTCAGGCCACCTGGGCTAGCTATTGTTATCGCGCGCTATTGTTCGGGACTCTTTGAGTCTCGCACCTGTTACGTTCCTTCGCGGAACGTAGCTTAGTTATTATCAGTGTTAATTACCCGGTTTTACGATCGTGTTAGTTAGCACCTGTGCTGTGTTTCGCGATTCTGCACGCTAATCGTTCGTGTTTGTGAGTTGCAGTTCGTGCCGTGTGTGTCTTCTCCGCGGGGGCCTGCACAGCGTGCATCGGGGCTCCGGCCCAGCCAGTCTACATCAAGCAAAGCTAAGTCTTAGGCTTAATTATTATTATTAATTTCTTTTAATTTTTGCATATTTTATTATTATTAATATTATTTATTGATGTGCAAGTGTACAACTTAACTATAGTTGTCCACTTAATTATTATATTTCCCCTCTGCCTGACTCGGGCAGCGGGGGTTGTTGCCCGCTCAACCTAGTTAATAAATATGACAACCATGGCTTCACCAATGGTTGCCGACGAGGGCCTTCTAAGCGCCTTACTAGATAGGTTATTCACGGAGAAGATCGCTCCGCTAATGAAAGAAACAATCAACGAGACAGTGGATGCCGCTATTAAAGCGAAATCCAAAAACTATAACTCGTCGTCTGACGTTTCGGGTTCCGACGGGGAATCCGAAATGGAATTAGGCAACATCTCTGATGTTAGTTCCGTGGCCTCGGTCAAACCGAGAAAAGTGATCACCCGATCAGCCCGCCCGCCTGTCCTTCAGGCTTACTTTGACGCGCAGGCGACCCCTAAGGTCCCCGCGGTCACTCCTGACCGCACGGAAGCCGCTCAGGCTTCCAGTGCTTCACCGGCCCAGCCGGAAACCGCGCTACCGTCGAGAGCGGAGAGTGTCGCGTCGGACACGGACGGCTTCACCACCGTGAGCCGTAAAAAGAAGCGCGGTCGCGAATCGCCTTCTGTCGATGGCACGCCCGCCAAGAAAGCCGCGGCCACGAATATCTCCACTCCCGCGCCCGCGCCCGCTAAAGCCCGCGTACCGCCTCCGACCAAGCGCCCGCCCCCTATTTTTATAGGAGACCGAGGCCGCTGGTTGGTGATCAAAACTAGGATCCCAAAGACGCTCTCCTTCCAGGCGAGGGCGTACCAATCTCTTATCAAATTAGAGACCAAAGAGGTAGCGGACCACCGCGCCTTGACATCTCTTCTTAGAGAGCTGAGTGTGGGTTTCCACACGTACGCCCTGCCTGAGGAGAAGCGTCTGAGGGTCGTTATTAGGAACGTCCCGAGAGAGATAGACGAGGCCAACATTCTGTCGGACCTCAAAGAGCAGGGTTACCCTGCACACGAGGTGCACCGTTTGCGCGGCACCAACAACAAACAACCATTTAACATGGTTCTCGTCGTCTTCGACCTCACGCAAGAGGGAAAGGAAATTTTTAATATAAAATCGGTTTGCTCCCTTCAGCTCCTTCGGCCCGGTCAGTGTCACAGATGCCAGTTATACGGGCACTCGGCACGCAACTGTGAACACACCCCGAGGTGTGTGAAGTGCCTCGGCAAACAGTGCACGCCGGAGTGCCCTCGACCAGCGCAATGCACGGAGCCCCCGGCCTGCGTCTTGTGCGGGGAGAAGGGGCACCCCGCGAGCTATCGCAGGTGTCCCAAGGCACCCAAACACAAGCGTCACCCAGGGCGCCGCCAGCCGCAAGGCAGAGCAGAGAAGGTGGAGTTCACTCCGACCTTCAAACCTGCGCCGCCTCCTTAGGTAAACGCCTGGGCGAGGTCTAATCCGGCTGCCAAAGCTGCCACAGAGGCCACTCTCGCGGCCCCCGCTAGCGTCCCGCCCGGCGGCGTCGGTCCCGCGACCGAGGCCACCGGCGCCCGCGTCCGCGTCTACAAGCAACCAAGGCGGCAGCGCCTTTGCCTTCATGTTTGAGCTTTCAGAGCTGTTCGACATTGACGAAATCACAGCCCTGGCCAGCAGGCTCGAGGCTGTCCGGGACGACCCGCCGTCGCTCCTGCAAGTTATGGCAGACAACGCCAAAATATTCCGTGCCCTCACCGATATAGGGCGAAAGTATAAAAACATTCGCGATGCCTAATTACACAAGCGGACGGGTTAAACCACATACGCTCCATATAGCGTATTTTAACGTCCAAGGACTTAAGCCACAACTAGTTTTGGTGAAGGAGTTCGCTCACGAACATCAATTAGACCTATTCTTAGTGCAAGAGACATTTGTAAAACCACGTATACGCGATCCGCGTATCGCTAATTATAACTTAGTCAGGAATGATCGCACCACCCGTATGGGCGGTACCCTCATTCATTTTAAAAGGTCTCTACACTGCATACCTATAGATCCTCCGGTCTTCACTAACATCGAGGCCTCTGCCATCCGAGTCGTTATGGCGAATCACCAGCCGATCACTGTTATTTCAGCTTATCTTCCGCCTAACAAACAAGTATTAGACACAGATATAGAAGCACTACTCGGCCACGGGGCCGCAGTCATAGTGGGCGGCGATCTTAACGCCAAACAGAAGAGAAATAGAAACGGAATCTTATTAGATTCGCTGACAAACACGCTGAACTTTTCAGTAATAGTACCCGACGAACCAACACGTTATCCGGATAACGTCGCGCACCGACCCGACATTCTAGACGTTGCGTTACTTAAAAACGTAACGCTCAATGTAAATTCAATCGAGGTTTTTCACGAATTAGAGTCAGACCACCGGCCCGTCGTCCTAAATCTAGGACCACCAGTTAACTTTCAACCACCGACGAAAACAGTGATGGACAGGCAACGGCTGGAAAAGGATCTCGAGTCTATCAAGTCCGACGACCTTGACCTTATACCGGACGTCATCGACTCGGTCCACACGGCTCACAGTGCTATCTCCCATGTGACGTCACATTTACAGAATAGGATCAAGGCCTGCTCCAGTCAGGTTCCGACGATGCAACCGCATCGCCTAAACCTGCCTCCAGAGGTCAGGAACCTACTCACACAGAAGCACAGAGCCACTAGACTTTACGATAGGTATCCGTCGGTCGAAAATGGGTGCCACCTCCGCTACCTACAGCGGGTAGTACGGGAACGTATCGCGGAACTCCGCGGCGAACGTTGGGACCGCTTGCTCGGCAACCTTAAGCCATCACATGTAGCTTTCTGGAAGCTGCCTCGCGCGTTCAAACAGGAGCCGCCCACTGTCATGCCTCCTTTGGACAGACCGGGACTGCAGCCGGCGCTCGATGACGATGAGAACGCTGAATGACTCGCCGATAGCCTCGAGAGTCAGTGCTCTCCAAATGCAGCAGCCGACCCGACACACGTTGACGAAGTTGATCGTGAAGTTGAACGTCGCTCCGCTCTGAGCCCTTCAGGCGATGTAATAAAACCCACCTCTTACGAAGAGGTGAAGCTTATCATTAAGGAGCTTCACTCCAAGAAAGCCCCGGGGCCCGACACTATAAACAATAGGGTTCTTAAAATCCTACCCTCGACTCTTATTACTTTATTGGTTGCCATTTTTAATATTCTATTGTCTAATAGCGCGTTCCCCGAACAATGGAAGGATTCCATTTTTATCGGTATCCCAAAACCCAATAAACCTAAAGCTAATCCGAGTAGCTATAGGCCTATTAGCTTAATTAACTCGATCGGGAAACTTTACGAAAGATTAATCCTCGCGCGTCTTAATCATTACATCGCGGAGCTCAACCTGATACCCGACATACAGTTCGGATTCAGAACCGCTCACTCGTGTCCCCAGCAGGCTCACCGACTCACCGAGTACATTCTCGTACGGCGTCAACTTCACGCTACCACGGCAGCCGTGTTTTTCGATGTCGCGAAGGCATTCGACAAGGTGTGGCACAACGGCTTAGTATTCAAGCTGTATCAACTGGGAGTGCCAGACAGGCTCGTGCGCATCATACGAGCCTACCTTACTGATCGCTCCTTCCGATATCGAGTAGAGGGCACCCTATCCTCACCCAGACCCATCAGGTCTGGCGTGCCACAGAGTTCAGTCCTCTCTCCCACTCTTTTCTCGCTCTTCACGAGCGACATTCCCAAGTTTTCGAGTGTCCAGCTCGCTCAGTACGCTGACGATACGGCACTCTACTTTGGCTCCGCTCTATTGAACCGCTCAACCTTGAGCAGG
The DNA here is from genome assembly GCF_905404315.1 of Leptidea sinapis. Taxonomy (NCBI): domain Eukaryota; kingdom Metazoa; phylum Arthropoda; class Insecta; order Lepidoptera; family Pieridae; genus Leptidea; species Leptidea sinapis. The sequence continues at coordinate 6,372,513 of NC_066280.1, forward strand.
AACATTATAGTGCTTCAAACCGCCGTCGATGAACTAGCCAACTGGTTCAGAAAATGGCGGATTGAAGTGAACCCCACCAAGAGTGCAGCGGTACTCTTCGGTAACGCGAATAGCATCCGCGCTAAAATACGACCGACCGACGTCATTAAATTGTATGAAACACCCATACCGTGGGTGAAGGATTACAAATACTTAGGAGTCACGTTCAAAAGCAATATGAACTTCAAGAAACGTTTTCGCGCACACCCGACCAAGCTACTTACGTCTTTTGCAAGTAGTTCAAAATAAATTCACGCGCATGGCAACCGGAGCCCCGTGGTTCATCCGAAACGTTGACCTTCACCGCGACCTAGAGCTTCCGACGATAGCTCAACACTTTAAAGAGATCTCGCGACGCTTCTTTGACAAGGCGCCTAACCATCCCAACATCTTGGTTAGGAAGGCATGCGGGTACACCCCCCTTCACCATAGTCTCAACCCAATAAGATGTCCCAGACACGTAACGGTAGACCCGGATGACGACATCACCATCGCGAACGCGACACCCACACAAACACCGACACAGACACGCACACACCGCCTTCGCAGGCGTAGGCCCGGTCAACCACCGCAAACCACTGGCACTCGTCGCTCTGACGATGGCCAGCGGCCCGCACCCTAGATACACCACACATTGTTTTGATACCCGACGAGACGTTAGTCCTCGTCCTGTAATCGCTTCACTACACTCGCTCACACACGGACTGACTGACGGACTGACATACACCACTTACACAATCACAAACAGACACAAACAAACATACATGCACACAAACATTTACACTACGTACATACATACAAACACACATACATACAATCATAAACACATACATACACACTTACATACATTACACAAAACATCACCACACTCGCCGGCGAGTGTGTTCTTATTACGTTTTCATCTTACATCTTCATTTTCATTCTCTCTCCTTCCCACAAGCACACAGCCGGTCTGAGGTTCGAGTCTCCTTAGGAGACGCCCCGCGACTGTTGTTACGTAGTCTTTGCGGCTTCCACGGCCCACGTCCTACTTTGCTGTGAAAGCCAGGGCTGCTAACAGCACTGAGGAGGTTTTAGTCGGTATGGGGTGTCCGCTTACGCGGACACTCGAGTCCAACATATTACGCCCCGAATACGTAACCGTATTTCCTCCTCTCAAAAAAAAAAACACTCCGTGAGCGAACAATTTTTGTTGGTTTTAACTCATTTTCGAACACCCAAACTCGTGACTGGTTTTTTGTTTCGGGTTCGTACGCTTATATCCAGGAATCGTCACCTGATACGATGTTGTATACAGCATTTGAGGATCCTGCGTGGAATCTTTCGAGAGTTCTGACACACCAAGTAACGCGAGCCGCTTTTTGCTCTTCACAGAGCAAATGCGGTATCCATCGGGATAACAACTTTTTTACACCTAATTGTTCATGCAAGATTATTTGTATTTGACTCATGCCAATGTATAAAGTTGCCTGAATTTCGCGGTATGTCACATGTCGATCTTCCTCAATCAGCTTACGCACAGCATCAACGTTTTCTTTGGAGACTGCAGTTTTTGGACGACCTTGACGGGGATCATCACTGAGCTTGACACGGATCATCACTGAGCTTGACACGTCCGTCGTTGTCGCCCGTTGTTGAAATTCAGCAAACCAGCGATAAATTGTGGTTTTGGATGGGGCTTCATCACCAAATGCAGAAATCATCCGGTCAACACACTGTTTTTGTGTTAAACCACTTCAAAAGTCATAATAAATCATCGCTCTAGAATTTTCTCGAGTCCGAGCTCAGAGGTCCCTTGTCAGTTGTCATTGTTCACTCTTATCATTGTTCAATCAAAACCTTCATCATTGTTCAATCTTTTGGGCAAACACTCAAAACAGTAGGAAGAGCGCGGGGAGCTTCGAAGCGTGAGGGCGGTATTTATTTTCTTCTTTAATTTTAAATTATATTTCTTTATTACTTTTTGAAATTATTGTACATATTTTTATAGTTCTGACTTTTCTTTAAATTTTTAAGATATTTAATAGTAATTGGCTAGGTGTTTCGTAAGTTTTTTTAAGTTTTGGCGCTAACTTTCGCGCCATGTCTAAGCGAAAGAAAAAGGAGAAACCTCCTGATGAGGAACTCCCTTTGTTCTCTTCTAGTGAAGAGTATAATGAAATAGAAAATGAAGCCACAAAATATAAACCATACATGGTGTCTGATTATAATAGAAGATAGCGCGGCAGGTTATGAATTTATCGTATTCATCAAAGTAAAGAGGAAAAAAAACCTATCGGAACACGTGATATGCTAAGCCTGAGCAGTTGTTTCCAACGTTTTGTGAAGGGAATTAAATATTTAAAATAAATCAACAAATATAAAATCGGTGTAATCTTTATAAAGCCAACTTAGCTAATGCATTTTTAGATAACTCTTCATTCTTAAAAGAACAAGACATTATCGCATCAATCCCAGCTTCATCCACTGAATTGACTGGAGTGATAACCTCTGTACCAATTGATATGTCTAACAAAAATATTTTTAAAGCGCTAGCATTAAGCACAAACAAAATTATTTGTGTCAGACGCATAATGAAGCGTGAGAGATTTAACAATACATTTTCATGGCAGCCTACTCAGACAGTTGCAATCACATTTGCAAGCTCCACTTCTCTTCCAAGACTATGTCTATCTTAAGATGTGGAGATTGCCAGTATTGCCATATGTACCTCCTGTGAAGCAGTGTTACCGATGTTTAAGGTATGGACATCTTGCCAAATTTTGTAAAAATGCTGAAAGGTGTTCAGTTTGTGGTGATGGACATTGCACCATCAGTGTAGAAAAAGCAGTATGTGTTCACTGCAAAGGGGACCATATTGCTATTTCGGGCAAATGCCCTGTAAAACAACAAAAAATCACAGAAAATAAAAACAAATTTATTTCAAGACCTTACTCATCTTTATTTAATGAAAGTAATTTCCCCAGCTTAAATAAAAATCCACTAGATATCTCTAAATTACTTTCAGACAAGAAAGTAATTAATTTGATAACAGAATCGTTAATCAGAATAATATCATTAAATAAAACAGAAAATATGGCAATTAACAGTTAAAATATTACAGATATTTTACATGCAACATTAAAAAACAATAACACCTAACATATCAGACTCTCAAAGTATTTTTTTTTATTGACTAAGAATTTACTGAAAAACATTTTTTTCAATTCAAATTCAATTTCAACACCCTAAATATTATGCAGTGGAATGCTCAAAACATTATGCATAGTAAGAATGTTATCGAGAAATTTCTTAGTGATAAACAAATTCACATAGCTTTAATTTCAGAGACCTGGTTAAAACCTTCTATGAAACTTAGTATAAAAGGCTATACCATTGTGAGAAATGACTGTGGTAATGCTCATAATGGTGTGGCTGTTATAGTTCATAATAGTATTCATTTTCAAAATCTAATTACTTCATATGATGATTTAATACAAAATATTGTTATACAAATTAACCACAAATTAATATCAATAGTAAGCTTCTATAGTCCTCCACATTCCACTCCTAGTTTTACAAAATCAAAGTTGAATAATTTAATAAAGTCCATTCCTGGTCCAAGGATAATAAATAACTGGTGATTTTAATGCACATAATACTCTTTGGGGTTGTGGAAACACAGACACTCATGGTAGAGATATCTTAGATGTCATGGAGGAGAATGACTTGGCACTTTTGAATGATGGAAGTCCCACTACAGTTGGCTCAAACAGTTGGCGGCCGAATGGTCTTGATTTGACAATGGTATCCTCTTCATTACTTTTCTCTTGTGAATGGAAGGTCTGTGATTCCCCTTTAGGTGGATATCATCTTCCCACTGTAACAGAATATACATTTGATTATATTAGTCATTTACCAGTCATCTCAAATCATCCCTAATCATTTCAATCCAAAATTGGTAGATTGGCCTATGTACAAAGAAAATATTAACCAGTTAGTTACAAAATTTGTAGTGGATCCAAATGATCCATTAAATTCATATAATCAATTTTGTGTTACTTTGCTTTCTACTGTTAAAAATTCATTGCCTAAATCAAGAATTAACAATAATAATCTAAATAGTAAAAATATTCCACATGATAAAAGTAAGAAAATATTCTTGCCTTTACCTTGGTGGAATGCAAAATGTTCAAAAGCTGACTGCAAACATGCCTATGTTATATTCAAATCATACCCTACTTTATAAAATTACATTTCATTCAAAAAGGCCCAAGCTTTGAAAAAAGTTGTATTAAAGAATGAGTGTCGACTGGCTTGGAAACACTTTTGTAAATCTTTATGTTGTTTGGTTCCGAGTAGAGTGTGGGAAAAATGCGAAAGTTTAATAAAACTTATAATACAATAAAACAATTCATTAATGATGATTGGGTTACAAATTTTCTTCAAAAATACCCACCTGATACAGTAGAGAACACTTCTATCTCAAATAGTAGCCTTAAGTCATTGCCCTCCAATTCATATCTGACTGATAGCTTTACAATAGTTGAATTACAGGCAGCTTTGGAATCAAGAAAGAATACTGCTTGTGGACTTGATGGCATATCTTATAAAATGTTACAGTTGTTAGATACATCAAACTTACAAATTTTTTTGGTAATTATTAATTCAATCTGGATATTTAACACCATACCTCGCGAATGGAAAGTTGATTGTTTGGTACCAATACTTAAAGTGGACAAAAACTTGGTGATCACTTAACAACAGGTGACCCATACGCTCGTTTGTCCTCCTATTCCATAAAAAAAAACCCTAATGAGGCAGATTCTTATCGCCCAATTACTTTATCATCTTGTTTTGGAAAAATTTTTGAACAATTATTAAAACAAAGGATTGAATTTTATGTTGAACATAATAGCATATTACCAAGCAATCAGTTTGGATTTCGCCGTGGTCGCTCTGCCAGAGAGAGTCTTAGCCATTTATATTTGGATATTGATGATGCTTTTCAGAACAACAAAGTCTTAGTAGCTGTTTTCCTTGACATAATTGGTGCCTTCAACAAAGTAAATTTGCATATTCTTTCATCCATTTTAAGTTCACTCCAATTTCCTGGAAAAATAATAGAATGGATTTTTAATTTTCCAAACGGCAGAAATTTTTGTTAAATATAATAATAAATTGATTGGTTCAAGATATTCACATTAAGGTGTAAGTCAAGGTGGAATTTTAAGTCCCCTTCTCTTTGTTTTATACATATATAGACTGAATCTTGAACTTGGCTCTGAAGTTACTAATCTTCAATTTGCTGATGATTTAGTGGTTTATTTTTCAAGTACTAATATACAAAGCACTGTCAGTGTACTTAACAATGCCCTTAAAAACTTAAATTCATATTTTAACTTTCTTAATTTGGATATCAGTCCTGCTAAAAGCAACGTTAAAAGATAAAACCACAAAATTTTTAGGAGTCATTTTTCAATCTAATTTTAAATGGGATAAATATATTGATTATCTAACAAATAGGGCTTTAAAAGCCTATAATATACTCAAATCTTTAGCAGGTATATATTGGGGAACTGATCCAAAAATACTATTAACACTTTCCAAAAGTTTAGTATGGAGCCATTTTGTATATGGATATTTGTGTTATGCTCATAAATCATTACTAGTGGAAAAACTAAATAAAGTCCAAAATAGATGTTTATGGGTTATCATGGGTGCCATGATTTCAACACCCATCATTTCTATGCAGGTTGAAGCAAATATACCACCACTTAGTCTGAGGTTTAAATATCTCAAGTCAAGTTCGTTCTAAACTTGTTATCCTATACCAGACACCCTTTGCTCTTAAAATTAATTCATGCCTTTCATTTAAATCATCGTTCTTTTCTGGTCCAAGATATTGAAAAATTCTTAATTACAAAGCTAACTATGATATTTATAATAGTGTACTCTTAACTTGTTATAATGGTTCTTATTTAAGTAAGTTTTGCCTTATAGAGATAGTCATACACCACAAATTAAAATATAAAGAAGATGTCTTCAATGGTTTATCAGACTTTGTGGGTTATCAACAAATTTACACTGATGATGCAAAAAACAGTGAGGCAGTGGCAACTGCTTTCTATGATGTGACTGCAGAGAGAGGCTTAGGGTACAAGTTACCTGAAAAAGTCAGTATTTTCTCAGCAGAGTCTTCGGCAATATTAGAAGCTCTGAATTATATCCAAAAGCAAGTCTCTAATAAATGGGTTATAGTCACTGATAGCATGAGTGTTTTACAAGCTTTAGATAATCCTGGACTCAATTCTAAAACAAATTACATCATTCACGAAATTCGAGAAAAATACTTTCAATTATCCTTTTCAAAAAATATAGTATTTTTTTGGACACCTTCACATATTGGTGTTATAGGTAACGAAAAAGCTGATTTCCTTGCCAAATCCATCACAAACAACTCTTCAACTATACCTTTTTCTAATAAACAGATTTCGCCTCCACAATCTGATCTTCTAATCTGTATTAAGAAGGAAATTACAGAAAACTTTAAACAACATTGCTATCAAACTATTGAAACAAAGGTTTACCCTTTGTAATGCTGAAATTAATAATTCAATTACCTCTTCAAAATCAAGGAATACCATCCTTGATTTTGCAGAGGTAACCAACACCATAACAGAAAATTTTATACGGTTCTGTGTCGCTTACGTCTGGGCCATTGTCTATTTAATGTTCATCTTCATCGGATAAACCTTATCCCTGGCCTCTAGAGTATAATATTTACTAGTTATGGACATGGTTCAGTCTATTCACTTGATACTTGATATTGTAATTTAATTTGTATATATTTTAGCATTTCTACTTAGGTAAATTTTAATAATTATATATTATTTATAGGTAAATGCAACCTGCATTACGTATGTAAATACAGTAGTTTAATATATTTTAGTATTATTGTAATTATTTTTATATATAGTTAAAGAGGTAGACAATAGTTTAGTTTTAGGTACTAAGTAGTATAGCTAAATAGTTATTAGTAGCATATAACTCTAGATTCCAAATTACAATGGGGCCCCCATATTGAAGGATTGGCGAACAGACTTAGTTCTGCAGCATACGCGGTTAAAAAAATTAGACAATTAACTGACATAGGTATGGCGCGACTAGTATACTTTAGTTATTTCCATAGTATTATGTCCTATGGTATATTGCTATGGGGCAACGCTGCCGATATTAATACAATATTTGTGCTGCAGAAGAGGGCTATTCGCGCTATTTATAACCTAGGTCCTAGGGAATCATTGAGAGCATAATTGAAAGAAATTAACATCTTGACTGTTGCTTCTCAATATTTGATAATGTAATGTATGTTCATAGGCACATAAGTGAATTTGCCAGAAACTGTCATAACCATAATGTTAACACCAGGAACAGACATAAACTGATGATGCCTACTATTCGGCTAAGTCGAGTTAGTAAGTCTTTTGTGGGGCGATGTATATGCTTTTACAACAAGATCCCAGAAAATGTTCAAAACAAAGGTGTTACGTTATTCAAAAGAATTGTTAAAAAACAATTGTGTGGTAAATAACATAAATGACTTTCTTAATGATACCACAGATTGAGTATGGAGCGACCGCCCTCAAATAATAAGTTTAATTGTACAATGTTACTTTGTAAATGTTACTTTAATTGTAAAACATATTTTTGATGAAAAAAAAAAGCCCGCTGAGTTTGTTGCGCCCATTCTTCTCAGGCCTGAGGCATTCACTTTGGAATGGGTGGTAGTTTTTTTGACTTTCAAAAAGTGATTTCACATCCTATTTTGAATAAAAATATTTGAATTTGAATAGTATCGTAGCAATTTAGTAAATAATAAATTGTTATTTGTTATATTTATACCTCGTATATTATAAATCGACATTCGACATGACATTGACTTGAAACATGACAGTGAAAGTCAGAAACAGAAGAGAAACTCGCTTGAGTTATGTATTAACAATGAAATGACATTAAATTATTTGAGACCCTGGACGGGAAAATATAACTAGAGACTTGGCTACAGCCTTTAAAAAAATATGATCGGACTTGACCTAATATTGCGAAGAAACTGATATACTTCTGAATTTCGAAACAAGAGACTTGGCTACGGCCTTTAAAAAAATATGATCGAACTTGACATAAATTGTGAAGAAACTAAAAGAAAAAAAAGCATTTAAAAACGACGAAGAAATGGCTGTATGGGCTTGAACCCTTTGCCTGTCCTAATATTGGACGAAAAAAATCAAAACAGTAGGTAGCAAAGAGTATAATAATATATGTAGTTAGCAAAGCAATTTTGAATTCACATTTCACACAAGTGTAAACAATAACAAGTTAACAACACAAGGTGTTGAAAGTTCAAACATTAAATATTATTTTATTTCTTCTTCAATTGCAATTGTTATTTAAGAGTAACTCACTTGTGTTAGTGTTTTAATTTCAGTATTTATAACAATTTACTATGAACTTGGAATTGTTAGGTAAACTTTTTATTGTGTGTATCAAATTTAATTTAATTTCGGTTAAGATTTATATGTGTCCGTTATGTTACAGAATCATTTGGTCAAAACTATCCCGAAGTAAGTTAAATTGGCATAATCCGCAGTATATTTTTTTGGGTGTACAGACTACGCATAATAACAGTACGTTTTCTGCTTTTCAGGAATTCGATGGAACACTAGATTCTATATCTTTGGCAGCTACTTGCGCTTTTAATCGTCGCGGTACTCTCTTAGCCGTGGGATGTAATGATGGAAGGGTGTTTATTTGGGACTTTCTCACTAGAGGGATAGCAAAATCCATCTCGGCACATGTTTATCCAGTCTGTAGTTTAAGTTGGTCTAGAAACTGTAAAAAGGTATTGCTGTTTTATAGCTTATTATATTATTACAAAGAACAGTCATCAATGCTTTATTTATCTCTTGTGAGTCTTAAAATTATAAAAATATTTCTTAAGATGTCAATCTTACCTAGCAAATGCATTACTTATATTTAGCTGCACATATATGTGCACATATGACTATTTTAAAGTATAACTAACTATAAATTACTTGCTCACCTTTAAGTTTTGTGTGCAAACTTCTGAGATAAACTGGCTGAATAAGAAGCATAATAATATTTTTTTGAAAATGAAAGCTGAAGAAGAATAATAATTTTTTGTCTGGTTTTACAAATAAATATGTATTTGCTATATAATATTTTACAAGAAGTAAAATCTACTTGAATTTTCAAAATGTAGTTAGCCATTTTAACAGATACTATAATTTTCTCCAAATTATAAGTTAATAGTCATGATGCAATATTAAAAAGTGCTATATCCTTAAGAGTAATCCAGCTGACACCTTTTTGTCTGCTAGATTTTATCCAGTATGTTGATATTGGATTATATTATGTTATAAATGGTGTCATAGTAAAAAGTGTTTACACCTGCAGTTTAATTGGTACGATGCTTTTGACTGTAATATTTATAAGTTACCAATGAACATGAAGGCATCACGGACGAGAAAAAATAAGGACTCTGTGACACCTTACATAACAGTGAGGCACCAAACCAAGTCCGGTAAATGTGTAAATACATAGCTCCACACATACACTTACACTAATACAAGTTGATCGGCCGCCATTATGAGATTTGCCATCGTCTGTGACAGATCAGTTTGCATCACAGTAAAATATTTTATAAATGCCATAGTGCATTGTGAAAAAGTGAAAAAACAATAATATAAAAGTATTTGTGGATATATGATTATTTAAAGGAGAAAAAATTGTGTAACTGGTATACCCCGTAACCGCACACACACTAGCATAAAGGTGCTTCACTTGCTAATATCATGGTGCGGTGTCCTTCTTTTTTTACTAGTCCGTAGAAGACATAACATGCAAAATATCAGTATATTGTATGTAATGTTCAACTTAAAATTTATTCATACTATTACACATTTTAATTGTTTTTAAAGGAATTTTATTAAGATGTTTTTCCATTAAATGATGAAAAATTAAATTATAATTTAAAATTAAACTTATTCTTCAAATGTAAATACTCTGCCTTATTTTTTAATTTATAACAATTACAATACAGAAATATTTCAGCTGTTATCATCATCAACCGACCACAATGTGTGCATATGGGATGTGTTGTCTGGTGAATGTGAGCAACGCTACAGGTTCCCTACTCCAATTCAGAGAGTTCAGTTTGATCCTAGAAATGACAAGCGTTTCTTGGTGTGTCCAATGAGGCATGCTGCACTGCTAGTGGATACTGATGGAGGACACAAAATATTGCCAATTGATGATGATGTGAGAAAACTATAAAAATCGTTTTTTCTTAAAGTTTCTAGATTAGATTTTAAATTATTTAAGTAAGTGATATAGATGAAATATTAATTGCAAAAATTATTAAGGCAATATGAGAAACTACTTTCAGTGATTCTTTATTCTAAATACTCTATGTGATTTTATTTTTAACCCTTCTTTGTCAGTTAAGGTTCAGTAGTCAAGAGTGCTAAAATATCAATATTGTGAACATACTAATAGCACTTTAATGTACACACACATACATCAAACCTAAACTCACACACCCACAATGGCATTCCTGTCCTGTAATATTTTTTGGAGATTTAAATGGTTAACCTAAGATTTTTGGAACTGTTGAAATTAATAGTTATAGGGGAGTCTGGCACAGGTGTTCCTCACTTATTAGTCATATACATTTTGTTATTTACATTATTTATTTACACAGCTTTACTGATGTTTTATTGGTCTTCTATCAACTAGTTTGGGACCATTCGGAGATCCTTCATCAGGTTGAGTATGAGACGGGATGTTATTGCGACCTACACTCACCCTGATAAAGGTCCTTTTAATGTCTCACGAAAGTTTTAATAATTTAATTTTGTTTGGGCCACTTTTGTTACTACCTCAGAGTGTCACCTTACATAACAGTTAAGCACCAAAACAAGCCGGTAAACGAGTAAATACATAGCCCCACACACTTACACTAATACAAGCCGATCGACCGCCATTATGATGATTTGCCATCGTCTGTGATAGATTAGTTAGCGTCGCAATAAAATATTTTAAAAATGCCGTCGTGCGTTCTGAAAAAGCGTAAAAACCATACTATAAAAGTATTTGTGACCATATATGATTATTTAAGGGAGTGAAAATTGTGTAACTAGTATCCCCCGTAACGGCACGCACACTAGCATAAAGGTGCTTCACTTGCTAATATCACGGCGCGGAGTCGTTCTTTTTTACCCGTCCGTGTTTTTAGGTATTATTTTTGACAGTGAACTTAATTGGACATCACACATAAATAAGGTCTGTGGTAGAGTAAATAAATTTGTTTATGTCCTGAGGCGCCTACAAAAATTACAGATTTAGATATCACACTGTCAGCTTACCATGCTCATGTTGGATCTTTCTTAAGATACGGTCTTATAATTTGGGGTAATGGCGTAAACATCCAAAAAACATTTTAGCACAAAAAAAAATATCCGTGCGATTTGTTGAGTAGGTCCGTACGAATCGTGTAGACCGCTGTTTATTAAATTAAAATTGTTAACCTTGTGCCTATATATTTACGAAATTAGTATTTTTGTAAAGAGACATTGGAAATGTATGGCTGCGACCAACGACATCCAAATAGACTTGTATATAAAAAAGCACCCAGTCCTATTTTGTTTACTAAAAATTGTCGATGCTATTAAAATGTTGAATATGGGTCCTTTTAAAACTCAATTATATGAATGGCTAATTAATTACAGTTTCTATGCTGTATCTGACTTTTTAAATTTGTGATTTTCTTTTTTATAATCTTGTGCTTAACTTTGACTACATATATATATGACATGTATAGGTATGTTGTGTAGATGCTAATATAATGTAACAATGAAATATTATGTGCTGTAACGTTAGAATTTTATTATAATATAATGATGTGGAGCTAATGTTATTTGCATGCCCTTTTTGGCTAATATGTTTATTCATATAGGATATATTGTTAACTTTCATTCACACATAATGCAAATAAATAATTATTATTATTATAATATATTATAATGTAAATATAAAGTGTATTGTTATTTTCAGGGTGATATAAATGTGATAGCATCGTTTGACCGCCGAGGAGATCATGTATACACCGGAAATGCCAAAGGAAAAATTCTAATACTGGACTCACAGACTCTAACTGTTAAAGCCAGCTTTAAGATAACAGTGGGCACATCTAGTACTACAGGCATTAAGAGTATTGAATTTGCTAGAAGAGGGGAGTGAGTATACTAGAAATTGTATTCTGTTCTTGTTTCAGATTTAATCAAGTCATCATTTAAGGATCATTGTGATGTAAACAATATATATTTTATAGGACATGACCCGGTACATGACACCACCGCTAGCAAGGTGTGTGCGCTTTTTCATGTCATATTGTTCTGGCAACACTGCACAAAGGCATAAAAGGCATTTATTTTCTCAAAATTGATTCTTTTAGAATTATTTTTGATGTCACTGCAAACACTACCACCTCTTCGGAAACAAATGGCACTCTGACAGAGAAGAAATGGAGCAAGAAATTTTTCCAGCATTCTTTTTTGCGCTCTTTAATATCTTTTTGTATGCTGTCATTGTTACTATAATGTAGGCCCGATCTGAGTAGTAGGATTTAATAAACCCATTTTTAATAAAACATTTAAATTTATTTACATATACAGCCTGAACAGTGACTTAGATTTTATCATAAAAGTGTATACATTTACCGTTAAAGCTATACGATAAAGCTATAAGATACATAATCTTATGAAGCCTACTAGAATTAGTTACAAGCAATCTCTTATTTCTAGTGTTATAATAATGAAAATCACTATTTAGAGCAAAAAGGTGACAATTCTTGTGAACATACTAATATTAAATTTTCATAAATGAACTGACAATGAACAGTCATAATAATATTTATTTCTTTGAGCTTTGCTTTGAGTGACTGTCTATAACCGATGACTCCACAGCAAAATACCGTGTGTCATGATGCTGTGAAAATAACTGTCTAATTCCAACAAGGATGCTCATAACATAGTTTGACTGTATGTAGTAGAAAGATCGCATAATATAATATAGATGAAGACCTTTTTTCAAACGCGCAAAATTAATTAAGTAAATAATGTTTCACATCGCAGCTGTTTCCTGGTGAACACATCGGACCGAGTTATTCGAGTATACGACACAAACACTGTCTTAAAGTGTGGCCTTAACGGGGAACCAGAGCCTATACAAAAACTACAGGATCTTGTCAATAAGTACGTAATCATTTTCCTTCGTAAGATATCGTTTAAAATAGGGGTCCAATTATGAAATAGCTGTTTTAATGTATTTTTTTTATTTTTTTATAACTGGCTCCGTCGACTGAATGTCGACGATTCGGCCAACGTCAAGGTGGAGAGATTTTTTATTTTAATTTAGCTGATTGAAGTATATAAAGAGCTGATTTAAAAGGAAATGATTGGTTGATATAGCTGTGGTTTTATTGTGAACTGAAGAATAGGCAACAAGAGTTAGTATGGTTAGTAATAAACACCCATAACACAACAATATTAACTACCTTGTTAGTATCTAATCTAAGTTTAAGGGAGAAATGTGTGAATGTAAGTGGGAATATGTGCCTAATAGAAGTGTAGAAAGTATGAAGGATAGAAATTACAATTTAATATTATTGCGGGAGATAAATTTGTAAAGAATCTTTATGAAAGGGGAATGGCATAAAGTAAGAAGAAAAGGGATGTTGATGGGGCGAGGGATATCCTTCGGTAGAAGGTCATATAAAAGAATTGACAATTTAGGGCAATAGAAAAAAATATGTTCAAGAGTACCTTCCTCAAGGCCACATTCACATATAGAATGGTCCCTTACCCGGATCTTGGCCAAAAATACGGGGGAACAGACAAATCCCGAGCGAAGTCGTATGATGACAGAAGTGAAAAGTTTATTTTGTTTTTTTGAGGAAAGAACCAGGGCTTAGAGGGGATAAAGGGTTGGATAGAACCATAGAATTTACCTTTAGTTTGTTTTGTGATTTGCCATAAAGCATTCCATGAATCAGCCAGAAAGTGTTTAGACATAGCGCGTAGATCTCGAGGAAAACAGTAATTAAATTTTAATGTTCCAGACTGAATCGCGTCTTTAGCGCACGAGTCTGCAATTTCATTGCCAGTTATCCCTAGATGACTAGGTATCCAAGCTAATGCAACTTCTATTCCCATTATGTGACATCTGTACAGGGATGCCTTTGTTCTTAAATTAATTGTAAATGTTTGAAGATTTGAAAGGATTTTTTGTTAGGTCCAACAAGCAGCTTAATGAGTCAGACAAGATTAAAGCCTTGTTGATCTTATGTGATTCAACATATGACACCGCCTCTGACAGGGCAATTGATTCGCCAGTAAAGATGGAATTCTGCGGGGGACTTTTGTAATTTAGAATTATACGGAACTTAGGGATCCAAACTGCAGACCCAACCCAGCTATTATTGGATAATTTGGATGTGTCCGTGTACAACTTCACCTAATCAGACCAATCAGAAGATAGAATAGAATTAAATTTTCTATTGGCTTCAGGGCAGTGTTTAGTAATTCCAAAGTCAAAGAAAATTTTAGGTTGGAAAATGAGAGACTGATATTCTACTTCAAAGACTGATAAGGCTGATTGGTAAATGGGAACTGGAAAGGCTTTAAATTTAGTATAAGAATTAATTAACGGAGGCGGATCTTTATGAGACCAATAAAAAGAAGTTTGAATAGTTAGAGACAAAGAGTGCAGAATATCAAGAAGGGGGTGTGCGCTGATTTGGATTACGTTAGTTAGGAATCTATCGGCTAGGTACTGACGGCGAAGCTGAAGAGGTGGGTCTACACACTCCACTTGGAGAGCGTTGACGGGAGAACATTTCATAGCACCAGTTATGATTCGTAAGCATTTGGACTGGATTTTCTCTAATTTGGACAGGGCTATTTTGCTACACGGCTCAAGTAGAACGAAAGCATTGTATAAAAGTTTTTGACAAAATGGGTGGGCACCCCAGCGTACCCCCGAAAGGGCCCTCATAACGTTTACACCCCTCTCACATTTCTTAACAATGTACTTCAAGTGGTGAATACCGGAGAGCTTAGAGTCAAGAAAAAGACCTAGGAATTTAACATTATCCTTAAACGGGACTGATTCATCACCTACTGAGAGATTTATGACCGGTATAGTGCGTTTTCGGGAAAAAATAACCGCAGTACATTTGGGAACAAAAAGAGTGAGGTTGTGGTCTAAGAGCCATTGATTCAGATAATATAAAGCAGAATTTAAGCAAGATGATGAATAGTTAAAAGAAGATGAGATGGAGTATAGTGCTATATCATCAGCATATTGAAGAATTTTGCAGAATGGGCTAACAGTAAGGCCTAGGTCAGAAGTATATATATATATTATATAGGATATTACTTAACACAGAACCCTGTGGGAGGCCCTTCCAGACAGTTCGAGGTGGGAGGAGCGTTCTTTGATGGCGGACGGAAATAGAGCGACCCATTAACATATTACAAATGATATTGATCAACCTAACAGGAATACTCAGCTGGTGCATTTTCTGCCTGAGTAGAGGAAGGTGAACGTTGTCATATGCCGCTGAGACATCTAGAAAGACCCCAACAACATGCTCGCTTCTAGAAAATGCTAAACGAATTTCAGAAGTAAGGATGCTTAAGTTGTCCAGCATACCCTTACCTTTCCTAAAGCCATATTAGCTATTAGAAAGGAGATTTTTATTTTCTATTACCCATTCTAATCTATTTTTTACCAAATTTTCCATAATTTTGGCCAGAACTGACGACAAAGCAATGGGACGATAGGAGGAAGCAACCAATGGGTCCTTGCCAGGTTTAAGGATGGGTATAATAATTTGTGTTCTCCAAGAATTTGGGATTACACAGGAGGAGTAGAACGAATTGAGAATATTAAGAAGGACTTTTTTGCTAGTGGTAGAGGATTTACAAATGAAGGAACCATATACGTATATAAGTATACCATCCGCGCCAGGAGAGGAATCACGAATTTGATCAAGAACAGATGTTAGTTCGGATAAGGAAAAAGGATCGTTCATTTTGTCTGAGTCGGAAAGGGTAGAAATCGGATCGGGGGTAAAAAGGCGATCAGATTCATGGACGTAGGGAGGAGCTAGATGGTAAAAGAAGTCATTAATAAAAGAGTTTGGTTCATTGTTTGAAATGTCCGGCATGTCAAAACCTCTACGATACGTTTTTATATTTTTCCAAACGAGGGAAAGGGGGAACGAGGAGATAAGGATTCACAGAATTGACGCCATCCAAGGGATTTCTTTTTGGAAAGAAGTCTTGACGTGCGACATGATAATCTATCATTTGGAGTGGGGAGAGGGGTTGATTCTATGGATGGCAATAGCTGCAAGGCACAGCCGTTTGGCTGGGAAGAGGAGGGAGAGGAGATAATATTTTGGTGAGCCTGACGGTCATAGGATTTCCCTAACACTGGTTTAGGTTTAGCTGGGAGTAAGAATGTCTACTTGTAAGATGTTGAAGAAGTGCGGGGAGTGGAGGTCGCCGGTTGGAATTGAGAAGTTTGAGGAGTATCAGGGGAGGGATGAGGTCTGGACACCTCAGAATAAAGTCGTCTTTGTTTATTAAACCTGGTTGAGGCTTCCGAATAACTTATATTTTCCTGTGACATAACAAGTTTAATCGATTTTTGTCGAGCATGTTCGGGGCATTTAATACTATCGATGACCATATGACTTCCACCACGATAAAGGAAGCAGGAAGCCTACAAGTCATTAGTTGTGCATGAATCTCCGGAATGAGGTTGAGCGAATCTATAACATCGTGGCTGAGATCTGCATTGTTTGGCTATATGTCCAAAACTGCAGCAGTTACGGCATTGAATCGTGGGAAGCTGGTAAAGGGAAACTGGGAGAGAAGCATGGTAGCAATAAACTTTATCGGGTAGGGATTGGCCGAAAAAAGTTAGTACCACTGAGTTGGAAGGTACCCATGTGTGTAATGCATTTAGCCTTCTCGCTCGAATTACCTCTCCACAATTTACTGGTAACACTATGCCTTGAATAAGTTCTTCGAGGGACTAATCTGTAGGTATATCGCGGACCACCCCCATACGAAATATTTGAAATTTCGGAATATACGCAGAATATTTGTTACATTCTAGTATATCCAAGTCTAAGAATTTGTTAACTTTTTCAGCTGATCAATGATAATCAACTGAGATCTTATTGCGGCCAAGTTTCTTAATGCCTCCCTCTTTAATACCGGTTATATTATTTTTGTGGAGGAATTGTGCAAATTTAAGGATTTTCAATGCGTATCCCGACACGGGATCTGGCTCAATTTTAGAGACATATACAGAGAATGGGCCTTTGTCTTCATCAGAGTATTTAAGGTTAGTGTCAGAGTCAAAACCAGGTTTCGAATAAATTGATTGGATCGATTCTGCAGGTGTCCTTATCTTCTTGCCATCAGGTTTAGTTATCTCCATCTCTGCCGTTCTTTTCAATGCTCTTGATTTGTCTGGGAGTACCCCCCCCCCCCCTATCATCAGGCGGCTCCTCCATACTCACTTCCACTTATAATTAGAAAATACCATATACTTACCTAAAATAGTTATACCACCACCAAAACAACAATAACAATAAAATTCGGTTTCACAAACACCACGATCAGCGTTAACAAAAAAATAACCTAAATTCAACAACTGTTTTAATGTAATAGCTACTTCGAATTGACATAGAACCTTCATGGTTTCAGATTTTTGAGTGAAACTTTTATCACATGGTACCTATGTAGTTCTTCTTTTAAAAAATGTGCTACATTCGATTATCGACTTTCAGTTGTTTTTTTAATCAGCAAAGATGGATAATTCGTGATTTTTGATTACGAGTTCGGAACTAACGCGGCAGAAACAGCTGGCAATATCAATGTTGCGTTTGGAGAGGGGACTGCTAATGATCACACCGTGCGATTTTGGTTTAAACGCTTACGTGATGGAAAATTTGATTTGAAGATCGAACCACGTGAACGTCTTCACATGTGAATAACAATGAATTGAAAGAGATGATGGAAGATCCGAGCCAAACTACCCAGGAATTAGCGGCATGGTTTAACGTTACCTTACCAGCAATATTGACTCATTTGTCAAAAAAAATTAAAAATGTGTGATTTTACTAATCTGCTCAAAAAAACGCGTGTTGAAACTTGTGTTGCCTTGTTGAATCGATACAAAAATGAAGGAATATTCGATCGAATTGTGACATGCGATAAAAAGTGAATACTTTACGATAACTGTAAGCGAAAAATGCAATGGCTAACCCCAGGTCAAACGCCGCACATTTGTCCTAAAGTAAAGCTTACTAATAAAAAGGTTATAGTAACTGTTTGGTGGTCAGCATGGTGTTCTTCACTATAGCTCCGATCTAGTCAAGCAAGATGTCTACTGTGCCGAACTTCGAACAATGCTAGCAAAACTAGCAGTGAAACAGCCCCGACTCATGAATCGATCTTCACCATTATTGCTCCATCATAACTCGAGACCTCATACAGCACGAGGAATCGTTTTAACCCTACTGATCGAAACTGCAATTAGAGACCATTTGTTACTCTCCGTATTCGCCAGACCTTGCTCCAACGGACTACCATTTTATAGATACATACCAATGTATAGAAAATAATGGTAACTATTTTGATTAAATAAACATGTTAATTAAAAAAAAAACGTTTTTTATGTCTCAGTACAAATAGGCAATATCATACTTTAACCCCTGATATAATAGTAATTAATTTGACCTTCCCTAAACCTCCCATTTTTTGGCTATCTGTAAACATTCAGTAAAAAACAAAATATTATTCGAGAATTTTTAGTGGAATAGGCATAGGTACAGAGTTACCTGGTGGTAAGTGATGATCATTTCTCATGCTGCAGAGATTTCTCTACATCAAATGCATGTTGTTAATAATGATCCAAGGTTGATTATTTGTTCATTTTGATAACAGGACGACATGGAAGAAATGTTGTTTCTCAGGCGACGGCGAGTACATTTGCGCTGGCTCGGCGCGACAACACGCGTTATACATATGGGAAAAGTCCATCGGGAATCTTGTGAAGATACTGCACGGTACCAAAGGAGAGCTCCTGTTGGATGTAGTCTGGCATCCTGTGAGACCAATCATCGCGAGTATAAGTGCCGGTGAGACCTTTACTTTACTTTTGTATGGATGGGGGGGAGAAACGAGACTTCGGGTCATCTTATGGTAACCTTTCCGAACCAGAGGCTCACAAAGGGCTGTATTTTAGGGTTTTTTTACATTTGGTTGTATGTGGAAGAAGGTTTCTTTTAACAGCATTAAATTAAGACTACCTTTTAACTATTATCTAATTGAATAAGTTTGAGTTACACTTGTGATAAGAGAATACAAAAAACTCGCAAGATCTATATCAATAACAATAAATATAATGATAGAAACAAGTATTACCTTCCACGCCAGCGCGGAAATTTTTAATTATTCTAACCCTACTTTCTGTGTTCACGTTACATATTGTTACTTCTGTTGAGACTAAGTGGTACTCATACGTCACACACGTGTCGGTACATATTTCAATAATTAATGTCTCTGTGACGAATGAACTCTTGTAGGTAAGTCAGGATTCCACATACATAGGAATACGTCATAACGTTATTTGAAGGATAATATAATAAGAACTAACTAATAATGGAAAGGAAATTAAAATCATTATGTGAAGAAGCACCATTAACTACTATCACTGGGCTGTCACTCTGTTATTAATAATAAAACACCAGGTAAGTGCTTGTCGTAAGAATGAAACTGCTTACTTTGAAATACTAACAGTTCAATCCAAAGGATTGTAATTAGTGAGATTAGTTCTTTGTATGTACCTAATATATCTAGAAGGACACTTACATTTACCTATACTATATATATAGCACAAATAGATGAAAATATTTACAAACTGACTTGTAAACAGTACTAATTTTTTTATCAAACCGACATGAATGATTGTTATGTGAGAACCTTTTGACATATGATTATAATATTTAGGTGTTGTGTCAATATGGGCGCAGAATCAAGTGGAGAACTGGTCTGCGTTCGCGCCCGACTTCAAGGAGCTGGATGAGAACGTGGAGTACGAGGAGAGAGAGAGTGAGTTCGACGTGGAAGATGAGGACCGCTCGGTGGACCAGAGCGGAGAGATGAGAGATGATGAGGAGGTGGAGGTGAGTTGCTTCCATGTTAATAAATAATGGTATAAGCCTTTGTTCACACAAGATTTGCATTGCGTATTTCTTAACATACAAAATTTATATTGAAAGGAAAACATTATAAAGATTACAGTTAAATGATCATTTTATCTGTTTGCCTATTGTGGCAAAGGCCTCCTCCAATGTCTGCCATAAATGTGTAACACCAGCAGTTCTAGTCCATGTACCATCTCACGGATTTGATTTCATCGACTCGTCTCTTTAGAAAGGTCTACGGCTTTTCCTTCTCGCGTGACCTGTGCCGTAACTACACGTGTTCCTTCACGGGTCCTTCCAGCAAGACTCGGCGCCGGGTCATAAAGCTCGGTCTACGCAGTCTTGGTTAGAAACGAACGTTTCGGACTTCATCAGAGCTGAAGACTGGCCGTCGTCTAGTCCCGATCTTAATCAGCTGGATTATGATTTATGATCAGTTTTAGAGAGTACGGCTTGCTCTAAACGCCATGATAATTTGGTGTCCCTAAAACAATCCGTACGATTGACAGTGAAGAATTTTCCCATGGAACGAGTGTGTGCTTCTATTGATAACTGGCTTCAACGTTTAAAGGACTGTATGGACCAATGGAGACCACTTCGAATAAGATTTTTCTATATTTTTTTTTTATATTTATGTTTTAAACTAACACACTGTTAAAGTAATAAATGTTATTTGTTATAGAAATTTTTTTTTCTTTGTTTCAGTATTTCCGTCAAGTCTAGGTATTAACTTATAAACACTTATAAATATTAAATTGACGACTTGCATTGATAATTTTTTTATGCATGGTATGTTTTGTAAGTACAATTGTTTACATTGAATAGGCTGCAAAACTACTAAACCGATTTGAAAAATTCTTTCACTGGTGGAAAGCAACACTATCCCCGTAACATAGGCTATATTATATTTAAAAAAAATGTAGCCTTTTTTTTTATCCTCCTATCCTTATCTACTTTATTATTATTACTACAACTCCAATAAGGTGTAAAAAATAACCTCAAATAATTTTGACATCGCGTGCGCTGCGATAACTATTGATGATAGAATAAAATAATATACTATGACTTTATAGAACACATCATTATTTACAAAAAGTGTAGCGACAATATAATTATTATGTTATAGGTGTTCTTTTTGAAGTAAAACTTCTTTAGGCGCGACTTGGGGGTATCTCAGAATATTTTTCTGACGAAAGTAACGTTCAGTACTTCCGGTAAACTATATATATATATATCCGGCTAACTATACAGGGTGTCCCAAAACTCGACGATAACCTGGTACCGGGTGAGAGGTCAAGGTATACCAGTTATGAAAAAAAATAAGAAAAAAAATCTATGTCACTTAATCAAGCGAATAGACGTTTTTCGAAAATGTTAAAAATTTGACACCCTATGTCGCATTTTTAGGTACTGTGATCGCAATTTTCACAATTTTACAGTGATTTTTTTAATAATGTTATCTCAAATAACAGTGCTATTAATGGTACCCACAAATGAAAGTAATAATCATTGTTAACTAAGTAAAATAAATAAAATTTTGGTTGCCCAGCACATTATGCCCAGCCTGTAAGAGAATATTTAAACGAATTATATCCCGGTAAATGGATCGGACGCCTTGGACCAATTTCATGGCCCCCTCGGTCCCCAGACCTGAATCCAGTAGATTTTTTTTACTGGGGATGCATAAAAGAAAGGTCTACTCAAAACCAATTCAAAATGTAACAGAATTGCGCCAAAAAATTGATGCAGCATCAGAAGAAATCAATGCGAGCAGAAATTTGCAAGACTGGTGAACAGGTCATTTCTGAGGCGATGCAGAGGTTGTATTCGTGCTGGAGGGAAACAATTTGAGCATCTGCTTTAATTTTAGGAGGATAATAAAGTGTTACGATAATTTACCGGTTTATTTTGATTAAATTTTCCACGAGTTCCTTTCGCAAAAAATACGAAATAGCAGTTTTATTGGCAAGAAAAGTGGCAAGTGTTGTACTATTTTGAAATCTAGACTAAATTTAGGCCATCTTTTAAAAAAACTTGCCATAGGTAGTGTAGTATTTTTTTTTTCCAACGTAGAGTGTCAAAGTTGACTGACATAAATTTTATAAACCATAACTCGTCAAAATTTAATTTATTTTACTTAGTTAACAATGATTATTACTTTCATTTGTGGTTACCATTAATAGCACTGTTAATTGAGATAACGTTATTAAAAAAATCACTGTAAAATTGCGATCACAGTACCTAAAAATGCGACAAACGGTGTCAAATTTTTAACATTTTAGAAAAATGTCTATCATCGCTTGCGTGTGTGCTAAGCGACATAGATTTTTTTTCTTATTTTTTTCATAACTGGTATACCTTGGCCTCTCGCCCGGTACCAGGTTATCGTTGAGTTTTGGGACACCCTGTATATATACATACAAACTAATAACTTATTAAGAATCTGAAACCGAGTTTCCGGCAACAGGATCATCCTGCCACCACAAGCAGCGCCCGTTCACGAGCATGACGCATGAGCCAGCCATCGCCTCCTTCAACCATATTATAGGGAAGGGGACGACCCGTCCCATGGTGCCGCTACAAGCAGTGACATTTAAGCGAGCATGACGAAGCCTGTTACGAGGACTCAACCAAACAACAATAAAAGAATCCTAATCTACATATCATGCAATACCCACAAAATCCCTCTAATTACAATTTGACAATTCTGCTTAAACTTGTAATTAATATTATATTTTTACTAACAGTAATCAAAAGCCTTTAGGGTAATCAAATCAAAATCCATTCATGCAGGTCAAAAAAATGACTTTTTCTTTTTATATTCCCACCGCCTTTGAGGGTTGAGCTTTAATAAGAAGAAGTGGCAAGAAACTCATTGTGACAATCACTCACTCACAAATCTAATTATTTTTATTCAATTATTTATTAATAACACGGCTTTAATTAATGTAAGTATATATTTAATGGTATAAATTAATACTTCTCGTTTTTCAACTATTTTAGAATATCAGGGGCATATGAAAATAACATTTATTTATGAGCTTTCAGATAAGCAAAAAAAAAGTATATATATGTATCTGTTAATTATTCCTAAAGTTTATTATAATTAAATTTTACTTCATACATATACGCGGGTTAAGATTACACGCACACACTTTTTTAATTTTAATATTTGATTGAAATGTTGCTACTACGTGCCCAGTCCTGTTTGTACGCGGACGAAGTCGCGGGGTATCACAGCTAGTCTATTATATTCCATGTAGTCCAAACTACCCCTCAGAATGATTGTAAGATCAGTTAAGGGCGATTTGCACGATTGTGTCTTATTAGGTCAATTTCAAATAGGCTTAAAGTAAGAACTCTTGAATCGACAATACATTTCATTTATTGGCCTTAAGATGTTCCCGAAAAGTTTGTTTGCGGAACTACAAAGATGTTGCAATGGATCACAATCATCATCAACTAGATCACAAGACATTATCGGAAAATAGTAATAATACAGTGAATGAATGAATGAACTTGGTGTACAAGGTTATTTATTAATCAACTGATTTTATTCCTTCCTAATTTCTGGTATATATTTATTTAATTCTTTATGAAAATTATATAATAAGTGAAGGCCAAATAAAGTTATGTAAATGTTAAATTTATGTGAATATTCCTTTTGAAAAATTGATTCCCTCTATATTTACGCCCTTTTAAAAAATAATATGAATAATAATAATAATTCCTTTATTTCAGGCTACAAGGCCCATAAAATAAATACGTTATAGTCTAACATACATATGATATATAACTTAAATCTACGTCACTACAATTATGATCTTAATACTCAGGTGGACGTGACGACATGCTCTGCGGTGGCGGCCTTCTGCAGCTCTGACGAGGAAGGAGAGGATGAGAATCTCCTCTCGTTTCTTCCCATCGCGCCAGAAATCGAGGACCCGGAGGTATGATTCCAATGTGCTGTCAACGTTGAAGGTAGAGCTGCTGATCTGCTGGTCACTGTATTTAAGTCGTTGTGAAATAGGTGCTTGCTGCTGTAATTCCTCTGGCAAAAAAAGGAGTAATGGGCGGAGTTGACCATAAGACCATTCCACCAGGAACCACGCCAAGTATCACATCTGTACGCGCGGTCTTATCCTGTCATTTATGTTCCACGTGTCGTGGTTGTTTGGTATGAATAGCATCGGGGTCGCTTAACTAGGTCATATCTTACACTGAGGTGGTAACCCACACATAATATGTGTGTTGATGCGTCGACGATCAAACTTAATCTCAAACAAGCCTTGTAAAACATGTAATTGACGAAACCGAAAAGTGTAATCCGCACTTTTTTCGTAGCTCCAAATGTAGGCAATACACAGGATTACTGGTAAATAACATCTTTTAAGGGCAACTCAGGTACATATAACCTAAAATACTTACATGATTTATACGTCTAGATAGTCTATGACAGATGTGAAAACGTCGAAAAAAACCAGAACTAACCTCTATTTTGAGCAATTCACGCAAACCCACAATTCACGCATTTAAGCAAAGATTTGGAATATTTTCCAAAAAATTAAACAATAAGACAATAGTGGACTCCTCTAGCAGTGTAAAAACACAATGTAATATAACCTGATGCACCAAAACATGCAAGGATTATTAGGTAAAGAACTTGAACTGAGTTTCTTGCGCCGCTTCTTCTCTCTCAGAGCGCCATTTGTTTCCGAAGCGGTAGTAGTATCTAGTAGTTAGTAGAAATGACATCAAAAATAATTCTAAAGGAATCAATTTTGAGAAAATAAATGCCTTTTATGCCTTTATGAATCATAAAGATATACATATTTTATGTTTAACATAGCACTGGCTCAGAAAATATGAGCTCATCTTTAACTTCAGTGGTCATCAGGTGGCAAGTGCGTTTATCAGAGAAAAAGCTACACGTGGCGGCTCTCTTATTCTTGTAAGTAAATTATTTAAATTCAAAGAACGAGAAGATATTGTGGGCCTCTCTGTTGAACGTACAATTGAAATAGCCTGTGCAGAGCTCGAGCGCGCCATTGTTGTTAGTATATACAGACCCCCAGATGCAGTATATGAATTATTTGAAAGTGTATTGGAGGAGGTTTTATTAAAATTATCTGAGTCTAAGAAGTATATCATGATATGTGGTGATTTTAATATTAATTTATTAGAAAAATGCACGACCAGTATTAAATTCAGATCTTTATTCAAATCATATGATTTAAACAATTTTCTTAGAGCCTACTAGAGTAACTGGCACCTCCAAAAGCTGTATTGATGACATATTTACCAATTATAAACCCATTTCCCAGGCAAATTAATAATTAACAAACTGAGTTCAGCCTCTTTTAATATTGAGGTCAATAAATGTTCTAAAATTAAAAAGTTTACGTTTGTTCCTGTGAATAATAGGCGAATGGAGAAATATAGAGGCAATGTGTCAGTTAAACTCTCAAATTTTGATTTATTCAAATAAAATGTTAATCCCAATGAAATGTATGATATGTTATTTAAAATAATTAAAACAGAGTTTGCTTCTATATTTACTTCTAAGACAGTCAAATCAGGTGGTCTCCTGTCATTTCATGATTGGGCAACAACTGGCATTTATAGGAGTAGCTATATGAACTATATAGTGAGAGATCATTGTAAAATCATGATGCATCTTTTCTCGAGTATGTTAAAAAATACTCTAAATTATTTAAAAGTGTTTGTTCTATTGCAAAGTCTATGCATATCAGACAAATAATTAAAAATGCACCAAATAAAATAAAGATGACTTGGAATGTTATTAACTGGGAATCTGGAAGATTGAATACAATCTATCAATAAGCAATACAATAATTCAATCTCAGCAGGAAGTTGCTACTGCTTTTGAGATTTTTTTTTCTGAGATTCCAGTTTTTATCACAAACACTCTTGTCTCCTCCATCAGTGTTGCTGAGTCACTTCTTCTGGAAAATGTTAGAGAATGTCAACAAAGTTTCAATTTTAGTTTTGTTAGCCCTGGAGAAATAATTAAAACTTTTAAATCTCTAGACATGAAAAAAACTGTGATTTAAGAGAAATGCCCCATCATTTCTGTTAAAATAAAAAGTTCTATAATTGACGTCATATCTTGCAATAGTCTTTAATAATTGTATTAATCATGGCGTGTTTCCTGACCTTCTGAAACATAGCAAAATTACACCAAAATTTAAGTCGGGATGCTCTTCTGACCCGAATAACTATCGTCTTGTGTCGGCTTTGTCGACCCTTAGTAAAATTTTTGAATAAATTATTTTAGGCCAAATGCTTACTTACTTTAACACTCATAAGTTACTTCATTTGAAACAATTTGGCTTTACTAGGGGACGTTCAACAACGGATGCAGCTTTTCAAGAATATTTTTGATGCCTGGGAGGAATCGCAGAATGCACTTGGCATCTTCTGTGATTTATCTAACGCTTTAGATTGTGTTCAACATTCAACGCTGGTCTGGAAGCTATGTCACTATGGCATAAAAGGAACTGCGCTCGATCTTTTGATTTCATATCTAAACAATAGAATTGAGAAGGTCGACGTGAATGGCAGGAGATCTCCTGGGACTCCTCTCACTATGGGGGTACTACAAGGGTCTATTCTCGGACCGTTCCTCTTCCTTATCTATGATGATGAAAAATGATATGGTAGTATTGTTTTCGGACGACACTTCACTGATTTTCAAAGTGAAAAGAAACCAAGCTATGTATAACGAAGTGAACGATATTCTATCTGACATCGTGTACTGTTTTAGCGCTAACAACCCATTGTTAAATAGCTATAAAACGAAATATATAAAATTTACCGTACCAAATGTCAAAAATGTTGATTCGAGTGTTTTGTTAAACGGAGAGGTTATAAAACCGGTGGAATCTGCTAAATTTCTAGGCATTACTCTGGATTCCAAATTACAATGGGGCCCCCATATTGAAGGATTGGCGAACAGACTTAGTTCTGCAGCATACGCGGTTAAAAAGATTAGACAATTAACTGACGTAGATTACGGTGCGACTAGTATACTTTAGTTATTTCCATAGTATTATGTCCTATGGTATATTGCTGCGGGGCAGCGATATAAATACAGTATTTGTGCTGCAGAAGAGGGCTATTCGCGCTATTTATAACCTAAGGAATCATTGAGAGCAAAATTCAAAGAAATTAACATCTTGACTGTTGCTTCTCAATATATTCGTGATAATGTTATATATGTTCATAGGCATATAAGTGAATTTGCTAGAAACTGTCATAACCATAATGTTAACACCAGGAACAGAATAAGATTATAATGCCTACTACTCGGCTAAGTCGAGTTAGCAAGTCTTTTATGGGGCGATGTATATGGTTTTACAACAGGATCCCAGAAAATGTTCAAAACAAAATTATTACGTTATTCAAAAGAATTGTTAAAAAACGTTTGTGTGGTAAAGGTTACTATAACATAAATAACTTTCTTAATGAAACCACAGATTGGGAATGGAGCGAACGCCCTCAAGCTGTTAAATAATAAGTTTAATTGTACAATGCTACTTTGTTAATGTTACTTTAACTGTACAACATATTTTTTGATGAAAAAAAAGCCCGCTGAGTTTGTTGCGCCCGTTTTTCTCAGGCCTGAGGCATTCATTTTGGAATGGGTGGTAGTTTTTTGACTTTCAATAAGTGATGTCACATCCTATTTTGAATAAAAATATTTGAAATTGAAACTAACACAAAGTATCATACAAATCGCGATGTAAGACGTAGCTTGCCACATACACTAAACTATTCCTGGCCTGTTTATATCGGTTGTCTAACAACAAGAGACTCTAGCTATAGTTCGTCCATTACAAACCTGCGAACTGAGTCCTAATCATTTTTATCAGATCTCCCGCTCACACATATTGGCATATCTGAACTTTCGCTCGCACCGCTAGGCATCCCTTTATCGATGAGTTGTGCGGCATTTTCACATCCCTTTGACGTAATGTTTTATGACGCACGTTTGTAATGGCCCAACTATAGTGGTATTAATTACGCAGGGCGTGAGCGCGCTACCTGCGAACTGCTACTATGGTGGAAGCGAGGGGGCGGGGTAGCGGATTTGTTTCGATTGTAACCTGTTTTGGAACAAATCACTCAATCAGTACTCGGTGGATTGGGAAATATGATAGCTAGCTGGTTGTCGGTGTGACGTCATTCACAATGCTATATCGCTAGCCTAACTTAGAGGACAATGAAATGGTTCGAGTAGTGTTACTAGAGCTAAAAATTAAAGAAATCCCCACGAAAAATAAAAAGAGGCGTGTCGCCAAACGTTGTTAGTGTTACCGCCGCACTCATAGTCGTTCCTTATTTTAGTGCTAAGGAATACTTAGCTGAGTATACATTAATACGAAGAGCACACTGAAATTATCGGGAATAAGACAAACCACATGCACGGTATAACTAAATTGTATTTTATTATTTTTCGAAGTATTTACAGTTCAACTTAATGTAGGTACTTTTCCATTTGTGCAAACCAATCATTAAAACAGTTATTCCAGTCTGAAGTTGATGTTGATAAAATGGCTGATTTGTACGCTTCCACAGCTGCTACAGGGTCTTCAAACCGTTGACCGCGTAATAAATCTTTCATTCTAGGGAATGTAAAGAAATCGTTTGGGCTCAGGTCAGGACTGTACGGAGGATGGCCCATGAGCTCAACGTTTTCCTGCTTCAAAAAATCATTTGTCTTCCGCGACGTATCGGCTCACATTATCGTGATGTATGGTAATGCGAAGTTTCGGGTTATTTTTCGGAGTTCGGCTATCATTTCTGGCAAACAAACCGTGACATACCACTCAGCGGTAACCGTTTTGCGTTCCTGAAAAGGAATTGTAGCAACATGCCCCTTTTGCGAGACAAACGTAGCGACCATTTTCTTTGACACGCTGCGGGAGCGAACCACTTACTTTGGTTTGACCTGAAGACCCAAACTGCTGACTGATGTTTTCTTTCAGGTTCGTATGAATAAATCCATGATTCGTCACCTGAGACGATATTATAAACGGCATTTGACTTCCCTACGTTGAAGCGTTGCATAGTATTCCGGCACCAATCTACACGAGCCGCCTTTTGCTCTTCGGACAAATTGTGGGGAACCCTGCGGGAAACTAGCTTTTTTAGACACAGCTCATTATGTAATATCGACTGAATTGCAGTCATTCTAATAATGATAACAGCCTGAATCTGCTCGTATGTTACATGACGGTCATCTAATATAATAGTTCGCACAGGTGCGATGTTTTCAGGCGTAACCACTGTTCTTGGTCGACCTGCAGAAGAAACAGTGCTGAGCGACACACGACCGCGTCGGAACTCGGCATACCAGCGGTATATTGTTGTTTGACTCGGGTGCTTCAACATCATAAATCGAAACAAGTTCGCTGAGACATTAATCTTGAGATAAGCCGCGACGAAAATTGTGATAAATTATGGCACGGAAATGTTCACGCTGGAGCTCCATTTCTGTTAACGACGCGGACGTGTCAATTTTAAACCAACTTAGTTTTTGTTTTTTAACTTATTTTTAAATTATATGAATGTCATTAAGTTTCTAAGTCTAATACTGGCCGTATTCAAATTCTAAAAAAGGTTTTATTGTAACTCAATCCGAAATATTCTATTCCCGATCATTTCAGTGTGCCCCTCGTATACTAAGGAGCGTTCTATCCGAGAGACGTCAGTAAGTACCTATATAGCTGAACTATCACTATCGATAAATTATTTGTGATACTAGTACAATAAGTAATAAGACAAATTAATTCCTTAGCACAAAATTATATTGAATAGCTCAAAACTCCATAATTGTCTGAAAACAATGAATGAAATAAACTAACTGGTTATTTTTCACTGTGAAGATATCCGAAGTCCATTCAGTCAGTGTCTTCAACTGTGATTGTTGTTATTTTGTGTTGCGAATATGTTTTTCGTGAAATTAATTACAAAAGATAAGTTACGTTTATAAAGCTCGATCTGATGAATGAACGTGGCAGCCTGTTTAGCGATGGAAGCCTTCTCACTATAGTTGAGGACGTATCTCTACCATACAGACTCATCATATAGAAAATGAGTGCACTACTTTTAAAATGAAATGTATA
The DNA here is from genome assembly GCF_905404315.1 of Leptidea sinapis. Lineage (NCBI taxonomy): Eukaryota > Metazoa > Arthropoda > Insecta > Lepidoptera > Pieridae > Leptidea > Leptidea sinapis. The sequence continues at coordinate 6,403,053 of NC_066280.1, forward strand.
TATTGTAAGTAATCACTGATTAATTATTTAAATTAAATTATATTGATATATAATATTGTATTTATTATTAAAGAAATAGACACGTTAATCTCAATATTTACACGTCAAAACCATTCCTTAATCATTAAAGTATAGGTGCGACGATACAAACTTAGTATTCCGTAAGCCATCCTTAGGTTGTAATACTAGTGAACATTTTAATGCCATACTAAGTGGCTATTTAAGTTCTTTCCTTAAACGACTATGAGTACTATAAATAATGTATAATAAAGCGATACTACTTGTAATATCGTTCTGTGTTCTGTGTCGATACAGCCGGTGGCTGTCAGGTGTCGTTAGTATATCCTAAGTCTAGTTCCTCTTTGTATTAAGACATTATATTGGCTGACTTAAAGTATAGTGCTCAAACGTAGTGTGAGACGATGATGGCCCGTGTGACGAATGTTCGCTCATAAATATTGATAACAATTATTACTGATTTACATTTGGCGTAACAAATTTATTTTATTGATCGTCAGTATTTGTTAATATATGACGCCCATGTAGCCCAGTGGTTTGTGACGCTGCCTACTGAGCTAGAGGTCACGGGTTCGAATCCCGTTAAGTGCAAACGTTTATATGATGAGTAATGGATGTTTATTTCCGAGTCATGGATATTAATATTTATTTATGTATGTTTAAGTAAGTATATTGTATTAAATATATCGTTGTCTTGTACCCATAGTACAGGCTGTGCCTAGTTTGGGCCAAGATAATTTGTGTAAAAGTCTGTCAATATTATATAAAATTAAATGTGTAACCAAAATTTATGAACGATGCGGGTTGAACAGGTTACCTACTGTAAAGTAGATTCTGTAGATGGAGTCACAACCCGAGTGTTAAACAAGACATACCAAGATTTACGAACCATACGTCACTCGAACGGTTGGCTCAGTTGGAAGAGCGCTCGGACGGAATCCGAGAGGCCGAGTGCGAGTCCCGCATCGTTCATAAATTTGCGTACAAATTTAATTTAATTCATCCTAGAAGTAGGGGATATCACTTTAAAAATAACAAATTGTTTCAATATTATTATCTTCTTATTAGTAATAAGGATGATTGGTTGATCAGGACGGGTGGGCGGCGACGCAAGAGACGGTCACGCCCACTGAGACTCCGGAGAAGGTGGAGCCGGCCGCCAAACGTGCCAAGAGCAAGACCTACGACATCTCACTCACCATCGACCCGCCAGGTGAGATCATCACTCATGTACTAACAAGTGTCGTGTCCAGTCAGAAGAATAGCATCACATTTTGATTTTCCCTTACACTTGCTCTATTACAAACAGGTAAAAGATATTTTGGATAGATTAGATCAGCGTCTTTAGGAAGCTAAAAAATATTTAATTGAGATCGCAATGATCTTTAATACGCTTTGCTTTATGTTTATTTATTTATTAAAGACAAGCATTCACCAACAAGCTATTCTAAACAATACAAAAACAAGAAAAATATAAAACGAACATTATGAAAAGAATAGCTTTCTTACAGGTATGTACAGCTCTGTTGTATTATTAAAAATAATGATAGTACAAAAAACGCAAAGTACTTTAAAGGTTAATTAATATTAAAGATACAAATTATGGTTTGATTTATTCATATATTATGATATATGAATAAATCAAACCATATGTTATAATTAAACAATAACACTGTTGCAAAGTCTTTTAAATTGTAGCACCGACATCCCAAACACATGAATTTAGTCAAAAAATATTATTAAGGAGCTCATTTTTAATCTCATAGAGCGCTGTAGTGGGAAGTGAAGACCAAAATATTGGTTCTCGGAATAACAAGATGGAAGCATTCACGATTTATTAGCCTTGCTCCGAGGCGGGCTATATTGAAATCAATTTGTTATAATAATATATATTACAGAGATCTCTCTGAATTAAATAAATAAATAATATTTCTGGGGTACTAACCGTTACATAATTTAAATAAAAATAACAAGTCTTGAATACGACAACGATTTTCGAGAGATTTGAAACATGAACCGCTATGTTTTGTGTTATTGTATACCAGATATTTAGTAAAAGACCTTTTAATTCTTTCCAACCTATCAATATGAATTGTGTTAAAGGGGTCAATAATTGTGTCAAATCACACAAGCATATTCCAAATGCGACCGAACAAATACATTGTATAAGCAAATGATATAATTTATCTGTTTAAAAAGTTTGGAAGTACGTTTAATAAACTCAACCATTAACTGACTTAATTAATCTGTACAACTTTAAATCATTGGCATACAGTAGCGCTTTGCTATGCTTCTCAACCGAAACTACGTCACTAATGAAAACTACAAACAGTGAAGGCCCTAAGAGAGATCCTTGGGGTACGCCAGAAAATGCAGCGTAACACGTGGTGGTATAACCATTCGTAATGACTCTTAAAGAACTACCACTTAGGTATGACTTAAACCAAGATAATAGGGGGTTAGAGATGTCGTAGTTTAAAAGCTTAGTAAGGAGTAGATTATGGTCGACTTTATCAAACGCACTACTGATATCAGTGTAGATGACATCAGTTTGGATACCGCTGTCGACACTTTTAGTTAAGTTATTAACATAACTCACAAGATTTGTCATAGTAGATTTGCGACCAACAAAAACTTGCTGAGAGTTAGAAATATGTTCTTTAAAATGCTAAGTGATAAATTTATGTAAAATTCTTTCAAGGACTTTTGGAAATATTGATAGCAGAGAAATGGGGCGACAATTAGAAACATCAGATTTATCTCCTTTTTTAAATGTTGGTGCGACATTAGCTAATTTCCATTTAGTGGGAAAAGTAGTAGTAATGTTTCTCCATTTTTAAAAGATCGGTCGGATCGGTGAAGTAGTTGACGAACAAAAATCGTGCGTGCGTCACTGCTGGCTCGTGAGTCCCTACTGGATAGCCACATAGCGGGAACTCTTAATTCGTTACCATTATATTAAGTTGTTTAGCTGGGCGTGGGTCGCTGACTGCTGTGACGTCACTAACCTACAAACACTCACTGACACACAGCTGCACACGATGCTATCAGGTCACGCGGACATTTCGTCCCGTATGAAGTATTGAATGATGACGAAATTATTAGGCATAAAAGGCATTTATTTTCTCAAAATTGATTGATTTAGAATTATTTTTGATGTCATTTCTAATATACTAGATACTACTACAGCTTCGAAAACAAATGAGGCACTGAGAGAGAAGAAGCGGCGCAAGAAACTCCCAGCATTCTATTTTTGCGCTCTTTTTAATAAAAATATACAATATTGTACTTTAATTGCTATTGCTATAAAATAATCATAATCTAGTCCCAGGCTGTCCGATCACTTAGATATTCAGCTGTGGAGTAATAGGATTTACGACGGAGCCATTTTTTTTATAAAACATTTAAATTTATTTATAGATAACGCCTGAACAGTGGCTGGGACTTTATTATAAATGTGTATACATTTACCCTTAAAGGTATTATGTATCTTATGAAGCCTACTAGAATTAGTTACGAGTAATCCCTTATTTCTAGTGTTATAATAATGAATATCACTATTAAAAGCAAAAAGGTAACGATTATTATTATAACATCAAAAGCACGTGCTTGATTTATTGAAACTAAAACTTGTGTATTTGAAGTCATGCTAGCGAACCAGTCCACATAGTATTAAGTGATTTGATGGACCTCGTGACATTCTCAAGTTCAGGCCTGTGCTAATAAGATAGAATATCACTGAGTCATACATCACATCCTCAGGAGCAATATAACTAAGGCGGTATCACATTACGCTACTTTTTAGGACGTTGTGTAATGCATTACTATTGAGATAATATTGTACCTGTTATGAACAGACAATACAAACGAACAGACAGCAAAGCAGCAAAATAATTGTACAGGACCATGTCATCCAGAAGCATTTCAGGACTGGGAAACAGCTTTGAAATGGTTCGAAAAACAGCCAGAGTATGATACCGTAAGTTTACTTAAAACAGTTTAAAGGAAAAATTTGTAGTAATGGACAGAAAAACATAGATGGCGTTAATTTACAATTCACAAATATTTAATTATAAATAATAATGAATCAAACTGCAATCTATTAAATGCATGTAATTTTAATAAAAGTCCATTTATAATTTTCATAATTTAATAAACTATGCTTGTCTGGTACATGCACACCTATGGGCCAGTCAAATGTTTCTGTTTATTTACAAACAAAGACAGTATACTTTTTTTATGAAAATAAGGGACGAGACGAGCAGCTGAGTCTTTATTGTAAATCTTTGCGTAGATTGTCTAAATTATCAACTCCTGTTAAGCGTTTAAATGCAAGTTTTTTTATACAGTATGGAAACAGCTTATATGAAATAAATGAAAATACAAGTCATACTCCAGGTCATACCATAGGTCCACAGAAGTATAGTAAAATTAATAATTAAATTAAAATCCCTAAATTATAAAAAATAAATTTTCAAAGAAACTAATTATCTAAATTGAATTAGAAAAAAGAAAACAGTATGTTTAGACTACGTAGCTCACCTCTACCCCGAGGAGCGACAACGTAGCTCACGGCGGCGAATTGGCTGTTACTTCTCTTCTCGTAAACAAGCTCTTAACAATAACATAATGAAATGAAAATTTATTGAAACATTTTACTTGAACTTTAAAAAAGTTAAATTAATAAATACAACTTTAACTTTTTCAACAATCACGGGCTGCGTAAAGCACTCGCTTGGACACTCCAGACGACGAAACACAGATTCCGAAAGCTCGCGTTAAACCGAATAACAAATTACAAATACTTAAATAAAATGGCGAAAATAAATGGCGTAAATAGGGCATACCCCACAATTCTAGTTTATCGATACTTTATTTACAATTACCAACCAACAATCTAAACAAGGCATTAAAAACTAGTAGTTTTGTGTTATTCGAATGTTTTAATATTTTTAACAATTAATAAATTAAAGAATGGATAAGCTTTGTAAAAAAATAGTTTATTTTTGTAAGTTCAATACTTACGAAACCACTGTTTTCTGAGTGATTTCCTGAGCAGCGAACAAGTGGGAGGCTCCTTTGCACAGGATGCCGGCTAAATTATGGATACCACAACGGCGCCTATTTCTGCTGTGAAGCAGTAATGTATTAGCATTACTGTGTGTCGGTCTGAAGGGCGCTGTAGTTAGTGAAATTACTGGGCAAATGAGACCTAACATCTTATGTCTCAAGGTGACGAGCGTAGTTGCAGTGCCGCTCAGAATTTTTGGGGTTTTTCAAGAATCCTGAGCAGCACTGCATTGTAATGGGCAGGGCGTATCCATAACCATCAGCTGTGCGTCCTGCTCGTCTCGTCCCTTATTTTCATTAAAAAAAGTAAGTTGGTACGATTTTTGATAGGTTTGCTTTCAAATTACAAACAAGTAATAAATTGTTATTGTTTAGTTCCTTATTCACGATCATTATCTCTAAACTACTTCATAATTTATAAAAATAAAAATTCTGAAGCTGCTTAGTTTTAAATACCTAGGTAGATGTAGTATTTTTACAATAATCATAACAGAACAATTTCAAAACAGACTTAAACAGCTTATTATTTATCCAATCCAACTCCCTTTAAAGAAAGCTAATTATCGATAGAAGATGTCCTTCCCTAACTTTGAATAGCGCAGCAGTCAACGAGACACCGCCGGCACGTATCTCTTTGACGGCCGCGGGCGGCGCAATTTAAAGGCAGCTAGGCAAAGCGGCAACGCCGCCTATATTGAAATATTAAAATTCATTGAATCATTGACCCAGTAACACAAATCTTACAGGACGTTTAAATTTGTGCAAAATGAAAAGCCTACTTTTTGACGGATTGCACGGATTTCGTTAATTTTTGGTATATCGTCAGCTAATATGCTAACAAGTATATACCTACATTTATTTCATATAAGCTGTTTCCATACTGTATATACAAATATATATACAAACGGACAAGAGACTCAGGTAATGGGAAATGGTGAGGCAACAGCAACTAGGGACATCCGCGAAACTACCAGTGGGAGGCTCTTGCACAGGAAGCCAGCTAGATTATGGGTACCACAACGGCGCCTATTTCTACCGTGAAGCAGTAATGTGTAAATACTGTGTTTCGGTCTGAAGGGCACCGTAGCTAGTGAAATCACTGGGCCAATGAGACTTAATATCTTATGTCTCAAGGTGACAAGCGCAATTGTAGTGCCGCTCAGAATTTCTGGGTTTTTCAAGAATTCTGAGCGGCACTGCATTGTAATGAGTAGGACGTATCAATAACCATCAGCTGAACGCCCTGCTCGTCTCGTCTCTTATTTTCATAAAAAAAAACTAAGCGTCAAAGACGTGTTGTCCGTTTTTTTATTGGAAGTATGCTCTATGCGCTATACTTGAAGGACTCTAAGTCGTATCGGGTCGCAAAAACTGCAGCCGATAATTGATTCCACAAAGAGGATGTGTGAGGCAAGAAGTTCCTCTCATAGCGAGCGATTGTACAGGGTGGACCAAAAGTCCGTTTATAATTGGAATGATGATTTAAAAAAAAACTAATTACAGTAGATCAAAATTGTTTATTGTTTTCGATAGAAAACAAAAGGGGAATTTATTTCTTAAAAATCACATCATCCATATGCAATCCTTCATTATTCTGGCATTGCTGCAATCTAGAGCGGAAATTTTCGATGACAGCTTTACATGTTTCTGTGCGAATACGATCCTTTAATTCGTCAAGAGTTACTGGGTTGATTGGCTGGAATGCAGGGGTTTTTGATCACCATGACATAGTGTCACTCCAATAACGACAATTTTGTCTATTAACATGCCCATTTAGGTGGAAGTGTGCCTTGTTGAGAAAAAAATGTTTGTAAAACTGGTGAATTGCTCTACCATTTCGTTCGCAAACTGCAACCTAGTGGCATGGTCCTGAGGCCTTAATTCCTGAACCTTTTTGATTTTATAGGAATGTAGACTTAAATCTTTCTTGAGAATGCGGTTTAATACATCATTATCTTGGCAGGTTAAGTTTTCACCGCTTTCGAGTCGAGTGATAGTCCAGGTTGGTCACGAACAGACGATTTTACTCGCTCCACGTTTTCGGGGTCCCTCGACGTTCTAGGCCGGCCAGATCGACGTAAATCCATTGTTGAACCCGTCTTCTCAAACTTGAGCACCCATTTTTTAATTAACACACCTGATGGAGCTTGATTTTTGTGTCGTATCTTGTAATGATTGCAAAACTTTCGTTGAGCTAAGGTCGCAGAATCGTTGTTTCGATAGTATTCGCGTACACAAAATGCACGTTGACTACCGCTAAACGACGCCATGGTACTAAATTCCCATTGGCCGCTTTTGCAATGCGTAACCCTTCCACCCCCCTCCGCCGCCGCTGCTAGACGCGGCAACCGATTCAAATGTAAACAGACTTTTGGTCCACCCTGTAGAATGCCAGACGTCAACATGACGCGATGCGATGACTTACCACTAACGCCTCTCCCTTCGACTCAACCGCTTGCGTCCATTTATGGGTGAGATATACTAGGAGATTGCCTGGAGATGGATGGAGATCGCTGGTGCTCCTCTAGGTATCCCAAGAGCTAGTGGTTGATAATCGACTCCATAACTTGGACAAATTAGAGGTAATGGCAATGGTGCGATGGTTGAACAAATCCGAGCGTACACCTTTCTTAGGGATAGGGTAAAGACCAGCTCCCATTCTGGAGCAATATCAGGCTCAATTTATGAATGTCTAAGGTGAGAAGTGCCTTAAGCACAGCGTCAGTCTGTAATATCAGCTCCGGCATGTCTGAGTCGCTGGTGGTGTAGCACCTTGACTCTGGATGACTTGACACTTGGTTAGAGGCTCTGGATGAGTCGAGAAAGTTTGCATGTATTATTAAAAGTTCTGAAATGTATAATAACGTAATGTATTGTTTGTAGAACAACCACTTTCGTTCGGCGGCAAGAACAAGCAGACGGCGGGAAGCAAAAAAGTAGCCGGCAGACCGCGGAAATGATTGTAATAATAAACATATTTATATAAATAACATTTGTTTTTATTTACTGAACCTGTCAAAGTGTCGAGTGAAACCATCGATGGGAGAATAGCGTAGGGACATTCTGCATGTGAGAGTTCACAACCAGGCAGTCAGGAATTGCGCGAAAGGTGTTTCAAAATGTTTTTTTATTTGTTAAATTTCATGTATTTGTTGTTGAATTAAACAAAATTTTTGTATTGTGTAATGTACATTATGTCCAGATCTAACTGTAGCAATCTAAATGCATCTGTATTGATAGTCAGTGAACATGAAAACAAGGTGACAAGCGGTATCTTGCAATGATCCCATTACCCATATCAGCATTTTGTTTACAATTAACATGTCGAACTGACGTCATGATCACAGTACAATACGGCACGGGCGTTCGATTTTTGTCAAATTACGTGTGATAATAATTTAAAATGAATTTCCACGATGCTTATTGTTTGAATGAATATTTATGTTCGTTTATATCGATAGAAGATAGAGATATTGTGTTAGAAGATACTTAAATTGTTGGAGAATGTTGTCACCTTGGATTATACAACTTATAATTTTATTTTCTATAGTGAATTAAATCCAAGCTTATAATATTATTGTTATTAAATACGCGTGTTTTACCTAAGTAACACTGAAAATGATTAGAAAATGAAAAATGGCTTAATGTAGAAAGTTGCTAATACTTTTATTGTTTTTCGAAGTAATTCCTCTCTACACATCGTCGCATTCCATGGAACCACTGTGAAAAGCAGTAAAGGCATAAAGGCATCTATTTTCTCAAAATTGATTCCTTTAGAATTCTTTTTGATGTCATTTCTAATATACTAGATACTACTACCGCTTCGGAAACAAATGGCGCTCTGAGAGAGAAGAAGCGGCGCAAGAAACTCTCCCAGCATTCTTTTTTTGCGCTTATTTCAATAAAAATATACAATATTGTACAGTCATTTCTATTGCTATAAAATAATCACAATCTAGCCCCAGGCTGTCCGATCATTTAGATATTCAGCTGTGGAGTAATAGGATTTACGACAGACCCATTTTTTTAAAACATTTAAATTTATTTATAGATAATGCCTGAACAGTGGCTGGGACTTTATTATAGAAGTGTATACATTTACCCTTAAAGCTAATTTGTGTCTTATGAAGCCTACTAGAATTAGTTACAAGCAATCCTTTATTTCTAGTGTTATAATAATGAAAATCACTATTAAGAGCAAAAAGGTGACGATTATTGTGAACGTATATTAAATTTTCATAAATGTTCTGACAATTAACAGTCATAATATTTATTTCTTTAAATTTTTTCTTTGAGAGACTGTCCATAACCATGCTGATATATAGCACGAACAGCTCTCTTTTGCTGTGCAAACACTATATCAATGTCAGCAGCATCACACCACAGTAAAATACCGTACGTCATGATGCTGTGAAAATAACTGAAGTACACTAATCTAGCGTTCGCAATATTCGTGTACTCTCTAATCTTTCTAACGGCATATGCCGCAGAGCCGAGTCTATCTGCTTGTTGGGCAATATGTGGACCCCACTTAAGCTTTTTATCTAACACGATATCCAAGAAGACCGCAGTGTCCACAAGTTCCAATCTCTGGTCATTTATAAGTACGTTGGCTTGTACCTCCACTGTGTTTGATGTAATGAACCGTAAACACTTTGTTTTTTTACTGTTTAAGTGCACATTATTCATCTCAAACCAACGCACTATCTTTGAGAGTGCATTGTTTACCTCGTCATTAATATCTACACGTCGCTTCACTTTAAAAATAAGTGAAGTATCATCAGCAAACAATACAATCTCATGGCTATCATCTACCACAAACGGTAGATCTTTAATATATATAAGAAACAAGAAAGGACCGAGAATAGAACCGTGTGGAACACCTATTCCCACAGGTTTACCCGAAGACCGTTTGCTATTTACATCGTCTATCATACTCTTTCGCTTAAATATGATTTTAACAGATTTTATTTTGCTCTATTTTTCACTCCATAATGCTTTAGTTTTAGGAGTAGTTTCATGGTGGGCCCCTAGTGAAACCGAATAGATTTTTGTTCATTAATTTACAAAAATGCATTTGTAGCTGTTGAAGCAAAAGTTTTTTAAAATTTTTTACTAAAAACAGGCAGCACTGAAATAGGTCTGAAATTAGCAGGGTCAAAAGAACTGCCCAATTTAAACAAAGGTATAACTTTGCTGTATTTCATGAGGTCAGGGAACACACCCTCATCTATGCATTCATTATATATTATTGCTAATTCAGGTGCTATAATGTCAAGTATGTGGGCCCATTCTTCCTTAGGGGTCTCTTTATTTGGCATTTTCGTACGCTTTCACCGCATCTTCAGGGCTTAAAGCGAATACTTCGAATTTTATCTTTAGTTCTTGGGAATAAATAAAAGTCGCAGGGCGCCAGGTCAAGACTGTTTGGCGGATAACTCATTATCTCGACACCTACCTTAGTCAAATATTCAACAGTCCGTTTTGCGGAGTGCGCTGAAACATTGTGGTGAAGGAGGATCCTGCTTCTAGGGCTCTGCTGTCGAATTTTTTCCAAGACAACAGGCAAACAGCGAGTGACATAGCAGTCTGCAGTAACTGTTCTTCCATCTTCTAGCACAACTGTCGCGAAATGACCTTTCCGACCAAAGAATGAGGCAATCATCTTTTTTCCTTGACTTCTTCCTTTTTTTACCTTAGTTGGCCGATTCTCGAAAAGAAACACCAACTGAGCTGATTGTCTTTCGGTTTGGATTCAATTAAATTAATGCTAAGTGTCTTATCACTTACAGGATATCACAGCATGCACAGAATTTTACTTAATTAAGATAACAACACACTTATGTTTTTATTGCATACATAAAATAGTAGCAAAATTAGTAAGCACAGATTTAAGAACCTGTTTGGGTAATATTATTTAAGATATCTCTTTCAAGAATAATTTTCTAAAAGTTTGAAGAAGCGAAAATTCATTCGTGACAATAGGCAGAATTTTCTTAGATTAGTGCGACTATTTGGTATAGGAAATCTAACTTTGCTGAGCAAGTCGGGACAATTAATTAGGCCAGTGTATAATTTTTTTAGAAATACTAAGTCCAAATAATTTCTTCGTTCTTCTAGGGAGTTAATGTGGAAATATGATAGTCGTTGTTCATATGTTTTAATATTTTTAAGAACTCCACGACAAAACGCAAGATGCCGTAATATCTTTTTTTGGAGACGCTCAAGTCTAGCAACATTTACTTTATAATGTGGCGACCTAACAACAGTGCAGTAGGTACTCTATATGACTTCTCACCAAACAGTTGTACATTATTTTTTTAGTCATTGGGTCTTTAAAATTCTTTGCCTCTCTTAAAACAAAACCTAATAATTTTGAAGGTTTATGTAGTATTTTATCTATATGAGTGTTAAAATTCAATTTGGTATCAAAATGAATTCAAAGATCACGTATACACGTGACTTCTTCCAAAATGACTTCATTTAAGTGATACTCATTATAATACATATTTAAGTAAAGCTCGCACCAATTTTCCAAACTATTAGGTTCTCCCTGCAGATGATAGGAATCGTTCAGTGACTTAATAACTTTACAGACCTTGAGATCGTCAGCAAAAAGATAAACTTTGGAATACTTAAAACACTCAGAGATATAATTAATAAACACATTAAAGAGGTGCGGGCCGAGATGGGATTCCTGAGGTCGCTATGTTTGATTCCGAAGTATGCCCATTGATAACCACTCTTAGTTGTCTATTACAGAGATATGAGCGAAACCAACTCAACATGGCATCCGACACTCCATACTTCTGCAATTTGTATATAAAAATTTCTTGATTGACGGTGTCGAAAGCCTTGCTGAAATCGGTGTTTACGGCATCAATTTGTGCTTTACCATCGACTGCTTCCACAATTTCTTCAGTATACTCAACAAGGTTTGTTGCTGTCGATTTGTTTTTAACGAAACCAGTTTGCCTAGTATCAATTAATTGCGATAATTGCCACGTCATTTTTTCAATAATAAAAGATGCAAATATTTTAGCTAAGATAGATAAAATAGCTATGGGTTATATGGTTATATAGTGAAGAAACCATCTCATCTACTCTCAGAGATCGAAAAGTTTCCTCCCAATTTATTTTGTTTAATTCTATAGCAATGTTAGTATAATCAGCCTTAAAAAAGTATAATTTTTCTACATTATATTGTTCTTCAAAAAATTTGTGTTTTTTTTAAAAGATATCGAAAATTCAAATGGAGGATTATGTGGATCTATTTTAGATATAACATGAGATGCATTCTGTAGGTGAACACAATAGGGAATGGGTGACAGAAGCAAGTCAAGTATCCGGTTATTTATATGAGGCAAATTATTAAATTGTTTTAAATCATTATCCATCAAAAAGTCCCAAAGCATTCTTTGCATATTAAACGAAATATGGGATGGGGAATCGATTATTGATCCATTATTGTCAAACCACTGTAAGGTGCCTAGATTAAAGTCTTCTAACACCATAACGTAATCTTCTAGTTCTAAAACCCTGCTAGCACAGACAAACATTAATATTTTTATTATTTACCGAAATATTTAGTTTAACAAAAACATTTTCACATATGCTGTCATAATCAATAATGCGCTTAGACTTCAATTTATTTGAAACGGCGATTAATATTCCCTAACCTTAGTTTTGCGATTAAAACAAGTCACTGAACGATTCATTCTATGAAGAACATAACGGTCACAAAATATTTCCCTATCATAGACACTCTTATTAAGCCAAGTTTCGGATAACACAACAATGTCATAGTCACAGTTCGTTAAGTTTCAGTATGTTTCATTTAATTTTGAATTAACTCCTCGTACATTCTGGTAATAAATTTTTAATTGATCGAATTTATTTTTTTGTGTGCTACTTTTAAATTACTTACCACTAAATTATACATTTTAGTCTAATTTGCTTAATACATCATGGTTCTTTAAAAATTTAAAATCAGAATCGTCTGATTTGCGCATGAAAATCTTGCCATTTCTGATCCAAACATACTTGTAGATATTTAGACTAGCAATTAATATTTTTAACCGACTTCAAAAAGGAAGAGGTTATCAATTCGATCGGTATTTTTTTTATGTATGTGATAATAGTATATTATTGACATGACTTTTAGATTTATGATCCGATTTACGTAATTTATCTTTAGTTCGATGCAGAATAGATGCCATTTGGTCCCATAAAATTTTACATAGTTTGGCCCAGTAGTTTTCATTTTATTAACATTTTTTATGAAAATTTTTGTTTACCTGGATGATATAATTGTTTTTTGTGTACGTCTTTTTTAGGAGTTTTCTTTCAGGTTATATATGGTTATATTATAATTATTAAGTGACACAAAAGTAAAAAATAAAAACTATGTTTAAGAAAACCGACTTCAAAAACTGAAAAGTATCAAATAACTTAAAATTTTATTTAATACACACCTTTACCTTTAATATTAATAAAATACTATTTGTATGTGCTACATATTGATAGCTTTAGGTACCTACACTCGCCTCGTGACTTTGAGCGGGATAGCTTCGTCTAGAACAAAACAACCCAAGCGGACAGACACGCATGGCCAGACAACCTTAATAAGTTTTATTTTGCTTGGTACTGACTTAAAACCTATCAATAGGTAGCACATATTAATAATTGCATTTTATTAATTTTTAGCTATTTGATACTTTTCAGTATTTGAAGTCGGTTTTTTTAAACGTAGTTTTTTATATTTCAGAAAGTCCACAGCGAGCATTATCTGCCTCCAAAGCCAAAAGAAACACATAAATCCACGTATTAAAACAAACGTTAGGAGAAAACATTTATTTTGCAAAAAGAAATACCTCTGTAATAAAATTCGTATTCTGAGTATAGAGTAAGTAAGTACTCGTCGATCTATATCTATATAAATAAATCTCACTTAACAATAAACAAAAATAATAATACACAGTTTCTCATTCGAGACCGAGATTGTTGTAAATTTAAATTGTATTTCATTATATTATACATCATGGGTACGCTAACGGCCTACGCGCCGGATTATAAATACATTATCCGTTAATATTATCTATATATTATATGTACATGTGCACAGATATTTCGCGGTTAAATAAAGCGACACAACCATGAAAATATCCAATCTTGCTTCAGTCAGTTTTCTATGTATTATGTATTTCTCGGCAACAATTATTCCTATATAAAACTTTGTGATACATACAATATAGTCAATATATTTAACCGCGTTATATCTTAACTATTTACTTCATTAATTCTTAAAAATGCTAAAGCGTTATATGAGTCGCATTACTTTATCAGTAAAGTTCGTTTCGCAAAAGGTTTCCTTGAGATTTCGTGTTGCTAACACTGGATCTAATTTAGTACAATTACTGGAAGCGTATTGCATTGCACTTACATAGGAGTTTAAAGAATAATATCTAGGTTCAGATTTAAGGTTAAGTCATGTGTAAATAAAGTAATAAGGCTTAAGTGAAATTTCAACTTAGAGTCCGTCCGTCAGACTGCATCTCATAAACCGCAACAGATAAAATTATGAGATAAATGTGAGTACAAATTGCCGTTATAATAATAAATGTAAAAAATGGCGAATTGGACGATGGCCTCCGATATGCAAATGTAAAAAAGTTTATTTTTCTTTAAACAATTCGACACGTGTTTCGCCTCTACACGAGGCATCTTCAGGACATGTTGACTCGCCAAACTCTGGCACGAGACTGAATTAAATGAGCCGAAGACAGCTATTTTATACCCTCGATCCATGAAATGACGCGCTGTGATTGTTGTGACGTATTACACCCGGAAGAGAAACGTTACAATGGTGAAGGGACCAAATTTGTTTGTTCATTCAACAATGTAAACATGTTATTTTTGTGTTTTATTATTACTAATTGCTCTTACACATTCAAGAGAAATCCTTTTTCACATGTATGTGCGGAACATTCTGCATTTAGAAATAATCATCCCGAAAAATCACACTTCGCGAAACATTTAATTGACACCGGTCACTCACTAGGCAACAATAATAATTTTAATATTTCACATACATGTGAAAAAGGATGTCGCTTGAATGTGTTAAAGCAATTAGAAATAATAAAACACAACAATAACATGTTTACATTGTTGAATGAACCAACAAATTTGGTCCCTTCACCATTGTTACGTATCTCTTCCGGGGGGAAATACGTCACATCAGCCGACCAATCACAGGGCATCATTTCATGGGACGAGGGTATAAAAGAGCGGCTTTCGGCTCATTTAATTCAGTCTCGTGCCAGAGTTTGGCGAGTCAACATGTCCTGAAACTGAAAAATATTTGCGGAATTAACACTAAAGAAAACTTAAAACATTTGGATAGTTATGGATTTCCGCAAAGTAACGCCTAATTCAATAAATTTTATGGTTTCTTTATGATAACAAGACATAACTCGACTACGATAACACCTGACAGTAAGCAATCTTACTTGGCCACTTTTTTCGACCTACAATTTTAACCTACAATTCTGACATACAGAGGTTTAGTCCCAGTAGCCCATTAATTGAACTATATGTGTGACGGCAAAAAAAAGGCACTTCTGCGGTACGCGTTATCTGAACAGCTTCTTGAACAAAGAAGCCACTGGTGAAATATATTAGTTTATGTTAATATTATCCATACAGAGCTTCAAACTTAACGTGAAAGGAAACACTTTGTTCGAACGAGCTTGTCTTCATCGTCGCGACTGCGTCCGGTCTGTCTCCCGTCACTACACCAGGTCGTCCTCTCGCTGGCTAGAGAAGTAGCTGACCAGGCCACCGAACACGCCGCCCTCCTCCCCCCGCCGACTGTCCGCCGGTTCTTCCATCTTCAGATTACTCAGCTTGAGCTCGACGTCATTATTTACATGATCGTCCTGTATCTGAGGCTTTATATCCGGCGGTGACGGAGGCGGCTCCGGGGCCTTCGGTGACTCGACCGGCCGAACCGTCACCGGTCCGGGAGCGCCGGGCGATGGTGGCTTCATCAGAACCGAGTCTCGCATAGCATGCATTGGTTTCTCCATTCTGTTCACATCGTACACGAACCGCTCCGACTGAAGGTGTCGGACGGGCATGGAGTACCGGATCTGTGGCCGCATGTACGGG
The DNA here is from genome assembly GCF_905404315.1 of Leptidea sinapis. Classification (NCBI taxonomy): domain Eukaryota; kingdom Metazoa; phylum Arthropoda; class Insecta; order Lepidoptera; family Pieridae; genus Leptidea; species Leptidea sinapis. The sequence continues at coordinate 6,419,310 of NC_066280.1, forward strand.
TAGTGAGAGAGGTCGGCGACTCTCATATCCGGCATCACGGGTCCCATATCGTGTCTCTCCGGTGCGGGAACACGGATCATTTCGTGCCGCTCCATTCCAGAAGCTCGGATCATTTCGTGTCTCTCGGGTCTGGGAGCCCTATGCAAGTCATGGTTGTCTGACCTAGCGCCTCGTAGTATTTCGTTTCTTTCCGGTGCCCGAAGAATTTCATGGTTTTCTGGTCCAGCACCTGGTAGAATTTCGTTTCTCTCTGGTCTGGCAGCCCCGAGTGTATCATGCTTTTCTGGTCTGGCGCCTCGTAGACTTTCGTTGGGCTCTGTTCCGGGGGCCCGAATTATTTCATTATTTTCTGGTCCAGATGCCCGAAGCATCTCATTGTTTTCTAGTCCTGCACTTCGTAGCATTTCGTGTCTCTCTGGTCCGGGAGTCCGTAGCATTTCATTGTTATTTGGTCCGGGGCCTCGTAGCATATCGTTTCTATATGGTGTAGGGCCCCTAAGCATTTCATGGTTTCCTGGTCCGGCTCCGCGTAACATCTCCAGTCTCGGTGGGCGGGGAGCCTGAAGCATTTCGTGTCTTTCTGGGCCAGTACCCCGAAGCATTTCGTGTCCTTCTGGTACTGTTGCCCGAATCGTTTCAAGTCTCTCTGGTCTGGGAGCCCGAAGTATTTCGTGGCTTTCTGGTGCGGGAGCTCTGAGCATTTCGATTCTGTCTGGACCGGGGCACCGAAGCATTTCATGTCTCTCTGGCCCGGGCGCTCGGAGCATTTCGTGTCTCTCTGGCCCGGGCGCCCGGTGCATTTCGTGTCTCTCCGGACCGGGAGCCCGCAGCATTTCGTGCATGTTTCTGTCGAGGGTGGGTCGGTAGAAAGGCTGCGAATGTCTATTCGGAGGGCATCGCATATCGGTAGAGGTAACGGGTCGATCGTGTCGCAGCATGTCAGAAAGGATGGGTCGCAGCGGAGCTCGGATCATGTCGTGAAGGATGGAGGTCTCGGGCGGTCGGTTCATGTCCGGCTTCAATCTCTCGGGTCCGATGGGCTCGGGTAACCTATTCGGCGGCCGCCCCTCGGGAGGGATCGGTCTGTCGCGCTCGTAATTTTCACGCGACGGACTGTGGCGCTTGAATTCATTCGGTGCGTGATACGGCATGGGCATGCGTTGGAGAGGATGGTTAATGGGAATTTCTTGGCCCTGCGACGCGGGGGGCGCGTAAGGCCCATAAGGACCATACTGAGGAGCATAAGGACCCAGTGGATGCCTCCGACCGTCTTTGTTTTCGGTGCGTTTTATCCTATTCCGCGGCTGTTCCGGCGAAGAGGGTCGTCGCGTGGGTGACGCTGGAGGAGAATTATATTCCGGTTCAGTTTTCACTTCCGCTTTGATTCTGACCGAGGCTTCATCGGGGGAGGCTTGATGCGGACTGCCGGCAGGCGGCGCGGGTCTCGCGGCGGTGGGCGACGGACCGCGGACCAGCAGGTGAGGCGACGAGCCGGGATCGGACATGGCGGCTTGGAACAGGGGGCGCGGGGGGAGGGGCGCGCGGTAGGCGGGCGGCGCGCGCGGGAAGTAGTACTGCGGGTAGGGGGCGGGCGGGGGGCGCGGGGAGGGGGGGTACGGGGAGCCCGCCCCGTACGTCGGGCGGGGGGGGTACATCATCTGTCCCCTGGAAGCAAAACGAGAAAATACTACATAATATTTATTACCCACAAAAGACTTCTGTGTGCACAATAACGCAATAATGACAACGTATACTTAGTAATAGTTTGTGAAACGTTGACTTTTTACCAATAAATTAGAAGTTGAAATCTAAATTGTATTTCAGTTTCTTTCATGATGTACCGCAGGGGTGCTCAAACGGTCGATCGGCGAGTGCTTTTTGAGTCGATCTCTAGAAAAAAATCCGGTATAATAAACTAAAATCGGTAATTACGTACCATCTTATGAAAAGTATGCTCAGGACATGCAGTGTCACGCTTCAACATCCAAAGTCACTATTTAGTTAAGCTTAGAACTTTAGAACGCGTTTGTTTTGTAAGAAACAATAAACTCGCAATTTTGAATAATAATTATGAGTTTTTTCATTGACATTTAAGAGCAGACCTACACTTACCTTGACTAAAAAAATGCATATTTTGCGCAAAACTAATATCTATGTCATCGTGACACTCTACCTAGACGACAATCCTTCATCACACATACTTGAAGCCTCTCAGAGCCGATCGTTCGTAGTCTAACAATTTTGAGGTAGATCGCCAGCAATTCAAGCTTGAGCACCCCTGATGTACCGGGTCAAATAATATAATTATCTATCCGCACTTTTTACGGTAACGGTTTTGTGATTGTTCAGAGATCCTACAAGATCGTGGGTCACGAATTCTATGGTATTTGTAAACATAATCACCTGTATTGTTGGTTGAGCATGTGCGGCATGCGAGTGATGACGCTGGGCTCTTCCGATACCGGCTTGAAAGGCTGCGGGGAGCCGGCCACAGACAACGTGCCTGAAACATGCCGTGATGGTCAACTTTAGTTAAATGTCAATCAACAGGCTACCGACATTTGTATCAAACGCATAACTTCGGCATTCCCATCCCTGATGAGCCTTAACATACTATTATAAATTCATAGATTTGTGATTAATTTAATATACGATTAACCTCTGATAAGCTCACGGTCCTGTGCGCACCTCGGCCGGCTGCTGCTGAGTTGTTTTGTTTATTTGATAAGGTTTACCGACAGATAGTACACAAAAGCTTATTTAGAATACATATACACAACTTAAAAACTATAGTGAACATCCAATTATGGGTAAACACAGCAAATTAGTTATCTAGTTGTAAACAGGGTTGAGAAGAACCTGTTATAGATATTATCCATACATAATGATAAACATATTATATAATTTCTCCTTCGCTCTTTCTTAAGGTTATTACAAGAAAAAGGAATATCTATGAATATATTCTATTAAAATTTACAGATACAACAAGTATTTAAATATTAGCGTTCCATCTCCATTCCAAACACGCTATTTTAAACTTAATTAAACATATATCTATGTCGTTATGTTGACGGCATATCCGAGGTAAAGGACTGTGGAACCCTACATTTGTTCGGTAAGTATCTATTGCATAAAGCTGAAAGTTATTCACTCTAGCATTAGCACGAGGAACCTTAAAGTTAATTTTTTCCAGTAATTGAGGACATTCAATCAAATTATTAACTATTTTAAAAAGAAAAACCTTATCTGAATTCCAACGTCTACGAAGGAATTGTCAATTCAAAACAGAAACAGCGTTCATTGTATGATTGTAATTGATGTAGCTTGTTTTGATGGATACACATAAAAAACATGAACCTTGTTTGAATCTTCTCAAGTCTTTGCATATCACACTTGTAGTGAGGACTCCATACAGCTGAACAATTTATTTATATCTGTATATACTGTGTCAATTTGTAGCCCCATGTCTATTGCCTCAGATACATCTGTTATATGACAAACAAGATTGGTAACGGTAGACATTTTAGATCTAAACCCGTGCTGCTGATTAATCAAAATTGGTTTTACGTCAAATGTTAGAACGGAACAAACAACAGATTCAAATATTGCATTATAAAGATATAAAAATCTAAAATCTAATGTTTACAAAGAGAATAATATATTAGAAGAAGCTCAGTCCTTAAGTGTAGACAATGTTTCACTGTTTTTGACCCATATAGCCGGAGTAGCGTCATCCTTTCTTAGCAATACCCGACCATTTCGAACCCATTGATATTAAAAAAATAATTCCGACAGTGATTTTTGCGTTTGAATGCGATGAAGATTGCATTGTTCTGAAATAATGTTTTCTAAAAGTTGTTTCGTGTTACCAATTTGCTTTTGCCAAAATCTCATTAATAGGATAGTTTTCTATCCAGTTTAACGAGGCTACAGCAAACCTGAAACTGCCAGAGGCGTTAATTACTGCATCTAATAACAGACGTTTCAGCCAACCGCCTATAATAGTTCGTGATGCTGGTTTATACGGAGCTCTTGTTATAAAAAGGTTAGTGAGTCCCTGCGCGGTTAGTAAATGAGCTGGATAGCTCTACTTATCGACGCACCCAAAATATTGGGTTTATATGGAGTCAGGATGCGCTGATAGTTTCCAATCCGATTGCTGGTGGTGTACTGTATGTTTTAGATCCAAATTCGGGACGTAACGTAATTTATTCGCATTCTTCTATAAATCGACTGGAATCGAAATGTAATAATGTTACGTCATGCACTCTAAGTCCACTCAATAGCAGAAACCTCAAATAAACTGTCTAGGTTGGGATTTGTGTTCATCAAATGAGCAATTAGAACTCTTGCATCCCATATGGTTGCCTTTGGTGGAGATGGCATTGATATTGATATTACATTGCTTTTAGAATATGCTTCACTAGAGGATTTGAAGATAATTTTATCTCCTATGTAGCTTCACAGACTGAAGCATAAGCTAATTTATCTATGGTATGTAATTTTGCTAAATATCGAGCAACTTCGCTGTTTGGTGTTTAATTTGGTTGGGGCATTCATTTTGGTTGAGGCATTCATTTTGGAATGGGTGCTAGTTTTTTGACTTTCAATAAGTGATTTCACATCCTATTTTGAATAAAAATATTTGAATTTGAATTTAATTTGTGAACACCATTTTAATCCATTTATTCCAGATTGGTGTGTACGTTTTTAATGTAGAATCTCGCCAGCGTTTAGACAGGTCTTTTTTCCTGTTGTTTTTCAGCCTCTGTTGTCAGGCACTCGGCAACTGCCCTGTTTACATACATGATTCTCTTCGACATTGTATTTCTCGGGCAGGAAATGCGGCACTAACAGTTTATTTAGCCTGTCTGTCAGCTTTAGAAGATCCTTCGCCATCTTTAATAAATGTTGTGACCTAGTCCCCTTCGTTTTTTATGTAAGCTATTACCGTCTTGTTGTCGCTCTGAAGAATGGCTCTCAAGTTTCTCAGTTTGTCCTTTTCGTACAATATTGCTGTTTTTACTGCAAACATCTCTTTCAAATTGCAGTGCCATTTTGTCTGGAGAGCTTGCAACCTGCCTTCTACCGTTTTGTTGTTGATTAGTGCACTTGTAATCGGAGGCATCGTTTGTTATAGAGTTGGTGCGTGTCATTTCCACGTGAATCGGAGTTCTCAATGTCAAGTTTTCCATCCACCAACTCATGTCTATTTGAACCTCTTCTGGATACTTGACGTTTGTTAATGGAGTCATTTTCAGTAGGTGGCAGTGACATAGAAGACTGCGGCAATGCAACCTTCCCCGGTGTGTGATGAAGGTTGCGAAGTTGAGATACCCTATGAGGCGTTGCGCCTGCTTGAGGGTACAACTGCCGACCTGCAATCGCTGTTGAAGGCAATGGCGAATTTTTGCACCTTTTCGCTTAGCAAGGACTTGGGAATGCTCCGTGTGTCCCACGTTATGCAAAAAGATTCCATTGTCTGTGTCGGAGCTACGCCAGACTTTTCGAAACTGACACACCATCCGAGGTTGCTTAGAAATTCTAGTGCAATCTGGACATGTAGTCGAAGCTGCTCTCGGAACTGGTGTACTAGAGAAAAATCATCCAGGTATACAATCAGACTTATTCCTTTCACTCGCAGTATTTCTGCGATACAAATTGTTCGGCGCTGCCGAAAGACCAAAAGGCAGACATGTCATTTGTAGCAGTTGATTTTGATAGCTGATGCGAAGGTACCGCCTGTTTATGATTGGCACGTGGTAATAAACCTTGCTTATATCGATTTTTGCCATACATTCGTGTGGCTGTAAAAACATGTGCACCTGATAGTGATTAAAAAGCTTGAAAGGCTTCTGTTTCATGTATTGGTTTAGCGGCTTAAAATTAAAGGTCGTTCGGTTCTTTCCGTTTGGTTTTCTGATTAGGAATATTGGACATGCCGATGGAGCGCTAGGCAACTCTCCGAAAACACTGAGTCACTTATTGTGGCCGGCTGGCTTTCTGCTATTGCTAAACTTTCGCCCCCCCCCCCTTTTTTTAGATGAGTTGTCTTTGTTTCTTTTATTGTTGAAAAACTTCTTGTTTCCTTTTGTTTTATTAGTGCGAGGCTGAAATGATTTGTCCTGATACGACGTTGAGGGAGTGGGCGACTTCGCACGAGCTTTATCGGACTACGGCAACGGTAACGGTTTTTAACTAGACTATAAAGCTAAGGGCGTTAATGTGGTCTCTGCTTTATCCGATCAGTCTACAAGACTTTGAAGTGCAGTGTTCAAGGACTCATTTTGAGCCATAATTGTATTAGAAATAGCCGCAAAACTGCGTTCATTTTGCACATTTCTCGAGGCGCTCGCTACCCTGCTCTTCAAACCGCCTCAACTCTTCATTTAATCTCAGTTCCATAAAAACAGGACATGCTACGTACTTCTTTTGCACGTCGGTATAACGAACTGAATTCCATTCGCAGGTATCGAAACGCTGTAAGGCACTGAGTTTATTGACCCTATCTGAACTTGAATTTAGCAAGGTAGGCACTTTTACAGATACACTAAGATCAGATATGTCGAATTTATGTTTACTGCCGATTAGAGACTGTTCCTGAATAGGGGCGTTTGATGTTACGGTGGTTTGATTACATGAAGGGATTGGCAAATGAAATTTTCACGCATAATATTGTTTAAATAACTCACCAGCTGATAGGATTACATTTCAAACCTTTGATTTAGTTCCAAACAGGTTTTACGTCACTTAAAGGCATTACTACCCTCGTTATCTGATGAGTATTGCGATGATGAACTACCCTCCGATGATGAGGAAGCAATGGATAGAGTTACTCTCAGCACGGAAACTAGTAGTGACGGAAGTCGGAAGGAGCAATGTACTCTCCGATAAAGGACTTCAGACGTTAGACGGAACACATAATATGATCTTATGATTTCTTTCCATAAATTAAAAAGAGGCAACAATAATTTAAAACAACACAACAAACGTGAAAAAATAACACGTTAACAACTTAAACGTGAGAAATTCACGGGTCCGAAGCTCGGTTTTATAAAAAATCTTATTAAGAAAATAACTCCCCTTCCTTCTTACTTTTAATTTATTGCTGTTGTAAGTATATGCTATGTAATATATTCATAAGTAAATTACTAAAAAGTAAAGTGTATGAACCAAAAAATAATAATACATACGCGGAGGTCGATAGCAAAATATACAATAAAAAAAAATTACCACAAAATCTATGTATTTAACTATAAATAAAATGTTCTAATTATAACTTTCACTTTTATTATTTATGATTTTCGTTTTATACAAAATTAATAAGAGAATACCTTCCAAAGTTATTATTGAAGCTGGAATTAGTTTATTAAGCAGGCTGCCTACCTTCCCTCATGAGGTGGTGGTGCTGGTGCCGCTGCGCTATGACGCGCTCGTCGGCGCCCGCCGCCATGCCGCGCAGCTCGGGCCGGACCTGACACAACGACAAGGACACTAATAAATACGGATGGCTTGTAAAATAAAACAAGCCCTTTAACACTTGCTACAACAAAATATTAATATTTCACAACTTAAATCAAATTACAACTTCTAACAACACATAATATTCCCATATCTACCACTAAACATTTATACTCATGTCCAATCAGGGCAATATCATTACTTGCTTCAAATGTTACTAAATGTTCAAATAATTTCCAATTTGAGTATGTTAATATCACGGATATTATAGTCATTTAAAGAGATTAATGTTAAAAAGACAGCTTACCTCTGGGGTATATCTGTTAAAATAATAGGCTCTCTGATTGATATAATAGCGCCTGATCTAGCCCTAATATTTAACAAATGTGTAGACTGTGGCAAATTTCCAGACCTCATGAAGCATAGCAAAATAATACCTTTATTCAAGTCGGGTTGCACTTCAGATCCCTCTAATTATAGGCCTATTTAAATTTTGCCTACCCTGAGTAAAATATTTGAATATACTTATACTATGTCAACAACGCGCTATTTTAACATAAATAAAATTAAACATGATAAACAATTCGGATTCACACGAGGACGTTCAACTGTTGACGCTGGTGTTGCATTAATAGAACATATTTTTAGTGCTTGGGAGGATTCACAAGATTCTTTAGGAATCTTTTGCGAACTTTCAAAAGCGTTTGACTGCGTCCACCTTGAATTTCTAATCAGGAAATTGCAATACTATGGCATAAGAGGAAGCGCTTTAAATTTATTAATCTCATATTTGAATAACAGGAAACAGTATGTTGAAGTTAATATAGTAAGGTCCTCAGGCTCCGTGTTCATGCTCCATGGGTGTCCCGCAGGGTTCAATTCTCGGACCATTTGTGTTTTTAGTTTATATCAATGACCTACCCTATCTTATAAAGAACACACATGATACAGTATTGTTTGCGGATGATACGTCACTAATATTTAAAGTTAATCGACATGCAACTACTATTGAAGATGTAAATAATGCTATTTCTAAGGTAGAACAATGGTTCAAAGTTAACAATCTTCTTTTGAATAGTAAGAAAACGAAATGCTTAAAATTCATATTACCAAATGTAAAAAATATTAACAACACATATTAAATTAAATGGAGAAATGTTGGATCTTGTAAATAAGACAGTGTTCTTTTGTATAACTCTAGATTAAAAGCTTCAGTGGAGTGACCATATATCTGCCTTAGCAAACAGATTAAGCTCTGCAGCATATGCGGTTAAGAAGATAAGAGAACTGACTGACATAGATAGGGCCAGAATACTATATTTTAGTTACTTCCACAGCATTATGAGCTATGGTATCCTTTTATGGGGTGATTCTGCTGAGATCAATACGATATTTGTGCTGCAGAAGAGAGCCATTAGAGCCATTTATAACATGGGATCTAGAATTTCGTTAAAGAATAAGTTTAAAGAAATAGGTATTATGACAGTGGCCTCACAATACATTTACGAGAATTTGATGCTTGTACAAAAGATTTTTTTTTGGGTGTCAGTGTGTTCGCTTCTATAATAAACTCCCCGAACAGATAGCAAATATGTCTATAAACATATTCAAAGCCTTCACAAAAAGTAAATTTAGCAGCAAAGGCTATCACAATATCTAAGATTATTTAAATGATAAAGCAGCCTGGAATTGAATAATTCCTCTACTTAAGAGTGATTTGTTTTATGTGATTTTAATTGTTTGACGTTATTTATACGAATATTACTTATTTGATTTGTTTGATTTTAATTTTATCTGTGTGATATAATAAAATATAAATAAATGTATTTATTGTTATGAAATTAAGTGTATGACTGAACTTAAGCCATTGCAAATCAATGTTATGAGTTCAATAAACGTTTTGCTTTTGGTTTTCCATACGTTAAACAATAACGCAGGCGTCATCAACACGATGTATTTGCTAATGAATGCCGACCGGCCCAGACTCTCGCTGCGGTGCGCGTAATGCGGGCGGGTGGTAACTAGCCGCGATACAAGACGTGACCTGTCACTCCCGAGAAAGGGCGGCGAAAATGAACCGAATGTTCGGCTGAAGTTCGTATTCAGTTCAAACCACACTCGTACGTGATTGTATCGGCCTATTAATCTCCTAACTTACCACTCCGGAAGTCAGACCTTGATCTACTGTTTGGTATGTGCGGTCGGTTACTGATTGCTGGCGACTTTAACGCTAATCATAACTTTTAGCGAAGTAGCCATACCAACAATCGTGGTAGGGTCTTGTTTCAACACATGTTGGCTAATGACTACTCAATCCACTTCTCCAGTAGAGCAACTCAAGTTAATTATTCTTCCCGACATAAACCGTCAAAGCCTGATTTGGTCCTTTCCAAGAATATTGTCAGCATAAGTGATATTCAAGCTGAAATAGCTCTCTCGTCTAATCATTAACCCTTAATTTTTAGTATTCATGGCACCGTGTCTCGTCTTCCTACAACAGTATCTTATCGCTTCAAAAATGCCAACTGGAGCCATTACAGGTCAAAAATAGACGAAATTATATGTCTACATCCTACATTTAACACTAGAAATGAGATCGACTTGGCTGTTGATCTCTTTCACTTTACGCTTCTTGCTGCCAAAGAGTATGCTGTCCTAACGGCCATGACTAGATTACAAACTCCAAAGCTACCCCGCTATATTTTGAACATTATTAAATACAAAAACTACCTGAGACGTAAGGATTATAAGCTTCCTAGCGGTAATGATAAAAATATATATACGAAGCGTAAAAATTTGAAAAACAAAATTTTATGAACGATGCAGGATTCGAACCCACGACCTCCGGCGTTCCGTGCCGGTGCTCTAACCAACTGAGCTAACCGTTCGTTTCGTTCGTCTTCATAAGTCAATAGGTATGTTCTTATTAGACATTGAAAAAGCTTTTGATAGTGTGTGGCATGAAGACTTATTACACAAACTAGTCAATCTAGATGTTCCACTAGACCTTGTAAAACTTATTAAGTCTTTTCTTTCCGACCGCCAATTTATAGTTCACTACAACAAATCCAAGTCATCATGCTTTGTATCCCCTGCTGGTGTTCGTCAGAGATCTATTCTAGGCCCATACTTGTTCCTCATCTTCCTTAATGACATCCCTATCCAGCCTCATACACTTCATCTGACGATGATGTCGATCTTATAATTAGTAGATACAACTTGCAATCGTATTGCTTTGTACATACTTCTCTAAATTTGAAGCTGAAATTAAACGAGTCTAAGACGGAGGCACAGTAGACATATATATCAGTACGGAAACTGAGCCTTGTTGATAAAATACTTACATATCACATATATGTAAGTATTTTATCAACAAGGCTACACTCCATTAAAGCTAGGGCTAGGGTTGTCTGGTTATTTTTCTAACCGACTTTAAAAAAGGAGTTTGGAACGAAGTTCCTTATGGGGCGTTGCAGAGGGTAAAAAAGTAAAAAACGTAAGATTTTTATGTATATTGTATGTATGATAGCTATACTGTGTATAATGCAATATTATAATCTACATGATGACTGTTATGTAATGTTTTAAACAACATTTTATTGAATGTTTTTCTTGGAAATATTTTATTTTAAATATTGACGGGAAGCTTTGAAATATGTGTTTTTAAACTTTGTCCGTTGTAGTTTCGCTTCTACCACAGTCTTAAGAAACTCTTCCCTGCAGTCATCCCACGAACATGTCAAGACGGGACAATTATTGTTTTCGTGAGTGTCAATAACGAATATGACACCCATTTCAAGATCCAAGATGGCGGATGTGACATTTTTAATAAAATCAATATGGGTATAATTTTTGAGATTTTCGGGAGTGTCGTTGGTCACACAATTTTATTTCAGTCTTCGTTTCTTTTAAGACCAGCATTATCGGCCTCAACACCCTCGCGAATCATGAAAACGACACCCATAACAAAAAAATGTCAATTTCATGCAGCCACTATCTTGGATTAACATTCCCACACCACTACACGCGTAGGTAACATTTTACTTAAAAAATTAAACTAACAAAAATCCACAACTTATAAATTTAACAATCATCGACACACGCGTAACTTTCCGCAGCACTACGTTTTGTTTCCCCCAATTCGAGAATGACGAGAGCATGAGCATTACAAACGATTGGAGCCAGCGCTGCGACCCCGCTCGGTTACTATTTTTCATTTTATATCATTTATTAATAAAGTATTTTGAAATGAATGAATGAATGAATGACAATCGGCCCATCACTTCAAATAACCATAATTAAAATAGGCTATGACTAAGAATATTTGAATAGCTTTTATATTTTTTCATTTCAAATAATTTGGCATTTTATGGATTTTATATTATTTTTTTAAATTTTGCATCGCATAATAAATGTCAAAATTTACCGCCATTTCAAAACATTCCTCAGAGCTAAGAGGAACTGAAGAAGACCTCAAGATACTAAATAATATATTGACTAAGTTTAATTTGGTTGCGTTATTCTATAACCAAACTTCTATTGAACACCAACTCATTAAATTTTTCCTTACGATAGATACTAAATTCGTTCGGTAGGCAGTCCCGATAACGAGTATTTCATACATCTTATTTAGAAAAATTATTGGTCACTGTTATACAACATTAGACTGCTCGTGAGCCGCTGAGCAGGCTAGCTCATTAACGAATTGTAGCGAGATAAACCGATTACTCCCGATTCCCGACCCCACATCTCACTCGCTCCATATTAGGAGTTATTGCTGTTTCGCTTCTTGTCTACCTAATGTCTATCATTACAGTAAATAGGTATATTCATTGATTAATAATTAGTATTTTATTTTTATTATAGTTGATTCCATCATCCATTTTTTTATCATCACCAGTTTTACTTTGTTAAATATAATATTTATCGGCGCAAAAACACGTGGAGTAGCACGTGCGCCGGGTCCTATCAATACAGCCGCACGGTCGACACTCGAGTCAGTCGTGCTCGGGCTGTCGTACGGTACGGACCTCTCTGGGACGTCGTTACGCTGCCCGTTGAATAAACGAAAGTAATAAAATACTTACTCGTGTAGTTTTCTTTGGAAGAACCAATGAGTGATCTTCAGCAAGATAGCAATTGTGATGTCAACAGTAATGACGTCACACCTTTTAAAAACAATACACAGGTTCTTTCCTCGTCATATTATATATATTATCAAACACACTGAGATTGTCAAGAAACTTTCTCTGGCATGTAAACAAACCCAACGTTGAACTATAAAAATGGTCCCTACAATTTAGTACAATTATTAACATTGAGTAGAAATCTTGTCATATTTTAGTACAGAAGTTCACTTACTCAAACTTCGTAAGGAATAAGGTGCTTTTTCAATCGCACTCTGTTCACAGATGGACGCGTTACACTGATAAATTAGATATAGGTAGGTACCTACTCAGGGGTGACCTCTAGCACAGTTGTCAGGGTCGCTAACAACTAGGCTATTTCGGTCATCGATAATATAAGTGTATGGAATCAAGAACTTCGCCAGGTGTTTGTCCTGAGCATGCAGCGGGGAGGTCACGTACTAACCTGTAACCTTGGCTGTTGAGGCTGGAATCGCTCCACTGGTCGACCTTGGCCCATTATTTCCTGATGCTGGGGCTGCACGTAGCTGAACTCTTTCTTGACTCGCTTGTTCTCCTGTTGCGCCAACTTCGCCAGTCGCTTCTCTTCCCTCTCTTTCGCCTTTTGCTCCTTCATTTTCTCTTTCTCTTCCTTCTTCTGCAGTCGTTCTAATCTTCTCGCTTCTTTCTCTGCTTGTTTTGCCTCGCGTTCTTGACGCTTCCTGTCACGTTCCACCTGTTAAAATATATGTATTACTTGACTCATTTTTCTTTAATGTATGTTTAATCACTGAAGTTAAAATAAATCTATCAACGTCGATGTTCTCTAAGTACGCTTATTTGATGGTAACCGATTACCAAAATGACAATTATGATACTTGATTTTTAATTTGACCAATATGAAAAGAGTCTTTGCTGGCCAATCCATATAATTTCTTTTTTAAATGTGCACCAACGTTATATCATTTCAGTTATTCATCTTGATTTAAATTTCAAATGACCAACACTAAAAAGCTATACAGCTTTTAGTACCTTCCATATATTTAAAAAAAAATATTATGAAATTCAGACTGAGTATACAAAATATTTGACTTCTGTATTGTTGATTCGAACGATGTAATTATTTTATTTTATAAATGATAAATATAAGTTAAGATTTCTCCATTTTTGATAATGTATTAAATAAAATATATATATAACGTAAAAATATTATACCTGATTTGGTCTTAGCGGTGCGCAATCAGGTCTCAGTTCTGAAAATAAATTTATTTAGTTATATTAATGTTTTGAATTGTGGGTCTATAATTACTGTTAACTCTGGAAAGCATGTCATATTCTTAACATTGTAAAGCTGTAAATTTTACTTCGACCGCATGTCACGGACACTGTTCCCAACACTTGTGTCAATTTATTCGTGTCGTAATAAATACTATATAATGGATGTGTGGTGTTCCTGGACAGTTTGACTCTGAATTACTCCGGCAACACTACCGTTATTCCATTGCAAAGAATCTCATCATCAGCTCCCACATCATATAAAATGTTAGCGGACGGCTGCTTTTTGAGTTGGCTTTTCTCAAGTTTGCTTTGCATTCATGTCTGTTTATCTTGTTCCAAGTCAACATATAACGAACAACGGCGAAATATAGCTACTGAAAAGAGAAAGAGTATCACTCGCCAGCACAGAGCGGAGGCGGTGTGAGAGAGGTTTATGTTCGTCGTTATATTTGTATTTGTTGTTGATCTCATATCAGCACCGATCTCGTCCCTAGCTCTCCCGAGTGTCCCTACGATCGCCCCCGTCGCCCCGTTGCTACATATCAATATATCACTACAGTCACGTCACCTTTAATCTTCACCCCCACCAGTTTAGCGAGCGCGTCCTCGGGCCCCCCGCTCGGCCCCCCGCTGCTACATATCAATATATCACTACAGTCACGTCACCTTTAATCTTCACCCCCACCAGTTTAGCGAGCGCGTCCTCGGGCCCCCCGCTGCTACATATCAATATATCACTACAGTCACGTCACCTTTAATCTTCACCCCCACCAGTTTAGCGAGCGCGTCCTCGGGCCCCCCGCTCGGCCCCCCGCTGCTACATATCAATATATCACTACAGTCACGTCACCTTTAATCTTCACCCCCACCAGTTTAGCGAGCGCGTCCTCGGGCCCCCCGCTCGGCCCCCCGCTGCTACATATCAATATGTCACTACAGTCACGTCACCTTTAATCTTCACCCCCACCAGTTTAGCGAGCGCGTCCTCGGGCCCCCCGCTCGGCCCCCCGCTGCTACATATCAATATATCACTACAGTCACGTCACCTTTAATCTTCACCCCCACCAGTTTAGCGAGCGCGTCCTCGGGCCCCCCGCTCGGCCCCCCGCTGCTACATATCAATATATCACTACAGTCACGTCACCTTTAATCTTCACCCCCACCAGTTTAGCGAGCGCGTCCTCGGGCCCCCCGCTCGGTCCCCCGCTGCTACATATCAATATATCACTACAGTCACGTCACCTTTAATCTTCACCCCCACCAGTTTAGCGAGCGCGTCCTCGGGCCCCCCGCTCGGCCCCCCGCTGCTACATATCAATATATCACTACAGTCACGTCACCTTTAATCTTCACCCCCACCAGTTTAGCGAGCGCGTCCTCGGGCCCCCCGCTCGGCCCCCCGCTGCTACATATCAATATATCACTACAGTCACGTCACCTTTAATCTTCACCCCCACCAGTTTAGCGAGCGCGTCCTCGGGCCCCCCGCTCGGCCCCCCGCTGCTACATATCAATATATCACTACAGTCACGTCACCTTTAATCTTCACCCCCACCAGTTTAGCGAGCGCGTCCTCGGGCCCCCCGCTCGGCCCCCCGCTGCCACATATCAATATATCACTACAGTCACGTCACCTTTAATCTTCACCCCCACCAGTTTAGCGAGCGCGTCCTCGGGCCCCCCGCTCGGCCCCCCGCTGCTACATATCAATATATCACTACAGTCACGTCACCTTTAATCTTCACCCCCACCAGTTTAGCGAGCGCGTCCTCGGGCCCCCCGCTCGGTCCCCCGCTGCTACATATCAATATATCACTACAGTCACGTCACCTTTAATCTTCACCCCCACCAGTTTAGCGAGCGCGTCCTCGGGCCCCCCGCTCGGTCCCCCGCTGCTACATATCAATATATCACTACAGTCACGTCACCTTTAATCTTCACCCCCACCAGTTTAGCGAGTGCGTCCTCGGGCCCCCCGCTCGGTCCCCCGCTGCTACATATCAATATATCACTACAGTCACGTCACCTTTAATCTTCACCCCCACCAGTTTAGCGAGCGCGTCCTCGGGCCCCCCGCTCGGTCCCCCGCTGCTACATATCAATATATCACTACAGTCACGTCACCTTTAATCTTCACCCCCACCAGTTTAGCGAGCGCGTCCTCGGGCCCCCCGCTGCTACATATCAATATATCACTACAGTCACGTCACCTTTAATCTTCACCCCCACCAGTTTAGCGAGCGCGTCCTCGGGCCCCCCGCTCGGTCCCCCGCTGCTACATATCAATATGTCACTACAGTCACGTCACCTTTAATCTTCACCCCCACCAGTTTAGCGAGCGCGTCCTCGGGCCCCCCGCTCGGTCCCCCGCTGCTACATATCAATATATCACTACAGTCACGTCACCTTTAATCTTCACCCCCACCAGTTTAGCGAGCGCGTCCTCGGGCCCCCCGCTCGGTCCCCCGCTGCTACATATCAATATATCACTACAGTCACGTCACCTTTAATCTTCACCCCCACCAGTTTAGCGAGCGCGTCCTCGGGCCCCCCGCTCGGTCCCCCGCTGCTACATATCAATATATCACTACAGTCACGTCACCTTTAATCTTCACCCCCACCAGTTTAGCGAGTGCGTCCTCGGGCCCCCCGCTCGGTCCCCCGCTGCTACATATCAATATGTCACTACAGTCACGTCACCTTTAATCTTCACCCCCACCAGTTTAGCGAGCGCGTCCTCGGGCCCCCCGCTCGGTCCCCCGCTGCTACATATCAATATATCACTACAGTCACGTCACCTTTAATCTTCACCCCCACCAGTTTAGCGAGCGCGTCCTCGGGCCCCCCGCTCGGTCCCCCGCTGCTACATATCAATATATCACTACAGTCACGTCACCTTTAATCTTCACCCCCACCAGTTTAGCGAGCGCGTCCTCGGGCCCCCCGCTCGGTCCCCCGCTGCTACATATCAATATATCACTACAGTCACGTCACCTTTAATCTTCACCCCCACCAGTTTAGCGAGCGCGTCCTCGGGCCCCCCGCTGCTACATATCAATATATCACTACAGTCACGTCACCTTTAATCTTCACCCCCACCAGTTTAGCGAGCGCGTCCTCGGGCCCCCCGCTCGGCCCCCCGCTGCTACATATCAATATGTCACTACAGTCACGTCACCTTTAATCTTCACCCCCACCAGTTTAGCGAGCGCGTCCTCGGGCCCCCCGCTCGGTCCCCCGCTGCTACATATCAATATATCACTACAGTCACGTCACCTTTAATCTTCACCCCCACCAGTTTAGCGAGCGCGTCCTCGGGCCCCCCGCTCGGTCCCCCGCTGCTACATATCAATATATCACTACAGTCACGTCACCTTTAATCTTCACCCCCACCAGTTTAGCGAGCGCGTCCTCGGGCCCCCCGCTCGGCCCCCCGCTGCTACATATCAATATATCACTACAGTCACGTCACCTTTAATCTTCACCCCCACCAGTTTAGCGAGTGCGTCCTCGGGCCCCCCGCTCGGCCCCCCGCTGCTACATATCAATATGTCACTACAGTCACGTCACCTTTAATCTTCCCCCCCACCAGTTTAGCGAGCGCGTCCTCGGGCCCCCCGCTCGGTCCCCCGCTGCTACATATCAATATATCACTACAGTCACGTCACCTTTAATCTTCACCCCCACCAGTTTAGCGAGCGCGTCCTCGGGCCCCCCGCTCGGTCCCCCGCTGCTACATATCAATATATCACTACAGTCACGTCACCTTTAATCTTCACCCCCACCAGTTTAGCGAGCGCGTCCTCGGGCCCCCCGCTCGGTCCCCCGCTGCTACATATCAATATGTCACTACAGTCACGTCACCTTTAATCTTCACCCCCACCAGTTTAGCGAGCGCGTCCTCGGGCCCCCCGCTGCTACATATCAATATATCACTACAGTCACGTCACCTTTAATCTTCACCCCCACCAGTTTAGCGAGCGCGTCCTCGGGCCCCCCGCTGCTACATATCAATATATCACTACAGTCACGTCACCTTTAATCTTCACCCCCACCAGTTTAGCGAGCGCGTCCTCGGGCCCCCCGCTCGGCCCCCCGCTGCTACATATCAATATGTCACTACAGTCACGTCACCTTTAATCTTCACCCCCACCAGTTTAGCGAGCGCGTCCTCGGGCCCCCCGCTCGGTCCCCCGCTGCTACATATCAATATATCACTACAGTCACGTCACCTTTAATCTTCACCCCCACCAGTTTAGCGAGCGCGTCCTCGGGCCCCCCGCTCGGTCCCCCGCTGCTACATATCAATATATCACTACAGTCACGTCACCTTTAATCTTCACCCCCACCAGTTTAGCGAGCGCGTCCTCGGGCCCCCCGCTCGGTCCCCCGCTGCTACATATCAATATATCACTACAGTCACGTCACCTTTAATCTTCACCCCCACCAGTTTAGCGAGCGCGTCCTCGGGCCCCCCGCTGCTACATATCAATATATCACTACAGTCACGTCACCTTTAATCTTCACCCCCACCAGTTTAGCGAGCGCGTCCTCGGGCCCCCCGCTCGGTCCCCCGCTGCTACATATCAATATGTCACTACAGTCACGTCACCTTTAATCTTCACCCCCACCAGTTTAGCGAGCGCGTCCTCGGGCCCCCCGCTCGGTCCCCCGCTGCTACATATCAATATATCACTACAGTCACGTCACCTTTAATCTTCACCCCCACCAGTTTAGCGAGCGCGTCCTCGGGCCCCCCGCTCGGTCCCCCGCTGCTACATATCAATATATCACTACAGTCACGTCACCTTTAATCTTCACCCCCACCAGTTTAGCGAGCGCGTCCTCGGGCCCCCCGCTCGGTCCCCCGCTGCTACATATCAATATATCACTACAGTCACGTCACCTTTAATCTTCACCCCCACCAGTTTAGCGAGTGCGTCCTCGGGCCCCCCGCTCGGTCCCCCGCTGCTACATATCAATATGTCCCTACAGTCACGTCACCTCTAATCTTCACCCCCACCAGTTTAGCGAGCGCGTCCTCGGGCCCCCCGCTCGGTCCCCCGCTGCTACATATCAATATATCACTACAGTCACGTCACCTTTAATCTTCACCCCCACCAGTTTAGCGAGCGCGTCCTCGGGCCCCCCGCTCGGTCCCCCGCTGCTACATATCAATATATCACTACAGTCACGTCACCTTTAATCTTCACCCCCACCAGTTTAGCGAGCGCGTCCTCGGGCCCCCCGCTCGGTCCCCCGCTGCTACATATCAATATATCACTACAGTCACGTCACCTTTAATCTTCACCCCCACCAGTTTAGCGAGCGCGTCCTCGGGCCCCCCGCTCGGTCCCCCGCTGCTACATATCAATATATCACTACAGTCACGTCACCTTTAATCTTCACCCCCACCAGTTTAGCGAGCGCGTCCTCGGGCCCCCCGCTCGGTCCCCCGCTGCTACATATCAATATGTCACTACAGTCACGTCACCTTTAATCTTCACCCCCACCAGTTTAGCGAGCGCGTCCTCGGGCCCCCCGCTGCTACATATCAATATATCACTACAGTCACGTCACCTTTAATCTTCACCCCCACCAGTTTAGCGAGCGCGTCCTCGGGCCCCCCGCTCGGCCCCCCGCTGCTACATATCAATATGTCACTACAGTCACGTCACCTTTAATCTTCACCCCCACCAGTTTAGCGAGCGCGTCCTCGGGCCCCCCGCTCGGTCCCCCGCTGCTACATATCAATATATCACTACAGTCACGTCACCTTTAATCTTCACCCCCACCAGTTTAGCGAGCGCGTCCTCGGGCCCCCCGCTCGGTCCCCCGCTGCTACATATCAATATATCACTACAGTCACGTCACCTTTAATCTTCACCCCCACCAGTTTAGCGAGCGCGTCCTCGGGCCCCCCGCTCGGTCCCCCGCTGCTACATATCAATATATCACTACAGTCACGTCACCTTTAATCTTCACCCCCACCAGTTTAGCGAGTGCGTCCTCGGGCCCCCCGCTCGGTCCCCCGCTGCTACATATCAATATGTCACTACAGTCACGTCACCTTTAATCTTCACCCCCACCAGTTTAGCGAGCGCGTCCTCGGGCCCCCCGCTCGGTCCCCCGCTGCTACATATCAATATATCACTACAGTCACGTCACCTTTAATCTTCACCCCCACCAGTTTAGCGAGCGCGTCCTCGGGCCCCCCGCTCGGTCCCCCGCTGCTACATATCAATATATCACTACAGTCACGTCACCTTTAATCTTCACCCCCACCAGTTTAGCGAGCGCGTCCTCGGGCCCCCCGCTCGGCCCCCCGCTGCTACATATCAATATATCACTACAGTCACGTCACCTTTAATCTTCACCCCCACCAGTTTAGCGAGCGCGTCCTCGGGCCCCCCGCTGCTACATATCAATATATCACTACAGTCACGTCACCTTTAATCTTCACCCCCACCAGTTTAGCGAGCGCGTCCTCGGGCCCCCCGCTCGGCCCCCCGCTGCTACATATCAATATGTCACTACAGTCACGTCACCTTTAATCTTCACCCCCACCAGTTTAGCGAGCGCGTCCTCGGGCCCCCCGCTCGGTCCCCCGCTGCCACATATCAATATATCACTACAGTCACGTCACCTTTACTCTTCACCCCCACCAGTTTAGCGAGCGCGTCCTCGGGCCCCCCGCTCGGTCCCCCGCTGCTACATATCAATATATCACTACAGTCACGTCACCTTTAATCTTCACCCCCACCAGTTTAGCGAGCGCGTCCTCGGGCCCCCCGCTCGGTCCCCCGCTGCTACATATCAATATATCACTACAGTCACGTCACCTTTAATCTTCACCCCCACCAGTTTAGCGAGTGCGTCCTCGGGCCCCCCGCTCGGCCCCCCGCTGCTACATATCAATATGTCACTACAGTCACGTCACCTTTAATCTTCACCCCCACCAGTTTAGCGAGCGCGTCCTCGGGCCCCCCGCTCGGTCCCCCGCTGCTACATATCAATATATCACTACAGTCACGTCACCTTTAATCTTCACCCCCACCAGTTTAGCGAGCGCGTCCTCGGGCCCCCCGCTCGGTCCCCCGCTGCTACATATCAATATATCACTACAGTCACGTCACCTTTAATCTTCACCCCCACCAGTTTAGCGAGCGCGTCCTCGGGCCCCCCGCTCGGTCCCCCGCTGCTACATATCAATATATCACTACAGTCACGTCACCTTTAATCTTCACCCCCACCAGTTTAGCGAGCGCGTCCTCGGGCCCCCCGCTGCTACATATCAATATATCACTACAGTCACGTCACCTTTAATCTTCACCCCCACCAGTTTAGCGAGCGCGTCCTCGGGCCCCCCGCTGCTACATATCAATATATCACTACAGTCACGTCACCTTTAATCTTCACCCCCACCAGTTTAGCGAGCGCGTCCTCGGGCCCCCCGCTCGGTCCCCCGCTGCTACATATCAATATGTCACTACAGTCACGTCACCTTTAATCTTCACCCCCACCAGTTTAGCGAGCGCGTCCTCGGGCCCCCCGCTCGGTCCCCCGCTGCTACATATCAATATATCACTACAGTCACGTCACCTTTAATCTTCACCCCCACCAGTTTAGCGAGCGCGTCCTCGGGCCCCCCGCTCGGTCCCCCGCTGCTACATATCAATATATCACTACAGTCACGTCACCTTTAATCTTCACCCCCACCAGTTTAGCGAGCGCGTCCTCGGGCCCCCCGCTCGGTCCCCCGCTGCTACATATCAATATATCACTACAGTCACGTCACCTTTAATCTTCACCCCCACCAGTTTAGCGAGCGCGTCCTCGGGCCCCCCGCTGCTACATATCAATATATCACTACAGTCACGTCACCTTTAATCTTCACCCCCACCAGTTTAGCGAGCGCGTCCTCGGGCCCCCCGCTCGGCCCCCCGCTGCTACATATCAATATGTCACTACAGTCACGTCACCTTTAATCTTCACCCCCACCAGTTTAGCGAGCGCGTCCTCGGGCCCCCCGCTCGGTCCCCCGCTGCTACATATCAATATATCACTACAGTCACGTCACCTTTAATCTTCACCCCCACCAGTTTAGCGAGCGCGTCCTCGGGCCCCCCGCTCGGTCCCCCGCTGCTACATATCAATATATCACTACAGTCACGTCACCTTTAATCTTCACCCCCACCAGTTTAGCGAGCGCGTCCTCGGGCCCCCCGCTCGGTCCCCCGCTGCTACATATCAATATATCACTACAGTCACGTCACCTTTAATCTTCACCCCCACCAGTTTAGCGAGTGCGTCCTCGGGCCCCCCGCTCGGTCCCCCGCTGCTACATATCAATATGTCACTACAGTCACGTCACCTTTAATCTTCACCCCCACCAGTTTAGCGAGCGCGTCCTCGGGCCCCCCGCTCGGTCCCCCGCTGCTACATATCAATATATCACTACAGTCACGTCACCTTTAATCTTCACCCCCACCAGTTTAGCGAGCGCGTCCTCGGGCCCCCCGCTCGGTCCCCCGCTGCTACATATCAATATATCACTACAGTCACGTCACCTTTAATCTTCACCCCCACCAGTTTAGCGAGCGCGTCCTCGGGCCCCCCGCTCGGTCCCCCGCTGCTACATATCAATATATCACTACAGTCACGTCACCTTTAATCTTCACCCCCACCAGTTTAGCGAGCGCGTCCTCGGGCCCCCCGCTGCTACATATCAATATATCACTACAGTCACGTCACCTTTAATCTTCACCCCCACCAGTTTAGCGAGCGCGTCCTCGGGCCCCCCCGCTCGGCCCCCCGCTGCTACATATCAATATGTCACTACAGTCACGTCACCTTTAATCTTCACCCCCGCCAGTTTAGCGAGCGCGTCCTCGGGCCCCCCGCTCGGCCCCCCGCTGCTACATATCAATATGTCACTACAGTCACGTCACCTTTAATCTTCACCCCCACCAGTTTAGCGAGCGCGTCCTCGGGCCCCCCGCTCGGTCCCCCGCTGCTACATATCAATATGTCACTACAGTCACGTCACCTTTAATCTTCACCCCCACCAGTTTAGCGAGCGCGTCCTCGGGCCCCCCGCTCGGTCCCCCGCTGCTACATATCAATATGTCACTACAGTCACGTCACCTTTAATCTTCACCCCCACCAGTTTAGCGAGCGCGTCCTCGGGCCCCCCGCTCGGTCCCCCGCTGCTACATATCAATATGTCACTACAGTCACGTCACCTTTAATCTTCACCCCCACCAGTTTAGCGAGCGCGTCCTCGGGCTCCCCGCTCGGTCCCCCGCTGCTACATATCAATATGTCACTACAGTCACGTCACCTTTAATCTTCACCCCCACCAGTTTAGCGAGTGCGTCCTCGGGCCCCCCGCTCGGTCCCCCGCTGCTACATATCAATATGTCACTACAGTCACGTCACCTTTAATCTTCACCCCCACCAGTTTAGCGAGCGCGTCCTCGGGCCCCCCGCTGCTACATATCAATATATCACTACAGTCACGTCACCTTTAATCTTCACCCCCACCAGTTTAGCGAGCGCGTCCTCGGGCCCCCCGCCCGGCCCCCCGCTGCTACATATCAATATGTCACTACAGTCACGTCACCTTTAATCTTCACCCCCACCAGTTTAGCGAGCGCGTCCTCGGGCCCCCCGCTCGGTCCCCCGCTGCTACATATCAATATGTCACTACAGTCACGTCACCTTTAATCTTCACCCCCACCAGTTTAGCGAGCGCGTCCTCGGGCCCCCCGCTCGGTCCCCCGCTGCTACATATCAATATATCACTACAGTCACGTCACCTTTAATCTTCACCCCCACCAGTTTAGCGAGCGCGTCCTCGGGCCCCCCGCTCGGCCCCCCGCTGCTACATATCAATATGTCACTACAGTCACGTCACCTTTAATCTTCACCCCCACCAGTTTAGCGAGCGCGTCCTCGGGCCCCCCGCTCGGCCCCCCGCTGCTACATATCAATATATCACTACAGTCACGTCACCTTTAATCTTCACCCCCACCAGTTTAGCGAGCGCGTCCTCGGGCCCCCCGCTCGGTCCCCCGCTGCTACATATCAATATATCACTACAGTCACGTCACCTTTAATCTTCACCCCCACCAGTTTAGCGAGCGCGTCCTCGGGCCCCCCGCTCGGCCCCCCGCTGCTACATATCAATATGTCACTACAGTCACGTCACCTTTAATCTTCACCCCCACCAGTTTAGCGAGCGCGTCCTCGGGCCCCCCGCTCGGTCCCCCGCTGCTACATATCAATATATCACTACAGTCACGTCACCTTTAATCTTCACCCCCACCAGTTTAGCGAGCGCGTCCTCGGGCCCCCCGCTCGGTCCCCCGCTGCTACATATCAATATATCACTACAGTCACGTCACCTTTAATCTTCACCCCCACCAGTTTAGCGAGCGCGTCCTCGGGCCCCCCGCTGCTACATATCAATATATCACTACAGTCACGTCACCTTTAATCTTCACCCCCACCAGTTTAGCGAGCGCGTCCTCGGGCCCCCCGCTCGGCCCCCCGCTGCTACATATCAATATGTCACTACAGTCACGTCACCTTTAATCTTCACCCCCACCAGTTTAGCGAGCGCGTCCTCGGGCCCCCCGCTCGGTCCCCCGCTGCTACATATCAATATGTCACTACAGTCACGTCACCTTTAATCTTCACCCCCACCAGTTTAGCGAGCGCGTCCTCGGGCCCCCCGCTCGGTCCCCCGCTGCTACATATCAATATGTCACTACAGTCACGTCACCTTTAATCTTCACCCCCACCAGTTTAGCGAGCGCGTCCTCGGGCCCCCCGCTCGGTCCCCCGCTGCTACATATCAATATGTCACTACAGTCACGTCACCTTTAATCTTCACCCCCACCAGTTTAGCGAGTGCGTCCTCGGGCCCCCCGCTCGGTCCCCCGCTGCTACATATCAATATGTCACTACAGTCACGTCACCTTTAATCTTCACCCCCACCAGTTTAGCGAGCGCGTCCTCGGGCCCCCCGCTGCTACATATCAATATATCACTACAGTCACGTCACCTTTAATCTTCACCCCCACCAGTTTAGCGAGCGCGTCCTCGGGCCCCCCGCTCGGCCCCCCGCTGCTACATATCAATATGTCACTACAGTCACGTCACCTTTAATCTTCACCCCCACCAGTTTAGCGAGCGCGTCCTCGGGCCCCCCGCTCGGTCCCCCGCTGCTACATATCAATATGTCACTACAGTCACGTCACCTTTAATCTTCACCCCCACCAGTTTAGCGAGCGCGTCCTCGGGCCCCCCGCTCGGTCCCCCGCTGCTACATATCAATATATCACTACAGTCACGTCACCTTTAATCTTCACCCCCACCAGTTTAGCGAGCGCGTCCTCGGGCCCCCCGCTCGGCCCCCCGCTGCTACATATCAATATGTCACTACAGTCACGTCACCTTTAATCTTCACCCCCACCAGTTTAGCGAGCGCGTCCTCGGGCCCCCCGCTCGGCCCCCCGCTGCTACATATCAATATATCACTACAGTCACGTCACCTTTAATCTTCACCCCCACCAGTTTAGCGAGCGCGTCCTCGGGCCCCCCGCTCGGTCCCCCGCTGCTACATATCAATATATCACTACAGTCACGTCACCTTTAATCTTCACCCCCACCAGTTTAGCGAGCGCGTCCTCGGGCCCCCCGCTCGGTCCCCCGCTGCTACATATCAATATGTCACTACAGTCACGTCACCTTTAATCTTCACCCCCACCAGTTTAGCGAGCGCGTCCTCGGGCCCCCCGCTCGGTCCCCCGCTGCTACATATCAATATATCACTACAGTCACGTCACCTTTAATCTTCACCCCCACCAGTTTAGCGAGCGCGTCCTCGGGCCCCCCGCTGCTACATATCAATATATCACTACAGTCACGTCACCTTTAATCTTCACCCCCACCAGTTTAGCGAGCGCGTCCTCGGGCCCCCCGCTCGGCCCCCCGCTGCTACATATCAATATGTCACTACAGTCACGTCACCTTTAATCTTCACCCCCACCAGTTTAGCGAGCGCGTCCTCGGGCCCCCCGCTCGGTCCCCCGCTGCTACATATCAATATGTCACTACAGTCACGTCACCTTTAATCTTCACCCCCACCAGTTTAGCGAGCGCGTCCTCGGGCGCCCCGCTCGGTCCCCCGCTGCTACATATCAATATGTCACTACAGTCACGTCACCTTTAATCTTCACCCCCACCAGTTTAGCGAGCGCGTCCTCGGGCCCCCCGCTCGGTCCCCCGCTGCTACATATCAATATGTCACTACAGTCACGTCACCTTTAATCTTCACCCCCACCAGTTTAGCGAGTGCGTCCTCGGGCCCCCCGCTCGGTCCCCCGCTGCTACATATCAATATGTCACTACAGTCACGTCACCTTTAATCTTCACCCCCACCAGTTTAGCGAGCGCGTCCTCGGGCCCCCCGCTGCTACATATCAATATATCACTACAGTCACGTCACCTTTAATCTTCACCCCCACCAGTTTAGCGAGCGCGTCCTCGGGCCCCCCGCTCGGCCCCCCGCTGCTACATATCAATATGTCACTACAGTCACGTCACCTTTAATCTTCACCCCCACCAGTTTAGCGAGCGCGTCCTCGGGCCCCCCGCTCGGTCCCCCGCTGCTACATATCAATATGTCACTACAGTCACGTCACCTTTAATCTTCACCCCCACCAGTTTAGCGAGCGCGTCCTCGGGCCCCCCGCTCGGTCCCCCGCTGCTACATATCAATATATCACTACAGTCACGTCACCTTTAATCTTCACCCCCACCAGTTTAGCGAGCGCGTCCTCGGGCCCCCCGCTCGGTCCCCCGCTGCTACATATCAATATATCACTACAGTCACGTCACCTTTAATCTTCACCCCCACCAGTTTAGCGAGCGCGTCCTCGGGCCCCCCGCTCGGTCCCCCGCTGCTACATATCAATATATCACTACAGTCACGTCACCTTTAATCTTCACCCCCACCAGTTTAGCGAGCGCGTCCTCGGGCCCCCCGCTCGGTCCCCCGCTGCTACATATCAATATATCACTACAGTCACGTCACCTTTAATCTTCACCCCCACCAGTTTAGCGAGCGCGTCCTCGGGCCCCCCGCTCGGTCCCCCGCTGCTACATATCAATATATCACTACAGTCACGTCACCTTTAATCTTCACCCCCACCAGTTTAGCGAGCGCGTCCTCGGGCCCCCCGCTCGGTCCCCCGCTGCTACATATCAATATATCACTACAGTCACGTCACCTTTAATCTTCACCCCCACCAGTTTAGCGAGCGCGTCCTCGGGCCCCCCGCTCGGTCCCCCGCTGCTACATATCAATATGTCACTACAGTCACGTCACCTTTAATCTTCACCCCCACCAGTTTAGCGAGCGCGTCCTCGGGCCCCCCGCTCGGCCCCCCGCTGCTACATATCAATATGTCACTACAGTCACGTCACCTTTAATCTTCACCCCCACCAGTTTAGCGAGCGCGTCCTCGGGCCCCCCGCTCGGTCCCCCGCTGCTACATATCAATATATCACTACAGTCACGTCACCTTTAATCTTCACCCCCACCAGTTTAGCGAGCGCGTCCTCGGGCCCCCCGCTCGGCCCCCCGCTGCTACATATCAATATATCACTACAGTCACGTCACCTTTAATCTTCACCCCCACCAGTTTAGCGAGCGCGTCCTCGGGCCCCCCGCTCGGTCCCCCGCTGCTACATATCAATATATCACTACAGTCACGTCACCTTTAATCTTCACCCCCACCAGTTTAGCGAGCGCGTCCTCGGGCCCCCCGCTCGGTCCCCCGCTGCTACATATCAATATATCACTACAGTCACGTCACCTTTAATCTTCACCCCCACCAGTTTAGCGAGCGCGTCCTCGGGCCCCCCGCTCGGTCCCCCGCTGCTACATATCAATATATCACTACAGTCACGTCACCTTTAATCTTCACCCCCACCAGTTTAGCGAGCGCGTCCTCGGGCCCCCCGCTCGGTCCCCCGCTGCTACATATCAATATATCACTACAGTCACGTCACCTTTAATCTTCACCCCCACCAGTTTAGCGAGCGCGTCCTCGGGCCCCCCGCTCGGTCCCCCGCTGCTACATATCAATATATCACTACAGTCACGTCACCTTTAATCTTCACCCCCACCAGTTTAGCGAGCGCGTCCTCGGGCCCCCCGCTCGGTCCCCCGCTGCTACATATCAATATATCACTACAGTCACGTCACCTTTAATCTTCACCCCCACCAGTTTAGCGAGCGCGTCCTCGGGCCCCCCGCTCGGTCCCCCGCTGCTACATATCAATATATCACTACAGTCACGTCACCTTTAATCTTCACCCCCACCAGTTTAGCGAGCGCGTCCTCGGGCCCCCCGCTCGGTCCCCCGCTGCTACATATCAATATATCACTACAGTCACGTCACCTTTAATCTTCACCCCCACCAGTTTAGCGAGCGCGTCCTCGGGCCCCCCGCTCGGTCCCCCGCTGCTACATATCAATATATCACTACAGTCACGTCACCTTTAATCTTCACCCCCACCAGTTTAGCGAGCGCGTCCTCGGGCCCCCCGCTCGGTCCCCCGCTGCTACATATCAATATATCACTACAGTCACGTCACCTTTAATCTTCACCCCCACCAGTTTAGCGAGCGCGTCCTCGGGCCCCCCGCTCGGTCCCCCGCTGCTACATATCAATATATCACTACAGTCACGTCACCTTTAATCTTCACCCCCACCAGTTTAGCGAGCGCGTCCTCGGGCCCCCCGCTCGGTCCCCCGCTGCTACATATCAATATATCACTACAGTCACGTCACCTTTAATCTTCACCCCCACCAGTTTAGCGAGCGCGTCCTCGGGCCCCCCGCTCGGTCCCCCGCTGCTACATATCAATATATCACTACAGTCACGTCACCTTTAATCTTCACCCCCACCAGTTTAGCGAGCGCGTCCTCGGGCCCCCCGCTCGGTCCCCCGCTGCTACATATCAATATATCACTACAGTCACGTCACCTTTAATCTTCACCCCCACCAGTTTAGCGAGCGCGTCCTCGGGCCCCCCGCTCGGTCCCCCGCTGCTACATATCAATATATCACTACAGTCACGTCACCTTTAATCTTCACCCCCACCAGTTTAGCGAGCGCGTCCTCGGGCCCCCCGCTCGGTCCCCCGCTGCTACATATCAATATATCACTACAGTCACGTCACCTTTAATCTTCACCCCCACCAGTTTAGCGAGCGCGTCCTCGGGCCCCCCGCTCGGTCCCCCGCTGCTACATATCAATATATCACTACAGTCACGTCACCTTTAATCTTCACCCCCACCAGTTTAGCGAGCGCGTCCTCGGGCCCCCCGCTCGGTCCCCCGCTGCTACATATCAATATATCACTACAGTCACGTCACCTTTAATCTTCACCCCCACCAGTTTAGCGAGCGCGTCCTCGGGCCCCCCGCTCGGTCCCCCGCTGCTACATATCAATATATCACTACAGTCACGTCACCTTTAATCTTCACCCCCACCAGTTTAGCGAGCGCGTCCTCGGGCCCCCCGCTCGGTCCCCCGCTGCTACATATCAATATATCACTACAGTCACGTCACCTTTAATCTTCACCCCCACCAGTTTAGCGAGCGCGTCCTCGGGCCCCGCGCTCGCCCCGCTCGGTCCCCCGCTATTGCGACCTCCTCGTCCGCGGCCCCCGCCTCTGTTAACAAACAAAATTATTGAACAAATAGTTACATCGGCATACATTAAAAATATTTTAACAAAAAAAAAACGGACTTCAAAAATTCTATTCCAAAACAATAGATTTAAGTTATATTATATAAAAAGTATAAAAATAATTGCACATTTTAATACAATCTAATTAATTAATCTAATTCTAGTTACGATTATTGTTATTTTGGAATCGGGGTCCTTCCGCCGTGACCAGCTCTCGCCTCTCGCCTCCTCACCACTCAAGCACATGTCACCTTTATAGGTGACATGTGCTTGAGTGGTTAGTGCATAGTTATCTATGTATGTAGTAATAAACCTATCTTGGATGACACCGACTCAAAAATTAAAATCTATATCTATCGTTATTAGATTTAGATTAATTAATTAGATTGTAAAAACATACGCAATTATTGTTTTAGTGCGTATTATATATTATATTGTTTTAGAATAATGTTTTTAAGTCGATTGTTTTATGTTAAAATATTTTTTATTTTTTGATTTTCAGTGAATTTGAAGTACACTAACAAATTGTCTAAATATGTGTAGATATACTAAATTTTTCAATGCAGCAATGAACGTAAGCGCTTTGCAATTTGATTACAGACAGAAATTCTGCCAAAGATCGCACCCTTACTGTAAGTCGTTAAGGAGTCCCATTGATCATCACATTCGACTACGACAATTACTTGACCATAACTATGTTATGGGTGGATGACTTAAATATCCGAAACGCATAAAAAATATTCGGCCGAGTATCGTAATTTGCTCCTAAGAATTGAAGAGTTCCGTTCCTTTTCATGGATTCCGTAATCAGAACCTAACCAAACTATCTTTGAAGTATATGCTTTCCAATAAAAAAAGAATAACCGAAATCGGTTAACCCGATATTGAATTATTCGTAAATTTATCATCCACTTTGCTATACGTATTATGTAAAGCAAATTTAAGACTTTTATGGTTTTCTCATGAATGCCAGTGTCAGACCAAATTACAATGGGACCACACGGGAAGCACCAGCTTTCAAATACAAAAAGAATTATCAAAATCGGTTCACCCAGTCGAAAGTTTTGAGGTAACAAACATACAAAAAAATACCGACGAATTGAGAACCTCGTCCTTTTTTGAAGTTGGTTGAAAAGCGTTTTTATTATCATAATTTATTCATTTTATTGGCATATATTTTGAGAGCTTAACATTGTTGAGTTTAGTGGCTCTCGCGGCTGAGATCTATAGAGTGAACGTACACTTTGTTCAGATTTTACTCAGGTAAAACTATGCTGATTGTGATAAAACATGAACTTGACCTTTGTATTTTATTGTCTTATTGAGTATAATTTCGAATTTTGAGAAGTCAAAGATTATGGTAAGCTTACACTCAGCTAAGTTTTACATAAGTAAAGTCTAAGCAAAGTCTAAAAACGCTCTATAGATCTCAGCCTGACACAATTTGATCGACGTGAAAAGCGTAGGTAACATTATTGTTAAAATAAAGAATCAAATCGTCCATACATGGGTGTCATATTATATATCATCGACTCACCTGCTTCCCCTCCCCCGGATGCCGCGGCCCCGCGGGGTTCTCGCATTCTGCGCCGCCTGCCGCTCTACAAAAGAAACAACAATCGTACGTCACCAAACATCGGATAAGATGGTGACCCCGTTAAATATAATATTATATTCTATATTATGAAACACAAATGGAAAAAAACCTTTTGTTTATTAAGCTATTGCATAGCTTCTATCGTGGGCCTTGAGCGTGGAGACCGAATCCAGAAATTCCGTAACGAAAATAACCACCCCACTTACTACATGTATATAGATGTGGAACAGCGGTTATCACGTACCCTTGTTGTGCAGGAGGTCCCAGGTTCGAGCCTGGGGTACGTCTTGATTTTTTATAATTTCTTTATTTTTTTTTATCACGTTTTTAATTTTTATTATTATTTACATTTCTCCGAATCCAGATTTAGACGAGGTAGAGCATTTTATTCACCGCACTTTACTGTACTACACAGAAGAAGGGTCGCAAATACTTGGTACAAATAGTAATAAATTTCCACTTAGTTTGGCTGGCGATTTCAACATTAACTTCGCTGATAAAAAAACAGGGCGGTTGACAACTTTTCTTTCGAAAATATTGAATTTGAAAATGAATAATGATCCACAAGAATCCACAACAAAATATGGGACCACCACCATTGACGCGTTATTTTCCAGATATTTAGAAGATATCAAGTCTGAAACTTATGTTTCTTATTTCAGTTAACATAAACCTATAGTTTCAATGATAAATATTCCTGAATAACCTGCATGTACTGTAAGATAATAAAAATATTTTGAACAATACTTACTTCTCATTTATTTAATAAAAGAAAAAAAATTGTTTTCTTATCGGTCACGACGTTCAGAAGTGTAACTTGAATTAATATCAAAGAAAAAAAAACAAAGGAAAAAAAATACTGCATAAATAAAATAAATACATAATTATAATTACATAAGTTGATAAAAAATGGTATGCAATAGTTTTACCGCGGCAGTTTCCGAGTGCCACACGTCTTTTTTATTTATTTTAACCTTTGAACGTTTATTTATAACAATTTATCTTAGACTTTAAAAGCCATTTTTATTTACAACACCAAGAAATTATGTCGTTTACAGAATACTGTATCCCCTCATACGAGGGGCACACTGAAATGATCGGGAATAAGAAAAACCACATGCACGGTATAGCTAAATTGTATTTTATTGTTTTTCAAAGTATTCTCCGTTCAACTTAATGCACTTTTCCATTCGTGCAAACCAATCGTTAAAACAGTTATTCCAGTCTGAAGTTGATATTGACAAAATGGCTAATTTGTACGCTGCCACAGCTGCTTCGGGGTCTTCAAACCGTTGACCGCGTAATAAATCTTTCATTCTATCGAATGTAAAGAAATCGTTTGAGCTCAGGTCAGGACTGTACGGAGGATGGCCCACCAGCTCAACATTTTCCTGCTTCAAAAAATCATTTGTCTCCGAGCCGTATGGGAGCTGGCATTTTCGTGATGTAAGATGATGCGACGTTTCGGGTTATTTTTTCGGAGTTCGGCTATCATTTCTGGCAAATAAACCGTGATATACTACTCAGCGGTAGCCGTTCTGCGATCCTGTAAAGGAATTGTAGCAACCTGCCCCTTTTTCGAGACAAACGTAGCGAACATTTTCGTTACTCGTTGGTTAGACCTCGTCTTTGAAGACCCAAACTTCTGACTGATGTTTTCTTTCAGGTTCGTATGAATAAATCCATGATTAGTCACATGAGACGATATTATAAACGGCATTTCACTTCCCTCCGTTAAAGCGTTGCAGAGTATTCCGGCACCAATCTACACGAGCCGCCTTTTGCTCTTCAGCCAAATTGTGGGGTGCCCATCAGGAAACTAGCTTTCTTAGACAAAGTTCATTATGTAATATCGACTGAATTGCACTCATTCCGATACTAATAACATCCTGAATCTGCTCGTATGTCACATGACGGTCAACTAATACAATAGTTCGCACAGCTGCGATGTTTTCCGGCGTGACCGCTGTTCTTGGTCGACCTGCAGAAGAAAGAGTGCTGAGCGACACACGACCACGTCGAAACTCGGCATACCAGCGGTTTATTGTCGTTTGACTCGGTGCTTCAACATCATAAATCGAAACAAGTTCGCTGAGACATTTATCTTGAAATAAGCCGCGACGAATTGTGATAAATTATGGCACGGAAATTTTCACGCGTGAGCTCCATTTCTGTCAACGACGTGTCAACTTTAAACCAACATAGTTTTTGTTTTTAAACTTTTTTTTTAATTGTATGAATGTCATTAAGGTTCTAAGAGGCCAGTATTCAAATTCTAAAAAAGGTTTTCCTGTAACTCAATCGGAAATATTCTATTCCCGATCATTTCAGTGTGCCCCTCGTATTGGTGTGTAGCCGACCCGAGACTTGAAATTAATGCTCCATACTTGATCAGACCTGCACCTTATATATTATATATGCTTGAATGTGGAACGGTTGGACGTATTGCCTCACTCTATTGGTCTCTCTATCTTCAGGTATCATGATAGTAGGCGAGGCATTATCATGTGTTGCTGACGTCATACAACAAATATTACTTAGTAAACGGTTAACACACAAACATGAGTCTAGCTCGCTAGATCTATGACAGCATTTGCATTTACATGACCTCCCCTTCTGTGCTTGTCTTTTGTTTAATGTTAATCTGAACTTCTTAAACATAAGCAAGGGAAGCGATGGCTGAACAAACTCATGTAAATTATAAAATGTGTAACGTTGACATTCATAAGTGTCATTTCTTGACTCAAATGAATAAAAAAAAACGATGTTCTATGTATCTATAAAAGAAGAAGCAAAAACGTTTCGTCTAAAAAAAAGGGTATGTGTACTTATATACATAAGTACACAGACTCTTTTTTTACCGCGGCAGAAGCTATACTTCTTTGGCTTAACAAAGCAAAAGTCCTTAAAATTACTTATTCCTCTTGCTATTCTACGTTTGTAGAAAGAACAATATTGTAAAAATCTTGCAACAATGGCTTTGACAATTAATTATTAAATAGCGAATACGGCTGTACGGGCTTGAACCCTTTGCCTATCCTAATAATTTATTTATTTATGTTATTGGAGAATCTACAGCTGAACACTTTACAATAGATACATGATAATATAACAGAAAGCCATTGACTGGTTCTCACGATGTAGCTACGTAAAATATAAAACAAAAACAATGTGAGAGTTACGTACACGAGTCAAATGCTTAACACTTGTATTACTTATCTAATTAAATATTATCAGCTCGACCACCAAATTGACCAAAGAACTCATTTCCTAACTGACGCTTAATGGAATCAGAGCTGCTACAGAATAAGTCAAGATTGAATTGTTTTGATAATTTGTTAAAGTTATTCCTGACACGTAGGATGAATGAATTTTGACGATAGTTAGTGATGGCAGGGGATATAAAGATAGGAGCATATTTACGAGCTAAAATTGAAGGCGTGTAAAAAGATATTTTCGTTAAGAGATCTGGACGGTGGTATGATAGAAGTAAGAAGTGAATTTTTTTGCAGACCTCTAAATAATCTACAGATTTATAAGGTACACGTAATCGGTAGCATAAGAATTTTAAAATTTTCGTTTGTATTATTATTATTATTCTGGATATAATAATGTGGATTCCATATTTGTGATGCATATTCTAAAGAAGCTACGTACGTATGTAAACACAAAATACAATTTTAAACGTTTTTGCCTTTTTAAAATCAGCGGAAATTCTCATTATGAAGCCGAGAGCTTTAGAAATCTTAGCTAGAATAAGATCAATATGTGTATCAAACATGAGTTTTGAATCATGTATCACTCCTAAGTCTCTTATGACAGGACTCCTTCCAAGGTCTTGGTTTTTTAAGTGGTAGTTATAATTTAGTGTTTGTTTTTTACGTCTAAATGAGACAACTGTGCATTTAATGGGATTTAGATCTAATTTATGTTGGTTACAATAGAAGACTAAATTATTAAGGTCACCTTGAAGCATAGCAGCGTCTGCAGATGATTTAACAGCCATAAATATCTTCATGCCATCGGCATTAGAACATCTAATGCAACCTGGGATATCATTTATAAATACGCAAAACAGGAGAGGCCCTAAAAGGGAGCCCTGTGGGACTCCACTTGATATTATAACCCAATTGGATATATAGTTGCTTATAACAACCGCTTGAGATCCATTGTCTATATACGAAGAAAACCATCTGAGTAAGTTTTCTCTAACGCCCATTTTATATAATTTATGCAAGAGAATCTTGTGGTCTATTAGGTCAAAACATTTACTGTAATCAGTGTATATTACGTCTACCTGATGTCCTGACTCCGCATATGTGATATAATCATTCAGAAGCCCCAAGTTAGTCGCGAAACAAAAATAAAATAACGAATGTCGCAAACGTCAAAAATTTTAGGAACCAACTTC
Organism: Leptidea sinapis; assembly: GCF_905404315.1. Lineage (NCBI taxonomy): Eukaryota > Metazoa > Arthropoda > Insecta > Lepidoptera > Pieridae > Leptidea > Leptidea sinapis. The sequence goes on from NC_066280.1 coordinate 6,454,957, forward strand.
ACCCTGTCACTTTTGTCACATCTCAAAATTTCACTCTCATAATTTTCATTACGCGCCTGAAGAAGTATAACTTCTTCACACTAAGTATGACATGATAAGTACCTAAGGCAGCTTGCAAGGCCTCCGTCTTGGCTCTGGTGACGTCTTCGGGCAGCTTCTCGAGCGGCACCACGGCCGTCTTCTTGATCAGGTCGCTGATGGTGCGCCGCTGGTCGCCGCCGGGTCGCTCGGGCGGCGCGGAGCCCGAGCTGTCGTCCGACGATATCTTGAACTCGTCCGAGCTGTCGGCCATGTGCTTGCCGCTGGACTTGTGCATCTCCTGGAACACGGGACCGGACACAAACTACTTAAACAGAAACACTAACATCCTATTAATATTATAAATGTCAAAGTTTGTATGTCATACATCCAGTATGTTAGAACTTCTTTAACGCAAACACTACGGAATGGATTTTGATGAAACTTTGCAATAATATAGCTTGCACACCAGAATAACATATAGGCTACAATTTATAAAAATATTGTGTGAATTATCTATACATTGAAATAAAATTGGAGTGTCTGTTTGTAATATTGAAATAGCCGTTTATTACTAAATGTATATTATGAATACATACACCAAAAAGACATTTTTTACAATTTTTGTCTGTCTGTCTGTTTGTTTGTTCCGTCTAATCCGGCGACTTTTATTGGCAGGTAGCTGATGTAATAAGGAGTAACTTAGGCTACGTTTATTTTAGAAAAATGAAGCAATGTCCAAGAAACGGTCTAAAAATAATTTATATAGGTAAACAACGTTTGCCGGGTCAGCTAGTCAGTTATATGTCTAGATATGACAGCTGTGAAAACGTCGAAAAAAACCGAGTTTGAATTAATTTCTAATTTGAGCAATGCACGACCACTAACACAAAGTGTCATACAAATCGCGAGTGTTAGACGTAGCTTGTAGTAATATAGCGTATTTTGTCACACAGATAGACTCAGCTCTGCGGCATATGCCGTTAGAAAAATTAGAGAGTACACGAATGTTGCGACCGCTAGATTAGTGTACTGCAGTTATTTTCACAGCATAATGACGTAATATTATGACTGTTCATTGTCAGTATATTAGCTATTAATAATGATTTTCATTATTATAACACTAGAAATAAGGGATCGCTTGTAAGTAATTCTAGTAGGCTTCATAAGATACATAATAGCTTTAAGGATAAATGTATACACTTTATAATAAAGTCCCAGCTGCTATTCAGGCATGATCTATAAATAAATTTAATATAAAAAAATGGCTCTGTCGTAAATCCTATTACTCTACAGGTGAATATCTAAGTGATCGGACAGCCTGGGACTAGATTATAATTATTTTATAGCGATAGAAATGACTGTATAGTATTGTATATTTTTATTAAAAAGAACGCAAAAAAAAGAATGCTGCGAGAGTTTCTTGCGCCACATCTTCTGTCTCAGAGCGCCATTTGTTTCCGAAGCTGTAGTAGTATCTAGTATATTTGAAATGATATCAAAAATAATTCTAAAGGAATCAATTTTGAGAAAATAAATGCCTCTTATGCCTTTTTTCTAACAGCAAGAGGGTCTATGTATACGTATAAATTATCTAAGCTAAAATAATATAAATTTTAATAAACTCAAGTACAAGTATGATATATTTATATAAATATGCCGTATTACGAATATATTTTTAAAGCAAAGGCCTCTTCTAGCTTCTAGCAGTGGATGTTTGGTCATAGCAGGATTCCGATACCTATATCTGTTGAAGGTATAAGGTTTTTTTTTTTATGGAATAGGAGGACAAACGAGCGTACGGGTCACCTGGTGTTAAGTGAATCACAAGAGCGTTGCCGGCCTTTAAGGAAGGTGTACGCGCTTTTCTTGAAGGTACCCATGTCGTATCGTCCCGGAAACGCCGCACAAGGAAGCTCATTCCTCATTCCAAAGGTTATATTATAAGGCAGGTTGAAGAATGATCATTATAATTCGTCGGTTTCTAAAACTTCTCAAAATAGTTCAAAATTGACCCTGATTTGAAACGCTTGGTAATCTCAATGTCGCCAAGTACCAAGTTTGATATGTAGTCGGTCAGTCGAGATATTAAGGGTTGAAACTCAAAAAATTCTTGAATTTTTAACTATTACAAAATGTAAATTTTTAATTTTAAAAGTAGTAACACTGTGTAGGTCGACTCACGTCTTCGGACTCCGTGTTGGGCATCTCCGTGTAGTTGATAGTCCTGTGCCGCGTGCGGTGTTTGGGCGACCAGTCGTTGGGCTCGTCACTCAGTCCTCCGTACGTGACCCGAGCTCGCACAACGTTCCCGGCCGCGTCATATTGACTGAGCCCACTTTTCCGGGACTTCCTCGACTTGCCTCGTCTGTGTGACGACCGCGATTTTTTCTTGCTTCTATGGAATATCCATAAATGAATCGACATCATTAGAAAATGAACGGGCACGGAAAAAAAAATATTATTATGCCGTAGGTGGTAGGAAATTCCTGAGACCGGGAACAAACATAAACTTTTTATGCCTACTATTCGTATACTCGGTTAATTCAAGTTAGGAAGTCTTGAGTTGGGCGATTGATTTGCTTCTGCAACTTGATCCGAGACAATGTACAACAAAACAAATGTATTAAGAAATATAATAAAATAACTAAATTGCTTTCTTAATGATACCTCAGATTAGAAATGTACCCGCCTCAGGCTACTTAATGATAATTTTACTGTACGAAATTATGTTTTTTTCTCGCACCCATTCTTCTTAGATCTGATGCATAAATTTACGAATGGCTGGTTGTTTTTGTAGTTCAATAAGTGATTTTGAATCCTATTTTGGACAAAAATATTTGAATTTGATTCAACAATCTCAATGTTCAAATCAAAAAGTTAAATGTAAATTCAGTCGTGCAGGCAGTGCAAGTACATTGATTGATGTCTATCTACATTGTGAAGTGTTGCACATTACTCACTGCCATTAATAACACCATGCAACAGCTAAAGCAATTGGAAGTGCCCCTTAAAATTCATTAATATGAAAACTAATGTCAGCAAAACTCACACATTCTCAAAATCTGCAATACACGGAAAAGAAATATATAATAATTGGCTACAAATTATACAAAATGGGACTCTGTCGAAAAACTTTTCATTGCTATACAAAATTGACTATTACAACTCCTGAATGTAGTTATATTTTAATATCAAAATCAATTAAGATATTTTTTCATTTCATACTCCAATTGGATCACTAAGCAACAAGTTCGGCCACTCAATTGTAACTAAAGACCTCTACAATTGGCACACTTGAAGTATTTTAAGTACATGTCATATTTGTATATACTTTTATCACATGTACATCTATATACAGGGTGTCCCAAAGTTATGGGACATGAAGGGAAAGTACCTTAAATATCGAAGATAAGCTATTTTACTGAAAGAAGACATCATGTTACTTTTAGAAGTTAGTAATTCTGCATTCAAAGATTTTAAAAAAATTACTTGCCTCGTCTGGGAATCGAACTGACTTGAATGTAAAAAAAAACAACCCTACTCTTATGATGGCAATCGAAAGACTGGCCAAAAACTAATAACTTTTCTTAAGTAACGTAGTATTTTAAAAGAAAGTAGTCAATTAAGTGGGTATTTTTTTGTAAATTAATTAATTAAATGCTCAAAATGTGATCCCTCTTGTCTTACGCAAATCGCCAATATTTTAATGATTCCGCTGCCTGTTCTTATAATTTTATGGTGAATACTCGATATATCGGTTCTTATAATTTTATGGTGAATACTCGGCATATCTTTCATGTATCCCCAAAAGAAGAAATCTAATGGTGTAAGGTCCGGGGATCTGGCCGGCCATCTAATCGGTCCATTCGTACCAATCCAAGTAGGAAAACATTCATTTTACGTTGTTCCTTACTTTTAAAATACTATGTTACTTAAGAAGAGTTATAAGTTTTTGGCCATTCTTTCGATTGGCATTATAAAAGTAGAGGTGTTTTTTTTACATTTCAGTCGGTTCGATTCCCAGACGAGGCAAGTAATTTTTAGAAAATCTTTGAATGCAGAAGTACTAACTTTTAAAAATAACATAAAGTCTTCTTTCAGTAAAAGAGCCTATCTTCGATATTTAAGGTACTTTCCCTTCATGTCCCATAGCTTTGGGACACCCTGTATATAAATATGGATTGCTGTTCATTAGTCTCGCTAAAACTCGAGAACGGCTGGACCGATTTGGCTAATTTTGATCTTGAATTATTTGTGGAAGTACAAGGAACGTTTAAAAGGTAAATAAATTGGAAAATGCTCGGAATTAAATAAAAACAACAAATTGTTTTTCCTTTGATGTGTACCCCGTCGAATTAATTGACGCAACGGTTTGACAGTTATGCTGTGAAACAATTACATTACAACAACAGGGTGCATTTTTACGAAGCAATTCTTGATGTTATGATATATTATTGACAAATTCATAAAAAAACATTATTTTATTTATGACATACAGAACAACGTCTGTCGGGACAGCTAGTACTGACTAAAAATATCTATTAAAATAATAATAATGATAGAACATTACAGGATCGAGACGCAACTCAGTCTCTCTCTCTCTCTCTCTCTCTCTCTCTCTCTGGAGTTCAGTGTGATACACGTGTGACAGCTGCGTGACACTACCGCTTGTATCTTCTATTGTGTGCATACCCCAAACAATTGTCTCCCCTTACACTTCCCGTGATAATCATAGTTTAAGATGTAGAGATGCAAAGCTGATGTAAAGCTGAAGAAGATTTTAATATTATGCTACAATAACACTTCATAATATAATTTATCTACACGCATGCTTTAAATCCTCTATTAAAGATTCTAAAACAGTTATCAGTTATTTATTAATTTCATTACAACATTAAAACACCCAATGTCGTAATAACCATTAATTAGTAATGAAATTCAGTGCAACATAACATCATCCGTTTTCATAATTACACTCCTTTGGATGATATTATAGTTACTAGGACTGGCTTTTTTAATGTTAGCAGTGAGCTAACTGTTTCAGAATCTTTTAGAGGATTCATATTCTGGGTGTAGATAAAGTCTTGTATGCAACTGTTGATAATTAGGTATTAAAACACTCATGTGATACTATTATCACCCACATTCGTGTTTGTATACCCCTTATTACACAAAAGTTGCTTATATAAGTAATCACTATCTGTTATGATGTAACAGATGAACAAAGTCACTTGGACTGTAATTTACATTGTTATTACAGCAGCCACACATAAATTACTAACTTGTTTGACCACTCTTTAGTATCAGGTGAGTCGCTGGAAGTCTCCGCAAACACTCCCTTCTTTTTCTTCCTCCCTTCGGGCGATGATTCAGCCAGGCTTTTTCTTTCTGTAAATACAAATTAATACAAAATTCACAGCGATAAACCATGATACGCCCCGCCATTTACAATGCAGTGCCGCTCAGGATTCTTGTAAAAATAAAAAAAATCTGAGCGGCGATACAATTGCGCTCGTCACCTTGAGAGATAAGAGGTCAAGTCTCATTTGCCCAGTAATTTCACTAGCTACGGCGCCCTTCAGACCGATACACAATAATGCATACACATTACTGCTTCACGGTAGAAAAATGCACTGTTGTGGTACCCATAATCTAGCCCAGGGAGGCTAGATTATGCACAGGATGTGTAAAGGAGCCTCCCACTGGTAATAATGTCATTGTCATCTCAATATTGAAATAAATTGTATTATTAATATATATTTTTCATAGATATATAACTGACGATGAACTAAAGTCAAGTAGCTCATCAAACCAAAAATACAAATAATTAAAATTAATATTTATTTCTTGGTACAGTGTACTAATAAATAAATTTGAATTAGTACATACAATGTACCTCTATCATATAATTGGTTGGGACCTTCTTTTAGGTATGTTCGCGGTTTTATTGTAAAAGGTATTCGAATTGACATAGAACCTTCATGGTTTGAGGTTTTTGAGTAAAACTTTTATCACATGGTACCTATGTTGTTTTTCTTTAAAAGAATGTGCAACATTCGATTATCGACTTTCAGATGTTTTTTTTTTATTCAGCTATAAAGGTGGATTCTTCGAAAGTTTGAGTGATTTTTGAATACGAGTTCCGACGCGGAACTAACGAGGCAGCAATGTATAGATAATAATGGTTATTTATTTTGATTAAATAAATATTTCAAATTAAAAAGAAACGAATTTTTAATTTTTCAGTCCATATCGGCAATTTCATACTTAACCCCTAATATAAACTAAAATTAGTGTATATTGATCCATATTATACAAAATTGATTGAATTCGGAGTTACTTTGCGGAAATCCATAATTATACAAATGATTTAAGTCTTCTATAGTGTTAATTCCGCCAATATTTGTCTTTAAAACAATTCGACACGTGTTTCGCCTCTACACGAGGCATCCTCAGGACATGTTGTCTCGCCAAAAAGTAGGTTTTTTTTTTATGGAATAGGAGGACAAACGAGCGTACGGGTCACCTGGTGTTAAGTGATCACCGCCGCCCACAATCTCTTGCAACACCAGAGGAATCACAGAGCGTTGCCGGCCTTTAAGGAAGGTGTACGCGCTTTTCTTGAAGGTACCCATGTCGTATCGTTCCGGGAACACCGCACAAGGAAGCTAAATCCACAGCTTCGTGGTACGAGGAAGAAAGCTCCTTGAAAACCGCACTGTGGAAGACCGCCACACATCCAGATGGTGAGGATGATATCGTGCCAGATTTTGGCGAGACAACACGTCCTGAGGATGCCTCGTGTAGAGGCGAAACACGTGTCGATTTGTTTTAAAGACAAATATTGGCGGAATTAACACTAAAGAAGACTTAAATCATTTGTACCATATTATACAGTACAGTGTCACTCACCGCGATGCTCCCGCTGCGAGCGAGCCAGAGGCACGGAGCCCGACGTACTGGCCGACGATATCTCCTCCGACGACGACTCGGCCCTGACAACATGACACTCTTATATTAATGACAGGCTCACCTTCAAAGTGCATTTGTCTCAACGCCGCTCCAAATAATACTTTCCTGAAGCGCTGCTTCTTTTAGTAAAGTAGGGAAGGGCAAATAAAAACTTATTACAAAAATATAAATACTACAGAAATAATTCAAATGGGCAACGTACTGCTCTGTAAAATCTTCTCGTCCAAAATACCACAGTGTCTGAAGACGAAGGTTTTTAACCAATGTGTGTTGCCAGTGATGACATCCGGAACACACACGTGGTCGATAACTATGGACTCTATGAAGAAGCTCACTGTTGCTCAGCGGGCAACGGAGAGGGCTATGCTCGGAGTTTCCCTCCGAGATCGAATCAGAAATGAGGAGATCTGTGGGAGAACCAAAGTCACCGACATAGTCCAAATAATTGCGAAACTACAGGACAGATGGCCAGTGGAGCAGTGAGGTCCTCGAATGGAGACAACGTACCGGAAGACACAGTGTTGGTAGGCCTTACAAGATGAACCGACGATCTGGACAAGATCGTCGGTCCATGGCGATATTTGGGGAGGCCTTTGTCCAGCAGGGGACGTCTTCCGGCTGATGATGATAATGAATAACTGGATATCTAAAATATTTTTTTAAGAAATAGAAGGAAGGACGGCGATCTACTTGTAACTACTCCAGCTGCTCGGACATTACCGGTCGGTCTCTTATATCTGACCAAGGTTTATACAACTATCTAGATGTCCAGCAACACTGCTGTGATTCCTGTAGTGTTACAACAGACTACAGGCAGTGGTAATCACTTACCATACAACCTACATCGTTTTGATGTTGAATACTCATCATGTTATCACTATAATAGATAGATACTTCCGCAAAAAAAAATTATTTCAATAGAGTTTCTGCTTCCACATCGGATACTTAAATTGTGCAGGTGCTATATTTTGTTTTTGAGATAAGTTATTCCTTTTCTATAGTACCAGCCAAACTCTCTTTAAAATCTGTCCATCATTACCCTATATCTCTAAAGTCTTCATCGGTCTCGTCATCTTCCGAAGGTATCTCCAGTGAATTAAGTTTCCTGGGCTTCCGTCGCGCCACTCGTTTCGTTTTTCTCACCTCCACCACTTTACCCTGGACAGAAACAAAATCACAGCTTAAGAGAGAGGAGATATATATATATATATATATATATATATATATATATATATATATATATATATATATGTATGTTAATCTTAATATATATAAATTACGTGACACGTTGTTTGTCCGCGATGGACTCCTAAACTAATGAACGTATTTTAATGGGCATTACTTCATGGAGTGCAGTTCAGTCCAACTTGAGAAATAGGATAGTTTTTATTTCGATTTGGGACCCATAATTATTTGTATTTCCAATATTTGTTTTGTATGGACATATTTTCTGTTCGGAGAATTTATTGACGCACGGTTTGACAGTTCTGCTGTGAAACAATTTCATTATAACAACAGGGAGCATGTTTCACGAAATAGTTCTTGATGTTATGAAATATTATAGACAAATTCTTAAAAAACAGTATTTTATTTATTATGTTCAGAACAACGTCTGTCGGGTCAGCTAATATATAAAATTCTCGTGTCATGGTGTTAAACATAAAACTCCTCCGAAACGGCTTGACCGATTCTCATGAAATTTTGAGTGCATATTCGGTAGGTCTGAGAATCGGACAACATCTATTTTTCATCCACCCTAAATGTTAAGGGTGGTCCACACGAAATTTTATTTTATTATTTTTTTTACATTTTTTCAGCATTCAAAAATACATACAACTTCAAATTTTCACCCATATACGATCAACAGTTACTTTTGTATCGCGATTTTAATATCGGCAATACAACGTTTGCTGGGTCAGCTAGTATATATATATATATATACATAGAGAGAGAGAGAGAGCGCACCTCTTAGAAAAAGTAGCTTCAGGGAATTTTGTGCGCATAGATACGTGCTATGGAATCACCAAACTAACCATTATCTAGGAAAAATTAGAAAAGGAGTGCAATAATCCTATTACGAATTTATAATACTGATGTACCTTGCTTAAATTGTAACTTGTAGTTTTTATTACTTAAGTCTTTCAAGTTTATCCTCGCGTACCTGTTCAATAGCTTCTCTTTCCGCTTTCATCTTTTCTTCCTCTGCAGCTTCGATAATGGTGGAGATATCTTTGCCCCGGCCCTGGTTTCCAGCACTTGTTGTCGGCTCTACATATTCCTCCTGTAAGTTGGTAATACGAGAGTTACCTTAATACTTGTCGAACACTGTCATTCTTCGTATGAATTAAAAATAGATTGTTTCTAAACTGCTAAACTAATGTAAAATATGGGACGAGAGAGACCAGATTCCGGCCTACCGGAGCTTTATCAATTCATCAGGTGTGTGAGATGAGTGGACAGGGTGATTGGACGTGAGTTCTTCTTGGTCTAGAAGTTTTGCTATCAGGGAAAGAATATGTAATAACCCATAATTTGTCGCCACCTGCTCTGTTACAGATGAAATGTGTCGGGGACGACGGCACCGCCCAGATTTGATTTGGTCCAGCGCATGGGTGAACTTTCGCGCGTTTTCGTGTCTTCCACTTTATCCTGGATGACAAAACGTTCTGTGTTCTGGCCGCTACGCCTTCATACTTGTCTAAAGAATACGGTACTGAACTATGGTAAAAAAAGTGTGTAATCTTAAATTTTGTGAAGAAGAATAAGTACTATAATGTGTAATATGTATGTACTGAACATCTAAAGAACGGCGGATAAATTATTACATCATACTTTTATGTTCTCATGTAAGTGACAATATTATGTTTTTAATGAGAAATAAATATCTTTAAACCTAAATAAACGCTGCTTGGCAGATCCTAGCTCCTGCAGTATAAGACGGTCTACAATACTCCAACTCCAAGCATCCTTCTCCAGCACCTCTTCTACAGAGGTTCTCTCGTCGAGACTCTCGCTGAAATACTTGTGTGCTTTTAAGAATTGACAAATCTATTGGATATGAAATGCTTAATCTAGTTAATATCTGATCGAAAGTCAAGTGTCCGAACAGCTGTTGCACCTGATTCCTGGAGCCGAATACCACCTTCAAATTAAAATATCATCCCCACCATCTGGATGTGTGGCGGTCCTCCACAGTGCGGTTTTAAAGGAGCGTTCTTCCACGTACTACAAAGCTGTGGATTGAGCTTCCTTGTGCAGTGTTTCCGAGACAATACGACATGGGTACCTTCAAAAAAAGCGCGTACACCTTTCTTAATGGTCGGCAACGCTTCTGTGATTCCTCCAGTGTTGTAAGATAATGTACGCTCGTTTGTCCTCCTTCTCCATTAGAGAAAAGTCAAGCTGGAGAAGTGAAGGGTGAGTAAGAAGAAGTGAAGGGTGAGTAAGAAGAAATGAAGGGTGAGTAAGAAGATGTAAGTGTGTGTAATATTTAATATTTTACTTTGATGGCAGACGACATGAGCCGGTCGTACTCCGTGTCCCGGTACGAGACAGGCAGCTGCCTGCGAGCCCGCAGCCGGTACACGGCGCCGTCGGACGACGAAGACGACCACTCGCTGCTGTCTTCTGTTACAGGATTCAAGTTTGGGGTTGCACTCATTATTTGTTAATTATTACAAATGTACCTCCATGATGACTACAAAGTACTATTTTTAGATTAAATTATATGATTGGATCGAGTATAAAGGTTTCCATATATACGTGACTAATTAGAACATGAGAGTCATTGACGATAGAGTATCGTTGAATTCAGCTGTGTAGTTGGTGAGAGCACCAACTACACAGCTGAATTCAAATTCAAATATTTTTATTTAAAATAGGATGTGAAATCACTTATTGAAAGTCAAAACACTACCACCCATTCCAAAACGAATGCCTCAGGCCTGAGAAGAATGGGCGCAACAAACTCAGCGGGCTTTTTTTTTATCAAAAATATGTTTTACAATTAAAGTAACATTTACAAAGTAACATTGTACAATTAAACTTATTATTTAATAGCCTGAGGGCGGTCACTCCATTCCCAATCTGTGGTATCATAAAGAAAGTAATTTATGTTATAGTAACCTAAAGGTCTACGTTTGTGTGGTAAACCACACAAACGTTTTTTAACAATTCTTTTGAATAACGTAATACTTTTGTTTTGAACATTTTCTGGGATCCTGTTGTAAAAGCATATACATCGCCCCACAAAAAATTTGCTAACTCGACTAAGTCGAGTAGAAGGCATTATAAGCTTACGTCTGTTCCTGGTGTTAACATTATGGTTATGACAGTTTCTGGCAAATTCACTTATGTGCCTATGAACATACATTACATTATAAAGAATATATTGAGAAGCAACAGTCAAGATGTTAATTTCTTAGAATTTTGCTCTCTATGATTCCTTAGGGCCTAGATTATAAATAGCGCGAATAGCCCTCTTCTGCAGCACAAATATTGTATTAATATCGGCAGCGTTGCCCCATAGCAATATACCATAGGACTATGGAAGTAACTAAAGTATACTAGTCGCGCCGTATCTATCAGTCAGTTAATTGTCTAATCTTTTTAACCGCGTATGCTGCAGAACTAAGTCTGTTCGTCAATCCTTCAATATGAAGGCTCGAAAACTGGTTGAAAGTACTGAGATAACATTTCAACAATGTCGTTATGGGTCGCTAGACAAAGTATTTCCGTACTTCATGATATGTGGATATCCTGAGTTAGATTGCTTTAGCCATGAACTATATTTCCAAAAGTGTTCAATGTTGCTTTTTAGGGAATCTTCAACACATTCAATGTACCGATTATGACATATCTTAAGAATCATTTTCACTCGCGCTCTTAGCAGAGAAAACTCTTGATAATAAAGAGGATAAATATTTCGTCCCCACAGTTCCTGTTTTCGTCTGAGATTATGACGTATATATTAATCATGTTTTATTGTTTGACATTCCATTGTATTTATTTGTCTTTAAAACTTACACATTTTGCAGGATACACTGAAAATTAATGCATTTTAAGACTTTGGGAATTAGAACTTAGATCAAGAAAAGTCCTCCTTTACTTTCTCGTTTCCGTGGTTAGTCCTAATGATTTAAGATGGCCCCGACTGATTTAAGATGATATGAGGTGTGTAATATACTCACAAATTGAAACTGTATAATTCTTAGATCTACGTATCCGTACTGTCTACCGTAAAATAATTATTAAATACTAGCTGACCCGATAGACGTTGTTCTATGTATAATAAATAAAATAATGTTTTTTATGAGTTTGTCAATAATATATCGTAACATCAAGAATTACTTCGTAAAATAAACAACTAATATTTCACAGCAGAACTGTCAAACCGTGCGTCAATAAATCCTCTCATAGAAATTATGTATGGACACATCAAAGGAAAAACAAATTTGTTGTTTTTTTTTTTAATTCCGAGCATTTTCATATTTATTCACCTTTTAAACCTTCTCTGGACTTCCACAAATAATTCCAGACCAAAATTAGCCAAATCGGTTCAGCCGTTCCCGAGTTTTAGCGAGATTAAAGAACAGCATTTTTATATATATAGATGTGTGAATCATAAAAAATCACTCACCAGAATTATCTTCCGACGAATCTCCGTTTGACTGTTTCTCCTCTCTCTTTTCAGTGTTTTCTTCTTCTGTCTCTTTCGCCTTTTCAGTCTGCTCGATTTGTTCCTGCGCTTTCCTGACGCGTTCCTCTTCCAGTTTTATCACAAGCTCGTCATATTTGCCTAACTCTGACTCCAGCGCGGATATCAATGACTCCTACGAGAGTAAGTATCCATATATTATTTTTAAATTACTATATTCTTTCTATACCTACATTATTATCATCAAACTTAAAACTCAAAGAACTAAACAGGATAAAGTGAAAATTATATTTTACATGAACTCAAGAACATCAAGGATTTGTCCTGCGTCTCGCTTCTTCCAGACACCTAACTTCTTCGGAAAGGTCTAGAAAAGGTAATAGTGAAACTGGCCGAAGAACGCGGTGACCCGCGATCACCCGGCACAAGTGTTCGCACCTCATACTTATTGCCATAGTCGTAAAGACCATAATGGAAAAATCTATAGAATTAGTTGTCCAACTATGGTGGATTATGAGATAGAGTGCAGTAGAAGTGTGTGTGTACGCACGTGGTCGCAGGGCGGACAGTACCAGGCCGCGGGAGGCACCATCAGGAGCACGGGTGTCAGACAGCTGGCGTGGTATCCCGCCTCGCATCGCTCACACACCAGGATCCACTCGGGCTGCTCCCCGCTGCCGCAGCGCTTGCAGACACCCTCCCGGCCAGCTAGTACCAAATACAACCTTTGAATACCTCAATCAGGGAACTTTTATAACGCGCGAGGATGAATTGTGATTGGTAATAGGGGAAACCGAGAGTGTCATGATCAATGACATGACACTGATATTTTTAATCACACTGGCATATGAATTTTTGAAGTAAAACTTCTTTGCGCGCATGAGGGTGTATCATGCAGGTTTAGCACGCGGTCTCTAGTAAGTAGAACGTCTTCCCCACTAGCGTCGTATGGTGCAGGTTTAGCACGCGGTCGCTAGTAAGTCGAACATCTTCGCTACTATCGTTATATCGAGCAGATTAAGCGCGCGGCCGCTAGCATGGTTGCCATATAATATTAACAAAAAACAGAATCAGGGAAAACTTACTAAACCCATATGGAGCCTCTAATGTAAAAATCCGAAACCATTTGTTCGATTTGGGTTATAACATAATATTATTAGGTTTATATTTTATAGAGTCTGTGTAATCAAACATTTTGCCAAAATCACTCAGCTTTTTTAAACCTCCACAACTTTTGTCCACAACAGCTGCTGAGTGCTTATCAACATGCACCATTTTTACTTTTGTTCTAGAAAATGTCTACTTTTAAACGACAGATTTTATGTATTTTCACTCTATGGTAAAGTTTCATAAATATTTTGTCTGGCACCCAAAGTACAGGGCCGCATAATTTGCTATTTAAGTAGATTATAATACCTTTATGTAGTAGGTGCTGCATATCTTTAATTAATATCAGTGATTTATATTTAATTCAATTACAAAAAAATAAAATAAACACTTTTTAAATATAATCTTAAATATAGGCATTTGTAGAAAAATCTGTGACACAGATAAATATAGCTCGAATACTAATTAACGTGGTTTACTGATTTTACGTAGAACGTAACGTAAGTTAATGTACCTTCTATCATGGTCCTTGCTTTCTTTACAGGTTCCTCACATTCACCACTCTCGAGGTCAGACTCCGGTGAGAACTCGTGGTCAGATTTATTGTAATCAACTGAAATAAAATAACAACATTTAGTTAATTTATAAAGAGCCAGCTGCTGAAATAGAGTCCTCCGTATTTTATTTAATAAATATGCACTAAGGTCATTGGTGAGGCTCTCAAAACAAGGGCTAATGTGGAGATTATAATTAAATTTTAATTTCAGCCAAAATTCGGTTTTAACTTAATTCCAAGCTAAAATTATCTTGAAAGACTTAAATGCTTTGGTTTTAGGGCAGATAAACTACAAAGTGGAACAATACACCTCACAAGACAAAGCTCATTCAATTTTCTCAAAACGTTTGCTGTGGAATCAAATGGCGAGAAGCAAAAAACGTAATACAAAATAAGTATGCTTTCAGAGTGAGATGACAACTAAGAAACACTGTCTTGATCTGTACTAACATTATTTGGACCAGACTGGACTTGTCTGAAAAAGATTCGTTTAGGAATGCCGGGAGCTAATGCTATACGGACGTGAAATGTGAATGTTAACTTACACCAACTCTTAGTCTTTATAAGCCCCTCCTTTTGACGTAGGTATCAGTATTTATATAAAATCATAAGCTAAGCTCTGTTCGAACAGAAAAAAATGGAATTTGATGAACCTCCAAGATGAGAGTTCAAGTAAGCCTTAGTTTGTAATATTCAAGGTAAACGTGACAACCTACACCACCCCTGGTGCCGAGAATGTAGCCGGAATGTGGACTCCCTCTGCCCCATTTAGGGGTCTTAAGAGTGAGTAAGTGCAGCAAATGTGTACTTGACTTTATACTAATACTTACTTTCGAAAACAAAAGTAAGTGATGCCATTCTAAAAATAGTAAATTTTAAATGTAACTCGACTCCTCATATAATGAAAACAAAAGTAGACGACGTATCGGAGTGTTAAACAAATCAGCGATGTAAGAGTTTTATTTTTTTTTGTCATAACTCACTCTCCGGCTCATCATGTTCAAACAGCGGCTCCTCCGACTCAGAGTCCTGCTCGGGTCCAGTTGAGTCACACGAGCGCCACTTGTTGTGTTTCTTCGCTCGACTCTTCCGATCCGACTCCGAGCTAGTGCCGCTGGCGCGCCATTCTTCTTCGTCCTTATTCTGTTAACAAAGTTTCATTTTATTCTCCCCTCACATGATTTGTACGTCTGGAGAGCCTCTTGCTGTTTATCACTTTAGTGTGCGTGACAAGTTACACTCGCTATTTGAATGTCACTTTCTTTAAGTGTGTTTCTCAATTTTTTTTTCGACGTTTTTACAGCTGTCACAATCTATCTGGACGTATAAATGATCTAAGATTCTCCTATTATTAATTAAGTTATCCTATTTAACATGTTTCGAACAATTGAGCTCATCTAACTTTGGTAGACTTAAAACATATCACTTACCGATACCATAGTAGTAGTATCTAGTAGTTATCAGAAAATACATCAAAAAGAATTCTAAAGGAATCAATCAAATCAAGAAAATAAATGCCTTTTATGCCTTTATGCCTTTTATAACATTGTACAGCATGAGTGGTGAGATACTGTTAATGTTACTTGTGGGCTTGATATTTGAGGAACATATATGAACAAAATGGGATATTAAAGAAGTGTGTGCGTGTAATCTTAACCCGCGATTGAAGAAGAAGATTTAATTTATACCATTAAATATATACATACATTAATTAAAGTCGTGTTATTAATAAATAATTGAATAAAAATAATTAAATTATTAATATCACACATATCAATATAACGTTGTTACTGCATATTAACGAATATAGCTCTATGGGCTCGGACCTTTTGCCTTTCCGATGGACGAAGAAAAATAAACGAATGTCGCAAACATCAGACTGAGAACTTTTACTTATTATTTATTACAAAGTAGTCATAAATGAACAATGTATTTGTTCATTTATTGGAGATTTTTAGAAAATATTACTAAGCAATTTGAAAAAAAAATTAAAACCATTAAATTAACGGTTAAAAATTGTTTCAATTGACTTTATTCCGCCGGAAGTACTAACGTTACTTCCGTCAGAACAATATTCTGAGTTACCCCCAAGTCACACCTAAAGAAGTTTTACTTCAAAAATTAACATTAATTGACTACTTAGTAAACTCAAACGAAAGTCATTAAATATGCAACACACGAGACACTGCATTAAAGGTTAACCAAAGAGTCATGTAGTGTGGGGGTGTGTCCACACTTCATTAATTTTTAGATGAACATGTACAAAAGTTCAATTCATTTAATTACAACGAGATGATACTCTTCTACGAGAGTACTATTCCTAAGTAAGTATTAGTGTCTCTTCGTCTTTTTATATATTAATTTTCGATTACATGATTTTCCTATCCACTCATTCAAATCAAGATAATAAGGACAGACAAAGGAAATATTTTTAAGTAGAATTAGTACCGACCTGTTACTGCAAGGCAACTATGATTCACAAGTTTTGTTAAATAAAAAAATAACGTAACAGATTAACATAGTAGTATAGATTGCCTCTTAACTAAAAAGAGCGAATCTATGAAAACAATCTATTTCATTGAAATGAGTGAACGTTGAATTTCTTATGTGTTCACAAGCTCTACTTTTCCAAAAATGTGATAGATTCAGTAAATTTAAAAGAAATATATTTTAAATAGTGACAATTTAAAAGTGCTTAGTTTTAGCTTAAATTATAGTTTTTGACTTTGAAAAATATATATACCTTTTTCTTATGTATCATTTTTAACTCCCTCAAGGCCACCTCTTCTAAGTGACGCCTATCGGCCTCCTCCTTGATCTTCATCTGTGCTATCCTCCTCGACTGTCTCACTCTGGACCCGTCCTCATCTACTAACTTTTCACTCTTATTTTTGTCACTTTTATTTTTGTCACTCTTGGTCTTCTTTTTCAATTTTTTTAGTGTTTTTTTGCTTGCTGTAAAATGATAATTAAATACTAATGACATGTTTCTAAACAGCTTATTATTTCGTAATTATATATATTTATACAATCATATACCTTCACTAGTATGTACATAATTATCTGGTGGTATACATACCGACCTACATATTTACTCATTACTACTCATACCTTTATATTAATTATATACTATATTATATTACTTATTTATTTTTCCTCTCAAAATTATTAAACTACTACTCATTTTGTGCATTATAATAGTCAGACATACACATTCTTGAACTATGGAATAACAGACCGATACAGGGGGAGTACTAATATCCTAAACACAGTGAAACTTAGTTAGGAGTTAGAGCTCAGCCATGTACTGGTAGATTGTTGTCATAATGTTGACTACATAATGAAACCTACATACCTACCACTCCAGCAAAATATCAATTTTCTGGGATGGCTTTTATGTCTGCTTCACATAAAACCTACTGTCTGTATGTGCCTAGGTTCTTTAACAAGTCCTAGCAATATAAACTTTGTACCTACTTGTCTAGATGCACTTACCAAACATAAGTATATAGGCTTCTTCTTAATGTTTGTATCTAAAGGTTGTGATGTATAATGTCGTGTAGTAGGTATTATGAGTATGTAGTAACTTGTACATGGCTTTTTTGTATAATACGTTTTTCTTTTGATACAAATAAAATAAAAAATATTTGTATTTACAACAACAACAGATCCATTGTAATGAGTTGTTTAAAGCATAAAATAGAAATTAGATTATACCTAAAGTGAGTAATGTCTCCTCCTCAGATTCACTTGAACATTTTGTCATTAATTTTGCTTCCACTTTCTTTCTGCAAACATATTATTAAAAATATATAAAAAAAATATAAAAATCTACAATTTTAATTAAAGTTTATACATATTTATCACTCAGGAGGGGTTACATTTACACATTCATACCACACACATCAACATTTTCTAAGGATATTTCACATGTACTTAATTTTCAGGAAATCCATAAATATTTTAAATTTAAATTAAAATGTCTTAAGTGAACTATGTATGGAATTAAAACTTATTTTGCGCTTTAATTGTACATTAGAAATACACAACAGCTAGGTGGTTGTTTTGATGTTTTTATTAAGTTTACAATAGTCTTGAATTTTGACTCAATGTACACGTTAGATATTAAAAAGATAAAACTTTTAAAAAATGAGACAATGATAACAAAACAGTTTTAATTTTTATATTTATAATCCGTGTTTCAATCCCTGACATTAAAAAGAGTTCAGCATGTTTTGTTCATACTCGATATTAAGCTACCCAAATGTTGTTGTAGTTTAGTGTAAGGTTCCCAGAGTTGAACTAGATATACAAATTTACCATCCATGTGTATTTCAACGGACGGAACCGGAGTGGTCGCAGGTCCAAGTCCGCATCCTTCATAAATGGTTACAAATTTAATTTGTTAAATTTACATTACATTTACTCACCTTGTTGATTTCATGATCACCTTAGGCTTAATTTTTAACCGTTTGCCACTCTTTGCAGGTTCATCTTCCTCACTTTCACTATGAGATTCTGATTTATTTTTATCAATTAATGTAACATTTAATAGGGATCTCTTTAAGGATTTGCCACTTTTCTTTATGTCACTTGCTTTGCCTTTAGATTCATTAACTCTACTAAACTTTCGACTCTTAAATTTTCCTTTCTTAGCTCTGATTTTCTTTCTATTGGATATGGAATCATAGTTTTTGTCAGTGTTCAAATCCTTATTTTCAATATTATCATTACTAACATCGTTCTTACAATCTAAAGGATCAACTGTTTCTTTGGAATGTGATACATCATCTAAGTCTTGTGATGTTTCTAAGCGTAACTTTTTTGAAGGTAAAGGCTCTTCTACTTTAGATTCTACATAAGAAATATTTTTTTTATTTGTAGTTCTTTCTTCATCTTGGTCTGATGAGAGACTACTTTTACGCTTTTCTATAATACTGGTTTTTCCATTCTGACACTTATCATTTTCTGTTGTGCAATTTAAATTATTATCATCTTTCTTTTTAAAACTTCTTAATAACTTTTTCTTCTTCACTTTACTCTTAATTTTTTTCTTTCTAGATTTATTTACATTATCCTTTGCGCAATTTTCTACTGTATCACTATCAGCTTCATCCTTGTTATTGACTGTATCTGAGTCCTTTGATTTATTTATATCTCTTTTACATTGCTTTTTTGATTCTATTTTAAGTAGTTCTGTTGTATCTGATTGCTTTTTTAATGATCTCTTAGCTACGGACACTGATTTTGCACTTCTTCTTAATTTAAGTTTGTTTGAAATTGATACTTCACTACTATCACCGTTCCATTCGTCAGTTGGATCTTCGTCCTCAGATTTATCATCACTATGGGATTTTTCTGCACCTTCTGGATTACCTGTGCAGTTATCATAACCGGATCCTTCACCAAATATATACATAACTGGCTCACATATTTCTTCACCAAAATAGTAACTTTCACAATCAGCACCATTTCCCTCTCCAGTTACCATCATAACAGGTTCTTCAATAGCTTCACTAACAGATTGACCATCTTCACTATCTTCGGAGTTATGACAACTAGATTTCTTTTTTCTATTGTCTTTATTCTGGTCTAAGCCCTTTTCATTTGCTACCATCAAGTCTTCTGCCTTGACAACCTCAGTTGTTTGTTTTTCAATTGAGTTTTCACTATCACTAGTATTTACATCAGTAACTTTATTATCTACATTATTTACATTCTCTTTTTTTTCTTCTTTTTCTGTTTCTACTTGTACTTCAGATGGTCTGTTTTGTTTTTCATTTGACCCATCACTTTCGTGATCCGTTTCGGATTCTGGACTTAAAAACTCCTCTTCATCTTCTGATGTTTTTGCTGGCTGCAACATAATAAAATTCATTATAAATTTTGTGTTAGAGAAAGACACCAGAATTGGCATTGTTTGTTAAATTTTTAAAACTTACAAATACAATAGAAGTAAACTGTAAGTAAGTACATAACTTTTAAACAAATATATAAAGTATTAAGTATATTTCAATCAAAATTCATACTTTTCCTATCTTCTGCACCTCATTTCCACTGGAATCATCACTATTTAAAATATTGTTTGTACTTGTGACAACAGGTGTGGTTGCTTCCCCTGCCTTCAATTGTGCTATTACTTTAACAAGCTCATCTCTATTCCTAAAAATGAAATAATTTAAAATTTAAACAACATTGAACAATAATTTATTATTAACTAGCTGACCCAACAGACATTGTTCTGTATATAATAAATAAAATAATGTTTTTATATGAATTTGTATATCATAACATCAAAAATCCTTCGTAAAAGATGCAGACTGCTGTGGTAATGAAATTGTTTCACAGCAGAACTGTCAAACCGTGCGTTAATAATTTCTTTCATAGAAATTATGTGTGGACACATCAAAGGAGAAACAAATTTGTTGTTTTTATTTAATTTAGCAGCATTATCCTATTTATTCACCTTTTAAACCTTCCCTGGACTTCCACAAATAATTCAAGACCTGAATTGGCCAAATTGGTCCAGCCATTCTGGAGTTTTAGCGAGACTAACGAACAGCATTTCATTTTTATGTATATAGATGATTATCCATATGTAATATTATCCAGAATTACTTTAAAAAGTATAGGATTATTATAACAATAATTTAGAGTTACATATAAGGGATAGTATGATATAATATGCCTTTACAGATGTAAAAAGCGTATAGAAACAAACTAATTGTGACAAAATATTAACACTGATTAATAAGCTTGGGATGTTTTAAGTTCTATGTAATACAGACAGCATATGACAGCAATAGTCTAATAAATCACTACAAAGTATAAAACAAAGTCACTTTCTCTGTCCCTATATCCCTATGTATGCTTAAATCTTTAAAACTTTTATTGATAGAGTGATTGAAGAGGAAGGTTTATATGTATAATAACATCCATTAAATAGTGGAGAAATACTGTTATTTTTGAGGTTTCTAATGTGATGTCATAAATAATTACATTATTTCCGCTTAAATTGTAAATGCAGGCTGAACCCTACTAGATTTATCAAAATAATGTTCTAAGTTGAAAAGGTCACATTGGTACACATTGAAAAGGTCTACATATAACACTGCTATGTTATATGTCTATCTCTTATGTATATCCCACATTAAAATTTTTTGTCATTTACTTTTTACCACAAATTAAACTAAAACTAATTTTCGAAGTGATTTTAACCAATACAGCAATAATCCTTATCTAATTAAATACCTTAAATACATTGTTGATTTAATATAGATTTTATGTTACAGCATATGATTTAAATGAATATTGTCGAAGATATTACAGATTTAATAGCACTTTGAATTCTTTTTTTTATGGAATAGGAGGACAAACGATTGTACGGGTCACCTGGTGTTAAGTGATCACCACCGCCCGCACTCTCTTGCAACACCAGAGGAATCACAAGAGTGTTGCCGGCCTTTAAGGAAGGTGTACGCGTAATTTAGCAGCGATTGGACGTGTTCAAGACCGCTTTTCAAATTTAACATGTGTGTACAGGACAATGTCTGTCGGGTCCACTAGTAATATATAAAGTGTTTGTAACAATATTCACAATAAAATAACCACTAAGTCCATTTTAGTGCTTATACAATTAACAGAAATTTTATAAATAGATTTTTGTAGATTCTGCTAAAAGAGGTTACCCTGAGACCCATTTGCTATTAAAGTGCTGGTAGTGAATTAATTAACATAAACAAGAGTATGAATATTCTAACACTTTTAATAAACAGATCTTATTTCATTCACATGCCAACCAGATAATGAAACTTCCGTGAAGCATGCTGTAGAAACAGATAATTAATATATGAAATTGTCCATACCTAGCTACAAGATGCCACGTCTCCTCATCTTGATCTTCTTTGAACAGACACAAATTTGCCTCATGGTCAACCTGAAGCCAATACAAGCAACTATTTTTATCCCTGCCGATGGGATTTAACCTCAGGTCTTTGCTTGATAAGTTATTTACTGCATTCTTGAACTTGGGATGACAGGTGAACTGATATTCTAATAATAACTAAAACAGATAGAACTTATTTGAACTTCACACTAGCCAGGTCATGAACAACAAAAGATTGAAGCAGAAGAGAGCTGTTTGTGCTATATTTCAGCTGGGTTAGCGAAACAAGGCTTTGATTATTCCCAATAACTACAGGTTTACTTACTACTACTATGTCATTAAATAGTTAGTACTATACCTAAAATATATTATAGTTTTATATCCATGAATTAAAAAAATCTCTGTGGCATGTTTACACTAGAACATCAAAATTTAAAGTAAAATTTGGTCAATATTATTATTTAAAGAGTAACTCTTTAAGTTGCCAGAAACTTCACATTTCTCAAAAACATCATCAGATTGCAAGACCTCTTTAATCCAAACTCCATCTAATCAAAACACCTCTGTGATCTGAACTCCCTACCCACTTAATGTTACTTAATTAATTAATGCCTTGAATGGGCTGACAAAGTAGACATTTCTGTGCCAGAAAAATATGTTTTTACATAAATTGTGAGACAAATCTTTTTATTTTTCATTTAGTACCTCCCAACAAAATAAAATATTGGATTTCTTTAAAGAAGTTTAACTAAATTCTCAGAGTTTGGATAAAAAAGGGGTATATATGCTGCTGTATTTTTTAATATTTATACTTTAGACCTAAATACAAAAGGTACATGTGGCATCTTCTATTAAATGTGAATTCTACCTCCTGATAGGCTCTACATATTGTTGGTTTGTTTATTTCTTAACTTGTTTTACTAAACTACTGTGTATGTTTTACAAAACTAATAAGTATTTGGTATATATTTGCAACAATTTACTATTTTTATTTTTCATAACAGTATCAAAACAAACAATCACCACCCATGTTCTCAAAAAACACCAGGGAATGTAGGAGAGAGGTACATGTTTAATAGTTAAGTTAATTATATTGGTCCAGAAATATTGTGCAAGGTTGAATCCAGTTATTACAAATGAAAATTCTTACAAAATTATACTCTGAAAGGACTACCACCACATATGATGATAATGATGGATATGTAAAAATTTATGTACACATAATGTTTTATAGATTATTGGCCATATTATATCAACTTACTACAACATATAAATAATTACTTACTGATTCACATGATGAGTGACTTACTTTTAAAACCTTCAATTTAACTTGAGTACTGGCTTTCTTGTAAGAAAATCTTTCAATTTCCCAAGCTTCTTGATGAAATGTTTGTTGATGACAGAATTTTATTAAACATTTTTCCCAGCGATTGCTCTGCGCCGATTTAAGAGCGCGACGTAATAATCGTAAGTGTAGCTCTCGCAATGGCTCCAATACTAAAATAACAAAACTTAGTATATAAACTATACTAATGATGAATAGTTTGTTTTTGTTTTTCATAATGGATTTTCCATGTCAACTGTACCTTCTTGTGAATTTTCTATCCATTCCTGTAATATAGATATAGTAGGTATTTCTAAACCATATAACTTTCCAAAAACTTTTAAGAACGAATAGATAGCAGCAAAATTAGGATCATTAGTACACGAAGTTTCTCCATCAGACGCCATCGTCGACATTTATTGTATCTTTTTATTTAACATATTTAGACGATATTCACTACCGACGCGATATATGATCTCTCAGAACTATTACAATACTACAAAACGTATACATGATTCATAAAAATGTCATTACATTTGCGTTATTTGATTTCTTTCCTTTTCCAAAATAATGAAATAAAACTTATTGACAGCCATCTGCCATCCTCGAAGTGATACTCACGGAATGTTGCCACTTGCCTCTTGCCAATGGAGTACTACTGCTTTTGGGTTTATTATTGTATTAGCCCGCTTAAACAACATGCTGTAGCCTGTAAGGGCGATATTAAACAGTTCATTTTTGCTTTCATTTTCAGTCCTTCAAATTCAAATTCAAATTCAAATATTTTTATTCAAAATAGGATGTGAAATCACTTATTGAAAGTCAAAAAAAAAAAACTACCACCCATTCCAAAGTGAATGCCTCAGGCCTGAGAAGAATGGGCGCAACTAACTCAGCGGGCTTTTTTTTTCATCAAAAATATGTTTTACAATTAAAGTAACATTTATAAAGTAATATTGTACAATTAAACTTATTATTTAATAGCCTGAGGGCGGTGGCTCCATTCCCAATCTGTGGTATCATTAAGAAAGTCATTTATGTTATAGTTACCTTTACCACACAAACGTTTTTTAACAATTCTTTTGAATAACGTAACACCTTTGTTTTGAACACTTTCTGGGATCTTGTTGTAAAAGTATATACATCGCCCCACAAAAGACTTACTAACTCGACTAAGCCGAGTAGTAGGCATCATCAGTTTATGTCTGTTCCTGCTTCATAACTGAAGCATCCAAAATGAAGTGTCTTAGTATGTCATTTCAACTTTCATCATTGATGTGCCTTTATGATGAAACTTACTAAACGCCCGTTCGTTTTCATCAGCATCGGTCTATCATCAGTCATCGTTCATCACAAATGAATGATAAATAAATCGTGTATGCAGCGACACTTATTTGTTTCACTACAATGTAGTGGGAAGTTGTCAGAACATGCTAATTTTGTTAGCTTTAATACCAATACAGTTTTAGTTTTCCGAATAACTAGTTTTTAAATGGCGTGATGAACACATGGCAATACTCTTAGAATATTTTAAGTGTCATGATAAAGGCCATGAATGTCTTTGGAATCACCGTTTGGCAATCTACAAATATCGCAGCAAGCGCGCGAATGCTAATTGCGATTACATCGATGAAACTTGATTTAAATATAGAAGGCGTCACCGAAGAGAATATAAAACTGAAAATTAAAACAATTCGCACGACTAGACGCAGAAAGCTGCGATATTGTGAGAAAAAATGTTCACGTTACATTCACTTCAACATTTTAGTCTAAATACAAAAACTCGTTATAGTCATCAATCACCGCCGTTCATCAAAAATGATTGATTTTGATAAACTGTCTAATATCGATTTTAGTCGTCGTAGTATATAAATCCTTATTCACAGAAAATTTAGGCCTTAGAGGAAGTACAAGATCTTGGGGTAGGGTGCAAATGCCATGTAGATTTCTAAGACAAGTCACAGGTGTTATCTTACACGTAGTACCATGTCGAGTATTCGTTCTATTTACCTACGAAAAAAACCGTACCTAACTACAAAAGTCCTGGCAAAAATCTCATCAAGATGTTTGGTTTGTCAGTTTCTGACGGTGGTACTTTGGACAACAGGTGACTTCAAAGTTTTATCGGACTTACCTCTAGAAGGTGATTTGCAAGGGTGAATCCATGTTTCCCCACAACTTGTGGGACTAACAAGAATCTAAAGAAAAATAAAAACAACAACATTCAACTATACCTGTTTTAATACTATAAGTTTTAAAACTACCCACTAGTATTATAATTTTTATTAAATATTTGTATTAGAAATGTATATAAGCTATACTTACCTAATTAACCTATTTCAATTACTTTATATTTACTGTACGCTTTAAGATGCAATTTTGTTACCCACTTTTTATAAAATAGCCTGTAAGTTCCATTTAAATGGAAATTCCTTTATGGAACAATAAAAATCTCCAACCACGACTATCACAATATTCAATTAAAAGTTATAGGTGCACTTGAGGATGTGGAGAGGATATATGGGTAAAAAATGGCGTGTATGAAGGTGGAATCCAGCGGTCTAACAGCTCCTTAGAATACTACCTGTGAGAAGTGTAGTAGAAGAAAAAACATAAGTGACTTTTCTACGCAATGCCAACGGGCTACGTAATGGCTGGTGGTTAATAATTTTACTAGCATAATTTGGGGTGATAACAAAAACAACCACCTGGAGGGCAAAGCCAAATTAGCTTCGAAGAAGCGCCCAGCTTCTTCATAAATAGAGCTCGGCAATACTTCAAGCCGGCCCACATTCCAGTCCACATTTGGAGTATTGCTGTCAACTCTGGTCTGGTGCACCCAAGAATCAGCTCGATCCATTTGACCGCGTGCAACGCAGATCAGCTCGAATTATCGGGGACCCAGTGCTCTGTGAAGAGCTGTTTCACCTGAATTCTGGCGCCAAATTCCATCTTCGCACGACATGCCACAGATTAGGATATCATCCGCACCATCTGGATGTGTGGCGATCCTTCACCGTGCGGTTTTAAAGGAGATTTTTCCACGTACTACAAAGCTGTGGAATGAGCTCCTTATGCGGTGATTCCGGGACGATACGACATAGCTACTTGAATTTAAACAAAGCGCGAATACCTTCCTTAAAGGCTGGCAACGCTCCTGTGATTTCTCTTGTGTTGCTACAGAATGTGGGTGGCGGTGATCAGATCACAACAGGTGATGGGTCACCTACGCTCGTTTGTCCTCCTTAGTTATAAAATAATAAAAAACGAATATCGTATACGGGATTCTCGTGGGTGCATGAATTCGGTTTTATTTATTAAATCCAAAATGGCCGCCATGCAAAATTATTATTTTAACAATATGGATATCGTATCCAAGGTTCTCGAGGGTGCTGTGAACAAATTTGTGATCATTTCTTGAAATACATGATGGCTACCGCGCGTTCTTTTCAATAATTCTAATTCTTTTTTTATATTTTTATAAATGTCAAGCTTACATAAAGCGACTGTTTATTTTTTCAATGCTTTTCAATGATAATTTTAATCAGGAACTTTTCAGGAGTTTCACTTCTACTGTGTGTGAATAAAAAATAGGCGTGTGCACACATACGCTTTAATGAACGATGCAACATGACGTTCTAGGTATTAAGCGCGATATTTCAATTGTGAATCAATAATGTACACTTAATTAAATTTATTTTGAGATTTCCTTCGAATCCAATTGCTGGTGCTCGATGGATAGATAAAATGCGAAAAGAAGAGTGTTGCAAGCCAACAAAACATATGAAAATATGTTCCGAGCATTTCGATGACAAAGAAAAGTATACTTCTAATGGTGGCTACGATAAATTACGTCCGAATGCAGGACAAACAAAAGTAAAAATGTTTTTACTACCACTTTACCTTTTTTTTACCTATTTTTAATGCATACTTTCTTTTTGAGTAATAATCAGAATATTGTCACATTGTTTTAGGGACTGCATATCTTAAGACACGGCTGGTTTGTAATTTGAGATATTAAGCAAAAAATTAAATTTAATTGAAGTGAAACTTCGTTATCGACGTATGAGAGAAATTTTATAGCAAATCGAAACGAATTTCGGCTACGCGCCATATTGTTTTTTTTTTAAATTAATTATGGATATCGTATACGAGGGTGCAGAGAACCAAATAAATTGGGATTATTTTTGAAATCCTAAATGGCTGCCGCGCAAAATTATTATTTCAACAATATTGATATCGAATCCAAGGTTTTTCAGGGTGTAGAGAACGTATTTGGAATCATTTTTTAAATGCAAGATGACCGTCGCGCTAATTTATGACTTCAACAATATGGATATCGAATCTGGGGTTCTCGAGGGTATATCGTGCGGCCGCGAAAACGTAGAACATCTTCCCTACTAGCGTTGTATAGGGCAGGTTTAGCGCGTGACCGTGAGTAAGTAGAACATCTAATAATTACTAATATTGACAAAACATTTGGCGATGAGAACAGAGTAGGATAATCAATATAAACGAGATTTAAAGATTTTGAGCTACAGATGGCTGAGCGGTATCACGTTAAGTATCTATACAATCTCAACCTACCAATCGTTCCACTCGCTAAACCAGTAGGTAGGCTTCGGCCGTGACTAGTTACTGCTCGCTGGACAAAACTGTGTCACCAAATGGTCAACAATAGTCGTGTTCGGTATGTTCAGTGAAGCCAGGTTTATTTCCACCTTCTAGTATCAGCCTGCTTTCGGCCGCATCGTTACTCATCAAGCGAGATTGTGGTCAAAGGCTGACTCAAAGTTCAATATTAAAATCGTGTATCACTCTTCATTCTCACATTCAATGTAATTATAATGTTGTACTAATATTACTAGATGTTAGCTCCGAACGGAATCTCGTGACCCCGTAACTTCTAAAGCCATAAACCGATATGGCTCATATCATCGTCTACCGTTGCATCAAGTTCTCCTCGAACAAACATACATGCAAATATTATAAACATACAAACGCCAATATGTTTCAGTGAACTCGGGGATCTTGCTTCGCTTGGTCAATAATTCACAGATTACTTACTTTATGATTGGAGCTTGGTAAAAATTTAATTTCTTTACAGATATCTCACGCGTACGACACGGACTTGAAATCCATTTTTATACACCTCGGAAGTCTGCACTACGCAAACAACTAGCCAAAAAAACTTTTTGTTTGAAGAAAAAAAATATGTCGTTACAAAAAATGTTAATAAACTTGCAAAAGAAAAGATTTATTGATAATGACGATTGAAATATTTTATCGGAAAATGTGTTTGCAGCGGATTTATATAGCAACTAGTTTAAAATATCAGTAAATAATAAAAAACGACCAATGCCAAAACATTCAAGCTTTTTGAATCTAGAGTCGAACGTATTAAAAAACATGACGTGCGTACAAAGTACACATGTCAGAAGTGAAAGTTCTTTGGCAAACTAATTTTTAAATCTCGTTTATTGTCAATATTAGAAATATCAGATGTTCTACTTATCCGCGGCCACGCGCTAAACCTGCACGATATAAAGCTACGAGAGAAGATGTTCTACTTACTCGCGGCCGTGCGCTAAACCTGCACGATACAACGCTAGAAGGGGCGATGTTCAACTTTTTCGCATCCGCACGCTTAACCTGCACGACACAAAGCTAATGGGGAAATGCTCTACGTTTTCGCGACCGCGCGCTAAACTTGTACGATATAATTCTAGTAGGGAAGATGTTCTACTTACTCGCGGCCATTCGCTAAACCTGCATGATACACCGCTAGTAGCGAAGTTGTTCTACTTACTAGTGGTGACATGTGCTTCATGCTACGTTCGCACTTTCTCACTCTATCTCAATCTCCCTATCCCTTTTCTTGGATAAAAACATCCCATATTTTCGTGACACTATTGGCACATATAGACACTGGACTTAAAACATGATCCCAAATTCGTTCTCTGCACTCTCGAAAACCGCACATTCGATAACCATATTGTTGAAAACATAAATTTGTGCGGCGTCCATTTTAGATTTCAAAAATGATCCCAAATTCGTATTCTGCACCCTCGACAGCCTCTGATTCGATATACATATGGTTGAAATCATAAATTTGCACGGCAGCCATCTTGGATGAAAAATTTTTAATAATAAGAACGAATTTGGGATCTTTTTTTAACTACAAGATAGCCGCCGTGCTGAAATTATGATTTCAAAAATATGGATATCCTATCCACGGTTCTCGGCGCTGCAGAGAACGAATTTGGGATTATTCTTGAAATCCATGATGGCCGCCGTGCAAAATTATGATTTCAACAATATGGATATTGTATCCGAGGTTCTCGGCAGTGCAGAGAACGAATTTGGGATCATTTTTGAAATCCAAGAAGGCCGCCGTGCAAAATTATGATTTCAACAATATGGATATCGTATCCGAGGTCCTCGAGGGTCCAGAGAACGAATTTGGCATCATATTTGTAATCCAAAAAGTGTCTGCGGCTTCCATTTGCTTGGGCCTTCTCACGTTTTAAGCGTTATTTTTCTAAGCCTATAAAGTATTATTTTATTCGGTTAAGTAGTCTTTGCAGTATAACCGAAGAGAAAAAGGCTGTCCATTTATTAGTATAGATTGAACGATATTATAGATATTTATAGTATGGATAGTTAAGGATCACAGAACACTATTACTGAAAAGGAAGCTCCTGAATGGAGGTCATAAGTAAACAAAATATAGAACAAAAAACGAAGAATTGATATTAATCCTAGCTAGCCTTAGAACCGGGCGAAAAAATTATAATAAAAAAACATTTGGTCAAACCCTTAGAATATGATCGAACCAAAATGAATGTATTAAGATGTAAAACTTTATCTTCATTTTATAATTAGTTTCAGTTTTTTTTAAACATGTACTCGATTTTAACCTTACAACATAATATGCTATATATTTATTTATTTATTTTAGCTTTAATTCACATAATTCGATTTACGAAAACTAGTCAATCAAGAAACATTTAAACATCGCTAAATCACAGAAGACTTTTACTCTAACGAGTAATAGTTATTTATGCAACTGTTGAGTAATAAGGGGTATTAAAACACGAGTGTGGATTTTTCTCACGAGGCGAAGCCGAGTGTGGTTATTAGAACATTGGGTGTTTTAATGTTGGCAATAATGTAGATAAATGAAATTTATCTACACCCATGCCTTAAATTCTCTATTAAAGTTTCTGAAACAGTTAGCTTATTGCTAACATTAAAACACCCAATGTTCTAATAACCATTACATCATCCAAACGAGTGTTGTAATGTTGTACTGATTTTCATAACAACACTCCTATTTTTTTTTCAATCCCTTCATGCTCAGAGAGTTTTAACAGACAAAAAAAAGGCGGCTTCAAAACCACTATTCCAAACAATAGATACAATTTGCACTAAAAAGTATAAAAATAATTGCGTATTTTTGTTAAAAAATTTTCTAATGTTAGCAGTAAGCTAACAGTTTCAGAATCTTTTCTACACCCAAAATATGAATCATATTCTGGGTGTAGAAAAAGTCTTGTATGCAACTGATGATAAATAGGAATTAAAACACTCATGTGATACAATTATCACACTCGGCTTCGCCTCGTGAAATAAATCCACATTCGTGTTTTAATACCACTTTTTACACAACAGTTGCATAAATAACTATAATTGAATGCGCTAAAATATAATCTTATTCAATTTTTGTTTAATTTCTCCCCGCAAGTGTGCGAAATTTGTTCACTTTTGACACATAACAGACAGATTTGTCAAATGAGCAATGAATAGGTAGGACTGAACATTTTTATTACTCTGTGATAGGTATTTATTGCAAATGACCTCAAAGCGAAAGTGACCGAAAAATGACATGGCTTAAAGGTCTCATTACCAGGCCATAAAATCCAAAAAAAAAATTGCAAATGACATATGTCAGACTGTGTGCTTGACTCTTGCTTCAATTATTTTTTGATTTAGATACTTCGGATTTCGGATATATTTGCAGCTTCTGAAACCTCTTCAAGTCGAAGCGATTGTCGTCTTCGTTTTCTATTAGTTTGCTAATAGAAATTGATTGGTTTTTAGTGAAAGCTTATTAGGTCTAATAATAATTGGTACCAACCAACATGTCTTCAGTATGTTGTGGAACTAAGAAACAAAAACTAAACAATTTATACAGCAATCATGTTGAAAGACCAATGAATGGTCACAAAGAAGCAGTTGCTATTCCAGATATGTGCTACTTTTGTTTCGATGTTTTGTATAGTCAGTTACACAGTATGGATCCACCACAGACGCCAAATTTTACGAATGAAGCATTGTAAGTACAAGTTTCAACCAATAAACCAATGTTCAAGTTTGATTTCACGCGTTCGTGTATAGAGGTGTTTGACCTAGTCTCTATTTCTTTGTTAGTATTTTCGGAACATCAGTGCTCTGTGCCAGCTGTGATCGTGTATTAAATTATAGAATACTTTTATAAAGAATAATTATATACATAATTTTAAATAAATAATATACTATTTTAAACAGTTATTAATAAAGTTTGCAATTTATATTTATAAACAAGCATTATCCTAATAAATATTTCAAATTTTTACTATATGCACAGATTATTTTTATATGAATTTTTTTTTAATATTTATTATATATTATGTCTTAGTTGCAAAGAATAGTAACAAATTTTATCATGTACTCTGAAATTATGAAATATTATTTTATCAATAACATAAATATAAAATTTCAACAAATCACTATCAATTTTCAAATGTAAAGACAAATTTTGCTTAAATACAACACA
This sequence comes from Leptidea sinapis, assembly GCF_905404315.1. NCBI lineage: Eukaryota > Metazoa > Arthropoda > Insecta > Lepidoptera > Pieridae > Leptidea > Leptidea sinapis. The sequence continues at coordinate 6,487,296 of NC_066280.1, forward strand.
CCGATAGTAAATTAGCTAGGGCATGCAGTACCTAAATTAAAAAAAAAAGTAACGGTATCTAGGGTGCTTTCTTTGTTTACAAATCTTAAATGTTTATTATTATAACCAATACACAACTATTACATTTTTCATTCAATCTTGCCAGCTCAATACAACATGAGTACCTTTAAAAAATGTGTGTACAACCTTTTCAGGGATCTACAATCTACAACATTCCTGAAATTCATTTGGTGATCACTTACAATCAGGTGACCCATAACCTATCATAATGCCCATTATTATTGTGTACAGTTTCATCACACAACAAATTCTACTTTATCATAACTCCACAAACTAGGATCTAGATGTGTGGTGTTCCTCTGTTGGTTTTTTAAGGAACTTTCTTCCAGATACAACTAAACTATGGAAAGAGCTGTCATGCAGAGTATTTTGTTATGTAAGAGGAGAATAAGTGAGTGTATACATGTTACCTGATGTTAAGTTATCTCCATCACCCACATTGTTTCCAGGACAATACAACATATTGTGTACCTTAAAAATTCTATTCTATTCTATTCTTCCTACTATGGCTCCTGTGGAAGGTATACCACAAGTTAGCCAGTGTCATGTTAAGGTAGACCACCAAGCATAGAGTATTCTTTTACTAATTTTAATGGTAGTGATCTGTGCTTAAGATTGAATCAAGTTTTATTTTCTTCTAGCTGAAAACCAAATATGACAAGGTTTCATTCTTATTGAGTGGGAGTTACAGTCCTCTTATTCATTTAACAACTTCTAAACAGTCAACATAAGCTCAAGAAGGTGTCTCAATGTGTTGTGTGATAAATATATTCTATTTTGTCTCTGTAGTGTTATTAAGTCGGTGACAAAACATTTGATCACGGTATATCTATGAGATATGAGTAAATATTTTAGACCTTAGACTATGTTTGTCTTTGTAATGTATAAAAACAATTATCTTTTAACAATTAAAATATATATCTTATATATAAAATTCTCATGTCACAATGTTCGTTCCCGTACTCCTCCGAAACGGCTTGACCGATTCTCATAAAATTTTGTGAGCATATTGAGTAGGTCTGAGAATCGGCCAACATCTATTTTTCATACCCCTAAATGTTAAGGGTGGTCCACACGAATTTTTTTTTTATTTTTTTTGACATTGCTTTTAAATTTATTTGATTATGAGTCAGCATTAAAAAATACACACAACTTCAACTTCAAATTTTCACCCATCTACGATGAACAGTTACTTTTGTATCGCGATTTTAATATCGGAAATACAACATTTGCTGGGTCAGCTAGTATATTATATAATTTATCAAATATGTAGGTGTATACAAATTATTTAAAATATACACACATACTTACACATTTTTTAAGGATTACATTTTATTGGAAAGTTATAAACCTGGTCAGTAACTACCCCACACTAACAAAGCTTCAGAAATGCTGTATTCTGCATATTTATTAATATTTAAATTTTATTTTAATGATAAAACTTACATAAGTACTACTGAGTTAGTTTTTTTATATATTTTTTGTAAATAAAGGAAGCCATATAGAAATTGTGTTTCACTCTTTTGATATAAAAGTATAATATTTAATTTTGTGAACTCGATGTCAAATTTCTACTGTACATGGTGCAGTCCTAAAAATCTTTGTTATTTTCAGTCCCCTTTTTGTCACTTGGAAGATTGGCAAAGAGCATCGTCTTAGAGGATGCATAGGCACATTCAATGCTATGCATTTGCATTCAGGTATAAAAATATCATAATAATTAAAAAAAATACTTTCATTTAATTTTACTTTAAACACCCATTGATGAAACATTAATATTGTTTCAAAAATATTAATACATATTAGAGAATAACATTCAAAATTCAAAATAGCTAGAAGTTACAATCATTACATCATAATATATAAAATGTATGTGTCTATGTTCCCTGTGGACTTCAAGCCTGGACTTATTTTGATGATATATAAGCAAGTTATCCTGTGATTTTGTGTGTTGAACATGTGACAAGATATTTACCTGAATAAAAAATATAATAATTGTACATATTATTCTGCACATGTTGAAGAGCTGCTTGGAAAATATGACAAAACATTGAAGAAATACAGAAGAATATGACACTGGTATTAAATAAACATTAACTTACAAGACAAGAAAATAATGGAAAACTGTGAAGAGGAGTAAATGAATAGTAAGCAGCACTTTGCGTAACACTATCAAGTAAAACAAAATGGTGTGGGAGAAAAGTAAAAAAGAACAAGCAAATGTTTTCGTTAAGTTCTTGGATCAGGTAACTGCGAGGCCGATATGATATTTGTTTTTTCTAAGGATTTACCACTATGGCTTCCAATTCAATGATCATTGTCACCTCATGAAGTAAAAAAATAAATAAATCTTTTGAAGTCAAAACAAGCCCTTGAATTCTGTTTTACTTAATTTAATTTCATTAATTTATCAATTTAGCCCCACGAAAGCCTTAGTTGGAAGAGCATAATTACTATTATTAGGATTGGATACTATCATGTGGACATTATGCTTGGATTTAGAAGTGGCTATTCAACCATTGAACAAGTTTGTCGGGTTCAAATAAAATTGGAAAGTACTAGATATATGAAACAGTGCTACTCTGCAATATTTCTTGATGTGTCACAGCCATTTATAAAATAAAGAGATAATATATACGTTATATAACTTGTTGTCCTCTTAAAATCATACTTAGAAGGCAGATAGTTTTAGAATAAAAGTCAATTATGGCTAGCCATGAATGAAATAATAGCTAAAGCCAAGGCTTTGCAATTGGTCTTATTTATATTTTATGACACAGCAGACATTCCAATGAGAAGTAATATTATTTCTACTGTTCACATATTACTGCCTAACTATGATATACAGGATGTCCCAAAGTTATGGGACATGAAGGGAAAGTACCTTAAATATCGTAGGTATTTTACTGGAAGAAGACATTATCTTATTTTTAAAAGATAGTAATTCTGCATTCAAACATTTTCTAAAAATTACTTGCCTCGTCTGGGAATCCAACCGACTTAAATGTAAAAAAGAAACACCCCTACTTTGATGATATGTAAATATGAGAAAGTAGTCAATTAAGTGGGTATTATTTGTAAATTAATTAATTAAATGCTCAAAATGTGATCCCTCCTGTCTTACGCAAATCGCCAATCTTTTAATGAGTCCGCTGACTTTTGATTTTCTTATAATTTTATGGTGAATACTCGATATGATATGACACAATTCTATTTGTAACTCGCCCACGTTCTCGTGTCGCTTTTAAAGTAAAAAAAACTATGCTATAAAGTATTTTAATTATGAAGTGGGTACTTATTTACGAATAATCAATGCTATCTATGGAATGATAATATCTCTACTTTTCGGACGTCGTCGTCGGCAATAAATAACTTTCTTGAAATTTGACTCAAACATTTTACGTTGCTCCTTTCTTTTAAAATACTATGTAACTTAAGAAGAGTTATTAGTTTTTGGCTATTCTTTCGATTGGCATCGTAAAAGTAGGGGTGTTTTTTTTTTACATTTAAGTCGGTTCGAGTCCCAGACGGGGCAAGTATCAAATTTTTAGAAAATCTTTGAATGCAGAATTACTAACTTTTTAAAATAAGATAAACTGTATAATGAAAATCTATAGAGTACTTCCCTACAACAGTAAGGAAATAAAATAGAATGGTAAGTCTGTGGACCTTTTCATTGAGAAAAAAAGACAATGTTGGACAAAATACCAGATATGAAGATACTGATAAAGAGGAAGAGCATGACAAGTTGACCTTATGAATTTTAACGGGCTATTGAAAATATAACACAATAAATATTACATGGAAAACACATTGCAATTCCCAAACCTACTCGAGATTACAGCATCGCAACAAAAACTGCAATATTTTTTTTTAAATGGAAATGGTGTGTCTTCTTAAATATTTATTGTTTTAAGAAGACAGATATTGTATGTACAGATATTAATTAAATATATGAAAATACCTCCACATTATTTTACAGTACCAACCTATTATGTAATGTACCTATACCAAATATTAAAATAAAATACCTTTTCTTGGTCAATGCTAAATTAATATTTAGTCATTTTGATGTGGATCAGTCATAAGACTATTCCAAAACAAAAGTACACAATGTCAAGGTTAGGTTATATAATATACACGTTAGAAGACTGCAGAAGAGTTCCGAGCTGTGCTGAGTATCATGGAGAAAGCAATGATCCAATAACCCTGTGTGACTGAAAATTCGATGACTAAATGACATCATCAGGAATTTAATTTAAAGAAGACTCAAGTTTGAATATTAACCACTTTATTTGTTGTATCATCTCTCTTCGGCAACACTCTCCTTAATTCCTCGCCTAATATTACTCGAGCGATTGCCAATTTTGAGGTGCTACCTGGAACGTGATTTCAAGAAACGAGTTATCCATAGAGCAAGTCAATCTATGAAGTCGGTCCATATTTCAATCGCTTTACGTAGGTCTACGACTTAGCGTAGACCTCATTTCTGTTTTATCCATGTACAGAGCAGAGCTAAACATATTGTCAGTTTAGTAGTCTGCAAGACTCGATCGCGTGTTGTCGTGATTGAAGGCACAACATGAAACGTCATTGTGTGTCTTCAATCACATTTATCACTGGGGGTGTTCCGAAGAGCTGTTTGACCTTATCTCTGCCCTCAATGCTCACCATCGCACTACTCTCCCCACACTAAAATATATTATTCACCAACTAGTGGTGTTATTCCTCCACAGTCCGGTTTTCAAGAAATGCGTAGCATCAAAAAGTGCTTACACTCATCTAAAAGGCTGGCAAGGTTCCTGTATTCCTGGTATTGCATGAGAGTGGGCGGCCTGTACGGTCGTTTGTCCTCGTACTTTGTAAAAGTAAAAGACATCATGACAATTATAGCGAAGAAACAGAACCTTGTCTTTGCTAAATTGTCCTTGAACTAGTGGGTACAGCAGATACAGATATGGGTGACTTACGTCGACTTTAACGTCGAGACTGCTTCAAGATAACCAGCAGTGGAAGAATTTGAATCTTCCATAAAAACTTCTGTAATTCTTCCTGGCACTTAGACCCAGAATAAAAATAGAAATCGTAATTTTATAAGTATCATACAACTGCTCTTTAATAATATGCCACATTGCCATATGATGAGAGTGTCGATGGACAGACAGCTAATGTGAGAAGCACAGGCAAAAACTGGTTAGCCACTCATATCCTATTTTATAAGTAGGAAAATTCGTGGCGCAAAACTCGTTCATACTATTTATTTCTATAATAGTTTAAGATTCTGTATGTGGATGATTTGAGTATATTGTTTGTTATTTAAAAAAAGTAGTAATAATTAATTTAAATCTTAAAATTTACTTTCAGGTCTCCGAGAGTATGCAATCACAAGTGCCTTAAAAGACTCGCGCTTCTCTCCAATTACTCGCGAGGAAGTTCCGCGGCTGACAGTTTCTGTATCTATTCTGCAGAATTTTGAAGAGGCAGAACATTATCTAGACTGGAAGCTCGGTAAACATGGAATTCGTATTGAATTCATTAGTGAACGAGGATCGAAACGTACTGCAACCTACTTACCTCAAGTCGCTACTGAACAAGGTAATAAATACAATATGATATATTTATTTATTTATTAACTAAGAATGTTATACATATACATTTTGATAAATATACATTGTCCTCCAAAGCCGTCTAGATAACAAATGATGACGTGGGTGACACCGAAAGTTTTTAGAACTGGCCAGTTAGAAACATTGCTAATGAAAACTTTTTTTGAATTTAAATTTTAGAACTATTTGGTTATCTAATGTAGTATATTGCATTCATTTGTCACTTGTTTTTGTGAATTGGCGGCAAATCTAAAGCTCTTGTTACACGTGAAAATGAACCTAACGCGAGAAAATTTTCGGTCAATGATTTATTATGACTCGTGGGCTTACTCAACAACAAAGCTATGACAGGCTGCGATAAGCATTTCTTAATTTACAATTGGTTTAACGAGTTTAAGCGTGGACGTAGTAATCTCAATGATGATCCGCGTGAGGGACGTCTTTTAACAGCGACTACTGAAGATAACATCAGTGCTGTGCGACGCATGATAGAGGTACATAAGAGAGTGATCAGCAGATACGGGCAAGCCTAGGCATTGGTATGAGTCAAGTTCAAAAAATATTACGCGAACATTTAGGCGTCAGGAAGCTTTGTACCAGATGGATTCCCATACATTAACCGACGACCAGAAACACCTTCACATGGACTGGTGTCGCCAAATGTTAGACAATAAGCTCAGTGGGTGTTTCCTTTCGAGGATCGGCCAACTAAGGTATAGAAAGGAAGAAGTCAACGAAAAAAGATGATTGCCTCATTCTTGGGTCGGAAAGGTCATTTCGCGACATTTGTGCTAGAAGATGGAAAGACAGTTACTGCAGACTGCTATGTCAATCGCTGTTTGCCTGTTGTCTTGTAAAAAATTCGACAGCAGCGCCCTCGAAGCAGGACCCTCCTTCACCACGACTATGCTTCAGCGCACTCCCCAAAACGGACTGTTGAATATTTGACTGTGGCAGGTGTCGAGATAATGAGTCATCCGCCATACAGTCCTGACCTGGCGCCCTGCGATTTTTATTTATTCCCAAGAACTAAAGATAAAATTCGAGGTATTCGCTTTACGAGCTCTGAAGATGCGGTGAAAGCGTACGAAAATGCCATAGAATAGACCCTTAAGGAAGAATGGGCCCACTGCTTTTCTCAGTGGTTCCATCGAATGCGACGATGTGTAGAGAAAAACGGAGATTACGTCGAAAAACAATAAGAGTATTGGCAACTTTCTGCATTAAGCCGTTTTTCATTTTCTAAACATTTTCAGTGTTACCTAGGTAAAAACAACTTGACTCCCGATCGCGTGTTAAAATGTCGTCAAAAATTGTCCAAGCGTCATTGTATATAAGTATACATTATCAGATAATATTAAAAAGTTCATTCCAATAAATATCTTATTTCGTGGCAGTAATGTTCTAAGTCTATTATATACGCTCATTGATTATGGTAGAAAATGTGTGAAAGAGAGTGACGCGAACACGAGGCAAGAATCATTTTGTTTCAGCAATTGAAATGTAATTGTTTAGAAAAATGAATAAAAGTTAAAGATTAAGTCAAGTTAGTTACACTACTTTTTTAATTGAATGGGACACTTAAGTACATAAACGTCATAAAAGGCATTTATTTTCTCAAAATTGATTCCTTTAGAATTCTTTTTGATGTTATTTCTAATATACTACCGCTTCGGAAACAAATGACGCTCTGAGAGAGAAGACGCGGCGCAAGAGACTCTCAGCATTATATACAATATTGTACAGTCATTGCTATTGCTATAAAATAATCATAATCTAGTGCCAGGCTGCCCGATCACTTAGATATTCAGGTGTGGAGTAGTAGGATTAACGACAGAGCCAATTTTAATAAAACATGTAAATCTATTTATCTACACCCATGCTTTAAAACCTCTTTTAAATATTCTGAAATAGTTAGCTTATTGCCAACATTAAAACACCCAATGTTCTAATAACCATTACATCATCCAAACGAGTGTTGTAATGTTGTACTGAATTTCATAACATCACCCCTATGTTTTTTTTCGATCCCTTCTTGCACAAAGAGTTTCAAAAGACAGCCACATTCCTTTTGCTCGATGCGTGGTATCTGTATGAATTTAAAAAAAAGAACATTTTCGTTTACGCGCGTTCCACACTACCAGAACGCCGCGCGCCGTTATAGAAAAGTAGATTATTCGAATCCCTGCCATTTTTCTTCGATATTTTAGTGTTTTGTTTACATAAAATGAGCGATTCATTTTAAACGCTGAATATTCGAGTGAATTTTAATTATTGCACTATACAAAATATAAATTACTACTAAAATAAATAATTGTTTCATTAATACTTAGTTTATTTGTATATAATCAGTAATTAATGATATTAGGTTACTACTAGGACTGTTGTTTTAATGTTAGCAGTAAGCTAACTGTTCCAGAATCTTTAAGAGGATTCATATTCTGGGTGTAGATAAAGTCTTGTATGCAACTGTTGACAATTAGGTATTAAAACACTCATGTGGTATTATTATCCACACTCGTGATAAATGATAAATCCACATTCGTGTTTAAATACCCCTTATTACACAACAGTTGCATAAATAACTATTATAGATTATGCATGAATAACGACACACTTCTTTTTCAGTTTGGATATGCCGTTATCTGGACAGTTTTCACTGAACACAATTGAACGAAAACCCTGATTAAATTGAATTACAAAAAAAAATAGCCCGCTGAGATACTTGCGCCCTTTCTTCTTAGGTCTGAGGCATACTTTTAAAATAACTACAAAAAATATTTGAATGTTACAGGTTGGGACCAAGTACAAACCATTGATTCCCTTCTTCGGAAAGGTGGATACAAAGCTGCAATCACTGCAGATATGAGACAGAGTATCAAATTAACCAGATACCAGTCTGAGGAGATCTCGGCCTCCTACAACGAATACATAAGCCAGCGTTGCTAGCAAACAACAAGTCAACCCTTGCCGGGGTTCCCAAACTCTACATCAGTAGTTTATTGGATGAACACAAGTGACCGTTGTGTTAATGTAGCCTCTAAGGATATGTATTATAGTGAAACATGCAGGTTTTGTGTGAGAAACAACAGTTGGAGTTTAATAGTTACAAGAAGTCATAATTATACTCAAAGTGGATCCGGAATGTATATGAGACACAATGGTGTTACGTAAAATATATCACTGCCAATGACATTCCTCAAGGGCATCATGGTGTCATCAATGTATCCCGGTATTTCGTCTCCCATTACAAGTGTTTATATAGATTATAATAGTTTTCATAGCTTAATAAGTAGGTACATATAGAATGGTTCATAGGTACTTAGTACTAAACTTATAATATTTCAAGCCTTATAAAAATATTACAAGAAATAACTTATGAAATAGTGAGATGATAATAATAGTATGAAATATCGTTTAGCCTAGTTTTGTATGTGTTTTATGTTCAGAGAACGGGCTTTGTTAGAAAAGAAAAAAAATATTTGTACTTTCTGTAAGATGTCTCAATAGCATGTTTGGTTCAAACTTCAAATATAATTATTGGGCTTGAGCTCACCTATAACTATGTATGTAGTTACAATCCTACCTTGGCTGACACCGACTTTTACGCTGACCGAAGATTATTACACATTTGTTTATACAAGACAAGTGTTGACCCGGCGATACTCCGCGCCACTCATTCTATGTATGAACTATCATATGTAATGAAATATGATAATAATAACGATACGACATGGGTACCTGAAAATAAAAAGCGCAAAAATACGTAAGATTAACAATACCATGTCTAGATAATAGCAGTTTATTTGTAGTGTCACATACTTATATAACATTTATTTCATTATTTTTGAAGCCAATTCTTTGAACATACACTGCAATCTTTAATCTACATTTTAATACAAACTTTAATCTGTGGGTAAATGCTATTAGTACACAATTATTCGTAAGATTTTGATGCAATCTTTCGGTAGGTAGTTAACATGTTATAATATTTTGCTTTATTATTTGGTATTCTCGCATAAACAAATTGCAAATCTGTTTTGGAATGACTGTACATTTAGAATACATATAATATTAATTGTCTGTTAATTTCTATTCCGATTAATGTTCGTTTATCTAAACAGGCTGTCGAAGCTTGTGCAAGACTAAATCTTACATAATATGTTCAAGTTAAGAATGCTCATTTAAAAATATTATTTAGATAGTATTTGACAATTAATATCGTCACTACGGCTACGAAACAGTAAACTGGAAGAAAAAAAGATCTATATAAGTGTTTGCTCATTCTAAAATTTAAGAAAATACATTGTCAAACCCTTATGTTTTGGACACAATTTATATATTGTTTGAGTGAGATAATAAGGTTCCCTGCCGCACGGTATCCGTCATATTATATTTAGGTATGGCGGTGGGTACACTGTCGCAACATGTCGCGTTGTGTTCTCTAGGGTGGCTCCGAGGTTGGTTGGTTCTCCTACATGACAGAGATACAAAGTGGACATAGCGCACCTTTCATATATATGTAATAATAATATTGACACACTTTTACACAAATTATCTTGCCCCAAACTAGGCATAGCCTGTACTATGGTTACAAGACAACGATATATTTAATACAATATACTTACTCAAACATACATAAATACATATAGTCAAGCTGTCACTGATTAAATCGAACCTCTCGAACGAGAACGTTACGAAAAAAAAAATATTAAAACCATAGTTAAAGTGCCACTATTGCATGCAATCTGTGAAAAAATGTGACGATAAAATATAGATAAGATGGAGGTAATATAGATAAGATCTTGTAAAATCATAAGGTATACTTTAATTACAATAGAAACTGAAATCAATTAAGATATAAAAATTTAACGTTAAAATTTTTCACCAAGAAATCAATTCAATACGTTTTCTATACAATTCAATATAAATGAGCATAAATAAAGGACGCAATGAATATCATGTAACCTTAATTTACAAAACCTAAGCTGTGTTATTAATATTAACAAAACGCGTAGCAAAGTTAGTCCAAGTTTAAAACTTTTTGTCTTTATCTTATCTCACTACAGAACTACATGACAAGGAGAATTCATTTTAAATGTTGTGAATGCTGTTGTATCACTTGAGTGTTCCAAAAGTGATACGCGCTGAAGGTACGTACTGCCAATGTAGAATAGGATGATTAAATCTCGATATATCTGTGTGACCCTAGATTGAACATTGACTATTGTATCAGAGAGTGAGAATTTACATTATTATCATGTATAAAAAGCAATCAACAAAATTCGTTACTACACATTGTTGTGTGAGTTTCATAGCTATAAAGGCGTGTGTTAATTCTAGAGTAGTTTAAAAATTGGGTGGTTTATAAGGCTTTGCTTGTGTTTATTTGAAATATTTTAAGGTTAACTTAGCTGTTAATTATTGAAATAATATGAACTGAGAGCAATGTCTAATCAAGATGTCTGATAAATACTAGTTACAGTGCTTCCAAATTAATAATGCGCATACAGATCTTCGCTAATGGACTTATTCCCGGAAACACCCGAATCATTCAATCGTAAGAGCCCTAAACAATGCACTTGCATTTTACACCTTGTGCGAAAGAAATAGGAGTCAAATCATGTGTTCACAATACGAAAACAAATTGGGCCGTCGGCTGTGGTAGCCGGTCAGTCAGTCGTGTTTAAGTATTGGTGCCGACTGCACGTGTTCAGTCTATGTGGAATTATATAGAGCTCCTATTACACACCCCTCTTGTTATTATTATTGTAATATAATTCTACTAAATTATGCAGAAGTAATGCATTTTACCACTCTATATAGATATCGTCTCCCGACGGTCGGGAAATACGACCGTTGCCGAAAAGTGGCGAAGATCTGTATGCGCATTATTAATTTGGGAGCACTGTACCTACTTTTTATATTGAGCAACTGTCATTTAGACACTATTTTCGGGGTGCTATCATGGTATAATAATATACTCCGCCTGGTATTCTGGTTCCGTCACAGTTGTGATGACTGTTCTTAAACTATTTTCGAGTGAAACAAAGCTATAGATTTGCTGTAGATGTGAGCGACACGACAATGGCGATGTAATGGCGGGCTGTCAGTATGACATAATATACCGTATCGTGGGATGAGAATACCACGCGGAGTATATTACTGCTATGGGTGCTATATTATAATCTGATAACCTGATGTTAAATTTAACAATTAAAATATTATGATCTGAGTTAAAACCTTACTAATTATTATTACTTATTTATCAAATTAACTTTTAAAATTAAAAAAATGTGTTTTAAAATATTTCCATTACAAAAAATCACATATAAGTTTAATTATTTGTCGTAATCAAAATAGTCTTTCGTATATTTTTTGTATGATTTTTTTTTTTCAGTTGTCTCAGTTCTATTGTTTCATTTTACATAAATAAGCATATGTAATATAGTTTATATTACACACTAGTTAACCTTATAAACTTATGAATCTTAATTTAATGTCCATAATATTTTGTTTATATACAGAAACTAACATATAAGCTCAGAATACAGAACAGACCAGAAACCGTGAACCCGCTCCAATCATGTGAGCCAGTAGTTGCTAGCTAACAAGGAGTAATTGGTTATGGCGCGTGCGGGGAGTTATATAGTGCTGTATACACGTTATTAAACACTCGTGGTTTGTTTTGTTTTCTGCGCATATTTAGTAATTATTGCGAGTAGTTGCCAGGTGCAACTAGATGTGGTGTACAACTTTGGTCCCACGCAATAATATACCCACGTGACGTGTGATTTAAAACTGATTCTTGGGAAGCAATCTGGACAGAAAGTATATAACATAACCTAAACTGGCTGTTTTTATGACGCCATCCTGTTAACATAATAATATATTTACCCTTACCCACTACACGCTTGTGTTCCTGGCAACTGGTTACTCTTGAGTGTTGTGAGATATTTGATTGAACTTTAGCATTTTAACATTGGATAAGAAAGTGAAAATTATGAAAAAAGTATATAAAGTTATAAAAATACAAAAAATTTATATATTAAGCTTAATTTGTTGTAGGTTAAGTAGGCGTCATACTTCGATATTTTTAATACGAATTGTTATTTGAATGGACGTTTATTTCTTGGAGCGTCCTTGAATCTTTTAATTATAATAAACATTTGCCGCCAACCAATATGTTTCCATTTTAATATTTAAAAAATATAATTTCTAACTGACTTCAAAAATTTTTATTATAAAGGAGGAGGAGATTATAAGTTTTTCTATATTTTTTTCCACTTGGTAGGGTGTCATTTATTTTTTTCAGAATTGATTCCTTAAGAGCCGAGTTCACCAAGACTTTAAGGTTTAAATGGCTGTTTATTTATATACTATTAGTTTATATAATATAGTGTTCATTATGCACTAACCATTGATCAGGTACTTTAACCAATTTTTACCTACCCGCCCTACACACTTACACATTAAGGCTAAGCTATTAAAAAAAAGAAAAGAAAAAAAAAACAGAGTAAAATAAAAATAAAATACTAGAAAATACTATAAATAAATTACTAATTACAATTTATTATGACCTACAATTTTTAAGTCTTTAATGTGCCAAGTGCCTAGATCCTTTCCCAACATATTTTCTAAAACATATACGAGAGGTGAAAGCTTTTGCGTTACACGGCACATAGATAAAGTTTGGAGCCAATTTTTTGCTGAAGTACTTGTCTTTATCACTCAATACGTAAGCACGCTTAAATACGATGTCTCCAACATTAAACTCGAATGCTTTTCGCCGTAAATTGTAATGGTTAGTATTTTTAACATGAGCTTGATATAAAGATTTTTGAACATCATCAAATATTAACCTTAGAGCCCTAAGGTTTTCTGCATAGGCTTCGCGCGGAAGAAATAAAATTTCGTCACCTTAATCCGTATCCGTGGAGTGGGACCCGCAAAGGACTAATTCCCTACCGTACACTAGAAATGAAGGAGTATATTCAGTAGCCTCATTCACAGAGTTGTTGACCGCAAATTGCACTTTTGGAATGAAGGTATTCCAAGTTCTGTGATCGTTCTCGACGAATGTGGCTTTCCACATTTCAACATAACATATCTTTATATGTTATTATAGTTTTATTATAGCGCTCAACCGTGTCTATTTGGGGTGTATACTTACTTGGGCGTAAAGAAAACGTTTGGAACTTTGTACCTATCAAAGAAGGATTTAGTCGGACCACTTATAAATTGACTACCATTATCTAAAAAAATGGTCTGAGGTACGCCATGTATTAAAAAGACTTGTTCTTCGAGGATTTTCGTAATAATACTTGAAGTAGCTTTCTTAATGGGAAAAATTTTGAAAAGCAGCGAGTAACCACCAGATTTTTTTTTTATGAAAATAAGGGACAAGACGAGCAGGACGTTCAGCTGATGGTAATTGATACGCCCTGCCCATTACAATGCAGTGCCGCTTAGGATTCTTGAAACCCCCAAAAATTCTGAGCGGCACTACAACTGCGCCTGTCACCTTGAGACAAGATATTAAGCCTCATTTGCCCAGTAATTTCACTAGCTACGGCGCCCTTCACACCGAAACACAGTAATGCTTACACATTACTGCTTCACGGCAGAAATAGGCGCCGTTGCGGTACCCATAATCTAGCCGGCATCCTGTGCAAAGTAGCCTCCCACTGGATATAGAATGTAGCAATTTTGTTTTCGAGTCACAGGAAGTGGTCCCATGAGATCAATGGAAATAATTTGAAAGGGCCCAGAGCATTGTTTAGGCCTTCCCATTTCACCTAGCGTAGCATTATTTTGTGGCTTGTATGAGAGACACGTAGAGCAAGAACTAAGAAACTTCGTTACATCGCTATGCTACCAGAGTGCAATACGCTTATAGGTCTTAAAAATGCCCATGTGACCTGCTGTTGGTTCAGAATGATTCTCTTTCATAACTAACATTCGAGTTTCTTTCGGAACTACTTCTTTCCAATCAAATTCTCTAGTAAGCGTATAAGATTTACGCATAATTCGGTATAGTTTATCATTCTTTATTATATAATTAGGATATGAACTGGGCGCCTTTTTACAACCGTCGTAAATATTTAAATATCAATCGTCACTAGTGTTCGTGTTTGCTAACGAAGTCTATGGTAGACACCGGTACAGCACGCGATAAAGCATCTGGTATTATATTATCAACTCCCCGGCGGTGTTTTACGACAAAATTAAATGATTATAGCCGTACACCCCACCGAGCTAAGCGGCCTGATGGATTATTTAAATTTAGGAACCACTTTAATGCTGAATGATCAGTGTACACCGTAAACGTTTTTCCGTATTCTATGTAGCATCTCCAGTGCTCTAGTGCGAGACTATGTCTCACGCTCTGTGATACTATAATTCTTTTCTGCCCCGGATAGAGATCTGCTCATGTAAGCTATTGGGTTTTTTTTTTATGGAATAGGAGGACAAACGAGCGTACGGGTCACCTGTTGTTAAGTGATCACCGCCGCCCACAATCTCTTGCAACACCAGAGGAATCACAGGAGCGTTGCCGGCCTTTAAGGAAGGTGTGCGCGTTTTTTTTGAAGGTACCCATGTCGTATCGTCCCTGCAACACCGCGCAAGGAAGCTCATTCCACAGCTTTGTAGTACGTGGAAGAAAGCTCCTTGAAAACCGCACTGTGGAGGACCGCCACACATCCAGATGGTGAGGATGATATCCTAACTTGTGGCGTGTCGTGCGAAGGTGGAATTCGGCTGCAGGAATCAGGTTAAACAGCTCGAGATTTCGAGACCCAGTATTCCGATACTAGGCGAGGCTTTGAGGGAAGTGTTGTCGAAGAGCGGTGATACGACAAATGGGGTTTTATTAGTGGTAAACGCGCAGACTTGAGTCTTCTGGGGGTTAAATTGGACAAGGTTCAATTTTCCCCATTCCGCGACCTTCTCAAGAGAGGACTCGATAGAAGACACAAGTTTCTCCCGGCACTAGTCGACGATTTCCCGAGAGAGACCTGCATGGCCCGTGTATATGGCATCACCAGTGCTGTCGTCTGCATAGCAATGAACGTTGGAGGTGTCCAACATATCATTGATATGCAGAAGAAACAGCGTGGGAGACAGCACACAGCCTTGGGGCACTCCAGAATTCACGGGCTTCGGGTTCGAGCAATATCCGTCGACTACGACCTGTATGCTACGCCCAGTGAGGAAGCTGGAGGTCCACTTGCACAAGCTCTCGGGAAGCCCAAATGATGGAAGTTTGGAGAGGAGCGCCTTGTGCCATACACGATCAAAGGTCTTCGCTATATCCAGGCTAACTGCCAGGCCTTCCCCCTTGATTTCAATAGCCGCAGCCCATCTATGTGTCAGGTATACCAGAAGATCACCTGCCGACCGACCATGGCGAAACCCGTATTGTCGGTCGTTGATCAACTGGTGACCCTCTAGGTATACCAAGAGCTGGGTGTTCTTTACCTTCAATAGTTTGAGTCAACATAGCACCTACGCCATAGTTGCTAGCGTCAGTGTGGATTTCAAAAGGAAGGTCATACTTAGGGCAAGATAGAACTGGTGCAGATACTAAACATTCTTTTAGCATCCTATACGCGGCGTCAACCTCATCAGTCCATTTAAAGGGGGGAGCTGATTTTTTACCAGAAGTTAGCTTATTGAGCGGCCCAGCGATTGTGCTTAACTTTGGAACAAATCTTCTATACCAAGTTGCCGTGCCGAGGAAACGTTTAAGGTCCTTACGACACGTAGGAGTTGGATAGTTTAAAATTGATGAGATTTTATCTGGATCAGTTCGTAGACCTTTCGCATCAACCACGTAGCCTAAATATTTAAGCTGACTACGAAAAAATTCACATTTTTCTAGATTCACAGTTAAGTTTGCCATTCGTAACTTATCAAGTACTTGCAAGAGAAGTGTCACGTGATCATCAAACGAGCTAGTAACTAAAACTATATCGTCCAAATATGCGAATACCTTGTTTTCCATATTCCCAAACAATAAATCAACCAAACGCTGTTGCGTGGATGGTGCGTTAGTCAACCCAAATGGAGTAGTTTTGAACCTGAACGTTCCGCGACCTGGGACGTAGAATGCTGTTTTATCTGTGTTTTATGTTTTATCCTGGGGTGCAATCGGCAATTGCCAAAAGGCCTTAGATAAATCAATACTACTAAGGTAACGCGCATCACGTAAGTTATCCAATATTTCGCTTATATATGGCAAGTTATATGCATCACGTTTTGTGATGGAGTTGAGTTTTCTGCTGTCTAGGCAAAATCTAGGCTGACCGTTTTCCTTTTTTACTAGTAATACTGGAGATTGCCACTCACTTTCGCAAGGCTCAACTACATCAAGTTTTAACATTTCATCCACCTGCTCGACTAAATTTTTTTGTTTTTCTGGAGAAAGTCTATACTAACGGTGTCTAACTAGAGGAGAACTTCCTGTATCTATGCGATAAGTAATTAAATTCGTGCGTCCTAAGCCTTTATATTCAAAAGAAATTTCCTTAAACTGATCAATAATATTACTGGCACGAGCCTTCTGAGACTCATTTAAATTCTCGTATGAATGTATGAATACAGTAGAAGTATTAGTATTTATGTTTGCTAGAGGAACGCTTGATAAACCAAGCGATCCCAAATATTTAGAACATAGTTTAAAAGCGCGCCAGAAATCAACTCCTAAAATAAGTGGTGATTGAACTTCGGGAACTATATTAGCCTTAATAATGTGAAATTGGTCTTCAAACTGCACTGGTAAATCTAGATAGCCAACAGTTTTGTAATTCTGTCCACCAGCCGTCACAATTGATAACTTATGTGCTGTATATAACTTCAAACCACGATCGACCAATGCGGTGTGAGCATAATTACCTAGTATGGTTACTGCTGAACCTGAATCTAGAAGGCGTGAAGCTGTAACATCATTGACTTTTATATTAACGTAGGGTCTAGTATCATTTTTAGGTTTAACGTGCAGAATTGAAGCAACCTTGTTCCCAAGAAAAAAT
This sequence comes from Leptidea sinapis, assembly GCF_905404315.1. Lineage (NCBI taxonomy): Eukaryota > Metazoa > Arthropoda > Insecta > Lepidoptera > Pieridae > Leptidea > Leptidea sinapis. The sequence continues at coordinate 6,504,997 of NC_066280.1, forward strand.
AAACGAACCATTTCTAACCAGTTATTCCATTCCTCTTTGCTTGTACGGTTGTTATTTATTCGTTTAGGTTTGCCACAATTCTGCGATTTTAGTTTTTTGGAACCTGAGAACTGGTATTACAGGTGGGGCAGTCAGGTTTCCTGACTCCTTTGTGACCGCATTTAAAACACATAATTTCCGCATTAGTGCAATCCTTCAAGGTATGTGTATTATTACGGCATCTTGGGCAATAAGGTAATTTGTCACTTGTACCAGAATCGTTTTTTTGGATGCTGTGTACGTATTTTTCATTTATATTGACATTAGACTTGTTTCTCAAGCTAGTATTCGATTGTTTTATATTACTTTTAACGTCATTACTGCTTAACTTAAGTTTATCAGATATTTCAGTGCCTTTATAAGCAAATTCTGGTGCAAGAGTACCAGAAGTTGCTGCAAGTGGTTCTCTGAAGTGCGCAAATCGCGATTGAATATTTTCGTAATTTTTACAGATAGTTTTAATCTGATCTATATTCCGTAACTCGGGCGAGGAAGCTAGAGTGCTAGCATAACATGGACGAATATTATGCAACACAATTTCAAGCTTGTCCTCTTCCGGCATTGGGTTAGAAAGCCGTGCAAACATACCTGATAAGATAGACAAAAAAATTGTGATATTTTCTGTTTCCCCTTGGGTCCTAGAGCGAATCTCAGAAACGTAATGATAATCATAATCACTTTTATCAAAATCTTGTTTCAACAAAACAACTAGATCATCCCAAGACGAAACTTGGTCTTTAATACTTCTAAACCAATGTAATGCGTCACCCGTAAATATTTCTGTTGCAAGTGATAAGAATTTTGAGTCGGGGATGTTACGTGCTTCGCTAAATTCATTATCACGTTCAATAAAAGATCTAACACAAGACTTGCCATCGAACTTCAACCTGCCTAGTTCGGAAGTTACACTTTTGTCACAAGTGACAGCAATATTTATAGGTTGTTGACTTAGACGAAGTCGCAGTCGTTGAGGTGGCTAAATCAACTAAAAGAGGATCGACTATTTGACAAAGTTTTAAATATTGTTCGTAACATATCCTGAAGAGTTTAGTACTTGTAAGATGTTCCTCTTTTATGTCATCAGGTTCAATTCTGTTGATCCTATGGTAAATGTGATTTAATAAATTTTCTAGGCGTAATAACCAATTTTTGTCTGTAAGACCAGAGTCCAGACTCGATTTGATTTTGTTTAATAACTTTACAACAGCCGCTATATCATCAGACGGTTCAAGGTGAGAGCATAATATGTCGTGAGAAGGAAACAACTGACTTAAATTATTGATTTGTTTTCTAAGTTCAGCCACAGTAGTACATGGGCTTTCACCTCTTACCGCAACTTCGTATTCTAACTCTGTTCTTTGAAGTGAAAAAAATTTTATTGGAAAAGACATACTAATACTAATTGCACACTGGATGAATTTTAAATAGCACACAAATCGAGACAATACTTCGTTCTGGTACAAAACACTGTTCTAAAATCGTCCTCTAATAAAAATAATATAACTTAAATGTAAGTATAATATATAATGTATGTAGTATTTGACCTTGATATAAAAAATCACAAATAAAACAAAAATTAAATAAGTTGCACAAGTAAAATATAATCAAAGCGATGCAATTTACGTATCATTTATTTTTACACAATTTAAAAAAACAAAGAAAAGGACGTCCACATAAATACAAACAATCCACAACCACTATACCCAAAGCAAAATCAGATAGAAACCACGTTGAGCGCCAGTGCCACACCTACCGTTTGATATTTTAAAATTTAATACAAAAAAACAAAACGATAGTGCCTCAGTTAAATTTTTAATTTTAATTAGTTTTAATAAGAATTTATAATATAATATTTATAATATGGTAGGGTAACACGATTAAAAAAAGAAAGTTGTGGTAGGTTCTATCGGATTCTGCTATAGTTGGTACTCTCCTGCGAGATCCCGTTCAGTCACGCACGGCGATCTGGATGCGGTGATCTTCCAGCGCCAGGAAGATAGGAATCGTTCGATGTGGAGCGACGTCCTCAGAACCACAAGCACCAAGGCAGGTTCAACGTCAGCGGTAACTTAGGACCTGGAATTATAAACCAGCTGTAGCTGCACCTACAACCAATAATATCAATTAATACAAATGTCTAATATCTAACTTGTAACGTAGCGTTATCGATCGTAAATAAATCGAAATAGTAATCGTGCATAATAACTGTAATAAGCGTATGCCGAAAGATTCGTTCTGAAAAGAACATTTTATTTTATATAACGTAATATTAGCTCTGATAAGAACCATTTCATAATGCTGTACATCAACTCATAGAATCATACAGATCACCAGTAATAATCTCATCAATGTACGAGCATCGTCACGTTCTCTCGACGATCGCAGATATACTCACGTGATCAGTCATATGCTCCGCGTTACACAACCGCACAGCAAGGCCGAGCGGACTCGACTGACGAGTGAAGCGTCGGGACTCAGAGGTCGATCGCTAGTCATGCAATTTTAATCAATGAGCGACAGCGTAGGTGCTGAATGCTCATTGACATCGTATGATCGAGGTTCGACGCGAGTTTACACAAACTGCGATAGCATTAGTTTTAGAGCGAGATAGAACACATAATATTATTCTCAATTCTTATTGAATGAAACGTTTTACTATTGGTTAAAATGTAAGCTTTAGTATTGGTGTGTATTTTCTGAACTTGTAAATATTTTTTAAGTAACAACTGTAATTGGGTAACTAGTTTTAAGGATTTTGTATTTATTGTGTAACTTTCAAATAAATCAAATCTTCCACATATTCCTCACAGTCAAGCAGTTGTTTTATTTAAACGCCAAACGCTCAGTCTCTAAACAGCGATTGGCAGTCCATTCCCTTTTTTTCATTTCGTTCCTTTTTTCCAGAACACGGAACCCGCAAGCATAACATAGCAATCGCACAAATCTACATCTCGAGGATTGCGTAGGTACCTACTTGGTGCATAGTGGCGAGATTGTCGACATGGCAAAGCAGAATGAAGTTTGCATATTATTATTAATGATATATAACGAAAGCAAGCACTTTATTATGATAATAAATTAAAACATTACTAATCTAATTACTTAACAAAAACGTTGTGGTCAATAAAAAGTTTGCATAGATAACTGTAATTTAAGCGATTTCTATTTTATTTCTCAAACAATTAACAATGGCGAATGTTCTGTAGAACATTCGCCAAGCTGTAGCTAGGTTACAATAAAATAAGACATAGTGCCACAAACTTATCTGGCCCGGTGGCCAAAAGTAGAACTAACGTCGCCATTTTGAAATGTCAATCAGACTGTTATTCCATGACATTCCCACCATTGATTGTCTGTTCCGTGTGTTTATTTTTCTTTTTGTGGTTTTAATAAGTGAAAATGCCGAAAGCTTTAAAAAGTGATGCGAGGAACGTTATATTACAAGTTGTGAATTATATGAAGGAAGAAAAACGCCTTCAGGCACCAATTATATCCTTCGATAAGTTGTATGAACGCGTTGCTGCTGCCACAGGTTAGTGTTGTCAGCTTCTAAAAAATACCACCACGCACTTTAAATTAAAATACATACTTTTAAATATTATTTAATTACTTTAATTTGTTATTCCTATTGTAGGTGTCGGGGAGCGATTTGTAAGAAAACTTGTAAAAGAAAAAGAGCAAGCAGATGAAACTGGAACAAAGATTTTCACTCCAGGAAAAAAAAGGAAAAGGACTAAATGCAAAATTGAAGCGGACAATTTTGATCTCGGTGTCATAAGAAGAAAAATTCATGAATTCTACAGCATGCGCAAAGAAATTCCCACATTAGCAAAGGTATTAAATGTGCTCCAAGAAGACATTGATTTTACTCACTAAAATTGGATTTCGTTACAAGAAATCAAAATCTAATCGAAAAGTACTAATTGAACGTAATGACATATCAGCATGGAGAGCTACAAAAAATTTATGAAAATGAATGCGGTGAAAAAAAACCAGTCATATTTTTGGACTAGACTTATATTCATTCGTCTCATACAGGTGGACGCTGTTGGCAAAGTGATGAAGTTGATGGTGTGCTTAATCCAGTCTCGAAAGGAAACAGATCAATAATTGTTCATGCGGGAGGACAAGCTGGCTTTGTGAAGAATGCATTATTAGTTTTTCAATCAAATACAAAAAGCGGTGATTATCAAGATGAAATGAATAGTACAAATTTCAAAAAATGGGTGACTGATAGACTTCTACAAAATCTACATCGGCCAACATTAATCATAATGGATAATGCCCCATATCATAGTATTTCTATAAACAAATGCCCGAATTCAAATAATAAAAAGGCTGATATGCAAAAATGGCTGTCAGAAAACAATGTTGAATTTAGTGAACATTTCACAAAACCGCAAGTCTACGAATTAATCAAAAGGCACAAACCAAAACCTATTTACGAAATAGATGAATTATTGAAAAGTAACGGACACAGCGTGTTAAGGTTACCACCATACCATTGCGATTTAAATGCAATCGAAATGATTTGGAGCTCTATGAAAAGAAATGTAGCAGATCAGAATATTTGTAGATCAAATTCTGAAATGCCTACATTGATTGCAGAAGCTTTTGATAAAATAACAGTTACGGAATGGCAAAAGCATTGCAATCATGTAAAAAAAATTGAAAACGAGTATCGAAAAAGGGATGGATACTTAGACGAGGCTTTCATCATTAATTTAGGTAGTGATAGTGAAAGTGAAAGTAGTGACTCTGATGATGATGAAATGACATATGAATTAAACAATTCCGGTGATATAAGAATACCTGGAATATCTCCGTTAGAGAACACTTGGCATACATTTTATGTAAATGATCATAATTATTGTATAAAAATATAAAGATTTTTAATGGCACTATTTGTTTACTTTTTAGTGAAGTAACATTTATGTTACATAAGGCGTGTTCAGGGAGTCACTATTAACGCTACTTTTGCTATTTTCTGTCAGATGCGTGAACAAAAAATAGCGAAAGAAAGCGAAAGTAGTGAAAACCGTGACACCCTGAACACCTCTAATATGTGCATATTATTTTTACCCACTTTATTGCAAAAAATATTTACTAGCAACACTAACAGCGACGCTGCCAGCGGGCCAGATAAGTTTGCGGGACTGTATGTGCTATTCAATACTCACCCTAGAGCGGGATTCATCCAATACACACTATATATTTATTACGTAACTGTTAATTTTAGTAATTATGTATATTGAGCACGCGTTGAAATCTTCTTAAATCAATTTATGTCGACCGGCCGCGGAAACAGCTGTTAGCCTCTCTGTGTGCCGCTTGCGCAGCCCAGACCCTTACCCCGCGTCATATGCGTGCCTGCTCACTCATGAACCGTCTCGCTCTCACCTATTATTAATTAAAACACCACTACCTTATGCTGTAGTTACGTTCCGTTACAATATACACTATCTACAAAGTACTCTAGTATATACAAAGGTACTCTCGAGCACAGAGTACCTTTGTATATACTAGAAATAACTGAGTCTAATTTCCGCGATGGTGGCATCGGTCAAAGGACAGCGGCGGCGTGAGAATCCCCGCCTTATTCGTTTGAGCCGCCGCTCAGCTGACGCTACCTATACACCATTGGACCGAGTTCAGGGTTTATGACTGAGAGGATGACCTTAGTTTACTGGTAGAATAAAGTCAGTAGTTCTAAAGATTTTTGAAATCTAAATGATTGAATATTGATATGAAATATTATTTTTACTGTAGAATTTAATCTAAGGTGTTTTGTAATTTATTCTTAGTGGTATCTGCGTATTCTACTTCATATCCCTACCAATTATAGTACAGGGTTTTAACACACTGTATAGATTGGTTTGATTTGAACCCTTTCACGTGGCAGTTCAACCAAATGTGACGGCGCTTTACTTCCAGGAAGATCCAGATTATTTTGGACTTTAGAGAGTCGTACCACTTTTATTCCCGTTACCTATTTTAATCTATCTATCTTAGATTAAGGATTGGTCTCCGCTGCGCTCCAACTAGATACCGCAGGCGTACCCAAGTGGGCGTACTCGAACCAGTCTCAAACAATGTGTGACGTTAACATGCCACATGTTTTGTTAAACTTTGCTAATAATTGAAACTAAAATGCGGGGTGGGTAATAAAACTTTGTAAAAAGAATACTGAACACACAAAAGAATACTGACACAGACATCATGCTTCAAATTCGGCCGCTTTTAACCCGCCATAGATCAATACATAATTTGCTTAGAATAATATTCTAAGATCAAATATTTTGAGTGTAGGTCCGGCCGCGGCTCATACCGACCTGTCAAAATATGAACTCGCGCAACAGTCTTACGGCGCATTCGGTCGTCATGCCTTAAGAATATTATTTACAATACTAATCGTCGACCAGTGCCGGGAGAAACTTGAGTCTTCTATCGAGTCCTCTCTTGAGAAGATCGGGAATGCGGTAAATTGAAGCTTATCCAATTTAACCCCCAGAAAGCCGCATTTGTCGTATCACCGCTCTACGAGAACACTTCCCTTTAAGCCTCGCCTAGTATCGGTATACTGGGTCTCGAAATCTCGAGCGATTGTCTTTTGACTTCGAAGAAGCTGGTCGTCATAAATAGGGCACGGCAATATTTCAAGCCGGCTCACATTCTAGCGCTCTAAAGAGAGCAGGTACGGCTAGATATGGAGTATTGCTGTCATCTCTGGTCTGGCGCACCCCAGTATCAGCTCGATCCATTTGACCGCAGGCAATGCAGAGTGAGTGTGAACGGCTGGATCACTTGGCGTTGCGTAGAGACGTCGCTACATAGTATGTCTTCTACCGCATTTTTCACGGGGAGTGTTCCAAAGAGCTGTTTCACCTGATTCCTGCCGCCGAATTCCACTTTCGCACGACACAGAAAAATGTTTTTTATTCAATAATAAAAATTATAACTCTCCTTTGCCACAATTTTTTATGAGAGACTATAATATTCTGAAAATTATTGACAACATTAACAGTCATAAAAACTTTAAATATCTTAAAATAACATAATTCTTATATTATTGAAGTAACTCTGTTTGCGACATCACAGTAGTATAGAATTAATTTGTGTATTATTCCAGAAGTGAGGGTAAAGGTAAATAACTTTAAAAAACATAAGAAATTGTTAAGATTTGCAAGATCGACATCTCAAGTCAATTTCCTAATATGCAAACATTAGGGTTGAGCAGATTATCAACTGGAAAGTAGATCCTGTAGATGAAGCGACTTCCTGAGAGTTGAACAAAGCATACAAGATTTTATGACGATACGTCACTCGAACGGTTAGCTCAGTTGGAAGAGCATTCGCACGGAACGCGAGAGGTCGTAGGTTCAAGTCCCGCATCGTCCATAAAATTTAGTTTTCAAATTTTATTTGTGTATGAATATTGTAACCGAGGTTCTCGGGGGTGCAGAGAACGAATTCGGGTTTGTCGTAAGCTGCATTTGCGTGTCTTTTGTTCGAGGTCACAAACCTTCAAACACCGTCTTATCTAAGTACAAAGTTGAAGTGGTTGGCAGCAACCAGGCCTCAATGTTCCTGGCAATGCTCGTTGCAACTGGAAACAGAGCGTCATTTCTCTGCTACATTTAAAGGCAGTTTTCGATATGCAGCGACGAAATGTTGGAATAATATTCCACCACCAATCCGGAGCCAGCGTAGTTTACCTAGTTTTAAAGCTAAATTAAAGAAATTTATTTTTGAGCACCAAAAATAGAGGAACTGTTTACTATAGACACCAGTGCAATCTAGTTTGCTTGTTAAAATGTTTGTATGTATAATATTATCTTGAACTATAGTTACATGAGTTAAGGTTAACGAAGAACCTGCGTCCTAAGATAAAACGTGTAAAAAGTGTAATTAGAAAGGCGTGCGCTACTTATGGCATTTGTGTGTGGCGTCATTTAGTGGTCCCACTGGAAAATCAGCGCTGGTTGCGACAGTAATCAGCATTATGCTGAAGTGTGACCAATTTGTGACAAACACTCCAAAAACCATTGTTTTTTTATATATTTTTTTTCTATTATAATATTATGTTTGTTACAAATAAATATATTTCTTTCGTTCATTACCAAAACCTACAATTATCCTTTTCCCGAACGTTTATATTCATCTCATTATCTTGAAATTTTTGACGGTTTCATTTCTACCACGTGTGAATTGCACACATGTTTTTTATTTTAATAAAAATATGGATTACAGTATAATACTGTTGCGTAGCAACCCTTCGAAGTATATGACGAGAGTTGTCAAACTTCAAGACATTGTTAATTTCAACAGGTCCGTCAGCATTACTCGTAGCTCAGTGGAAAAGTGTTTACTTTAGACGCTGTAGACCGGGGTTCGATACACCTACCAGGTATGGATTTTTTTGGGTTTTGTGAAGTTAAAGGAAATTTCTAGTTAGTTCAGGATCAAATCGAACAGAAAAAAAGGGATGGAAAATGTGTAAGCAGGATAAAAATAGTTAAAAGAATTTTCTAGTACAATTTAAATTTAAAGATGGAATGGGAAAATCATTTTGAAAATAGAACGGATCCGGGGGTATATAAGCCGTACTAAGCGTGGCCTACAGCAGTTCTAGTTCTGACTCGAAAGTGTAAAGAAGAAGAAGAAGTAGTGAAAAGTGGAAGTGTTCTAAGAAGAAGAAGACAGAAGAGAAGTAGTGTTCGGTGCAGTGTGACGCGTTGAAGGTACCGCCGCCCACAAGAGGAACAGCGGCAGACCGGCGAAGTGCAAGTTCAGAAAAAGTGAACGCAAATAAAGACTCGTTCCTATAAGCGGAGTATTATTTCCAATCCCTGACCCACTCCCGTGTCAATACGTTATTACTTTGTAATCCATATTTATACAATAAACATTTATCAATATTATCTCAAAAAAGCAAGATTACGAGAAAACCCTGATGAATTCTTCAAATACACTGGCCTGCAAAAGTAAGTATCACACTTTTCAAATTAATTTTTTTTCTTAACTATAGAAGGTAGAGATTTAAGATTAAAAACGTTTTGTTGCAAATTTTTATAGGCTTTAATTCTTAGAAACTAAAATTATACATTATTAACATTTTTAGCTTAAAAAAGATAAAACAATGAAAATAGACATTTTTAGTTTAGTGTAAAAAAATTCAACTAAAATGTATTACATGTTATTTAATTTTTAATAACTGGTATTGCCTCCTCGAGCTCTGATTACAGCTTCGAGCCGGTTTGGCATACTGAACACTAGGTTTCGGAGCCGATGTTGGGGAATATTCTCCCATTCTTCTACCAGGGCCTGCTTTAGTGCCCTGAGGGTAGTAGGTGGTGGTCTGCGATTTCTGACTAGCCTCCCAAGCTCATCCCAGGCGTGTTCAATCGGGTTGAGATCAGGACTTCTTGATGGCCAAGCCATCACGCTGATACCGACCTCCTGAATATACTCTTGTACGATATGAGCCGTGCGTGGCCGGGCATTATCATGCATCAGCATCGATCCATCACCCATATTTGCTAAATACGGCCCTGCATACTCATTGAGAATCTCTTGAGCATATCTTTGCCCAGTGAGGGTGCCATTTTCTATGGCTACTAGCTCTGTGCGACCTTCTGAAGATATGCCAGCCCATACATGTATACTGCCTCCACCGTATTGGACTCTTTCTGAGATGCAGGCTTGAAGGTATCGCCCACCAGGTCGCCTGTAAACACTTCGCCTTCCATCAGAAGTGTAAAGGGAGAATCGAGACTCATCTGCAAACAAAATTCTTGACCATTCTTCTTCATCCCACTGCATGTGTTCACGGGTGTATCGCAGTCTCGCTACTCGATGCTGTCTCTCGAGTTTTGGGCCACTCGCTGGTCTTCGGGGTTTCAAATTTGCTTCAGCAAGTCTTCTTCTCACTGTACTGTCACTAATGTAGTCCCTCCGGGTCGAAGTAGCTTTTGCTGGACTTCAACTGCATTTTGGTGGCGATTTCTTAACACAGTGGAAATAATATAACGATCTTCTCGGGCACTGGTACACCTGGGTCTGCCATTACAAGATCTCCTCAGATGGTGTCCAGTCTCTTCGTATCTTCGCTTTACCTTGTGGACCGTTCGTACCGTCACACCCACCATTCTTGCAATGCGACGCATACTGATGCCTAGTTCCAGAAAAGCCAAGATCTTAGCACATTCTTCAACTGAAAGAGGCATGATAAATAAATGTTATGTGCTTTTTAGCATAAATTTTTAAAACAAGACCCATCGATCTTGAAAAAAATTTAAAACAGAAAGAAAAATGTGAATGGTAAAATTGTAATTCGGAAACGTCCACTTTGAAAAAGGAATGGTTTTGTTTTTGAAGTGTTTTTTTCAGCCAATTCTTAAAATAAGGTTACCGACTATAAAGTTTTTATGTACAAAATTAAATTCTCTTTGGAGTCCTTTTTATTTAGAAAGTATATCTTGTGAACTTAAAACGTTATCCCAATTTTAAAAGTGTGATACTTACTTTTGAAGGCCAGTGTATTACAGGATGTCAGTGAAATCATTTGATGAGCTTCATAATGGCATACGAGAGAAAATTAAATTTGTTAGCTACGACGAGTCTACAGACGTCCACTCGCTACAAAACAAAGCTCGCGCGAATCTGAATAGAAATTTCCGTGCGTGTGCGGCGTTTGACCCGAAATGTACGCGAGAGCTGCGTTCGGGATGACGTCGTTTGATTTTTTTCCGTTCTCACGAACCGAACGTTAGGTTTTTTTTCCGTTCGGAAACAATAATGCAGGGCGCAAACGTTCGGAAATCGGATTAGGTTTCCCGATCAGGAATTCAGATTCGGAATTCCGTGAGACTAGCGCAAACGTCCGGTTTTTTTGTTCGGATTTTTTTACGAACAGTACCTACGAATGCACATGCAAGTATTATCATGGACGACGAAGACGAATTGATGTCTATTGCACTTTTACTGGCGCTAAACAAGAAGAAGAGGAATCGTCGTTACTGGGTACACCCGTTGAATTCTCGGAGATTAACAGATAATCAATTTTATCTCAAAAGAGCAAGATTACGAGAACACCCAGATGTATTCTTCAAATACTACAGGATGTCAGTGAAATCATTTGATGAGCTTCATCATTATGAATACGAGAGAAAATTAAATTTGTTAGCTACGACGAGTCTACAGACGTCCACTCGCTACAAAGCTCGCGCGAATCTGAATTGAAATTTCCGTACGTGTGCGGCGGTTGAACCGAAATGTACGCGAGAGCTGCGATCGGGATGACGTCATTCAGTTTTTTCCGTTCTTACGAACCGAACGTTAGGTTTTTTTTCCGTTCGGAAACAATAAGAATAATGTGCGCCTTCTTGAATATTTTGTATGTAATTAGAGCATTCAGGTTTCCGAATCTTCCTGATCAGGAAACCTAATCCGGTTTCCGAACGTTTGCGCCCAACCTTAATGTGCTTATGAAAATATAGAACATTATCAAGAATATATTGAGATGCAACAGTCGAAATGTTTATTTCTTTAACCTCATATGTCGCAAAACTAAACCTATTCGCCAATCCTTCAATAAATCCTTCTTGAATATGAGTATTTTCTGTTATGTTTCTTTTTTTAAAAAAAAGAAGAAGTTCGTATTCGTTTCAGTTTTTATGAAATAAACTAAAAAAGTTGTTTTATGTTCGATCACTATTACCAAATCACTATTTGGTTTGTAATTTAATTTGATCTAATTGGAACTCAATGTAATAAAATGTCTAGATCTCATTAATTAAAATTTTTCATTTTGTTAATTGTCATGATCATAATATATTTCCCAAATTTTCTATTAATAATTCAGTTTCCTAGATTGGACCAATAGTGTTATAGGACTATGTTCCAATGATGGAGACCCTAGTGTTCCAATTGATCCTTTCAAGTGGTCCATTTAAAGAAAAAAAAATGGTAAAAGTAAATATATTTCTGTTAGTATTCAAATGAATATATCCTACGTTTGATGGGGAAAAGTCAATACATATATTATCTATTCTAGTACTTCTAGAGTTCTTTCGATGAAGATTTTTTGAGAAAACGAGCTTTAAATAAATAATAGTTTAAAAAAACCTAAAAAACACGCTTTATGTAAAATTCAACTAAAAATAGAAAATAAATTTTAATAAATTTAAATTGACAATAGGGTTTAAAAAAAAACTATTATTTATTTTTCATTTTTAGATAAATTTTTCAGATAGAATGAAGGGATTTTAATATTTGCGAATAAAAATATTTTAGTTATATTGAAAGATCACTTAATTCAGCTAGCCGGAGATCACCAAACTAGTTCTTATAAAAATTAGGAATCCGTAATAAAATTGCTATTTTGTAACACAAGGTATAAAATCGAAAACCTATTTTTGCGTGCGCTGCAAAAACTATTGACAATAGAACAAAATGATGTACAGGCTATAATATAGGCAATATTTTATTACTGAAAAAACTATCGCGTGAATTATACTTTATATGGCTAAACAACGTTTGCCGGGTCAGCTAGTTATATATATTGGCAAAAATCTTATTTTACAAATTGAATTTATCAAATTAGTGTATTGTCATCGGTCCTCTGTTTTTATTAATGTTATTATTTAATGTTTGCTCAGTTAGTTTTAGAAGCCTGCCAGTATTCTTATCACTTGCTTTTGTGTCTAGTGAGCACTGTGAGCTGTAATAACACTTTGAGCATCTTTGATTTTAAAGAAATCTCACATGTCTTCACACTTTCAGGATATGAAATATTATGAACTTGTTCAAGAGGTAGGTAGTTGGTACAAAACAATTACCAATATATAAGAAGCACTTTCCACCTCCAACATCACATAGTTTTAATAGGGCATATAATGTTATGTATGTTATATTACAGGGTGTCCCAGAAAGAATGGATAACCAAATCATCACTATAAAAACATCGGGTGGACATAAATCGAGCTTTATTCACAACAGGTGTTCAAATTGTCTGCCACCGAATCTAATACACGCTCGACATCTTTTACTAAAGGCTCTACTAAGATAACGTGCACAGCGTCATTCATTTATTTTTGAAACGGCCTCTTGAACACGGTTGCGTAATTCCTCCAAATTTGAAATTGTTCTCGAGTACACTTTTTCCTTTAGACAGCCCCAGTAAAAAAGTCCAGTGGGTTTAAATCCGGGGATCGAGGAGGCCACAAAATGGGACCGAAACGACCAATCCATTTATTTGGATATGTGGCATATAAATAAGAAGGACGTTTGTATCATAATGTGCAGGGCAGCCATCATTCTGTAGCCAATGGGATTCCCTTACCTCCTCAGGCACTTCTTCCATTAAGTTCGGGAGATCATTTTGCAAAAAAATTAAATAACTATGAGAAGATAAATTTCCCGGCAGTTCGAAAGAACCAATACCAAGAACCGGCTAATATGGTAAGAATGATATTTATTTATTTTCAGTACACGGTGCACGGTCGTTTTCGGGATTTCAGTACGCCGTGATATTGTTCTTACAGAGGTCGACGCGGCTTGCTGAGTTTCGTCAAGCACAATGTCTTGAGTATTGATATTCGCTAGTCTTCCGGAGCTCGTACCACCAATGCCACTGCCAGGTATTCTGCCTTCCGAATAACATCTGTGGACTCTCACGAATACACGGTAATCTGGATGACGCGCATTAGGATATCTTTCTCTATAAAGGGCTGCAGCAGCACTTGCGTTGCTCCTGCACTCACCATAGATAAAGTGCATATTGGCGTATTCTTGTGCCGTATATTGAATCCGCCGCATTTTGATTCACTGAGTCAGTTTAAATACAAGCCAAGTCGTCATAAAATCACCAAACAAAGTCCAAATCAGTAAGCAAAACGAGTAGTCCAATAAATAGCCAGAAATCGTCGTTATAACACTGATTCCAACTCACGGTGAAATGCGAAAGGAATGCACACATGCGATACCGAACAAGTCGAGAGACGCACTAAATAACTAAACTAAGTAAATGTCTTTGCTATGTATCTGAAACCGATCCGATAATGACCAAACCGGTGTACCGAGCGAAAAAGTCTTTTCTCTCACTCGCTCATACTCTACTAAATCAACCTATTCTTGTCTCGTGTAAACAACATATGGGCTTGGGCCACGCCCAGGTAGTAAATAGCAACCATCCCTAGTACAATAAAAAGGGATCTTTTTGTGCAACGCTATTGTCAATGTTACCGTTTAAGACAATATACGAGGGCTGCACTAAAAGTATCGGGAATCAAGGAAGTGACACAACATTACTATTTAAAAATGTATTTATTGCTTTTCGAAGTATTCTCCGCGAAATATGACCCCAACCATTCCATTCGGAAGTTGGGGTCTCCAAAATGGCCGTTTGGTAGGCGTCCACAGCTTCTTCAGGTGATGAAAATCTTTGACCACGCAATTTATTCTTTATTTTAGGAAAAGTATAGAAATCATTAGGGCTTAGGTCGGGGCTGTACGGCGGATGGTCTAATAATTCTATGTTTTCTTGCTCTAAAAATTATTTTGTTCTGTGCGCGGTGTGAGAACTCGCATTGTCGTCATGGAGGATGATGCGGCGGTTGCAGTTCTCTTTACGGAGTTCAGAAACGACCTGTGGCAAACAAATGCTAGCATACCATTCTGCATTAACCGTTCTTTGTCCCTCAAGAGGAAGAGTCGCAAAATGGCCGGTTTTTGAGACAAACGTGGCCACCATTTTTTTTTGCAACACTCCGTGAACGATAAATTTTTGTTGGCTTTAACTCATTTTCGAACACCCAAACTAGTGACTGGTTTTTTGTTTCAGGTTCGTACGCGTATATCCAGGATTCGTCACCTGATACGATGTTGTATACAGCATTTGAGGATCCTGCTTGGAATCTCGTTGGAGTTCTGACGCACCAAGTAACGCGAGCCGCTTTTTGCTCTTCACAGAGCAAATGCGGTATCCATCGGGAAAACAACTTTTACACCTAATTGTTCATGCAAGATTATTTGTATTTGACTCATGCCAATGTCTAAAGTTGCCTGAATTTCGCGGTATGTCACATGTAGATCTTCCTCAATCAGCTTACGCACAGCATCAACGTTTTCTTTGGTGACTGCATTTTTTGGACGACCTTGACGGGGATCATCACTGAGCGTGACACGTCCACGTTGAAATTCAGCAAACCAGCGATAAATTGTGGTTTTGGATGGGGCTTCATCACCAAATGCAGAAATCATCCGGTCAACACACTGTTTTTGTGTTAAACCACTTCGAAAGTCATAATAAATCATCGCTCTAGAATTTTCTCGAGTCAATTCCATTTTCTCAACGACTAAACAAGTTTGAAAACACCTTGTGACAAGACCGAGAATCTTTTTTTAAATATATAAAATATGGTATTCGCTTTTTAAAACCAAGGAGTTTTCAATTAATAAGATTTTAATATGACAGGAACAGTGGAAATATTCCATTCCCGATACTTTTAGTGCAGCCCTCGTAAAATATCATTTTACAATTTTCTGTCTTATTTACTCTTTTTGCATCTCAATAGCAATAACTTCGTAGTGGTATTAAATAAAATGATGTATTATACCATTTTGTAAACTGTATGAACTGCGCATTTTTTTTGTAATAGCTGGCCACTTACGTTTTCATACTTTTTATTTACATGAAACTCTCAAACTATGCCAAAATTATTTTGGTATCAAATTTCATGTCAAAAACTCAAGTTCTTATTTTGTTTTTGAAAAAAGTATCATAGATACTTATATTATTTAATGTATTTCTAGTAGTATATTCTATCAGGAATAAGATGACATCAAAAACGCCACAAATTTCATTACTTTGTGGGTGTTGTGCGTTTGAATGTGAAGTAGAGTAAAAAAAACGTATGTTTTTCTAAGGAAATCATATTTTGGGTATCACTTGGAATAATTTTTTTTAGATATTTTTTCTGAGCGCTGGAGAGCTGTACCTTGTGGGGTTCAAGGATTATCCATTCTCTCTGGGACACCCTGTACAATTAAAAAACTCGATATTATTTTCACTATCTATTTACAATATTAAATAATTCAACACTACTTCCCATATTTTTCTACAGCCTTCCTCTCAATTTCTAACATTTTTTCGTGCAGTATTAAGCTATTTTTAACTTCAAAATATGTAATTATTGATGATGCCACCACTTGTATGATACTGATTACAGCCAGGGTTCCTGTGAAGGGCCTTGTCATTTTTCTAACAAGCTGTAACAATGCCTTTGGTTGAGTAATCTCTGGTATTCTTGCTGTATTATACTTGTTGGTAAGCTAAAACAAATGTTTTTATTTTATAACAATGTGTGCTTTATTATTTTACAGAATACAAGTTTATTTTTTACAGCACCATATTGTGTGAAATACCTAATCGCAAAAATTCAAAAAAGGAATCAGTTTACCACGGACTAGCAAAAAAATAAGGACTCCGTGTCACGTTACATAACAGAGTAGCACCAAAACAAGCCGATTAACGTGTAAATACATAGCCCCACGCACACACTTGCACTACTACAGGCCGATAGGCGGCCATTATGAGAATTGTCATCGACTGTGACAGATCAGTTTGCGTCTCAATAAAATATTTTAAAAATGCCGTCGTGCGTTGTGGAAAAGTGAAAAAACGATACTATATAAGTATTTGTGGCCATATATGATTATTTAAGGGAGAAAAAATTGTGTAACTAGTATCCCCCGTAACCGCACATACACTAGCATAACTGTGCTTCACTTCACGCCGCGGAGTCCTTCTTTTTTTACTCATCCGTGTCTGTTTACATGTAGTTTGGACGAATGTTTCTTGTTTAAATGTTATGCTAAGCACCATGTAATCGAGGTTTAAAAAAAATGAAAGCTTTTCCATGACAGACTACTCTGAAAAACAAAATTTTAAAACAATTTAAAACCAATTAGTAAATCATACAGAAAAATAGGCCCAAATATGATTATCTTATATATAAAATTCTCGTCACAATGTTAGTTACCTTACTCCTCCGAAACAGCTTTACTGATTTTACCAAATTTTATATGCATGTTCAGTAGGTCTGAGAATCGGCTACTATCTATTTGTCATCTCCTAAATGTTAGTGGTGGTCCACGAAATTTTTTTTAATTTTTATTTTTTTATGATAGCATTAAATAATACATACAGCCCTAAATACGGCCTAGTGCCGCTATGTTTCGCATGGGTTAGTGTCGATGACCGGACCAACAAAGATTATGAAAGCGGTCCTTAAAGAGATAGTACCTACCCAGGAGGGTACTGTTTTTTCCAGAGTCGGAGAATCCCTCCCCGAGCACTTTAGCTCGGGCTGCCCTTCGTATTCTGGGGGGGCACAGAACCGCGCATATTCACCGCTCTTTGACAACACTTCCCTTAAAGCCTCGCCTAGTATCGGAATACTGGATCTCGAAATCTCGAGCGATTACCAATGTCGTGGCCATCTGGAGGGCAATGCCAAATTGGCTTCAAAGAAGCTGGGCGTCATTAATAGGGCACGGCAATACTTCAAGCAGGCCCACATTCTAGCGCTGTACAAAGCGCAGGTCCGGCCACACATGGAGTATTGCTGTCATCTCTGGTCTGGCGCACCCCAGTATCAGCTCGATCCATTTGACCGCGTGCAACGCAGAGCAGCTCAAATTGTCGGGGACCCAGTGCTCTGTGAACGGCTGGATCACTTGGCGTTGCATAGAGACGTCGCTTTATTGTGTGTCTTCTACCGCATTTATCACGGGGAGTGTTCCGAAGAGCTGTTTAACCTGATTCCTGCCGCCGAATTCCACCTTCGCACGACACGCCACAAGTTAGGATATAATCCCCACCATCTGGATGTGTGGCGGTTCTCCACAGTGCGGTTTTCAAGGAGCTTTCTTCCAACTACTACAAAGCTGTGGAATGAACTTCCTTGTTCGGTGTTTCTGGGACGATACAACATGGGTACCTTCAAAAAAAGCGCGTACACCTTCCTTAAAGGCCGGCATCGCTCCTGTGATTCCTCTGGTGTTGCAAGGGATTGTGGGCGGTGGTGATCAACTTAACAACAGGTGACCCGTACGCTAGTTAGTCCTTCTATTCCATAAAAAAAAATTCAACCCTCTACGATCAACCCCTATTTTTGTATTGCGATTTTTATATTATTCTGTTCCATCCACAAATCCGCTATAGGGTTGCAATATGGCAATGGATCAATACTTACAATAATTGTAGTATGATAAATTTGGTAGGTCTGAGAATCGGTTCCATCTAGTTTTTACACCCCAAAAATTTTTTTATTACTTTAGATTGCAATACAATGTTTGCTGGGTCAGCTAGTTTAATAAAAAATCATTAGCGACACTATGAATACAGAGTTGGCCAACTAATTCAAACAGCCCACTGCCCATCTTCAACAAGTTAAGAACATTCCTGGGATGTTCTGTAAGCTGATTACTTACAAAGGGTTCCTTACAAAGTCTGAAAAAACTTACCATTAATGAGGTGAGTGGAGCTAAAATCATAGGATATACCAACCCCAGTCCTACTTGAACAGCACCAGATCTCACTTCATAACATATTGGGCAATGATTATTTTTCAACAACAGAAGATCAGATGAAACAATCTGCAATTAATTAATAAAGAAATAACAAATAAAGTAATTGGAATACTTAGAAGAGACAGACAAAAAAAATTATTGAAAATCTTTTTTAATTAAGAAATTAGGAGGACAGAGTTATTATATATTCATGTGTATAAAATTGCAAAAGCTCCAAATGAAATAAAGGAAATCAGGGAAGATGTCTATAAGTGGCAGAGCGCCCCAAGATCTCCAATATCCCTCAATAGAACACAATGGAAACAGTTAACGAGATAGGCACCCTTACTAAACATTTATTTTGGGCTATTATTTAGTAGAAATTTATAAACTGAAATTGCCATATAATAAATTAGTATTCTATTAGGTATCTATAAATGGTTAGGTATGTTCCAGCTCTGTACATATCTAAATATATATAAATTATGTGAAACATTGTTTGTCAGCTATGGACTCCTAAACTAATGAACGGATTTCAATGGGGATTACTTCATGGAGTGCAGTTTGGTCCAACTTGAGAGATAGGATAGTTTTTATTTTGATTTGGGATCCATAATTATTTTTATTTTCAATATTTGTTTTGTATTTTCTATGAGAGAATAACTCATAGAAAATACAAAACAAATATTATAATATATAATCATTATAACAACAAAGAGTATTTTTTATGAAATAATTCTTGATGTTTTTAATTATTATTGGCAAATTCCTATAAAACAGTATTTTATTTTATTATCTACAACATCTGTCGGGTCAGCTAGTTGATATATAATAAACAAATTTGTCTTACATATCTATGAAATAGTGCTGTCAACGAACCAGGCATCAAAGTGAGTGGTATGACAGAGGAGAAATATCCATATGTTCCTAGCTTTAATTTGTTTCGGTAATGGCGGTTCATTATTGCTCCTGATACAGCATTAATTACTCCGAGACAAACTGCGCCACTACGAAGAGCCCAACTAAAAAAAATGTTTAAAATCAATATTATGATAAATTATATAAATATATTCAAATGAAAATAAGGGAGCTTCTAAGAAGCAGTTGATACCAATAGAATCCAAAGAATCATGTAAAAATCATATGCATGTAACCAATACTTAAAATGTAATGTAATATGTTAAAATGATAGTTTTTATACAAAAATAAGATTAATTCAGTACTATTGATGTTAACATACACATCAGAAACTGGTTCCCAATTATAAACAATGCTCCAAACGTATTCAGTAGCTTCATGCTCGGTCAATACTACTGCATCTTCTGGTATTTGTGATGATTTCATCAAAGCCATCACGTAAAGTCAATGTAAAATTAAATATGTCGAAAAACGGAGAATTGCTTAAATAAAACCTAACGATTTAATTAATATCAACAGTAGGAACATTACGAAATGCGAGTTCAGTGATGTGATAAATGAAATTAAATGAATGGCTCAGGCCATTCAAGATGATTCAGATCCTCAAAATATTTCAAATCTAAATGCACATGTAGTTTTGAAGTCAGCACAATAATTATATCCTCTCTTGGTGATCTCTTGATTGCACTTAGACACTACCAAGTACCACTACGTTCAGTACTAGGTGACCAAGAGGTAACCGTACTAGGCATAGGTACTAAGGTAGCTGTCAGTCTGCTGATTGCTCTATTGGTCATTACTCATTGCCAAATGTAAACTCACAGTTGTCACAACTAGACACTCTTCAAAATCAGCTGTTTTGCTTCTACGTTGTAGTCCCTTGTCGTAGATAGAGTATAAAGGTAGTGAACGTAGTGTTTTATTGTGAATTATTAATTTATATGTGAATTTAAATTCTCTTTCGTACCTATATAGGGCCTAGACGTTCATGATAAAGCCTCATGCTTGCAAATTATCATTTTTACCACAATCATTCGCGTGATACGATAAATATATTCTTTGATTTAGTTATCGGCGCAAATACTACAACACACCTATTATAAAAACGAGAATAATTTAGTTTAACTAATTTTACTTAAAATTAGTTCATAAATTACATTGTGATGTAAAATTATTGTAAAAACAACATGAATGTAAAACACGAGCACGTGCGCCGGGTCCTATAAATACAACCCGCACGATCGACGCGGGAGTCAGGTGTCGCGGTCTCTAGACCACCTTTACAAAATAAACGGACCGACCGCACCTACGCCAGTTGTACCTCGCGAAGTCAAATTAATTTGAAAAACCTGTAAACCGCGAAAAGCCCCCGGGCACGACGACATACAGAACATACTTCTAAAACACCTCCCTTCAAAAGCAATAGACACCTTAGTTAATATATTTAATGCGTGCCTTCGTCTTACCTATTTTCCCTCGTCCTGGAAAATAGCAGTAATCACCGCGATACACAAACCGGGAAAAGATCCCACCTCCCCTGCGAACTACAGACCAATTAGTTTACTTTGCACACAAAGTAAAATATTAGAAATTTTAATTAATAATAGAATAAACTCACTTATAGAATCAAACCTACCTGAGGAACAATTCGGTTTCCGAAGGTCACACGCGACTACTCACCAACTGGCGCGCGTAGTCGAACATATAACACACCAATTTAATTTGAGACACCAGACTGGTATGGTTCTACTCGACCTTGAGAAAGCCTTCGATACCGTCTGGCATGATGCCTTAGTTCACAAATTATTCGAAGCACAAGTCCCCTTTGAATATTGTAGAATAATAAAATCATTCCTTACGAATAGATTTCTTAGAGTTAGAGTCAAAAATAGTTTATCCCCCCCACATCCAGTAGTAGCAGGTGTTCCACAGGGCTCCATCATCTCACCGAGGGCATTTTTACTCTATATGAGAGACATCCCAAAACCTCCGAACACGGTCCTCGCCCTGTACGCTGATGACACAGCTTATCTGTGCAGCAGTAAGAACATCAAATCTATAGTCTCCCACCTTAATCTGTATTAACTACATACACAATGTAGGGCTGTCCCTACATTGTGTAAGCAACTACTTCTCTAAGTGGAAGCTTAAAATCAATGACACAAAGACCGAGGCGGTTCTTTTCTCATACAAAACTTCCCGTAAACTCAATATCTCTTTAAAGCCACATATTAATAACCACCCGGTCGAATGGCAGTCACAGGCTAAATACCTAGGACTTATCCTCGACCGGAAACTTTCCTTCATGCCTCATATTAATTACGCCCGCTCTAAGGCACTTACTGCCTTGAGCCTGTTGAGACCCATTTTCTATAGGAATTCCACTCTCTCAACTAGTAACAAGCGTCTACTATACCAGTCCTACATACGCCCGGTCATGACATACGCAAGTCCGGTATGGATTAACACAAATCAAAACAATTATCGTAAACTACAAACTGTGCAAAATAGATCCCTTAAAACCATCTACCGGACCCACCCGCGTACAAATCTTAAACGACTTCATGTAAAGAAAAACATCCCAACATTAGAACAACACAGACAAGAGATATCTCATAGCTTCTACAGAGGGCTACGCCGACTGAAGGACGGAATAAACCCCGCCCTCCGGTCGACTTGTAGTCGTAAGTCACTCACAGAGTACTGCCTCAGCATAAAACGTTATAAACATGCATTACCACATTACAACTGGTTAGAGCTCACAGAACACTAGCGTATACACACACACACACTCACGCACACAGAGTTCTAGCTAGGTCTGAATAAATGTAAAACCAAGATATTGTAAATTGGTTTAGTTATAAGAATTAAATAACGGCGAAAACTGGCCTCCTATTCCCTCTCCTTCCTTCCCTTTCCCAAGATCCCCCCCCCACCCCACACCCCTCTTATATTTATATATTATATATGTATGTATACATATCTATGTCTTTATTCACCTTAGTTTTTAATTTAGTTTTTTAAGTTCTAGTCATTAGTCTTAAGTTAGGTTAAGTGATAGGTTACGATTAATATTACGTTATTCAATAGCAAATAGCCAGCTTTTCCCAGTTTCCTGGATTCCCCCCCCCCCACAAACCTCATGTATTAGTTTTTTAAGCATAATAAAGTTTTATCCCTCAATACGTAGATAGGGTTGTAGAAATAAGTTTTCTGATACCTACATATATAAGGCTTATTTGTAAATTGCTTTAATAAGTAGATTTAAGTAATTATGTATATATATTTTAATACCAAATATTGAAATTTTGAATTTGAATTTTTTTTTTGACGCGGGAGTCAGTCGTGCTCGGGCTGTCGTACGGTACAGACCTCTCTGGGACGTCGTAACGCTGCCCGTTGAATAAACGAAAGTAATAAAATACTTACTCGTGTAGTTTTCTTTGGAAGAACCAATGAGTGATGTTCAGCAAGATAGCAATTGTGATGTCAACAGTAATGACGTTACACCTTTTAAAAACAATACAGAGGTTCTTTCCTCGTCATAGTAATAGTAGAGTAAAGTCATCTTTGTAATTACACTTACGAGTAGAATCGTCTCGATTTTATTATATACAGAACACTGAACGTAGTGTTTAAATTCTCTTTGAAGAAAACAAGATCTCAAGTATAAGTGCATTTTATTTTTCCTTATTTCAAGACATTACAAAAGACAAGTGTTTGCGCCGTTATTGTTCGCATTCAATAGCATATAGCGCCACCTGGGGGGCTGATGTACAATCCGAGCAATTGGCATCACCCTGGTCCTAGTCTTAGTCCTTCGAGCCGGATAGAACCAGCAGCTTTTGCTATATAATTTGCTTTTATTTTTGCTTAGAATCGATTCGCAATTTACACCTATTTCCAACCTTCGCATTGTGTTAATATATTTAGCTACTTACTTTAGTTTATTATATAAATATTTGTTCAATAATAAACACGTTACTCATTAATTTCGCATAATCTAACAGTATCATAACGAAACATACATTTCATAAAAAAGCATTACAAGTTTACAACACATTTTCAATATGGTGCTAGAAACAAAAATCAAACTTGTAGTTGGTAAGAAACAGGCAATATTTTCGCATATAAATGAACTATATAGCACTGCAAAAAAGATTTCTATTGATACAAATACTCGAAGTTCACAAGAATTTATGGCCACGTCGGCGAATATTGAGAAATTATATAGCGAATTTAACGATCTATGTGACCAACATAACGCTTTATTATTGGAACAAAACCCAAAATTTGAATTGAATTTTAACAATTGGACCGCATTTCAAACATTATTTTCTGTTGTACAGCAAACTCGGAATGAGTTATTACAATCTCGTCGTCATCAAGTTGAACCGGATAAATCTAATTCGGTTAATAATGATTGTCGCCTACCACCACTTGACTTGGTTAGTTTTTCAGGACAACCCGAAAGCTGGCCTCTCTTTTATCACAGTTTTAGCACAAACGTTCATAATAATAAGCAACTCAATGATTCGCAACGAGTGCAATATTTGGTAGGCAAGCTAAGTGGAACCGCGCTTAACATTTTTGCAGGTATCATGCCTAATGAAAATAACTATTCGACAATATGGCAGTCGTTAGTTGATAAATACCAAGACAAGCGAGCACTTGGTACTATATATTTAAATAACATACTCGACATTGGGTATGCATCTGAGACCCCCTCCCACCTCAATAGTTTTGTTGAAAAGTTTCATGCGTCTATGTCCGCATTAAAACAATTAGAAATTTCAGATTTAACAGATTTTATTATTCTTCATCTCGCGCTTAAGAAATTAGATACAAATTTAGTACAACGCTTTGAATCATCCATTAAAAAAGATATTCCATCGAGTGCCGACTTAGTTGATTTCATAAGACACCACGTTAACGTTCTAGAACGAATAACCAACACCAGTCGACCAAATAATATATCGAACGTTCAAAGATCTCGTGGAACCGTTTCTAAACCATCGCATAATTCTCATACCTTTGCAATAATACACAATGACAACAACACTTGCAATTTATGTAAAACCGCAAAACATTCTCATATATATCAATGCCCGGATTTTATAAAACTATCAGTTAATGAACGCTTCAATTATATTAAAAATAATAAGTTATGTATTAATTGTTTAAGTTCAAAACATATGGCGATTAATTGTAATTCAAAAAATACTTGCAAGCAGTGTAATAAGAAGCACCACTCATTAATCCATTTTGTTAACAACAAACCGGTTCCGCAACCGCTGATACATACGGAACATCACACAGCTGTAGGCTCGTCCAGTACAGCTGAGCGGCCGCTCGAGGATGGTGCGCAGTCGCTCTGCATGCATTCGGCTAATAGTAACGTCGCATTACGTCATTTGCATAGCTTTGACACTTTATCTATTTTACCAACCGCGCAAGTATATGTTGTGACTGGTGGTCGAAAAAGTACTATAAGGTGCTTAATTGATAGCGCCTCGCAAAATAATATTATCACGCGCGCTTCTTGCATTAGATTAAATTTAGATGTTAAACCTCTCATAAATTCATCGATTAAGACATTAGGGTCTATATCCACTCCTATTAAAGGTTACGTTTCGCTTACAATACAGTCACGTGTTTCAGACGCTCAATACAATTTAATTCTTTTAGTTGTAGATAATATAACTGAACCGTTACCGGCGCACACGATTGACAAGTCGACTGTACATTATTTTGAACATTTATCGCTCGCTGATGAATCTTGGAACGCGCCCGGAAATATAGACGCCATTCTCGGTGCTCAGATGTTCGCTTTTATATTATTGGGCGGTAAAGTTATACCACCACCGCTCGGTCGCTCTGCTCACTCGTCCAGTGTCATTTGCTCAGCACCCCACGCGCTTGAAACAACGCTTGGCTATATTGTTATGGGGGAAATACCTTCCACTCATTCTAACGATATAGTCTGGTCCTTCGGCCCTTTAGTAAATAATTTAAATAACATTTTAGTAAAATTTTGGCAGCTGGAGCAAGTGCCTTCTGTTAATAATATAAGTCCTGAAAATAAGGAATGTGAGCAGATTTTTAAATCAACGGTCGCAAGAAGTTCTTGTGGTCGCTATATCGTTTCGCCTCCTTTTAAGAGCGATCCTAAGTTATTAGGTAATTCGTTTATTTACGCTCAACGTCGTTTGACCGCGTTGGAACGAAGATTCCATGCGTTTCCCGCTTTACGTAAAGCCTACAATGAAGTTATTGTAGATTATATTGAAAATGGATACTTATCAGAAATTCCCTATTCTTTAAACGCTATATCTGACGGCTACTTTATTCCGCATCACGCTATTTTTCGGCCAGATAAATCGACAAAAAAAACTCGCATAGTTTTAGACGCAAGTGCTAAAACCGATTCTGGCGTATCGCTTAATGACTTATTGCATATTGGGCCTAACTTGCAGGCAGATTTATTTACACTTCTTTTAAGGTTTCGTTATTTTGAAATCGCTTTAAACGCAGATATAAAACAAATGTATTTAAGAATTTTTTTGTCAGAAAATGATCGTAAATATCAAAAAATTTTATACCACTTCGCTGATAACGAACCAAATCGCATTTTTCAATTTAATTCAGTGGCTTTTAGCCTTCGCTCTAGTCCGTACTTAGCTATGCGGACTGTACGACAGCTCGCAGAGGATGAACGTGAACGCTTTCCTCTCGCTGCTGAAGTTGCTACACAGGAACTATTCATGGACGATCTGACCACCTCAGTACACTCTGTTGACGACGGTATACGCTTGGCGGACGAGTTACGTGAGTTATTCAAATCCGGAGGATTTAATTTGGTAAAGTGGGCAAGTAACTCGCACGTTCTTCTCACACACTTACCGGAGTCACACCGCGCGTCGATTGAGTTCAGCGATGACAATAGTAATTTAAAGGTGTTAGGCTTGAAGTGGATACCTACTACCGATACCTTCACGTTTACTATATCCTCAACATCTGTAGGCAGTACTAAACGGGCGATACTTTCAACTATTGCTCGCTTGTTTGACGTTCTAGGATTTGTTGCACCTGTCATATTATACGCAAAACTTTTGATACAAGAACTTTGGCTTGCAAAAGTAGAATGGGATCAGGAACCACCGGAAACTATAACCGAACGTTTTATTAAATTTAAAAATGAATTATCATTATTGGCTAACTTGCAAATACCACGCCACTTAGGTGTCGCAGCTGGCTGTACTGTGCACATGCTCGCCTTTGGGGATGCTAGTATCAAAGCATACGGCTGCGTATTATTTTTGCATGTAACACATCCAAATCATGAAGTTTCCATACATTTTGTTTGCGCCAAATCAAAGGTGGCTCCTCTTAAAACAATTACTTTAGCAAGGCTTGAATTATGTGCCGCATTGCTTGCATCTGAGCTTGTGAAACAAGTACATTCTGCATTTCATGACCGCTATTCTATAGACGAAATCTATGTTTTCTCTGACTCCACAATCGCATTGTCTTGGATTCATTCATCTCCACATCGGTGGCAAGTATTTGTTGCCAACCGAGTCAGTAAAATACAAGATATTCTTTCGCCTGAACGCTTTTTTCACATAGATGGGTCACAAAATCCAAGTGATTGCCTATCAAGAGGCTTATTACCCTCTCAATTAATCTAAATCACCCGCTTTGGTGGTATGGCCCTCCATGGATGCGCCGTCCGACAACGGACTGGCCTATAGTGCCATTTGAACCATCACGTATTGATGGTATAGTTCCCGAGTTTAAAGGTACAGTTACTCTGACTGCTACAGTTAATATTAATTAATTCGCCGGTTCTGGAATTATCGCATAGAATTTCTTCTTGGAAAAAATTGTTACGCATCATTGTTTTTATACTTCGTTTTATGAAAAAACTACCACGCAGCACTACAATTCACATCGCTGACATTGAGGCTGCTGAACTGGTAATTATTCGAGAATTACAAAGAAAATATTTTTCTGACGAAATAAAAAACATAAAAAAGGGTAACGTATCATCCCCTACTTTAAGAAAACTAAATCCGTTTGTAGATGATAACGGATTGCTTCGTGTTGGTGGTAGATTAATAAACGCAAATATACCATTTGAAAATCGCCATCCAATTCTTTTACCTCGTCGTGATCATTTGATTGATATTATAATTGATGATTATCATCGATCAAATTGTCATACAGGTTCTCATCTTCTTCTGTCATTACTTAGACAGAGATATTGGATTATTTCGGCTAGAAATATTATCAGACAACGCATAAGAAATTGTAATTTCTGTTTTAAGGTCGCACCGTCGCATCTTTCGCCTATAATGGCAAACCTCCCTCCTGCTCGTGTACAACAAGCTAAGCCTTTTACACACACTGGCATCGACTATGCTGGGCCTGTCAATATTACTCTTACCCGAAAACGTGGCGTAAAAAGTCAAAAGGCATACATATGTCTATTCGTGTGTTTAACAACGAAGGCAGTGCATATTGAAATTGCATCTGACTTAAGCACCGAAACTTTTTTAGACGCCCTTAAACGGTTTTTAGCTAGAAGGGGTCCAGTATCTTGTATTTATTCCGATAATGGAACCAATTTTATTGGTGCGAAACGGAAGTTGGATGAATTATACATTTTTTTATGTTCAAAAAATATGTCTCCCGCATTGCAAACAGAATTAAACAGCCATAGAATAACGTGGCGGAATATTCCTGCACGCGCACCTCACTTTGGAGGACTGTGGGAGAGCAACATAAAAAGCATAAAAACTCATTTATATCGCTGCATAGGTCAACAGTTGTTATGTTATGAAGAATTGTTGACTTTACTAGTGCAAATTGAATGTCTCTTAAATTCGCGCCCACTGTGCTTAATATCGGATGAACCACATACTATTCTAACTCCCGCACATTTTTTAAACACGACACGTTTACAGTCTCTGCCCACATATGAAATGGACGAATCTATGAGCCTCTCGAACAGAAAGAGACTCTTAGATAGTTTAGTTCATAGTTATTGGAAACGGTGGCATGTAGATTATCTACACACATTGCAACATAGACAAAAATGGAACACTCCAGATAGACCAATTCAGCCAGGTACTCTTGTTCTCATTCACCAAGATAATACACCACCATTGCGCTGGCCTACGGGTATTATTGAACAAGTATTCCCCGGAAAAGACGGAGTTGTTCGCGTTGCATTAGTACGCACTGCTACTGGAACTTTTAAGCGTCCAGTAGTTAAGTTGTGTCCTCTTCCATCACAATAATTTTTTTTCAGTAACTATTACATTTATCAATAACATAGATTCTTAAGCATTTTTTTTTTTGTATTCGCATTTAATTTAACGCATCACCGCATCTCATATTATATATTACGCACCGCATTTTTAAATATTGGTATGTTCATGCCAAATTTTCTGATCATAACCCTCTCCTACTTTCTTACACCTTTTCCTTACCCGCGTTTTTCCTTTGAAAATCCCATGGATTTCCAAGCCGGGGAGTATGTTTGCGCCGTTATTGTTCGCATTCAATAGCATATAGCGCCACCTGGGGGGCTGATGTACAATCCGAGCAATTGGCATCACCCTGGTCTTCGTATCGGGCGCTGAACGACTCTCTGGCCGCTTACAACGCGACACTTACCGATTGACCTTGTTCGAGTGGACACCGCTGACCACGCACGCGCCGCGTTACGCATTCGAGCATCATTGTCGCACGTGGTTTTTTATACTACTTCTTTCGCATCATCGTAGTGCCAAGTGAAGTGCTTGTCTGAGGAAAGGGCTGACCAGTATCAGGTGAGTACTTCAGCCACTTGGCGTTTTATGTTTATTGATTGTGAACAGGCCAAACTAGATTACCCGCAACCTCACTTAACCTGGACATCTAGCATTACACCGCACCCCATTTTGACTCCCTCGCATCATCAACAAGTGAATGAGAAGCTAGTTTTAATTTTGTGGTGGCACATTGTATCTCTAAAAAGTATGCATATCTTCTGAGGTTATTTTATTTTTTATTTTATTTATTACACTTTTTTGACACCACATTAACAAAATATAACTTAATTACTAACATACATAATTACATGATATGGTGCAAATGGCGGCCTTATCACTATATAGTGATCTCTCCAGGCAGCCATTTTGTAATACAATAAAAGAGAAAGGCAGTACATTAAAAGGGTAAGAAGTGTCAAAAATATAGACACACAATATACTATACTAAAATATAGATAAATTTATAAGAAAGTAAAATATGTAAAAAGTAGGAACAATAATTAACATTTCAGAATTGTTGAATTATGTTGGTGGATACATACAGATAGATTCTATCAAATAGAGGACAGATAATGTTTTATTAGTTGATTTTTAAAGGATGCTAATGCCTGTGCTTGACGGATAGTAAGCGGCAGTTGATTCCAAAGAGTGATGGCATTAATGGTGAAAGAAGAGTGATAGCTATCAGATTTATGGAAAGGAACATTTAGTATTTGTTTCGCAGCAGAGCGTAACGAAGGCTCATGCTGAGACCCTAGTAGCTCAAATCTGTCTTTAAGGTAAAGAGGAGTGTTTTGGTGAAAAATTATGGAGTAAAGAAGGTGTAGAATGTGGGAATTGCGACGTAGACGTATAGGAAGCCAGTTGAGTTTTTTTCGGTAGGAGGAGACATGATCGTATTTACGTAGGTTAAAAATGAAGCGAATACATAAATTTTGTAGGCGTTCGAGTTTATCCAGCTGAGCCTCGGTAAGGTCGGGATAGCAAATGTCTGCATAATCAAGAATGGAGAGCAGGCAAGTCTGCGCAAGACATATTTTACTAGGTACTGGGAGAAGATTACGTAACCGGCGCAGGGATCCATGTGCGGAGAAAACTTTTTTACTTAATTCATTTAGTTTCGTCTGCCAAGAAAAATTTGAATCTATATGTAAGCCTAGATTTTTGATATTACTACTAAAAGGAATTAAAACATGTATTAACTTTAACAATTACCTACTACTGTTATGGTATTATGTAGAAATAAAAATTTAAGGTGGTGGTCGAAGGTCTTCTTCTTTGCTTTCTATAGCCGCCTCCCATCTGTTTAAGGTAATAACACAAGATCGATAACCGTGCTATTTGTCGGTGATGAACTGGTGACTCTGTATACCAAGAGCTGGCTGTTAAATATGCTTTCCATGATTTTCAAGAACAGGCCTGGAATAAACAGGTTTGTATTGGCGTCAACTCAGGTGCACATGTTCTGACCACGATGAGAGAAATGCTATCCGACCTGCTCGATTTCTTTACCTCTATTGAAACAGAGCTTGATGAACAGTCTTTCGATTAAACTGTACTTTCAGCATAGGGCTCTAGCACTACGGGATGGTTACTGGTGTCTTCCTATCGTCGCCAGAGTCAAGTTGGAGGCAAAAATGAATACCCAGAAGATCGGGTCTACCATATTGGCCATATTTGCTGTGTGTCCTTCCTCATGTGGAACGGCAGAAGGAACGACTGGATTAAAAAAAAACCTGAGCAGCCTTCGACAAGTCCCGGAACTAGCGTGTTACATACGCAATGTGCATAATTCTGCTTCAACTGTCTACCCAGAACTCCTATCACCACATCTAAACAGTGTCGGCATACTCAAGATGACGGCTAGCGAGCTTCTTTTGGCGACTCTTCTGCTCGCCATAATAGATGCCAGAAGGGCCACCCGGAACAACTAAAAGCTCGAAAAACTGAGATAGTACCATACCTCACCAACTAGGAATCCTGTCATAACAGGAAGAATTATCTATCAGTATACCTCCCCACTGCATCTCCACAATTTGCAATAATAGGTGGCAAAATTGTTTCCAGTTATCTTCGTTAGTGAAACAGTAAAATTCTGTCTTATGTGGACAGTTTTATTTTGATATTTTGTGCGCAACGAATATGAATTTGATCGTTAATTTTTTACCGTTGTGTCATATTTTTGTATGTATTGTATTTGCTACATCTTGAGTGATGGTGTATTTACTGTACCGTATTTGATTATGTTTAAATATCTCGGAACCACGTCATGAGCAGTGTTGTAATTTTGCTGGCTTTGCTGAAACTCAGCGCTGTATCGCTTGTTGCACCGTATGCAGAGTGGTAACCATTTTGGAATCACTCGTTGTACTTATTACTATTTTAATAATAATTATTAGACCACAATGGCTGTGTCAGGCATAATTTTCATGTAGAGTACCATTTTAAGTATTAATTATTTTAAAATATAAAAACAGCTACCTTCCCTACCTTGGTTAAAATAAAAATTCTAGTAGTTGCTTTAACATTTTAAGTTGAATATACAGCTACTATAATAGCTACTGCATAATTATATAATATAATATGCTTACATAATATACAGGATGGACCAAAAGTCAGTTTATAATTGAAATGATGATTTAAAAAAAACTAATTAAAGTAGATCAAAACTGTTTATTGTTTTCGATAGTAAACAAAAGGGGAATTTATTTTTAAAAAATCACATCATCCATATGCAATCCTTCATTATTCTGGCATTGCTGCAATCTAGAGCGGAAATTTTCGATGACAGCTTTACATGTTTCTGTTGAGATGTTTTGGATTTCTGTGCGAATACGATCCTTTAATTCGTCAAGAGTTACTGGATTGGTTGGCTGGAATGCAGGGGTTTTTGATCACCATGCCATAGTGTCCCTCCGACCAATAACGACAATTTTGTCTATTAACATGCCATTTAGGTGGAAGTGTGCCTTGTTGAGAAAAAAATTTTTGTAAAACTGGTGAATTGCTCTACCATTTCGTTCGCAAACTGCAACCTAGTGGCATGGTCCTGAGGCCTTAATTCCTGCACCATTTGGATTTTATAGGAATGTAGACTTAAATCTTTCTTGAGAATGCGGTTTAATTCATCATTATCTTGGCACGTTAAGGACAGCAGACCGCTTTTGAGTTGATAGTCCAGGTTGGTCACGAACAGACGATTTTACTCGCTCCACGTTTTCGGGGTCCCTCGATGTTCTAGGCCGGCCAGAACGAGGTAAATCCATTGTTGAACTCGTCTTCTCAAACTTGAGCACCCATTATTTAATTAACACACCTGATGGAGTTTGATTTTTGTGTCGTATCTTGTAATGATTGCAAAACTTTCGTTGAGCTAAGGTCGCAGAATCGTTGTTTCGATAGTACTCGCGGACACAAAATGCACGTTGACTACCGCTAAACGACGCCATGGTACTAAATTCCCATTGGCCGCCCTCTTGCAATGCGTAACCCCTCCACCCCCCTCCGCCGCCGCTGCGAGACGCGGCAACCGATTCAAATGTAAACGGACTTTTGGTCCACCCTGTACCTACTAAAATAGTTAACACAAGAAAACTTAAAACTGGACGTTGAACCAATACCTCCCTTTGATAATATCTCAAAAAAAAAAGAACGACGAAATGGTGTCTGTATGAGCTGGATTCCTTTGCCTGACCAAATAATGGACGAAGAAACCAAAGAAAAATTGCGCATCAAAAAATTTAATGCGTTGATGTCCACCGTTTGTCCACGGAGAACACAGAGTAAGAGCTATAGACTTTTACATTTTACAAGTACTTGACTACTTGATCAATCTTCATAGTCAAAGTTCAAGGTTGTCGTTAGACCAGTTTACAAAGAGTATAATAATATATAAGGAACCAGTTTATGACTTTGTGTTGTGATACAAGTTATTATTTTCAATCTCGATTTTTACTTTTTAAAATTTTTCAATACCTGTACGAAATTACGCAGCAATGCATTGTGCTAAGTATTAATGCAGTCCACGAGAAAAGGATTAAATATCGTATTAACTGGTTGGTGCAATGAAACATTTTATACTTACTGATTGTTATATTAAATTGTAAATGATCATACATCTTAGCGATGTCGCATCACATTTGGAGAGGAGTACCATTGCAATATATGTATGGCTCTGATTCGCCATGGGGTACACCGGAATTTCCTCTAGTGCGGCCAGCAAGCAACCATACGGTACTGTATCACATACCAAACAACGGAGATATGATAGAAAGGCCTCCTAAACCGCAAATTGGACAAGACAAATGGGACAAAGATCATGTTCGTCTACCGTGCTCTCCTCAGAGTTTGTATCCTGTATTTGATGTAAGTTAAAGTTATTTGTTTGTTATACAATAGTAACTATTATTCGGACCTCAGTTAAGTATTTATTACATTATTCAAACTGCAGGAAAATTGTAACTGAGGGGTTGGAAGCTTGTAATCACATTTGACTAAATTGTAGTCAATCTGACTGACAACTTTCAGTGACCGTAGACCATAGACTTCCAATGGGTCACAAGTTTCAATGAGTTCATAAATGGCTCTAATCAGCCTAAATTACTAATAATATTCATTCGCCTCTTGCATAATTATTATTGTATAATTAAAAATAATTCTAATAATTATTATTTAATTATAATCAATTGTAATTACTATTATATAATTATATTATTATTAGTAGTCTTTGTTCTGTAATGATATTGATGCATTATTTCAACATACTATAAACATACATATAATACTTCATTATAAATCAATCCTATTACCAATCCTACACAGTTACTTAACATAAAATGTAAGAGCAGCTCAGCTAGTACTATATTACTTTGGGCGACAGAAAAGTTAATTCATTAATTCCTCTGTAGCAACAAACACCGCACATGTGAGATCTGTGAATACCTACCTACATTTTAATAAAGGTATCTGTAAAACTAATAATGTGTGTGATGGCAATGAAATAATTTTTAATAAATACTAATTGTACATAATAATATTACTTATATAAAAAAATTATTTATTACTTTATAGTAAGTAAGATTTTTTTTTCAAATTTTAAAACATACTGGATAAAACTGCCACTCATCATTACTTATAAGGTATTTAAAATATATTTTGGGAGGTAAAAGGTAGTATAGTTATGTGTTAGGGTTTGAAGGATTTGGAGAGAAACACCTGCTGACTCTTTTGAAGACTTTATTCACTAGCAGTAGGTCCAACACAAAGCACTAGGTGCAAACACTAAGCACTAACAATGTCCTAGGTCGTAGCCAAGTTGTCGGTTTCACTGGTATCACTCTTGTTCACTAGTTTTCACTTCAAAGTGGCCTCAAACTGAACTGCCCAGGCTTGCCTCCCTGCGGCTATTTATATGGGCTGAGACGAGTCCCAGACCATTCCAGAAGGTTCCTTTCTGGAACTTACCCGACTGGCGCGAACATGATCGACCGGGTTGGCTGATTCTCGCAAGTACGCGAAAGTACGCTAGATGGCGCTAGTTTCTGTGTGTTCATATGTGTGTACAGTATATTCTATAATTTCGTGGGTTCAGTTATTTTTGTGAAATACTACAATAAGCCGATAACTTGGCCCTTTATGTGTCTGTTAATAAACTTGAGGAGGATTCTTCTCACCTTAATTCAGCTATTAGCTATCTCAATGATTGGCTTCTAATGGCCGTTTCCAATATACTATCTACAGATAGAGATAAATTACTACCTTCTACAGTCAGTAATTAGCTGTCAATAATCTGAAGCTGTCCGATAAGTCAATCTTATCAACTTATTACTGTTACAATTTTTACCTCAAGTAAAAGATATACTGAATATTGGGAACGGCTGTAAATCATGGACTGTCTTTATCAATCCCTTAAAGCACTGTGGTTGGTTTTTCTCGATCTGGATGTTTCCTCCCTGATGTTTAAATTTTTTTTTTATGAAATAGGAGGACAAACGAGCGTACGGGTCACCTGTTGTTAAGTGATCACCGCCGCCCACAATCTCTTGCAACACCAGAGGAATCACAGGAGTGTTGCCGGCCTTTAATAACATATGGACAACAAAAATTTAACCTTGTCCACAACAGTAAATTTTTAGGCATGGTTCTGGATTGTAGATTAACTGGAATTCATCATATTAACAATATTGTTAAAAAATGTTATCATTTTCCGTTTTCTATTCGTACTTTGGTGGGGCTGCCAACCATACCCTCAGAAACTCATGTACAATAAATACCCTGATGCGTAGTCATTTACATATTTTCCTACTGGAACCTTATAATAAATCTGCCATGTGTTCCCTCTACAAAATACAATCGAAATGCCTTTGGATAATATGTGACAGTATGAAATCAACCGCAATGAATGCTCTCGAGGTAGAATGTGGTGATGCTCCCCTATACCTTAGAAGACCTTATCTGACCGTTTTCTTTCTAAAGTCGTTCAATTATCTTATTATACCCTTATTTCTAGTTTCATATCCTGTCAGACTTTATTTCTTCTAATAAATACTGGTCCCATGAAGATTATTTATTTATATTTTTGGAGAATCTACAGCTAAATACTTTACAATACTCACATGATAAAATTATCCCTGTCATTTCAATAGTTTTGTTACTTATCTCCATCTCACTTGTCCCATATTTCAGTGCCAAAAGGTCGCATGACAGCACCTTTTTATATCCTGGAAAATGTATTGGCAGAAGACTAACTTCTAAAGTGAAATACTATGCTGATGTTCAATCCTCAATTCCTACTCGTCCTTGGTTCTGCAATTTCAAAGATACACTTAAACATGTTACAAGTACATTCTGTAGATTAAATGAGTTAATTATAAATGAGTGTACCTGTTCTGTTGTGTATGTGTTCATCTGGCCAACTCGCATATAGGAAACAGCTCTCTTTGTGAGTGTGGACTTGATGAAGGTTCTCCGAACCACATCTTTTTCAGTTGCCCTGAACAGTCTTCTTCAAATTCAAAATCAAATTGAAAGTCAAAAAAAACTACCACCCATTCCAAAGTGAATGCCTCAGGCCTGAGAAGATTGGGCGCAACAAACTCAGCGGGCTTTTTTTTTTTCATCAAAAATATGTTTTACAATTAAAGTAACATTTACAAAGTAACATTGTACAATTAAACTTATTATTTAATAGCCTGAGGGTGGTCGCTCCATTCCCAATCTGTGGTATCATTAAGAAAGTCATTTATGTTATAGTAACCTTTACCACACAAACGTTTTTTAACAATTCTTTTGAATAACGTAACACCTTTGTTTTGAACATTTTCACTTCCCTTTATGATCTCCTTCCTCCTGATATCCCTCGCCCTAGTGATTTCAAATCCTTTGTTAATTCCAATTTTGTTTAAATTCTATATTCATTCATTAACCAAAATAATATAAAACTTTAGTTTGTTTGTCTTTTTAACCAACTAACCCTTTGTATATATTGTGTGTGTCTTTTTTGTTTTAGATACATCAACAGTGTTTTTTGCGGTGAATGATTGTTCTTTGCAGTGAATGATCTCAACAGCGTTTTTTGCGGTGAATGATTGTTCTTTGCAGTGAATGATCTCAACAGCAACAAATATCTTTGTTTCTGATGACTTTGTTTATTTACAAAGCCATATAGAGCAGAGTTGATTAATATACACTCGTCATTGGTGAAACATAGAAGGAACATATCCGCTTTCACACCCACACACAAACATACACACAGAAAATAAGAAACACAAGAGGCAGTTGTTTTGTAATACAGCTTGTTGTAAAATAATAATGTCGATATGAGTAATCTATAATGGCCTAAAGAATTATGTTTTATATTATTGTTTATTAATGTTTACTGTAATGCTGTTGATTACCAATAAATAAATAAATATGCCATCAAGCCAAACAATAATAATAATAGCTTTAATGAGAAGAAGTGACAAGAAACTCATTGCCACTTTTTTAAATCTATATTTACAGTTTCAGCTTCATAAATTATATTTTATACAGTGGATCTTAAGTGATGCACCATAATTTGGCAAAAGTTTTGACTTAACTACTTATTAAAAAAATAAAAAGATGTGATTAATTATTATACACAAAACTCAAAAGAGTATTGAGTGCACTAGATGTATCAATTCACAGACTCTGTAAATAACTAACATTATTAGGCAATCAATAATATATTGTGCAGTGCTTACTTGTAACTTGTAACACATATTTACTAAACGATATGAACATGAAATTTTTAAAATGATTTTAGTAATTCTTGAGTTTATCCCAACAAACGAACATTCAAAAATCTTTTCTCTTCATAATATTTATTTGCTTGTTGGTAAATAATAGAATCTTTTCCTAATTAAGTAAGAAAATGAAAAATATATATATTTTATAGAATTTTGGAAAAAAGCGTTTGAGAGAAAGGTGGGATATAATAGTAGAAGCTCTGAGCAAACCAATCAGAAACAGCCAGGACCTGGTCAATGCTATCTTGACTTACAATACAGGATTTAGAGATTCGAGATTCTGGAAATTTTCAGCACTTCATAAATTGTTTGATGAGGTATGTAACTACTGTCATCACACTGAATTTAAAATGAGTATAAAATACAGGTTGGGTTAAGAGCTTCTTCAATAGTCTTCCAAACTAATTTTTGAGCGAAGCGGAGCTCCCACCGAGTGACTCCAATTGATTTCTGTGTTAAATTGTTTCTTAGCTTTCGAAATTTTCTAGGTTATTGTCGAGACACAATTTTGAATTTTGACTTGATTCAATTATTATAGTTAAAAACAAAAATGATTTCAAATTATTCTAAATTAGCACGCGCTATTTATATTCATTTAAAAATTGGGCCGATTGATCAAATCTTGTTTAATTAATATTGTTTTGTTTTTGTACACAGACTTAGTTTACCTCGTTTCGCTCAAATATACGTCGTACCGTTTAAACTTTTAAATTGTGATTAGTGACCCTACATTGCTGGTTAAATTTAAATCCCAGTAGGCGAAACCACATAAATTATGAATTTAAATGTATATTGTAGTAAATAATAATAATTCAGTTAATACTGCATATAATGTCATTTCAGTTTAGAATTGTATTATATTGTCAGGGGTTATTTTATAAAACAATTCAGGTTCATCCACATTAAAGATTTCCTCTGGTTTGTATGGTTTCACACAATGCAAGCCTCTTATGACAGAGTCATTCTTCAGTCACACCTTGAGGAACATTAGCCATTTCATCGGAAACTATTAGCGCCACAATATAACGAGCATGGAAACCCAATTGTAACGAATACGACCAGCACTCGAAATTTTTCTTCCCCATAAGACAAAAGTCTCTTTCGTAACTTTAGGTAAAGGTAATCAAGGGCTGCTATACGCAACTCGACGACTATTCTGTGTGTCTGGTATGGTGACCCATGACCTCGAGGAGTGTGCTTGGTGACCCCAGGTGTTTGGCCCGGTATGTGGCCACACTCCTACTGTCCAGAATAATGTGTGTGGACGTCTCTTCTGCCTCCATGCAGGCCCTGCACAGTGGGCTGTCAGTGACACCTATATTAAACAGATGCTTGTTAAAAGCGCCACGACCTATTGTTACATGAGTTATTTTTACTTAAACTGGGAGTGGGAGTTTTACCAGCTTGCGATAGAGCCTGAAGTTATTTGAGGCAGGGCATCTTTTGCTTGTCTGCACCCTCTCACTTCCATCCAGTATTTAATATATAGTTCCTTGGTATGTTGTCGCATGACTGTCGCAGGCCATGTCTAGAGGGGAGAGGGTTGATTGGATCTGGTCCTATTGCTGTCATGTCCTAGCCTCTCCTGGCCAGTTCATCAGCGGCATTATTACTTCTTGAGTCACTGTGACCCTTTTTCCATTGGATGTGGTCCTATTCACGTTCCCACCTATTTATTTCATTCGCTTTGGTGTTGTCTGTAAATTTCCTGACATTTATTTTTGTATTTTGTGCAGGCAGTGCAGATAACCGTATTGTGGTCAGATCTAATGTCAGCTCCAGGATATGTTTTAGTGATTCTTATACAATTACGAAAGCGATTATTGATCATTAAAAGTCTATTTGATTCCGCACTATAATATGTTCTGGAGTGTGCTGTGATGACATCCATATATACAGGTCCCAGAAAGAATGGATAATCCTTGAACCCCACACGGCACAGCTCTACAGCGCTCAGAAAAAATATCTAAAAAAAATAATTCCAAGTGGTACCCATAATATTATTTTTTTAGAAAAATATACGTTTTTGTTACTTTCCTTCACATTCATGTGCCCAACGCCCACAAAGTAATGAAATTTGCGGCGTTTTTGATGTCATCTTATTCCTGATAGACTACTACGAGAAATACATTAAATAATATAAGTATATATGATACTTTTTTCAAAAACAAAATAAGAACTTGAGTTTGTGACATGATACCAAAATAATTTTGGCATAGTTTGAGAGTGGTTCATGTAAAAAAAATATGAAAACGTAAGTGGCCAGCTATTTTATAAAAATGCGCAGTTCATACAGTTTACAAACCTTTAAAATTACACGTGTACCTTCCTAGGTGTACGTGCTTTTCTTGAAGGTCCCGGAAACACAAGAAAGTTCATTCCACAGCTTTGTAGTACGTGGAAGAAAGCTCCTTGAAAATAGCACTGTGGAGGTTCGCCACACATCCAGATAGTGGGGATGATATCCTCATTTATGGCGTTTCGTGCGAAGGCGGAATTTGGCGGAAGGAATAAGGTGAAACAGCTCTTCGGAACACTCCCCGTGATAAATGCTTTAGAAGACACACAATGAAGCGACGTCTCTACGCAACGCCAAGTGAACCAGCCGTTCACAGAGCACTAGAATGTGGGTCGGCTT
This sequence comes from Leptidea sinapis, assembly GCF_905404315.1. Classification (NCBI taxonomy): domain Eukaryota; kingdom Metazoa; phylum Arthropoda; class Insecta; order Lepidoptera; family Pieridae; genus Leptidea; species Leptidea sinapis. Next base: position 6,545,253 of record NC_066280.1, read on the forward strand.
GAAGTATTGCCGTGCTATATTTATGACGCCCAGCTTCTTCGAAGCCAATTTGGCTTTGCCCTCCAGGTGACTGCGGAATTGGCAATCTACTGAATTCTAGATCCAGTATTCCGATACTAGGAGAGGCTTTAATGGAAGTGTTGTCGTAGAGCGGTGATACGACAATTGGGGTTTTTGTAGTGGTAAACGCGCAAACTTGAGTCTTCTTTTTTATTCAATTAGACAAGGTTCAATTTACCCCATTCTCAAGAGAGGACTGGATAGTAGACACAAGTTTCTCCCGGCACTAGTCGACGATTTCCCTACCGAGACTTGCATGGTTTTGGTCAGTGTTTAATGTAATTTGTAAAGATATGTGAGAAACTTATATTTTCTTTTGTAGTATCTGGAAGAAGAGGAATCTCGATATTTCTTTGATGTCACCTTGCCACAAATAATCCAACTGGCTCTGGCCTTGCCAAAGCTAATACAAGCACCAATACCATTGCTCAAGTAAGTAAATCGTGATTATTGTAATAAGACCTTTTCTGCTGCTACAACAGGAGTTGTATTAGACTGTTATAGTTATAGCACCAATTCATGACTTAAAAATAATATCTACATATACATATATATATATATATACAGTCGTGGTCAACTAATTAGGGACATTCAAGATAGTGAAGAGAAATAACCGGTTATGTACATGTAAATATAAAACCCTATTAATTTCTCTGTAATTATTTTTTGCATAGTTTGGTCCAATTATTATGCAATAAATGGCTGTAAATAAAAAAATAAATAAATAGAAAAAAGTGTTTAATATCAAAGGTTAACCATGTATTCAATTTAAGGTATAATTCTGCAGCTGGACATTTAATTAAGGATACAAAACTTGTAATCTGAAGTATTTTAATTTCTTTAACAACTCCATTTTATTATGTGTAAAAGTTAGTACCCAGTAGCAAAACCTTTGTTAGTTACCGCTTGACACCGATGTACCATAGACATTATCAGTTTCGACAGGAATGTTTGCCCATGCCTCACAAAAAGCTTCATTAAGTTCATCTCAAGTTGTGGTACGATAAGTGGCAACTTTTTTCTTGATTTCGTGCCAAAGGTGCTCGATTGGGTTGAGGTCCGGGCAATTTGCTGGCCAATCCAGCTCTGACACCGACTGTCTGTTAAGAAACGACTTGACTAAGGGGCGGTATGTTTCGGGTCGTTATCATGCTGAAACGTCCATATAATAGGGAGATGTTCCTCAGCGTAGGGAAGCATAGTTTCCTGTAATATTGCTTTGTATTGATGTTGGTCTAAATTACCCTGAACTTTCCTCACAGGTCCCACTCCACGTCCAGAAACTGAACCCCACATTTTAATGTTTCCACCGCCATGTTTTACCTGCTTTTTTGTGAATCTTGGATTCATTTCCGCTTTTACAGGACGCCGTATGTATTGCCTTCCATCTGAAGAAATCAAATTAACCTTGGTCTCGTCAGAGAATAATACATGTTGCCATTGGGCGTTTGTCCATTTTCCATATTTACGTGCAAACGTCAAACGTGCATTTCTATGTTCTTTCTTCAACGACGGTACTTTGCGAGCCACTCTTCCGAACAACCCTGGTTCTACCAGACGTAGCGGTTGTCTAACGGTACTTGCTAATACACCGGCTCTTTTGTCCGCCCCAAACACTTCGTGTTTAATTAAAACAGAGCCTAGAAACGGATCTTCTTGCGGAGTTGTTTTTCTCGATCTTTTTTTTCATTTAAAACTGTGTTGTTGCGACTGAAATGTTGCACTGCATTGCATACCATAGTTTTTGAACAATTTAAATATTCTGCTATTCTTCGGTATGACCAACCACGCTCGACAAACTTCATGATGATTTTTCGTAAAAAAAAAATAAAATAAAATTTGCGATGCAACACTTTGCATCGCAAATTTTATTTTTGCCCATTTTTCTTCATAATAGTTCTTAAAACTTAAACTTAATAATCTTGATTGCCGCCAAAACTACCACGAAACAATAAGCGAAGAAATAAAAAAATATTGAGATTCAGATTTTCAAAATAGAACGCAATATCTCTGTGTCCCTAATTAAATGACCAGCCAGCATTTTTTGAACAAATAGCACTGTGATAATCTATCAGCTATACTGTAAAGAGGTAAACTATTATTATTAATTTGGTTTTACTAGAGAGTGTCCTTCATTAGTTGACCACGACTGTATATATATATATTATCTATATCATTTTGAATCATCATATATAATTATAGAAGATAAAATTAGAATATAAGAGTAATCTAGTTTTATTACTGAAATAAATGAAAAAATTGAGCTCTTTTTTATGTCACTTATATGCACTGATTTATAACAGACTGAATTAATAAGTCTCCCAACAATATTTCGTGTGGTATATGAATTTTAGTAGAGGTAATCTGCTAACCTGTTGGTAAATAATATTATAAGCCTTAGATATCTTATATGTCTAAATAGATACTCTTGCTGTTAGACGACATGTTATAAAAACAGGCTAGGTTTTATACTTTAGTGTGCGTGACAAGCTGCGTCTTACATTTGTGATTTGTATAACACTTTGTGTTAGTGTGCGTGCATTGCTCAAAATAGAGGTTAACTCTAAATTCAATTTTTTTCGACTCTTTCACAGCTGTCTATCTAGACCAGTGTTACCCAACCTTTTTTAAGCCATGCCCCACCTTAACATTTCTAAAATTTTTATGCCTCCCATGCATCATTTTTACCCTTTAAAATTTGTTTTGTTCCCAGAAGAAATATAAACGATAAGTTTAGGAAGAAATCACTATAAAATTGTTATCAAAACATCGTAAGTAAAATTTCAAAACATATAATGAAAAACTGAAATTTAAAATAGTTTTAATATTGATTTTTCTATATATTCATTTAGTGCGATCTTTGCGTTTGATGCTTGCTGCACAACGATTTTATATTAGGTTCTAATTTACTTAGCTTTAATCTCAAATATCCGCGTTGTGTTCTATCAAGTCGATTTAATTTTTTAATCAGTAAATCATATACAACATTAAATCCACATTCAGTTAAATATGAAGATGTAAAACGGTAGTAAAAGCTTTCTTGGCCTTTTTTGTTAAATTTGTCACCGATATCTTTTTGCATTTGCATTGCTTTTAAAGAACCCAAAGCGAAAGGATTAAAGTCGTGTCGAGTCCATTTTTAAATTGCCTCCCTAAACTATCACATTGCCTCTCTGTGGGGCGTGGGCCCCACGTTGGGAAACATTGATCTAGACGTATTATTGATCTAAGATATAAGCCTTGGCCTTGCAAAACTTTAAAGTAACCCAGACTAGTGCAACACATTTGTATGAATTTATTTTTAGGTTTAAATAACTTTATTCTCATTAAGACCTATTGTCACTTACATGAGAAATTAATATTTTACAAATTAAAGTAGGTACTTAACAACAATGATTATGGTGGGTACAGAATGCAATACAATGTTAGACAAACAGATAAGACATAAAACAACCTACATATGTTATTGAAACATTTCATAATTATTGGGTATGTGCCTTTGAAGGCTCGCTTTAAAAGAAGTCAATGTTTTGGCATTTCTTATTTCTGAGGGCAGGTTGTTTGTATATCTGAACTCCCTCAAAGGTTATTGTCTGTTTTCCATAATTACTTCTCACCATTGGCAGCTCAATATGACTAGCTCTTCGTGTAACAGTTCTGGTTAAATTCCTTTTTTTAAAGAAGGATGTGTTAGTGTGAATTTTTTTATTTAAAACCTTGTAAATGAGTAAGCATGTAGTGTTTGTGTATAATTGTCTGATTGTCATAATTTTTGTTTCTGTATAGATTTTTTCAGTTGAAGTTAAGTTAAGTAGTTTATAACGATGTTCCTTCAATATTTTATTTCAGACAAAATAGAACTTCATCAGTTTCATTATCACAGGAACAAATCAGTTGTTTGCTCGCAAATGCATTCTTCTGCACATTTCCGAGGAGGAATTCCAGAAATAGGGATGCTGAGTATGCCACTTACCCATTTATTAACTTTACACCGTAAGTTTTGATAATATCTATATTATGCTGTCCTGAGATATAACAGGTGGGCTGAAAAGTTTGTAGGCTAAGACAGTAAAGTATATTTTTATGATACTTTTTTTATTCAATATTCAAGTAACTCGGTCACACAATTTCTCGATACCTGTTTTAAGTCAAGATTTCTCCTTAACCTCATTTTCGGCGGTTATCTCTTCATGAGTTCTGAAATTTCATCCAGCGGGCATCTTTTTGAGGTCTGCAAACAAAAAAAATCACTGGGGGCCAGGTCTGGAATACGGTGATGGGGAAGAATTCTTAGCCTATTTCGTGAACTTTTGCCATCGTTTTCATTGATTTGTGACACGACGCATGTCAAAAATTCATCTTTATTACGATTTAATATCATTAAACATTGCTGCGAATCATAAATACGTTGCTGTTTTTAATCGATCGCACTCACTTTGCACAGAGCTTTCGCATGTCCAAATATTGATGCCCTTTTTGTCCAGCACATTCTTTAAACTTCATCAACTTCATTTTACAATCATTTAAAATTATTTTGTGCACTTTCTTTATATTTTCATTCGGAAATCTGCCTCTTTGGGTCGTCCACTGTGCGCGTCGTCTTCGATGCTCATTTCACTTGTTTTAAACTTCGCAAACCACTTCTAAACCGTTGATTTTTTTGGTGCAGAGTCCGCTTAATACATATTAAGCCAAGCCTTGGCTTCAAAGGTATTTTTTTCGTCAAAAAGCAATGTTTAACTAACACACAAAATTCTTTTTTATCCATCTTTAAACAATAACAAAAATAGCTTCACTTAAAATACTATTTCTCACGAACTAATTGACCGGAAGTTGTAAAATTTATGTCGTGTCTTTGAAAGGTTAGAAGTAACCAAAAATCATATGAATTTAATTGTAGTAACGCCATCTATGTGTTCGCCTACGAAGTTTTCAGTCCACCCTATAAATCACACTATCTTATATAATAAATTTCAACGTTGTAGTATTTTGTAAGTTTATAGACTAGGGTCGATAATTTTTGAAACCAAAAAAATAATAGTATCATGCAACCCACTGAAAATGGATAAAAAATGATGGAAAAGTAAAGTACGGGTGATCTGTGGTCGAGAAGTGGAAAAGGAGGGGGTGTTTAAGGGTAATAAAGGGTTATCTTGATTTCCGACAAAACTACAAGTCCTATGGAAAATAGTTAAATGGCAAAGTTGTAGGTAATAAAAAGATCTACAACTTTTATTTGCACACTTTTTTTACAAACCTCAATATTCATGTGAAAAATTCAAAAGCCAAGTTTTTGGTTTTTTATTTTACAAAAAAAGAAAATCACGAAATTTGGTGAAATCTTACCTTTTTATGTCCCAAATACACTGTAATTTATTTGAATTATAATATTTATTTTTGACTCCAATATCGAAAAAGCACCATAATTTTTAATGGGATTCACTCGTCAAAATACCAACTTTTTTCAAAAAATTGGTGCTTTCTGTTCGTTGAAATCCCTAATTTTTGATGCTGTGAAAAAAATATACATTACTATGTTCGGAAAATGTAAACCCGTAAGATAGAGAATTCATACCGTCGTTATTTCGTAGCAGCAAAAATATGGATTAAAATTAATCAAATCTATTTATAAAATAAGTAAAAATGATAATAATTCAGTTTTATATTATTCTTTTTCAAGCTACGTTTTTGCTATGTAATATTTTTTTTCAATTCAACGAGGTCCCCAGTTACTCCAGTAAAATACACCGTCACTTCAATCTCGGTGTTTATAAAAAACTTTATTTTAATTGAGTTATTTGTTTCCAGTTTGTTCAATTATAAACCATTCGACAATGTGTTGGAGAAGATCAAATGTATTTGCCATTATTTTAGACGAGTGTGTACTAAAGGTAAATTATTTATTGTATTTTAAGTTTTTATGGAATAGGAGGACAAACGAGCGTACGGGTCACCTGGTGTTAAGTGATCACCGCCGCCCACACTCTCTTGTAACACCAGAGGAATCACAAGAGCGTTGCCGGCCTTTAAGGAAGGTGTACGCGCTTTTTTGAAGGTACCCATGTCGTATCGTCCCGGAAACACCGCACAAGGAAGCTCATTCCACAGCTTTGTAGTACGTGGAAGAAAGCTCCTTGAAAACCGCACTGTGGAGGACCGCTACACATCCAGATGGTGGGGATGATATCCTAATTTGAGTTGTTTGGTATCTGTAATAGTTACGGAATAATCGCCTGGTCTTCTTAATTTATTGTTACATTCAGATGCACAAATAAGCTTTAAATTAATATCTCGCCAAACTGGACAGCCGGGTTCATAATGCACCTAATTACAATTTTGGAAAAAAAAGTGGAAATAATTTAAAAAAAAATTAACTGAACAGCTTAACTAGCAACTAACAATAATGAGAGAGTCCTTAATAAAAACTTCCCTTAGTTTATATATTACATCCTTATAAACGTTTGATAAGTTGACCAATGACCGTTTCAGTACAGTTCCTACTGGAGTGGTAACGTTCACTCGTCGCTCAGTCCCGCGGTCCGAGTGCCCGGAGTGGGCCAGGTCCACTCGCAAGATGGCGGTGCCGGTACACGTGGACCCCGAGGCGATCATTGAGGACTTGGATGGACTGATACAAGTAGATTTTGCCAATAGGTGAGCTGGGCTATGCCCTTTCCTGATCAAAGGTTAAAATACATATGATCTAAATCCTACTAATATTATAAATGTGAAAGTTTGTATGTCTGGATGTATGTTTGAACTTCTTTACCGCAAAATCTACTGAATAGATTTTGATGATACTTTACAATAATATAGCTTACACACCAGAATAACAAATAGGCTATAATTTATAAAACTATAGTGTGAATTATATAAAATATAAAAGAAGTGTGATTGTTACTAATGAATACAACTAGCGCCATCTCTTATCAACCAGCAAGCACAAGATCAATTCAATTTATATGGCAAAACAACGTTTACCGGGTCAGCTAGTAAGTAATATATTACTACTTTAGAGTATGAAAGTTTATTGACCCGATAACGTCTTATAAATCGATAAACGCCGGCTGCACGCATGAATAAGTGGCACGTTCTGAGGAGAGCGTGCAAGAGAGAGAAAGACGAACAAGCTATAGAGAGGGACGATCGCCCGGAGTGGTCTACTCGTGACGGATCTATAGTTCAACAACCTCGTCCCGTAACACCACCCGTCCCCGCCACCGTCTTGTCACCCCGCGGGACGGTCGCGCACGAAGTTGTCGGACTTTAACAATTATTATGGCGCATATAAACGATCGTATAAAAGATATTTTCTTAATTAAACATTATCACGTAAAATTACTGTCCGTTATTTAACCGAATTAGATTTCTTATTAAATCAATATTTTTGATCATAATTTTATTATTTATTTTTAAAAATGGCCAACTGAGCTTTGGTTTATTATGTAGGCAAAACAAAATGTTTACCGGCGACTATTTCTGCCGTGAATCAGTTCTATGTTTCGGAAATTACTGGGCAAATGAGACTTAACATCTTACGTCTCAAGGTGACGAGCGCAATTGTAGTGCCGCTCAGAATTTTTGGGTTTTTGCTCCTCAGCGGCACTGCAGTGTAATAGACAAGGCGTATCAATTACCATCAGCTGAACGTCCTGCTGTTCTTGTCCCACATTGGCATAAAAAAACCCCTCTATCTATGTATATTATTACTTCTGTGTTACATTTTCTGTTTGTTATATTTCCGTTTCTGACCATTGTTGATGCTGTAAACTATAAAAAAAGTACTGCAGTTTCGCTATTCTTAAAGAAATATTTCACATATTGTAGATTGACACTATACTTATATAACTACCTAACTTTATTAATTCTTTTTTGATGTTTTCGTGCTCTTTGATTGGGGTTCTTTATACTAAGTACAATTGTCGAGAGAAATGAACGCCATGTATGGTTTAATTCCTGAAGATCTCTGTAGCTTTATTCAGAATCTCTTGAAAACCTAGTTCCGAAGTTAATGAGAACAGTGTACCATGAAGAGGCTGAAGAGTGACACCCGGTTTTTTAAGCCAATAAATTGGCTCTGACTTCTAGATGTTGACTATTTATATTTATACCGTTGTGTTTTCTCTTAGTTTGCATGAATTATTTTATGTTTAAAACATTCCAAACGTTGATCAATAAGATTCGTATATTGGACACCTTATAAAGTAACTAGCTGACCCAGCAAACGTTGTACTGCCGATATCAAAATCGCGATACAAAAGTGACTGTTGATCGTAGATGGGTGAAAATTTTAAGTTGTATGTAATTTTTAATGCTGACTAATTTTGAAGCTAATTTTGAAAAAAAAAGTCAAAAAAATTAAAAAAAAAATTTCGTGTGGACCACCCTTAACATTTAGGTGGATGAAAAATAGATGTTGGCCGATTCTCAGACCTACTCAATATGCTCACAAAATTTCATGAGAATCGGTCAAGCCGTTTCGGAGGAGTACGGGAACGAACATTGTGACACGAAAATCTTATATATAAAATTCTCGTGTCACAATGTCCACACGAATTTTTTTATTTTTAATTTTTTTGACTTTTTTTTTCAAAATTGTTTGTTTATGAGTCAGCCTTAAAAAATACATACAACTTCAAATTTTCACCCATCTACGATTGTACGAGTGGAACATCGCACATCACGTTGCGCCCTGTCAGCAGTTGCGCTGGCGCGTGCCGTGTTTCCACATTTTCCCCCAGTTCACGTTCGAGCATCAATCGGTTCACGTGTGCTCATAATCATTTACCATTATAACCATTTAGACTAAGTTCAATAAACTAATTGTTCTTAAGTCTAGTTTAATTTATGAACCAAACATAAATTAATCTGTACGGCAACCAGAACACCGTACATCGTGGTCCTTCGAGCCATTTAACCATTAAAAAGAACAGTAACCAAACGTGGTGTACATCGTGGTACAGCGTGGCGTACGCGGTCCTTCGAGATTTAGTCATAAATCGGGACTGTCGCGAGTGAATAGTGAACACGTGTCAGTTAACCTTAATTGCGACATTTATACCAGTGCATTTAATTAACCATAACATATCATTCACCATAAACCATTATCAAAGTGCTTCGAGAAAAACCAGACAACCACGCGCCACTATTCAGAGTGAGATCTTTTATTTTTTTACATATTTCATACTTGTTTTTATTCAATTTTAACCATGGAAGCTCTATTAACAACCCAAGAACAAATAATGTCAGCAATGGAAACCCTTCGAACCAATTTTAAGAAGGATGGGCCGGAGCGTAAGACGCCTGCCTATATTGAAAAAAGATTAAATACTTTAGATGGCTATTGGAGTGAATTCCAAATTAACCACACGAAATTGCGTGCTGAATATGATGATCCAAATCATAGTTACTTTAGGGATTGTTATTATCAAAAGGCTGTACAATTTTATAATGATTTGAAAAATCTTATAAGTACATTCAAAGCAACTAAACCATTATTAAGACCAGCAACCCCACTGTCTTACGACTCAGATCGTCGACCTATATAAGACCAATGTCGCCTACCGAGGGGAATTCGTACTCCATATCTAAGGAACACTTGACGTCCCAGAATAGTTCAAGTCGAGGTGAAGATATGCTACGAAAGCAAAAAAGTAATTTTAAAGCTTTAAAACGCGCCATTGAAGCTGTGGATATAGAAGACATATCCGAACCTTGGGAAATTGAGGACTAATTAATGGGTGATTTACCACCAGCTAGAACCAATATTTCGAGACCATTTTATCATACAGGAGTAGATTTTACAGGGTTTGTTGATATAAAGTCAGCCAAAGGACGAGGAATTAAATGTACCAAAGGATACATTGCTGTATTCATATGCATGGCAACCAAGGCTATTCATCTGGAGCTTGTATCCGATCTTACCGCGTCTGCATTTTTAGCAGCTCTCCGTCGACTATCAGCTCGTCGCGGAACTCCAAGTCACATGTACAGTGACAACGGAACCAATTTCATAAAAGCCAACAGAATGCTGCAGGAAGAGATGGTCAACTATAAATCCTTAATAGACGACCAGTTCTATACGCAGATAACTGAAATGCAAATTGAGTGGCATTTTAACGCTCCGTCTTGGCCCAGTGCAGGAGGCCTTTGGGAAGCCGCAGTTAAAAGCCTTAAATACCACTTGAAAAGAGTATTAGGAGAACAAAGGTTGACATACGAGGAATTCTCAACGCTATTGGCTCAATTAGAAGGGACTCTGAACTCTAGACCTTTGTGCCCCTTAAATGAAGACCCAGATGATTTAGATTTCCTCACACCGGCTCATTTTCTTTCAAGTGGTCCAACATTAACCATAGTCGAAACTGAAAAGGATTTACGTACCAGATGGCAGCTCACTCAAAAGATATTTCTTGATGTGTGGAAGAGATGGCGAACGGAGTACCTAACACAACTGAACGCTCGGTCCAAGTGGCTTTGTACCCAACGCAATATGAAAATTGGCGATATTGTGATAATTAATGACACTAATCTCCCACCAGGCAAGTGGGCCCTGGGCAGAGTTGTGGAGCTTCATCCGGGAAACGATGGGTGGGTCAGTGTAGTAACTGTGAAGACCAAAAACGGTACTATCAAAAGACCTGTCGTAAAGCTATCTTTATTGCCAGTAGATCAATTTACAAACCAAAATAACAATGATACTAATTTGGATCCCGAAACACCACCAAAAGTAAATCAAAATTAGCAATCTGCAATACAACCAACAACATCTAGACGGAGAAATAAAAAAGGAATTTACCAGTACGCTACCATGATACTACTTTTGTTCACATTTTTTATATCTCCGTCGGAAGGAAACCATAAGGTTGTTAATATAAATCAAACGCAAGGTTTATATTTTGATAAGATATCAAAAATGCTTATCCGCCAAGATGAATGGAAATTAGTTGTTTATTATGATATAGAACCATATTGGCAAGGAATTTAAACACTACGTGCACAAAATTATCAGGCAAAGTTCATTGAGAGTCTATATTATTACAAGTACGTCATAGTAACAACGAGTTGCAATTATACAATAACTTATTGTCGAGTAATATGTTCCCAGGCGGGCACGCACGTCGTCGACGCGGACTTATCAATGGAGTGAGTTATATTGCACATGCGTTGTTCGGTGTACTCGATGACCATTTCGCTGAACAATATAAATTAGATATAAATCTTGTAAGAAACAACCAAAACCATTTAGTTCAACTTTGGAAGAATCAAACATCAGTTATAGGGTCTAGAATTAGGCAACTGAAAACGGAGGCAGAGCTTGGTAACGAGATGTCCTATCACGACGTACACCATTACGTCGTGATCTACTTGGTGATGGGAGTGGCAGCCGCTGCGGGCTCGTGGTGGGGCTGGCCGCGGTGGCCCGCGCTCCTCACCCCCGCGCCCCGCGATGCCTCAGCAGGGAGGCGGTCCGTTATAGTGTCAGTGAACAATGTGTTAGTGCAAAAGCAGAGTGTAGTGATTAAAGACCAGTGGTAGTGTTAACAAATCTATATCTCCTATTGTGTTTAGGTATAGTTATAGTAATGAGAATAGTAAAATAAAATAGAGACTGTACGTTAGATTAAGATTAATTGTTGATCACCATGTACCATTTTCATTATTCATGACCATTTCACCTTACTTCTCTAGGATGTACGAGTGGAACATCACACATCACGTTGCGCCCTGTCAGCAGTTGCGCTGGCGCGTGCCGTGTTTCCACATTTTCCCCCAGTTCACGTTCGAGCATCAATCGGTTCGCGTGTGCTCATAACCATTTACCATTATAACCATTTAGACTAAGTTCAATAAACTAATTGTTCTTAAGTCTAGTTTAATTTATGAACCAAACATAAATTAATCTGTACGGCAACCAGAACACCGTACAACGATCAACAGTTACTTTTGTATCGCGATTTTAATATCGGCAATACAACGTTTGCTGGGTCAGCTAGTTTTATATATAAGATTAGCGAGAGGTATATATAATTTGATAGGTTCTTAGGTACTACCGACGTAAAGGAATCTCAACCTTGACATACCCAGCTGTGTTTGTAAAGAGATTTGTTTGCAAAAATTATTTTGTGATGCATTCTGCATTTCTATTAGTCATTACAATTATGACATTCGATACTTATCCTGACCCATATATAAATAGAAACACCCTTAGTTCGTTGATTCATTCAGTGACTGAGCTATAAAGTAAATATTAAGAGTGATACATATAAAGAGTATCACAAATACTGGTGTGTTTTAGAGTTAAGAATATATAATTAACAGCTGCGACGTTTAATAAAATATTTGTGAAAATAAACTGTTTATACCCACCCTACTTTACCCACCTAATATGGCAGATTTAATTACCATATTATAATTTTATTCATACATTATATATGTTTATATATAATGTAATGACATTTTTAACGCGCTTATTTAAAGCCTATCCATATTATTGGCTGCTCTCAATGTCTAGAGCCATTATATTATATTATATTCTTGGTGACACATTGTACAATACATTTGCTAAATATTAGCTTTCTTCCACATACTACAAAGCTGGTGAATGAGCTTCCTTGTGCGGTGCTTCCGGGGCGATACGACATGGGTACCTTCAAAAAAACGCTCCTGTGATTCCTCTGGCGTTACAAGAGAATGTGGGCGAAGGTGATCACCTAACACTAGATGATCCGTACGCTCGTTTGAGCAGCGATGATGCGATCATTAACACGCCCAGACTTCAAATTCAATTGAGCAAGAGTCATTTTAATATTATCCAGGTATCTGGGTGGCGGAGTGCTGGGAGGCGGCTGTGTGCAAGAGGAGATCCGCTTTGTGATTTGCCCGGAGCTGATGGTGTCCATGATGTTGACCCAGGCACTGCAGCCCACCGAAGCCGTGCTCATCATTGGTGGGTCCATTATTACTTGATATATAATAATCAACTGTCGCGACCATTACGCCATCTGCGTGACTATTTCTGGGTGTTCTCGCATACAACCTGAAGTCTATAAAGTATCATTGTTTGCTATAATTAATACCATTAATTTTCATTATTAATTTTGTAAAGCAGTCAGGAAAAAAAACAGAATTCCAACACAAACCACTGCATTATGTACAGATTTTACAATTTTAACTCTCAAATGTACTCTCTCGGAATTTAAACCCGAGTAAGGCATTATATATATCACCTTATATACCCTTCGCCACCGTGGTGGTGGTGGAGGTGAGGGGTGGCCCTCACCTCTCCTCACCCCTCCTCTACTCGCCTCACACTTCACATCGCTCAGACACATGCTGCTCACTTCACTTGACTCGTTACAATTCATACCATTTTTTTTATTATGCCAAACACAAATCCATAAAACTCGCCGGTTTCACGCGCAAAACAAATCTGACAGATGACTATAATTGTTCTAAATATAGTTTTATGCACTCCTTGTTAATTTTGCAAGGTAAGTTTGGTGCAAGTTAAGCCCGCTCCACATTCACGAGAGAATCTCGCATGAAAGCAAGAAATACATGAGAAACACAAATGTCGTATCAACACACATAATATTCGCCGGTTCTGGCATTGTTCTCCGATTTGCCGGTTTTTTGGTGCGAGATAAAAGAACTAAGACATGAAAACAGATGAGAATTAGCATTGATTCCACACTCGCATGTTTCTCAGTATCGTTAGCGATAGACTCTTCGATTATGAACAGTTGTGGGATTTACTGATAATTATAATGTAATGTATTAATAATAATGTATTAATGATAGTTGTAATTTTGACAGAGCGCGTATTACTATTGCTGTTGTAACAAGAACTTAAACCAATGACGTTCTATACATATAGAATATGCACCTCATACAAAATCAAAGCAGAAATATGGCCATGCAAATGACACCATAATAACCTTCGACTGCTATGTCTATACATTTCTGCGTTTACTCCAGTTGCTTAAAATATTATTGGTATTTTGAATTAAGAACCCGATTTGGATAGTGACATCAGTGGAGTAGCAGTTAGGTATTTTTTTTAAACCCAGACGAAAAAGAGGGTTCCTATAAGTTTTACGTTCGTCAGTCTGTCCCTATTTTCCGATCAAGATCTGGTCATTCGGAGATTTTTTACGTTTTTAATCAAAAATCACACTCATATTATAAAGGAGAAAGTTTGTATGTTTATTTATTGACTTGTGTTTGTATTTGTTACTTCTTTACGTTCGAAAGGGAGAATCATAAATAATTTAATGAGAGAAACTAATACTCAAATATAATATTTTTATTTACATAAAATATTTAGTAAAACTGGTTATTTAAATGTAAAGTTTCTTGAATTAAATAAAGTTTGCCTATTAGACTTAGATATATTTTCCAGGGTATATTTTTAGGTATATGTAGTGTAAGCGGACATCAACATATATTTGTATGACAGCTTTTGTTAAATTTTATTTTTATTTTTAGATTTTTAGTGAATCTGAACTACACTTACTAATAATTTGTCTAAATTTGTGTAGATCTACTAAATTTTGCAATGCAGCAATGAACGTAAGCGTATTGCAATCTTATTATAGACAGAAATTCTGCCACAGATCGCACCCTTACTGTAAGTCGTTAAGGAGTTCCTTTGATCATCATTTCAACTACGACAATTACTTGACGATAACGGCATTACGGTAGGTGAGTCAAATATCCTATATACAACGTGAACCAGAAAGGGTATAACATCCCTTCAATGGTACGTTATTTGGGTCATATGCAATAGTATGGTGATGTTTAAGTTTTAATAAATAAATAAAAAAAAAGAAAAAGACTTCCCTACGAAATAAACATATTATTTTTCAATTTCTTTTCTTAGACAACCCTAAATTTAAAGAGACTGCCAGTTTTGGCGGGGCCTTTGTTTATAAACAGAATGAGGTCATCTACCTATTGACTTAAACATAAACAATAATCTATGATTAAGGAGTATGCACACTACATGAAATGTGGCTTGTGTCTATGTTATTATTCATTCATTTTTTACTTCCTGTTATTGAAACAAATAAACAAAATAATAAATTACATAACATTACACAGTTTCACATCTGTATTCCTGAAGGGTTAGAGGTGTATTTTTTCCACCCAAGTTTTACTATGTTTAATTCCCACGTAATAGGGGCCGAGCATCTACATTTCTGAACTATGGGCTGCTAGTGAGAAATTTCCTACGAAAAACTCAATAACTGCCCCATTCCTTACCCAGGCCGGGTACAGAACCCGGTCCGGGAATGAAGTACATATTATTAATACGAGGATGGTCAAAGATATCAATATTTGACAAAAAAAATCCGTGAAGAACAATTTCTTAATAGGAGTCTATTAGAGTTATCTTTATTGGATAAAACATTTTTGAATTAAAATGTCAAGTCTCATTTGCCCAGTAATAAGAACAGCTACAGTGCCATTCAGACCAAACCATAATTATGCTTACACATTTTTGCTTCACGGCAGAAAAAGGTGCCGTTGTGGTACCCATAATCTACAATTACAAATTTGGAATTATTTTCAATGTAACTTGAAGAAAACTTCAAATAATTCTATATTGAAGTGCTTACGTAATAACTTATCAAAAATGTGAACTCATTTAATTTCGCACATAATAAGCAAATCTTGAATTAAAAATGGTGCAGTGTGCCTTTAGAATAGACATTTACACACACACAGAGCAGTAAATATCGTGTTTCAAAGCACAATTCAAAGAGTATTAACGCAGACAGGCCGATCTTTTCAACCTAACATATTTAAATAAACACAAAATGTAAAAACACAGTTACAATTACACTAGTTTTTATCTTTTAAACGTGTTTTATTTAAATTTGTAACACTCGCGGAAATCAGAGTAAATACTAACATAACGTAGTTTCATAATTAGATTAGAATTAAAAAAATCTTTATTGGGTAATACATAACTACAGTAAATACAAATTTAGAAGTATTTTCAATGTCAGCTAAAGCAAATGCACAAACAAAATAACTTTGTCTTCATGGCAAAATGAGAACACAAATTGCTTCAAAGCTGCAATGAATCGTAGGCATTTTACTATTATCTGATATTATGTCACATCTACGTTTTTCATCTGTTTCAGGTCAAAGAGAGTCCAAAAAAACAGCTGATTAGGGTTGAGGGAATCATAGTTTTTGCAAAAACTTAGCACTTTAAATATTGTATTAAAATATAATGCTAATTCATTTCGGACTTCACATAGTCATTAGAGATGACCTAAGGAATGTCTGGTTCAAAGCATAGTATACCCATTTAGTTTCACCTTGTATAGCATAAAAAAGATTCGGCCTCGGATATCGTTAATTTGCTCCTAAGAATTGAAGATATCCGTTTCTTTATCATGGATCCCATAAGCAGAACCTAACCAAACTATCTTTGAAGTATATCCTTTCCAATAAATAAGAATTATCGAAATCGGCTTTCGCGATATTGAGTTATTCTTAAATTAGTTTCGGACATACTTATAGCAAATTTAAGACTTTTATGGTTCTCTCTAATTGAGAAACTTCTCCTTTTTTGAAGTCGGATAAAAAGAGCGACTCCATTGTTTTCATTTCTGACTGTGTCCTTTCATCTGTCCCATTCTGACAAGCGGGTCTTGTCTGAGGACCTGTCAATAATATTGTACCATATTTAATTAAAAAAATATTCGTTTTATTAAATTACTTCCGCTTTTTGCATATCAACCTTATATAAATAAAATAATCTTACCGATGATAAGTCACCCCATAATTTTTTGAGTCGTTAATGCATTATTTAAGCACTTTTTATAGCACACTTAGGCTTGTTGATTGACTCACAGTTGACACACGACTAAGGAGAAAAGTGTGCTTACATTGACTTTAAGCACACTTTTGCCGGAACGGAAGTTATCAGACTGCGAATGATATGTCCATATGTATAGAACGTCATTGACTTAAACATAAAACCCAAGATACCAAGTTTAAACTTGATGTTTATTAAAAATACATTACAAATTGACATTTTTTTGATTTTAAACTGTCTAAGCCCAAACAAGTACAATATAAGATAGATGCATATTATGAAGGTTAGCCAGAAAAACAAGAAGTCGAAGCTACAAAAAATAATGTATTGCGTTGTAACTAACGCCATTGTTAACAAGTTACAAATAATTTGTAAAGTAGTCAGAGAAAATCAAAGAATTTGATCACGAATCACTGTATATCCACATATTGACAATCTAGCAGATAGACTCAGCTCTGTGGCATATGCAGTTAGAAAGATTAGAGAGTACACGAATGTTGCGACCGCTAGATTAGTGTACTTCAGTTATTTTCACAGCATCATGGCGTACGGTATATTACTATGGGGTCATGCTGCTGAAATTGATATAGTGTTTGCTCGGCAAAAAAAAGATGTTCGTGCTATATATCAGCTTGGTTATAAACAGTCTCTCAAAGAAAAATTTAAAGAAATAATTATTATGACTGTTCATTGTCAGTACATTTATGAAAATTTAATATATGGTCACCTTTTTGCTCTTAATAGTGATTTTCATTATTATAACACTAGAAATAAGGGATTGCTTGTAACAAATTCTAGTAGGCTTCATAAGATACATAATAGCTTTAAGGGTAAATGTATACACTTCTATAATAAAGTCCCACCCACTGTTCAGGCATTATCTGTAAATAAATTTAAATGTTTTATAAAAAAAAGGCTCTGTCGTGAATCCTGTTACTCCACTGCTGAATATCTAAATGATCGGACAGCCTGGGACTAGATTGTGATTATTTTATAGCGATAGAAATGACTGTACAATATTGTATATTTTTATTGAAAAGAGCGCAAAAAAGAATGCTGGGAGAGTTTCTTGCGCCGCTTCTTCTGTCTCAGAGCGCCATTTGTTTCCGAAGCGGTAGTAGTATCTAGTAGTATAAGAAATGACATCGAAAAGAATTCTAAAGGAATCAATTTTGTGAAAATAAATGCCTTTTATGCCATTTATCATTTTTACAATTTAAAGTTAAACGTTGAAATCTATACACTGGTAATTACTTCATAACAATTGAACATTGCACAACACTGTTCCAGGCAGCGAACGTTACAGCAACTACTCTGGCTACGGCTCCAGCTTCCATTGGTCGGGTGATCACGTGGACGCCACCCCCATGGACTCGTCATTCCGCAGACGATGCGCGGTTCTGGCTTTGGACGCGATGCCGTTCCCGAACAAGACTGCGGGCGAGTGGGAGGTGCAAGCTATCGAGCGAGAGCTCAATAAGGTTCGTTAAAACATACACTTGCAATGAACTATATTATATATATTTTATATTCAATGATAAGTATCTCATGCCAAGCTTGGCCGACTGTTTGTAACTTGTCAATCGGTGACAGTAGACACAGTAAATAGTTAAATGTAATTCGCTTACATTTTCTATCCTGTTGTTTCCGTTTGAGAAATAATCTTCTCTCTTGAACGTTTTATTTGTCTAAATGTTAGTATATCGTAATTTGTAAGTCTGTGGTTGTTTATTTTTTTATTGGGGTTGACAACAGCTTAATACAAAATAATCACGTATAGTTAAATACAAAAACATTGCCAATTATAGTCTACCACAGTTTACCTAATAGAAGGAACAGCAGTGTTTACAATAATAAAAAAGAAAATGAACACTGAATAACACACGATTAGAGAAATTAAAAAAAAATGTATTTAAAAGTGCCTGCGTTGGTTGCATAATGGATTATATGTATAAATCTGAAAAATGAATATAAATAAGAGAAAATCATGATAGATACACAGATTTACAGATTTAATAGTACAATACATTGTGATTGTGATCATATCATTAACGACGATTTGAAGTTCCAAAGTTTATAATCTAAATCATGTCATGTTATGTGTTCTTTGTTGAAAGTAACTAATTTTGTTAATAGACACATGAATAGATCAATTGGGACGAGGAAAATATCGAATAAAATCGCTGACAATATTTTTACAAATTGTATTTATTCTGTTTAGTAATAAATATTATTAACAATTAAGTAGGACAATGAATGGATTGAACAATTTACTAAATTGCTTGAGATTTGTATAATATGAGACTTAAATAATAGTTATTTATGCAACGGTTTTGTAATAAGGGGTATTAAAACACGAATGTGGATTTATCACATGAGCCCAAGCCGAGTGTGATAATAGTATCACATGAGTGTTTTAATACCTAATTATCAACAGTTGCATACAAGACTTTATCTACACCCAGAATATGAATCCTCTAAAAGATTCTGAAACAGTTACTTACTGCTAACATTAAAACAGCCAGTCCTAGTAGTAACCTAATATCATCCATTACTGATTATATACAAACAATAATTACATTTTGTATAGTTCAATAATTAAAATTCACTCGAATATAATGTTCTTTTGCAGCGTTTAAAATGAATCGCTATTTTTTGTAAACAAAACAATAAAAATATCGAATAAAAATGGCGGGGATTCGAATAACCTACTTTTTTTTACGGCGCGCGACGTTCTGGTGGTGTGGAACGCGCGTAAACTAAAATGTTCTTTTTTTGAAATTCATACAGATACCACGCATCGAGCAATAAGAATGTGGCTGTATGTTGAAACTCTTTGTGCATGAAGCGATCGAAAAAAAAACATAGGAGTGTTGTTATGAAATTCAGTACAACATTACAACACTCGTTTGGATGATGTAATGGTTAGAACATTGGGTGTTTTAATGTTGGCAATAAGCTAACTGTTTCAGAATCTTTAATAGAGGATTTAAAGCATGGGTGTAGATAAAACTATGTTTAAACTAAAATTAATATTAAGAAGCACGTCTACGTCTTTTAATTACTGCTTTACACTGACAAGGTTCAAAGTTGCCACAAGTGATATAATCAATTATATCAATTGTTTCAATAATCTTTTAATTCAATAATCTATCTATCTATCTATATATATAAAAATGAATTGCTGTTCGTTAGTCTCGCTAAAACTCGAGAACGGCCGGACCGATTTGGCTAATTTTGGTCTGGAATTATTTGTGGAAGTCCAGAGAAGGTGTAAAAGGTGAATAAATATGAAAATGCTGCAAAATTAAATAAAAACAACAAATTTATTTTTCCTTTGATGTGTCCATACATAATTTCTATGAGAGAATTTATTGACGCACGGTTTGACAGTTCTGCTGTGAAACAATTTCATTACGACAGCAGGGTGCATATTTTACGTAGTAATTTTTATGTTATGATATATTATTGACAAATTCATATAAAAACATTTTTTTATTTATTATATACAGAACAACGTCTGTCGGGTCAGCTAGTATTTAAAATTTCTTTATTCTTTGGGATCATTGTAATCACTTCCAATCGGCCGTCTTAACTATTAAATTTACTATCGTTATAGCACTGTTATAAATTATTAGAACTTATTAAAATTTTAAAATTTATTTTTATCGCAATACCTATATGCACTTACATCACCAATTAAGGAAATACATCGCTTAGTTTAAATCAGAATCATTTTGTCCGGACACCTATATTTACAATAAGCCATAATTTAATTTAACAATAGTAATAAACTTGTTATCTCATTTGATCATTAAATAAAATCGTAAAAACGGTCGTGGTCGTTGACCTGTGTGTCTGTATTTAACTATATTAAATGGCGGCTCAGTCCCAACCGTGGCACATTGTTTCATTTACTATAAGCTACATTAAAAGAGGCCGCTAGCCGGGTTTGCTCGGACGTTGTTGTCTAGATCTTCTCGAATAAAACAATGTTTACATATAACTATGAGTTTAATTTTTGTTGTTTATAAAATAAATGAAGCGGTAACAGCTGTGATGCTATGTACAGGCGTGGGTGGGGTTCTCGATCCACACGGAAGGCGAGGGCCTCCAGTACCCGGGAGTGGCCACAGGCAACTGGGGCTGCGGCGCCTTCGGGGGCTCGTCCACGTTGAAGTCCATGTTGCAGATCATGGCCAGTGCCCAGGCCGGGAGGCCGCTGGCCTACTGCACCTTCAGGGACGTGGCCAAGAGGGACTACATCAACCGGATGTACAGCCGCATGTGCAAACATGACGTCACCGTCGGTGAGGACATACAACTTTTCAATTTATTTTTTTACGTAGCGAAACGGCAGCCACCAACTAATTACATCATTACGTCGTATACACAGAAAGGGCTACTTATTAATGTCTTTAGATTTTTTTTAATTATAATAAACACTTAAATCCTGTGTGTTGTGCCCCCTGTTTGTGATAACGCACCTGCAACTCCCTATATCTAAAAAAATAAATGTGGATAATCGAGGCTACTAGCTAGGAAACGTGTGTTACTGTGCCAAACTTTAAATTATGAATGAATGAATGAAAACTTTATTAAACAAACACAAACCACACGAAAAGTAACTGACTCAGCGTCATCAGCGCTGTGTTGGTATAATACCACAGCGCTGATTTTTAGCAGCCCCCTGGTGATCCTTTGAGTAACTACATTTGTTGTTTAAGATTAAAACAAAACTTAAACTTGTAGATTTATATTAACAAGATTATTAGGTACAGATTAAATATAAGGTTAAACAGGGCCGTCTCTCATTAGGGCCGAGCGATGGCGGTCTCTCGTATGTGTCGACGCAGGCTATAAAACTGGTCGCTTCCTCTCTCCCCCGCCGTCTCCTCCTCTCAGCTGTTACAGGCGTTAACAATAGGATTGGAAGTGGCCCAGTACAGCGTCCGACTAGGTCTCTTAGTTTGTTTTGACATCATATGACGACTGTATAGCCGAGTGGTTAGCGATCCTACCTATTAAGCTAGAGGTCCCGGGTTCGAATCCCGGTAGGTGCAAGCATTTATATGATGAATATGGATCTTTGTTTCCGTGTCATGGATGTTTATATGTATTTATGTATGTTTAAGTAAGTATATTGTATTAAATATATCGTTGTCTTGCAACCCATAACACAGGCTATATATGCCTAATTTGGGGCAAGATATTTGTGTAAAAAGTGTGTCAATATTATTATTATATTACATCATCATTGGCAGGAATTACACACATCTTGTGGATAGCTCTTTTTATTGTGCCCTTTGTAGTAAGGACATCTGCGACTCTCTCTATAAAACAAATAGATATATAGAACAAAATGACACCCAATGCTGTCCTTAGAATTCAAAATATATATAATTTAAATGAAGTATTTCAGGGCCAAATCTCATTAAGTTATCCCTAATATGTTAGTATGTTCGTGTGTGGCACTAATTAAAACTAATAAATTATATTCAGATTTCACTTTTTTGTATAAAATTTTAGGGCAAATGTACAAAATGCTCGTGCAATATTCCCAGACTGCAAACACCGATGAGATGAAGATATTTCTAGAGAGTAGTTTGGAACAACATTGTAAACCGCCTGAAGTTAAACCGAAACAGAAACCGGAGCCGATGTCCATTGTAAGTGTTAAACTGAATGTTAACCACACAACACAGGTTGTTTTTTTTATTTATTTTTTATTTTATGGAATAGGAGGACAAACGAGCGTACGGGTGACCTGGTGTTAAGTGATCACCTCCGCCCGCATTCTCTTGAAACACCAGAGGAATCACAGGAGCGTTGCCGGCCTATAAGGAAGGTGTACGCGCTTTTTTTGAAGGTACCCATGTCGTATCGTCCCGGAAACACTGCATAAGGAAGCTCATTCCACAGCTTTGTAGAACGTGAAAGAAAGCTCCTTGAAAACCACACTGTGGAGGACCGCCACACATCCAGATGGTGAGGATGATATCCTAACTTGTGGCGTGTCGTGCGAAGGTGGAATTCGGCGGCAGGAATCAGGTTAAGCAGCTCTTCGGAACACTCCCCGTGATAAATGCGGTAGAAGACACACGATGAAGCGACGTCTCTACGTGATCGCCAAGTTATCCAGCCGTTATATTATATTGTTAATGTTAATCATAATCTATGATTTATTGTTGATTTTAAATGTGTGAAATATGGTCACGTGAATCGCGTCTTCGTGAGTAACGATAATTGCATACAATATTCTTCGAGGTGTAGATCATCCACAAAAGATATTTTTTCCATGGATCAGTTACGGAATAATAAAATAGGAACGCGCAGTCGCTCGTCGTACCGCTTCGCTGCAGCGTATATTTGAGCGAAGCGAGGTAAACTGAGTCTGTGTAGAAAAACAAAAACAAAATTAATCCAAACAAAAACATAAATATAAATAGCGCGTGGTAATTTAGAATAGATTGTAAATCATGTTTGTTTTTTATTATAATAATTGAATCAAGTCTTAATTCAAAACTCTGTCTAGAAAATAGCCTAGAAAATTTCGAAAGCTTTCTATGAGTTCAATTTTTTTTTGAATTGGATCAGAAATGGACGAGAAACAATTAAACACAGAAATCAATTGGAGTCACCCGGTGACAGCTCCGCTCAGCTTCGCTCTATAACAATAAAAACTGTAAAATATGCAAGAATATAGAAGATGTTTACCAATATAAAATGTTATGGAAGAGCTAGTGTGTCATTAGTTAGTATTTATGTTTATTTGTATGTTAAAGGTTGTTAAATCCTTTTACTCGAGCGGCTTGTGGGTGTCATATTCGCGCGCGGCTTATAGCGTTCTACGTGTCACATATAATTTCACCTTCGCACGACACGCCACAAGTTAGGATATCATCCTCACCATCTGGATGTGTGTCGGTCCTCCACAGTGCGGTTTTCAAGGAGCTTTCTTCCACGTACTACGAAGCTGTGGATTGAGCTTCCTTGTGCGATGTTTCCGGAACGATACGACGTGGGTACCTTCAAGAAAAGCGCGTACACCTTCCTTAAAGGCCGGCAACGCTCTTGTGATTCCTCTGGTGTTGCAAGAGAGTGTGGGCGGCGGTGATCAATTAACACCAGGTGACCCGTACGCTCGTTTGTCCTCCTATTCCATAAAAAAAATGCGTTTAGGAGGCTGTTGGGGCTACCATGGCGTTGTAGCGCTTCTGGTATGTTTGCTGATACATCTGTGGATGGTTTCCATGCCATAATGCGTAAAAAAGCGGTTTTCATGTTGCACGTAGACGTGTTAGCACTTACAGCATCCTAAAGATGATTGCTGCCAGAGCTGACTGTTCCTTCCAGAAACACTGGATACAGTTAGCTCTAGGTTTATAAATATATTTCACTAATATTACTATCGTAGTTCATAAGAAATATTGTTAAATGATGTCCCAAAGTTATGGGACATGAAGGGAAATTAGGGGTGTTTTTTTTAATTTAAGTCGTTTCGATTCCCAGACGATACAATTAATTTTTAGAAAATCTTTGAATGCAGAATTACTAACATTTAAAAATAACATAAAGTCTTCTTTCAGTAAAATACCCTATCTACGATATTTAAGGTACTTTCCCTTCATGTCCCATAACTTTAGGATATCCTGTATATGGAGATCTCTCTGAATTAAATAAATAAAGGTCTGCAGAGATTTTGAACCACCTCTGGTAATGTATTATAGCGTGAGAGGTGACCGCACGTGTACACTAAGGGGCGCCTAGACTCAATGAAACACTGTTTATAATGGGTGGTTGATTGTGACTTACTTCCAAATCCAATTTTGAAAAAAATATTTGAAATAAGTGCTAGAAGCAGATATTCAGTATAATATAATATATTATGGGTATTTCATACTCTTTCAGAACCCTACTCCAGAATCTGCTGCAGATCAGAAACCCAAAGCTGAGGTAAATATAGAAAAAGAGCTGCTGAAAAACTCACCAGACATGTTCGAAGGTGATGAAATAATTGCTTCGAGCTCTGTAAAAAATGAAGATGATAACTTCTGGAGCCGTAACCTGAAGCTGTTATCACAAATGGACAAAATCGATCAAAATAGTGATAATCTGAATCTAACTCCGACATCAGATAGTCAAAGAGTCAAAGACGTGCCCATGGCCGAAGATAAACATGAAATGGAGGTGTCGCCAGTTGTAAAAAAAAGTCTTGGTAAAAAAATAACCGATTATTTTTCAAAGCAATCTGATGTTAAGATGTCATGTGAATAAAAACTTTAACTTTTTATTGGTCTTCTTATTGTAAATTACTTCCTAAGAGATCTGTACTGAACTAATAAGAGTTTTTCTTAAATGGCATCGAAGGAGTGCTTCGTTGGGGTGAGAATACTTCACAACGGTGCGGCGGTAATACTAGTAACCTGGTAAAAGAGTTTAAATATCAGGATCTACGAAACGGCGCCCAGTTGTTGAAAGTCGCTTCATCGTGTCTGTGTACTATCGTGATCGATCTTATAATATCCCGTAGATGCGTTATGTTTAGAGATCACACGTAAACATAAATCTTATAAAGATGTACACTATCCAGTTGCGATTTTTTAAGACTTGTTATGATCATAATATTCAGGACCTTACAGGGCGTCCCAAGGCTATGTCACATGGAGGGGCGGGGAGGGGAGTACTATAAAGCAAGGAAGGAGTACGCGCTTTTTTTATACTTCTTAAGGCGCGTTATGAAAAAATTATGAAAGTGAAATTTTAAGATGCGCGTGCATTACTGTAACGCAAAAGTAACAGGTTGAAGTTGGTTCCTAAAATTTTCTGACGTTTGCGTCATTCGTTATTTTTTTTTTGTTGAAATTTTTGTCAAAGCCATCTTTGCAAAATTTTTACAAAATTGTTCTTTCTGAAAACGTATAATATCACGAGGAATAAATCATTTTAATGTTTTTTGCTTCATTAGGCCAAAGAAGTATAGGTAACTTCTTGCGCGCATACACACACAGTTTTTTTTTTGTTTGTTGTTAGTCCGTCTGTGTATTGAAGCAGTGAAAATTCTAACTTAAGTTAACGTAAAAAAAATACGGTCCTTTATGCCACAATAAATATATAATTCGAGAAGGTTGAATGAAATCAATCAATTATATGCTGGGGTTGACAGTGATTGTGGAGGGAGTTTCATTTGCATACTTATTACTAATTATTCAGGTAGGGTGTAACATAATTCACGAAGTTGTGAGCTGCAACTTATTTTCATATATTTATAACCGTGTTATGATTTAGCTTTCATTAGGTTAGGTTAGAAAGAATATAGGGGTGCTGCTTGTGGTGCAAGGTCGACCTGTTATTGATAATAAATCATATTTGTTGGATGCAATTACTAATTATAACAGTAATCACGACCATCATGTTCACAAAGCAAACAATTAATTTAATCTCTAAAGGTTGATGCATCGAATACAAGATAATTTATATTTATACACTTTATTACTTTTTTATAAAATATTCAGGAATCTAATCTATCTATATATATAAAAATGAATTGCTGTTCGTTGGTCTCGCTAAAACTCTAGAACGGCTGGACCAATTTGGCTAATTTTGGTCTTGAATTATTTGTGGAAGTCCAGAGAAGGTTTAAAATGTGAATAAATATGAAAATCCTCAGAATTAAATAAAAACAACAATTTTGTATTCACATACTTTGATGTGTCCCTCGTCGTTCAGAAATCAAATTGAAAAAATAGTTTAAAATGAATAACTAATTAATAAGAATTTTTATATCTTTCTAACTTTCTCAGGAGGTAAAAAATAAACTTAATTTTAGCTAACTATAGTTGGTAGATAGAAAAGATGTGGACAAGAATTGCAAGAGACAAGAACCAGTGGAAATCAATGGAGGAGGCTTTAACCGCTAAAGGAGGTCCTTATGTCAAAAATAATAATACTTATACTAACAAAATAGGTAATTTTATTTAAATTTGTGAAATACTAACACATACTAACAAATACAACTTATAAGTAAATATCTAAATATATAGATGTAAGGAAATAAAGCTATAAATAAAAAAAAAGTGTGTGTGTCAGCAGCAGCAGAACAGGTACTAAACAAAATCAAGTCCAATGGAGTCGGTTACAAACATACAAACAGCAGAAGCTAATAAAAGCGTATAAATTTAAAAAAATATAGATATTAAAAAATAAAATAATAGGTTCTGTTAAAAATTGTCTATTTGGCGTGAAATGCGCTATATATACTCTCCATATTAAATTAAACATTTAATAATGTGCATAGCTCATATAAATTTGTATCAAATATATTGATAATTTAATATTAAATAAATACAAAGCACACATGTTTATATATACAATACATGTCATAATAATGTATGAATTGTAACGTACCCACGTTGTTATCAGATTTTCCGGCACTAGTATTTACACCACTTTCTTCCATAATTTATAGAATTTTCACTTAACTTTAAAAGGCATAAAAAGGCATTTATTTTCTCAAAATTGATTCCTTTAGAATTCTTTTTGATGTCATTTCTTATAATAATAGATACTACTACCGCTTCGGAAACAAATGGCGCTCTGAGAGAGATGAAGCGGCGCAAGAAACTCCCAGCATTCTTTTTTTTTGCGCTCTTTTCAATAAAAATATACAATATTGTACAGTCATTTCTATCGCTAAAAAATAATCACAATCTAGTCCCAGGCTGTCCGATCATTTAGATATTCAGCAGTGGAGTAATAGGATTTACGACAGAGCCATTTTTTTATAAAACATTTAAATTTATTTATAGATAATGCCTGAACAGTGGCTGGGACTTTATTGTAGAAGTGTATACATTTACCCTTAAAGCTATTATGTATCTTATGAAGCCTACTAGAATTAGTTACAAGCAATCCCTTATTTCTTCAAAAAGGTGACGATTTTTGTGAACATATATTAAATTTTTATAAATGTACTGACAATGAACAGTCATAATATTTATTTCTTTAAATTTTTCTTTGAGAGACTGTCTATAACCAAGCTGATATATAGCACTAACAGCTCTCTTTTGCAGTGCAAACACTATATCAATGTCAGCACCATGACCCCATAGTAATATACCGTACGTCATGATGCTATGAAAATAACTAAAGTACACTAATCTAGCGGTCGCAACATTTGTGTACTCTCTAATCTTTCTAACTGCATATGCCGCAGAGCTGAGTCTATCTGCTAGATGGGTAATATGTGGACCCCACTGAAGCTTTTTATCTAACGTGATACCCAAGAAGACCGTAGTGTCCAAGTTCCAATCTCTGGTCATTTATTAGTACGTTGGTTTGTACCTCCGCTGTGTTTGGTGTAATGAACTGTAAACACTTTGTTTTTTTACTGTTTAAGTGCAGATTATTCGTCTCAAACCAACGCACTATCTTTGAGAGTGCATTGCTTACCTCGTCATCAATATCCGCACGTCGCTTCACTTTAAAAATAAGTGAAGTATCATCAGCAAACAATACAATCTCATGGCTATCATCGTTAACAGCCGACAAACGGTCGTTAATATATATAAGAAACAAGAAAGAACTGAGAATAGAACCCTGTGGAACACCTATTCCCACAGGTTTACCCGAAGACCGTTTGCCATTTACATCGACTATCTGAACTCTTTCGCTTAAATATGATTTTAACAGATTTAGGGCTCTATTTTTCACTCCATAATGCTTTAGTTTTAGGAGTAAGTTTTCATGGTGGACGCAGTCAAATGCTTTTGACAAATCACAAAAAATGCCCAATGCATCCTGTGACTCTTCCCAGGCGTCAAAGATGTGCTCAATGAGTCTAGTACCCGCATTAATTGTTGATAAGCCCCTAGTGAAACCAAACTAATTTTTGTTCATTAATTTACAAAAATGCATTTGTAGCTGTTGAAGCAAAAGTTTTTCAAAAATTTTACTAAAAACAGGCAGCAATGAAATAGGTCTGAAATTAGCAGGGTCAAAAGAACTGCCCGATTTAAACAAATTTTATGAAATAAATGTATAATAATAAATCAATTTCAATAATATAATAAAGCTTCAAAATACAAGAAAGTGAAAGGTGCGCGAGAAATGATGCGCACCAAAAACGTTACTATGACATTTTGATGAGCAGATTTTACTCTCCATATTTTTCTCATACCGGGCGCCTTATATGAAAATCGATTCTTAAGGAGTAAACTCCAAAAAAATTAAAAATAGTTGGTAGATTAACTACAGTTGATAACCATTTATCAGATTATTTTTATGTAGACTGATAAATCATAAGTTTTGTCACAGATTAAATTTCTGAACGCACCCATAATATTTGACAACCAATATGTCGATCCATCCTCTATGTCGATCTATACTATAGGTATAGACAAAGAGTGCATCCTTCTATCTTTGTGAGTGACGATTACCACTACGTGCGCGAGAACTTTCTTATCTCGGTTATCCTTTCATAGTGACATTTCAAGTGATGTGCTCTTTTATATGCTTTTTAATAGCTTCACCTGTATGTAGTTATGTTTGTTTTACGGCCAGATTTCGTTCAAACTTCGTAGATTTATGGATGACCGATGACAATACAATAATTTGATAAAATTATTCCATTGTTCAATTTGCAAAATAAGATTTTCGTCAATTTATATATTTTTTTTAATCTATCTTCAATGAGGCAGGAATTGATCTTAATTTTGATGATGTTTATCCGAGTTATCTAATATTAGGCAATTTTCGAATACCAAAGAGAATTTTTAATTCAGCAATAGTTTAAAAAAACTAAAAAAACACGTTTTTATGTATTAACCAAACTACAAAAAAAGCGTGTTTTTGATGTGAAACATCTATAGCCGCACGTAAAACCGATTTCTGGCGTGGCGAAGCATGCCGCGGCGACGCGTCGCCTTGTCACAGTAATACCGTCCTCAGGGGCAACATCGAATATAACTATTACCGAAGTCACGGATTAAACGAATTAAGTAGTCACGATTTGAAATAAATTCGTAAATTTTTGTATTTAATGAAAATAAATGTTTATTCAATAAATAGTCATCGTTATCTGGAAAAAAATCGTAATATTTTATTTTATCATTATGACATATTTAGTTCCTATCACAATGTGTTTTTTTCTGCATATTACTTTTACAAAATAATGTCGATGTTTCACATCTGCCAGGCGTCCCGTGACGGCTCACATTTTTTTTTGTTTTTTTTTTGAGAACTATTTATTTTGTTGGTCTTTTGTGATAGTGACACTTTACTGCTAAGTGCGCGAGAACTTTTCTCACTTTGATTAATAACAATTAACGATACCGAGGAGAAGACGACCTGACTTAGGTCGTAGCAGTTAATCAAACGTGCGAAGAGCTAGCCGCACTGATGAACAGAGAGACAGATCAAGAAAATAGTCGTATACCTATGTCAGAATTACGTTTTATAGCCTTTAAATGTAACGAGTTCGTGCAAATCAAACAGCCATAATATTGTCATTAAAGCTGACAAAACACCTGCCGGTGAACACACAAGGAGTTTTAATTCACCCACCATTGACGAAGTGTCTGTTGTCATTGTGGGAGAAAATTTACAATGTAAAGCAATTATTCTTATTTCCATATATATTTGGTTTCTATGGACATATTTTAATTATTATTGACAAATTCATAAAAACATTATTTAATTTATTATATACAGAACAACGTCTGTCGGGTCAGCTAGTTTAAAATAAATATTTATAGTGACGATTCAAAAGAGCTCATTTTAAGCCGTATTGAATAATGTTTGTTTATTTGACTTTGTAAGAATTACTGAAATTTTATAATTCGGGTAAATTTTTATGCGGATATCGACAAATAAAAGACAATATTAATATAATTAAAATTATTTATTATCCTTCCTCATATTTCTAGCATACTAAACGTAATAAGTGTATAATAATAAATAATTGAATAGTTATTTAGTTTCGAAATACGTCTGATACATAACTTGATAATAGGTTTATGAACTAAACATGCAAAGTAGGCAAATTATTATTGTATTAGTTTCAAATAACGCCACATAATATATTGTATTCACCTGCCGACAATCACTCGAGTTACACTAGTAATGAATCGCTATTATCTAGCGATGTATGATGTTTGTAATTATCTTACAATAGAAATCTTTGGCAAAATATAACAATATTATTTTATGATATACGAATAGCCTAGCTATAAAATGCTTTAAAGGGAACTTTCATTTTATTGATTATCTAGTACTTACTTAATTAAGTTAACTTCTGACATTTGAAACGTGCAACACTTATGCGGAAATTGTATGAAAAAGTATGATCTGTTCTGGATTTATTTTATAAACCTTTCTGGTGTTATTAAGTAATTGTAACATTATTTCAAATGTCAGCTGGCATGGACAATCGGTAGGATAAGCACACATTATAAATATTGTGTTTGTGCCATTTGACAGCTGCCTTAAAGAAACTGTGACCTATCATTGGTGAATGAAATGAAGGAAATGAACTTAAAATAAATACAATATTATCTAGGACTAAATGTTGTGATACAAGATATCCGACACGGATACGATTTATGTTAAATTTAAACAACAAAGTAGAATCATTCTACTAAAACTCTCGAACCGTGTCAATATAAACAATCAACTAGCTAAATTACACCAATTTTTTAATCTAAAGATTGTAGCAATAAAATAACAAATCTGTTTGTACTCTCTTAAAGTCAAAGTACCTATATTATGAGTGGGTCGTTCACAGCTGACGCCATGGCCACACTAACGTAGTTGATAATAGTCACTTATGGCTTTAATTAAAGCATTACGTAGTTGTAATACAGTTTTTGCGGCACATGCCGGTAGACGTTAAGGTAGTGTGGCCGTAGCATGATAAATCCAAACTGACATTTCCGCACGATGGCTGTCATTTGAATTGAATTAGTTTGACAATTCGATTAATTTTAAAGCCAAACTAATTTTATACGGTGCTAATTGAGTGCAGTGCAGTAAAATTTAGTTCATCAGAAGTTAGGTAGGCAAAGTAATTAAAGGCCATTGTAATGTTATAAATACTGTACCTATCGTACAGTCGTGATGACGCCTATGTCAATATAACATATTAACCACTAATAACTATTTGTTTTGGTCATGGGAGATGGCTCAATCCATCACAGTTTACAGCCCAAACCGGTAGGAAAGTTGCACATAATTATGTTGCAAGCATAGCAAGAACATAAACACAACCACTGACTTTGATTGTTCTTGATAAGTACCTAATATTTATAAATTACAAATCGTTTTATAAATTTCATTCGTCTAGACATACATTTTATTAATATAGATACAAACATTGAGTTTACTTCAACGTTCAATTTAGCCTAACTATTTGGATGTAGAGTGCTAACTGAGACGATTGCGGGAAATATAACCAGCTCCAGGTTCAAGGATGTGTTCTTGAGCATAAAGGACATAATATAAGCGTATATCACAGACACCTACTGAGGTATCATATTTTACACTATTTATAAGGAAACAATTTGTTCTCATTATCAATGTATTTTAGGGAAAATAATACCTTATGCCCGTAATGGGTAACACAGTTGCCCCGACAATGAAACAAGCCAGTCTGGGAGTTTCGTTTTTGATATAGATAAGACAGTAGTCATTTTACGACTTTGAATTGAATTACATAATAGACACATGGTGGGCATTAGTTTATTAAATTTATTTAAATTAACAGTTGTAGTAAGACAATGTGAACTACAATCTCGTGCTTAAGTTTTATTTTCAATTTGGTTATTCGTAGATTAACAGTTAATAAAATATTGACATCATTTAATTTTTAAACTGTGTTCATCCATTATTATAAGTAGGAATTGTAGTTTTATATGTTTATTGTCTTGAGTTATATTGTTGTATTAGATTATCATTAATGCTATCAAATCAATCGAATTTACCAGATTTCCACGACAAGGAACAAGTTTCATTTTTAGTTTAACATATAATATATTTCGACTCTATAAAAAAAAAATATTTCGTAAAATAGGCAACTGTTAATACCATTATGTCTCGTATTACAGAATCGTTTTATTTATAAATTTAACTAACACTATGTGTGTGAACCATATTGAATGTACCTCGTGTATGCTCTGAGTGCATCAAGGGTTTACTTTCACTTGTTTGAAGAGTTTGTGATAAGGAAGAGGGATGAATAATGTCTAACTAGTAGGTATAACATAAGTTATCCAGAACAATGTATTTTCAGACGACATGAGTAATAAAATCTAGCAATTATTACATTAATGATTAACATTTGGACATAATCATAAATGTAGGTAATAGTATATATAGTGTTATTTGAAGAGCTTTATCAGATGTTTATATCGCTTACTGTGTTACACAGTAGCACTTTTTATGTAACAAATAGTTTCAAAACTCACAAATGGTAGATTTAAGAATGTTTTTATAAAAATTACGAATGAATTATTTGGAATCGAAGAAAATTAATTATAGCAATCGCAATTCGAAAAATATTTCGTGCAATATTTTTATATTGACTGCTAGAACGGACTTGTATCAAGGATGCATTTTATTAAAAATGGTTTTGTAGTTTTTCCTACTAGATATATAAACAGCGACACCCTGTCACCCGCCCGAGAAGACTCGAGGAAAAAGGCTAGTAAGCTCCTAAATTAGAGATATGACGTCATATTACTTTAACATTGTGTATTTACAGTTCGTCGTAACAAATCAAAAAACTATGATCATTATAATAATATAGCACAGGCTTATAACCTGGACACATGGTCGGATTTGGTACGGCGGGAACATTGGATGTTTCGCCTCCGGACTACAGTTCGGGCGGTAATAATAATAATTTTGGGCAATGGACAATGTGACATACCATCAAATTTGGTCCGCTACCGGACCGCGTCCGATGGTTCGGCCGGACCAAGTCCGATCATGTGTTTAGGCTATTAGTGAGTAACGGATCCAGTATTCAAAACAAATTACACGTAGACAAGAGATGATAAGTTTTTCGAAATGTTTTCGGACGGCGGTTAGTTTATAGTTTTTCTTGTCAAGTAGCTCTAACATCTAATATTAGATTCTCCCTACTCAATACCGACACAGATGGTGTCCAACCACGATATTATCCGTAACTACTTTATCTATTCTACGATTGATTATACAATATAAAACACGAAACAATATTCTGGATAACTTATTACAATAGCCAATGTTTTTACAATTACTTCCGGTACTTACGTTAAGAGTGTAAAAGAAAATTAATTAAATGTAGATAAATTAGTGCGTGCTTGAAGCTAAACTATGCTAAGCGAAAGATTTTAAAATAAATAAAAGAAAGAGATAAAAGATAATGACTAGATCGTCTCGTATCTTTACTAAGTTCTACTTTTATAAAAGCACTATGCGTCTCTCTCCATATTATGTTAAGTAATAATATAAATAGATACCTATACATATATTATTATGATTAATTAATTTCAACCCTAAGTTTTTATGATTTAAAGTATTGGCATTCATCTTACTAGCTAGGTCGTTTTCAAACATTATTGTTTTCCTAGAAATGGCATAATTGATCGTGTACCAACGACATGAAAGAAGAAAATTAAGAAACGCGTTATATTTGTGTGATAAGACCGCGACGGTTCCAAATTCAATATTTCAACCTTGTTAATTATTAATCCAATCATCAAACATCGGTACATATCGTACAGTATACCTATATAAAGTACCTACATTCGCCGTGCGTGTGAGACAGTATAAATTTTCTAATGAGATAATCCATCAAATACGATGACAATTTAATTTACGATAGTTTACGAGAGTATAAAATTTGCGTTAGGCTACATAACAGTGGACCCGAAAGTGAATCGGCGCGGGCGCCTTTGCCGTCATAGTAAGTAAAGGTATATGGTAAGTGCCGGTATAAGTATATACTGTGAATGAAGCATACACTTACTGCCATTTCGTCAATGATTTCAAGCGCCGGAATGAGAAAGTTCGCCAATCACTATCGCCATCTACGTGAAATACATTACGTTGCAAAGCATACCCTGTATCCTAGAATCACTTAACGGGCGATCATTTTTAAATTAGATATTCGGAAAGGACACAATTTCCCTCTAATGAGTGATGCGTAACGTTTGGATTGATCAATATAATACTATAAATACTATGTTATCTGTACAATCAGACCGCCAGCAGGTCAGCGAGCCATCCGACCCTTTACCTCTACCTTATCTCATGATATTGATATACTTATATAATATGTACTAAGTATACGTTCCCATTTGGCATCAATTTATTAACCAAAACGTTCGACTTCGACGCTAGCCGGACTCTCTACACTCAAGTTATAACGTCTCCCGTGTCGTAAGTTCAACACGAACTCGACTCTGACAAAATAAATGATCAAAATGCGACGGAAATCGCATGTAATAAATACTAATAAGTACTAACAACTTAAGTACCATTTGCAATGCATCGGCACGACATAAATCGTCTCGTGTAAAACGCCTTCTACTCGGCTAATTTACGAGATCTAAATATTTAACTTATTTTATATAATTATTCAACAAAAAGTAGGTATAATGGGACATAAATGGCGCTACTATTAAATATAAGAACGCTCGAAAACAATTTAAAAAGCTTAACAACGTATTGCACTATTACTTAGTTTAAGATAAAAGAACTAGGAAATCTATGTTTAAATATTGATAATAATTTATAAGTATTTTCTATAGAATTATAATAGAAAGCTTGATTGCGATATTCGATTGATCCCAAGCTTGTATTAGCCAGGATTTTCACGAGCCGTGAATGTTTTCAAAAACTCGTGTCGGAAATCAAACACGAATCGAATATCACGATCCAATTAATATACAGAGCTTATCCATCAAATCATAAACGCCTAAATCTAAAACACTATCTCAATATAATTCATATATTATTTTGTGTAAATATAAAAATCTATGTTTATGTTGAGTTAATATTTGACTAGAGGCGGCTAGGGTAACACCACCGCCCATGATCTGGACACACGGAATATTCACCTCTCTCTCGTCTCCATACTGATGGATCCCAACGGTTTGTGAAGACCGCGTGTGTTCATATCATACACGAAACCTGCTACATTATTAGTATTATGCAGAAATAGCTTAACTTCCGTTAAAGTAAAGGCAATTAAATCATGCGTCAAACATGAGCGGACGGAAATTTACAGTTTTTGACATAGAAGCGTGTATCTAAATAATAAAATATAAATTTATATCCTATAATAGTATTCAAAATACGTAGCGACTGATAGGCTATCTGTATTTACGTATTTTATGCTCTTTTTTAAAGGTATAGAAGCTAAATAATTTTGAGGCATTTCTGCATGATACCTGATGTACTCAAACATGATATTAGTACATAGAACCATTAAAATGGCATCAATTTCGAAATATTTGGTATAACTAAGTACAGCTTGAAATACTCAATGTTTATTTACATTCTTAATTATCTAATGCTATAAATTTGAGTGAAGAATGTCATATTTATAGCATATCAAATTATTTTTTAATAGCAGCCGGTCGCAGCCTGGCTCTGGTCTAGATAGGTACCGCCCACGCGCACGTATTACATCTAAACTTTCATTATTATGTTTATTTATATTGGTACATTTTGATTACGAAACTATTTTTGTTTTAGTAAGAATTAACACTAGCTTGCGTCCTAAGTCTCTGTTGACTCCCTGGATACAGGCCACATTAATTGTTTACACCTTTAACATTCTAACACGAATAGGTACGTTACAACAAAATGACGTACAAAACATGACACTCATCAAAATTAATATTATAACATGCTATAAGAATTGACGTACCCATGGATCAAGTTAAAACCCTGCAATTTAAGTTTAATCAAATTGCAAGGTAAATTTAAAAATGTTGCCACATGAATGAATTTATCTCGCTAGTGAGGTATTTTATAGTTTGGTAACTATCTAGATACTTAAGGTAATTCGATTAAATTCTTTCGTAGCAACAAATTTAGTCTCCATGTTTATTTACAATTACAATTTAGTATCAAAGCCACGATTAGAACAAAAATAAAATACAACGCAATGACGAACGTTCTGTACATGAGATTATACTTTGTTGATATAGTTTATAAGTTTTTATATCACAGCCCATTTGGAATTTACAACAAATTGTTTGAGAACGAAGGCCATATGTAATGTTTGATGAAGTGCACTTTAATTTGTACACAGCGTTTTTAACATTTAACAATTTTTATTATAATTTTATAGTTATTCAACGTTTTATGATGAAAATTTACAGTGACTGGCTTACCGTAAGCTGTTGTTTAAGATTTAAAACGTATTTCGCCATATTTACTTTTAACATTAGTATCTATATATATTATTTAGATGTTTTAAGGCTTATTCGAACGAAAAATTATTTATTACGTGGTTGTCTGATGGATACAAGTTCTGTGGTAATATCAGTAATTGATCAGAGATTATTGACATTTATTGTCTCAATACTTTTGTCGATTGCCGACGTCTTAGAATTAAAGGTGTTAATGTTATTAATAACACCCAGCTTATGGTAAGCCTACTTAGTGTAAAAGGCCTAATTAACATCCTCACACAATAAAATTTAACAAAATATATGAATTACACTCCGTTATTGTACTCGTGGCTATATGAAGGGAGACAACAGTTAAATAGGTAAGTATTTGGTTGTCGCGCACGCAGTATCTTTATCCGAAATCCCTACTAATAAAACCAAAACCACGCCGCATTAATTTAGCGCCATCTATAAAACAACAACTCTGTAAAGATACATGCGGCACTACAACCTCACAATAATGTTTTTAATATACAATAAAATACATTTTCCTTACATTTTCAACTTACTTAATAAATTCAGTTTGGCTTAGTTCAAGCAAATAACTAGTGTAAGTTAAAAGTTTCAAGTTAAACATTTAAGTACTTAGATGTAGAAGTATGATTACGAATGACAAAATTTTATAACGTGTCATTTATAATAATAATAATAATAATTTAATCAAATTTAATAAATTGTATATAATAAGTAATAGAGTAATTTAATGATTAATTAATGATAATAATGAAGCTTTCCTACGCAATGATCAATAGACATTAATAAATTACTGTAACTAATATAGTATACTCGCCGGGTGGGCTTCCATTTTGTTTGTTAGTTTGATATAGAACCTGTTATTCTCTAAAATGCATATTTATCTTAAATTCCTTGTAAATGTGGCATACGACGCGTCGTGGAATATCTCCAACGGTGGCCCACTGAAACAATGTATTTTAAGTTAATATACAAGTATAGAAAAACCAACATACATCTATACATATAACAAATATAAAAGTCGCACCTTGTCAGTACATTAATTATTTAAAAAAAATACAATTCACTTATGTTACCGCGGCCAAAAGTAACATAAAGATTAATTTGTTTGTTACTCTCAACAGCGGTTTTATAAATACTGTTTTGACTGAAGTAGTGTGCCAAACTTTCTGTTATTTATCGTAATTTCTGGCGTCCCTGCCGCTACGTAGGTTAAAACGATTTTTCTCTTGTAATTGACGCACTTGTCCACAAAATATCTAAACTAAAAACTAAGTCTGTAGCAGACTATATAGGTACGAGGAGACCACACTGAGCCAGGTTATAGTCATCATATGCTATGAAATTTGTCAAGATTTTGGTTCTAGGTAAACAGGAAACCCCAAAACCATGATTTGATTACAATATGAGGCTGAAATGGCCGTACCTCATTATTATGGACTTATCTATTCATATCTCGGTGAAGTATGCCCAGTTATGAAGACAGTGATAACAATACATCTGGTTGTGGATTACGATTTACAACTTAAAGGCAACGTACGTCGGAGTGTTGAAGGGAATATCAACTTCAAACGTTCCTGAGAGAAAGGGTCTGGATGGAAAACCCTATAAGGGAGCTGTACCTTAATGGTAGCGCTATTTAGTACTAAAGGTGATCTTTAGAGCGTATTTAGACTTTGCCCAGACTTTACTTACGTAGAACTTAGGTGAGTGTAAGCTTAGCATAATTATTAATGTCGTTTTTATAGTCATTTGATAGCTGAAATTATGTTGAGCTTAAGCTAAGACCGTCCCTATGCAAAAGTCAAGTTCGCGTTTTATCACACACAGTAAATTTTTACGTAAGTAAAGTCTGAGCAAAGTCTAAATACGATCTATCTCAGCCTAAAAATCCAGTGTCTGACCGCTTTTTCAACTTTTTGTCAGAGGAATATATCTCATTGACCGTAAATCCTTTTAAAATTTTAGCTCTCTAATTAAACAAAAGTGTGTATCAGTTTTGCAAACAATGTGTCGATAAAAACCGAGATGCCGAATTACAAAATGGCTGCCATTGGTATGGAAAATGCTAGGTGTGCGAGTCCATGTGACCAAAAAATACTAATACCAGTTAAGAAACATTACCATATATTGAGAAAAATATTACGATAGACGGCACATCGCTCGCTTGGTTTGTCCGTAATTTAGGAACTAATATAAAGCAATAAATTAAAATAAATACTAACCGGGGGCACAGAGTAGACGCGTGCGGACGGGATCTCGTGTTAGTAAGGTCGGTGGGCATCCTTAGGTCTCTTCAGCTGAACCTTCAATCGCTTCATACCGATCTGGAAGCCGTTCATGGCTTGGATCGCTGCCTGTGCTGATGCAGGGTTGTCGAACGATACGAATCCTATACAATTATGTTTGTTTAATTAAAACCGAGTTGTCTACTATACATATGTATCGACGTGGAATTGTTCTGAATTGGTCATATAAAAATCATTTTTAATAAAATATTTTTATAGAATAGGAGAGCATACGATCATTTCTAGCAAGCTCTTCTCGCCATGAATGATATCTTACAACGTCAGAGGGACCATAGGATCGTTGCCCGATTTTCAGGGATATATGCTATGTTATAGGTTACCCATACTGAATCCTCATGAAAATACTACACAAGGAAATTAATCATACCTTTGTTGTACGTACGTTTGTTGAGAACCTTATGTGTATGAACAACACGTATTATGTTAATGAGGATGAAATATTATGAGAATGTCAAGGTTGGTTGTTCCAAAGAAAATTATAAAATGAATTTAAAGTGACAAGTTTTTTTTTTCAACAGCAAAACAAATTAAAATGTTTTAAAAAATAAATGAATTTCATGTTAAACAGATGAGTCTCACCAAAGCATTTGCTCTGATTGGTGGCACGGTCGATGAAAACCTTGCTGCTGATGACGTTCCCAAATGACAAAAACATCTGCATCAGTTCTGCATCACCAAACTCCTGGGGCAAGTGGTAGATGAATAGATTGCAGCCCTCGGGCCCCGAGATGGAGCATCCTGGGAACACAAGAAAATCTTTAAAGAACTCACAAATCTGCCTCTGAACACAAATGCAGGTGATGTTAATATGAAATATGAACATGATGGGACTAACTACAATATACAATGTCAGTCAAAAAGAATAACAGACTTAAGCAGTTTAGCAATGATAGTGTATATTTCTGAGCTCTGTCTACGATATTCTTTCATTCTGATTATTACATCGAAACATTGAACACAGATGCAACATAACAGATACAGCGACAGTCGTAGAGAGATAATGCTCTGTGATCCGAATGTCAGTGTCAAGTAATTACCTGCGGTGTTAACAATTAGTCAACAACTAGAAATAGCTTTAAATTTCCAAAAATATATTATTTTAAGAGAGTTTTAATTTTTTGTAAGAATTTATTTTTACATTTTTTAGTCTGTCAGATTTTATATTGTACAAGTGTCTGTTCTAAATTGGAGTTTTCATTTAGAAGTTATTTTGGAAATATTATTTTTAAGAATATTCATTCATTAATCGGTATTAAATAAATTTGACGATAAGTATTTCAACGGCTGGAATCAGTAACGAAACAAAATATTAAAACCACTATTTAAAACAATAAAGTATGGATCTAGTCAAGGACATTTTTAATTTTAATTATTAATTAAATTTAATTCATTATTTTTGTGAGGTTAGTTGTGCTTTAATGGTGATGATGTTATCGGGGTCTACTTCAACGCAGGTCTCCACTTACCTTCTCTCGGCGCCGGTGCTATAGTCGACATCGGGGGCGGTATCGGTTGCGGAAACTGTCCATATACTGCTGGATAAGCTGTTGAACATTAATTTGCACATTTTCACAATGAACACCTATTATATTGCGTGCAGTCACTAAGTTATGGCTAAACCTACACACAACTGAGCAAGAAATTGACATTGACATAACCAACAAAATACTTAATACGTCCAATAAAATTAAAATTGCAAACAAAAGAAGTAGGCAAATAAAACAAGCTTAAGTACGTTTTTTTGTCAAATACTTTGGTACCTACTATTGACATATTATTAATTTTTTTATGGGAAAAAGTCATACGCATATTACAATGCAGTGCCGGGCAGGATTCTTGAAAAACTTATGTGAGCAGCATACGATGGTAAATCTTATTTGTCCAGTAATTTTAATACGGCACTATTTAAGCCGAAATACAATAATGTTTATAAAATTAATAACACACTACTCCTTGACGGCACAAAAAGTCGGCGATATGGTACCGATATAGGTAGTCTCCCAAGATCCTGTGTTAACCAAGGTTCTTAAGAACCCTCCACATCGCAATTTCGTTAAGATATTTAAGAGTGCGTGAAAATAATTTAAAAGTAGGAATAGCGATTTTCATATTCTAAGCCAAATCATGTTGATATAACAAAAAGTTTATAAGATGTTATTGATTTGGGTACATTTTTTTCACTGCGTGGGTTGCTAAATCAGAGAGTCCACTTTAAAATAATATAAGGTATAGTATAAGGCTAGAATCCCAGGCTAAAGATGGACATTAAAAGCCAAAGATAGAGCTATTATATGCTATTATGTTACTGAGTTTGTTGCGCCCGTTCTTCTCAGGCCTGAGGCATTCATTTTGGAATGGGTGGTAGTTTTTTTGACTTTCAATAAGTGATGTCACATCCTATTTTGAATAAAAATATTTGAATTTGAATTTATAGTATATGAGTCTATGAGAACAATACAACCATTTATTTACTATTTTCTTATTTTAATCTTACAACCTAATGGCTGATATCCATAAATCATCCGTTTTAATGTAATGTCTTTAAAGCACCGTATTTACTGTTGCGCTCAATTATTTATCTTACAAAGTCAATTTACATTGTAGTGAATTAAAATTCAATTTGAACGAACTGTCAAAGAAGTTTACGGGAACAAGGGGAAACGATTGAGTCAGTCGGGGAAAACAATTGAACTGTATTTTAGAATAATTTGAGTGAATTTCGGAATATTCGAGAAAACCAATAGGTACCTACAATGTTTAATTTGTCTTGTGTCAAATTAGGGGAGGCTTGCGGAATATTTATTTTATTTGTTTATTTGACGAGAATAGCTACAAATTAAATTAAACTTATCTGATGAAGTAGTAACCATTGATAATAATAATCTGCCAACTTTAATATTGCTTAGCATATATACAGCAACAGATTTATTTAGTTTGTATTGATGAGATATAGATTCAGTCACCCACACATAGATTCACAATTGAATGAATTTCATTCAGTATCCAAGCTGGGAGTAAGAGTTAAGTAAAGCTTATAAAAGAGATATAAACGATAAATACAGCGAAGCCAATGATTTGAAATATTTTTTTTTAGACAGGAAAGTTAAACATTTTATCCGGAATCAAAGAATTTAATAAAAAATAGTGTGTATTATGTACAAGCGTTAGAAGTTATTCTTCTTTGGCGTATGGAAAAATAAATAAAATTTTAACA
Organism: Leptidea sinapis; assembly: GCF_905404315.1. Taxonomy (NCBI): domain Eukaryota; kingdom Metazoa; phylum Arthropoda; class Insecta; order Lepidoptera; family Pieridae; genus Leptidea; species Leptidea sinapis. Next base: position 6,588,090 of record NC_066280.1, read on the forward strand.
AATAGTTAAAATAAATTAAATTAAGTTAAATTTAAAAAAAGATAGTATAAAGACTCACATTTAAGGTTAATATAAACAAGTATAGAATTTTTTTTTTATTTTTTATTTATACATAAAATTTGTTAATATAAGTAAGTAATAGAAATAAAACAAAACGAAAAAATTTATATTTTAGATAATAATGTAATAATTTTTAATTAATGATGTGAATAAATTTTACATACCGACGATTAACCTCAAATCTATATATGCACTCAAAACAGTTTATTCAAATCAGTTTTATCACTAAAATTCAATATATATAGATATACTAATAAATTATTAGTAAATACTAACACCGTCGTATATCAAATTGATTTAATAAAAACACCAAAATAATATTTATTTATTCACACTGTTTAATTGTACTGTTACGAAACACATGTTCTAAATATAAAAATACTAGAATATACAACTTGAACACAGTTATCGATTTTCATGCCACCTAGAACTAACTTCACGATGTAGAATTCAGGTGTCGGTGTGCGCGCGCATCGTAAAAATTCACTCTCATAATTTTTCTACATCGCGCCAAAAGAAGTATAACTTCAAAATTTATTAATAAATTTAAAAGTATTAATTATAACAGGCTTTGGTTCCTGTGTCACAGAAGCCATAAATTATGATAATATTGTGTTTATTACTGCATTTGTTTATGTGTGTCTGCGTGCGTGTTTATCAGGCTATATTTCATTCTAATTTCTGTGTTTGAGCGGTATAGGTCCAGCAGCCATTGTTTTATAATTCATTTGAGTATTTGATGAAAAAAATATTATTCACCATTATACGTGACGTGAGTATTTTGAAAGTCTTTACCTAATTTACTTTTACTAAACAATGAAACCTCATATACCTAAGATTTTGTTAATTGGTATTTGTATACCTCTATTTTTAACGGACTACGGAGTATCTTAGATTGATAAGTATATTTTGTGTGGGGGTAGTGGGAGTAACTTGCCAAATGTACAGCTAGCGAACTGGAAGTCTTCATTTTGAAAATGTGTATCCGTTGATTGATTCAATACGTCATTACTTTTAATACGGATCGCTGCATACCCTAATAACGCATTCGGTGAGAATCAGATCAGACATTTTCTTTGAATTATTGTCAATTACAAGATGGTAGGGTTTTGCCCCACCCATACTCAGTTACACATAGTTTCACTCTAGTTTGTTTATTTATGCTCATAGCAAAAAATGCTGACATATATAAATAAAATCATAGGTTACGAATAACAGTTAACTACATAGGCATAACGATAACGAAATACTAGCATAACATGACAATACATATTATATATGTACTCTGATATTAAATTTTCATTCTGTTATAACTGTGTTATAACATAGTGAAAATTTAATAATAAATATCCGCAAAAGCATATTGAAGAGCTTTCCACTTAAAAGAACTTTATACGTTGGTTGATAAATTAATAGTTTATTTCATTCAAATATAAAAAAGTATGCGGATAGCATAAAAATGCTTAAAAAAGATTATACCGAGAAAGCTTTTCTTATCAAACAATTAACATTTATTTCTACACAACACATGGCGTCATTAATTAACATTATTGTAAAAAAGTTAAAACTTCCAATTTAATTCCACTGAAAGTTCAAAAGTTCGCCAAAATTATCAGTATTTGTGCGTTACTAACCGACTCCGGGGAATGGCGGCATGCCGGTGTAGGCCGCGTGCTGCAGGGCTGCAGCTTCTCCATTTGGCAGACCCTGAGCTGTCACTGGTACAGCTGAAGATGTGAGGTCAAAATACACATGCCAATCATACATAAGATAAGCAATCAGCAATAATATAATCGCTAAAGATGATCATGACCTAGGTTATGGCTAGCTAGGAGGGTAGGCTAGCTAGGAGGGTAGGCTAGCTAGAAGTGGAGGCTAGCTAGAAGTGTAGGCTAGCTAGAAGTGTAGGCTAGCTAGAAGTGGAGGCTAGCTAGAAGTGTAGGCTAGCTAGAAGTGTAGGCTAGCTAGGAGGGTAGGCTAGCTAGAAGTGTAGGCTAGCTAGGAGGGTAGGCTAGCTAGAAGTGTAGGCTAGCTAGGAGGGTAGGCTAGCTAGAAGTGTAGGCTAGCTAGAAGTGTAGGCTAGCTAGGAGGGTAGGCTAGCTAGGAGGGTAGGCTAGCTAGGAGGGTAGGCTAGCTAGGAGGGTAGGCTAGCTAGAAGTGTAGGCTAGCTAGGAGGTTAGGCTAGCTAGAAGTGTAGGCTAGCTAGAAGGGTAGGCTAACTAGGAGCGTGGGCTAGCTAGGAGGGTAGGCTAGCAAGGAGCGTGGGTTAGCTAGGAGGGTAGGCTAGCTAGAAGTGTAGGCTAGCTAGAAGTGTAGGCTAGCTAGAAGTGTAGGCTAGCTAGGAGGGTAGGCTAGCTAGAAGTGTAGGCTAGCAAGAAGTGTAGGCTAGCTAGGAGGTTAGGCTAGCTAGAAGTGTAGGCTAGCTAGAAGTGTAGGCTAGCTAGAAGTGTAGGCTAGCTAGGAGGGTAGGCTAACTAGGAGCGTGGGCTAGCTAGGAGGGTAGGCTAGCAAGGAGCGTGGGCTAGCTAGGAGGATAGTCTAGCTAGAAGTGTAGGCTAGCTAGGAGGGTAGGCTAGCTAGGAGCGTGGGCTAGCTAGGAGGGTAGGCTAGCTAGGAGCGTGGGCTAGCTAGGAGGGTAGGCTAGCTAGGAGGGTAGGCTAGCTGGGAGGGTAGGACAGCTGGGAGGGTAGGCTAGCTAGGAGGGTAGGCTAGCTAGGAGGGTAGGCTAGCTGGGAGGGTAGGACAGCTGGGAGGGTAGGCTAGCTGGGAGGGTAGTCTAGCTGGGAGGGTAGGCTAGCTGGGAGGGTAGGCTAGCTGGGAGGGTAGGCTTGCTAGGAGGGTAGGCTAGCCTCTAATTTTTTAAATTTATTCACAGATAACGTCTGTTTCAATTCATTAAGTGTATACACTTGCTGTAAAAACTATTGTGTACTTTATAGATCCTACTAGAATTAATAAACAGGAACTCGTCATATCTCGTGTTGCATCTGTCAACATCTTTACATTATTTATTATTTTTAATTACGAAAAAAAGGTGATTCTTGTCAAGTACACGTGCCTACATCTTCCTAAAATACCCTAAACTCTACTGTGTTTCTCTGGGGATGCAGAAGAATGTGGGCGGCGGTGATCACTTAACACCAGGTGACCTATGAACTCGTATACACTCCTCTTCGTTTAAAAAAATACATAAGTACATACGACATAGAATTTGCAAAACATGTAAAAGTTTAATATAAAAGATAATTTAATAATATAAATCATTATTACGTAAAAAAAGATGACGTAGCAAATATTTTGTTATATCAAGTACCAATTACGTTCATCTTAGACAGATATTATGCGATAATTTGTAAGTCAATGTGAGTAGTTCGTTGAGGTCGGCCGCGGCGCCGTGGTCCTTCGAGCCGCTCGCGGGCAAACTGCCAACACATATTTGCGGCTTTTATTACAAATAAGTATCCTATGCTGTAGAATATTAAAGACGCAATAAGGTTTTTTGTAAGATATTGACTAATATGTTCATGTCACTCAGGCTTATAATGTTCGTAAGCAACATCTAATAATAAAATAATGTATTTAGATTGTACTTGCTGATCCTGCAAACGTTATTTTGCCCTATTATAAATTAAGTAAGCCGCGCCCGCTCATCTCAGTTGCTTGATTGAATTATTTGTATTTTGAATATAGATATTCCAAAGTAAGAAAATATAGGCTCCGGATAAATAATTACCAACATATTATATACTAAAACTATATTACAATAAAATTATATTATAGTATCGAAAAAGTTTAGAATCGTTGTGATTATGCTGATGTTGTCGTTTGGTGTTGAGCGTACAATTCAGATTGTTTCAATGATATATTAAATGTTATTGAAGTATTTTTCTCTAAGTTCTCGGTTATTGAAACTGCATGTGGTAACGATGGTCGATTAATCTCATTAACTAATTAAATGGCTGCTTGCTTTGGATAGGCTTAGCAAAATACTTACGGCCAGTAAAGGTCTGGTGTATGCCGTTGGTAAAGACTGCCTCTTGTGGAGGTTGTTGTCCGTTAGCAGTCTGAGCTGCCATATTGAAGCCAGGCATCGTCGGAGAGGGCAGAGACGGCAGGGAACCATTTAAAGGCTGCCCACCACCAGTGCCTATTGCAAGACCCGAGAAGTTCTCTGAAAATTTCCATTTATGTTAACAGACAGCTTCATTCAGAATGAATAGGTGTATTGAGATATAAAGATCCGAAAATTCTACTTAAATATATTTATTTCGCAAAATATTGTATTGTATAGAACATACAATAAATATTAATCTGTTTTTACAATTTTAATTTGTTATGTTGTTGTTAGATTGAATTTTAAAATTTATAATCATTTACGTGCTTTCGAAATTGTCATTATCAATATTACTATTAATCCTAGAACAAGAGGAAAATTATGTATAATTACATTAAAAAAATGTAGATTGTTATCCAACAATATATCTTATATACCGATGCCTATGCTATGGGTGCAAAACAAAGATATATTTAATACAATATACTTGAGCATACTTAAATATATATAAACATCCATGACTCGGAATCGAACATTCGTCATATAAATGTTTGCCCCGACGGGGATTTGAACTCAAGACCTCTAGCTCAGTAGGCAGGGTCACTAACTACTGGGCTACATGGTCGTCAACATTGCATCACAATATATCAAAGTTTAATCTCTCCAGAAACACTGCGAGTGAAAACTTAGACATAACAAAGTTATAGGTCGCCGCAATGTTTTACTTTTCACAGGCAAATTAATATAATACGCAAATTTAAAGTTATTATTGCTGAGTAAACTCACCAGAGGTCGGAGGCACGACAGAATTAGTCATTCCATTGAGAGCATGCGACGCGAGCGCTGTCATTGGGCTGATGTAGCCCTGTGCTGTTGCAGCCACCATCAGCGCTGCTTGTTGCTGAAGACAAACGTACATCTCAGAATAAGGAGATCGTTCTGTAGTGTGTTTGATATTACATACGTAAATTGTTTCTGTCAATGTAATTATACGATCTTTTAACAGATTTATTCTGCATTAAAGTCATTGCAACTATCTTAATATGTTAAATTAGATTGAAATATTTTTTTGTTAAATTATGGTATTATCGTATCATATCATCACACTTTTTATACTACAAGTAACAAGATAAGTCTGAAACGTATATTTGTGATCAAATCATAAAAAACAGGGTTTTTATGGAAGGAACGGTAGTCGACATTTTGAATTAAGTTGACCGTGTCATGTGGGGTATATCATTGTATGAAAGGGCTTCATTGACAGAAAGAAGCTCAAACAGATTTTTAATTATTCTGTATCATACACAGTTTTCGATTTATGATGAAGAATAAAAAAGCATTTGGCCTATTTTATAAGTAGAGGTGGTCCCTTCGTGATTTGAATATAAAAAATTATAAATTGTATATATATATTTGATCAAAATTCGTTGGGTATTATAAAAACAAGCATTATGTTGTTGTCAATAATTAAAAATAATATTGCACCTGTATTGTAAGATAAACCTAGTTTGTAGCTCCTACACATATAGTTGTCAATACATATACAAGTCCAAATATAATTGTTTGCTAAGACTAAGCATACAACAAATAGATGACAATCCGAATAAATAAGTTTTATGGCGTGCTATTAAAATTTCCACCACTAACGTCATACTAATAAAGGGTCCATCGTGGGTACTATTTACATTGGCCATAAATGTATTGATAGAATTGCTTTCATTATTTTATTTATTCAGTTACGATCCCATTGAGGATCGAGGATTCAACGGGTCACCAGGAATAGCCTAAGACTCATAATATGTCCTTGTTCGGGTTTCGTCGACGGAATCAATTTGAGCGGTATACCCTTATACTAGATATTATCGGAAAATATTTCTCAATGTTATTCATATTCAAATTAATTTACTTACTACAGTTAAAAATTATTAGTTTCCAATGTTTTTTTATATTAGAGGGGACAAAGATTTAGATTATCAGATAGACAGTTTTTTTTTAAATAAAATTTCTTTTTGGAATGGTATGAACACGTGTATCGGCTACTATACCTACGTTCAAGGCTGCCTTCCATGGTGACCAGTCACCTACACTAGCAAAATACCAAAAAAAATACAAAGAAAAAAGAGAGATAGATATTTATAGTACATTATGATTATTGCAGGTATTTTTATTGAGTTTTTAAAAGTATTTTTGGCGGTGATGCGGCTTTGGTGCCATGTACAAGAAGCTTTAATGTGATATTTTATATAATGATCACAGTATTAAAAAATCAATGAATAAGTGGTTCTAAGAAAGAATGAATATACTATGAAAGCATTCTAAAAATGTTTTAGTATTCATGTAAATAATGACATTAATAAGATATTCAATAAAATAAAAGTATAAAAAACGGCAATCGGCCATGTTGATTGAAACATGCAAAGAGCATGTAAATACTACATGGGTGAAGTCACGGATCATCACCGTTCCTTGAAGATTTGACTGAAATATTACGTGTTATCATTGATTTAGGAACGTCATAATGGACCACTATGACACCTACTAGCCTTTACGAGCATAATTCGCATAAATAAATAATTATACATCAATTCGCGTTACAGATTTTTTAAAATCTAATACTAATATTATAAAGTGGTAAAGATTTTGAGGTTATAAGGGGTAATCTCTGGATCTACTGAACCGATTTTAAAAATTCCTTTACCAATAGAAAGCCACATTATTTGTGAGGCTAACCCGAAAGATGAAAATACTTCTTTGTGGTAGTCGGAGAAAAACGGTCGATTGAAAACATTTCTCATTAACGCTGCGGATATATTATGATTTCAATTATTTATTTGAAGATCGTGGCTGTTTGACTAGTCCTGATGAGTATTACTAACACCGCGTCCAGAATTGAACTATTGTGTTCGCCAATCATAGATATTTATAGCTCGTCGTCAAGCCCTGCAGCCCTTACGAACCGCAATATCTTCTTGAAGCGAGTAGGTATTACAAACAGCACCTGGGAACACGGTGCAGTCGCCAAGGATATATATAATAATTGTTTTGTATATAATATGTAAATACCGAATCGGAACACCATTTATTATGGTTACAAGTCGCGGGTCACAACTAGTTCTAAAATAAGTAAATTGTTTTGATGAACTACATTATTAAATATTTTATTAAAAACAGCGCAAAAAAGAATGGGAGAGTCTTGCGACGCTTCTACTCAAAGAATTCTAAAGGAATCAGTTTTGAGAAAATAAATGCCTTTTATGCTTAATAGATTATTAGTGTGAGTGAGTACAGGTAAGTGTCACCTGTTCAGAAATGACTTGTGCGTAAGTGCCGTAGGTCCCGAACTGGTTGAACACGAAGGGGTTCAGGAGACTCATGTTGCCGGCCATCTGCTGCATGCGTCTCAACTGTCGCTCCTTCTCAGTGTCCGCGAACTTGACCACGAGACTTGAAGACGCTCCCTGCAACAATACGCATCATATCACTCTTACATAACTTATACGTCTAGATAGTATACTTTAGTTATTTTCATAGTATTATGTCCTATGGTATATTGTTATGGGGCAGTGCGGCTGATATTAATACTATCTTTGTGCTGCAGAAGAGGGCTATTCGCGCGATTTATAACCTAGGTCCTAAAGAATCATTAAGAGGAAAAATTTAAGAAATAAACATTTTGACTGTTGCTTCTCAATACATTTTTGATAATGTTCTGTATGTTCATAAGCACATTGAGGAATTTTCTAGAAACTGTGACATTCATAATATTAACACGAGGAACAAACATAAACTTGTTATGCCTACTACTGGGTTGGTTGGGTCGAGTTAGTAAGTCTTTTGTTGGGCGATGTATAAGCTTCTACAATATGATCCCAGAAAATGTACAAAACAAATGTGTTACGAAATTTAAAAGAATTGTTAAAAAACGTTTGTGTGGGAAAGGTTATTATTGCATAAACGATTTTCTTAATGACACCACGGACTGGGAATAAAGCGAACACCCTAAGGCTCTTTAATTATAAATGTTTATTGTACGATATTACATTGTAATCCAGTAAAAAGGCCAGCTGAGTTTCTTGCGCCCATTCTTCTCAGGTCTGAGGCAGTCTCTTTTGAATGGGTGGTAGTTTTTGGCGTTCAATAAGTGATTTTGAATCCTATTTTCAATAAAAATATTTGAATTTGAATAGAACATACTTACTACCTTACACTTACAATTTTTATTTCTCTTTGGGTTAGTGTCCGTTCATTGCTCAAAATAGAAGTTAACTATGAATCTCAATTTTTTCGACGTTTCCATAGCTGCCACAGCTGATCAAAGATATTACTATTGCAGTGAATAAAATGAATACATAGTTGACATTTGTTTTGGAATAAAGTGACAGAAAGAATTCAAAATATTAATAAGCTTTACTATAAATTAATATTATTTCCTTTAACAACTTCTAAAAAAAATATTTCGTATAAAAAATTTTCATGTAAAAACCTACAAGTTATATTTAAAAAAAACATATATATTGAAAATTATTAAGGTATAGAAGACTACTTTCGCGAATTAGTTTACGTGTACACCGTTAATATGACACGATTTATCGAGATATTATAAAGTAACCAATAATTTTTTTATGACGGCAAGAGTAACAGTCGGGCTGATTGAATTTCAGATTTATAATTTCTATGAATTATTTATTTAACACTTGGATGAATTAGTGAGGAAGTGAGATTGTTAATAGATTACTTAAATACATTTTTATGTATTAATTAGGAAACAAATCTGCTTTTTAAAGAATCCAGGAAACTGGGAAAACCTGGCTATTTGCTATGATATAACGTCATATTAATCGTAACCTATCACTTAACCTAACTTAAGACTAATGACTAGAGCTTAAAACTAACTTAAAAACTAAGGTAAATAAATACTTAGATATGTATACATAGATATATAATATATAAATATAAGAGGGGTGTGGGGTGGGGTGGGGGGGATCTTGGGATAGGAAAGGAGGGAACAAAAAAACATCAAGTGAATGCACAATAAAGCCTCAGTTATATTCCGTTCATCAAACATCTTGTGCGACTTAACCAGGCTACCATAAAACTTGTAAAGGCTTTATCACTTTATTCGACGTAGTGTTAAAGATTTAGCTAACACAATTCTTTATTAGGCCGCTACGCAATCTCTGAGATGTGAGTAATTTCTCACAATTTTCGCGTCCATTTCGGTGGCGGTTCATGGATGAAATTTGCAGATAGCGATCGTGTCTCAACACCGCAACTTAATTCACGAGCTCACTTCGCCGGGAGTCTGCTTGGCAAATAATCTGCTCCGAAAACCAACGTACAATCATTGTGGGAATTTTATCTCGCAGTTATTTATAATTTAACTAATTTAAAATTGATGATACAATAAATAAAATAATTTTTCGTAACAAAGACAATTTCCGAAGTATTTATATTGATACGAATATAATGTAATTTTATAGCATAGTGGATTTTATGTAACATAACATATTATAAAAATAGCAAATAAATTACTATTTCAACCAAATACTATTTTTTTTTATGGAATAGGAGGACAAGCGAGCGTACGGGTCACCTGTTGTTAAGTGATCACCGCCGCCCACACTCTTGCAACACCAGAGGAATCACAGGAGCGTTGCCGGCCTTTAAGGAAGGTGTACGCGCTTTTTTTTGAAGGTACCCATGTCGTATCGTCCCGGAAACACCGCACACCGCAAGGAAGTTCATAGTTTTTAGACTTATATTAACATTCGTAATAAATAATACTTAAAGTTAATAAAATAATTTCCCCTTCACAATTAAGTTTATAGTGGCTGTGAAAGTAATAAAGCAATACTGACGGAATTATAAGGTTAATAATTATAACAGGACAAATATATTTAAATGTAATTTCACGGGCATTATTATAAACGTTAGCTTAACAGAAAGCCGCTCATTATCCTCACTAAGAGGCGCTTCCAGTCGTTAAAAATGCATGAGAGCTGGCAACTCTCGTGATGTACAAGGCTGGCTTGGGCCGCCACCATTCATTATGTATAGCAAAAATAGCCCCATAGGCGTGCAGCAACAGGTTACTGGCTTACCGCCCGGTGCAACAAGTGCGGGCTTCTGTCCAAAAATGCAACGGCCTGTGAAGTAACTTCGAGTGCTGTTCGCTTTAATTGACTTGTAAGTGCCTTTAACTGTTGTAAGTTGCTTTGTTCGTGTGTTTCGTGAATGATAATTAGGTTTAAGTGAATGTTGTTCTTACGAACCACGGAGCATGCTTATTGTTTTAATATTTATATTGTGATTTAGTTTAAGTTAAAAGGTCTGCCAATAGAAATTACAATAAAGCTGATAAAAAAGGAACAAAAGTGTACAATTAGTACTGTATAACTTATTATATGTAAACACACAACATTAATTCTATGTTTATTATATCATATATTGTGTATGTATTAGTATATAACTCGTATTTCACTTAGAGCTTACATTTAAATTCGCTATTCATCGGTTCGTCTCTCTTTCAGAAACGAACTAACTAAATTCGTTGGTGTCGTAATAGAATGATAATGAATATCTAAGTCAGGGCCGGATTTAAACTTAATGCCGCTCCTGGGCACCGGAAAAAAATCTGCCCCGATACTGGAATTTTACTTAAACTAAAAATATAAAATACTAATTAAATTTCTTTAATTCTACAAAAAAAAGCGATTATTATTTTAAATCTCCAATGAAATAATTTTGACTTGATGATTAATTTTGACTAAACGTGCCAAAATTATAATTTACAAATAATGGATAAATTGAATTTCTTAAATTATCAATAAAACCAAAAATTATTAATTAACAGAATTAATCTTAGTCTTATCGAAATTGCTCAATAATTATTTTGAAAAAAGTTTTTTCACTTTCAAAAATTTGCCGCCCTAAAAAATTTGCCGCCCTAAAAAATTTGCCGCCCTGGGCACTTGCCCCAACTGCCCCTAGTGTGAATCCACCGCTGATCTAAGTTATAATGTTTATTAGACATAAAGTTATCAATACAAATTAACAACAATAATTAGTAAAGTAACATTATAGTTAATTTGACTCAAGCTTTAACTAATTACTATCCTGAGTCTCGTTACGAGAAAATCTGTGAGAACCCTGATAACGTATTATGGTGAAAATTATTAATTTGTGTTAAAGTGTGTCAACATTAATATTATTATGATAGCATTATCTTTTCAAAGCAATTTTCCTCTTTTTCATTCAATTTTTATAACCGTGCAACTTCCGGACCATTAAGATATTTGATAACTTGTAAGATAGAGCACAAACAAAACATGAAAGGTTAGCAATACTCTTGTAATTTATCATGAAAAGATCATGGTGATAACAAACTATCACGTTAAAAAGACATGTACGGATAAAAAAAGGAAATTACACATTGAAGAGTGATCACAACTTTCGTTTATTGTTCAGAAGTATTATTGATACAAGTACAAACATATTAATAATATATATATCGAGATGTTGATCATTGATTGTGAGATCATGATCAAAGGAGGTGCTCAGTCTCGTCGTGTTTATTAAAACTAGTGATCATGATTGTGAAAGCCAAGATACGTTCACAAAAATCGTCACCTTAATAGTGATTTTCATTATAATAACACTAGAGATAATTGCTTGTGACTAATTCTAGTAGGCTTCATAAGATACATAATACTTTTAAGGGTAAATGTATACACTTCAATGGCTCAAAAAAATGGCTCTGTCGTAAATCCTATTACTCCACTGCTGAATATCTAAATGATCGGACAGCCTGGGACTAGATTGTGATTATTTTATAGCGATAGAAATGATTGTACAATATCGTATATTTTTATTGAAAAGAGCGCAAAAAAATAATGCTGGGAGAGTTTCTTGCGCCGCTTCTTCTCTCTCAGAGCGCCATTTGTTTCCGAAGCGGTAGTAGTATCTAGTATTTATTAGAAATGACATCAAAAAGAAATCCAAAGGAATCAATTTTGAGAAAATAAATGCCTTTCATGCCTTTCAGGAGCGTTGCCACAGATGTAACGTTTTTATAGTATCTATAGATGACTGAATGGAGGAATATCGAGTTCCTTTGATGCAACTAGCAGATATTAATTGGTCGCTTCTATCACTTGTCAATTGCATTAACAATTCAATGAACGGCTACAATTGGCTTGTCGGAGATTCTTGGTCTACTGCGCGTGACTTATTTACTGAAAATTGCATATTAATGTTCTATAACTATAGTATAAGTAAGAATATGGTAACAAATGAACGAACATAAATTAATATTTTTTGGGGGTTGACTTGCTTCTACGTAATATTTTATTCTCCATTGCAGAGGATGTCGGCTAGATTATGGCTACCACAACGGCACCTTTTTCTACCATGAAGCAATGATAATCATGGTTGTGTTTTGATCTTAAGGTTGCCGTAGCTAGTGAAATTACTAGGCAAATGAGACTTAACGAATTATGTCTCAAGGTGACGAGCGCAGTTGTAGTGCCACTCAGAACTTTTGGACTTTTCAAGAATCCTGAGCGGCACTGCATTGTAGTGGACAGGGTATATATATGACCATCAGCTGAACGTCCTGCTCGTCTCGTCCTAAAGGATTTTTAAGTTTTATTTATGGCAATAAATTGCCATAAATAAAACTCTTATACAACACAAGAGTATTGACATCTGGAGATACTAAACATATTTTGTTGTACTCCAATTGAAAGTAATGATTAAGATTTAAAATATTTTACTAAACTTTTTATATCCACGATAGTCTTTTGAAGTTTTTTAATATTTTTATTATTAGAATTAAATTCTCTTATGATATCATTTCTGCGACAGATATAATAAATAATAATGGTGATTTCGTACACTTAAAAGCTGCCATAGACCGAACCTGTTCGTTTAACTTCTTCCAGAGTTGTATCACTGTGTCTTTTGTTTTTCCATAATATGTTCGTAAACAACTTATAAATCTATTGGGCGATGTTCTTGTGGGATCCGCTTCTCCAAACAAGCCATAAATCGAACAAGAACCGGTACATAAATCGCGACAGTCGAGTTAACTCCATACCAACACTAATTTGTAACAAACTGAGCTATTTATTTACAAACTTCAGAAACTTATACCGATTTCGATTAATCAACGCAAAACCGCAGAATCGGTTACTCTAATTGAAACGCCCTAACTTAATACGCAAATAGACAGAGCGTGTCAATACAAGAAACTACAAATAGATGATATTACATAAATATAACAATTAATACCTATAGTATTATGTACATTGCGACCTCAGATAGTCATCACGACCCTACTACGTTAATATAAAGTTTAGCTACGCATGTACCTTCTTTGTATATTCATTCGTGAAATTCACTTTATAACGATACACTCGATAAATTAGACACATCAAGAGGATCATACGATATAAGAAGAAGTTACGCCTTTTTAATATGAACTAATTTTGATGCTGGACACTTAAAAATGTTTTATTAAAATCAACCTTAGGTATTTTTAATCGCTATAGAACAAACTCTTTATATTTTAAAATTATTTTATTATTGACCTTCAGATATTATAACTTTATTTGAGAATTGAGACCTAAACGTAGATTTATGTCATATTATGATAGTGAATGTGAACACAGAAATTTGCCAGCGCTCTTAATTGGTAAAAAAATAATTCAGATTATCAACAACATGAAATAAAATTAAAATAAAACATTAATTGATACGTGGATCAAATAAAATACGAAACTTGTTGATTTCTATGTTTTTGTATCGCCTTTGGCAACATAAGTTTGTTAAAATATGTTATTAATGTAAAATATTAAAAATAATATTAGTTCATGCTATTTTATGATCCAGGCTCTATCTAATGTTTCATTGCTCTATGTGTAAGTACTAGGCAAGTGTGATTGGTTAGTTAAGATTAAGCCGCTTTAGACCAGTTCTATCCAGCGGTTTCTAAGGGCGGGTTATTATAGAAGCAATCTTAAGGTGTAGATTTAGTAGGCCAGATCCGATTTGGTAACGCTTTGATCAAGCGCTTTGTTTGCAATTGTTTGTATTTAATTATTGTATTATTCAAATAAATAGAAGACTATTACTGTTAGTTGATATTGTTAACCCCCAGGGTCTCTATAATTTAAGTATAGCATTTGCTATTGTGAATAAAATTAATCATTAGTTAATTAATATTTATAAAATAAGCTTCGATACTCTTTCAAAAACTAAGATTTGTTTTAAGTTGTGAGTATATTTTACCACGATTGTATATATAATTTGATTTGTATAAGGTAAATAAGGTTTGTATAAGGCCTCTATCATTCTATCTTTATTACAAAGTGATTTGATGATTTTAAAAAGATAAAGCTGTAAATGTTGATTTAAAAGAGTGGCAATGAGTTTCTTGCCACTTCTTCTTCTTATTAAAGCTCAACCTTCGAAGGCGGTGGATATAAAAAGAAAAGAAAACAATATTCACAATTAGTGTCATTTCCTTGACCTGAATGAATAAAGTGAATTTGATTTGATTTGATCACCCCAAAGGATTTGAGCTTTTGATTACTGTCAGTAAAAATATAATATTAATAATTATTACCTAATATATAAAATTCTCATGTCGCGTTGTTTGTAGTTAAACTCCTTCGAAACGGCTTGACCGATTCTCATGAAAATTGAGTGCATATTGGGTAGGTCTGAGAATCGGACAACATCTATTATTCATCCCCATAATATTAAGGGTGGTCCACGCCACATTATTTTTTTATTTTTTTTTTCTTTTTAACTTCAAATTTTCACCCATCTGCGATCAACAGTTACCTTTGGATCCCGATTTTAATATCGGCAATACAACGTTTGCTGGGTCAGCTAGTAAATTATATAAATTATATATAATATTAATTACATTTAAGCAGAATTGTCAAATTCTAAGTAGATGTGGTCATTATTGCATGATATGTACTTCTAGGTCGTGAGTTTTCGTGACAGGCTTCGTCATGCTCGCTTAAAGGTCACTGCTTGTGGCGGCGACATGGGACGGGTCGTTCCCTTCCCTAAAGTATGATTGAGCGAGGCGATGGCTGGCCCATTTGTCTGCCCTGTGGTGGCAGGATGATGTGGATGATGATGATTACGGGAAGCTCTGCTTCAGATTCTTAAAAGCTGTTTTACTTTTTTTTATAATCGCTGATAAAATGCTCGCAAAGTGCCTTTATTTGTTTACAGTGTGTGTAGATGATGCAGCTACTGCATTCAATAACTTTTGTATTAATTAACATTTACTTTTTGGACTTACTCGTGTAAGGCATTGACTATTTGACGTTTGAGTATGTTTGGTGCATCACTTTACATATTATATTGTAATTGAAATTATTTGTAGAACGATAAAAATGTAAATCTTGATATAAAAGAGTGGCAATGAGTTTCTTGCTACTTATTCTCATTAGCTCAACCCTTAAGAAGCGATAGTTTTTTTGACATTCATAAATGCCATTTCCGTGACCTATAAAGTGATTATGATTTGATAGTCATCAATTGAGAGTTGGTTAAATTTATATTGATTGAGTCATATATCGTAAAAAATAAATAAACAGACAGTCATAAGTATTGTCCATAGAAGAGGACCCTAGAAATTGTAAAATAGCAGTTAATTTTTAATTATGTCTAGTACCAATAATTTAAAGATATAATTAGTAAATTATATAATAATTATATAATAGAATATACCGAATCAAATTTACATCAATCTAAATGATTGGTCAAAGTAAAATACGCTTAAGAAGGTCTAAAGTTATTATATATTTCAGTATTTACTACCTAGATGAACTATTAACGTAAGCTTGTTTATGACGCAACCCGGTGTTGGTAACGCGGACGGTTTACAAAAAATAGCTTAATGCACCTAAAAATAGAGGAATAGTCGACTATCTCGAATAAGCAATTTCACCTTCGCACGACACGCCACAAGTTACGATATCATCCCCACCATCTGGATGTGTGGCGGTCCTCCACAGTGCGGTTTTCAAGGAGCTTTCTTCCTCGTACCACGAAGCTGTGGAATGAGCTTCCTTGTGCGGTAATTCCGGGACGATACGACATGGGTACCTTCAAGAAAAGCGCGTACACCTTCCTTAAAGGCCGGCAACGCTCTTGTGATTCCTCTGGTGTTGCAGGAGAGTGTGGGCGGCGGTGATCACTTAACACCAGGTGACCCGTACGCTCGTTTGTCCTCCTATTCCATAAAAAAAAAAAAAAGAAATAAGCGTTTTATCAACAATCGTGACGGCTTAGTCTCATTCAATACCCACGCAATAAAGAATCCAGCGCACTTAATAGACTTGAAAGACTTAAGTCTTTCATATTTAAGTTATTTTAGTCATTCAATTTTTCGATTAAATTAAGAAGAAGTTAAGAAAGAAAAACGGAACTCCAATATGATATTTTCAAGTACAATATATATTGTACATATAGCTTCAGTAAATTAAAACTTAAGCGGTATCCGAGATGCGAGTACATCGAATCTAAACAACAAGAAACTTAAACAAGGCTCAAATAGTCATTTGAGTTTAAGGCTCTCAGCCTTGAGGTAACTTAATTGAAATCTTTCTAAGTTCAGTCCGGCCATAAAGGGGACCAGTCTAGAGATAGTTTGTTTGGTGACGTCACTGTGCACTAGGATTTTATTATAGGTATTAGCTTCATTGTTACATCCATAAGCTTACGTGGTACGTTTAATTTTAGAATAAGTTTTATCTTTATAGTAATAAGAATGATAAAAGAAAAGAATGAGTTAATTATGTTCATGTTTTAGTGACTTAAAGCGAAGGTTAAACAAAAAACACGCAAACAAGGTGTTTTTAGACAAGTTTTGTGTTGCAAATATAGCATTTGGAGCTATGAACACTACTTTATCCTGTTACACATACCCTTAGATCTTACTTGTAGGTTGCTAATGCTTGCTGTTGGTTAAAGTTAACACTTCAGAACTATTATGAACTACCTGTTTTCTTTGCAGTTAGACAAGTTTTTTCTCGGCATGATGCATTAAAGGTGCTTAGCATACTACTTTCATTAAAGTTGTTCTTACAGCTTTTACTTTTTTTGTGTTGGTACATTTATTCAGATTAGTAATCATTAATGAGGATTGTAAGCAATTAAACTGTTTGCGCCTGTTAAAATGTTACATTTTCGACGCAAGAATTTTTAAATTTTTGGCTTTGTTACATAGGAGCCGTGAACTCATATCGCTCAAGGTCGCCAGCATTTAGTGTCGCCTTAATAAGTGAAGGCTAATGAATTAATTATTTTATATGATTTCGTACTCGAAGGATCCGTTCATCGTAGTAATAGCAACAAATTAAAAAGGAAATTCCAATATACAGTAAAAACAATATATCTTTTTGTACATTTTGTAGTGATAAACGATCCGTGCAAGTGTGTTTCGTCCTTGGCCACATTATATTAAAACTTGTTTTTGTTTTTCGAAGTGAAAACTTGTTTAGCCGAGTTGGTTAATAGCGCGTCACCAACATGCTCATGACTGGCGCACGCGATAAAAATATAATTAGAAGGATTAATATAAATATTTCTTTTAGAGTTCGCGTCACCGAAATGCTTATAGCAGTGTATCTGTAGCTATACAGCTGACGTATTGTGATACATTAGTGCTGTGTTTAACATCTTATTATTGAAATTGAATGGATTTAAGAAAAATAACAATGTGTACATACTGTGCATTATTGAAATTGTTTTTTTTGTTTAATGAATATATTATAAAAAATAGGATTAACATAACATAACGAAATTTCAAATTATAATACCAAAAGTAGTAAGTTTTCATTTGACATATTTTGTACATGAGATTGCAGATCTCTTAACAGCCATACCAGTCAGAATATAATTAGATAACATTGTCTTTATATAAAATGTAATTAATAAATGAACAATGTATATCAGATATAAACGACCGAACAGCCCAACCACCAACGAATCATTAATATATTACTGTCTGTCTGTTGTAATTCTGTATCCATTTTTAATCTGTGCATGAAAATAAAAGTGGAGTATTTCTTTCTCATGTGAAAATAACAGCTTTTTTCAAAATACATTATCCGCTATAAAAAGAACTGTATGATTTAATATCGCTTATTTTTTTTTAATAAGTCCGCGCTGAGCACTATATTCAGTGGATATTGAATGACACTTCACAGTCACGGTTGACTGTGAAACGCTCGTTCTAATAAAGTCAGCTCGAGTCGGCTAAGGGAGCGCGATCAGTCAGAGCAAATTTAAAAGTTTTTGTAATTTCTAAATGTTATTAATTCCATTATGAATATAAAACATATAAATAGTTGTATTTCATATTGACTCTTACACCTATGTCGTGTGCACAAAGCACACTCCGTTTTTTCCATTCATTTGTTCGGACGGTTTTTAATGTAATTTTGAAACTGACAGATGGCTCATGATATAGGTTCGACGTTACTTCTATTTGTGTTCTGAGGAATACCCCTGACCCGACCCATCAATATAACAAAGTTCGACTAAATGTTTAAATTAAAAAAGAAACACTAATAAAATAAAGTAAAAATGTTAGCTTAACTGATTATTATATAAACCTTAGAACACCGACCTTAGAAGTAGGCATTGGAAAAATTATCTTCAATCATATTCGTCGCTATTTAAAGTTATAACGCTAATAATATGATACTGACAGAAAGCGTTTGATCTGGAAGTTGCGCTCAACCCTTGGACACGAGACTCGAGAAGTCGGAACGAACACAAAACTCCTTTCAATATAATTGGGTGATGAATAATACAGGAGGCAGTTATTGCAGACTTCGAATAAATAAGCGATTTTCCAATTGCTCCCGGCGTATTTTTCCTCTGTCGGATCATTATTGTGTCTTTTGATTGGTAAGATTTAAAGGTCCGTTTGTCTCGACGTCTGTAGTACAATATAAATCTATTTTTTTTCTATGGTATTACATACAAGTAACAAGAACAATGTCTATAGAAGTGAACTTAAGTTATTTTGAACAAAAACGTTTTCGTGTCTTTTATTACACTTATGAGTGCTACTCTAGTACCAAAATAAATATCATCTTCTATGGAGCAGTTTTTTGGGAAAATCTTTTATTTTTATCTCTAAGAGGGGCTAAATGGGCAAGAGGCTAACGTAATGGAAAGTGGATATAACAAGAGATGCGATGTCGGCCTTAAAGTTGGAAGTATGCTTTAAGGTTGAAAGTCCTTAGGTCCCGTTAATCGCATCAGGAATTACAGCAGCCGACTAACACACGCTTTATGTAGGAAATTTGTTCTATTGACATTAAAACGCAACGATGTTCATTCCACACTTTCGTTGCATGTAGAAGCAAATATCTGAAGAAAATTTAGTCTGCTCTTTTCATATGTTACTGTCCTCGAGATGAAAATAAAAGAGATAAAAAACAAACAGTTACAATCATAGAGAAAACGCTAAACACTATTAATATCTACAGTAGTTGTTGTTATCGTACACATTCTTGTACAGGAGGTGCCTCCATTCATAACTCTTCCTCTCAAATAGGGCTTATTTGGGTCCGATCTAATCCCTCTTTGTGTTTACCTCGTCAATTGTATTATTTATTTTGCCTTTGATTAATTCATTACACATAGTTTCCTATGGTAGATAGAAAACTTTGGTAGATGTTAATAATGTTATAATAAATTCAAATTCAAAAAAATTTATACGAAATTCCCATTCGAAAAAGAATGCCTCAGACCTGAGAAGAGCGGACGCAAGAAACTCAACTAAAACTCAACAAAATAATATATTTTGAGTTATTTTTTAAATAGGTGATGATGTCCCGATTGTTTTAATTAGCACGTGCTCATTTGTCCTCCAGTTTCATAAAAAAAAACATTTTTGTGCGCCATTCCAACTAATACTAAATTACTGTTTACTAGGTTGTAGTCTATAACTCCGCTATGTGCCGATATGTTAACAGTGGCTTTGAAACTTCTTAAACCTTTTAACTTTTATGGTTGTAACAGTAGATTACATTTATAAAATAAGTTCGCGAAAACCTGGCTTATTGTCATGCATTATTTAACAGCAAGAGGTTCTATCTAGGCAGGTACAAATTATCTAACGTTATAAATGTTTCGAGCCCATTACCACCAATTTAAGTGAGTTATAAGCAGGCGAGTGTAAGTTGACGCCAAGCATCAACGATCACTAATAAAATGTACCAACAAACAACGAATGAAATAATTAAAGGCTTAATTAATATTTGAAAGCACTCAACTCCGATGTATCTTCATAATATAAATTGATTACGCGAGTTGCTAATAAATGCAAAATGTTCAAATCCATTAGAGCGAAGTTTTGATATTAAATACGCACCTTAATTTCGTTGATGGAAAACGTAACTCGGCCTAAACTCCCTGAAGTTTTTTAAAACCTCGTCTCGTCAGGTAATGAAGATGAAACTCAATTTAGTTGGCTCCGTCGCGGGCTTGGGAGCACTTCTACCAAATACTTGAACGAATAACAATTACGATCTCTTATCTTCTATCTCTTTTATCTCTTTGACTATGTGTTATAAACATGCTGTGTCTTTCTACGCTTCGATTACTATAATGAAACATATCAAGAATAAATATCAAATTGAGTTATAGTTTTACTTATATATTTTTTTATGACAATAAGGGATGAGATGAGCAGGACGTTCAGCTGGTAATTGATACGCCCTGTCCATTACAATGCAGTGCCGCTCAGGATTCTTACAAAACCAAAAAATTCTGAGCGGCATAATAATTGCACTCGTCTTGAGACTTGAGAGATGTTAACTCTCATTTGCCCAGTAATTTCACCAGCTACGGCGTCCTTCAGACCGAAACACAATAATGTTTACACGTTACTACTTCACGGCAGAAAAAGACACCGTTGTGAAATCTAGCCGGCATCCTGTACAAAGGAGCCTGGAACTGGTATAATTTGAATATCTTTTTTGATGAAGTGATAATGGAATGGTTTGTTTGATTTCATATATGGTTATTTTTATACTGCTTTCGTATAACAAGATTTATAAAGTAAACAGGTATATTAATTAGAGTTAGAACCGTTCTGATGTTAATCTGGAACTTGATCTTTGAGGATTCATGTTTGGGGAAAAAATATGAAATATTTGATTATTTGAGTTTCAGTTTAACACACATCTTTCTATCTATCGTGCATGGTTAAGATATCTGATGAGAAAAGTTCGTATTCTTCCACGCCTGGATGTTGGATAAATGTAAATCAAATATTATCTGAGTTCTAAAAATGCTTAGTTAGTTTCAACGGGGCAATATTCACAAATGTAAATGCCGTCAAGTAAGGGTACAAGTTATTTTTTTTTTCTATGGAATAGTAGGACAAACGACCGTACGGGTCACCTGGTTAAGTGATGACCGCCGCCCACATTCTCTTGCAACACCAGAGGAATCACAAGAGCGTTGCCGGCCTTTAAGGAAGGTGTACGCGCTTTTTTTGAAGGTACCCATGTCCTATCGTCCCGGAAACACCGTACAAGGAAGCTCATTCCACAGCTTTGTAGTACGAGGGAGAAAGCACCTTGAAAACCGCACTGTGGAGAACCGCCACACATCCAGATGGTGGGGATGATATCCTAACTTGTGGCGTATCGTGCGAAGGTGGAATGCGGCGGCAGGAATCAGGTTAAACAGCTCTTCGGAACACTCCCCGTGATAAATGCGGTAGAAGACACACAATGAAGTTATTATAATGGATTTACTTTGTGTCTATTTAAGACCAAAATATAAATACAAAAAAAAATTGTTTTCTTTATTCTAGGTCTACTAGACTTTTTCTAGAGTGAATACGACATAAAACACATTGCACGTAATTTTTATACAGAAATAGGTTAACAATTAACATTGATTGAATTACATTTAATACAATATATTTTATAAGAACATTAGTCAACTAACTTTTAACTTTAAACTTCATGCTGTATATCTATGTATAATAATCAAGCTCATTAATTATTTATGCTTCCTATTTAATTAAGACAGAGAAGAATACATCTGATTAGTCAAATGAAATCTGGGAATTCCAATTTTGTGCAAGGTCAGTGAACAACAATATGTATGTTCTTCATACATAATAATACAGAAGAAAATGAGGAGATAGAGGTTCCGGCAGGTGTCAACATTTCTATGTTGAATATGGATGTATATTTCCGAGTGATGGATGCTTAGAAGTATATATGTATGTTTAAATGAGTATATTAAATATATCGTTGTCTTGCATCCATAGCACAGACTTATGCCTAGTTTAGGGCAAGATAATTTGAGTAAAAGTGTGATAATTAATATATAAAGACTAATATAATATTATATTTATAGTATTCCTCAGTGGCTATGATTAAGACTACTGCAAAATATGATATAGATAAAAGAGGTTATTTTCTGGCTGGTTCGGCTAATCATTTCCATCATTCCTTCTCCCAAGAGATTCGCTTCGCCGACTAAATCTATCAGTCAAAGGTTTTTAAGCCGGCTTCATATTACATTAGAAACAGAAAATATATTTACATTGAATAGGGAACGAATAGGGAAAAGGTTTTATTTTATTATGACATATATGTCTTCTGTATATCTATAAGCATAATATATCTTTTTATTTAACTTATTTCAACAAAAATATATGTGTATTTTATTGCACTTTAAACTGTTAGTGCTCCGAAAATCTGTTTGACTTGAGTCCCACGTCAATTAAGAACAAGAAAAAAATAGGTACAGCAATTGCAAATTATAATAAAGATGTTAATTTTTTTATTTGAAAATTGAATTATCATTTGTTGTAATAAAGCATACTGTGTTATTTTCACATAATCTGGTTTGTTAAAAAAATTGAATTATTTGATAATAAGCATCTGAGACAACATATTAATTAAGACAAAGATGAGAGCACATGACATTGAAGTAAATAGCCTTGAATGAAGCCAGAATTAATTGATGTAATCCGTGTGCCCTCGGCTTTACGAAGCAAATCCAATTTGGCTTCTACTATGAAACATATTAATACTTTTATTGAAAGGTGTAATAAAGTTGCGGGACTTATCCGAATTACGTCATTAATTGAGTTGGGATTATTTCTGAGTAACTTTGATATATTTTGTTATAGTTGCATGTCTTTTATTCTTAAATATTTAGGTAGTAAATGAGTTGGATATATGAAAATAGTAAAGGAATTCGTTTATTTTATGTAAGACTTACACTCGGATGCTACCAATGAGAGGATTTTTTGAGCAGAATGTCGAGTAGATGTGTAGGAACCCATTGGCATGATCAAACAGTAATGTGCAAGTATTATTGTGGAGAATACTTGGGGAGGCCTATGCTGGAAAGCAACAGAATCTAGAAACCGGTGTTTAATATAGTGAATTATTACATATCATATTATTTAAACAAATTAAAACGGTAGATTTAAGGTGTATGGATTTATGATGTGTAGAAATGTAACTGCACTTATTTATAGATTGTTAATAAAGGCTTTTATAATTATTATTATAAAAATTTCATTAAATCATAATTTTATTTATTTCAATAATAGCGCAAAAATAGAATGCTGGGAGAGTTTCTTGCGCCGATTCATCTCTCTCACAGCGCCGAAGAAGCGGTGGTAAAGCGAGTTTGAAATCACATCAGAAAGAATAATTGTCAAGGAATCAATTCTGAGAAAATAAATGCCTTTTGTGTCTTTTTACTAATAGGCATTTAAATCTAATGCGCATTTCGTATGATTTATCATTCGGTGAACGACTTGCTTTTTTCGTGACTTTTCGCATAAAAAACTACATTACCGACATGTAGTCGACCATGTACTTTAGCTATATGCAGCGAATAACTACTGGTTACATTAGTCAGATTAAGATTCATTAATCGATGTGTAACGATTTGCTACTATATTCTTAGACTTTTAGCGACGCGCTACGATCGCGTAGTAAGAATATATCATCGCCACTATGCTACGGCAACATTCGTAGCAACAACTACTACGATGGGCAAGGTGTAACTTCATTAATATTTAAGATCGTATAGAAGACGCTAAGAACCTTCCGCGTGTTCTAAAAAAATACTACTCTCAAAGTGAATTGTTGGATTAACATAAAAACTCATTTTATTAACTACAGCCAAAGGTATAAATCTTTAATAAATGTATAAGCACACTTCATACTAAAACCATTCGATTCAGTTAGATAATCATTTCCTCCAATGATATGGTTGTTATGTCAATTCCATTCATAGTATACTATTACAGTCTACATTTGTGAGCCTGTTATTCATAAGCCTATGATTCCTATTATCGTGCTAGATATTGTTAGTTATGTAGCCAATTATTGCTTCGCTGTTTCAATTTAAACTACATAAACCCAAGGTTACTGTTTGTTTTAGTTATTATATATTAATGTTTTAACTATTGATTTAAGGACGGTGAGTGTAAGTTTTTTGTTTAAAAAAGTTACAACACGAATAAGAGGTAATTCACACTGCCCATAACTATGCACTGTCTACTCAGTCGCTTTTTTGATGGAACCCAAAACTATGAGCAGTATTACAAGTAAGTTCGTCACTCAGAGGATGTTTAGTCTCATTAGCCCAGTAATATCACTAGGTACGCCCTACTGCTTCCTGACACGAGAAGGTACCGCTTTGGTATAGCTGAAATCTTGTGAAAGCCTTTTGCAAACATGTTTTTTTTTTTGGAATAGGAGGACAAACTAGCTTACGGGTCACCTGGTGTTAAGTGATCACCGCCGCCCACATTCTCTTGCCTTTAAGGAAGGTGTACGCGCTTTTTTTGAAGGTACCCATGTCGTATCGTCCCGGAAACACCGCACAAGGAAGCTCATTTCACAGCTTTGTAGTACGTAGAAGAAAGCTCCTTGAAAACCGCACTGTGGAGGACCGCCACACATCCAGATGGTGGGGATGATATCCTAACTTGTGGCGTCTCGTGCAAAAGTGGAATTCGGCGGCAGGAATCAGGTTAAAACAGCTCTTCGGAACACTCCCCCTGATAAATGTGGTAGAAGACACACAATGAATGCGACGTCTCTACGCAACGCCAAGTGATCCAGCCGTTCACAGAGCACTGTGTCCCCGACAATTCGAGCTGCTCTGTGTACGCGGTCAAATGGATCGAGCTGATACTGGGGTGACAGCAATACTCCATGTGTGGCCGGACCTGCGCTTTGTACAGCGTTAGAAGGCCGGCTTGAAGTATTGCCGTGCTCTATTGATGACGCCCAGCTTCTGATGATGATGATAAACTTGTGTCATGTTACATTATCTTATTATTAAATAATTTGTAAACATGTTGACTAATTTAGTTCATTTTTTAAAATCAATTCACTGCGTATTATTCCTTCTATTTTCTAATCTATATGCTTAACATAATTTCTAATATATGTAACAATCAAATTTAACCTATTAGGAATATTCTGCTTTTGATAAATAAAACCATTTCAATTTCTGAGATTGAAAATGAAACTTGGGCTTATATATAAAAAATACTATATTACAACAACAAAATAAATTAATCATTTAATCCTTTTATAGCCTCCTTTTAACCTAAATGACTTTTCATACTAGCTCAAATAATATGCAAGATATTATTCACCAACTGAAGCATGTAATCTGCGACAAGACTGATGTAATATTAAAATGTTATAGTTTGCCGTAAATAATAACCAGTTGACTCAACATCATAGCCCTCAGAACACACTTCGCCAGTTATCTTTACGCGACACCCCGTACTAACTTGATGCTTCGATTTTTGGCCGTAAATTTTCATTTAATATTTGACTCACAACATTTACCATGAGTACATGATGTAATTGATACTACATTAGTAATGTCGTTATTTTTGACACACTCGTTAGAAAACTGGTTTTAAGTAATTTAATATCACTTTTACTTCGTGTTCGCTTTATTATATATATATTCAACTTAGAACTAATATATGTTAATATTTTAAATTTTTAAAGGTACAAACTGAGTTGTATGTTATATTCTACATCTTTATAATCCTATATATTCTGTTTCAACGTTTCTACTTTCTATACAAATAAACCCTAAAAATGTTGTTGAAGTATTATAATTAACCCCAATTAAAACCTATTCAAAAGTAATAAAGGCGTCAGTTGTACAAAGAGCTTCCCATTCGAAGCAATTAAAAATATCAAACAATGTATTAAACATTTTGTATAAAAATATTTCCATCCAAGTACCCACGACAACATCAAGCTTTCCTCCGTCTGAAAGTGTTTACATCGAGTCGTGAGAGAACGTAGCACGTAGGTCGTAGCATGAACCACCAAACAAAACGTAAAAAAGCACGATTAAGCGCTTAGTTTCATCGCATTCACTTTTAGCTCATTAATTTTCTTACGCGGCACCTCACATAATTTTCCCTCGAATGCTTCTATACTTTCAGATAAGGGCGCTTTTATACTCAACGACACCAATAGGGCTCTTTTTATTAAAGTCGTCGAGTGTCAACAGCTGATAGCGCCGCTGTTTATTTATAAACAACGTTTTTGCAAAGAATTGAGGGAGTTTTAAAGACGATTTTGTTGCTTTGTCTCATACCGTAGTAGGCTTTACGACTTTCATTATATCTTAATTTTGTTATGACTTTAATTGTATTTTTAGTCTCTTCTTCTTAACAGATATTAAATTATCTATTTAGACTCTGTTAAAGGGATAGCGGTATTTGAATTTAGTTTGGCTATTTCTATTTCTTTTGTGTTTTTATTTTCCTTGTTTCATTTTACAATTTAGTTCGTTCGCCATTCATTTGCGCTCATTTAATGCCTTGCCTCAATTCAACTTCATTTTCCAAACGTTACCGAGAACAATTCCCATCAGATGCTTCAACTATCAAATTTACAATTTAAACTCCGTTTGTTAAACTGACCTATAAATATGCAAATTCGAATTCCAAGTCGGATGTACACTGGTTTATATTGAGTACCTTTAATATAACGGAGTGGTCGAATCTTCAAGGATTTCAGCGCTGGCTTACTTGGCTGTTATTGTATGCAAATTACTTGAAGCAATGCAAACAGTCGGCCATTAAACCTTTTGATGTTATAAGCATTTTATGGAGACGCTTAAGACTAATATGATATATGACTGACCTTTCCATATATCCAAATAATATTTTAAGGTATTGCATAATATAAGTGATGACTTTTGTGTTATCTAAATAAATAATACAATACCTTGATATGAATTTAGAATTTAATTTATAATAACTTTGACGATAATGTGAGAATTTGTGCAAGAATATTATTTTAGCCTTTCGTGTGCATACACCCTAAGACCGCCAAGTTTTTATCCAAACAAACGCAACTAACTCAAGTGTACACTTTGCATGAAACTTGCATTCAGAACTGGTTAAATGTGCTACCGTTTATGCACTCTCTACTCGGAGCCCCGGGTACTCATACCAGTGCTCTTGTCACGCCGGGGACTAGGTACATCTACATTAACAGTTTTATAGATAGTTTGATTCACATTTTTACTTTCAGATAAAGTGATAATGAGAAACAGAAAAATAATGGCAATTAGTAGCAATTGCGCTAACTGTATGAGTAGTGTTTGTCCGGAGCAGTTACGACAGTTTACCCGTTTCAGCCTCAAAAAGGGGTACCATTGTCCTGTTAACTGTTTAAAAATATAAATTAAATCAAAAGATCGGGGGTAGTACCTCATATGTCACTTTGGCAAAATTATCTAACCAGTGTAGTGTGGCTCTAATTATATATTAGTTACATTAGCCAATATTTACAACAAAAATCTTTATATTTGTTAAAACATAAAACCAAAAAACAATCAAGAAGGTAAAATTCTTTTATAGATATTACTTTAT
Organism: Leptidea sinapis; assembly: GCF_905404315.1. Lineage (NCBI taxonomy): Eukaryota > Metazoa > Arthropoda > Insecta > Lepidoptera > Pieridae > Leptidea > Leptidea sinapis. The sequence goes on from NC_066280.1 coordinate 6,616,163, forward strand.
ACTACAAAACTATATTATTTGTAAGAATTTATGATATTTATGCAATAATATTCAATGGTTCTAATCTCCGGAAATAGCGTTATTATATTTTAAGCTTTGGCTCGATGCGGTTTCCGGGTCAACACACGTACAAATGTGTATAGTCCCCAGTCTCAACCATTAAAGCACGTGTTCGTTGCACCTGCTTTGTATTTTTAAGGATAACGTTAAAAGACTGCATTTGGCCGAATGGAGACAATGAGAGCACTCATTTCGTTAGCAGACCCAATTTAGAACATGTTGCGAGAAATTAAAACCATTAAGATAAAGTTCGTTCAATGTATGGCTTAATAAAAACGTTCTAAATCTTAATTTAAGCTTCATAAGATTCGAGAAAATGTTTGCACATTCTTTTTAATGAAGTAAACAATTTCTTCAAAACCCTTCAACTTTTGTTATTAAGTTGAACACTATTTGGCTAGCTTTGAGAGCTTAGCAAACCTTGAGATTCTATTATATTACTTCTTATTTGCAAAATTTTACGGCATCTAACAAACTTCTTCTCCCTAGCCAATATCAACGTCTATAATAGTAACATGTTTTCAATTTTAACGATTTAAACTAAATGTTTTAATTTAGGCAACAACTTAACAGTTGATTATTACATAATCCGAACAACAAATTGAAGTTAGTCACAATAAAACACATCATTGAAGTTATTAAATTCAGTTATTAACTTTGATTCACATAATTTATACACAATATCTTAAGCATTAAAGTTTTATTGAAATATGTATGCCCATAAGTTATATAGTATGGTAACTTCATTATTCAATAAACCAAATCTGTAAAGCGTTTGGTCCCAAATATCTTTAAAATGACTGATTGAAACCGCAAATTTTTCAGTTTCATTATTCTAGTGAATTATTTCCGCTTTGTTTCTGATGAAATAATTAATGATTAAATGCCAATTCTTAATTTACGAGGCAGGACAAGCTATACTAAAATAACGGTCGTGAGGGAAAATATTTTGGAATAACCTGTGAGTAGTTAACCACGTGCCTCTACAGGATCTTGGCACTGTTACAGCTGCTTCATGCACCTTCTCTGAATCACAAACACGAGGACATTCACCTCTCACGTCCCTCTGTACATTAGTAACACTGTTGTACTTAACTACAGTACAGGAAATACTAATTACCCTAATTTTTTTAATTTTCCTAAGTGTGAATTCCGCTAATATTTGTACTCAGTCAATTCGACACGTGTTTCACCTCTACACGAGGCATCCTCAGTAGATGTTAACTCGCCAAATTCTGGCACGAGACTGAGTGTCAGTGATTGAAGACAAAATATATTAGTGGAAATTATATATATATATATACTAGCGGTTCCCACCCGCACACCACATTGTGTTCACACCACCACAGCGAAGCGTCGCTGAGTGAATTTTAAAAGGAAATAAATTAAATTTTATTCATCTTATTACAAATAGAATAAAAAAATAAGTAGCCATAAACTATCTAGGATAAATTTCGCATCGAATTTCATGTCGATACGATCAGTTGTTTAGGCTTGAAAGAGCCTCAAACAAAGACCATTTTCAGTACATATATAGATATTTATATTAATATATTAATATGATATTATTTAAATCGTAAATTTTTTACTACATACTGTACATGTTTGTATATGCATTAATTTAAAACACATTAAGATGAAGCCATTTTTATCAAACACCATTAAAATTCAAACGGATCTCCGAAGCCACTCTACACGAGTGCCTTGAATATTCAAACCTGCCCCTACCTACTCCTCCAGTTCTCGGCCACAATTAAAGACACCCATTATATATGCATCGGGGCCTCCCCTTTTTTGCATTTGTAATTGGTATCATTTGGTAATTATTCACCCGTTAGCGCTGGAGGAAGCTACGATCGAAACCAGTTTAGCACTTGGCCGCGCGCTGTTTCGAGAATAAATCTACATTTATTGTGTAATTTTTATTAATAGGCAATTTGTATTCGTTCAGCGACTAGCCATTTACATGGTTCAGTATTAATTAATTTGTATGACGTAATGGCTTCTGTTCCTCGTATGTATCAATTCGCTTTACATGTATCTTCATCTCTTAATTCATCTTAGAGTGCTGTATAGAATATTCCAATGGGACCGTATCTATCTATAATTAATTTATCTTTACATTATATCTCTTTTAATGCGAAATAGAATAAATGACTTTGGAATCGTTATCGAAAATTTTCTATTGAAACTTGGAAATTTGGGTACCGCAAGCAAACACAGTAGCATTCACCTTAGATTTTATTTTATAAGAAAGAAATGAAAGTAATTGATTAATATAGTATTTTTATTGATCAATAAAAACTATAAAATAATAGGCAACTGAATATAGAGGCATAGGTAAGTCCTGAATATTTGCTCAATGACTAAAAATGATTTGAAAAGGTGCTGAGGGTAAAATAATTTTTAAACAAAAAAAAAAAATGAGATTATTATTATTCAAGATAATTCTTGATAGAAAAACTAATTAAGAAAATAAATACAACAATAACTTCACCTAAACATTTTACTAAAAATGTGAATTATATTCCTCCATTCTAATTTTGTGAGATGGTATATGAGTTTCATTTCCATTTAATTAAACTTAACCAGTTTCATTGCTATTTAATAACACTTAACCAATTTTATTCCCATTTATTCAAACTTAACCATTTTTATTGCTATTTAATTAAACTCATCCAAAGTGTAGATAAATGTATCAGAAAAGCACAACCAAGTACATCGAATACAAATCATGTAGCATGTACGCAGTGAACTTATAGCTTTAAGCTAAGTCCATATAAAGCGAGGGCTTTCAACAAAAATTGCTCCGATCCGGCGAGCTCAATCCATTTCGCTGGCAGTAAGGAGGGATGTTTTATTTTCTACACCTTGTTTCAGCTGATTAAATTCATGCGAGGACAACGGGCCTTATGTGCCGCTTGGCGTTGTCGTACACTTTTAGATATAACAATTGCTATAAGAATTTGATAACTTCATTCGATTTTGCAGTGAAATTTATTCTATTTTAATTCTTATGAGCAATGACTCATTCAATTTTTTTTAAGTTTCAAAAATATACCTCTACATGTTCTTGTTTCATTTTATTACTGCTTAAAAAACCCTTGAATTGAAATTACTTTTAAATTTGGTTTTGCTTTTCGAATGGCAGATGTAAAAATAATATTTATATGTAATACATTATCGCTTTAGATGTGTCCTTAAATTAACTTTTAGTATTTACTTAAGTACTTTTCTAAATGTTATGCTTCATTTTAACTATTCCAGATGGTTAAAGCGATATAATATCTGTTAGAATATAAGGTATTATTCTATTAAATCACTTTATATATGTATTCAATTCATAATTGTTTTTGCATGGACTTAAAATAAATAATTTCTGTCTTGTTTTGTCTTTGTTTAACTATTATTGAATTATTTCTATTCAATCAGCATGTGCTCTCGTTGCGCTCTGCTGCGAAACAAATACTTAACGTTTCTTTCCATAAATCTGATAGCTTCTTTCAAAATTAATGACATAACTCTTTGGAATCAACTGCCGCTTACTTTCCGTCAAGCACAATCTTGAGCCACCTTTAAAAATCTACAAAAAATAACATTATCTGCCCTCTGTATGATAGTATCTGTATTTATTGTATCATCTAACATGATACAACAATAATTTAAAATCAGAAATGTAAATAATACATTTATCGGTATATATATTTTACCATATTATATTTGTATATGTGTGTGTTTTTTTTTATGGAATAGGAGGACAAACGAGCGTACGGGTCACCTGCTGTTAAGTGATCACCGCCGCCCACACTCTCCTGCAACACCAGAGGAATCACAAGAGCGTTGCCGGCCTTTAAGGAAGGTGTACGCGCTTTTCTTGAAGGTACCCATGTCGTATCGTCCCGGAAACACCGCACACGGAAGCTCATTCCACAGCTTCGTGGTACGAGGAAGAAAGCTCCTTGAAAACCGCACTGTGGAGGACCGCCACACATCCAGATAGTGGGGATGAAATCCTAACTTGTGGCGTGTCGTGCGAAGGTGGAATTCGGCGGCAGGAATCAGGTTGAACAGCTCTTCGGAACACTCACCGTGATAGATGCGGTAGAAAACACACAATGAAGCGACGTCTCTACGCAACGCCAAATGATCCAGCCGTTCACAGAGTACTGGGTTCCCGACAATTCGAGCTGCTCTGCGTTGCACGCGGTCAAATGGATCGAGCTGATACTGGGGTGCGCCAGACATATATATTAAAAACTTTATTATCCTTTCATTTTATTGTTTTCTCTTTTATGGTATAACAAATGGTTACCTGGCAGTGACTATATAATGGAAAAGCCGCCCTTTGCACCATATAATGTTTAGTTTTTAAGTTATATTCTGTTAATGTGGTGTCCAAAAAGTGTAATAATGAAAATAAAATAATAACGATACTAATATAATAACTGCTTAAAACACAAAATTTTACCAATTTATGTTTAAATATCATTCTAAATTATTGATGAATTGTGTATTAATATGAGATAGCAAAGTAAACAGTCGTGTTATATAAGGTCGGAGTGGGAAAAGAGAAATAAACAAAAGGAAATGACTTGCGGAAATGTTTGTGAATCGCTTCATTACTGTAATAAAAATAGAAAGAGAGGTAACAGTGTGATTGAGACGGAAGATATGATAAAAATAATGATAATTGTGAGACATGGTAGGTGATACATGAAATTTTAATTACAGTTAATAATAATAGAATATTAATAATTATAAATAATATTAATTACAAATTTAAGCAGAATTGTCAAATAATTACAAGTAGAGGTATTTGGTGAGTATGGCATCATATGTAGATTAAGATTCTTTTTTTTTTGGTTAAGTTCTCGTAACAGGCTTCGCCATGCTTGCTTAAATAAAAGCATAAAAGGCATCTTTTTTTCTCAAAGTTGATTCCTTTAGAAGTCTTTTTGATGTCATTTCTAATATACTAGATACTACTAAATAAAACGATGAAAATGTAAATCATGATTTAAGAAGAGTGGAAATGAGTTTCTTGCTACTTCTTCTCATTAGCCCTTCCCTTCCCTTCTCTTTACGAAGTAGCAGTAGATTAAATGAGATTTTTTTTGGACATTCATAAGTGACCTACATAAAGTGATTTTGATTGATTTGATTTGATACATAATGGGTGGATTTGTATTTATTTAAGTAATATCAGCTGAAATGAGAAATTTGCTTTACAATGGTTACATGCCTATGTATGTATTATATATAAAATAATCTAATCTGTTTGATTCGAGTTGAGGCGCCATCTATATTATGATCTACTTGAGTGTTGATAGGCTGCTCAAACCCATAATAAAAAATAATTAATTGTTAGGAAATTAAATTGAAATTTCACTCTTTCAAATCTAAGCAATAGATGTTATATTTTTTAAGTGAATTCCTTAACTTCTGTGATTATTTTATGTACAATTTTTTATTTATTTAGAAGCTTATAGACTATATAGAACTAACAAATTATTATTATAAAGCTAAGTAGTATTTATTGAATTAGACGAAATTTTGAAATATATTTAGTGTAATTTCCACTAATATATTTTGTCTTCAATCACTGACACTCAGTCTCGTGCCAGAATTTGGCGAGTCAACATCTACTGAGGATGCCTCGTGTAGAGGTGAAACACGTGTCGAATTGACTGAATACAAATATAAGCGGAATTCACACTTAGGAAAATTAAAAAAATTAGGGTAATTAGTATTTCCTGTACTGTAGTTAAATACAACAGTGTTACTAATGTACAGAGGGACGTGAGAGGTGAATGTCCTCGTGTTTGTGATTCAGAGAAGGTAAATGAAGCAGCTGGAACAGTGCCAAGATCCTGTAGAGGCACGTGGAACTACTCACAGGTTATTCCAATATATTTTCCCTCACGACCGTTATTTTAGTATAGCTTGTCCTGCCAAAAATTGGCATTTAATCATTAACTATTTCATCAGAAACAAAGCGGAAATAATTCATTAGAATAATGAAATTGAAAAATTTGCGATTTCAATCAGTCATTTTAAAGATATTTGGGACCAAACGCTTTACAGATTTGGTTTATTGAATAATGAAATTACGATACTATATAACTTATGGGCATACATATTTCAATAAAACTTTAATGCTTAAGATATTGGGTATAAATTATGTGAATCAAAGTTAATAACTGAATTTAATAACTTCAATGATGTGTTTGATTGTGACTAACAACAACTTAGTATATATACTAAGTTGGGAAAAAAGTCTTTTTGAGTATACCTATAGTATGTATAACTTGTAACAAAATCGCTTTGGCTGTTCTATTTGTGTTTAGTTTCAATGATATTACCTATTAGAGGCTCATTTCAGAAATTCGATACGCTTTCAAATTTTATTATAAGCAAGGCTAGCCGCGAAAAAAAATTGTGTATTTTATAACTTTATGTAGACCTTATGAAGTATCACACAAATTATTTAGTTACAAACTACGCATTGCTTGTACAGTAATAAGTTATGTATCAGACTATTATATAATCACTTCACTGCATAATAATATGTCGCAGGTATATCAAAGCCCTGATATTATAATTCATATTATATATTTGTTTGTTTCATATTATTAATTTGATATTATATTACGGCCTGGTGTTAGTGAAATTGTAAAGTCACGGGTACACTATAGTGATATAGAATTAAATGTGAAATCAAAGTAAATGAGTTGAGAATGAAAAAAAGCGTATTACTTTATAATAAATTACCGCTTTATAATTACCAATTTTTTTAATCATTAAAATGGACATACTATGTTATTGACGGTTGATGACATCGCGGACTTTTCTGTATACCTACTTATATAAGACTAGCTGACCCGGCAAACGTTGTTTTGCCATATAAAGTATAATTCACGCGATAGTTTTATAAGTAATAAAATATTGCCTATATTATAGCCTGTACATCATTTTGTTCTATTGTCAATAGTTTATGCAGCGCACGCAAAAATAGGTTTTCGATTTTACACCTTGTGTTACAAAATAGCAATTTTATTACGGACCCCTAATTTTGAAAATAAAAACATAGCCTTCCTCGATAAATGGACTACCCAACACTGAAAGAATCATTCAAATCGGACCAGTAGTAACAGAGATTAGCGCGTTCAAACAAACAAACAAACACTGCAGCTTTATAATATTATTAGTATAGATATACAATTCCACTACACATTATTTTGTTATATCTCTAAGGGTTTTCGTTTAAGCTCTCAGGCGGCTTATTTTTTTTCGAGACCTCCAACAAATATCGTTAATGTATACAAAATATGTATAACAAAAACATAACAAATCTTATACTAAAACCTTCCTGGTGAACCAAGCTATGAATTGGTGAAATCAGCAAAATGGGTGGAGTAGTTTATGAGTTTATCGCAATGAAACAGACAGACAGACGCAGTGGAACACTTTGACTCAAAATATAAAAGAACAAGTGATCACTGTGGACTATTATAAATAAAATACGACAAAAGTCAAATAATTTTAGAATTTAACATGTGAATATTTATAGGACGCCGGAAGAGCTTTGTGTTTTTCAATTAAACTTGAATGAATCTCTTATACATTAATATCTTTATTATACAACCTAACATCTATATTTATTGGTTAATGATTTGGTATTCTAGAAAAATACGAATGTAATGACTACAAAGAATGTGACATTAGAATAAAGAAGAATTACGAAAAACCTTTTAAATATTTATGTGTTTGCGTATTTTTATTATGTAAATGAAACTAAATGAACTAATGAGCCGCAAATGTATCATAAAATAAAGAGACACAATTAATAGCAATAGCATCTACTAAAAGCATAATAAATTCAAATTTAATCCGAATGAAATTCCGATGCAAAGTCCAGCGATATCGTTCTATTATAAGGGTAAGAAATATTAAACGGAGAGAGGATATAATAGGCCCTCAATCAAAAGGAGAAAAATATTGTGAAAGCTTATCCCAAAAAGATTTAATAGACTCGCTAAGCGTTTGAAGCGAGATCCGAAGTGCACTTCAAACATCGGCAGTTCAAATACACATCTACATACGACCTCAGACACACCGGTACGTACCAACCCTCGCACCCAATAGCGGGCCTAAATAAAGACAATTTAAGACCACAGTATATCACATACCCACTTGTTGTTGTCAGGAATTCTTATTATTAGTCAATGATGAGTTATACAGTGCTGTAACGGTCGTAATTTCATTATACATCATAAAAAAATTTAACAGTGAACATTATTCAGAATGTTTATCAAAGAGTACAAACTCCTTGATAAAGTTTACCATTTATGACAGTTTAATTTTTTTCAAGCGATTATCTCTAAAAAGCATAAAGGGCATTTATTTTCTGAAAATTGATCCCTTTAGAATTCTTTTTCTTTTATATCTTTCTAACACTACCACCATACTAGTTTGGAAACAAATGGCGCTCTGAGAGAGATGAATTTGCGCAAGAATCTCTCCCAGCATTGTCTTTTTGCGCTCATTTTAATAAAATATACAATATTGTACTGTCATTGTTATTGCTATAAAATAATCATAATCTAGTCCCTCCGATCACTTAGATATCCAGCTGTGGAGTAGTAGGATTTATGACAGAGCTATTTTTAATAAAATATTAAAATTTATTTATATATAATGCCTGAACAGTGACTGGGGTTTTATTATAAAAGTGTTTACATTTACCTTTTTACTTAAACGTATTATGTATCTTATGAAACCCACTAAAATTTGTGACAAGCAATCACTCTTTCTACTTTCCCAAAAATTTGACGATTTTTGTGAAAGTAAATTAAATTTTCATAAACGTACTGAAAATAATTAACAGTCATAATATTTATATCTTTAAATTTTTCTTTCAGTGGACTGCCTATAGCCAAGCTGATATATATGATGATAATTAGCACGAACAGCTCTCTTTTCCAGAGCAAACACTATATGAGCAGCATGAACTCACAGTAAAATACCGTACGTCATGATGCTGTCAAAATAACTGAAGTACACAAATCTAGCAGTCGCAATATTCGTCTACTCTCAAATAATTCTGAAGGATTATGCCGCAGAGCTGAGTCTATCTGCTAGTTGGGCAACTTGTGATACCCGAGAAGGCCGTCCTCAAGTTCCGACCTTAAATTTTTTTTATTTTTTAACATTTTTTTTATTTTACTGTTTAAGTGCAAATCATTCGTCTCAAGCCAACGCACTATTTTGAGAGTGCATTGCTTACCTTGTCATCAATATCTGCACGTCGCTTCACATTAAAAATAAGTGAAGTATCATCAGCAAACAATACAATTTCATAGCTCAGTAAATCGTTAATATACATATGAAACAAGAAAGGACCGAGAATAGAACCTCAGGGTTCAATTCATACAGGTATGTCATCTATTCCTACAGTTTTACTTGAAGACCGTTTGCCATTTACGTCGATTATCTGAACTCTGTCGCTCAAATAGAATTTTAACAGATTTAGGGCTTTATTTTTTACTCCATAATGTTTTAATTTTAGGAGTAGTTTCATGTTGGACTCAGTCAAATGCTTGGATAAATCACAAAAAATACTTAATGCATCCTGAGACTCTTCCTAGGCGTCAAAGATGAGTTCAATGAGCCTATTACTTGTATTAATTATTGATAGGCCCTAGTGTCTTTAATAATTTTCAAAAATAAATTTGTATCTTCTGAAGCAAAAGTTATTAAAAAAATTTATCAAAAACAGGCAGCGCATTTTACAAATACTACCGAAAATTTTGCCACATTTACGTTCTACAATCAGGATTCTAATGACACGACAAATAGAATTTGCATGCGATTCCAAAGAGAAGTTCCGGCTTCGTTTTGGAATTCATTACTTTCTGAAAGTACTTCCGTTTTACTTCATATATTATTCATAATTTTGGGTAATCAATTAAAAGGGTATTTAACATGCTTATTTAATAATAATAGCGAAATAGTAATATATAGAGAATATTATATATATTATATTATATAATATATTAAAAACATTTTTACACCTGAGTGATTAGCTGTAAATTATTTTATGATTATTCTAATAGCTAGTCAAGTTCTTAATTAACAATCTTTTCTGTCTATTATCATCAATGGCTAGCTGCCAAGCTTAAAAGCCGCCGACACTCCTGTGATTCCTCTGGTGTTGCAAGAGAATGATTGCGGAGAGAGAGCGGCGTTGATTACTTAACTGGAATTCTACGAGGTCTAGTCTATCTCAATTATCTGTTTATTAAAGTGAAACTTTTATTACATCGTCTCAAACTTTTTCGTCTGTGTGTTGCATGTCGCATGACGGTCGAGCGGCGGCTATTGTTCGCATATTGGATGCAATTCCGTTCGGGTGGAAGAGTAGGTTCGACCCCAAACACTTGATAAAGGATTTGTATTTTTTTATGCTGATATTAATACCTATGTTATTTTGTGAAAAAAAGTTTCACTTGCATCGTGGTTTCATAAAACCACACATTTGCTTTTTTAAGAGTATACTAAGACTGTTTCTCGAATTCCTTTTACATTATTATAATATTTTAAAACTATAAAAAAGTAATGTGATAAGAGAAACGGAAATACGTTCATGAATATTAATGAATAATAGATAGATATGTAAAAACTAGAAGCAAATATGTTAAAATGGATGAAATGAAACAAACGTTATAATAAAGACAATTTAAAGTAAGTTCGTGTGCAAAACGTCGTGTGTAGTAATAATGAGTGCCCGAGGGAACACGTACGGTCTGAGAAACAACTTAGTTTATAATGTTCGTATTATTTTATATTTTAATTAGAAACGGCTACATTTTGGGAGAGAGACATTTATTTAAGGCAAAACGGTGGGTTTATTTTATTATGAATATGTTTGAACTTAGCATTGGCGAGAGAATTATAATATATGTGTTGATAGCTTAATAGCAGAACGTCACTATAACAGAAGACAATCTATGAGTGGTGTATTATTTGGTTGTCTGATACGAACATCTTTATATATATAATTCTTGTGTGCGTGTGTATGTCACTGAACTCCTCCTAGACGGCTGGACCGATTCTAATGAAACTTTCTGTGTGTATTCAGGTGGATTCGAGAATGGTTTAGATTCACAATTGAACTACCTCCTAAACGGCTGGACCGATTTTGATGATATTTTTGTGTGTTCCAGTGAATTTGAGATTGGTGTGTGTCTTCAGGTGGATTCGAGAATGGTTTAGATTCACAATTAAACTACATCCTAAACGGCTGGACCGATTATGATGATTTTTTTGTTTGTTTCAGTGAATTTGAGATTGGTTTAGATTCTCAATTCCGTCCATATAATATAATTCTCCTGCTCATGTGTATGTTAGTGAACTCCTCCTAACGGCTGGACCGATTTTTAAAATTTAAGACGTGTGTACAGGACAACGTCTGTTGGGTCCACTAGTATTTTATAAGGTCATTACGAGTCGTTAGTGCCTATAGACTAGGCTAGACTTTTATTGTAGATAGCTGCTGGATGTCTTTGTATGACAACAGACTTTATTCCTGTCTACTAACAAAACCGCGACGAGTTTGCCCATTATATTTTTTATCACCATTATTAATTAGACGACCCAACGAACAAATAAATACTTATATAAAACGGTTGATAAAATAATATGACGTTTTTAATATTCTAAAACCAATACTCTAAAAATATATGAAACTGAATTGAATTTGTATTGCATAGGTATTACTCTAGAACGGTTCAATAACTCTTAAATTTGACTAAAAATTCAAACAAACCGTCCATCAAAAATATAGAGAGGATCGAACGACAAGTTCAATAAAAGTTTGCGAACATCCGTCCTGATTGAAAGTTTCGACTCCGTAAGATCCCTCGATGCACCCAAATTGCTTCAGAGACAAACAGAGAGGACAGGCATCCATGTTTGTTCGTAACTTGTGAATAGAACCCAATTTGGGTCAATTTCTTTACGGCAGGCGCATTTCAGAGCCTCGGATTTGTTGGATGAACTTTTATTGGCAGTCTGGCCTGAGGCCTCATCGTTTAGATGTTATGGAGGTTCGCTCAGATAAGGTTTAATATTTTTTATTAGCACTTACATTTTGCTGCTTGTTATATTGGATGTGTGTCTACGTGGCTTTCTAGGAGTTTTGAGGAAATTGAGGTTTTTTTATAGATAATTGGAGACGGAACTAGCAGTTGACACATTTACAAGAAAGGCTTTTAGTTTATAGAATATATATTTATGCCGTTTTAACCAAAACTTAAATAAAATGCTTGCGATGGGTTCATTTGTTGGTCTGTAATATATATCAGCAATATCATAGGATGAATTTAGTTTAACTTATCGAATTGATTAAGTTAAAAGTGTAAAGTATTTACACTTTTAACTTTAGACTTTTTTTTTACAGTAGTACCTTTGAAATTGTTAATGATGGTTTGTTCTTTTATAATACGAACGCTTAAAATAATAACATGGACTATACTATAATAAAATCAATAATAATAGAATCAAGTAGTTTTGGATGTTCAATAAGTACTTTTAAATCATATTTTGAATAAAAACATTTGAATAAGAATTAGAAATCGAACTCACAATTCACTCACAAATTATTTCAAAAATACCTAATTAAATCCGTATTAAATTTGCCCTCAACACGTCGTTAGCCAAATAGAATCGAGAAAGTTATTATTGCGTTGCAAAATCATTTCAAAAGCGGGTCTATCAAAACAAACGAGATCGTAAAGTAACTCGTGTGGCAGCGGGGCTCGCGGGGCGGGGCGAGCCACATCGTAACCTGATTACAACACGTACCGGCTCCTAAACAAATAGAGAACGAGTGCGTGTCTTCATTCTAAAATAACACGAGTTAATTAAAACGTAAAATTGTTGAACTTGTTAATTGGCCAATTTATGGCACTTCAACTCGAATTTAAGCTTTCTTGAGAAGTTGCAATAGACGGGCGAGCTCATTCGATCGCTGATAGATTTTATTTTCATGTTGACGACATTAAAGATCACTTTGGGTCACGGCCGAAAAGGAACTTAAGGCCAGTTATATTACAATGAGATTACAATTACAGGCTCCTTCACAGATCTGGAGCGCTGAAGTAAAAATATGATATAAATTTATACATAATCATTCTCGCGAAACTAAAAGTAACTTGCCAATAAAAGAGAGAGATAGCAATTTTAAGATACCCATGATATCTACGTAGCAACACTATCAGAGAAAGTGCATTGCATCATTTGGTAATGTCGGAAAGAATGAAGATTCATGTAGCGAATCACTACGTACCAGAAACAACAGAGTTATGACAGAAAAAATAATATGACATTCACCGTGTCAAGTTTTGATGACAAATAAGTATATATGATAATAGGTAATACGTAGATTTGTTTATCTTAATATATATAAATCTCGTGTCACAATGTTTGTCCTCAATGGACTCCTAAACTAATGAACGGATTTTAATGGAGATTACTTCATGGAGTGCAGTTTGGTCCAACTTGAGAGATAGGGTAGTTTTTATTTCGATTTGGGACCCATAAATATTTTTATTTTCAATATTTGTTTTGTATGGACATATTTTCTATGAGAGAATTTATTGACGCACGGTTTGACAGTTCCGCTGTGAAACAATTTCATTCTAACAACAGGGAGCATATTTACGAAATAATTTTTGATGTTTTGAAATATAAAACAGTTGTTTTTTTACTATCTACAGAACAACGTCTGTCGGGGCAGCTAGTAGGTTAATAAGAAAAAGATTTCACATTAATTTCTGCCAATTTGAGATTCGGAGTAAAGTACATAATAAAGGAAACGATGATATATTATGTGTGGAAACTGTACGTGTCACTGAGGTGGATCCTCAATGATAGGCCGTAATTTACAGAAACCGCGAAATAAATAAATAATGTTGACATTCTGCAATAATTAATTTTACAATTTTAACTTCAATGTTAATATTTACACGAACACACGGTACGGTACACGCGCTTAAATACTTGTTTTTTATTGCCTCTTATAATTTTTCAAAACCTCACACGTTAACAAACAAGTGTTCACAATAGATGCATATACTTTATAATATAATAGGAAGATTATGTTATAAATAGTAGGAAATATAAGATTATAGTAATTGTAAAGAGCACCGTTAACCACTGGTTACAATACCTTGTGACAGTATGCTGAACAAAAGAGAAGTATATTTAAATAAAGTCTACGATACAAAGATTAACAATTAGAATTATAGGATGTAAAACATCTTAACCGACTTCAAAAGTGGTCAAATTTGGACCATTTCTGACAATTGCATCCTTGACAAAACTATAAAAGTCTATAACAAACTATAAAAGTCAATAATTGTAACTAGAATTAGATTAATTAATTATTTTTTTACTTTTTAGTGCATATTATATCTATTGTTTTGCAATCGGCTGTTTTTTTGTTAAAATTGTTTTCTTTTTAAATATGCATATGTTGGATATGATACTCGTATACGAAACGCAAAAATATCTCATTAATATTATTATAAGTAGTTGCCAATCAATGTATCCGTGAACGTTTTCCAGCTTTACCAGGACAGAAATTAGTAGTTCAAAATTAATATTAGTAGTAAATATTTTAGTTTATGAAAATGAACTGAGAAAGTATTTGGATACTAATCTTAATTGTATAAACAATGTTATCTGAATAGGATTGAGACGACGAGGACCAATAGTACATAATATATAATATACAAGTCTGACCTTCTGATACGACCGCTCGTCCTCTCAAAGGTAAAGTAATGAAGACCTCGTTCGACTATCTTTCTATACAACTAGCCAATACTATTTACTGCTCTAGAAAACAATATTTATTTAATTTATAATTTAATGTCCAAATCGATAATATAAGGTTCATTGTCCTTGCTTACTTTTTGTTTGAATTCGTGCTAATTAGCTTATTGTTGAAGTGAAAATTTCTTTAGCCGCGATGGGCACTTTTTGGTATGGGAAAATCAGATGAGTTTGCGTCACCGACATGCTCATGACTGCCGAACACGATAAATAAACATTAAAAAAAAATATATATATTAGAAACTTTTTGAATAGGTGAAATCTCGTGAGTTCGCTTCACGGAAATGTTTATAGCAGTATATCTGTAGCTATACAACTGACGTGTTGTGCAACATTAGTGTTGCATAACATATGAAATTGAATGGATTTAGTAAAAACTGTGCATTGCTGAAATAATGTATTTTGTTTAATTGATGTACTATTGAAAATAAGTTTTAAAAATAAGTTGAAATCAATAATTTAATTGTTTTTAAACATTATGAAATATCAAATTTTAAATAATTAAAAAAAACTGTGTTATTTATAACGTTGATTCTTGAAACATAGATTACACGGAAAACGAACAAAATGAATTCAAAATGCAAAAATACTTCAGAGTATTTTACGCTCCTTCGCAGCCTTTGTATTAGTACACGTCAAAATAAGTGCTCTGGACGCTCGCGAGTTGCGCTTCAAATAGGCACAAAAAATTAGCTGTAAAAATATGGAACAGCCTGTCCAGAGGTATTTATATAGGTCAGTGGTCTGAAGACATCAGATTTAAGGTAATAAGCATATATAAATAGCTGAGATAACATGTGAGAATACTCTTTGATTATTGCAAGTATCACACATTTTGACAATATTAACTGACAGTGTTCTAATATTATTAGCAGATTTAATGATGGGTTGTAATTTGTAAATTATTGCATCTCAGGAATTAGATATTTTTAGGAAGAACGAAAGTCAACGAAACAACTGTAAAAATAATATTAATTTAAGGTAACAACCCAATTTAATATAAATTACACGTGTGTTTGATTTCATATGTAAATATTTTAATAATTAAACATAGGTATATCTTAATGTTCAAATTCTATTATTTATGTTGAAAATAGGATATGAAATCAGCCATTCGAATAGCTAGACAAAATTCAACTTTCATAGTTAATTTAATTACAATATTATAAATATATTATAATCTCACTTTTCTTTTAACATCAATCCCTTTAATTCTTGTCTCAAGCAGACTGTTCTGGAAAGTTTTTGTTGAAAACTAAAGCAGTAACCGCATTATGAGAACTAATAACGGAGGAAAAGAAAGAGGTAATGGAAGGTAACGGATAAGTTGCCGTTAACTTCGCTAATGGATCCAATCAGTTTGATTGATAGATTTACGTTTTGATTGATGGTGAATATTGTAAAGAGTTTGATATGTGCATTGTAGTTATTATATAGTAAGTACACTGGGACATTGAGGTAGAGGATTCTTACCTTCAAATAACTTTTTTTATACTTTCTTGTGAATTGAAATGCAATTGATATTGTTTGATTGAATTGAATAGAAAAATAAACAAAGATTAACGTACACTATTAGATACAAAACAAAGTTCTCCGCTGCGTCTTCGGTATAATAAACATAAGCAAAAAAAAATAGATTTTTATAAATATCTAGATGGAGTAATGGACAAGAAAGGTTTGAGAAGAAAATATACTTTTCTAAGAAATACTCCATTCAAGCAGCCGGAAATCTTAAAAAATCATCCAACTCAAGATCACCTTAACAGACAGGCATACTAAAGAGAAGGAAAATTTGGGGTCCAAAGTTTATAGCTTATATATAGATGCAATATAAGGATATAAAATTTATATTTGGTTAGCAAAGTTTATGTGTAGTTGTTCAATAATTTTAAAGGCTATAGAAAGCATGAAAAGTCAGACTTAGCTAGTCTATACTATATATAACCATTGACAAAAAAAAAACAGTGACACTCCAGGAGTGCCGAGTGAACTAGAGAACTAGCTAGATACACAAGTGAGTATGTACATGCATATACAGGGTGTCCCAAAATTATGGGACATGAAGGGAAAGTACCTTAAATATCGAAGATAAGCTATTTTACTGAAAGAAGACATTATGTTACTTTTAGAAGTTAGTAATTCTGCATTCAAAGATTTTCAAAAAATTACTTGCCTCGTCTGGGAATCGAACTGACTTAAATGTAAAAAAAAACACCCCTACTCTTATGATGGCAATCGAAAGAATGCCCAAGGACTAATAACTCTTCTTAAGTAACATAGTATTTTAAAAGAAAGTAGTCAATTATGTGGGTATTTTTTTGTAAATTAATTAATTAAATGCTCAAAATGTGATCCCTCTTGTCTTACGCAAATCGCCAATCTTTTAATGAGTTGGCTGCCTGTTGATTTTCTTATCATTTTATGGTGAATACTCGATATGATATGGCACAATTCTGTTTGTAACTCGCCCACGTCCTCGTATCGCTTTTTGTATAGCATATCTTTCACGTATCCCCAAAAGAAGAAATCTAATGGTGTAAGGTCCGGGGATCTGGCCGGCCATCTAATCGAATTCTAATTCTAATCTTCGAACCAATCCATGTAGGAAAACATAAATATTACGTTGTTCCTTTCTTTTAAAATAATATGTTATTTAAGATGAGTTTTTAGTTTTTGGCCATTCTTTCGATAGGCATCATAAAAGTAGGGTTGTTTTTTTTTACATTTCAGTCGGTTCGATTCCCAGACGAGGCAAGTAATTTTTAGAAAATCTTTGAATGCAGAAGTACTAACTTTTAAAAATAACATAATGTCTTCTTTCAGTAAAATAGCCTATCTTCGATATTTACGGTATTTTCCCTTCATGTCCCATAACTTTGGGACATCCTGTATACAGAGGTTTCGGTAACAGTAACAGTGTCTAGAGATCAATACTTTTTTCCCATCTCAAAAAATATGCCAAAGAAGCCTAAAGACGTTTTCTTTTCAAAATCAATCGTGACTTTGTATGCTTAAAACATTCGAAATACAAGATGTAACAGTCCCACAGTCACAGTCTGCTGTAACTTTATCCGTTGCCGGTTGCCGGTAGTTAGTTCCCAATCGAGTGTTGGCTCAACAAAAAAGCCCCGAAATCGAGTGTCCGCAACACCCGCTTAACTTTTAATTAGTACCGGCTCCCTACATTGTAATACAGGGTACGATCGACCAGACAAATTGTTCTTCACTTTACAACTGCGGATAAGAGGGATTAACATACACTCGAGTTTTCAATGCGAATTTCAGTGTACAAACAAATAACTGAAGTAAACTCATACCAGATACATTGTTGTTTTATTTTTTGTAGAATTTGATTTAATATGTTTGATGGCTCTTTGCCTTGAACACCAAAGAGCCGCTACTTCTTTGAGTTACTAAATGACTATCGTGATTACAAGACGGCACTTTACAAGTAATGGAACAGTAGCGTAACTCAGCGGTCTCTTTGAAATTTATATCTACGACTAGGCGGGGTGTTAGAGTTGATATTTATACAAACATATTGATAATGCGGACGGCGCGGCTAAACTAATTTAACTCGGACAGCGACAGTCTCGGTAGCGTATGGCGTGGCACACAATAGTTTAGTCTTCCCAAGATTGCTTAGCGGCCGTGTAAGTCGTGTGTTTGTGTACGTGCGTCGTACGTATAATTACCCTGGCTATGTTGTAGTTGTTATTTGACGGCGGCGGGCCATGTAATTTGTCCTTCACGGTTTGAATAACGAATTCTTCATAATCCTTCTATGAAATATAATGAAAAAAGGGCAGGTCAACTGATACTAACGTCATCATCACCTTCGTTACGACTTTAGAAGAAAACAAAGAGTAGATAATGCCTACAAAAGGTGGAGTACGCATTTATTTTGAGTTTGACATGCTTCCGAAAATGTGCCTTAATTTTTGCTATTATTATAAGGCTGATTAAATTTTTGTTTTATTTGTTTCTTTCAATGTGCCGATTAATTTTTTGTGTATGATAGATTCATGAGAAATTGTATAATCTAGTAGTATGCTGCACCTGTTAGCAAGCCTTTGATAAAATTTTTGGATGAAGTAATAAATTCGGTGATACCTTTGCAGCACTATAAGCAACTAGACTCCCGATCGCCTAGTAAAAGGTCGTCAAAAATGTCCGAGCGGCGTTGGCATTAACTTATACAGACAACATTAAAACATTCATTCAAATTAACACCTTACTTCGTTGCAGTTATGTTCAAAGTCTATGAACGAAAACTCTGCCTAATAGACGCGTAGTCAGAGTTTTGATTCGGACAATTTTTATGTGTGATTAACATATGCCTGTTTTATGTAAATAAGTCACAATAGGTATTTTATGAAGTCAGATTATGATAAGCGTATAAGATGACAAAGACATCTAATACGGGGGAAATGCTCAACAAGGACGTCAGTGTTAGTGCACGCCCCAACGTAATAAGAATAGCAATAAATTAATGGAAGACTGAATTAATAATAATGATTAAATAAATCTTATGAAATCTCTTTTGATTAATATGTTTAACTTTGTTTTTCGTATTTCAAATCACTACAGCATTCACCCTAATCAAAACAACAAATCAATTTTCAATTTAACGAATTATTTCATTGTTTTGCTTCACAGCCGCTCGTGTATTTTCTAAACAAATGTTTGGCTGCACAGTTTAGCTGGTCGCTTGTCAAACGTGATTCAACGTAGTTTTATTTTGGTCCACATGTTGTTAGAACCTCGTTATTTTAGCTACAAAGTGGCGTGCCTAACTTTTGTAACAATTGATTGCTTTTCCTTCATAATGTTTTGACAAAATGTAGTAGCGACTTCGTTCTCTACTGCATCGGTTAGAACATTCGTTAATTAAAGTTAATTTATAAATAACGTTAACCATATTCAATTCAGGTAAATAAGTATTAAAGTAATCTCAACCTAGACATGAGGATCTATGTAAATTTTTTTTCATCACATTATTCATATTTAAATCATACTCGCTCATGTTGTCTTGCACGTCCAGACGAACCGGGATTGTTATGGTGAATATGGTGAAAGAACATTCCTAATAGTTGAACAAGTTGTTTGGTCTCTTTTTTGAGATTTCCGTATATTATCGACCTGAAAATAACGTCGTAGAAAGTAAACTTCATGAATTAGTTTTGCAATTGAGGAAGGTATCTGAGACCTAAACTGTTTATGATAGCCACGATGAGTAAGATATTAATAAATAAGTGAAAAGATAAATATTTTCATCTAGGTTACATTTCAATTTCCATAAATTTGTGCTCTTTTTTTTATGGAATAGGAGGACAAACAAGCGTGCGGGTCAACTGTTGTTAAGTGATCACCACCGCCCACAATCTCTTGCAACACCAGAGGAATCACAGGAGCACTAACGGCCTTTAAGGAAGGTGTACGCGCTGTTTTTGAAGGTACCCATGTCGTATCGTCCCGGAAACACCGCACAAGAAAGTTCATTGCACAGCTTTGTGGTACGTAGAAGAAAGCCTTTTTTTATGGAATAGGAGGACAAACGAGCGTACGGGTCACCTGGTGTTAAGTGATCACCGCCGCCCATATTCTCTTGCAATACCAGAGAAATCACAAGAGCATTGCCGGCCTTTAAGGAAGGTGTACGCGCTTTTTTTGCTCCTTGAAAACCGCACTGTGGAGGACCGCCACACATCCAGATGGTGAGAACATTTCATTATGTAATTTATTAAACGATCACGAATAAATCTTATATCTTTGATGTCCTGATGTCCACGTCCTTGTGCACGAGGAAAGGCTTGTGGGATGGGTCTTGTGTCTCTTCTCATGTCAAAGGTTCTTTAGCAGATGCTGGGGCTACTATATTGACCATGAACCCAACGTCACAAATATTTATTATGGGAACCACAACGACGACTATTTCTCCCGTTAAGCAGTAATGTGTAAACATTACTGTGTTTCAATCTGAAAGGCGCCGTAGCTAGTGAAATTACTGGCCAAACGAG
The DNA here is from genome assembly GCF_905404315.1 of Leptidea sinapis. Lineage (NCBI taxonomy): Eukaryota > Metazoa > Arthropoda > Insecta > Lepidoptera > Pieridae > Leptidea > Leptidea sinapis. Next base: position 6,637,138 of record NC_066280.1, read on the forward strand.
ACTTAACATCTTATGTCTCATGGTGACGAGCGCAATTGTAATGCCGCTCATAATTTTTGGGTTTTTCATGAATCCTGAGCGGCACTGCGTTGTAATGGGCATGACGTATCAATTACCATCAGATGAACGTCCTGCTCGTCTCGTCCCTTATTTTCATATGTATACTTATAATATGTAGAGATAAATATATAAAATATATATATAAAATGACGGTTTTAGTGAGTCTTACATCTTTTGGTGTCGAGACACTTGGCACCTATGCGTCTAAATTGGGCTAATAGAAATCCAAGCGTTGGGCAGTTATTTCAGCCGACTGCTGGCAGTAATTTTTATTAAATACTAGCTGACCCGACAGACGTTGTTCTGTATATAATAAATAAAATAATGTTTTTATATGAATTTTTCAATAATATATCATAACATCAAAAATTACTTCGTAAAATATGCACCCTGCTGTCGTAATGAAATTGTTTCACAGCAGAACTGTCAAACTGTGCGTCAACAAATTCTCTCATAGAAATTATGTATGGACACATTAAAGGAAAAACAAATTTGTTGTTTTTATTTAATTCACCTTTTAAACCTTCTCTGGACTTCCACAAATAATTCAAGACCTAAATTTGCCAAATCGGTCCAGCCGTTCTCGTATTTTTGCGAGACTAACGAACAGCAATTCATTTTTATATATATAGATTATAAATGTCATAATAATTGTCTTGCGTCACTTATCATTGGCATATTATAAAACAATTGTGATAATATCGGCAGCGGAACACCGTTTTGACAAACACAAGCAATCATGATAGCACTGTCAACACGTCTGTCTGTTGTCACGTCAACAATAACAACAAATTATGAGGTCGCATTCAATTTGACGTTGATATTTCCAAGTTTACGTTGGCGCACTTCGTAAACATTCGGATATCGACGTCAAGTTTTATTTGATTGTGATGTTTATTGTTGCCGTAATGAGTTGTCCTTGTGTTGTTGTAAATGTTCATTATTTATAAAAGTTAAAGATTTATTGTTAGAGATAAGTTATGAAACAAGCAGATGATCTTAAAGATCCACCATCTATATATCTATATATATAAAAATGAATTGCTGTTCTTTAGTCTCGCTAAAACTCGAGAAGGGCTGGACCGATTTGGCTAATTTTGGTCTTGAATTATTTGTGGAAGTCCAGAGAAGGTTTAAAAGGTGAATAAATATGAAAATGCTCGGAATTAGATAAAAACAACGATTTTGATTTTTCTTTGATGTGTCCCCCGTCGTTCAGAAATCAAATTAAAATAATAATTTGAAATGAATAACTATTTAGAATTTTAAAATCTTTCGGACTTTCTCAGGAGGTATAAAATAAACTTAATTTTAGGTAACTGTAGTAGGTAGATTAACTTTATATCAGATTATTTTTATGTAGATTGATAAATCTTAAGTTTTGTCCAAAAATAAAATATATGAACCTAACCGCACCAACAAAACAAAAAGTTTATCAGAAAGCTTTGAATTAATTAACAGACTATATCATAACTATATGTATCTATCAATATCAAATTGAAACCTTATAAATGGCCAATATTTCAGGAAAACTCGAATTTAATCGAAAATAATAATAAAATATCATTCGTACCGAGCATTTTTTTATTTGTTTTTATAAAAAAGGATTCCTTTTGTTTGTTTTAAGTTTATTTTATACAAAAGTTAAGGTATTTTATTTATCGATATATATAGCATCACAAAAAATATATGCGGTAGCGGCAAACAAGCTTAATCCCATCAATTAAATAATATATTGAGGGTTTTAATTGAATAATAATTTTTCAGAAGTTTGATGGAGCTTGTTCTGTTTATAATAAATTGTTTGTAATTAATTATTGAGTTTTTTGCCGAATCTTCTCAACAAAGCAGGCTTAAAAATTATTGGTGGTAGTGAAAAAATAATAATTGACGATTTAAGTGTTTTATAACCGACATGAATGAGAGCATTATTATGACTATGTTGCATTTGTTTATTTACATATTATGATCACATGTTGATTTTAAAATCAACAAATATGACATAACATTCTTATAACAATTTATAAGCAAATAATTAATTTTGCGAAATAAAAGCAAGTTAGCGAAAAAAAAATTATATACATATTTCATTATTATGTCAATTTTAAATATCGGCATGAAATGTTATTTTAAGAATCTCACTAAGCTGGCCTTACAGAGTACATTTTATTTTAAACTAGCTGACCCGACAGACGTTGTTCTGTATATAATAAATAAAATAATGTTTTACATGAATTTGTCAATAATATGTCATAACATCAAACATTACTTCATAAAATATGCACCCTGCTGTCGTAATAAAATTGTTTCACAGCAGAACTGTCAAACCGTGCGTCAATAAATTCTCTCATAGAAATTATGTATGGACACATCAAAGGAAAAACAAATTTGTTGTTTTTATTTCATTTAGCAGCATTTTCCTATTTATTCACCTTTTAAACCTTCTCTGGACTTCCACAAATAATTCAAGACCAAAATTAGCCAAATCGGTCCAGCCGTTCTCGAGTTTTAGCGAGACTAACGAACAGCAATTCATTTTTATATATATAGATAAGAGCATATATATTAGTTTATTCTGTTTTTTCTCTTTTAATTGAATTTTCAGGATTTATTTTTATACAAGCGTGTCGTTGTTTTTATTGTGTCCACTCTATTATGTATTACACTTAGAAATAGAGGTTAACTTAAGATTAATTAAGGTCAATATTGTATCAAAATGGATAAATTAATATTTAAAAATAAGTTATTATTAAGTTGGTTATAATTTTCAATTCCAAAATGATTCGTTTCACTTTAGTGTTGCAGATATATTGTATAATACTAACGGCTTACTGACTATAATTTCCAAGTGACAAACAGGATATGACGGTATCCTGAAGCTAGCAACACTCCTAGCCTATTATCTACTCAGTGGCCAGTTATTAGCCGGCCGATGTTCCGCCGCGTGCTAGATAAGGGCAACAAATGAACGGTGCTGGCGTATCACTGGCGCCGTTACTCACCGGCATGGTCTGACTTCCGTGTAGTTGTGTGATGGCCTGCTGCGCTTCCTGGTGTGAGCTGAACTTGACGAACGCGCAGCCTGCAACAATGGAAGATGGTTATCTCGGAACTGACACAATATCACAATATCTCTAAGCGTGTGTGTTTGACGATCGAGCGGTGTTCGACCAAAACGACGACTTAGTAAGGACTATAATCCGAACAAAAAGGAAATCAACAATACCTTGCCTACCTACTTCATCGTAGTCATCACAACAGCTTTCGTTTTAAAATTCCCGAAAAACACAGTCTGCTGTCACCCATAGCTGACACGCATCTAAAAATGCGCTTCGGTTCTTATACCAAATAATTTAACAAGACCGCATTTCGCATAAATCATTGCTCGATTTCCACTTATTTCAATTAATCTAATAATCAAATAAGTTTGTTTAATAATAATCGACAATGTAATGTGTTTAATGAAACCCGCGCTTAACCTTTCTATTGGTCTGTCTTAGCTCAAGTTCAGCATAATCTCAGCTGTCAAATGACTTTAAATACCAAACCAAAGATTGCGCTAAACTTTAACTTAGCTGAGTTTAATGTGAGTAAAGTTTGAGTACGCTCTGTAAATATCAGCCTAAAAACTGTTTTTGTTTCTAGATTATTTTCCGAACGTTTGTTGAATACATTCTGACAGGTCAACAAAGGATCAGTGAGCTTAAATTTTGCAAACACAGAGCAAATGACAATAAGAAGTGCCAATTGTTTTTATATTGACAAGAATAGGTATACATGACATTTGCTTACACAATATTAAGATTCTATATAGTCTAGTATATCTATTGCTTAAAGGCATTCACAGCATTTCATAACAGATATTTACAATAGGCAAAAACAAGACTTAAAAATTAAAACAAAATACTAGTAAATTAAATTAAACTTGTTACAAAATATGATAGAAATTAACAATTTATGAATATATACAAGAAATTAATGATCTTACCATCGGGTAAGCCCAATAACTTAATATATGTAAATATATATAAACACAGATAAAATATTCTCAAATGATTTTCAAAATAATTTAATCTAAAATGTCGAGATCTTTTCAAGCCATGTTCATAAAAGCATATAAGTTTTCAAATCCATCAACCACGAAATAGAATTCCCAATACATTTACGTTAGAAGCAAACAAAAATCCGTACAATTTCCATTCCACACTAAAAGCCTTCGCCAACAAAAATCTTCGTACGCAAAAACAAAAGTCCTAAATAAGAGTGTGCGGGGATTATCACTCAATTTTTCAATAACAAGCTGTCAGTCGGTGTGGCGCAGTGAGTCACGTCATATCAATCTTGGAACGGAAACAAGAGTGAACGATGTCAAGGGAACTGCAGCCTATCGTTCAATTGACGGCTTTATATTAAGACAGATTTGTTGTATATAAAAGTAAAACAAAATTATTTATGTATATAGTAGTGTATATATTTAGTAGTATAGTATATTTTTATATAACACTAGCTGACCCGACAGACGTTGTTCTGTATATAATAAATAAAATTATGTTTTGTTAATTATATATATGTTAATTTATGTTTCACGACAGAACTGTCAAACCGTGCGTCAATAAATTCTCTCATAGAAATTAAGTATGGACACATCAAAGGAAAAACAAATTTGTTGTTTTTATTTAATTTCGCAGGATTTTCCTATTTATTCACCTTTTAAAACTTCTCTGAACTTCCACAAATAATTCAAGACAAAAATTAGCCAAATCGGTCCAGCCGTTCTCGAGTTTTAGGGAGACTTACGAACAGCAATTCATTTTTATATATATAGATATATGGTGCTTCGAGCATGCTTTTAAATTAAATTTTTAACCAAAATTTATGAACGATGCAGAATTCGAACCCTCGACCTCTCGGGTTCCGTCCCAGTGCTTGTCCACTGAGCCAACCGTTCGAGCATAAATTTAATTTAATTAATGTTATGTGTTTAATTTATTTAATTAATGTTTAATTAATGAGTGAGGGTTAAAAGTGGTATACTTTAAAAATAGCAAATTGTTTAGCATGATTTTATTTAATCTGGCTTCTTCCACAGGGAAATATTATTATACATTCATCTTTATGAAATACAGTACAAAAAATAATATATTTCCTATAATTAACCTCGCCTCTTTCAATTGTCCCTTCTATCGTGTAGTTTCTATGTGCTTAAATACCGCTTTTTCTAACCTATATCAATGAAGAGTAATATTGTTCTGAATTGAATTACTAAGATTAAATACACTATAATATATTATAAGAAGGTAATTAGATAGTATTTCATATTGAATTGCCGCTAAACTGATTCATTAAGTTAAATACTACAGACAGTACACGTTGCGTGTTTATGTTTAAGAATTAAGCTGGACTTGTTTTATAGAATTGAAAGAAAACCACCTGATATGAGACATAGCAAAGAAAATTACACGAAAGTGAACATTTCCACATCGATTATAATACATAATATTATGCTGATAGTATAAATAATATAAATTATTGGGAAGTCTCTAGTTCACTCTGAACATGAAACAGGTGTTAGAAAGAGATAAAAGTTGAAACAAAAGAAAGCTGTCCGCTTAATAACGACTGATGGATCTGAGCTTATCATCATAGGATTACGAGGACCAAGGAGGGACTAAATCAGTTACCGAGATGCGGGTTGATCTTTACAAAATAATATTAGATATATCAGGTGGAAGAGAATTATGGTGAAAGGAAACGCCGTGAGTACTTTTGTATCCAATCAACGTAATTACGTTGACATCGCGGGACTCACTTTTGTTATTACGAATACTGCATCCTTTTAAGAATCCTTCTGCTTAATAATATCTAAAATGTTATTTTTAAATTCGTTTCTTTATCACAAGTCTTATCATTAATAATAAGCCTATTTAGTCTAGTTAGTCTCGCTAAAACTCGAGAACGGCTGGACCGATTTGGCTAATTTTGGTGTTGAATTATTTATGGAAGTCCAGAGAAGGTTTAAAATGTGAATAAATATGAAAAACGCAATTAAATAAAGACAACAATTTTGTTTTTACATTGACGCGTCCCGCGTCGTTCAGAAATCAAAATGAACGAATAGTTTAAAATGAATAACTAATGAGAATATTTATATCTCTCTAACATTCTCAGGAGGGATTAAACAAACTTTATTTTAGCTACCTATAGTTGGTAGATTTTATGTACGATTTAATATTTGGTAGTCTGAGAATCGGTCGTCATCTATTTTTTATGCCCCAAAACTTTTAATTCTTGATTTTTTTTCTTATTACTTTATAAGGCAATACAAGGTTTGCTGGGTCAACTAATATTATATAATTACCTCCCTATTCATAATAGTCTGCTAACTTAAAGCATTGCTAATTCTCACTCTGTCTTCTTCTATTGACTTAAGTCAGAATGAGAAAAAACACTCCTATGCGACTGTTTAAAGTTAACAGACCATTATGAATAAGAGGGTAAATATAATGATAATTAGTCTTTGTTGTAATGATACTGACATATTGCGTCTATCAACATATTGTTACTTGGCTTGTCTCGTATCGTTCCTTGACCTTACTGAATGTTTCTATAACGATGATCTAATTCTAATTATATTGGACTCATCCAAAAATCTGTTAATGCTCTAATACTATTGTGTCTGTTTTATTATTCTGTGCTTTATGCTTAGCAATAAATGCCATGGAATAAGTAACGTGCGTCTATTCTATTGTTCGTGATCCTTCTGTCTTTTCCTTACAGACACCTCAGCTGCTACTGTGTTTACAAAATATATAACAACTACTATAATTTTAGATTAAAATATAATATAAAATATTCGGCCCGTGAGTTACTGCTACTAGAAAAACCGCATAAATGCCGACAGTATTCTTGGTATTCACTTCCTAGTACTAATGTTTTAAGCTTCGTGTAATCATATAAGTTATTGCAAATATAGTTTTGAGGATAAATTTGTTTTGAATAAATATTTAAATTTATTATCATTCATAAATTTAATTGAACAAAATCAATATATCAATTTTAATGGTGAAGCCGACGTATAAAAGAAAAAGGTAGGCTATGAGTAACGAAAGCGAAATTAAAAAACCAGATTCACCACAGTGCATTCATGCCTACTTTATGAACGTCGAAAAAGGCTTCGGTTGAGGAAAAGAGCACAAAAGAAATTACGGTTCCATTGTGTCTTTTGTGAGACATTCCGCAGGAATTATGCCTGATTGGTTATGTTCGTTAGAAGCGGAGCGACTCGAAACTCGTTTGTGATTTAACGGGAATTTAGGCCTCAAATTCTGTGCAGTATCTGTACCTTTCTATATTTATTGGTTTTGTTGGATATCAATCCGAGCGACCTATTGAAACAGACTTTTGTGATAGAAGTATTCGTAGTTGTAGATAGCGGACATACCCACATCTCAATATAGTTTACCGTATTGTTTATTAGAAATAATGAAATGAAATGAAATGAATTTTTTTTTGCAGGAAACATTGTACTTAACATGTTAACATAATATTATTGATAATCCAATATGTTTCGTCAATTGACATGCAAAATATGTTACAAAATTGTCTAAACACTACTCGTACTGTTATACTTATAATATTTTTAATAATTTATAATATTTCTTTATAATTAATTGAAAAAATGAGAACCAAGAACTATTGATATGAAAACGAGACTAACGTTAAAGTATAATCTAAGTTTAAAAACACGGATATATTGTAATTATTATGACGGGTACTCACGATATATATTTAATTGATTTGATGTCGATATTTCGATCTATATGTTTGAATCGTGGTCACGGCGGAACTTGGATTTGGATATAATATGTAGATGCTAAAAAAGCAACCTCCCTCCTTGCAACATTTTCACTCACTTTTTCTCTCTTTAAACTTTAAGTTTTACTTTTCATTTCTGTTATTTTTTATTCCTAAATAATACATTCTAACGAATAATATCTGAATTAATATTTATTGCGTTATTAAGAACATGATATTAATGTAGGATTTTAAATTAGATTCGTATTTTATTAAAAAAAAATATTGAGTTCACATCGTTATTCAATACTAGCTGACCCGGCAAACGTTGTTTTGCCATATAAAGTATAATTCACGCGATAGTTTTATAAATAATAGCCTATGTGTTATTCTGGTGTGTAAGCTATATTATTGTAAAGTTTCATCAAAATCCATTTAGTAGTTTTTGCGTTAAAGAAGTACAAACATACATCCAGACATACAAACTATCACATTTATAATATTATAATAGGATCACTTTATTTGAAATATGAAAGTTAATAATATTTGAACTACGCTAGAGGGATCTATCTGCACCGGGTATAGCGCTTTTAACTTACGTGACGATTTTTTTTCAGCTATCTGACACCTCCAAGTCACGTTAAAGAACTTCGTTCAAAATGATTTTATGACACTAAACTTGACTAAAAGACACACCAGATAGGTGTGTCTTTTAGTCAAGGCATTATTTCTTTTGAATGTTGAACTCACGTTTGTAAAATTAAAATGATCGCGGGGAATCTGAACTATATGAGACATTACATTTATTGAGAATTATTTAATCCTGAGCGGCACTGCATTGTAATGGACAGGGCGTATCAATTACCATCAGCTGAACGTCCTGCTCGTCTCGTCCCTTATTATCATAAAAAAAATAAAAAAAATATTATTAATGTATAACATAACATTTAAGGGTTGGCAAGACATAGAGATAGAAAAGAGGATACAACTAGGATGGAATAAATTTTGGGCACTGAAACATATACTAAAAAACAAAGACGTTCCTTTCAGATTAAAATCAAAAACATTTAACAACTGTATCGCTCCCTCGCTAACATATGGCTGGCAAACCTGGGCGCTCAATAAACACCAAGCTAAAAGACTAAAAGTGACGCAAAGAAATATGGAAAGAAACTTATTATGTATTAGACTAAAAGACAAAATAACAAAGAATGAAATACGGAAAAAAATTAAACTTAAAGACATAATACGAATCGCAAAAACTGCAAAATGGAATTGGGCAGGCCATATATCAAGGGCCAGTAACGAAAGATGGAGCAGTATAGCAACGAACTGGTACCCATTAGAAACCAAAAGAAGAGGTAGACCTGGTACTAGATGGAGAGACTACCTAGTAAATTACGAAGGAGTGATGTGCTCGCGCACAGCATACAATAAGGACCAATGGAAAAAGAAGGGGGAGGCCTGATATATAAAAAATATTGTAAATGAATTAGTAATTGTTTTAATATTGTAATAGGCTTTAATAAATAATAAATAAATAACATAACAGATGACTTTAAAGCCACCCTGATAAAGTCTTTTAGAGTACTCGTTAGGTATTCCTGAAGTTAAAAGAACCTCTCGTTACAAAACCTCTTTCCAATTTTGTCGGAGTATCTGTACCCTCCAGTTCATTTTACACAAAGCAGAAAACAAGTTCAGTAAGTTTTGTTAAAGTCATAAGCGATGTACGGAAACAATTTGACCGTTTGTACGGCACCGCCTCCGTGGCGCCTCTCAACCATTACTTTAGCGTTACTTCGAAAGTGTGGAGTCTAAAGTTAGTTGGCAAATGCGAGCTCACATGGTTCAATGTTTAACGTTGATTTGTGATTGCAGGTATTAGATTTGAGAAACTATTACGGAAAATTAAATATTAAACCAGCTGCTGTCTGTGACTTTGCTTTGTAGTATTTTTTCACGTGGTAATTTGAATATTATATTGGATTTGTTCACGATTATAAAATCGTTGTAAACCCATAAGGGATAAATATTTTTTTTAATTGAAACTTTTATTTTATAGCCTCAAACTTTTTCTTTCATCTGTCGCATGTCGCATTACAGCTGTACGCAGAGTAGGGGTGAAGTTAAACCATTAACTTCGACGACCTATATAGCCCATTGGTTAGTGACTGTGCCTATTGAGAATCGAACCCGAGATGGGTTCGAATCCCGGTAGGTGCAAACATATTTATATGATGAATATGGATGTTTGTTTCCAAGTCACGGATGTTTCTTTGTATTAATCTATGTATAAGTAAGTATATGATATTAAATATATCGTTGTCTTGCAACCCATAGTACAGACAACAAAAAGTTTAGGGCACGAAAATTTTTGTGTATGTTAATAATTAATTTGTGTTTATTTTATGAATAAGTTAAGCATAACATTTATATAATATAAATATTATTTACTTTCCTTCGATTATTATGTTATTTTGTGAAAAAAGAATTTCACTGGCGTCTTGGCTTCATAAAACCACACAATAACCTTTTTCTCAAGACAACTTAAAAAAAAATGAGTTTTTATTATTATATTATTATAAATAAGGTTTTTGAGAATAATAACTTGACAATTGATATATTTTGATACTTGTTCCGAATAAAATATATTTTAGTGTTACTTGATACTGTACCACTTAGGAATCTTGATAATTTATGTGAACTGCTATTATGTATATTCGTGTTCTACAGTAACGTGTCAACCAAGATCATATTTTATAAAGTTACTGAATTAATTTTATTTTCCAATATTTATTTAAAAACTACTTATTTTCTGTTTAGTTGTGTTCTTATCCATATTGAACAGTTACGTTATCAAGGCAAATATAAAAATAACAATGATATTTTCAATTTACTACAAATTGAAAATATCATTGTATCAAGGATCAAAGATATTATCAAAGTACAAAATATAGTATTACTAACTACATTAACTTTAAAAAATGAAACACCGAGGCCTCTTTTGTCTATCGCCGAACGGTAACTAGTCCACCGTAAGAACTTACATTTGTTGTGTTTTGGTGAAGGAAATCGAAGCCGTAGGTTATCAAATATGACAGGGCTTTTTGACCTATTTATGACAGATTTTGTTCTTCAAGATTCATTGAAATCACTCAATAGGCAGATTGACTTGCTCATCTCAATATCTCTTATCATAAAACACATCGACTTATACTCTGTACAGATAAAACACTACGAAGTGATTTGTTTATAAGAATGGTAAACCTGATCAACACTTAAGGTACCTCGTAATATTTTTTTAAGTTATTTATCATCCGGAGAGTATATGGTTCTCCTTTTGGTGGATAGCTTCGTAGACGCTTCGCAGATAATTTTTTTATTTTGACTTCGAGGATTGAGATTGACACACAAATTGTGAAACGTATAATCTATATATTATGGCATTGGCGAAGGATTGTTTGTTGAACTTGTTTTTTTTTTTTGGAATAGGAGGACAAACGAGCGTACGGGTCACCTGGTGTTAAGTGATCACCGCCGTCCACATTCTCTTGCAACACCAGAGGAATCACAAGAGCGTTGCCGGCCTTTAAGGAAGGTGTACGCGCTTTTTTTGAAGGCACCCATGTCGTATCGTCCCGGAAACACCGCACAAGGAAGCTCATTCCACAGCGTTGTAGTACGCGGAAGAAAGCTCCTTGAAAACCGCACTGTGGAGGACCGCCACACATCCAGATGGTGGGATGATATCCTAATTTGTGGCGTGTTGTGCGAAGGTGGAATTCGGTATCAGAATTTATTTATGAAACATAAATAGTATTATATATAATATTAATTGTCATAGGTAGTTGTAATGTACAGAATTAAGAGTTACATTATAATATTAGTGAATTTCGTTGCAATTTCCAAACGCTTTCACAGCAAGTTGCCTAAAGTGTATTACTCATATATGACATGATGTTTTCTAGCCATTGTGCATGGCGAAGTAGAAGTTGTAACAGCCAGCCATGGATGGATGTGCAGGTAACTTGGCGAGGGTCCAAAGATCTGTTTTCCTGTTGCCGGCGAACTTGCAGATCACTTTTTATCACCCAAAGGCCTTTATAGCCGATAGCGACCAAAATGTTTTCGTGTCGCCGCCAAGCGAATATTATTGGATGGCTTTATGTATCGGAAACATTATATTTTTAAAAGTTTCTGGCACTCGTCTCCTTTCAAATATCGCGATAAAATTGTTTATTGCTAAATCGGTGTACACAACGATGTTGTAATATAACAGTTCTACTTTCAAGTTTGAATATTAAACTTTTGTTTTTACGTTCTTCTGGTTAAATTGTTTTGCTAGTCGTATTCTTGCATTTTATATTTTTATACTGAAACCAAACTTGTAAATAAATTTGAAATAGATTTATATTTTAAGTTTGTTAATTCATAACCAACTTAACAGTTTAACATTTCAAACTTAAGAAGTTGAATATACATATATATTTCATACACAAATGTTCTAATTATATGAGATACCTTAACTATTGATTGTTGTATTATATTACAATAATGAAGCATTTTTTTTATCTAGCAGGAAGTACATTCCAAACACAATATACAGTTATTAATATTTTTAAGACTATTAGACTAAGATATGTACAGTCTTAAGCTCTCTTAATTATTAGCAATACTCAAATATAACATGAAAACCCACGCCGTAACTATCAATACATATCACTTAGAACAAATTTCAAGTACATTAACAAAATGTTGTTTTTATCTACATCTCACATAAATAGTACTAGCAAAAAAAAAACTAATTCCTACTCTTTTATAATAGCTATACATACGAGCTTTATTTAAATTTATAAAGGTGGGTAAAACATAAGAAGTAGTTACCTTTTGATTAAAAACAATACTTTTACGTAATACGACTTCAAAAGGTAATGTTAAAGGTATACATGATACATGATAATCAAACACATTTCACTGGCACGTACAAAAATGTCATGACTATGTAATTTGTTTCATCTACATTTTGATGTGAATTTCGAACTCCGCATACAATTCGATACGCAAACAGCCGTCTGAATAAGAAAGGTATAAACTTACGACGTAAAAGTTATTTGAATGGCTGAAAAACTGGTCTGGGGAATATTTAGGAAACTATTTCTAGGAGAAAGTAATTCTTTTAAAACTTCTGAGCTCCTTTCAACCAGACGTCATTTACTTCGAGGAATTGTGATTGGATTTAAATTCAGAATTCAGAATTCATATAATATTTATAAAAATATGTTTGAAAACATACATAATAATGATAGGAATGTAGAATTATAAGACAACATGGTCTTTGTAGTGGTTCCGTTTTTATTTATCTCTTGGTAATGTAAGCTGTTTTTTTTATTAAAAATATTAAAATATAATTTTTGGGATCCTGAAGGTTGGAATTACTGTGTTTCGGTCTGAAGGGCGCCGTAGCGAGTGAAATTACTGGGCAAATGAGAGTTAACATCATATGTCTCAAGGTGACGAGCGCAATTGTATTGCCGCTAAATTTTTGGGTTTTTCAATAATCCTGAGCGGTACTGCATTGTAATGGGTAGGGCGTATCAATTACCATCAGCTGAACGTCCTGCTCGTCTCGTCCCTTATTTTCATAAAAAAAAGAAACGGATTAATTTGGTAAAAACATTAAATAGGTGATAAGTAAGTACTAATTAATTTAATTTAATTCCCACGTAAAATTATATTGGTAAAAAATAATCATTGCTTGATAAAGCGTAGTTTATTAATAATAAATAAACTGGATGTCACAATATCATTGTGAAAGAAATAATTTGAGATAACTTATTAATATCTAATAATAATTAATATCTCTACCATACCTAAATATGAAAAAAATATAGTTATTATTTAAATTTTTGAATTTTTGAATAAGGTAGTTTAAATATGACGTAAATTAAATTCAATATTTTAATAAAATGGATTGGAAATGTGCTACTAACAGATGAAACGTGATATTATGTTCGTAGAATGTTTGCAAGTCAAAGGACGAGACACGACGGCATCTAATATATAAAATTCTCGTGTCATGGTGTTAAACTTTGAACTCCTCCGAAACGGCTTGACCGATTCTCATGAAATTTTGAGTGCATATAAGGTAGGTCTGAGAATCGGACAACATCTATTTTTCATCCCCCTAAACGTTAAGGGTGGTCAACACGAATTTTTTTTTTTAATTTTTTTGTCATTTTTTTTAAATTTTTGATTATGAGTCAGCATTAAAAAATAATACAACTTCAAATTTTCACCCATCTACGATCAACAGTTACTTTTGTATCGCGCTTTTAATATCGGCAATACAACGTTTCCTGGGTCAGCTAGTAATTATATAAAAACTGACAACAACAACTAGAGAACTTGACTACTTTCTTTTAAAATACTATGTTACTTTAGAAGAGTTATTAGTTTTTGGCCATTCTTTCGATTGGCATCATAAAAGTAGGGGTGTTTTTTTTACATTTAAGTCGGTTCGATTCCCAGACGAGGCAAGTAATTTTTAAAAAATCTTTGAATGCATAAATACTAACTTTTAAAAATAACATAAAGTCTACTTTCAGTAAAATAGCCTATCTACGATATTTAAGGTACTTCCCTTCATGTCCCATAACTTTGGGACAGCCTGTATATTGTAACACAATATGTATTTTGTACATTTTCTAGTATTCTGCCATAAAAGCATACATCGGCCACAAAAGATTTAGTGACTCGACTTAACCGTGTAGTAGGCGTAACAAAAATATGTTCGTTTCTGATGCCATCAGTTTGATTATTAATTTATTCATCGGTTTTCTTTTCAGTCAGTTTTTTGTCAAAAATTCATATTTTTTTATAATTCGTGTGTACCTGCTTCTAAACAAGAATTTTATAAAACCCTTGGGAGGTTTATATCCATATGGATATATGTATATACCTATATAGGTATATGATACAATATAAGTTAAGATTATGATAAGTATACAGGCAGGTGTCATGTTAACCTATCTATAATTGAAACAACAATTATTTCAATGAACACAACATAATAATTCAATATATTAAATTATTTTTCACACAAATTATCAATTTGTGAGTCAAGAATCTGGTTATGTAACGAGGAAAATTATTATTTCAATTAGTGTAACTTAAGAAAGGCCGGCGCAGGTTAATTCTTCTACACGCCCGTGCAAGATAGTTAATTAAATCCCTAGCTACCCTTAAGATTTATACCCGAGCCCTTAAGTACTCCCTATAAACCATTATTATGTACAGTTACACCTTAGGCAGGATAATTTAACTGCCTCCGCTTTATATGCTTCTACCTACTAAGAACTCTCGTAGTTTTTAAACTTGTATATTTTTACCACTATTTTTGCTAATAGATTTTTATGAGATTTAATGTCGCGAATAACAGAATACTATAATAATTTAGGTCAAGAAGAAAAAAATAAATATCAGTGGCTCACTGGTTTAGTGGCCTTTGATGAAATCACAATTTAGCGCGGTTGACATCTTGGATTTTCAAAATAGGATTTGGGCGGCAACCATCTTGAACTTCGTAAATGATCCACCATTCATTCTCCGCTACCCTGAGGAAACGATGTCCATATTGTAACAATAATAATTATAAGATATGAAATAATTTGTCGCGGCAACAATCTTGAAATAATTAGAGCTCTACACCATTCGGGGAACCATGGAAATGTTCATAGCTTGCTTTTGCGAGTCCACATATAACGAATGGTAAAATATTTTGGGATATAAAGTACCCTATTTTATATACTATAAAAATATCCTTACTAACGTGTGTGCATAATTTCATGTAAATTGGTTGAGTAGTAAGTGAAGTAGTAAGCGGAACAAACCAACTCACATTCGCATTTATAATATTAGTAAGGAATGCGGATTAACCTATTAGAGAAAATTAAAAAAAAATCGGTTACCTCAGAGTCGCTATCCTTAACCGCTGAGCGAAATCAAGACAATATAATAAACTTCGTAAAACATAATGGTATAAATAAAAGTGCATCGTACGTTTTTATTTTATACGCAGATTTACAGCTGCTATTCTGAAATTATACGCCTTTGAAACTGAATTGGAAGGGGGCTGGACATATAGCAAGATGTAGAGACTATAGATGGACCTCAGAGGAAACTATGTGCGAAGGGCCAATAGGAAAAAGGAGAAAAGGACGTCCTAGGAAAAGGTGAATAGAAGAAATTAAAGCGACAGCAGAGAACTTATGGAAAATGGACAGAGAGGTCTGGAACAAGCTGGAGGAGGCCAATACCCAAGAAGGGGTTCCAATCAATAATGATGAAGACAGAGTACATAACAACAGTTATTAGTACCAATAAGATTATATTTTTTCATATTTAATTATGCAAAATGTGGATATATACTTCCTATGTAAATAATTGTAACATTATTATACATAAGTAATATTTATTATTATAATGGATATAATCATAGACGATAACTGTAAGAATGTAATTCAATAGTAGATTGGAAGTAAATAAGTTTGATTATTATTCTAAACTCTAATACATTTCAGTTTTTCGTGGTGTATTCATCACAATTTCATACTCCTTCAGCTGTGTTCGGAAGAACGTCTATTTTTATCTTTTCTTTCCCTAATTACAGGAATGTTTGCAGACGGTATTTTATAATTGCTTTGAATAAACACTCACAGCTTTCTAAATCTAAACAAAATTTTATATGAATATTCACAAATAATATTTTTCTAAGCTTTATAAATTTGTCATGATAATTAAACAATTTAGCAGTTAATACAAATTTAGTATTTATACTTCGAGATAGTATAAAATAGTTAAAAATTTGAAATATATAATGTCTTCCTCAAACAAACTATTCAAGTTAAAAAGTTATTTTAGAATCAGTGCTCAGTAAATACATTTATGTTATAACTTTTCAAGTTTTGTTTGTATTTTGAGAGTTGATGTTTTGACTTCTTCCCGTAGTCCTGATTTTTTCGAATGACAGTACACTTCTGCTCTGGGTAGCCGGCAACCGAAAGCATCAAAAGACAATAATTGTTACTGTCGTAACTGGATGCCTTTAAACGCAAAAAACAAGAGATCAGTCTTACAACTAACTGAACATCCATTATTCTATAACTATAGAATACAATATTACGAATATTGTAGTTACCGACACATATTAGGATGACGAATACGAAAGATGGAAGCCTATTTGAAATTCAATAATGTTGGCACACACTTCATGGAGTTCTCCGTTCGTTCCCAACTTATAGCAAGCTTCGAATTGTGTAAACAAAATATATTTACGCCGCGAGGGTGTATTATCATTTTCATGTAATACGTTTCCTAATATCGCACATTGAGGAAACTGTGATAGCTCTTCCCTTTTTCGTTACGGATCTATTGAGTATCTGCTTATTGTGTTGTTTTATATAATTATTATTCACTCTATATTCTCTATTATATATCCGTATTTAAAAAAATATAATTTATTAACTATTATTGAATTATACATATTGGAGTGCTGTATGTTTCTTCGAAAAAAAAATAGCGAATTCGGTAAACATGAAAACACTTCTCTTTTCCCATCCAGGGACCCCACCAAACTACAAGTACCTTGCTGTAGAACTACATTATTTCAAAGAAACTGTTTGTGTTTGTGCATAAAAATCTATAATCACATCCCAAAAATAATAATAGAGGTATCGTCAAATAGGATTTTCTCATCTAAATTGAAAATATACCTTAATAAAAACTGCTTATATTCATTAGACGAATATTTTCAACTAAAAACTTGACTATATACTATATAATACTGCTACTAATCTTTTGTTAAATTTATATTATTGAAACTAATGATTTAGAAATGTATTTTATAAAATTGTGGCAAACATGTACTTAAAAAATATAAACTTTGACTTTTACTCTATAATAGTAGTTTTGTTTTACTGTATTCTTGTCCATCTAACAATTATACGAATTCTCACAGCTAAGGTATAAATAATTGTTGCAGTTCTAACGTAAAAGAGATGGATACATTCGATGACCACCTTTTTAAAAGGCTTGCAACGCTCCTGTGATCTCTGGTTTTGCAAGAAAATGTGGGTAGGGTGTAAAGTTGCTGCATCAGCTGACCTTTACGCTCGTTTGTCCTCTGTATCATCCATAAAAACGTCTCAGGGCACCGGGCAGAACAAAGTGTATATTAAATATGACTCTCCAATATTAGTAATTTTGAAAAAGATTTCTTTATTTTGTCTTAGAGTGCGTGGTTCATTAAAATTTTTTAAATGGGAGCACTAACACTAAAGATATTCATTAGGTTTGAGTGTGTATGTCTCTCTATGAGCTTCATTTAGCAACTTTAATTGTTATACTTTCAGGGTAATTAATGTTACTGTTGCTGAGAAAAGGTTTCTTGGCAGAACGACAAACTTTTCCACGTATAAATATTCCTAAATCCGAAAATTGAAAATCTCTATTATGCACGATAAATCGGGACGTTATCTTTGAGCATCAACAAATTCCGATAAGTAACGTTCGTTTACATAGATGACATTCAATTCTCTTTTGAAAAGACGCGAGGCGCAGTAATCGTGCGTAAAGCTGTTACTGTGAATTGACAATGTTCCGATATTATGCTCCGTACGGCATACTGATGTTGGGAAATCCGTGGAGAAGACGATTTAATATATTTGTAACCTTTGTATCATCGTCTCGGTTCGTTTGAGGTTATAGCTAGTTAAATGATTTATTTAATCGACAGCTATGAAAAAGGATTATAAATTTGAATTTAGTAATTAATTTAATAAATATCAAACAAAAATATTTTGGAATATTTGTATTTTTTATTTAAAAATAGCTGACCCGACAGATGTTGTTCTGTATATAATAAATAAAATAATGTTTTTATATGAATTTTTCAATAATAATAACACCAAAAATTTCTTCGTAAAATATGCACCCTGCTGTCGTAATGAAATTGTTTCACAGCAGAACTGTCAAACCGTCAATAAATTCTCTCATAGAAATTATGTATGGACACATCAAACGAAAAACAAATTTGTTGTTTTTATTTAATTTAGCAGCATTTTCCTATTTATTCACCTTTTAAACCTTCTCTGGACTTCCACAAATAATTCCAGACCAAAATTAGCCAAGTTGGTCCAGCCGTTCTCGAGTTTTAGCGAGACTAACGAACAGCAATTCATTTTTATATATAAGAAAGAAGAAGATGACGTTTCACTAGTTCAATTAATTTTAACTTATAGACTTAGATAGGTAGCTGTAGGTTGACAGAAATAAAGACAGTTATAACTGGACTTATTACTGTAATAATGACTTAAAGTATTTTGCTTAAAGGTTTAAATTAAATGAAAAGACGTGTGGCACTCGGGGGCTGCCGCGGTGAAGCTATTGCATACCATTTTTTATCAACTTATGCAATTATAATTATTCATTTATTTTATTTATGCAGTATTTTGTTAATTAAAATTAATTTTAAAAAAAGCAAATGGGAACTGAATAAAATTTTACTTGCAAGATTTGATTACAGACAGACAACGGGACAGGTGAAACTAAATAAAAATGCTTGTCAAAATAATAAAAATTAAAAAAACGTGATAAAAAATAAAGAAATTAAAAAAAAATCAAGATGTACCCCAGGCTTGAACCTGGGACCTTCTGCACAACGAGCATATGTGATAACCGCTGTTCCACGGCAACAGTAAAAAGCATGCCGAAATATCTATATACATGTAGTAAGTAAGTGTTAGGTTATTTTCGTTACGGAATTTCTGCATTCGGTCCCACGCTCAAGGCCCGCGATAGAAGCTATGCAATAGCTTAAAAACTCGAATTCTTAAAAAATACAATCGTAAACTTTGCCTTTTATGCTTATTTAATTTTAATATTTATTTAAGTACGTGAAAGGCATAACATTATGGGACAAATATAAATAATTAAAATATACTTATATAAATATTAAAACAGAAATATCTTTTATATCAGCAATTTTCGCCTATTATAGTATTAATTCATACCGCCGAATGTTGATTTTACTTCGATTACCCACGTACTTGTAATGTGTACTTCAAACCCATGGAATGATACGGTGCCTCTTCAGATGTATATATATTATATATTTAACACTAGCCGTCACGTATATATGATCATAATTCGAACATTGTTCATAAAAATTAAATGAAATTTTATCATCTTCCATCTATGTTACGTTCTGAGTAATTGTTGAAATTTATTGAATGAAATTATTAATTAGTAATACATTTTATATGAAATAATGTTATTCGTTGTAGCTTTCTTCTAACTTTACTATTACATATACATTATATGCCAAATTTCACACACCTCTGTGGGTGCAATGTGCTTAAAAAGGAATTATTTTGATTTGATTTGAAACCGCAACATTAAATTAATGAATCATTAAATCAATTAATTAAAAAACGGACAGAATTCAATTTATATACTTATTTACTAAGAAACCCCAGATGTCGAAAAGCTTGTATGAATCAATTACACTAGTAATATTTTTGTAATTAGTTGATACGGGTTAGTCTTATTTCTTAGCTTGATATTTCCAGAACAGTGACGGATAAGATACTACATCTTGCTCGGATTACAATTACTTACTTATATCCAACAAAATCCATATCTGGAGCCTTAATTTTATTTATAGCGAGACAAAAGAATAATTATTTCTTTATGAAATTTCGTTCTCTCATTGACGCCAATTTCAATCTGATAAAAGTTTGACAACGGCCTAAGTAACTTTGTTATCGGTTTACTTTGAAATTTGTTTTTGTGAATTTAACGCAAGAATAATTGTTAAGGTAAATAACTTTTTGAACTGAATTATTACGTGGAGGAAAACGGACTTATAAAGCTGTTTCATACTTTAATAAATTTAAAGATAAGCTAACAAATAACGGATTATCGAATTTATAAATAAAATTCTTTATGATTTAAAAGAATATATTTGATAATTTACATCGTTTCAAATAAATTGTTTAGCCACTTGATATTGCTTATATACTTTATCTGTAAATCATATATTTTTTAATATTTTTCATAAAATTTACAACAGCCCAAAAACATACCTAAAACTATGAAAATATTGCGATAGCCTTGCTTTTCAAGAACCCTATCAAAGGGCGAATATCAGAAATAATATAATCTCTAGATGCAATGAAGTTAGTGGCTCTATTCCCGTGACACAGGAAATTCCACAGCTATTCTTATCTCTTTGCCGTTATCAGTGTTTTTCAAAGTCTCTGCACATCAGCATTCATTATCTTTCACGCAACAACCACATTGCCATTGTAAGACTATTAACACTAGTTTATCACCCTTGGACTGATAATGAAAAGATTTTTAACTTCTTTCACCGCAGTTTTAGACTTTTTATAGCCGATAATTCAATCCAGATGCGTGGGGCAGATTTGTCGTTACTAAAAAAGGATATGACAGATGTTGAACATCAACCACACATCCAGATAGACAAGATGGTTACAGAATTGATACTCCCTACACCTTCTCTGAATGTGGCCATTCGTAACTGGAAACCCTTGGCTGAAACTGCTTCATTTCTACAGTGTTCTGTGTTTTTTTTTGGATATTATACGAGTAGGTAGTATAAAAATTTTCAGCATTAAGTTCTCACCAACTATATCTTCGGTCTGTCCATAATCTCTTGCTTTGTAAACCTGTTCATAAAACTTCCTTTTTCAACAATTCAGTTCCTGTGCAATCTGTTAGCCTATGGAATTCTCTTCCCTCTGAAATCAGAAAGGCTCAAACTCTCCAATCTTTCAAAACAATGCTCCATAATTAATATTTATTATAGTGACAAATTCATTACTAGTTCTTTTCTTGGAATTATTTACTGTATGTGTATGTTTAGATTATATGCATATCGCTAACACCACCTTCTGTTATCTTTTCAACTAAAATTACAGGTAGAAATCGCTCTTAAGCGATAAGGCCCCGTACTGCTTTTTGTAGTATCGATTTTTGTTATGTTTAATTATTTTGTGGTGTGCAATAAAGATATATTTCATTTCATAAATTGCTTTTTTATTTTCTTCGTATTATAAAGCACTATGAACTAATCAGGTATAAGTGTGATTCTTCTATTCATAAGTACTGAGGCCCACGGATTCGCATCATACTAAGTTACACCCTTGTAAAATTATACCCAGGATTGATACTCTCAAAGATAATATAAAGTTAAGCCTGAGGCAAAACAGTCCCTGTGATAAATACAATTGAAGACGCACAATAAAGTGACGTTTACATGATAGTTACTAAGTAAGTGTTGACGACCTGTATAGCCGAGTGGTTAGCGATCCTACCTACTAAGCTAGAGGTCCCGGGTTCGATTCCGGGTAGGTGCAATCATTTATATGATGAATATGGATCTTTGTTTCAGAGTCATGGATGTTTAAATGTATTTATGTATGTTTATATGAATTTATGTATGTTTAAGTAAGTATATTGTATTAAATATATCATTGTCTTGTAACCCATAACACAGGCTATATATGCTTAACTTGGGGCAAGATAATTTGTGTAAAGAGTGCGTCAATATAAAAAAAAAGAAAAAAAAGTAAGCAGTAAAATGTTACTGAATGAGTAAATATTAAATAATATTTAAGTTTTATTGACATTCTATAGATACCCAAAATGAAATCTGTTTAATGATTGTAACGTTGATAAATTTAATTTGATGCAGCTATTAATTTTTCTAGCTTTAAGAGTAAAAAATAAGTGTCAAGTCAGTGTTTGTCTGTGATGAACTGCTGAATTACTGAACCAATTTTAATAAAATTTTGCACATTATGAAAATCTGTATGTATGCATTTATTTAGGTATTTAGCGGTCATCAGCTAACTTTTATAAATGTATCATTATGTTGTCTGATTACAGTTTTGATTTTTTTTTATATAATTAGACTTAACAGCTGGATTGAACTGAACTATCTCGTCTTTAAATATAGAAATGTCGTATCACACTGTTTGTATGCGGTTGACTTCTGAATTACTGAACTGATTTTAATCAAATTTTGCAGACTCTGTCCTTATTGTTATATATATATGGATCAATAATGGGATAGGATGGTTTTAAATTCGATTCGTGATCCTCAATATTTTTAATTTCATATTTTTTTTGACTTGTGGAAGACGATTTGACTTACTTGTAATTCTATGAGATGAATATTGGACACACAGTTTGACAATTCTGTTGTAATTATCACATTATTTCATTACAAGAACAAGGAAAAAAAAATAACTTTTGTAATAATTGAACCCCAACAAATTTCGCTCTAAACAATAAAGATTTTAAATTTTAATACAAAGTATTTATCTGAAGTGAAGCCCACCGGCCACCAGGTAGTAATTATATAAATTAATGAACAAACTATAACTAGATCATACATAGAGTTATTGATGACTATGTTACTTCTACCTTCACAACTCTATCTGACTGGGAACGTAAGTATCGCGTGACCAGCTATCATAGGCGTTATCAGAACCAACCCTGTCTTATTGTATTCAACAAGAATAAAGCAATATCCGAGAGTCTGCTGAGCAATTACATTCGCAAACTCACACTATACAAAGGCGATAATTGCGTAACGTATTTTTATTTGTTTCACTGGTAATATTCATGATTGTACAGCCTTATCTTTTAATGAACAGTAATAAGGTCTATTTTATGATGATCGACTTTGAAGAAAGGCTGTATTCATATAACATACTACGATTGTATTTATAATTATTGTTAAGAGCTCTGTACTATCTCGAGATCACTTACAAATACTTTGCTATCATTTAATATAACACATACAAGATAAGATTTATATTTTTAATTTGAATTGATTTGAATCCCGCATCAACTATAAATGTTGGTACATGTTGTATCGTCTGTAGTAGTAAATATATTCTTACTCTTATAATGTTATTATTATATGGTCATCAAACTGACACTACATTCATCAGTTTCATCTGATCATATTATATCATGTCCGATGCTGTAAATAATTTACATCACACCTAAAATTTTCTGAACACCCGCAGAGAGTTTCGTTGTGATCAATTATGAATAAACTCTAATATTAAACATAATATGTAACAAACAACAATGTGTAAACAACAGTTTGTTTACAAGAACGATGTATGAATGCTCATCTATACAGTCTATAATATATACATGTATGTGGCTTTTCGGTTGCTCATTATTTTTCCGGTTGTAAGCTTCAGTTCGAGAGTTGAGCTCAAACATAGCCATCATTGTTTTACCAAACAGTGAAGTTCGAGCGATTTTTCAACTGTGAGATTTATAATATAATTTTTATTCATTACAGAACAAATTACACGTGTTTTAATCCTCTAAAAGTGATATATTTAAACGTGTAATATTCGAATTAATCAAAGAAAATGCTAACGTCATTTATGTTATAAGAAAACTTTAAAAACGCTGGAGTTTGGTACATATTCGGGGTACAGACAAATGGAGTAAAGCCATCAAAGACTGGTATTCCAGAAATCATAAAAGAAAACGTGATGAATTTAGTACGATAGGTAGGCAAGATGAATAGGCAGATGGGCAGGCAGGATGAAGCAAGCAAGAATATCTGTTGAGAACTAACCAAAAACGAGTGCTCAGAAGAGTTGTTCGGCTTGGTACCAGCAGCGGAAATTCACCACTGGACATCACGTCAAAATGCGATATTCCACCCGCATCACATTGACGTCTGGAATTTTACAATCACTTGCTCTACGAGGAACTTCAACACATTGTGGAATCAAATACCGCCTGTAGTGCTTCCGAAACGATATGACTTAGAGACCTTTGAGCAACCTCTGGTGTTGCAGATGTGTTTATGCGGTTACCTCACCATTTCCTATCACGTGAGTATCTTGCCCGTTTGCATCCTCTAATACAAAAAAGAAAAACAAAACCATTTGATCAAAAATACATCCCCAAAAGTTAAACATCACAACATTCCATTCTGTTCGCAGCGGACACTTAGCGCGGTGTTGTCGACGGTCCGGACTGTTGGCCCGCTCATTATTTTTACGGTTGCCAGATTACAATCGGAGATGAGAGTTATGGGAGCGTATTGCGTTGTTTTACAAAATAAAGTTTATTGTACATAGATACGTTTTATTACTGCTGCTGGGATGTGCTTTTTATTAGCTTCGTCTGTGTCTATGTATGTATCGTCTTTCGAGGTTACATCATTAAGATGACAGATCCACTTGAAAATTTTCAACCTTATCAAAGATTGTTGACCACCGTCATAAATAAAATAATATTGAAACACACACACACTATATTAAAAGAAATCCAGCCTTTTAATTAAAACTGCTTTTGATGATTTTAATAATACTAAGAAACTAAAAAATGCGCATCGAAAATAATTTTTAAATTACAAGTCATATTGCTATATGTAGGACGTGTGTGACTTCTCTTATTTGTAAGAGTGGTCCAAATCTATGAATGAGTAATAGTCATAGTAAGGTAAAACAACTGATTACACAAATTAAATTTATAAATCAAACTTGTGATCGATACGAGACTCGAACCAGCGACCACTCGCGTTTCGTACTAGCGCTTTTCCACTGAGTCAACCGTTTGAGTGACTATCGTTCATAACTTTTGATATGTTTTGTTCAATTCAAACTTTTGGCTTCATTCATAGGATCTACTTTACACGAAACGTCATCCGAACGGTTGTCTCCGTGGAAAAGCGCTCGCAGGACGCGGGTTTGAGTTCCGAATCAATCATAAATTTTGTTTATAAATTGTGTAATTAATCCCAGAAGTAAGGGGTAACACTTTGAAATATTACAAATTGTTTAGAATAACTGATTACACCGAGAGCAACTACAATTTTATACCAGTTTTGTTAACTATGAGTTTTCAATCACTCGAGAGTACTTTTAGCGCGCGGTCAACAGTAGAATGTCTTCCCTACTAGCGCACATTAACTGTGACAAGTTTAGGGCTGTCGATATCACAGCTACGAACAAATATTTTAACAATCTCTTTTGGTTATAGCTTTGCTAACATTAAATTTATGAAACACAAGTCAAGCTTAACATTCTGTAAATTTCTAATACCTTTTTATAAAAAAGGCACTTATCTATTAAATTTAAACATGAATACCTACCTACCTATGCAAGTGAAAACGTCGTTTGAAAATAATTTGTTATATTTATAATTTATGAATCGGTAGACTTAAAAAGCATTATTGTTAAATTATTATGATTTAATTACTCAGAAAGCTTTGGAATGAGCTTCCTTGTGCGGTGTTTCCGGGACGATACGACATGGGTACCTTCAAAAAAAGCGCGTATACCTTCCTTAAAGGCCGGCAACGCTCCTGTGACTCCTCTGGTGTTGCAAGAGATTGTGGGTGGCGGTGATCACTTAACAACAGGTGTACGCTCGTTTGTCCTCCTATTCCATTAAAAAAAAATACTCAGAAGTGCTAACCCTGACAACTCTGCCATCCTCTCCCCCCCCCCACACTGCCTCTTCTCACTTGTGTCGCCATTTATCGCGAAGATGTTCTACTTATAAATTGTTAAATATGCTCAAACCATTCGATTGTTTTTATCTTCTGATCACATGATAGAATACAAAAAAGACAAAAGAAATAAATTCTCGAGGAGAGCAATATAAGCCCATAGGTTCGTAGAGCCGGCGCTCAGTAAATTGAGATGAACTGAGTCGTAATAATTTGGTATTACTTCTGCTTCGGGCTATTCACATAATGATCGACATTGTCTACCATTGGATCTAGAATACGGCTATTGTTACTCATCTGTGAACTAATACTTATGATTTATAAATGTGAAAATTTTAAAGGATTACAAAATATTTGCTTTGTACTTATCATAAAAATCACTGTTTTAAATACATATAGCTATCACTTTTTGGTCAACAGAAGCAAGCTTTGAGTCAATTATAGTTGTAAGCATTTTTCTGCTCTAAATTCCGGAGGGGTTTTTATTTATCTGATATAAGTTTTTCGTGTAATAGTTAATAATATATAATAATATGACACAGGTTATGTGCAAGAGAATGTGGGCGGCGGTGATCACTTCATAATTATCTCTTCTATAAAACAAGACTTATTTCTATTTTTTGTAATTAAAACTCACGTGATTTTAATTAAATATGTACTGACAATAAAGCGATGAACATTAACATTCTTACAGTTTAATACACCCAAAAAAAGTAACTTGAATAATCTTGTATCTCCGCTCTTGTCTAAATAATTAAAGTCGATTTGGAACTATAAATTAACAGTGTTAATGAATTTCGTGAGGCCTTGTCTGGCTCTTAAATTAGATGCGGTTTAATCTGGATTAAAGTATTTTTAGTATTAAGGGTTTTATGTAAATTGTTTGGAGGTAATGTAGTGGTGTTTCGTGATTACATCTATTTGGGTAAGCTTTTTGATTCTCACTTCCGACAGATTTACGGAATTCTTAATTTCAACTATATATTATTCGAAGTATCTTTGATATATTGAGTTTTTTGAATACAACAAGATTGTTTAATTTAATACTTGTTTCTTTGTTTTGTATAATTTAATACTTTTAAGTTGCATATGAAAAAGAGGTCACTCGTCGAATCCAACTCGGATGGGCCGCGTTCGGGTAGCTCCTTAAAAACTTCTCGTCCAATATACCGCAGTGTCTGAAGACGAAGGTTTTCAACCAGTGTGTGTTGCCAGTGATGACTTACGGTCGCTAACTATGGGCCTTATGAGAAAGCTCATTGTCGCTCAGAGGGCAGTGGAGAGGGCTATGCTCGGAGTTTCCCTGCGAGATCAAATCAGAAATGAGGAGAACCGAAAGAGAACAAAAGTTATCGACATAGTCCACATGATTGCGAAACTGAATTGGCAGTGGGCAGGGCACATAGTTCGACGGACAGATGACCGTTAGGTCAGTAAAGTCTTCGAATGGCGACTACGGAAGACCGGAAGACGCAGTGTTGGTAGGCCCCCCACAAGATGGACCGACGATCTGGTCAAGATCGCCAGAATACGTTGGATGAGGGCAGCACAGGACTGATCTTTGTCCAGCAGTGGACGTCTTCCGACTCATGATGATTATGACATAATTTACATATAAGGTTTGATGAGAGTAAAAGAGAACAGAAATACGCTAGAATTGAAAATGATATGATATTATATTGTGTCCTGTTGTTGACAGCGACGTAATATTACGGTACTGTTTATATTGATCATCTGATTGGTATTGTTTCATGAGAAATATTCTTGATAAATAGAAGTAGTCATACTCAGAATTTATTTATGATCATAATTCAATAATTAAGGAAATATGAACATATTGGGATATGATTATGGGCTATCAGCTCCGCGTACCCTGAACGTTCTTAATGTATTTACCACCTTCATGTTTATGGTGTGCTGTTTAGAGGTCAACAAGGGGTATTAGTTCAGGAACACAGCCAGCAGCTGATTCAAACAAAGTGTCTCCTCGAGGAGAGAAGAAAAAGAAGTCTCTTAAGTAATTCAATCACGTGGTTGTGGAACACCTACGTGGTACGGTCGCAATTCTCATTTTGATGTGATACCCGTTAAAGAGTTCTGCATCTTGTATGAACCCGGCTGGGAAATCTTCAAATGATATATGCAATAGAAGGCCCCAGATTGGACAAACGTGTGGTACAACATCAAAATGAATTATTTATTTATATATTTTAATTTATATTGGCATTAAAGAGTCATATAATTACAATGTTAAATAACATACCTAATGCAAAAAATGAATAATAAACACTTTATAAACTTTAATAAGAAACGTGTTCTAGAATAAAAGTTTAAATATTTTATTCCCCATTTGAGAATTAACTTCTTTCTTAATTCATAAGGTAAAAAATAATCTCTTTTTAAGGTAACCCAATCCATAACATCCATACCAGAAAACTCTTTATTATAGTAATTAAGTGCTCGAGGTAAAGTATGATTGTTTGTGCAGCGTAGTGGAACAAAAAGTATTTAATTTACGACAGGAGCCGATGGGAGGTTTAGCGCAAGATGTAAATGATATCTTTGATAGTATTACACAAAATGTCCTTGAAGTTCTGGTAGAAAAAATAAATTGAAAACAGCGCAAATTCAAGCGTTGATTTGAATTTCGATTGTAGACAAAGTAAAAAAAATACCCTGACCCTTTTCCCCATCATGCTAATTCAGTGCAGTAAAAAAAGGCTGATAATGTTATCTATTTATATAAAACTGTTAGTGGAGCCACTCACTGGTCAGATAGTTGTTATAATCTGTGTCGGCTGCAGATCGCGTGTTGATTGTTTTAAGATAAAGTTCTCTTTTGTTTTTATTTACAAATTGTTCATGGCATTGATTCAGATATAATCATAAAGCATGAATTTAATTTTGTACATAAAAACTTTATAGTCGGTAACCTTCTTTTAAGAATTGGCTGAAAAAAAACTTCAAAAACAAAACCATTCTCTTTTCAAAGTGGACGTTTCCGAATGAGAATATAATCATGAAGCCCGTCTTAACTGGTTGTATTTCTGTACTATACAGGATAACTATTGACGAGATAGATATTTTATGAGGTAACAAATAGGTGGTGAGGTAGTTTAAACCGTTGACTCTCACCACAGAGTCCACAGTTCGAGCCTGCTACCTACTAATACATGATCGGTTTTTTAATTCATATGTACGTTTACTGGATGCTTTATTAGGTCAATATGATTTTGTAATTCCTCTCGTGTTACAAGTTCAACAGAGTATGGGCCATGGTGATGACATGCAATCAAGTGTATGTATTCTTGTTTGTCCCATGAAAAAAGAAATAGGGAAACTGTTTAAAAATTGAAAATATCTAAATAATAACTTATTATGTAATCGGGATAATGTTCTAGCATCTGACATTCGGATAGATAGATCTGCGGTTACATCATGTTTTCTTCACAAACACCAAAATTTATTTTAATTTGTGATTTATCTTTAACAAATTGTAAATGTTGTTTGCTGAATTATAAATTTTGAAAACACATGTGTACTTGAACAATATGTTATTATTAAAGTGATATCATACATTTCGGGGTCGGGGGATTTATTTATTCAACAAAATGCAGGTAGAATAGATTGAAATAATGTCTGATGAGCCTTTCACATTTACCATTTTACTAGTGTTTGAATATTACATACAAATAAAAATACACATAACAAGAAAAAAAAAAAAAAACAAGTATGGATTAAAATGTCAACATAATAAAAATCCAAAACCAAACTAAATAACTAATAATAACGTTATTTAATAAAATATCTTTAACCGTTAGATAGTCCTTAATTTCAAATAAGTTACATAAGATTATCACTAAAGAATTCAGAAATATTATAATAGCATTTTTTATAAGTAACTAATGAGTTCTCCTTTTGAATTTATAAAACGTAATATAAAATTTAAATTAAATTTTAGTGTACCTTCAAAAAAGTGCGTACACATATATAAAAGGCAAACAATGCCCTTTCTTCATCTTCATGATAGTATAAACAATGTTACATGACCAAATAATATAATTAGTATTACACAATACACAGGCCATTTATATAACTAACTATTTATTCATAAGCTTGTTCTTCTGTTTGTGTATCATTCTCATTATAGTTCGTAGCTGATCCCTCATCAACGTGATCTCAAATATATAAAAGTATGTTTGTCCATCAATTGCATCGATCGAGCGATCCCGACCAATTACTCGGTCGGCTAAACACCCTTATCTCCTCGGGCAGACCGTCTTAGAACCTTATGAGATGTAGGTCACTGTGGTACCGTTATCACGTGTGTGGTAAGTGGGGATTATCACTTCTTTTATTGAATGTTTTGACGTAACGTATAGGAAACTGTTTTGATTCTTAAACTATTTTCCCGCAACGAAGTAGGCAGTTAATATTCCTTATAATGATGTGATTTGCTTTAATTATATCATTACATGTTAATGTTAATCAATATTAATACAATTATCGGTTATAGTTGTATCTCCCTGAAAAATATTGTATTCGTTTTTGGCCCAAGCATATCCGCGAAGGCGAATAACGGCTAATACTTCACCATTTTTAAAAGAAATGGTTAATCCGGATATTAATAACTTTCAAAATATTTGTTTCAAAAGTCAACTTTAAACAGGCAGACAAATCCTATCGAATTTAATAACATAATGCATTCGATATAATTGAGCATAAAGATAAAAATGAAAAACAATCGAAATTTTCCTTGAGTTTGTAGATTATTGAACCTTTGGTGTAAGGGATGATAGGTGACGAAGATCATCCACCTATCAAAAGCTTGATTACCTTTTAAAAAAAGCTTTACTTGTAAAATTAAAACTGCTAGTCAAACGACCATAATTATCCCTTAATAATAATGAATTTCTTTATAGTTTCGAAGGTTAGGGTTGAGTTAAAAAAGAAACTGTTTGGTTAACCTTATATCAAAATAGAATATCTCACAAAATCTCCAGGCAACAAAGTTGTTTCCAGAATCCTCTAACGGAAAAACTGTAGCAATGTTTCATCCATAACAACCAATCAAAATTTACGAGTAAATGTGTTTTCTGAATGGTTAATTCAAGTATTAAATGTTACGTAACACAAAATCTTCAAAAGTGTATCACGAAATCTCTGTGCTGGCCAAAGTCCATCGGCAAATAAAAGCTATGAACATTCGCACTAACACCTAATAACCCTTCCGCCACACTCAATATAAAACCAAACGCAATAACTGTGTCCGTCTGAGCGCCACTCCGCATTGGTATTCAGGCTCTACTCTCGACTATATCTTTTTATATCTTTCCACGGGCTTAATAAGCGCAGTAGGTTTACCATTGACCCTTATTGTGAATCTTTTTTGGTTGCGAATTATGTAAGAAACTTGACTGAATTTTAGACGGATCCATTTGGTATTAGTTATCAATGGAGCACACTCACCTGTCACGGTAACAATTGCAACGAGCATTTTTCAATTCCAGCTAACAAAGTATTTTTATTGGATTTTACTATTGAATTATAAATTCATAACAAATTAGTAGTCAGCAAGACATCACACGAATAAAATTTGATACATAAAAATATTAATAATACCTACATATTAATATTGTACCTTTTACCGTACATTCTTTTATTAATCATCAATAGTTCTTGCTCGCTCAATAATGACTTTTATTGGCAAATATGAGAGACCTTAAAGTTAATACTTAAAAAACTACAAGAGTTATTGAGTACAGTTGCATAACTCCACACATATTGTAAATAAATGTAGTATCGCAAATTATTGGATAGGATACTAAATGTTTATTAAGATGTTATAATTAAGGAATCAAGGGGCGGTTAATTTAAAGTGAGTATATTTATTAGAAAAAAATGACAGAGTTAAAGGACAGAGGT
This sequence comes from Leptidea sinapis, assembly GCF_905404315.1. NCBI lineage: Eukaryota > Metazoa > Arthropoda > Insecta > Lepidoptera > Pieridae > Leptidea > Leptidea sinapis. The sequence goes on from NC_066280.1 coordinate 6,669,500, forward strand.
CTGTCGTACATCGAAGTTAAGTAGGAACTCCCCGCTTGAGTCCCATACAATTATATCTTACTTACTACCTGGGTTCTCACTCCCGCATCAGTCATACTTCGTTCTTACACTCTCAGTACTTATAATGTACATTTTTGCCACGAGACAAAACTATACTTACGTTCCCACGCTTTCTAAAATATCTTAACTAAACATCTGTTATTTTGGAATTTTTCTCAATCCCTTTATTTACAACCTTTTGAAAACAATACTTACTGCTAAGTACAAAGGTGCAATAAAACAATAAAATAGGAAACTTAAATCTAAAAATGACCATTCCACATATATAATGACTGGCATTATATAAACGATTATAATGATATAAATAAAATCATCCCGGCACCCGGTCACGAGCATGACATATAGACCAACTATCGCCTCCCCCGAAATTAATGAAATTGAAATGAATCCGACTGTTGCACATAGATGACAAAATTCGATATTCGCGCTATAAAAAGCGTTTTTAAGCATAGAGATTCAAGTAAATGCTTAGCAGCTATAAATTATTAGTCCCTACGAAATGGCGACTGTGATCTATTACGAATGTAGTAGTGATGCGTCCATGTCTACAGCTCAAGAATTAGGACGGTATCGGAACAGTGAACGACATTTACAACACCGTAAAATCGATCGTTTTGAGTTTCATTTCATTATATTACTCGTTAAGGTGTTACAACCATTAGGCCTTTTTACGACTGGGTGTGAAATGTTTGTGTTAAATGTTAATGAATTCGCGTTTCGCTGTTTTTATAACTTGCTTTTGATCTTATATGTCGTGACTTGAATATTATTATTGAAACGATTTATAGTTTCTTTTACGAGATTGATTTGTAATCTATACTAATATTGTGTAACATTGTTCATAGTGGATGAAGTAAAAAAACTTACAAAACAATGTAATATCTAAAGTCGTAATTCAAACAGAAAATGAGTTGGATAGCGATTTACCCACATAATAAAATAATCACATGTTTGCAAGAATTTGCCACAATTTGTACGTAACTGTCGTATAAGATGAGAACATGTTTATTCCAAAAACGAAATAACAAGCAAATGTCTCTGAAATAATGAAATGAAAGTGAAGAAATATATTTTTTTGGGGAGTTGCGAACATCGGCAAGTGGCAACCCTTTGTTTAAATAACATGACTTCAAAGGTTGGCAATATTGGCCCGTTTTTATGTATGCTTTGGAACTTCAAATTTCGTTTACTGTTAACTTCCTTTGATGCTACTTCTTGGAGGGCACTGAACAAAATAACTGGGACATTACGTAATATTATATAGGCATGAAACGAGAAAAATATTGTACAATCTTCAGTATATTTCATACTCAATATGCGAGAAATTTACAAGTTTTTGTATTTCCGTAGTTATGGTTTCAGCATTTGGAAACTGGAAGCGTTTTCGCTTTTTACACTAGTGCCCCACTAGTCTTACTTTGTCTACATTTAAATACTATGTTTATGTAAGTATTCGTTTTTTTTACTTACTTTTAGAGTTATATAAATACATATATTATTATAACTAAGATAAAGGATTGGTCTCCGCTGCGCTCCAACTAGATACCGCACTACCTAAGAACAATAGCTGTTTTATTACGGCAACTAATAGATGCTTGTGGGCGTAGCATCTTGAAACTTAATGGCATCTTTAAAATTTAGTAACACACGCTTCGTGTTATTTTCCATTGAAATTAATAAAATATAAAATACTTACTGATGATAATATATTGTGATCCTAGTGTCTTTTTTATTTGTTATAGTATTATTTTAACAAAGTATTACTATAAATCCCGGCATTTTCGTTTCAATTATTAGTAAAGTTTAGCAGTACATGTGGCACGTCAACGTCACACACTTTTCGAGACGAGGTGTAGTATTAGTTGCCGCACTTTGTGACTAAGCCTGCGGTATCTAGTTGGAGCGCAACGGAAACCAATTCTAATCTAACCTATTTGTATTATATAATGATTTTAAAAGAGAAGTTGTTGAGTTTCTTGAAGTTTCTTCACAAAGTTCAAAACGAACTGGTCGTAGTGTACATTTTTAATTGACGAATCAAAAGTGTTTTTTGATAAACCTACTTGAATAAAAATATTTGACTCTGACTTTGTTGAGTTTATCAGAACCTAGCCAATAGCACATCGTACCATACGTGTGTTGTGCACATATAAACAGTTTGACACACTAACATAGAACATGAACAAAATTTCACACACACATACACACTCACGAACGCGAGCACGAAATTAATAAACCCGTTTTGTTAATAAGTAGCCAAGCCTCTGAAACTCAGAACACCCACAGTGCGGTTTTCAAGGAGCTTTCTCCCACGTACTACGAAGTTGCGGAATGAGCTTTCTTGTGCGGTGTTTCCGGGACGATACGACATGGGTACCTTCAAATAAAGCGCGTACACCTTCCTTAAAGGAAGGCAACACTCCTGTGATTCCGCTCAGATTGTGGGCGGCGGTGATCACTTAACAACAGGAATAGGAGGAAAAACGCTTGTTTTTCCTCCTATTCCAAAAAAAAAAGAACACATTCTGTAACCATATATTTTTTAGACCGATAATTATACATGCTCACAACCAGCTCTTCGATGGCAACACTAATAGATTAGCTTTATAAGACTTAAAACTAGAGAAACAATTGAAAGACATTTATGATGATTCAAATCGGTAGTGACAGCAAAACAAATGAAATAATTACAAATTTTACAAAGAGAAGAGAATGTCTAATGACAAGATTGTGACGTAAGAGTGAGAACGTTAAGTATTGTTTAATTGAAGTCAGCTATAACTCAAGAAAGACTTGAAACAATGAAAAGACATCTACATAGAATTGTTCTCAACTCGGTTTGCAGTCTAATTAATTAGTGTGAGTGCCGGTGTGCCCTGGAGATTGGTCATTAATTAAATGGCTCTTTGGCTATCGATCGGGACGCAAACAATACCGTTTATTACTTTTTATTAATGATTTATGATTCTTTTTTAAACGTCTGGAATTCGAAACATTCAAATGTTTTTTACTTCTAAAGGTAAACTAAGTCCTGCTAGAAATAGACTTCATATTATGTCTTTGCCTACATCTCAACTCAGCAATTAAGATTTAATGAGATCATGAAAGGCAGCCTGTTTAGGCAAAATTTTTGCTATCCCTATTGTGTTGAAAACCTATCTTCTAACAAGTTTACGAGGATGTATTGATGTAGTCAGAATATCAGAGGAAATGATTGAATGATTAATTATAATGCTAAATAGGATATTATACTAATACGTACTTTAAAATTATAAAAGGTTACATACTGGTGACTTTAATACTACTAAATAAATATAAAGACTTAAGTGTGAGTCAGACAAAGGGTTCGGTACCATAGTTACCATACCATTCCACCGCATTTATCACGGGGAGTGTTCCGAAGAGCTGTTTATTTTTGTTTTTATTTGTTTTCCTGCCGCCGAATTCCACCTTCGCACGACACGCCATAGGTTAGGATATCATCCTCACCATCTGGATGTGTGGCGGTCCTCCACAGTGCGGTTTACAAGGAGCTTTCTCCCACGTACTACAAAGCTGTGGAATGAACTTCCTTGTGCGGTGTTTCCGGGACGATACGACATGGGTACCTTCAATAAAAGCGCGTACACCTTCCTTAAAGGCCGGCAACGCTCCTGTGATTCCTCTGGTGTTGCAAGAGATTGTGAGCGGCGGTGATCACTTAACAACAGTACGGGTCACCGTACGCTCGTCTGTCCTACTATTCCATAAAAAAAAATAGTACATATACATGTATCCATGTTATTTCAGCCGTTCGGTTAAGCAAGTGCATTCTGCATATAGTTAACAAATCTTAGCCGAATTATCATTTGAGATATTTATGGATTTCCTCAAAATAACACCAATTTCATAAAATTTTTATTTAAACTTGTATGGACATCATTTTGAAACTCGCCACATTGCTTTTTAATATTTGTTTTTATAGCTGCAATAACACACTCTGTCATGATGTTAGCTGTCGTTACAGGTTCCACGTTGGCAATACATGGATGTTTTATTGGGAGTTAATATCGTAACGAAGATTTGTCCATCTGTTTTCTACGGAATCAAGTGCTCATACTATTATAAGCACTTGATTATTATGACAAAACCACATTATGTCGTAATGCATCGATAAACGGTCGGTCATTATTCTCCTTTGTTCAGCCCCATCACATCGGTCTGCGCACGTCATTGTTATATCAGTTGGTCCGGCAGTTTTTTTCTCTCTTTTTCTATAAAATAAACAGAATAATATCTGTGTAAAAATATTTCCAGTTAAACTATGTATTATTAATTAGATTTCACGAAAGACTTCAATTCATTGCGCGGAGACCACTAAAGTGTTTTCAATAAACGTACTTGAAAAGGTTTATGATGAATAGCAGAAACCCAGCAAAAGCCTTTGGTAAATGATTTTTAAAAGTACTCGAAATAAATCGAGATGTTTTACTTTTGATTGGTTTGTTGGAATCTAATTGAACAATTTATTTTGAGGAAATTCCTTTCTTAGAATCTTAACTTCCGAATGTTCTTTTTTTTTTTAATAAATTCCCACTAAGGAAAATCGCTATAAAGTGACAACGAAGATGGAAAACGTCTCAAATATCTTTGTACCACGATACTTGGCCCGTGGGGCCCAGAGGCGCGGAGAATGTACAAAGTACTATCTCATACTATCTACGCACCTTAATAGGGCTACTGGAACAGAAACCTAAGCACTGGCAGTTATCTGTCAACGGATCAGCCTAGCTGGAACGTGGAAGTTAGTATTCTTGGTTGTTTGGTTAAGAATTAAGTGAGTCGTACAAGACATAACGAATGTATTTCTTAAATAATTTGGGGAGCAGGATAGGGTGCTATTTATTTATTTAACACCAACAAGACAAACACTAACAAAAGTATAATAATATTATTACAATACATAATAAATTCTAAGTGTCGGCTTAATTAAACAGGTGTTACACACATTTCAAAATATAGACACAAACATACTGAATTATAATGAATGCAAACATTATCGGAATATTTACAAATTGAATTAAACGTAAATGAATAAAAAAATCCATTATATTTTGTAATAATTAAAACATGCATAATTTCACAATTATAATATAAAACAGACTTAAACTTATCAGTATTTATAAGTTATTTGAATAAAATTTACATTTGCCTATAACTTGCCTTTTTGCCTATTATTTACATTTTTTTATGAATATAAATGAAATAAATTCCGTTTAAATGACGAAATATTGTCAGAAAAAATATCAATATCAACTTTTTATCTTTTTCTTTATTAACTGTATTTGTTATGACACCAATACATTTCTTAAATGATAATTTATATATAGCATTATAACTCAACATCAATCTATTAATTGGAGAATGGCGTCTTTGACGTGAGCGCGTGATTTTTTCAACGAATGGCATAAAAGACGACGGCCTTATTGTCTTTAGTGGGGCACGAATATTTAATTGAGCTAATAAATAGGTACTATCAATGATTCCATTCACCAACTTATATAAGAAAGTAAGATCGAGGAGCTGTTTTCGATTCGAGAGCGACTGAAGCTTGAAGTATTAAGAAATATTAAATTTTATATATTACGAGCCGTTTTAAAAGGAATTAAATTAAATTTTATTCATCTTTTTACAAATACAACAAAAAATAAGTAGCCATAAACTGTCTAGGATAAATTTTGCATCGAATGGTGGTAGTTTCATGTTGATACGATCAATGATTTAGGCGTGATTGAGCCTCAAACAAAGACCATTTTCATTATAATATGCTATAGATAGACGTAGAATTCGTCAACTTGGATTTTATTATTTGGCTTTTTTTTATATTAGGGACGAGACGAGCAGGACGTTCAGCTGATTGTTATTGATACGCCCTGCCCATTACAATGCAGTGCCGCTCAGGATTATTAAAAACCCAAAAATTCTGAGCGGCACTACAATAATTGCGCTCGTCACCTTGAGACATAAGGTATTAAGTCTCATTTGCCCAATAATTTCACTTGCTACGGCGCCTTTCAGACCGGATGTAGTACCCATAATCTAGCCGACATCCGGAACAAAGGAGCCTCCCACTGATATATTATATATAATATTATATACTTCAATCATCGGGTGTTGGGTCATATATTGCGATTTATGAGATACAGCTCTTTGACGGACAGTCGCACGGACGCACAGTATTAGTACTGAATTGTTGCTCTTAGAGTACAAAACCCTAAAAAGAGAACTTGAAGTGGAAGTAGAAGAGGTGGATCAATTCAAAGATCAAATTGTATGAAAATTATATTAATAATTGCTTATTGGAAATATGTTAATATACAATATGTAAATAAAGAATATATATCTTCAATTTTTAATAATTAATAAAAGAAAATCATCAGGCTAACGCATCTGATCCTAAGGCTTTAGTTAATTACTAACAGAAGATAAGGACACGGCTTCGGGGAACAGCCTCCGGGATTCCGGGATTGCAGAGACTGCTCTTTGGGATAATCTGCGTTGAACGAAACACGGGCTAGGTTCTTTGTTTTATTGTTTATTCGTTATTGACTTTTAATAACACAGCTACATTTAAACAAATAACAGTTTTCAAGTGTTGACTTGGTTTTCTACCTTAAATATCTGTAAAATCTAAATGATGATTTATGATTAAAAGGGTGGACACTTAAAACACTTTGAAAGGATCAAAACGCATTTAATTGTAACTGTGTATTAATATTAGACTTAGAACGTCCTATACATACGTCATTGGCGTAAAAGTTACATTTTTATTATTATATTAGTTGTCCCGATGATTCAAGACCTATCCAGATCACGATCTTAGGGGGACTCAAAACTCAAAAGAGACGTAGATGCTAACATTTATATGATGTATGTATACTGAGTCTGGCCACAAATACTGTTTTTGAACTGTATAAATACTGCACAAATACTGAATTTGGAATCTGTCATTTTTATATGATTGTTCATTGAGTTTTCTCATTTTGGCGCCAATACAGTGTACAATATTCTGCGATATTAAAATGGAGCGGGGTGATAAAGTGAACTGAATCGCTGTGATTGCATTACACAAAGTAGGTATGGAGCCAAATGAAATTTTTAAAACTCTCCGTACGCTTGGTATTAGTAAAATGTTTGTGTACCGGGCTATTAATAGATACAATGAGACCTACTCTGTCTGTGACAGAAAAAGATTTGGCCGTCCACGTGGTGTTCGTACGTAAAAGGTGGTCAAAGCAGTAAGGGAAAAAATTCGAAGAAATCCTGTCGGAAAGTAAAATATTTAATCTTCATATTAAGAAGTGACTGAGCCATACTTTTGTCAAAAAGGTGTTAAAACATCGACACAAGCCCCTTAACAGCACCATCTTCAATAACCAAGAATGTTCCTTCCAGCATGACTACAAGGGTCATAAAGCTCGGTCTACGCAGTCTTGGTTGGAAACGAACGTTTCGGACTTCATCAGAGCTGAAGACTGGCCGTCGTCTAGTCCCGATCTTAATCCACTGGATTATGATTTATGATCAGTTTTAGAGAGTACGGCTTGCTCTAAACGACATGATAATTTGTAGTCCCTAAAATGAACCGCACGATTGGCAGTGAAGAATTTTCCCATGGAGAGAGTGTGTGCTTCTATTGATAACTGGCCTCAACGTTTAAAGAACTATATTGCAGCTAAAGTAGAGCACTTCGAATAAGCTTTTTATATTTTGAATTGTTTTATATTTATCTATTAAAATAATAGATACATTTTAAAAGTAATAAATGTTATTTGCAACAGATCTTATAATATATGTTTAGGAATGCATAATATTGTGCGAAATATATTGTTGTCTCAGATACATTGCACAGGCTATGCCTACTTTGGGGCTAATTATTTTTGTAAAAACAAAATTATAAATCTATCTCAAAACATATTTAAATGATATATTTAGTATACACCACCAGTACCATAATTGTTTAATGTTTCTGATATTTTGTCACTGCTCTAGACATATTTGGCATTTTATCACCAAACCACAAATCCGCAGAAAGTTTTTGACCTGCACGAACCGCTTGTATAAACTCGGTATCGCCGCGCGAGTGTCCGGTAAATAAACAAGGGGCCGTAATGTGTTTGTGGTTTAGATCAACATACAACATTCTGTGACGTACGTGTGGCTCATCTAATGAGCTATGTACTATTGGAAACATTGTATTTAAACTTTAATTGTTACCATTGAAGTGACAAGTAATTTGTTATGCGTTAGTTAACATTGAGTTAGTGCTTTTTATATAACACTAGCTGACCCGACAGACGTTGTTCTGTATATAAAAAATAAAATAATGTTTTTATATGAATTTGTCAATAATATATCTTAACACCAAAAATTACTTCGAAAAATATGCACCCTGCTGTCGTAATGAAATTGTTTCACAGCAGTACTGTCAAACCGTATGTCAATAAATTCTCTCATAGAAATTATGTATGGACACATCAAAAGAAAAACAAATTTGTTGTTTTTATTTAATTTAGCAGCGTTTTCCTATTTATTCCTTCTCTGGACTTCCACAAATAATTCAAGACCAAAATTAGCCAAATCGGTCCAGCGGTTCTCGAGTTTTAGCGAGACTAACGAACAGCAATTCATTTTTATATATATAGATTTAATATAGAAATAAAAAAATGTTACTTGTCGTACTGTTTCAACAGCAATGTTTCACAAATCAACATTGACTCAACGATGTTAACCAGTTGTTCTATGCATACATTCGGGAACACTATTTTCTCATTCATATTAACATGGTAACATGTAAAATATCGTTATAATCGGTTCAGTGACAATACTTGGTACGATTACAAACAAACAAACTCATTTTTGCAAATAAAAACAATTCAATAACAATAGTAAAATAAATAATACGCAAGTTTTTTTTAAAACAATCGATTTTATAGTTATTTAATTAAACTGCATCTCGCTCCTATACTATAAAGGTACATGATGTCATCATTCAACAAAGGCATCAACACCATAATTGTGTTATAAAACATTGTTTATGTTGTGTGTTTACTGGCAAGGTACCGAATCTCTTGTATCTATACATATGCCTCAGGGTATTGAGTTGTTTATACACTGAAGTTGCAACTAGCTACCTGCACTTAGCGGTTTCTCCATTTGAAAGCAATGGCTGGTTACCCAGAAGGAATTTAATATTTATACGTTCCTATTACCTGTATACCTACTGCTCTTAAATAATGCTAAAATAACAGGAGACGAATACAGTTGCAGTGTAGCATTAGACTAATGAAATACAAATATTTTTTTTGAATCGGCATTTTTATATCCATTTTTGAAATCAGAATTTACAATATCATTATTGACTATGCAAGCCTAAATATTATAGACAAACAATACGGAGATTTGAATGAAGATACAGATTGTAAAATGTTTTACCAAATTAAGGCATGGTCACTTTTCAGTATGAAGATTGTTATGCAGTTCATGAAATAATTATTTATTTAGAAAGGATTCTCGTTCAACTAACCAGAAAAGAGGAGAAAATAATATTAAAATTTTATGTTTGTTGCTTGAGTACTAACTATCCTATCATTAACAAATAAACTAGTAACTTAAATATAAATATAAAATTTTATTTTAGTAATATTAATATTTCTAGGTTCAAAGTTACGAAAAGCACGTCGGTAAAAGTTTCATGTTAGTCAATGTCTGAGGTCCGGTGCACCTCAAGTACTCTCGGGTTTCCTAATTTAACTTTCTAACTGTTTATTTTCCTTTCCAGGACAGTTTCAACTTGTTTTCTATTCATTATGATGTGGAAGTAGATTGGACAGTTAATTAATTAATATAATATGCGGGGCTAACTACGCTTCGCGAATTGAATATAATTTTAGCTGTACATTGGATGTCTGTAATAATTTTTGGTTGTAAATTAAATTTATCAATGTTACATGAAAGGTAAGACAAAGTAAAATATTGTAACAGCATATTTTGTAGTACAGTATTACTTACTTGTTAAAGTGAAGAAAGTCGACTTTTTTATTTGTTTGATGTTACTTTTTACCTTATAATTATAAATTAGTTGTAAGGAGGCATCTAATATCCAATTTAAATATAAATAAGTCTTGGAATATTAGAGATATTAAAATATCAAATAGCATATTATTAAATTAATTTTATTACACATAATATATTGCATAGAATATTTTATAAAAAAATCATTAAATATTAAGGCTTATACTATTTAAAATTTGGATTTGTAATAGATATAAATCAATAATATAAGTAATATTTCTAATATTTTAATATAACCTTTGGGTTTATAAACAAAGTTTATATTAGATATTGCTGCAAAAAGTTGGTTCACGTCAAATTAACTCGCAACAAACTATAATCCCGCTTATAAAGTTGTTTACGGCCTAATATCTCACTTAATGTGGGGAGTATTTGCTAGAGTTTACGGCCGCGAAAGCCTCACCCAGTCGCGTATAGCCACCATAACTGAACACCATAACTCCTGTTTAGAGACGGGACGCACCTTCCAGCAGTGTCGGTTAATTTATTACGACTTTCAGAACAAGGGCCTTATTCATCCGTCGACCCCATTTTGAATTGGAGTTATTTGTAATTGCACCATTTCTCTGGCGTCAGGCGCAACTTGTGAGCGCCTAATTAATAGAGCCTGTGTGCTCAGACACTTGGCTCGGCGGAGAAAGGCTTATGTCTTTCACATTTTTTAAATAAGATAATTTTATTGAAACAGAGCAGAGGGAAGTTTGAGAAGGATTTTGTGAATTGAAAAATATTGTACATGTTCATTCATTCGTTAGTTATTTAGTGGATAGTTCATATGGCACCACATGTTTAGTCTACTGCATGAGTTTTAACCTCCTGTTTGCTGTCTCATGCCGTTATACATAGATTTATACCTATAATTTTTTTTGCTATGAAGTTAAATTAAATTTAAATACTTAAAGTAACAAGAAACTCCAGGTTTTTTTTGAATAATTTCGTAATCAAACATATCCTACATTTTAATCCTGAATTCAGTGTTGCATTATTTTTTATTTGAAGTGGTCATTTGCATCAACTTTGGTGTCTACCAATGTCTTAAGGTAAAACCGAATCAGTGATATTTTATAAATGGATATAAGATTTCGAATTCCTTTCCCAATAAATCGTGTCTCACTTTTCAAGCACTATTGAAACACACTATTGACATACAAATATTTATCTGTAAACATCCACACCAAATCGCGAGCTTCATAGACGGCTAAACATTGTATTTACACAGATTCCAATTTAACTCTCGCTTCGTAAAATTCATCCCAACCCAGTGTTTGTTTATTGTAGCGACTTCACTTTCAATTCTACCCTCGTTCCGGCGCGTTTTGGCACGAGATTGTATAAACAAATCGGTAGGCCAACTTGACTACTTTCACTCGTTGGCTTTTGGCCAAGCTAGAGATGGGCAGGTGTTTTTATGTATCGATATTCACTGTTATTATTATAATTATTAAAGAAAACAAGATTTTTATAGAAAATCCAATGTAAGTATATTAAGGAATTGCAACCGATTTTTATTTTTTAAATATAAGTATAACATTGTGTAAATTAAATTACATTAACCAATCCGTTGTCATTTTTCTGAGAACTGAGTGTATCGGAGGTAAGAGTAGTAAGAGTATTTTATTTAAATCGATGATTAAATTAAATACAATAATAATAAAATAAATCAAAACGAGAATACAACTGAAAACAAACTATTTTTAATACAACACTAGTTTGCAACCTTGAATAGATCGAGAATGTAAAAATATAACGTTTACACAACATTCGTGAAATCCTTTCCTTGCCTTAGTTTTGTACAAAACGTTTCATGAGACTGGACTTAAATAACAGGATAGACAGAGTTCAATTTGGTGTTCTAATATTAATGAAAAGTATTACTTTCCCGTTTCTAATAAATATGTTTTGACTTACTCGTTTATACTCGCATGTATGTTTTAAAAAAAGTATAATGACATGTTTCATGATAAGAAATCACTGCTACTCATGCTGAATTCAAATTAATACAAAACCAAGCGTTATGCATCATTTATGCAACTGAAAATATTATTAAAATTGTATCTATACAGTGTTGATCACTCAATAACATAAATTAACTTAAAATAAATTAAATCTAAAGCTATTTTAAAATATAAAAAGTGATTATCTTTTGAGATACAGTTCATGTTTTATAAATCACGTTTCACTTGCACAAAATAACTTCTAATTTTATCAATTTTAAAATTATGAAGCGACAATAATCACTTTTCATTGTTTTAGTTTCAGTTTACAAAAATCTCTGAACCCCAATGTTAAAATATATTTAAAAGCGCGTCTTGATGTAATCTAAGTATTATCAATTGCTTACAAATTTGTTTGATTCTTATCGAAACCGCATACACAGATCCAAGGGCTTCACTCCAATGTCCGGTCTATCTACATTATTATCAGATCTAAGTTTCTATGTATCTCTGAGAATGTTTAGCGATAGTAAATTGGATGCGCAGTCGGAATGCATTTCTTTATTATTGGAGCACACTCGACTATATTGGAAAGTTTAAGAAGACTTCCTGCAAATATTACGTTCTATGAATGAATGAATACATGAATACCTGTTCGTATTTTAAACTGGTAAAATATTTCTTTCAAATATATTATCTTTGCTTAATTTTGACATTACTGACAAATTGACAGGGTTTATCGGCACCAAAGATTTGTGAACGACAATTGGAGGGAGGTTTTTTTTTTTTTTCTTTTGGAATAGAAGGACAAGCGAGCGTACGGGTCGCCTGTTGTTAAGTGATCACCGCCGCCCACAATCTCTTGCAACACCAGAGGAATCACAGGAGCGTTGCCGGCCTTAAAGCAAGGTGTACGCGCTTTTTTTGAAGGTACCCATGTCGTATCGTCCCGGAAACACCGCACAAGGAAGCTCATTCCACAGCTTTGTAGTACGTGGAAGAAAGCTCCTTGAAAACCGCACTGTGGAGGACATCCACACATCCAGATGGTGAGGATGATATCCTAACTTGTGGCGTTCGAAGGTGGAATTCGGCGGCAGGAATCAGGTTAAACAGCTCTTCGGAACGCTCCCCGTGTCGGACACGAGTTTGACTCATTTGGAAGCGTAATCTCACAGAGTGCTCTCTGACTGATCTCTCTGACTCTCTCTGAGTGATTAACCTAAGAATAAATCTTTAAAAATGAAGGTAGTCCGTTTTGTACATGTGTTGATTTATTTCACTACAAGATAATCCTTATTTAGTTTTAAAGTAACCATAAATCTATTATCCGTTTTAGAGATAGGCGATGATGATGCTGAGAGATAAACATTTTAATGTAAAATAATTGTAATAGTTCTGAAGTGTTAAATATTTTTTTTATCTAGTATATATTATCATCACCTTTTTGCTCCTAATAGTGATTTTACTAATTCTAGTAGGCTTCATAAGATACATAATATCTTTAAGGGTAGATGTATACACTTTTATGAAAGCCCCAGCCATTGTTCAGGCATTATCTATAAATAAATTTAAATGTTTTACTAAAAAATGGCTCTCTCGTAAATCCACAGCTGAATATGTATGTTATCGGACAGCCTGTGACTAGATTATGATTATTTTATAGCAATAGCAATGACAGTACATTACTGTATATTTTATTAAAAAGAGCGCAAAAAAAAGAATGCTGGGAGAGTTACTTCTCTGTCAGAGCGCCATTTGTTTCCGAAGTGTTAGGAGTATTTTGTATACGTGAAATGACATCAAAAATTATTTTAAAGGAATTAATTTTAAGAAAATAAATTCCTTTTCTGCCTTTTAATAATTTTTGTGTACGATAGCGCAATAAATGAATATAATATTTAACCACATAAGTTTTATACTGAAACTTAAAGTAATTCGTGCGAAATTATTCCCTATCCATTAAAATATTGAAAAATGCACAACGCTAATGTTCAAGTTTTTACTTCTGCCGGCACTCCCGGAGTGCAACCCGTATGGGTAATCATGATAATTTCATCAAACCCAGAAATAGCTCAGACATTATCTCCACATTAGTTCCAAAAAAAAATATACGGCTCGATAGCGCCCTTTTTTTAAGCCAGTTAAATGTCAACTCATGTAAGCTTTCTCTTGCAAATATGGTGAGCACTTTTCCAGTTTTGTAAACTTAAGCCGTCATACGTCATTGTAAACTATTGAATTACTTTTTCTGTAATATTGTGTCATTACATTTTAAATTATTTATTTCATTATTACGGAACCCACAACGGGTGAGTTACTCTCACACTTGCCCACTTATTCATTCTTACTCCTTTTTTCACTCAGTTTATTAATTTTTATGAATCCTGAACACATTTTAACTATAAAAAATTATTACAAACTTGTGACTTTCAAAAAATCTTTGAATTCAATTAGCTTACAATTCTTTGGCGTTATCTTGTTTCATATAATTCAAAATACTACTACATGAGTTAATTAAGTTGTATGTCCTTAATCCGAATCACGTAAGTCTGGCAGTTAGCTAAGTAATGAATGTTATTACAGCACGTGATCGCTTCCTGTAACATTTGGATTACGTAACCTTTGATAACAACTATTACATAATATACTACAAATACGGACGTACTCTCCTAAGTACAGGATCCGAATAGGAAGCGAAGTTCTCTTTCAGACATTTAATTGAAAATTAATTAATATTAATTAATATATTTACAAAAAAATCACGAATAGATTTTCTATTATAGCTATATTTAAGCAAATTTATAATTTTAAATTAGTTTTTATATTAATTGAACAAATTCTATTTCGCGATTTGTATGACACTTCGTGTTAGTGTGCGTGAACTGCTCAAAATAGAGGTTATTTTTTGTTTTTTATTTTTTATGGAATAGGAGGACAAACAAGCATACGGGTCACCTGGTGTTAAGTGATCACCGCTGCCCACATTCTCTTGCAACACCAGAGGAATCACAAGAGCGTTGCCGGCCTTTTTCTTATCTAAACTCAATTTTTTTCGACATTTTCACACCTGTCTATCTAGACGTTAGAAGGATGACATTGCTTCATTCATCAAGAGTTTAGAATCTAATAGACGATTAGACAATAATAATAGGAGCTTATGTATGATTTTGCCCTTTTTGGTTGTTGGCTACTTTGGATCAGAATAAAACCTCCGTGGTGCGAGATGTCAGAGCAAAATCTGAACACCGTTTTTCACGTTAATTGTTGATTTTAATGTTAAAATTTAACCCCATTATTGTCATAGCAATACTATAACTTAGGACTACATTTTTTTTTCAAGCTCTATAGTTATTTTCCTTATTTTATTTTTAAGATCCTGTATTCTTTAGTTTTGTATGATAAATATAAGTTACATAGAGTTGACCTGAAATAGATCATCAGTCTTAACAACATAGGCATATATCTTGCTGACAGGATCGTCCAGGAAGAACTATGACTTTCGTCTAGTTCAATAGCATGATACGTCACCCTCTCATCGCTTCCTCCGACCACATTTTTCGGAAGGAAACATATAGAGCCTTCTATATAATGATTAAAGAGCTAAAAGCTCTAAAAGAGAAATTAGATGATCATTAATAATTGTGATGCTGTTTGTAGTTGGTGTGTGTTAGTTTGTGTTCAAACTTTACGCCAGGGAGACCATTAAATAGTTCCGAGTTAAGATAAAGACGTTTACTACGTGGGGACTATAATAAGGGCAAGTACAAATGAAGCGTTTTGGACGTGCGTCTATTAGTTTAATAATAATAATTAATAATAAGTATGTTCTCATTTTTGTACTGGTGATAAATGACCTTATAAATTAATTATAATTCGGCAACTTTCTTAATACATAATTTGAATTCAAATTAAAATTATTATCAAATAGGATTTGAAATAACTCATTGAACATCAAAAACTATCACTCGCAACAGTCGCAAGAAATTCAGCGGACTTCTTTTTTTAATAAAATTTCCTTACAATTAAATTTATGATTTAAATAGCCGCAGGGTGATCGCTCCATTCCTATTCTGTGGTATAATTAAGAATGTCATTTATGTTATAACCTTTACCACATAAACGTATTTTAGAACTCTTTTGAATTTCGTAATACATTTGTTTTGAATATCTTGTGGAATCATGTTGTAATAGCATTATACATCATCCCACAAAAGACTTACTAACTTCATTTAACCCAGTTTTTTATGATAATAAGGGTTTAAATAGCTATGAGACGAGCAGGACGTTCAGCTGATGATTACAATGCAGTGCCGCTCAGGATTCTCGAAAAACCCAAAAATTCTGAGCGGCACTACAATTGCGCTTGTCACCTTGAAACATATGCTGTTAAGTCTCATTTACCGAGTAATTTCACTAGCTACGACGCCCTTCAGACCGAAACACAGTAATGTTTACTTTCAGACCGAAATACATTACTGCTGCACGGCAGGTGGCAGGCACGGAGGTACCCAAGGAGCCTACAACTGGTTGTAGTCATAACAAGTTATTGTTTGTTCCTGGCGACAGAATTATGATTATCATAGCTTCTAGATAATTCGCTTTAAATGCCTATTTCTAATAGCCAAGTCTCAACGTGAGCGGTTGAAGACACTTCTATATTTATATTATTGTAATTTTGTTATTATTGAGTTGCGAATTTGTATCTTATTTATAAAAAGATGTTATGAAACATATTACCATGTAAACTTGTAAGATTGTTTAATTATTTTTAAAATAGGTTGTAATTGTCTTATTATTTTAAAGCAATCTGTTTCAAAACCTGTTACAATTGTGGTACGAATAATAATATAAGCATTAAGTTTAACTTTTCAGCGCGATCTACCATAAATTATACGTCTATATTATTATTTATTCCAAACAAAACAATGCAAATAACTATATAAAACTATCATTACGGGAATGTACCAAGAAAGCTGGCGTAATCATTAATTTATGTTTCATAGAACCGACCTTAAGGTGATTGTAGATGAAACATTGCTTCAGAAATATAAGTCCCCACTATCGTCGGTAGGAGCCCTAACGCTCCATAATCGCGCCAACAAAGAAATTTGGAAGATTTATAATATGCTAACGACATAATTGCGTAAACTCCACGCATTGTATGGAGCTATAACCGTTTATTAAGTCGCAATAAGGCCGCGTATAAATTACACGCAATATTCCGCGTTGTCTCCTCGCAGCGTTCACTATTCTAAACTTAAGTATAAAACGCACGTGGTTGACTCAAGTGTTATTGCTATTTATATTACCTTAGAGATATAAACGTTGTTTGAATCACCGAAGAAGATACAAGAATGATGGGAATAATTTTCAATTAATGTTCGTGATCAAGTTTTAATAACCAATCCTACAACCTTTAAGTCTCAAGTGTAAATGCTCGGGTTTATCCCAGAACAATTCGCGATAGAATGTTTTTTAGTTTACTATAGTTCCATGGCGAACACACCAAAATCATTGAGCCGTCACTGACGGTGTGTGCTTAAGATAACACGACAGAAGTGAAGACTAAATCTAGATAAGTTTAATATGAAATGTAACGATTTATTTATTATATACAGGATATCCCAAAGTTATGGGACATGAGGGGAAAGTACCTTAAATATCGAAGATAGGCTATTTTACTGAAAGAAGACTTTATGTTATTTTTAAAAGTAAGTAATTCTGCATTCCAAGATTTTCTAAAAATTAGCCTCGTCTGAACCACCCCTACTTTTATGATGCCAATCGAAGGAATGGCCAAAAACTAATAACTCTTCTTAAGTAACATAGTATTTTAATCCATATCCTATCTTCGATATTTAAGGTACTTTCCCTTCATGTCCTATAACTTTGGAACATCCTGTATACGTAAAGTAATAATATTTATATATTATGTACGTATTCATTTATAATATACCTGTACAACATGAACGTTGACGAGTGCGAAATATCCTTCAGTTTTACATTACTTAATACATTGCCACAAAGTGTTCTTCACTTCCCAATGCATAATATTAAACCACATATAAAAATTGGCCTATAAAAGATGCTACTACAAAATCGTAGAATTGTTTTGATGATCACATCGTTTTAAAAGTTTAAATATTTGGACGGGCAAATGATCATCTACTCATCTAAATTTTATATTTGTAATGTTTACATTAAATATTTTTTTAAGTATGTTGTGCAATACAATTTCCTTATAATCGACTTGCAGTAAAGACTTTTGAATTTACAATTTATGAAGAATTATACTTATGCATAAATTACTCTGGATAATTTTACTCTGACATACGCAGCCGAAGACCAACTAGGGGTAAACCACCCAAATTACTCTACCGTAATTCAAGTAATTTCCTAAAAATTAAAATAAAATAATTAAAGTTCGTCTTAATTACTAAACAAAAGTGTTTTTACATCACTAAATATATTTGATACACCAATATAAAATAAATATATTATTTTCTTTTGGTGTATCAAATCCCTTTTACGAATGTTAATACTAAAAGTACAGAATTTTATATTATATCCATTTTGTATCATTTGTAGCTTTATAATATTTTTCATCTTGATTTTTTCCTAAATCAAATTTCTAATGTGCTACACATTATAAATTACTCTAATAGCCTTCTTTTTAGCACAAATATACTATGAACATCCACAGAATTCCCCACAATAACTAACTAAAGAGGACAGTGTAGAAGCGTCAACTTCAATTTATTTATTTATTTATTTACTTTATTGGAGACAAAACCAGAAACAAAAGATAAAACACATATACAAATTATACTAACTAAAATAATTACAATTATTCCCTTGGAACGTCTCACTGAGAACATAGATGTTAAAGATAAAAGCGACATCTGCTTAGGTGCAAGCGTGCACGTACAATTTACAATACAAGTTAATCGTAGCAAAGTAAGTAAAACTTGGTAAAAGTAAGCTATATAATTGTAAAACTAGAATATAGAAAACAGAAATAATAAGATTTAAGTTTGATTAGAACTGAATATTAGTTTTATAGGTAAAAAGGGAGCACGAAAACATATCAATGTTATTCAACGTGAGATTATGTATTGTACATATTCTGTGAAGTGGCGCACGTTTACCAATATTGGTCCTAGTTTTAGAGAGGTTAAATAAGTTTTGTATTAAACAACTATTAAGTAAGCTATAGATCAATGTTCAAATAAAATTGTCAAATATCTCTCAACAATCCCGTTCAGTAATCAAATATTTTCGCCTTCACGACACGCCAACGCCACGGTCTTCGATCAAATTAAACCGCAAACTCATTTATTTTGATGAACATGTTCGCAAACTCGGCCCGGCATTATATTTATCAGGACCTCGCAAAAGGGAACACGAAATTCTGTTTCCGCGGAATGTTAAGTCTCCGAATAAATGGTATGAAGTCAGCAGGATTTAAACTGCGCTATGGTAATGAAGTTGTCGAGCCTCTGCCTCCTCGACCTATTTTGATACTGGCCTTATCTATAAAGATCTAAATGTGGGGCTCATGATGGGGTTCCTGATTACTGTCGCTTATGGACATTGATGGTTACCAGTTAATCTTCTGGCGAGCGTTTTCAGTGTTGATAATGACGTACAGTTTATTCATGTTCTTAAACTTCATCAGTGTGTCAGATTCATTAATTAAAGTGATATAATAAATAAACTTATGATAAATGATATTCATAATTCCTATTTTCTGTTTATTTCAATTCCTTGCTTTCGTGTATTTTTTAAGGCTATAACACAAACAGTGATCATTAAGCTGAGGTGAAATCCAATTTAGCAATTTAAAATTTTATAATTATAACCTTAAGAAATTATAAATCACATTAGGTATATTGTAAAATGAAATATTTTTGTTTGTTTCAAAATAACATAGATGTACATGATTGAAGCAACCACAGCAATATATAAAGTATATCTATATGTCATATCTATACTTTACCACTGCCTGTCCAAGAACTAGTCCTCTTAAAACATACGAGAAGTACAAAGAACTCTCAATATTCGAAAGAACATTATCGATAATTTAAATACATTATATTATAAATATTAATAGATTAAATGATGATTAATGTTACATTCAGCTTATAATATGTAGTATTGATAAAATAAAAAGTAAAACCGTTGAATATCGCCACCGTCTCCTGGTTTAATTCTCGCCTGCAACGTTCCACTATGTGTGTTCATTCAATTCATTTGTTTATTTATTCCACAGTTTAAAAAAAATAGTAACGCTAGATGATGTCTGTAGATGAAGCCACAACCTGAGAGTTGAACAAAAAATACAAGATTTTATAACGATACGTCACTCGAACGGTTAGCTCAGTTGGTTAGAGCACCTTCACGGAACGCCGGAGGTCATGGGTTCGAGTACCACATCGTTTAAAAATTTTGTTTTTAAAATTTTATTTGTGCATTAATCCTAGAAGTGAGGGTTATCACTTTAAAAACATAACAAATTGTTTAGATTTACAAGAGCGGCATCTCAAGTCAATTACCTAATATGCAAAATATTGGGGTTGAGGTTATCAACTGTAAAGTAGATCCTGTAGATGAAGCCACAACTTGAGAGTTGAACAAATAATACAAAATTTTATAACGATACGTCACTCGAACGGTTAGCTCAGGTGGTTAAGGCACCGGCACGGAACGCCGGAGGTCATGGGTTTGAGTCCCGCATCGTTCATAAAATGTTGTTTTTCAAATTTTATTTGTGTAATAGTAACGTTCGTGTTATTCCTCTGTTGTTATATTATGTTATAGCAGCTGTCACATACATCTTGTGGCGCTTATGTTTGATAGTTTGTCCCCATTTTCTATAAAATTTTAATTTATTAAGCACTATCTGATACCCGCGACTTCATCCGCGTACACACAGGACTGAGCACATAGTAGCGACATTAAAAATTTTAAACAGATATTACATTATGCTGTCACGAGACCTTTTCATATATATATATATATATATTGATGTGTTCTGCAAAGTAGTTATACATTATGTTATTCTATCCTCAATGTTTTTCGCAGCGGACGCGATGCAAAGAATATTTTAGATAATTTCTTTACACCTTGGGTCACGTTATTGGAGTTTAAGTAAAATCTCTATTTAAATATATGTATATAGCCCATGTCACGAAGACATTATAGCTTACCAACAGTTAAAGAATTTTTCAAATAGGTTCAGTAGTTTCGGAGTCTAGTCAATGCAAACAAACAATCAACAAACAATCAAATATTTCCTGTTATAATATTATTTCAGACGTTTTAGTCCATTAATAATTGTATTTTAATGATCAAACATTAAATTCTGTTGCCTGATCTTTTGTAAAATAATGCAAATGTTTTGTATAATTTCAGTGATTCGTTTGAAGTTTATTTCAAGATAAACAAGGCAGAAGCGAGAGAAAGTCTCTCTCGAACTATGTCTGCGAAGCCTATCAAAGTTATGAGATTACTATCTTTATTTGGGAATGAAACGTGTACAACTTTTCAAAGACGTAATATCAAGATGCTCATTCCAATTTGATATAATTATAAATTACATTTCTCAGTATAACTTTGATTCGAGTTTTTACATCACAGTTTTAAATAAATTCTGTTTACACTGGATATCATGTTTGAAAGATTTTAATTTCAAAGTCTCTTTGAGTTCATCATCTCGAATTTATGATTTCTTCTTACAATTTTCATATTTACGAATGATTATCCTATGATGCACCGTAAACAAAAAAGCATATTTGGAAATGGATAGTCAAATAATAATTCTTTTTTTAAATGTTGTCTTTACCCAAAATAAGTATAAATATTTTTACAGCATACGCTGTGGGTACCAAAAACATACATGTTAACATCCAGGACTTTGACATTAACATATCTTTTTCATTATGCAATCAATGTTTGCTCTTATCGGGGTTCGAACCCGAGACTTTTATCATATCAAATCAAATCAAAATAACTTTGTTCATATATATCACGGAAATGACACTTTTGAATGTCAAAAAAAATTTTTCTAATTGAATCTACCGCTACTTCGTTAAAGGTTGAGCTAATGAGAAGAAATAGCAAGAAACTAGATGCCACTCTTTTATATCAAGATTTACATTTCCATCGACTAACAAATCATTTCAATTACAATATAATATGTAAAATGATGCACCAAACACACTCAAACGTCAAATAGTCAATGTCTTACACGAGTAAGTCAAAAAAGTAAATGTAAATTAATACAAAAGTTATTGAGTACAGTAGTATCAACCACATACACCGTAAATAAATAACAATTATTATATCATATTAAGTTAAGGTCACTGGGCCATGGGTCGCTATTTAAAAATTAATAATAATTGAAACATATAAGACACTGTTCTGGTTAGCTGATGTTCGTAGTTTTTAATTCCACATAATTATATCTTGATGTATTATTTCATATTATATTTTAATAGCACACAAAGCTTAACAATACCTGTTTAAGCGTTTTAGCGCTAACTAATTATATTCTTAATAACCATAGCTGGTAGCACATAACAGAATCAGACTTAATAAAGTGGTAATAACGTTGATGATAACGCTATAACCTACTCCGGAGTAATCTTGACTGAGGGGATACTTAACTCAACGAATCACTGATTCATAAAAGCGTTCCCTAGTCAAAGGCGGTAGTACAATGGAGGCCTATCTAGAGCTAATAAAATTCTCGTAGATTGAACGAGGAAATATGAAAGTAATTTCTAATGTTTCTAAGACGGGTATTACTTGAAGTTAATTTCTGGTTGAATCCCTTACATTCAATAGTTTGAATTACGTTGACAGGCACTTCTCATTAAATTAATTTAAAAAAAATTTGGGATTAGCAATGGTAGGTAATTTAGAAATTTTCTGACTCGCAAACAGATCAATAAATAATATTACTTTTGTTGAATAATATTTTATTATAAACTATTTAGGTTCAGATACATGTATGTTATTTCTCTCGTTTTAGAGAAATAACTTTCACTAACGAAAAATTTGTATATTATTTAAGTGAATATATATATATAGAACTATACATCCTCACCTAAATTGTAAATTATGTAGAAATTGGTTGAAATATGACGATAATTGTTTAAGATAAATGAACGTGGGAGTTATAATGTACCGTGAATGTTTAAATCAAAGGATTTGTACCAGATTAATCTATGGTGGAAGTACCTGTTGAAGATATTGTAATAATATATATTATGTTACTAACAATATGTTTGATGCATCTGATTGATTTATATCAAGCTGAAGTAAGTAGACATACATGTGATGTAAGGGCACATTTGTAATAGGCTATATTACTACCAAAAACTTGAAAATATAAATTAGAAAAATAATATTAAGTGTTAAACCCATAAAAGTTATTCAACAATATACAAGACTTTATCGTTGTGAAAGTCTCGCTACGAGTTTTTTTTAGAATAAGTAAAGTACCCCAGCATTCCCATGGATTTCACACCAAGATATGAAGCACCTGCATTTATAAGCTTTCTATAAGTGTGGTTGTGACGTACTCCGGTGGTTCACACTCTAGTTTGTCGGACAATTGCTCCGAAGGCGAAATCACCATTAACTTAAAGGGTAATTAAACCCGACGAAACTTCCTTGTCTCGCCTCGACGGCGCTAACGTTCTGCTCTGCTGTGTAAAACCTAAGATCGAGCGGTTTGATTATCGATGCTAAATAGAAACTTCTTTGTAATGGGAACAATCCATTTTGACAGTTGCTGACCCCGACTCCATTTCAAGTATAAATTAAAGTACTCTGTGGTCAGAGTAAGTAAAATTTAGTTATAAACATTATTTAAAAAGTTTCAGATAAGAAATAGAATGAACGAAGAATGTTTTTTTTTTTATTTGCATGAATGCTAGTCCGTTAGTCGGATCGAAGAATGAACGAAATCGGTGTAAATAATAATACCATTTATTCTTGTGAAACTGAAACAAAGGTTCGTCTACTTGACAATGAGAATGTTTGTCACTCCTAGTGTGTAATGTGCATGTAAACGTTATAATAATAATGTCAAAGTGTAAACGATAAACTATCCGATGCAGACATAGTTCTAGAGTTGCGCATGCTAGCCTTAGCGGGTCTATTGGTGTTGGAAAGTGATGTCTCCCTTGGACAAAAAGTAGATGGCCTTGTGAAATTAATGATTGTTTATAAAAGCATCTTTAATGGAAATCATGGAGAAACCATGTGGAACCTAAATAATTAATGAATCAATTTACATCTTCATATCTGTAGCAAATATATTGTAGAATTGATTGTTTTGCAAATTCGATAGTTACTTCGTTATTTAGTATAAAAATAACCCCTGAAAATAATACGAAGAAAGAAATAGACAGACGCATTTATAATACATGGAAAAGATATTGTTCTTTGAGTGAAATCATGAAAAACCCTGAAATATCTATAGGAATTAAAAAGAAAAGTCTACAACACGTCTATACTCTAACATATGGATGTCAAACTTGGGCTCTAACAGACCATCTCTCAGAAAAACTTAAAGTGTGCCAAAACTCCATAGAAAGGAGCGTAATTGGAGTTAGGAGACGAGATAAAGTAAAGTTAGAAAACATTAGAGAGAGAGAGAGAGTTAACAAAATTCAAAAACGCACACAAGATGTGTCATCGCAGTCAGACTATAATCATTTTAATACCCAAACCTCCAACATCGCATGGCGGCCCTGCCCTGGCAGGTGTCCTGACACATGCTGAGGGAAATGAAAGAGAAATGGACAAAAACCGTTACAGAATGTTATCCAAGAGACGGGAAACGAAGAAAAGGTCAACAGATTAGAAGGTGGCA
Source organism: Leptidea sinapis (assembly GCF_905404315.1). Classification (NCBI taxonomy): domain Eukaryota; kingdom Metazoa; phylum Arthropoda; class Insecta; order Lepidoptera; family Pieridae; genus Leptidea; species Leptidea sinapis. The sequence continues at coordinate 6,694,496 of NC_066280.1, forward strand.
GGACGATTTTAAAAGGATAGCAGGACCCGACTGGATGATAGTAGCTAGAGACCGAATAAAATGGAAGTCCTTAGAGGAAGCCTTCGTCGAGAGACAAATTACTAGTTATGTTAATTTAAGTTTTATTTATAAGAATAATTAAGTAAATAGTAATAATAAAGGCTATTATACATAATTATAAATTGAGATAATAATAATTGGCTGATTTTCTTGCGTGATATAAAATATCCTATTTTGAATTATAAAATTTACAAGTAGTATGACATGTCGAATTACCTTTTTTTGCAATTGATTTCAGAACACATGCGTGTCAGCGTAATATGTAAAGTCAATAATATTATCTCATTAAGTTTGTTTAACATGCACCCAAATTTCAATCCCTACGAATCTCAACTTTTATCTATATATATAAAAATGAATTGCTGTTCGTTAGTCTCGCTAAAACTCGAGAACGGCTGGACCGATTTGGCCAATTTAGGTTTTGAATTATTTGTGGGAGTCCAGGGAAGGTTTAAAAGGTGAATAAATAGGAAAATGCTGCTAAATTAAATAAAAACAACAAATTTGTTTTTCCTTTGATGTGTCCATACATAATTTCTATGAGAGAATTTATTGACGCACGGTTTGACAGTTCTGCTTTGAAACAATTTCATTACGACAGCAGGGTGCATATTTTACGAAGTAATTTTTGATGTTATGATATATTATTGACAAATTCATATAAAAACATTATTTTATTTATTATACACAGAACAACGTCTGTCGGGTCAACTAGTAATGAATTAAAACAAAAATGTTTTTACACAACCTCATGCAGCCACATAATATTTTCTTATAATATAACTATAAATAAGAATATAATATATGGTAGAGGTTTACACAAGTATTTTAATATTTTGTTACATTTGATTTAACCTCAACAAACACCTGTGATAGTCATTTGAAGCAACAATTGACAGTGACTTGGGCCAAGCGGCTGCAGTTCGAATTGTGTTGAGGCAAATTGGTTCCTTTCATGTCAATTTCCGCAATGTCTCACGATACAAACGAAACTTGGTCCTGTTCGGGCCGTATTTTCTATTATCACTTAATTAAATTCAATTAAGCATTCCTTTGCGAACTTTTTCAAATAAAAACTTACAATAAGTGAGAGATTGACTTCACGGGGCTGTGTTACAGATTTCTGGTATTTAGACTTCCTTAGCCAAATGGCAAAAAACGGAACCCTTATAGTTTTATCATTTCTGTCTGTCTGTCCGTCCATATGTCACAGTCACTTTTTTCCGAAACTTAAGAATTATACTGTTGAAACTTGGTAAGCAGATGTATTTTGTGAATGGCATTAAGATTTTCACACAAAAGTTGACAAAAAACAATAAATTTTGAGGCTTCCCCATACTTAGAACTGAAACTCAAAAATTTTTGTATTCATCAAAGTCATGCGGGTTCATGATAGGCCTTCAAAAATGGTATTGAAGTTCTTAATATAGTTTTATTCTAAACTGAATAGTTTGCGCGAGAGACACCTCCAAAGTGGAAAAAAGTGTGTAACTTTAACCGTAACTTCTAAAATAAGAGAATGAAAAACTAAAAAAATATATATGATGTACATTTTTTGATGAAAATCGGTTTAAACGAGATCTAGTAAGTAGTTTTTTTTAAGTACATCATAAATAATTACATTTATAATTAATAAAAAAATACACTATAATTAAAACATCGATCAAAGTTACACTTCTTCACTTCAATTTTTATACTATGAAGCTGCTGCTACGAAACCCTTCATGGGCGAGTCCGACTGGCACTTGGCGGTTTTTAATTTATTATAAAGATTTACTTGTTCAAGTTACTTGATCAGTTTACATAACAAGTTTATATTTGTTCCATGTATTGATATTGTGAAAAATTTTAATTTACCGATGTACCTACATACATTTGTTTAGAAGAATATATTGAGGGACAACAGCCGAAGTGTTATTTTTTTTTTTCAGTTCTTGTCGTGTTGGTTCTCTAGAGCCTAAATAATAAATGATGGTATTAATACCTGTTATGTAACAGTATACCATATATATATATATCATAGGACATAATATGATACGATAAAGATCTACGAACTAGGGGGGAGCCATGTCTATTTTAGTCAAATGTCGTATCTTTCTAACCGAGAATGTTACAAGTCTTAAGTCAATTAGCTATTCTTTCATCGTCAAATATTAAAAGAATATAAAATACGTCAAAGAGTCACATTTTTTGTAATAAATATGTGCCCTTGATTTGTTTTTAAATTCATAAAATATAATTATAAAAAAATACGAAATCTTGTATAGTTTTTCAAGTTAATTAATCAAATTATGGAATGATTTCTTAAATCAAATAACATTAAAGAGATAAGGGATGCATTGGTAAATATAAAATTGATTGAAAATAAACTCAAACAAAAATAACAAGCAATGATTTAAGCCTTTTCATTTGTCGAAAACAAAACATTGAATTTTATTAGTACTGCATTTAACGCAGTGAGCAAAAAATACAAAATGATTTTCTGAAAACCGTAATAAGTATTTGAGCATGTGCCAATCTAATGGAGATATCCAAATCAAACATTATTTGTGTGGAAAGTGAAATGTGGGCAACAAAATTTTCTCCAAATAAAAGTACAAACACTCTCTCACACATACGTCACAGACGCTACACAGACTCGTGTGGAAGAGCTCTAAGAGAGAATACTTCACCTATCTTATTTCAATCTGAACGCTTCATTGACTGCAGATACTGAACTGTTTGAGCTCAAGCGTAAATGAGACGAACTTATCGTAACTGACATAGACACGAAAGGGACAGATCCCATTTTCAGGGAGACGAAAATATCGAAAAAGTTATCGCGTCACTCTCCCGCCGTAGAGGTATCATTAAAAGTACTTTGTGAAGAATTTACTCGAATTTATAAGGCACCCGCCGCGCCGGTGAATAGCACGAGAATAAATAACATAATTTTCCGTTGCTTCAATTTCTTAAAGTTGATCATGTTAGACTCTCTACAGATAAGTATTATTTCTGAGAACAGACTGAGAGCTATGAACTAAGTCACAATGAGTTAAGGTATAAAATACTTGAGCGACTTTTCCGTGAAATTATAAATTTCCTAAAATATTCTGAAAATTCTTATAATATTGGATCTTTCATATAAATATAGTTTGTTTTCAAGCATATTTTTATATATAGAAAATTAATAAGCAGCTAAAATTTGTATTTAATGACAATGTTTTATTGATACCAACTACGTTCCTAATGGTTGTTAGTTATGTGAAATCAAAAAAGTACGTGGTTCACGTTACCCATTTTATACTTTATTTTAGAGTTTAATTTAAAAAAATCGTTTTTAATAACCTTTTAGTTAAAAAAAACGATAAAATCAGTATAGACTCAGAAACTAAAAAACTAACGATCCTTATAGCCCAGTGGTTAGTGACCTTGCCTTCTGAGCTCCCGGGTCGTAATCCCGGTCGGTGCAATCATTTATATGGATGTTTGTTTCCGAGTCATGGATGTTTACTTGTATTTATGTATGTTTAAGTATAAGGTATTAAATATATCGTTATTTTGCACCCATAGTACAGAATATGCCTACTTTGGGGCAAGATAATTTGTGTAAGAGTGTGTCAATATTATTGTAACTAAACATGTTTTATTACCATTTTGAATTCATCTTCACACGATTACATATTACAAAACAAGTCTCTATGTTTGAGATAAATCCAAAAATATCTGAACTAATCTTGATGCACTTTTGACTAGAAGATAGAGTGATTTATGAGAAATGTTTAGGTGTATAATAATGATATCACTAGTTTCAATGAGATCGTGTATGAAAATATGAACGGGATTTCACTCGAATTATCAACACAATAACCGACTAAAAAACCTTCCCAAAACAATATAATATGCACTAAAAAGTAAAAAAATAATCGGTTATTTTTCTTCAACTTAATAATCAACTTATTTTTATCAGTCTCCTAAGTAAAATGAATTAAGAAATATTAGAATAGGAAAACATAAAAAACTTCAAAAACACAATTTAAAACAATAGATATAATATGCACTAAAAAGTAGAAAAATAATTGCGCATTTTTATACAATCTAATAAATTAATTTAATTCTAGTTACGATTATTGTCATTTTAGGAGTCGGTGCCATCCAAGATAGGTTTGTAACTACATACATAGTTATAGGTGAGATGAGCTGGAGTTGTGAGGAGGCGAGAGAGATTTCAAATAAAAAAAAATCGGTTCACCCAGTCGAAAGTTTTGAGGTAACAAACATAAAAAAACGAACATACCGACGAATTGAGAATTTCCTCCGTTTTTAAAGTCGGTTAAAAATATAAATAAATTCAAGTATAGATGTAGAAACTGCTCCACTTAAACTAAGAGCGAAACTTCGCCCTAGAAACCACGCTTCCAAAACTCCCAAATATCACTTCGTCAGCTGTCAATAGCAGAGAGCTACCGATTTAAAAACATGTCATTATTACTTTTATTAAGGCGCGAGAGCAAAAATGTACTTATTTCACGCTCCGTTGGTCTGAGATGTGACACTGACTGGATGACATGTGCCTGCTGCCTAGAGGAGTGTTTGGAGATTTACGAGGTGCTGGAGACGCGACCCGAGTACTTTACGGTCACCGAGTTTATTTAAGTAACGTGTAACACAATATATTGTGGTAATTAATATTATCTGAACACGTGTCCTGGAAAGGGCATGAAACGTCGGGTTAACTAAAATAATTTTAAAAATCTAACTTTTACGCAAAATCTAATGGAAAAACTCAGTTACAATTACACACGTTTCCATCCTTTAAAAAATGTTTTATTTAAATGTGAAATACTCGCGTTAATTAAAGAAAATACTAATTAATACAGGTTAAAAAGACGAGGTTAGACGAATACTAAATGGCTAGCAATGTCTTAGAAATATATAACACAAATGGAGTTCAGAGATCTACTTTTAACGTTTATATCATTCCTTCGTCACCATCCTTTTTTGTTCTGTGTTCATAGATTAATATAATTAATACATATTATAGTAAAATTTATCTAATTATAATTGTGCAGATATATCTGCCTGATTACGCTCCCTTAGTTGACTACAGCCGACTTTACCCGATACACATACGTACATACATACATTTATATATCAGAGCGTAATAGCTCAGTCTTATTTAATAAAAATAAAATGCTAAGCGCATATAGTTTTTATTTAGAAAAGGCAATAAGGCTCTATTAACAGATTTATCATTTCGTCAAAATATAATCATTGATATGATAATATTTATTTATTATTTTATAAGATTTTTCTCCTTTTCTTTAAACTGCATCAGCATTGTCTATTTTAATAGCAATAGAATTACTAATTGTATATGCACTATTTGTCAGGGTTTGAAGAGTAAGCTTCGGTTATTAATCGTGTGCAATAGAACATTAACATACTAATAAGTATTAACAAAAAAACCTCAGCGACTTTGTATCGCCATAGCACTGTATAGAATGCACTTTATAAAGAACATTTTTTTAACTATGACTTATTTTGTAAATAGTAAATACTCAATGCAGCGAATCGGACATTACTTATAAAGAGGTTATGTAGACAAAAAGTTAGAGTTACTATAGATGGTTGCAATAAGAATACAATTAATAGATATTCTACGAAACAAATCCAACTAAAACAAATTATTTGTACGGCGGACAAGCTCGTGAGTGGCTCAAGTATCACAGGATATTATTAAGGTCATATTTGTGCTAAAATCGTTGAGACTAAAAGGTTTTGTTATGTGCGGGATATCTGCGTTATTTTACGACGCAATGTTACGAAGTTTTCATGTTATGGCCCGTTTATAGAGGCCTTCGTAAGAAAACACTAACATAGCTATAAATAGAAATAATTTGGTCTTCTTTATTGGTATTAATATAGGCGTTCTTACAACAGGCTTACAGGATGATTTTCGAAATAATAATGGATTGCAGCGTAAAATCAATTATAAAAGACGAAATTAAAATTCCTTTTCAACCGACCTAAAGAAAGAGGAGGTTCGCGCATAGTTTTCTCGTTACCTTTTTAACCAGTTTTATAATATTTTTGATTAATGTAAGTGAGTAATTACATACTTCTGAGTCCAATATTGGTCTATATTTACTAATTTATATATTAATAATTAAATATGGAACCAATTTATAATGCTTGTTTTATAAAACATAAATTTGAAAATAGTTAATTTCTCGGAAGTTATGTCTTAGTGGTTTCAGTAATGTTTACTACTGAAAAGTTCAGTTTTTTGAAGGGAGCTTTGGGAACTGATTTGTACTACTAATATATACGTTATTTAAACTAATATTATAAAGAGGAAAGATATGATTGTTTGTTTTCATTGTATGGGCTCCGAAACTACTGAACCTCTTTGAAAAATATTTCACTGTTATGAAGCTACGCTATCCCCGGGTGACATAGGCTTTATAAATTTCCAATAAAAAAATAGGGATCCTAACTAAAAGTCCTATAATGTAACTCAAAGTGTAAAAAAATATTTGAATATTACTATTGATGAAAACTATTGATGATAGAATAAAATAATGTACTACGACTTCATAGAACGCATTACTTACAAAAAGTGTAGCGACAGCGTAATAATGTCTTAAGTAGTCTTTTATTTTTAAAATTTGATTGAAATGTCCCAACTACGTGCTCAGTTCAGTGTATACACGCACAAAGTCGCGGGGTATCAGCTAGTACGTTATATAATTACAAAATTTATCGCGACGAATATAAGTTGGATTCTGTGTCATTTTCACAACCTTATAAAGTTACCAACTCAGCCCAAATATATTATTATCAAGGTTTTAATTAAAGCCGACGTCATACAGTCTGTCAGTCAAATTACAGGGTTTAATAATAATAATAATGTTGGCACCGCAATGTTCTAGCGTTACACAGAGCACAATAACCGACGGGATAGCGAGACCATTAATTCACTTTGATACCTTACACCATGCTAAATACATGTTATAACAAATGTAAATGTGAATAATTATAACTGATTTGTTGCTGTAATATATTCGTTATCAATTTAGACCTACTGGTCGTTCAATATAACTAATTTAATTTAATTAATTCAATAAAAGCAGTGCACAATTTTTATTTTTGGGTAATCTCCCCACTGCGGGTGTTGCAGTGGGCAGGTCACAAAGAATGGCGACCACGTACCGGCAGACGTAGTATTGGTAGGCCCCTTTACAAGATGGAAAAAGATGGCCAAAGCTATATAAAGCTACAAAAAGACTTAATTGAAATCTATCCAGTAGTATTCCGTTATGCGCGCACAAATAAAACCTCCATCATTTTATTTATATAGATATATGTAAGTATGCGTAACATATTAATTTATATATTGGCAAGGCACATACCGTGCTTAGTATCTTTTATTAGTGACAATTATACTCAATCTCCCTTAGTTGACTCAAGCCGACTTAACAGGAAAGAGCGTTTCATAGAAGAGTGAGACGTTTTAGCGAAATATAGCACTCAGTACGGCCTTAGAATTTCCGACTACAAAAGTACTTAGTTTAAAAGTTAATAACACCATTACTAATATTGACACTAACAAAATACGCGCTATCTTATATGTATAACTTTGAACCCCATCGTCGTTATTTTAAAAACTTATCTCACGTAGATGGGAAACCATAAAATCAATGTTCTTTTATAGATCTTTAAGAAAATGCATTGAGCTCTAAAATATATCAGCTTCTAGTGTTTTAGTTCGCACTTCCAATAATGATATTATTCTCTTTAAAAGATCACTTGCTATGAAAATAAACTTTAAGTCTGCTAGACATATAAACATCTCTTTATCGAGAAATTGGGGAACAAAACATAATGAAGCGACATGATATTCATTCAATTAAAAAAAAACAACATATTATATTATTCATTTAGTTCAATGATACTTGTCAAAGATTCAACAGAACGGCACCTGCTTCTATCCTTACAAATCTTACGCGCTTTCTCTACATTAATTAGTCTTTAATTAAAAAAAAAATATCGAATTAGGCGTTACTTTGTGGAAATCCATAATTATACAAATGATTTAAGTTTTCTTTAGTGTTAATTCCGCCAATATTTGTTTTTAAAACACTCTGTCAAACAATCTAGCACGAATCTCGTGCCAGATTTTGGCGAGACAACACGTCTTGAGGATGCCTCGTGTAGAGGCGAAACACGTGTCGAATTGTTTTAAAAACAAATATTGGCGGAATTAATTAATCATTTGTATAGTCTTTAATTCACAATAATACGCACCAAAACACCTGACATGATACAAACGACGTCAATACACTTACATTTTTTTAATGTATTTCTAAGCCATATTGTGATATCTGTATTCCTAAATATCGGTTTCAGATGTATAAAAATATAATATTAATCCATCCGTGTGTTCTTTAGATTAGCGGTGATAAATGTTTAAAGTCATAAATCTATGTGACCAAAATTAAGTATCTATTAAATCATTTATCGATTATATATCGAACTTAAAAAAAAAATGTCGAGACAAAACCAATACCTTACAACAAATTTAATAACGAAAAATGAAATTTTTTCTATTATTTTTTAATCAAATATAAGAAAAGTGAATAAAGAATAAAAGTAAAAGAAACAGAGCGATCTGAAACGCGGATACGCAAAAAACAAATTTTCTGTTGAAAGGCAAAATTTATAAAATTCGAAACGTCAAGATGTCAGTTTTATTCCGAGACCCATAATTACTGGAGAACAATGTTATAATAAAGAGAAATTTTTTCATTGTCATTCAATAATACAATTTAAGCTTTTATGCCTCGGCGGAGCTTTTATTATAAGTACTTTTAAAGTTTATCAAGCGAGCATTGGCGGTGTTTAGTTGATTGACAAATAGCACGCTTGCAGACTTGCGTCCGATTCAGTACAAAATATTGAAGTTGGTAAAAGCGAATTCAATCTTTAGTACGCTACGCTTATAAGATTTACTGTAAGATATTTTTAGATCACTACATTTTTTTGTGAATTATTATACTAAACGGCTCGTCCGAACAAATAGTGTCAGGCAGATTTCCAGAGTTAGACCATCCCAACTTCTACAGTAGTATCACCTATATGTATGGTAATTAGACATTCGAATTAAAAGAGGTTATTCGTGGTAAAAAAACAGCTATTGGGTTATGTGCTTGATTTCTCTAAATTAGCCAACTACAATAAAATCGTCTACAACTCATATGTTAAAATTTTTGGGAGACTGTATAATTTTTACATATTTATATTTAGTACTATCGTATTAGAATTATTCCCAAGCGAGAATCGAAGCTGCGATACACATATTGTCATACAGTTTGATCAACAATCACATCGAACTTTGCTTTAAATTTGTATTCAATACTCTTGTCTCGACTTCACTTATAACAAAATGCATACGATCTGTTCCGAAGTGAGCTCGTCTCATTGCCCCGCGCGTCGCCGCGGGCGAAACGACACCAAAGGATCAAATATCAATCTTGATTCTTCGAGCAGTTTTCCTTCAGATCCCCAATGCATTTGCGGCATAAGCGTGTTGCGAAATGCTGAATTTTCTTTATCGATGTAGGAGTGAACATGTCTGAGTTTTGTAAGTATTCTATGTGTAACATGATTTTGATTTAAAATTGGATAATAAAGAAAAGTGAAAATATCATTTACATAAGAATGAAAGTAACAATGACAGTAGAACCACGCTTTTTATTGAAAATTATATGAAAATAATCCTAAAAGAGCCATGCTAGGTTAAAATAAATCACTTTATCTAGGAGCTAACTAAAGTGGTATAGCTTTAGTAATTTTACGTATAATATGAAAGTCTATGTATGCAGAAATTCTGCTGCGCATTAATTAAAATCGGAATCTTATTTGATAAGATGTTTGACGGTTTCTAAAATGGTAGGCTTTCAATACTTACATCATAGGTTACATCTACTTACATCCAAGATTGAGTCGCAGTATTAACTAACTGTAGGTGGAAGAAATTATTTTATGAAAGAGAAGGATAAATTATGAGTGTTGCCGTGTTCGTCGCCCACTCTCTCTCCTAAAACCAGGGGAATCACAGAATCGTAACCGTACTTTTAAGAGAGTGTACACGCTTTTTTGATGGTATCGAGCTGTAAACACCGCTTAAGGAAGCATTCATACATTTCACTGTTGAAAGATTATATGAGACACATTGTTGATTATATTCATAGCACATCCAGATAAATAAGGTGGTAGAGTTGAGATTTCGTTGTACAATTTAGACGTCAGTTTATCTCTCCTTAACGGTCTCCGCAACGCAGTCACAGTCGTTCAGAGTATCCATCCTGGTCACTAAAACAGTATTGAGCTGGACTCCATGAAACTAATATGAATTATTAATATATATAAATAATAAATTCAGTGTCTTGATGTTTGTTTCCAGTGAACTTCAAAACTAGTGAACGGATTTTAATGGGGATTACTTCATGGAGTGCAGTTTAGTCCAACTTGAGAGATAGGATAGTTTTTATTTCGATTTGGGACCCATATTTAATTTTATTTCCAAAATTTGTTTAGTATGGACATATTATTTTATATGTAAGTATTTATTGACGCACGGTTTGACAGTTCTGCCGTGAAATAATTTCACTATATTAACAGGGAACATATTTTACGAAATAATTCTTGATATTATGAAATATTAGTGACGATTGACGACCGATATAGCCGAATGGTTAGTGACCCTGACTACTAAGCTAGAGGTCCCGGGTTCGAATCCCGGTAGGTGCAATCATTTATATGATGAATATGGATGTTTGTTTCCGAGTCAATGGATGTTTATATGTGTTTATGTATGTTTAAGTAAGTATATTGTATTTAATATATCGTTGTCTTGTACCCATAGTACAGGCTATGCCTAGTTTGGGACAAGATAATTTGTGTAAGAGTGTGTCAATATTATTATTATATTATAATTAATACATAAAAAACAGTATTTTATTTATTACTAGTTGATACCCGCGACGACGTCCGCGTACACACATGACTAAGCATACTTATAAAAATCTTTATTTCTTATGACAAAACTTAAGATTGATCGTTCATAAAACTTTTGTTATCATATTTTATTTGAGCTAAAATTAAGTTTATATTTTACTTGCTGAGAAATTTGGAAATATATTAAAATTCTAATTAATTATTTATTTTAACCTATTCTTTCTGATTTCTGAACGACACATCAAAGGAAAAACAAAAATTGTTGTTTTTATTTAATTCCAAGCATTTTAATATTTATTCACCTTTTAAACCTTCTCTGGACTTCCACAAATAATTCAAGACCAAAATTAGCCAAATCGGTCCGGCCGTTCTAGAGTTTCAGCGAGACTAACGAACAGCAATTCATTTTTATATATATAAATGTTACAGAACAACGTCTGTCGGGTCAGCTAGTTAACTTATATAAAGCGTAATAATAATATATTAGTTTTTCATTAATGTATATACTTTCAATGATATACATAATAAATAATTTTGGTTTAATCTTAATTAATTACAATGTTTTACAACTACAAATCCATACTGCAAATAAGTGAATACTGCAAATTATCCTGTGTATTTTATTGAGATCCAAAAACATGAAATAAGAATTTTGGAATTACTACCGTAAATTACGGAGGTACTATCATAAATTAATCTGAAGAATGGAGTAAAAATTATAAGATTGAATTAACACGGCAATCACAAGCCTTTATTTAACAAACTGTGACCTACAAGCGTTTGGCAAAAAAATCTACATTTAATTGAGTAATAAAATTTCTTGGTTGGAGCGTGGAAATTGAAAGGGGAAAGAGGAAATGTTGATTTGAGAGAGGGTTGTAGATGAATTTTGCTTGCACGTAATTGGTAATCGTAAGAATATGTTTGTGAAAACAATCATTGTCACAATATGTTATATATATATATAAAAGAGAATGTATGTTTGTATGTTCCCTAATAACTCCTAAACTATTCGACCGATCTCAATGAAATCTTTTGTAATAGATTTGTTGAAGCTCAAGGAAGGTTTACATACATATGGCAAAACAACGTTTGCCAGGTCAGCTAGTCTCAAATAAAACTAAAATTAAAAAAAATTGCTCGACCAAGACCTTGAGGGTACAATTTAAGTTGTTTTTGTTAATAAACATTAAAACAAACTTATTAAAATATTGTTTTTAATGTAAAAACGTCTTAGGCACACCGATCATTGTATTAATGTTTTTATACATTGAATGAATATAGTAAAAAAATGTGAATAAAAAATAAAATCCAATAATACAGATATATATTTATGAAAATTTTAGTGTATTCGAATTTAAGTTTTCTATTGCTACAAGTCGTAGTACAATTTAAAAATTAAATAATGATTTGGCAATATTAATGCGGTGTTCAGTATTAAGTGCTTGTTACAACAGCCGGTTTAATAAAAGGGGCAACAAACACAAATTGTAAAACAAATATTGTTCCCGCGACATTTATTTATTCTCGAGGAAGGCTTTATACATTTACTGCTATTTAAATACGCCAATTACACATATTTTGCAGAGACAATTAGTTTCTATTTATCTCTACAATTCTTTTCTTTGATGAAGCTTTGAGTTTCAGTACGATTCTAAAATAAGAAAACTGGTTAAATGTATTTTATATTTTAAAAATAGTGAACCAACGATAACACTTTAAGCCGTCATAAAAACGTCTAATCTTTAAGACGTCATAGTTGGAAACAACAAATTCTTTAAATAAACATTAGCTATGACTAATTACGTCGCTTTCCAAATAGAAATAAAATTGGTAGTTGATGTAGGTATAGTTCAAAAGTAATTGGTTTTTTTTTTATATAGAAATAATTCACTTTTATTTAAGCCATAATATGCATATAATATCACATTATATTTCTACTTACTGTATTGGAAAATGATTCGTGTTGTTTTTCAGCTTACCTGAAACAATTTTAACAAAAAATATAATAACTATTATTTACATACAATACGAACATTCTATTAACCAAGGATCCATTTTTATTTTTAGAGATTCGATCATATTAGCACTGAGCGGATTATGCGAAATTCAAATATTTTTATTCAAAATAGGATGTGAAATCACTTATTGAAAGTCAAAAACTACCACCCATTCCAAAATGAATGCCTCAGGCCTGAGAAGAAGGGGCGCAACAATATGTTGTCAAAAATATGTTTTACAATTAAAGTAACATTTACAAAGTAACATTGTACAATTAAACTTATTATTTAATAGGCTGAATCATTCACCAGTGGGAGACTTTTTTGCACAGGATGTCAGCTATGTTTGGCTAGATTATGGGTACCACAACGGTGCCTTTTATTGCCGTGACGCAGTAATGAGTAACCATTACTGTGTTTTGGTCCGAAGGGCTTAACATCGTGTTTCAAGGTGACGAGCGCAATTGTAGTGCCGCTCAGTTACCATCAGCTGAACGTCCTGCTCATCTCATCTCTTACTATCATAAATAAAAATTAGATATTATAATATTTTAATTTGCGAGTCACAATTTGGGTGCTGACTACACATAATGTTAATAACGGAATAAGGGCTATTAAGGATAAAAATTAAGTTTTATAGTTTTTTAAGTTTCGATTACCTAAGCAAGAATTATACGAGACTGGTTTCAGAGTATGCCAAAATCGATTCAAATACGAAAACATCGATTCAAACCAATAAATGTCAATAGCCTAACGCCAAATATCAGGAAAATTTATATAATTTTTTATTTTATTTTATAGTGATTCCCGTGTTAAGATTATCGCAATAATTAAGCTGATAGTTACAATATTAATTTCATTTTAACGCATGAGAAAGACCTAGGCGGCAAATGGGAATTCCTCTTTTGGTTACATATTTAATTTGCATAAAATTCTTACGTATCAAAGTGACGAGCACAGTTGCGATGTCACTGAGAACACATCATTGCATTCAGGGCGTATCAGTTAACATTAAATAAACGTCGTGATCATATTTGGATTGTGGACTTATTTTAATATTGATAATATACCATTTTAAATTATTAGTATAAATTTAATATATTTGCTCGCAAATAATTTTCTATTTTATACTAATAACCTTCAGTAGCAATGTGTGGACAGTAACATGAATTATTTGTTTTTAATTTACTTTTTATATTCTCGCGTGATGTTCTATGCTAATTCGTTCTTCAAACGGTGCAGATAACAAGGGTTGCCACTTCTATATTTAAATTAATTATCATAACTCAATGAACTAATGTTCACTTAAATTAAAATTTAAAAGTATAACTGATGAAACAGTTTTTGTTTTGAATTATTTATGAATGAATGATTCACTGAAAAATCTTTACTTATTATGATTTCTTATGATGAGTTTCGAGATATTTCGACGTTGATTCAAACTTCGTTATATTGGATCACTTTTAGGTTTATTATTGTTCAAAACGCCTGGGAGTTTTAAATGCAATTTTAGATATGAGTTTCGGTTTATGTTAATATGTAATGGACAAACTCAAAAACTACATTACCAGTTTTAAAAGTTCTTTCAACCATACAAATCTATTTAAAAATAGAGAACTTTGTATATTTATTAAGCCCAGATAATATAAAAAAACATGACACACGACAGAAATGATAAGAAAAACTATTTTTCTTCTATTATTATAAAGTACAATAATTATATTCAAATTACTCTCATAAAATTTGTTTTAATTGATCACACTGCCCTAGTCGACTCGAGCGGACTCTAAGTGAACGAGCGTTGTATAGAGGAGTCTGAGCTCTGCCTCACTCAATACCCACAAAGTAAGGTATTTAATATTCCTCCTCGAAACCTCGTTCTAAACCTCGAAAACAATGGTGACGGAAACTTAAAAAAAAAGTCTTCACAATCAATAAAATAAACCAGCCATAAAAATATACTAATTTGAAACGTTGACAGCCCTATTAGCAGGTGTAATTAAACAGAACATAAGTTTGTTGGTAGCGTGCTAGCGTGTTAGACATCGTACGACAATTATTGCGACAATGCATCAATTAACTTTTTACAGTCCAATAAAGCCTGCCCTTTGTAGTGGATATTTTGTGAATGAGTTAGTAATAAGTCATGTTTTAATTCTTCTCTATCCTCTGTCTACATTTCAATATCAAGCCCGACAGAAGTGTTTTTTAATTTTTAAGTAAAAAAGTGTGTAGTGATGTTTTCTCCCTTTTGCTCCTTGAACCTTTTTGTACAAAGTTTATGGTTACTTCATTATTAATTTAGAATCATTGTGGATCGATGCATCTACTATATTTAATAACTCTTTAGGATTTTTTGTAATTTTTTTTAACATTTATACATCCGAGTATTTTTTTGCATCAATTTGAATCGATTATTTTTTAAATAATTTAAAAAACTATATAACAGTTTTGTTTCAGAAGAGAGGCAATGAGTTTCTTGCCACTTCTCATAGAGCTTTAACATTAATAGTATTATTTTTGAAATAAATTTTATTTCATATGAAAATCAAGATATTATAGCGTTTTTTTCTGTGCAATTACTGTGCAAATGAGACTCAATATTTTATGTCTCAAGGTGACGAGCGCAGTTGTAGTGCCGCTCAGAATTTTTGGGTTTTTCAAGCATTCTTAGCGGCACTGCATTGCAATGGGTAGGGTGTATCAATTACCATCAGCTGAACGTCTCCTGCTCGTCTCGTCCCTTATTGTGATAAAAAAACTTACGTATCATTCTGAAAAGGAGCTGTAGCTAACCTTTTCTTGGTCCTAACTAGGTCTAGGTCTCCTAACTTTCGGATTGGCAACACTTGAAGGACAATCTTATATTTTTAACAATTTTACGTGAAAAAATCAAACATATTAACGAAAACCCTTTAATACAGCTCAACAAACGTAAATTTAATTTACTAAAAACATATCGGTCCCTTTTGTGGGTGCTCACAGTTCCGTGAACCATTAGAATAGATTTAGAGATGGCTTCAAACTTCCAAATTGGCCAACCGTCAGTTAGTTCTGTGTTATGGTGTAACTTTCACTTTACGACGACTTTCCCTCTCACACTCCAATAGTTTAAGTAGGCACTGTATATATTTATTGAGCATGATTTATAGATAACATATCTAGGCAGAAGGAGGTTTTTTTGTCTATTCAATGAAAAACATCCGTTTGGATGATGATGAACTAAAAATATAAGACCTTAAACTTGTGAAATAAAAATATAATGATTTCGATTTTGTTCATTTCCTTGTGCTGGACAACGGAAAGTAACCTTGAAAATTGTTTTGAAAATTAAGCTTAAATGACAGCATTTTCTGATTTTATTAAATTAGACGTTTGATTTTTGAGCTACAATGCAAAACAACTCACGCCTTCGGGGTAGGCAGAGACAACAGAACGGCACCTGCTTCTATCCCTACAAACCTCACACGCTTCCTCTACATTCATTACTCTTTTCATCGCCGTGCTCGCCGGTTCCGAGTGCTTCGGATTTTTCCTTTTTTTTAAATGTCCCCAATTAAGTCGACGAATTTGCTACAAAGTCTCCCGCGACCGACTTGCACACACACACTTGCCTTATATTGCTCCACGTGTCCAAACCATTTCAGCATTCCTTTCTCAGTCCTTGTCACAACATCTTCTTTCAGACCCCAGCTTGCTCGTATTACCGCAATCGGAATTTATTAGTCAGTCTCACCCCACACCGACGTTAGTTTTTAATTTTTTTATTATTTTAATTATTTATTTTATTTATTTAGAGCTTTATTTCCTTACATCTATTCATTTAGGTATTTACTTTAAAAATTGTATTTAATAGTATGTGTTAATATTTCACTATTTTAAATAAGTATTTTTTTTGTATTATTATTTATTATTTTCGATATAAGGATCGCCTTTAGCGGTAAAAGCCTCCTCCATCAATTTCCACTCGTTCCTGTCTCTTGCAATTCTTGTTCACGTCTTTCCTGCTATTTCTACTATGTCATCGCTTCATCTCTTATTAGGCCTGCCTCGATATCGCTTCCTATTCATAGGGTTCCTTACTACTTTGGACCATCCATTTCGTCTTTTGTTCTTTGTATATGTCTAGCCCATTTCCAATTACCATGTACTCTTAAGGTTGTTTCATATATGTCTTGAAATACCAACGACGATCATGTACTTACCTTGCATGGATTCAGTATTAAATTAGTTTGATATCATGTCAAAGTGTAAAGGCTAGAAAATGAACAATCTGTTCCTTCTTGACATATAAATAATGTTTGAACCGTATAGCAACCCTATTGCGAATAACATTTAGGCAGGGCGGAGATTTAATAAAAGTATTCCGAGGACAAAAACGAGCAAGTTATCGGCAAGAATATATCAATCTGTTAGAAAAAACCACACATCGACGTCAATATTGAGAGTCGGGACGAGGCAGTGTCGTTTCGTATTTATTATTCATTCTACATTCATGCGACGGTGAAATGAGAAATGTATTAAAATTATGGGGATTTCGTGAAATTATTTGCTATAGAAAATGTCGTATTTTGTGCTTTCAAAGCTCTGTGTTAAAATTATGTACTTAAAAGCCGATTTATATAAAAGGAAGATTTACTAATCATGACACGGTATATGATACAGTGTGAATATTAAATCATTGAAACAGTATGAATGTGAATTTAGCAGTGGGAGGCCTTTATGGACAGGATGTCGGCTGGGTGGGTACCATCGTGGTGCATTTTCCTGTCGTGAAACAATATTGTGGAAGTAAGTGTTTCGGCTTGAAGGGCGCTGCAGTGAGTGAAATAACTGGGACTTTACATCTTAATTATGTGTCAAAGTGACTAGCGACAAATTTTGGGTTCAATCAAGAATCCTTAGCGGCATTGCATTGTATTGGGCAGAGCATGTCACCTACCGTCATATGAACGTATGGCCATGTCATCACTGTTTCTCAAAAAAATATTTTTAATTCAATAGCAAAGAATGTTCACTAAATAAGTAAAGTACTCCAAAGTGTGGATTGCACGTTTTTTAGTCAAAGTCTCATAACAATCAAATATCAAATATTTTTTTTCGGTATCGATTTTTTTTAAATATTTTTACGATAGACTAAAAATATGTTTATAGCTTACATAATAATTTATACGCCTAGATATACTGCTACAGCTTTGAAGACGTCGAAAAAAGTAGCGGTGAACATTTAACTCCTATTTTCATTAATTAACGCGACTAAAACAAAGTGACATGCGTATTGCGAGTGTAAGACGTAGCTTGTCAAGCACACTAAAGTCTGTTTATAAATCAGGCCTGTTATGATGCGTTGCATTAGAAAACGTGCTCTGAAAAGGTCACGAAACGGGTTAGCTAAAATTGTAACTTCTACGCAAATTCAAAGAAAATATTAAACTTTTATATGGTTTGTAGATAATTAAAATTAATTTTAATAGGTGCTTAATATAATTTGACGACCTGTATAGCCGAGTGGTTAGCGATCCTACCTACTAAGCAAGAGGTCCCGGGTTCGAATCCCGGTAGGTGCAAACATTTGTATGATGAATATGGATGTTTGTTTCCGAGTCATGGATGTTTAAATGTATTTATGTATGTTTATAATATGTATTTATGTATGTTTAAGTAAATATATTGTATTAAATATATCGTTGTCTTCCAACACAGGCTATATATTATGCTTAATTTGGGGCAAGATAATTTGTGTAAAAAGTGTGTCAATAAAAAAAAAATAATGAGATTGAATAAATATTAATTAAAGCTAGGCTTAATATTGTAAAACATAAAACTCAAGCCGGTGTAATAATTTGTATGTGAATATACAATGTATTATCAGAACAAGAACCTACGCAAAGTTGACCTTATTTCAAGAAGAAAGCAAGGAAAGTGGACTTGATATGTGAATTATCGAGTGTTCGTCCCTAAAAATAAACCCAAAATCAGTCTCAAAGGAAGTTCATGCATAACTTTAAGATCGGCCGTGTATCGCGACCCGCGGCGCTAAGGGATCCTCTCTTCCGAATCGTTAGAGCGAATAATGTTGCCAACTATTTATTTAAACCCCAATGTGAATTTGAAAGTAGATCGAATGGCAACACTGAACGCCTTTGAGACGTGTTTTGTTTTCAATGTTTGTGAACTGCACGAGTTGACATAATTTACAATTTATTATTACTTTCTTGTATATTTTACAAACTTTTATAAAACTGCCATATTAATAATTATTTCCTGGTCATGGAACATTTGAATGTCGATAGTTTAGATCATTTACACGTCTAGATAGACTGTGACAGCTGTGAAAAGGTAAAAAAGAGAGGTTGTCAGTAAACCTCTATTTTGAGTATTGCGCGCACACTAAACTAACAAACCTGGCCTGTTTTCTTAATTGTCTAGAGCAAAAGGCTTTATCTAGACGTAACAAATTATCAAATTAATGGTGCCATCTGACAAAATGATGAATGATGTTGAACACTGTGGAAAAGAAAGTTAAAATTTGAAAATTAAAAAAAAATATATATTCATGTTATATAATGATATATATACATATTCCGGGAAAAGAAGAGTCCTTGAAAGAATTCTACGTTCTCTATATGTCTGCCCTTATCTTATATAAGATCCACCTCTCACTGCGATGTATCCTGGTCCTATTGTCTTCCTATTCAGTTGTCAGTCTAACTGGCCACGTGTCACTTAACAGACATGGATGGCTCAATACACTGACAACATTATAATCTAGTATCATGGTCTACTGTAGAAATTAATGTTTCTGCGGTGTGTACAGGTTAGATAGCAATACAATGTTATATCATATTGAAAAGATTAACTATTAACTTCTTCGGTAACTTTTGACAAAACAAACGACTGTAAAAAATCTTCTAAAAATCATTTTTAACGCTACTAGCTAATGGCACATATTTTTTGCTGAATTAAACTTAACGATTCTTCTTGCTTGAAGAAAGATTATAGATTTACTAGATTTTAGGACTACATAAACGAGAGATCGTAAATTATTCCGTTGAGATAATCTACAATGATTTGTAAACGGTATCTGTGACAGTCCTAGTTCGGTAATTTATGAATGATAGTTCTCTTTGTTTAATAGTGTTGATGATAATACGAAATTTGTTGACACATAAAAACAAGTTAAGACAGTGACTAGAATTTAATCGAAATCAAACATGATGAAATAATGCTTAAAACTCTGATATAGAAATACTGCAACGGTTCCAATCCACAATTCTTCGAATGATCGCTAATGCTCCATGGGACATAAAACACGAACGTCTATATCGAGAATAAAATATGAAAACGCTTTGAATACAAGTAAATTATGCTTTTAATAAAGCCTTGGAATGTAAGCTTTATTTCTAACTTATATGTGATTATATCTCTATATCACTTAAGAGTATTTTACGTTTGAAGAACATTTTAATTGAACAAGCCCACAATCCACCTCCAAATAACATATTATTTAATACATATAGCAATATCATTTAGTATTCCGAGAACATTAATGAGTTTGAAGAGACATTTTAGACGCACTTTGTGAGGTGGACAGGTCACTAACAAATCTCATTTAAATAGAACCCATTAAATAAAATTAATTGGAATGAGCGTTATTTAACATGATTGTTTTAGAAAATGAATTTAGAACTACTTTTATTATTATGCATTTAAATTAAAATTCAAATATTTTTATTCAAAATAGAACATAAAACTTATAATTTAATTTATTGATTGAACGTCAAGAAACTGCCACCTTTTCGAAATAGTATGCCTCAGACCTGAGAAGAACGGCTGCAAGGAACCTAGCGGGCTTTTTTTTAATTTAGTTACAATGTATGATCTATTAAACAGTTTGTAATGATTATAAATTGTCGTTAAGATCGTTGTCGGCAGGTAAAGTGCCCATGAAGCCGGCAACGTTACCTCTCTGTACGGTCAAACTTATCATTTGACAGTGCCAGATCTTGGGCAACCTGTCAACTCAATGAGGCGTCTGTATCACTCTGTTGGTGATATTTTGTGCTAATGAACCCATCGTCTATACTCCAAAGGTAATATACGATGTATCCATCACCCAATGATGCATTCATCCTTCGCTTTAGACTTTCGTCAGTTCTTGTCGCTGCACCATTCGTGAATTACATGTGTTTTCAATATGAAAGGACGCTAGCCCATCCACACAAGTCACATCCCAGACCAACGTCACTCTATGACTCCAATACATTATAATAACAAAGAAATTACATTATAGGAAAGACACATTTACCTGCCTCTATGATAGTCTAATTAGATCTCATTTAGAATATGTATCACCAATCTGGAATCCGTTTTATGCAATCACAATAATAAATTAGAAATGATTAAAAAAAAATCTAAGAACCCTACATTACCGTATGCGTATACCCCGCTACTCTTACAATTAACTGTTAGTTAAATATAATACCCTATCCTTGAGCAACCTTCGACGGTAAATCGACGCAGTAACGCTTCATAAAATTTGTCATGGTGAGATTAAGTCATCTCTATTGTTATCTGAAATTAATTTCCGTGTACCATCTATAGCCACTAGATCACAAAACATATTCTACGTCTCTAAAACTAGGACCAATATTGGTAATCGTACGCCACTTCATAGAATATGTACGCTACATAATCTCACTTTGAATAATATTGATATGTTTTCGTGCTACCTTTTTACTTATAAAACTAATCTTAAAAAATATTAAGTTTTAATCTTATTATTTCTGTTTTCTATATTCTAGTTTTACAATTATATAGCTTAGTTTTACGAAGGTTTACTTATCTTTACTGCGAGTAACTTTTATTGTAAATTGTACGTGCATGCTTGCACCTAAGCAGATGTCGCTTTTATCTTTAACATCCATGTTCTCAGTGAGACGTTCCAAAGGAACAATTAAAATTATTGTAGTTACTTATAATTTCTATGTGTATTTAATCTTTTGTTTCTGTTTTTGTCTCTAAAGAAAATAAATAAATGTAGTCTATATCTATTAAATGTCTTCATTTTTGTTTCTATTTTGGTACAAACACCAAAATGTTATTGAGAATACTTATTTGATATTTATATTATTATAGTTCATTAAAGTTGGTATTTTTTTGTAAATAATGCTGATGTTATTCTATAGATGTATTTACATTGCTGAAGTAACACATTGTTTCGCGAGTACATTCAGTAAAATGCGGAACATTTTATCTCGGTTTGTTCGAATCGTAAGGAACAAACCGGATCAGCGTGTAGCATGTAAGGCTCAGCTGTTGAACGGTTTATACATCGTGGATATGTTTCAAATATATTACTTAGATTTTTACATCGTATGCATATTGTGCTAGCAAGGAAATTGGTTCGTTTGTTCGTATAGTGCAAATTATTTGAGTTAAATGTTTAACATTTGGTATATCATATTGTGTTCCGCAGTTGTCACTTTTCATTAGGTGATGCATTTTCCGTTTTTCCTGTCTGATATTAAAATGCTAAAATATCATAAAAATGTACTAGTACATAATATTTTTCCATATTATATTTAAGGGTGAAGTTGTGAATCCGGCTTAAATTGTATGAGATATAAAATATGTTAAAAATAATTGTAATAGAGTTTGTGTAATCTAAAAATAACTCCAGATTAATACTCTTAAATTTATATTCGTGATAATTTGAGAAATAAAAAATAGTAATTGTTTCAGTCTTTGTAGATTTTTCAAAAACAGCGCTCACCGGCGCCCCATCACCACCTCCCTCGGGATACCAACAGGATAATGTTCCGATACAGTTTGCAAGTTTCTCATTATATTTTATAAAGTAATTTTACGAAGCTCAAGAGGTCTGGTTACATAATATTTAAAATGTGATGGTTTTATTCACTTTTTGCCTTTTCCTAGTCAAAGCATATCATTTAATCAAATATGTTCCAGAGACCAGTGTGAATCCGGTCGACGGTCAATGTTAACTACAAAGTGGAAGATTTAGTGTTCAACTCGCGACCGCTCGCCCAGCAAGTTCCGCCATGACATATGAAAGGTAACCCACGGGCCACATGCCCAACACTTCGCCTCCAGTCGTATCGAATACCGCCAGCCGGGACGAGTAAAAACGCACTTATTAGACATCATTTAAATAAAACACTTTGTGTAAATGTAACTAAGTTTTTACATTACTTAAGTTACATTTTTATTATTATTTTAGGTAACCCGATGTTTCGTGACCCTATCAGAGCACGTTTTCAGACGGACTGCGGTTGACAGGAGTCGAGATATTATTAGTCATAGTTGCCATTATGAAGTTTAGCACCATTTGTTGCCACGGAGGTGGTATTTGCTGTAAACAAGTATTTGGCAAAATTTACTGACAGTGGCCTCTTCTGTTTTAGTAGGCGTTGTTTTAATTTAGAGATTATTGGATTGGTCTGGATAGAGGTGTTAAATACCGTGGCTCGTCTTTTATTTTGAAATTTGGGTGTTTTTTAATTTCAATGGTTTCACGTACCAGTCTAGTGAGAAATCTATTCTCTTTTACCAAAACATTTAGGCATTTGAGGCGGATGTAATGGTTTGGACGGTCTTTTATGTGTTCACATACGTCCAGGTTGGTACCGCAGCCTGAACTCCACACTGAAATCATTTACTTTTTGTTGTTTTTATCCCCAGCATATTGCGCGAAGTAAGTCGCCAATATGGCGCATCCTATCCATTTAAATGCATTTCTTAATACCAATAATTGTAACTGCGATTTGTTCGAAGATAATTGGATTGTTTTATTGTGTAGTTTTTGACTTTCCATGAGAAGAATGTTGCATATTAGTTTAATTTATCTTTATCTTTTTTCAATTTGGACCTACGGGTAAGAGGCTCAAGAGGGGAAGTGAAAAAGCAACTGCCAACGTCTGCTATAGCAAAGTAAACTTGTAGTATGTTTTGAGATAAGAGGTCCTAAGTCATACAACTTAGGATGGTACGTTTCGGGAAATTCTGAACCTGACACAATCATTGGAGCTATCAATAAATTATCATAATCACATATCAATAAAGTTTTAAAGGAATATTTAGTTAAACCTTTTGTAATAAGAGATTTTCATTAATTAAATTGAAGTATTAATAAACAAACATAAATACATATTCGTAAAGACAGACCGCAAGCTAAAGTTAGAATATAGTTTTCTGTTTGTTTGTCTCTTTAGCAACAAAATTTTGTCTGAAAACTGTTCTCGAGTTTAGCCAACGTCGAGTCTTGCTTAAGTGAGTTTATTTTTAAATTTTATCTACACGAGCTTTTAGTCTTTTGACATTATTTTTTACAACTCTAAGAGCTTTTAAAGAGTTGTTTAAACTTTGTGTGTTAATATTGAAATATGCAGCGCAATCCCTCGCAGTGTTTATTGCATTTTTTATATCTTACCTTGCTTTCAATTTGTTTTGTACTATACGTTAGTTATACCTATTTATTATTACTAAATAAAATTGGTATCATTGACACGTGGGGTACGTAGTCTAGTTATGTACGCTGATTAAGATATCCAATATAATAATTATAGTGGTGTGTAATTCAATTAAATTGGAATAATAATAAGTCAATGAAGTTAATCTACAGGAAATTTGCCGCTTTTACTATAGCAGCTATTTGAGAGCCAAACGGTTTTGCTCGTAGCGATAGCGTAGCCAACCGTTCTGATCGAATTACCCTAGTGGATTAGACACGGGAAAGGCGCTGTGGGACGCGCCTCACATTGACATTCTGGCTTCTTCTCATGTCCAGTTGGTGTTAGATATGCTACATCGACTACCAAAGGCAGCAAACGTGACAAATATGTCAGTCTTATTTGGTCTTATACAGATACTGGAAATGTCAGCTATTTCGGCCGAGGGAACAGCCTAGTTATCAATAGTGGATATGCGGTCATATATATTTCATTTAAATTTTTGGTGAGCAGGATAGGTCTTTCTGGTAATTCCAAGGTAGGTTCAAAAGCGTATTGCTAAGAGGTTTGACAACATCAATTGAAACTAAATTAAATATATTTATTTCTATTCACCGATTATCTTCTTTGTCCAACAGCTACAGATTCGACAAGTTAGTCTTTTTCTTTGCTAGCAATTTGCTATTATTGTAATATCTTGGTGTTTAGTACCTATATCTAAATATAAAATCACGAATAAATTAATTCTATTTATAATTAAAATTTGTCACAAAACTAGTATCTAATATTTTATGTTGATATGTTTACTATTGTATTTAGATAATTTCCTCATCAAATCCCCACTGATTGGAAATCATATTACGGACTGTTTTAATCATAGTATGAAGTCGAATATTCATCGATTTTGGATTTCTATTATCGAAATGTTCTTGTTAATATCATTCGGAATTGGAGTATCAAATGCGTTTTGTATATTCATGCTAACAACCGACAGTTATTGCACTCATCCCCAATGATTGTCAATCAGGAATCACCCGAAGTCACAAACTAAATACCTGACCATTTCACACTGCTCAGATTCACGTGCTAATAACAAACTTATCGACATATTTCCAATGTGGTGATTAGAATAGAATATATTATTGAATATTTTTAGATTCACGTTGAAATCGTGTTAATGATATTATTTGATTGTCTACTGATTCATATAAAAAAGGGACTGTCTAATCCACAGTAATGTTACAAGACCATGTCACATGATATATTTTGAGGAGACTTGAGAGAGAAATATTTTGACGAAGGAAGTCTGTTTAGTGATTTGGAACACAGTCTTTAAGCGAATTAACATTCACAAAGAGTGATATGGCTAAAGAAAGTATGTATGAAAGTCCTAATTCATTATAATATTTACCAGACTGCGTAACGCAAAGGAGGTTACTGTTTCATGGTCTATATATATATTGTGCCTTTTTATCTTTTTGGGGGAACTTTCTGCGCACTGGAGACCAAAGAAAAGACCTGGCGTGGGCTTGTGATGAATCTTGCGACAATTGAGTTATATTTATCTTGCTAAAAGCTTGATGATTTTACATAATTCTATTTCTAAGTAATACTGGTAATGTTTACTGCTGCCAGTAACAATACATTGAATTCGTATGTAGAACGAAGTTGTTACTGTTTTAAATTAGGCAAGCACAATGAAGAAATGAGTTTTCAAACCTGATTCGCGGATTCTTCAACCAAAACAATTAAATTTTATGTATGCAATCAATCGGAAACATCAATAGATGTTTCCAATTGATAAGGACTGTCAAATCGGAGAAGTCGAGTAGTCTCAAAGATATTAGATTACATCGCTTAGAGCTTTACAATATATTATACTGGTTAGACTTATCTTTTACTCGCACCAAGACTTTATATGAATTTAGCGGTACAGTTCAAAGAGTGTGATGCAGAATTAACGGACACATTTTCTAAGCAGGCATTGGCCCTGGCTTCATGCACTCTCGTTTGTGATGATTCCCATAGTGTATTTTTCAAGCAACTTTATTTTATTTTATAATTATTCTTAAACTAATAAACTAACGCTACATTGATAACGAATTTTCCGAAATCATATGTACGTGTAAGAAAACATCACTAGGAAACCCACACCTGGGCTTGCCATAACTTTTAAAACCAGGGCGTTTTCAAGAAAAATAGGCCCACAGTGGCCTACCAAACTACATGAAACAACAAGTCCTTACAAAATCGTAAAGGTTAAACGAAACATTATGCAATCCTATTCGATTAAGAAACTAAATTAAAGTGAGAGCTGGCAAAGTGAATCGGAGTGAGTCAGTGAAGCGGTAAATGCGAGGGTATATGTTCAGCTCCTGAATACAAATGCGGGGAATCACCGCCTACGATCTACATGACACACCTGGAGCATTGATTCATTGAATATTTCTAAACACGTTTCTTGTTAAGTCCTTTACGTGTGTTGACGGCGTGTTTATAACTGATTTGTAACTACCTTTTGTGGGCCTTGAATATGTGACTGTCAAACGTGGCTTTGTACTTGCATTTTTAGCTTTTTGTGAGATACGAGCAGTTACGAGCAGGACATTGATAAATGATACTAATCAAGATTCTTGATTAAACCCAAATGTGTTCGTCGTTTTGACACATAACTCATTACTTAACTATCTGCTAATATTTTTTCAAGTGGTGGAAATTAATTTGGCAAGTGCAGATTGAGTGTTTTGTCCGCCTGAGTAAAATTTAAATAAGAATTTAAACATGGGACTTATGAGGAAGCTCATCGTCGCTCGAGGGCGATGTTGGGGGTTTCCCTGCGAGATCGAATCAGAAATAAGGAGATCTGCAAGAGAACCAAAGTCACCGACATACCTCGTATGACTGCGAAACTGAAGTGATAGTGGGCAGGCCACATAGCCGTTGGATCCGTAAAGTCCTCGAATGGAGGGCACGTACTGGAAGACGCAGAGTTGGTATGCTCCCCACTAGATGGAGAGGTCAAGATCGCTGGAACAGGTTGGATGAGGGCAGCGCAGGACCGATCGTAGTTTGAGATCATTGGGGGAGGCCTTTGTCCAGCAGTGGCCGTCTTCCGGCTGATGATGATGTTGAATGATGTAGAATTTTATAGGCAGCGTATTTGTAATGACGTAATAGGGCAAGTTCAACTTCTGTCGAGTGAACCTGCGTTGATAAATCGATATGTGTCTATGACCAGACAACAGAAGTTATATCTTCATCAAGTACAAAATACTACTATTTTTGTTTACAAATTTGTCATGCTGACTGTACACGAACGAGTTCATCTAATGGGCTCACTCTAGTTGTATGTACGAGCAACATATTTCTCGAAGGATATTGAATTACGTTAAAGATGTAACAAAGTATTGGGTCAATAAAGGTGTGTTGGCGTGGCAAGAGAGATGGGTGTTTGGAACTTCCGACAGACTCGTATAAAGTTAATAATAATTTTGGAAGCAGCAAAGTACATAAGAAGTTTTTATAGAGCGTCTTCGAGGGCAACATAATTACGGTAAGTTGATATATAGCTCTCTATTAGGTTATGTGTACTACATTATCTTGTTTGAGGAATATTGTAACAGGTATTGCCGTAGTAATACAACATTGTAGTAAATTTTAAAGAAAAAATTGAAATAACCAAAGAAATTGTTTGAAAGTAACGACAACAACGACTTTGAACAGATTCAGATCGAAGAGGTATTTAAGAAGATTAAACTGAGAATAGGGTTTGAGTCTTGGACCTCCCACCTAATGTGATGGAATAGTCGTGCTAAGGTATATCCGCTTTATTTATATCTACTAGAAAAAATATTATTAAAAATAAAAGTTAAAATTGAACACTAAGTTACTAAAAATGAATTGAGACACTGGAATGAACTACACGTCTTATACAAGTATCTATTATAAGTAACTTTTTTTATAGTAGAGCTGAGGACAAGCTAAGCGGCTTAGTAGAATGTACCCAATTTCTTTAAAGCAACCCACTTCGAATCGAAGATACCGAATAAGGAAGCTCATTCCAAAGTTTGATTGTACGCAGAAGAAAGTTCCTTGAAAATTGCTCTGCGGAGGAACTTCACCTAGTGAGGATGAAATCTTAATTTGTTTCGATGATACATTTTAATACAAATGAAATGTTAATGTAAATAGGATCAGTCCAGGACTTTGCGTAGACTTAAGAGAGAAAATGATTGATCATAAATCATAAATATAATTGGCAGGATTCTGGCAAAGAAATGAAATGTAAGTAAAAAAAATATGACTTAAACAAAATTAGAAACAAGCTTATGCTATGTCCCGACGAAATTAAAAACATATTCGAAAAACATTCGCGCGAACTCCGCAACCAAACTGAATAATCATTTCATAGAATCAGACTCACGTACGAATCTCGAAAAGTTGTGATGTAAAAAGTTCCTTTTACTCGCCGCGAGGGAAACTTGCTCGAATTACATATTATGTGTCTGCTCACATATACTCCAGTGAATATTGTTGATGATGTATGCTTTGTGAATCAATTCTTATTACTTCTGTTACAGCTTCGTATTTTTTGACAGCAACTTTTTTCTGGCATATGTCTATAGCTTCTTTTACAAGTTCTAGTAAGGGAGGCTTCTTTGCACATTATGGGTACCATTTTAGATAGTAATATCAGCGGGCAAATGAGACTTAATATCGTATGTCTCAAGGGTCATAAGTGGAATTGTAATGCCGCTCAGAATTTTTAGGTTTTTCAAGAAGCCTGAGCAGCACTGCATTATAATGGGCCGGGCGTATTAATTTACCAACAGCTGAAAATCGTACTCGTCTCGTCTCTGATTCCTATAAAAAAATAGGTTAGGTTAGATTACTGGGCTCCAATTTTTCCGCACTTAGAGGTTTTAAATGGTCGATTGAGCGTGAAATGTTGACTTTATAACTTCAGGTTATGTTTGTTTGTCGAGTTCAAGTCCTTTACAAGGACTTGTTGTTTTTTAAGTTGACTACGTCAGCCCAGTGACAGTTGGTTATTTTAGTTTTTAAATTAATCATCATCGCATCAATCTATATAGATGTTTTCTTTGAGAGCGAATAAATATGTGAATTTAAAAATCAAAAGGAGATAAATCTACAATAACTAGTAGAGACTAGCAGGACGTTCAGCTGATGGTAATTAATACGCCCTGGCCTTTAAAATGCAATGCCGCTCAGGATTCTTGAAAAATTCTGAACGGCACTTCAATTGCGCTCGCCACCTTAAGACATAAGATGTTAAGTCTCATTTGCCCAGTAATTACACTAGCTACGACACCCTTCAGACTGAAACATAATAATGTTTACACATTACTGCTTCACGGCAGAAATAGGCGCCGATGTGGTACCTATAATCTAGCCGGCATTCTATGCAAAGAAGCCTTCCCACTGGTAATGCATGAGAGCTTCAATATGTTTAATGGGTTTCGATTGAAATTAAAGAAAGGTCTAAATGTATGTAGTAAGTAGAACGGCATATAGTATACAATGGAATATTTACAACTAAAATAAGTCCAACAACAAAAAAACAAGTATCTGCAGAGCTCCCTATCGCTCACCTCTTTCCGAAGGGATCCGAAACTTTTGCCAATTAAGCAACCCCTTGATAACGTTAAAACTTTATCCGACTTTTGTTCAACTAATTGTGAATTGTGACATATCTTAAATATTTTACAATTCTTATTACTTTTGTGTCGCGTTCGCTGTTTTATGTAAGAAATGGTTTGTTTAAATTAATTATTACATCACAAGTATTTGTGTCAAGAAGCTTTACAAAAAGCTGTTTTGTGAGATAGAGGCTCCGGATGTGTATAGGACTTAATGCGAATAATTTACTTTATAATTACTTGTCAGACTATTTAAATTATTTAATTTCAATATTTTTAATGAAATAGATATTAATTTATGTGAATTTGTTAGGGCAGTGCAGTTTATCGCTTACCGTAATACTATTAGTTTTGGGTTTTAATTTATAACTCTGTTTCCCATTCAAGTTTATTTTCTCCAACAAATATTTAGGAATTTAAGAAATTTGCTTCTTATTTCCAAAATATTAGTTGCATTTTTAGTATTGTATTCTCTTTTCTAAAGATATTCAGAAGTTGGCTTATTACTCCGTACACAAAATCAATGAAAGTATTCTCACACATATTCATCATACAATTATCAGTCATTACAGCGGACAATTATATCCTAATATCTGCCGTTTATTTTTGTCATAATATGTGACAAAAAGACCTTTGAAATATGCACAGATTGAAACGATTCGGAAAATTGCTTTTACAATGAACATATAGTTAATGAGGATGAATAAAATTGTTGTGATAATGTTTCTGGACATATGTTTCATGGTATTGATCTATCAAGGTTTTCATTTACACTGTAATACGAGCCACATTAAGGTAAAAGTAAAATGGTCTTCACTTAAGTGAACTAGCCTTAGTAATGAATAGTCAACTGGTTCTTATATCCCTGTATTATTTAAAACAAATCTCATCGGCAGGATTATGTAAGATATTCATTTTGCTCGAGCTTTATTGGCTCGTAGATTATAAAGCAGATTTTATTATTGATTGATACTAATAATTGTGATCATAGTTTCACCAGAATTTTACTTGATGTATAAATATATTTTTTCAGCAATTAGTATTTGGAAAATTAATAAAGTAGTATAAAGTAATATTAATCAATTAAGTACCTTGTAAGAAAGATGACAAGCTAGCTGAGTATACTTTTATCTTACACTAAATTTAGGAAATACGAAAGGAGATATGAAATTTCTTGGATCCCTCAACAAGCATCAAAATGTCTTGAGCTTCTTCATAAGTCGATAAAACGTGTGAGCTGCTACGTGGAAACGTCATAGTACTGTTTTAGCTCTTTAAAGTTTCTTTTTTTTCACAGACTGTGGGTCAGTATTTAAACGTATGGAAATATTCCGCTAAATCCACACGTCATGAAATTCTATGACCTACAATTTGTTACACGAAAGAAATTTTGCCTCTTTCTTTTTTATCCAGTCTTCGTGTATGTTTGGTAACATCTTATTTGTAGTGAACCTTATTGCAGTTAGTATAGTTAATTTTTTATATTGAAATAAATTAGACACTAAACTTTTTGTTTTTAAAAATCTGTATTTAAAACTTATCCGAAATTTTAAATAAAAGTGCTGATATTTAGTTAGTTCAAGTTATGGCTTATTAGTTAAATGATGACAGAAAACGAAATCCAAGTTAACTATATATCTATAGAATTAAAACTAAAATAGATTTCCTAAAGTCTAATCTATTTATGGATAACATTTTAAGTTATTAGATATAATTACCAATTTAGGTGCGCGTAGCACAGATGTCAGTTTACAACAATTATGTATTCATATTGTTACAATAGAAATAGGTCAAACATTCGCTTTTAGTGTCACATCTAGTTCCACAATATCCATTGTCTACTAATCCATTAGGGGACTCTTTTGGACACACGAATTTTCATGATCGGTAATTGATTGCATTTTAATGATAATAGTCATTGTTTTACATGAAGAATTACTTTCTAAATATATTATAATAATATAGAACACAATGATTGATTGATTGAGCTCAAAATAAATTAGCTTGCTATTTCAATAACTGTTTCATAATCTTATTTTGTTTATAAACGTAATAATGAGTAAGACTTATTAGAATTACTGCAATAATGCCAAGTACAAATGAGAAATTTCCCACTCTGTTAAAATATTTTTGATTCACTAAATTAGTAGAGAACTTCACCAGTGGGTGGCTCCTTTGCACAGGATGCCGGTTAGATTATGGGCACCACAACGGCGCCTATTTCTGCCGAGAAGCAGTAATGTGTAAGCATTACTGTGTTTCGGTCTGAAGGGCGTCGTAGCGAGTGAAATTACTGGGCAAATGAGACTTAACATCTTATGTCTCAAGGTGACGAGCGCAATTGTAGTGCCGCTCAGAATTTTTGAGCTTTTCAAGAATCCTGAGCGGCACTGCATTGTAAAGGGCAGAGCGTATCAATTACCATCAGCTGAACATCCTGCTCGTCTCGTCCCTTATTATCATAAAAAAAAGAACTGCTAATTCTGAAACGATTATATGTTTGATTATGTATCAAAGATTAAATTGTAAATTATTTTCTACTCGACGCAATCATTATTTTGGTGCCTCTACATAATACATATTTAGTACGATTCCCCAGGACTACTCTTCTGTGACAATAACGACCTATAGTACTCACAAGGACTCATAGTAATCTATTTATACCACAGAAGTCTCACGAGCCTGTTTGTGTTTAAATGAAATACATCCTGTATCTTAAGAAGCGTATCCAGCTGACATAAGTCGTCAACATATCCGTCGGTCACTAATCCATTAGCGGTGAGGCTCTCACAATAAAGCGAAACCTTCCAAGAGTTGCCTTTGTCCTTGCATGAAATGATTTGATGCTATAAAAGTGACTTTAATCAAAATAATTTATCCATTGGCGTAATAAAATGTACATATTAGAGAAGACGTCTCACCTTCACAGTTTTTTTTCAGCTGTAGTCAACTCACTTAGTCTTTGATAAGGGTTTGTAATAATAACACGTTTTTTTTATGAACGATGCGGGATTCGAACCCACGACCTCCGGCGTTCCGTGCCGGTGCTCTAACCAACTGAGCTAACCGTTCGAGTACCGAGTTATCACTTTAAAAACATAACATATTGTTTAGGTTTGCAAGAGCGACATCGCAAGTCAATTTCCTAATATGCAAACATTGGGGTAGAGAAGATTATCAACTGTAAAGTACATCCTGTAGATGAAGCCACAACCTGAGTGTTGAATAAAGCAAACAGAATTTTATAACGAGGCGGTACTCGAACGGCTAGCTCAGTTGGTTAGAGCACCGGCACGGAACGCCGTTGGTCGTGGGTTTGAATCCCGCATCGTTCATTATAATGTATCTTATCAATTATAATGTATCTTATGAAGCCTACTAGAATTTGTTACAAGCAATCCCGTATTTATAGTGATATAATAATGAAAATCACTATTGTATGGTAATTGGAAACACACCTTAACTGAGTTCTACTATTGAAGTTTTCGTTAAAGAGAAAGCTTGATAATACTTATAAAAAACAATCAAGTGTAAGGGAGGCTCGTATACGTAAGTCGCACAAGATAAACTATTTATGAACTTAAATAGTATTATGTTCTGTTTAAATACTTCTATGAAACATTTGTCTCTAGCCGTTGGAAATAACGATCATATTTGTTTGTGAAGAATGCAATAATAATACACAATCTGTCTAAATTTATAGCTTATAAGATATAGCCAACGACATAGACAGACAGTAATAGGTTTCCTGTTGGTTATCCTCCTTCAACCTTCAAAAATAAAATCAATATCGTGTCATTTACTTTACGATGAATTTAAAGAAATATTTTTTATGATAGCTTGAGAAATACTGAAGTATGTAAATGCTGGTGTTATTATAACCACACAAGATATTTCATAATTAATACAGGCGCAGTGCGATCACAATGTCGTTGGTCTTTTACTCGTTCCGTGACTTAATCCCTTAAAAAAAATGCTACGTCTTTTTAAATGTCACCGTGAATTTTTATAAATTTATTTACTTAAATCGAATCTTTGTTCTTCAGTAAATACTGAGACAGTGAAAGGTAATCCGGAATTAAAAATGTCAGCAGTTATTCGATGAACTGATGAACTACATAAATCTTATAGCTCCGCTTTGGATAAACAGATCTTACAATTCTTATGTATATTTTACAGATTCGTTAAAAAAATGACATAATTTTCACCGTCAATAAATTTGCTCTTAATAAAAACAGAAACAATATGTTTCAGGGAAAATGGCTGAGAGTGAACCGAGTCCTCATTAGCTTCTAATTACGGCCTTGCCGCCGTCCGACGGATATTCAAATTTATATTTTGTACTCTTATAACCAACGGCTAAACGTACAAACTAATTTCATGTTTAACACATGGTATGAATGGATAAAATTGTATGCGCATATTTTAAATAAGAAATGGTGAGCAATGTTGTACGAAATACTTGTATCTTGAAGAACAAGAGACTATGAAAAATAAAAATCAGATTTTAATCAGTAGTATCCATAATTTTATAATTTTAATTCATGTTCTATTTTTCCTCAAAAAATCATGGCATTGAAACTAGCTTCAGTTGCAAGATTCGTCAAAAAAGGCTCTTCCAAATGAATAAAACAGAAGAAAGAGTAGAAAATAAGTAGCAACAAAAGCTTTTGAAGTTGAAAGTATTAAGTCAAGGCGCCGAGTAACTTGTCCAAAAGTAAAAACCACCTTGAGAGTTGCAAGAAAACGAACTTTAGACCCACGAGTTAGAAGCAGTGGACAAAAATTTTGCAGATATAATTCAATATTACTTCAATATTTAAATGAGTTTCTTATGAAGTTTTAAATTTAGCTACGCTACATACGTATAGGGGTGCTCACATTTATACACACATGCGATGAGTCAAAAAACCGTTACTTTATAAACAGATCGGACCCTCTCTGTTGCCAGGCTATAGGCTGTTCAATGATGTTAATATGAACTGCTTAATTCTCAAATATATTCTGCTACATCAGTAGAGAGTAACGAAAGCGATAGGATTTCTTATTGACGTTCTACTAGAAACCATTTTCTATCATTCGCAAACAAATGCACGATTTTAGTTTGACATTTCAATCCATTGTCCGATTTTATATTATGGAAGACCACAAACAAGTTTACGCATAACCCGACGGAAAACTGTCACCTACACTTACACTTTCTTTCCATGAATCACAGGATCGTTGCCAGCCATTAAGTGAAGATACGATGGAAATATCACCCAAGATAGTTCGTCCCGTAGTTTTGTAGCACGTGGAAGTTCGTTGAAAACCTCACTGTGAAGGATTGTCACACATCCAAATAGTGATAATGATATTAAAGATCTAACAGCTCCTTGGAACACTCCTTTCAAAATTTCAAGAAGCGATCGATGGATCTTTAAAGTGATCTTTTTTCTCAAACCTATCTATGACAGGACAGAATGGTAATTGTATGAATGTGACGGATAGGCGTTTTCTATATAAATGTGGAAATTATTTATTTAATATGTAAAAACTATTTATTATTAAAATGGAAAAACAAAGACTCAGGATCGATCTAATAAAATTTGGATTCAAAAAGATCTGTAAGTATAATTGATCGAATATTCAAAACTGCCGTAAATAATTGACATATTTAACATGTATAGGTAAATACAGATGCCTAAGTAATTTTGTTAGTGTACCTTAATTATTCAAACGAGGCTTTCAAGCCTAAATATCTTAATAACGTTTCATGATAATATAATTCCTAAAGTATGACAAATACAGTACAAAAATGTTAAAAGTAAATAAAGAATCCTCTTGCAACAAATTTGTAATGGTTATTGTTTCGTTTTATGATAACGATTCCAATTGAATGTTCGGCGTGCGCTCGTGCAACTTCGGTAAAGATCGGCTGCCACACTGATGTTTTCTTTTATTGTTGTCAGTTGTTTCTAATGGCCACTGATTGTCCTTCTTTACATAGTTGAAACAGAGATTTGAAACGATTCGAATGATGAGCTCCAAACGAAGAAAAAAAATACAATTTGTTCCAGGAGTTGTATTTATTTTTTGTAAGAAAACAAAAAATGTATGATAATTATAATATGATTTAATATTAATTATAATTATTTATTTATAA
The DNA here is from genome assembly GCF_905404315.1 of Leptidea sinapis. NCBI lineage: Eukaryota > Metazoa > Arthropoda > Insecta > Lepidoptera > Pieridae > Leptidea > Leptidea sinapis. The sequence continues at coordinate 6,730,833 of NC_066280.1, forward strand.
TTCTATTTTATAACTCTATAAATTTACAACATGTACATGAAAAAAAAAATAACAATGGGAAAACTACAACAGCTGTTTACTCCAAATATCACGAGGGGCTGCTGAAAACAGGGTTGTGTTGGTGTCTTCTGCACTGACCAACAATATATTGAGTCAGCTCCTTTTAGCAGGGAATCACGCGCCGCACAGTTATTTAATATTTTATTTCTGTTTATATTTTAATAAGTTTTGTTACATTTAATTTAATTAATTTTTTTATTACTTTAAGATTTATACTGTTAATTGAAGGTGCGTGTTTTACTGTTCATAAAGTGTTTCTATTCTATTCTATCTCCCTAATAATAGGTGAACTTTTAAATATCGGTTGTATTATATATTATATTATCTTATCAGCGGTCATAACCACATTAGGAATTAAACGAAAAAAAATGTACAACCTACACAGTAATGTACCTATTTAGTTTAAGTTTGTAAAAAGGGCATCTTTACACCACTAAACGTTAAACACTTAAGGTTCAAATGTGAAAACTTATAAGAATCCTCTTTCTTAAGAATTAATTTTAAACGAAAAGGTAGTACAAAGACTGTTTTGTCTGCAATATTCATAGATTTAATATCTTTTTGTATGAAAAATGCTACCGGGTATTTAAATTATATCTAGATTGAACTAGATAATAAAACAAGTATATAAGCACTTCATTTAAAAGTCCCACAATAAAGCCCCATCCATCGCTTCGTTAAGAGCTCAAAGCCTCCCAATCATTATCTGGCTTAAACCGTAACACAGCAACAACATAATGAATTAGAAAATATTTACTACGGCTCTGCGCCTACATCTCCCCTCCTTAATTATCCGTCAAACGCTTATATTTTTAATTTATTCTCAACAATATTTCGGGTGTAAGAATTGAGATGAAATAAAAATTAGACCCTCTAATAATCTCTCGGTCCTAAATAACAATTTACGAAACAGTAATTAAATTATAATACTGCGGGGAAATGCCAAAGGTTTTTAGTACTCATGAGGATGACTTGGAATAAAACGTCCGCATCCGTGCCGTTTGAAAGGAGCTGTCATACAAGTACTGTCAGTAGACCATCGCGAGCGTGAATGGGACGGCGAACATTAAAATATTCCGCGCGTTCGCTCGCCGCGCCATGCGTGAGACTCAACCGAGCGAATTCTAAAACTGACTTTTGTTTATAAAAGCATCTCTTTCATTTGTATTTCCGTGGCGTCATGCTTTCGTAAATCGTGGAAGCCATTAAAAATAATGAAGCGAAATTTTTACATGTGAATTTCGGTGTACTTTGTTATTTTATTGTAGCGATAATGTGAGATGAAAATGACCGTTTTGTGCCCGAGGCGTCTGGTAACATGCCGGTTAACTCATTGTTTCGGATGAACCTACATGTGTCATTTTGACTTCCCCTTTATTGTTTGCACTGAAAAGATTTAAATGGCTTCATTATAATGTTGTGTCGTTCTGTGGACTCTCTGTCACAGCGAATTGTGTCTACTTTTGTTTGTCCATCTATTTTATGATTTATGAAGGTGATTTATTGCTTTGCTAAATTTGTTCAAATGTTTCTGCGATGCAAATATTGTCCCTGTCACTATTTTCTCTGTTTAAAAAAAAGGGGGAATCTTCTTTTGCTTAATTCAAATAATGTGACGGTTTCAAAATTAACAAATTGCAGAAGAAATTCGTTCAAAAAAAAGAAAGATGAACTTCTCATTTTAATTATACATGAGCGTTAAAATTGTTTATTTATCTCAAAATAATACTTTTCATATCCAAAGCACTTATTAAACAAAAATTGTCCAAGTTTCAAGTGTACTTGTACCCGGAGGAATTTAAAATTTCCAACACTCAACTACACAAAGCCTAATAAAATTGTATTGTGTTTTGACAATAAGACATTCTTTTCTTCTTAAGCGTGAAAGTTTAGTCATAAGCGCCTTAAACGCCAGTTCCTCTCCTATCTTCAATACATCTGAGTTTCAAACAGTTCCATTCGATAAACCATTCAAAGTTTTGTATTATTCGAAGTACGAACAAAATTAGAATCCCTTATAGCTTCATTGAAATTGTGACTTTGTATTTTGAGTTTCTCTACGTGTTTGCGGATTGATAAGTTTGCTGTCGAATGAAATATTACGATTCTAATTTCTAAAGAGATCCAAATATAATCGTACACGGTAAATAATGAAATGAAATATATTTACGAGATTTTGGAAGGGAGAAAATCTTGTAGCACAATACAAATTTACAGTCCAAATAAATCATGATAGGTAAACACCTAAGGTCCAGTGTTTTCATCAAATACTAAAACCCTTTTAAAATCAGAGCAAATTTTCATATGCTAATACTAAGTTAGTGAGCCTAAAATACAGCTATAAATATAACCTGTTTTTTTGTATTATCATCAATGCAGCTTGAAAAAAACAATAATTACTTATATATATAGCTGTTATAATAGAGCATACAGTCATATTGACATAGATCATTGATTTGTGATAATTTAAATAATTATTGTTTTTTTTTAACCCCATTCTTATATTTTTTTTTCTGAATACTTAACTCATTTGTAACTAATTCATTATAGTATAGTCGTGTATAGTATTGTGTAACTTATATAGCTTGTAATTAGTTGTTAATTTGTATTACTTTTGTTTTGTGGTTTTTATCTTACCGTTGCTTACCTTTTAACAAAAAGTGTCGTATAAATAGTTGGAAACTTCACTGGTGAAAGTGTAAGTTTTAAGATTTGTTAATATTTAAGTATCATAATACTGTTTGTTTCCTATACATGAATAAATAAATTATTTCTACGTCGTTGAGAAATATTTTAAGTATTTTTAATACATTATTTTCAGCAAAGTATTAACAAATTATTCAAAATTATATTTTTTGCGTTGATTTACGTGAAATATAAAGATGCTAATGATTATAACAAAATAATTTTATCTCCATATCAATTATAAAAAGTTTTGGCAATTTTGTTTCAAAAGCGTAACGACTCACATTTTTTATTATATTCAAATACTGATACTAAAGACGATTAAAATCTCTCGTTAGGTTTATTATTTAATTTTGATTCATTTTTCAAATTCCTGTGACATGTCAAATGCGTGACTTCAAAGAGATTTAATTTTTTTTAGAATTTTTCATACTCACTTAAGTTTTTTTTTTATTCATAACGTTTTCATTTTAAAATTTTTTGAATGGGTTTTATGGTTTTTAGGCTTATTACGATTTTTATACTTATAACAAAAAAACTTATAAAGTACCTTTTACCTAGTCTAATAAATTTCTTAAAAAAAAGCAACTCTGGTACTTCCCTTTCCGTTAAGATAACATTCTAATCTGGTGCGAGAAAAATAAATCTTTAATTACATTTGTGTGTGAGTTTCAATAATTGAAAAATTTTGTGAGACATAGAGAGCTTGCAAAAAAGAGTATGTACCATGTCACATACTCTCACCAGAGTTTTTCTCGCACCAGATTAGAATGTTATCTTAACGGAAAGGGAAGTACCAGAGTTGCTTTTTTTTAAGAAATTTATTAGACTAGGAAAAAGGTACTTTATAAGTTTCTTTGTTATAACTATAAAAATCGTAATAAGCCTAAAAACCATAAAACCCATTCAAACAAATTTTTAAAATGAAAACGTTATGAATAAAAAAAGAACTTAAGTGAGTATGAAAAATTAAAAAAAAATCTCTTTGAAGTCACGCATTTGACATGTCACAGGAATTTGAAAATGCATACTACAAATATATATATACACATACAAAAATACATACTCTTTTTTGCAAGCTCTTTATATCTCACAAAATTTTTCAATTATTGAAACTCACACACAAATGTAAGTTACATACTCTTTTTTGCAAGCTCTTTATGTCTCACAAAATTTTTCAATTATTGAAACTCACACACAAATGTAATTAAAGATTTATTTTTCTCGTCTAGATAACGCCTAGAAAATAATTTGATAAGTAATAATTATAGCTTATGAGTTTGTTTGTGAATGTTTCGGTATAGGTAATCATAAATCATTGCGAGCAGGTAAACAGATCGATTCGTGTTTGCTAAAACCCTCATTGGCTGCCGTGCCAAAAAGGTGTACAATACGTTAAAATAATGGAGGACATTTATTTGATTATTTTTAGAGACGTATAAGTGACTATCGGTTATTGTCCTTATGAGCTGAGTAATGTACAACGTCAATACTTGAAGATTGGTGTATTGAATACGATTTGTTGGTTGATTGAGTCAATACTACATCAGCATGGCTGCTAAGATTTTTTCCTTCTTGACATTATACTATATTCAATATCTTCATCTTCTTCGCGTGAACGCAACAAGCGAAGGTTGGCAGTCAGCTTTGTAAATTCAACTTTGATCTTCGCGAGGCGAAATAGTTCTACCGAACTCGCGATTCCTGTCCACTCTCGGTTGTTGCACAGCCAAGACTTTTTTCTGCGACCTACACCTCTTCTTCCAGCAATTTTTCCCATCATGATGAGTCGTAGGTGTTTTTACTTCTCGCGCACGTGCCTCAAATATACAACTTTCCTCATCTTGATGGTTTGCATGAGTTCGCGTTATTGATTGACGCGGCACAGAACTTCCACATTCGTAATCTTGTGAGTCCAACTAATGGCCAACATACGTCGATATGTCCACATTTCAAAAGCTTCTATACTTTTCCTGGGGTCTTCTTTAATAGTCTACGCCTACGTCATCCGCACAGAAGTATGGGCCAGATGTAACAGCGCAGTAAATGAGTGCGCAAGGAAATATTAAGGCCGTGGTTGCAAAGTACTTTTTTCATTTTGCTAAAGGTGCTTCGACCCACTTCATTTCTGGTCTTGATTTCCCGGTCGCTATTCCAGTTCTCATATTATATATATATATCTCATGAAAACTTGATTGTTTTTTACAAGTTTATATACTAGTTGCCAATAGGAAATAGAAAGTAGAAACCAGGGGCATGTTTAAAGTGCTAGTAGGCAGGAAAAAAAGCCCGGAAACATGGCTCGTGAGGCAATAAAAAATTAGGAAAGAAAAAATTTAATTTAATAATATATTGGCACTGTTATTATTGTTTTCCTGATATTTTCCCCAAACATCTCATCACGTCAGACGTAATCTACGTTTTAATAAATATGTAAAGGGCCCCTCAGCTGAATTATGTCCAAATAATACGGTGAATTCCCAGCATGATTTCGGCTCTGAACTGGAAAGGGATTAGTGGGATACGTGATCTCACTAACAATTTTTTGTCCTACTTAATTATTGTTGTGTCCCGATTTTATTATTATTCAAGTTTAATTTGATACTTAGGAACATATAGATCTTATATTTTAAATTGTTTGAGTGTAATATTATAAGAATGTTAAATCGGACAAGAAAAATGAATTTGAATAAAAACGCGGGAAAATAACGTAGCAGATATCAGTTGCGTTGCGTCACCTTGTTTGTAATGTGACTGTTTGCTACTAACCCACTCATATTTCCTTATTCTAGGTCCATTGCAAATGCTCTATAGGCTTTGAATTATCTACTAAGTGTTTTAATAAAAATTAAAGCCTGTTTCTTATGATTTGATTTATTAAGAAGCATGATTTTGAACTTCAAGAAATCGCAGTGGTCAATATGAAAGTAAATGGCCGTATCTTATGATTCGATTGACTCAGGTCTGTTTCTTTTGATGTGGTTTATTATGAAGCTTATAATGTTTGCAACATTATGGAACCATGGACTTCAGTGTGAAATTAAATAAGCATATCTTATGACTTTGTTAATTAAGATCTGTTTCCTTTTATTTGATTTATTAAGCTTGATTTATCAACTCCAAGGGATTACGGACGTCAATATTAAATTTAATGGCCCTATCTCATGATTCGGTTGACTTTGGTCCATATTCCGGTATTCTATTATTGTCTTTTTTACGCTCAGTAATAATGACAGTGAATAAATATTTGGGCGTGGATTATGTACTGTGACAGCTTCTGGAATTAAATGATTAAATTTGTAACCAAAAAAAAAAACCAGCACCTCTCGGATCCCGTTCAAGCGCTCTTACCAACTTAGCCAACTGTTCGAGTGACGCATGGATTGTATATCTTGGTATGTCTTGTTCAACTCTCAGGCAGTGGCTTTATCTACAGGATCTACTTAACAGTTGATAACCTGCTTAATACCAATAGCAATTTATGCGGGGTCGAGTCATGCATCGTTCATAAATTTTGGTTACAAATTTAATTTGTATAATTAATCCCAGAAGTGAGGCATATCACATTAAAATAATAAATTGCTTAGCTTCTGGGACGACGAACCTTAGTAGCTTGACTTAAGAGTTCAAGGGAACGCACATACAAGTGTTTGATGTTAATTTCAACTTGATATCTTTACACGTTCCTGACAGAAACAGTCTTGACAGGTACGACTGATGGACAAGTGATGCTCTAACGAATATTTTTCTCTTAAAGGTTACCAAGATATTTTAACAAGAATAATAAATTACTTTAATCTTTTATAACAGTCCTTAGTACTATTAAGACTCCCTTAAATTATTGTAAATATTTTTTCCTTCCATTTAATAATAATATTTAATTGAACATTGGGTTTATTTTTCAGCTACAATACGGTGTGTATGTTCATATGTCATAATGAAATATTTTTTATTTTTTTCTACCTTTCTGTACCTTTCTGTACCATTTAAATTATAATATTATTTGATGTTAGGCTTCAGACGATGTTAATAATAATAAAAATAATAGGCAAATGATAATAAGATAAAATGTAAACCTATATTTATTTTCTTTTAATACTATTTTAGCATTAACATTTTAATTACACTAAAATATATTATTTGAAATAATTGTATTTCATAACTTTTATACACTCAATGCCACTTCTATCTAATCTATCTATCAATGATTAAATAACTGAGCAGATTAATTTAAACTCTCCCAACGATAATTTTTACAAGATTCATCATAACTAGTTTTGAAACTAATCACTCTCTAGTGGCGTGTCATTCCTAAACAGTTTTACACTTTGACTTTTAACGACCAATTTATACATTTTCACTTTGATACAGCTTGAAGTTTAATGCCTTTTTCCTCACTTTAAGTCTGTCATTATAATTATCTGACGAAAGTATTTTATTAAAATTATAATGCTACCGAATAGATATTTTCATTGGTCTGTCAAAAAACTAAACATAATATTTGTAAACAATTTGTTATGATTTTAAACTGATATCCCTTACTTCTAGGATTAATACACATAGGTCTCGAACCCACGACCTCTGGCGTTCCGTGCCAGTGTTCTGCCAACTGAGCTAACCGTTCAAGTGACGCATCATCATAAAATCTTGTATACAATTTTATTTGTGTATACTATATATATATATATTTTAATAGCACAAACTTCACTATATACTCATAGATCAGTTTTTACTATCCATTAAATAAAATGTAATCATTGTGTTTCGAGTGCTCGGTTGAAGTTTGCAAAGAAACCATTAAAAGGTATGTTTGGCCCATGTATTATAATACTCTTGAAAAAGCGCCGATATCATTCACAATCAATGTGCGAAAAGGTGATAGAGGTAATGATAATGATGTGGAAGATAATGATAGTATACTTTCGCAAAATATATCTTTAGATACTTTTATCTTTTCTAAATGAACAATTTATTTAATTTAAGTAAAATTTTCAAATAAAGCCGTGGATAATCAATGTTGAACTTGAAGCCCCATCCAAGATATTTCTATAAGTTATCAAATATGTTACAAATACTAAGTCCTTTATTATATGTTCCAGCTCAGTTTGCTTCAGTGAAACATTTCCCAGATATAAAAGAAATGTTACAATCAATTGTTTCCATTTTATTATCATCCTCGTGATCACTATCCCAGCAATAACTTAGTCCGCTTTCAATAAACTATTTCCTAGCAAGTACATAAAGTTAATCCGAGACAAGTTGGATATAAAAACAAACACAGCCTCAAGATATCGCCTTTATTTTTCTGCCCCGGGATTGTTTCTGGCCATCAATGTTTACGTGACCCCAGCTTTATTAAAATTCCTACTTTCGTCCAATCTTATTTCCTTCTTTTGACGACTTAATTAATTTTCACTGTTTCCCTTTTCAGTTTACTCAATTTGTGATCAATGGAATTTCGGGACGTCGTTGTTCAAGTGCTTTGATCGAGAAAAATAAAGTAAAGCAGGCTTTAATTTGTACCATCAAAGTATATTTGTACGGTTTCTTTAATTTTTAACGAAATTTTGATCTATTTATAGTTATATATGCAACTGTTGTGTAATAAGGGGCATTCAAACACGAATGTGGGTTTGTCACACGAGGCGAAGCCGAGTGTGATAATAGTATCACATGAGTGTTTTAATACCTAATTATCAACAGTTGCATACAACACTTTATCTACACCCAGAATATGAATCATTTAAAAGATTCTGAAACAGTTAGCTTACTGCTAACATTAAAACAGCCAGTCCTAGTAGTAACTTAATATCATCCATTACTGATTTTATACAAATAAACTAAGTGTTAATGAAATACTTAATTATTTATTTTAGTAGTAATTTACATTTTGTATTGTGCAATTATTAAAATTCACTTGAATATTATGTTCTTTTGCAGCGTTTAAAATATCCGGCGGTGTGCTGTCAAAACTTCAATCGCTCATTTTTTCAAGATACATGGCGGGGTTTCAAATAACCTACTTTTTTTTACGGCGCGCCAGGTTCAGGTAGTTGGAACGCGCGTAAACAAAAATGATCTTTTTTTGAAATTCATACAAATACCACGCATCGAGCAATAAGAATGTGGCTGTTTGTTGATACTGTTTGCGCATGAAGGGATCGAAAAAAAAAAACAAGGAGTGTTGTTATGAAATTCAGTACAACATTACAACACTCGTTTGGATGATGTAATGGTTATAACGACATTGGGTGTTTTAATGTTGGTAATAAGCTAACTGTGTCAGAATCTTTAAGATAGGATTTAAAGCATGGGTAGATAAAATAACATACACATAAGAGAACTGCTATATTTTTACAGAAGTCATCATCTGTAATACTAATTATGTTTGACAATGAAAGAATTAATACTGTATGTTCAATATATTTTGTATTAACATACTGGTGAGATCTAGTTGTTATATCTAAGGGCTCACAAGGCTATACTTGTCATTCAGACTACAGCTCCGCTATAAAAGTTAATCAACTATTCAAAATAAAATCAGTTTTTCCCCGAGCATTAAAGCAAATATTGTAAATATAGTTAGAGGAACGACCTTTGGGGAGTGCTTCAAAGCATTTTATCCACGATTAAATAGATACTGTGCTTGACTTGATCGTCCTTCCCGCGGGATCCATTTTATAATGCCATCTTGGTATTCCGTGGAGACGAGAGACTTGATACCATGTGACTTTAAAAAAACATATTAAGAATCTTTACACTCTGCAGTTTTATAACAAGGTAGGGCTTTTAGAATTTATAATAAGAGCGAGGTTTTTTATTTCATGGATGAAAAATGAGTTTATTGGATTTTCAGAAGGTAAATAAGGTATTATTTCTATCAATTGCCATACGTATACACAAATTGCATGCCCCAAACTAGGTATAGCCTGTGCTTTGGGTTGCAAGACAACGATATACTTAAACATCTATGACTCGGAAACAAACATCCACATTCATCATTGATGTGTTTGCACCTACCGGGCTTCGAACCCGGGACCAAGAGGTCAAGAGACCTCTTTTTATTTTGAATAAAAATTTTTGACTTCAATTTGAGTAAGCCAAGTTATATATCGTTGTAGATAAACCGTCAAATAATGACATTGAATGGACTTATTTAAAGGAATTACTGTGCGTGACAGATTAAGCTTCCTTGAAAACCGCACAAAGAGTAAATCGTTAGTTATTATGTTATATATGGATCTCAAACATGAACTTTTGGACTTGGTCATCTGTAACTGGGTTATAGTTTTGATCTATTGGTATATATGTATATCTAGTATCTGATAAAATTATATTTTTATTAATAACAGTTTGAGGTGTGTTTATCGAATTTGGAGCACATATGTATCTCTCAAGTCTCCTTATATGAGATAATTTGTGTTATTAATGTGAAACCATTGAATTATGAGGAGGTCAAAGTGCTGTTCACCACTAAGTGTGGAGACACACACCCGTGTCTAAGTTTTATATAAAATAATTAATTTCATTTTTTCCACTGCCAACAATAATTATTTTTACATATCCCTCACAATAGTTATATATTAAGGACTAAATGCCTACAATTTGTGGATATTTTAAGAGGTATCTAATTATTCCAGCTCTAGTTACATAATCTATAGTATATATCTTATATCTTTAAACGAGCAATTCTTGTATATATATAATCTGAATCTCGGAAACGGCTCCAACGATTTTCATAAAATTAAGTATGCAGGGGATTTCGGGGGTGATAAATCGATCTAGCTAGGTTTCAATTTAAAAAAAATGGTTTTATCCATGTTTGAATAAGAAACAGCTACAATAACATTAGAATACAAAGGTAAATTTCGCCACTATATACAAGACTATTATAGCTCAGATGGGACATTGGGTGATCCGGAAAGCAGAAGACCCCGGTTCGAATCCAGATGTCCTATTAGGTTTTTTTTTGTTCAAGTTTTGTACATTCTTAAAAATCCGAGCAAGGCTCGGCCGTCCGGATATTAATATTTAAAGCTGCAGTGTTTGTTTGTTTGTTTGTTTGAACGCGCTAATCTCTGGTACTTCTGGTCCGATTTGAATGATTCTTTCAGTGTGGGGTAGTCCATTTATCGAGGAAGGCTATAGGCTATGTTTTTTTTTCAAAATTAGGGATCCGTAATAAAATTGCTATTTTGTAACACAAGGTGTAAAATCGAAAACCTATTTTTGCGTGCGCTGCAAAAACTATTGACAATAGAACAAAATGATGTACAGGCTATTATATAGGCAATATTTTATTACTTATAAAACTATCGCGTGAATTATACTTTATATGGCAAAACAACGTTTGCCGGGTCAGCTAGTATAGAATATTAATGATAAACTTTGATTAAAAGAGATTTAAGATGGTCAAAGTTATAAGTATTTATGTTAATAAAGACAATTGCAGCTTCAAAATTACAACAGTATCATCTCTAAGTAGTTTGCACGCCCATAGGCCGTGTTGACAAATTACCAGTGTTACGATGTAATTCCAGACTAGGATATCATTATAAACATAACATGCCTAATAAGGGTAAGGACGTGTAGAATAGGTCGTCAAGTCAAAATTACGCTGGAAATATCACTCAAGTTAAAGACGTTAGCGATTTGACATTAAAAGTTCAAAGGTTATTAACACCCTCCCAAATGCTAACTAATATTTATACTCATCACATGACAGTGTTTTAAGATAATGTATTTTTATAAATTTTAATATAATTCAGAGTTCATTAGTATACATGAAATAAGATTTTCGTTATTTATTATGTTTATTACTATTATAAATAACAGGTAAATACGTACCTTTGTTGTTACTTGATTTTCATGTATGATATTAGAAGAAAAACCTAGACGCTGATTCGATCTTGCTATAATAATAATATAGAGGTCAAATATAATATGTCAAATTTAACATTATTTATTTTATTGATAGTAACGGTATGTCATAAACTCCGCTGTATTCTTATTGCATGGACTTCATCATGACGGCGCATCACTCCCCTTAACCGTCACGGTGTCGACGGTTAATGAACAGGAATACCATTTTGAGCGATCCCCCCCCCCCTGCCCTCACGACCCCTGTCCCCTCTCACGCCTTCGTTATAAGGACGTAATCAACGTGGCCCGTGTGATTCATTACGGCCTGATAAAGTTACCGTCGGATCATATTTTTACAAAAATCTACCTCTGGCATATAAACCGTTGTCTACATAAGCCACAACGAGGCAATGTGATCAATTTTTTATTAAATTATGAAAGTCATGCAGTAATCCCATCGACGGATGAATGATAATAGATCTGTAAAAGCTGCGAGAGAAATAAAATAATACTAACTATTGTTATTGTAATGACAATACGTATTAATTAGATATATTAAACATCGTGTAGTGTTAGTGTAAAGTGTTTTTCCGTGGTGCGTCAAAAAGACGTTAGGTCAGGTTTTTAATAGCATTATGTTCATGACTGCCATACCTAATGCCTTATGATAAAAAAGTGTGTGTGTATGTATGCAAAAAAATATATACTTCTTTGGCCTAACGAAGTATAAAACATTAACATGATTTATTCCTCGTGCTATTCTACGTTTTTAGAAAGAACAGTTTTATAAAAATCTTGCAAAGATGGCTTTGACAATTAATTATTAAATAATGAATACGGCTGTATGGGCTTAAGCCCTTTGCCTTTCCAATACGAAGTGACGAAGAAACCATAAAAAAATAACCTAAATTTTAGGAACCAACTTCAACCTGTCACTTTTGTGTTAGAGTGATGCGCACGCATCTTAAAATTCAAATTCACTCTCACCATTTTTTCATAACGCGCCTATAACTTCAATAAATAAATAAACATTATCAGTCATATTTACTTTCCCTATAAAAAATTTAAGGAATACTCTACTGGAATTCACGGACGAGTAAAAAAGTAAGGACTCCGTGTCACCTTACATAACAATGAGGCACCAAAACAAGCCGGTAACCGTGTAAATATATAGCCCCACGCATATACTTACACAAATACAAGCCGATTGGCCGCCATTATGAGATTTGCCATCGTCTGTGACAGATGAATGAATGAATGAATGAAAACTTTATTAACAACAAACACAAACCACACAGAATAATACAACTAAAAAAGACTTAGAGGTAAGATCAGTTTGCGTCGCAATAAAATACTTTAAAAATGCCATTGTGCGTTGTGAAATAGTCTAAAAACAATAATATAAAAGTATTTGTGGATATATGATTATCTAAGGGAGAAAAAATTGTGTAACTCGTATACTGCACACACACTAGCATAAAGGTGCTTCACTTGCTAATATCACGGCGTGGAGTCCTTGACACTAACTTAACACTTTTTTTACTAGTCCGTGCTGGAATTATATTGTTTCATTTTAATATTATATTTATTTATTCATAACTAATCGTATTACAAATAGTAATCATTACTATAGTTTATTTTATTTTACATTAACTACACAATTTGATCGCATGCAGTTATAAGCTTCCTCTATCCACTCCCATGTCCTAGTAATCTTCGTTGTTTCGATCCAGTGATTAACAGGACCGTTTTAATATCATGTTGTGTCCATCGTTTGTGACCTCAGAAATAATGTAAAGCTCAAATAATTTATACGTCTAGATAGCTTGTGACAGCTGTGAACACGTCTAAATATATAATTAACTATTAAGCTCTATTTTTAGCAACGTACGCATTATTAAACAAAGAGACCAACATACTTGACATGCACAGTAAAGTATAAAACCTGGCCTGTTCTCATGCGTTGCCTAACAGCAAAAGGCTAATATCTAAACGAATAAATTATTTAAGATGTAAAGCAATAATGTATTTCACATAATATATTATGGTCCTAAGAATCACAAAGTTCCTAATAATATATAAAAACCGTAAAATAATGTTTAAGATTTGTCTGAATTGTATCATCGGGGTTAATTTTTTTTTGTTACAATGTAAGGGTAGAAAGTCAGGTGAAAATCAATAAGTATCATCGAAATACTATAACAGCTAGGCTATAGCATATTTAAGAAAACAATTAATAGAAAGAGTAACATAACTCCAGTCACAATGGTCCCGCAGAGAGGAAGAAAATGATAAAGAGAAGTGCCGATGTTACTAATGGTAATTCTATAAATATTTTAATGTCCACTTAAGAAAAAAACTTGTTAATATAATTTTCCAAGAAGCTGCTCAGTATATTTTGTCATTTTCAATTTTCCCATGTTGGCTGTATGGGTGTACGTTTTCCAATTTTTGCCTGGGTGTTTTTTGATCGTCATTATGCAACTGTTGCATAAAATACTTTTAAGAAAACAAATATGTCGCAAAAGCCACGAGAATACAACTACAATACATATAGAAGAGAATACAAAGAACATATTATCCCGTTTTGTATTTTCTCCTGACACTGCATCACAATCCGCTGAAAGGGGTTAACACTTCACCCCAGTTATCAGATTGTACGAGCGAGATGGTGTTAAATAAACAGGCTTATATCTTAAGGCTACAGAGGATTTAGAAACAAGGGCTTACTTGTTGAAGGCTTGCTACAAATTATCAGATAGATGCGCGAAATAAATCTTTATTTGCCGCTGGAAATTCTACATCCAAGTAAGAACCTTTAAAATACATAATGTTCCATAAAAGAAGATATTATACATTAAAACATTTATAAAACCTTTATGAGAGATTAATAGAAGGTAAATTGTATTTAGTATTGTTGCTTAACTAACCTCTCAAAGAGCCTTAATTTGTTTTAGAAGGGGTCAAAAAGAATTATAATTGAATAGATTGTGAGAAAAAAAAAATTTAGGATAATTGAATGGCCTTAATAAAAACTCTTATATAAATATTAATTGTAATAGGAGCTAGAAACATTAACAGTTAGAAACGTTACATATGATTGTCAGGTAGATGCTCTTCGGCGTCATGGGTTATCCTGCTTAAACTCGTTAGCCCGTATCAGTCGTCACGCCAGCATTAGTGTAGTCATCCGCAGGGCACCCGCCGCAATGGTAAGCGTCCTGATGCAGTGACCCTGATGGCTTGGGCACGGGGAAGGGCGCTGGTGTGGGACGTGACTTGCGTCATCACTCTGGCTCCTTGTCATGTCCAAGTTACGTCAGTTAGTGCTGGGGCTGCTGCTTTGACTGTCGAAGACATCAAGCGTCGCAAATATGTTGGTCTCAGAGAGTCTTATATCTTTGTGCCATTTGATTTCGAGACTCTTGGCCCGTGGGATCCAGAGGCGTGGAGAATGTACAAATGTACTACCTCAATAACCCAAGCGCTGGCAGCTATTTCTGTCAACGGGTCAGCCTAGCTATCCAACGCGGAAATGCTGCCAGTATTCTTGGTACCCTTCCCCGAAATGATAGTTTTAATTTAATGTAATCATAGTATTGTTAATGTACTTAATTAAATATATATGATTTGTTTTGTTTCAATAAATATGTTAAAAAAGTTGTGCTAAAGTATGTCTTTATCAATATTAATAAAAAACAGTAACACACCGGGTGTGCCCATAGAAGGGAAAAATTTAACTGTTACGTGTGTATTTTTTGAATCATCAGGAAATATATTATTGGCCATGAAAAACTTTTGAATTAAGTATGTTACTCACAAAATACCATGCATGTATCTTTATTGGTACATTATATGTACATACTTGTATATACAGGTGTCTGTAATGTTAACAGAATCGCGAGTTCTATTGTTTTTTCACATCTCAAAAAATTCCCATCGCACGTAAAGAAGAATTCACTTCAAAAACAAAAAGTCATGTCAAGCTCTTACATCAAAATAATAAAAAGAGGCGTAAAGTATGTAATAAATCAATAAATAATAATTCAGCTGTCTAGCCCAATGTATCGGTTATTTGAGTATACGGTGAATTGGCTTTAAAAATGACAAGTCATGCCGGGTCACGATGAGTCGGCGGACGGTTGCTTGAGTCGTGAATTAATCGCGTCGAGGGCTCAGATCTCACGCCTTGTTAACTGAAAGATGGTGTAAGAGTGTTATTTATTGTTTCTCTGATATTATTTGATTGATTCCGAGAGAATCCTGCCCTTAGCCGATAACACGCATCGCGCCTGCTGGAATTATTAGATCTGTACAAAGTGAAACTATTGGGATGAAATTGTTCGATAGTTATGTACGTTTCTGTATTCAGATGACTTAAACACAGAATAGTGTGGTTTTTATCTTTATCTAGGGTGTGGCTCGTATGTTATAAGATTAGATTATTGTTAAATATATATGTGTGAACTGCTAAAACTGATTTCAGACCAAACAGGTTTTCCTAAGCCAAATCAGTTTATCCTAAGCGTATCAGTTTAGCGCGGGACGAACTGTTAAAACCAAACTAGATAGTCTTTGACTTAAAATGGTTGACTTGGTTTGGCCGTTTACATATTTAAATATATGCCACTTTAGTTTCGCAATCATTCGGTCTGTGTCAAAGACACTGGTCTTTGGTTCTCCTACAGATCTCCTTATTTTTGATTGGATCTGGCAGGGATACTCGGAGGATAGCCCTCTCCCTTGCCCTCTGAGTGACCGTGCGCTTTGTCATCAGGTCTATTGTTAGGGACCACGTCTGCATACAGTTAGTTATCACTGGCAACACACACAGGCAAAGCCATCGTCTGCAGACACTGTGGGTTTGGGTCGAGAAGATTTTACTGAGCTTCCCGAACGCTGCCCATCCGAGTTGGATTCGACGAGTGACCTCTCTGGACTAGATGCAACATGGACATTACACATGATCTTCGAAGAAGAAGAAGAATTGTATGAATTCTAGTTTATCAAGGATTCTACCGAAATACTAATTCATCAATCAGATGAAATATAATAATTAGATTTATGTTCAATGTCAATCGCGTGTCATTATCAAGCTATCTACACTTTTTATCTAGTACAGAACGATAATCATTTTTATGAGTTAGTTATCTGCTACCTCTCAGTGAGATCGCGATCAATTAAACGTAATGGGGACAGCTGGTGCGGCTGTATTTCGTAATTAATATTCCGAAAACATAAAGCGGGGCCTATTTTAAAAGGATTATGCTTATAAGTAAGAATAATTACAATTGTGCAAGATATATTTTTCGTTTTAATTAAGATTTAGAAACAGTTGTATTAGGTATTTTTATTTTTAAATGTTTATTCAGTTATTTTGACTATTTTATCTAACATATTTTGTTCTTAAATATTTTTTCACTGGTAGTGAAACCAGTTTTTTGGTTATTCTGCCTGCTATTGTTTCCTGCCTGTAGTCCATTAGTTATTTGGGTAGTTAATGAAAGTCCCCATTAATGTTATAAAAAATAATAAATTCGGTCAAAATGTAGGTTTCTGCATTCTTTACAGTCTACTAGCGATATTTTCCTTTACGTGTTTGATAAAATTGAATATTAAATATTTATTTATTTCAGCTATCAGTTTTCCAATTAACTTTGATTTATAATGTAGTATTATGAAGTATTTTCTTTGATTTGCGTAAAAGTTACAATTTTTATAATTTATTTATTCAACCCGACCTTTGCAGAGCACGTTTTCAGGAGGACTGCGGTTGACAAATGTCAGGATAGTATTTGTCATAGCTACAGTTATAATTTATAATAACATGCTAAAAATGTAATTATTCCTAGTAAATTGGTGTACCATACGTGTTTATTAAAAAAAAAATATATATTTAATATTACCGCGGCCGCTACATAAAATATATATTATATAGATTTCACGTTACCAGATGTACTATTTTTTCACAAAAAAAGGGACTTGTTTTGCATTTTGTCATCAAAATAAAACTGTCATTACTAATCAATATCATTTTATTCAACTAAAATCAACGATAAAAGTTTTCATGAGACAAATTTCCGCAATACAAATCTAACTCGATCTCGTAATAGCTGTGACGCTTAATTAAGTATGTTTTTCCATATCTCAGCATTCCGAGTACAAAGCATATTTTTTCCACGTACTTAAGCATTTCCCGCCTCAGGCTATCCCTAATGTAACAAGACGGGAACGGCGAGACTCCTTGAAACGAAACAGAAGGCTATTACTGTACGTGAATATATACGAGCACAAATCGTGCCTTAATATTAAATTAATTACTAGCTGTTTCTTCTGCATACAATTTTATATCTGTCAAGTAATCGCTCGTAACTTTTCCCCAAGCTGACTTAGAATTCGTACAGCTTGTAGTTCAGGTATTGAATAGAAATAGGAGTGAGAGCTGTCCATCAACCTTGCTTATAATTGCTGTCACTTGTCACAGTCGCTCGAAGAAAGATTTTAAGGATAGAATATTGTGATCTTTCATTCTTGATATATCTTAATATATATAAATTAAGTGACACGTTTTTTGTCCACGATGGACTCCTAAACTAATGAACGGATTTAAGTGGGGATTACTTCATGGATTGCAGTTTAGTCCAACTTGAGAGATAGGATAGTTTTTATTTCGATTTGGGACCCACAATTATTTTTATTTCCAATATTTGTTTTGTATGGACATATTTTCTTTGAGAGGATTTATTGACGCACGGTTTGATAGTTCTGCTGTGAAACAATTTCGTTATAACAACAAGGAGCATATTTTACGAAATAATTCATGATGCTATGAAAAATTATTGACAAATTCATAAAAACAGTATTTTATTTATTTTGGTCAGAACAACGTCTGCCTGGTCAGCTAGTATTATATATGTATGCATTTTATACAAGATCACAAAATAATTATTTCGTAGCTGCAATACAGAAACATGGAATAAGTTGTGGATTAACTAGGGTAGTAAGTCTGCTCAGACTTGCATATGCTTTTATAATAAATTCCAGCCTATGCCAGACGCTATATATACAAATTTATAATGTTTCATGAAGAATGTTATAATAGTACATTATGGAAGTAGGGTAACGCTTAATTGGTCATTAAGCTCGAGGTGTTGGTGATATGATATGATAAGGAAACCGAGAGTGTCAAGATTTGCAATAACTTAATTTGACTTGAGAAAAAATTTTAGCTATCAACCAACTTTCTAAATATGTAGAGTATGTTGGATTGGATGAGGACAGCGCAGGACCAATCGTTGTGGAGATCTTTGGGGGAGACCTTTGTCCAACAGTGAATGTCTTCCGGCTGATGACGATGTACAATACGTTGATAAAACTTGCAATGAGACACAAACTTATCCGGGATATCATAAGGGATCATATGGGTACCTTCAAGAAAAGCGCGTACACCTTCCTTAAAGGCCGGCAACGCTCTTGTGATTCCTCTGGTGTTGCAGGAGAGTGTGGGCGGCGGTGATCACTTAACACCAGGTGACCCGTACGCTCGTTTGTCCTCCTATTCCATAAAAAAAAAAAGGGACTTATCACCTTGTATAAAATATCCGCACTAATAACTGCCCTAGTGTTGTAATGAAGAGACAAAAAGCATTGTTGTTTAATATCTTGTTTTAAGAGCCTTATTGTGATACAATAAGTTTACAATTACGAGAAAATGTGTTGAAAATCTAGTTATAATTATATTGGGAGTGTTTTTTTAAAGCGCAAAAAGATAAGTGAATTTCTTTCGCCGCTGTTCTCTCCCAGACCACCGTTTGTTTCCAAAACTGTAAGTGATTTATTGACTCGAAAGGAATTTAAGGTGAAATTTTGCTTTAATTTAATAATAAACTATTGCAAAATAAAATTGAAGATGCTGAATTCTAAAACTTCAAATAATAAATCTCAAATTACTTGCTTAATTAATTGCTCATTTTTGATATGGTAAAATAGAATTGTACATTCTTTTTTGTAAAATAGAATTTTACTTTATTAACTATCCTTACAATTTATAATAAATTTCCTGAAAATGTTATGTAATGTCTGTCATCAAGTTCATTCAAGACTATTTACTAAACGAAAACTTTTAGAAAAATCTTAAAACAATGTAAATAACTATTTAAATAGTAATGCTTGGGTAAAATTTACCTAAAAGGTTTGAGGATTATTATAACAATAGAATAAAAAAAATATATGAAGCTTTTACGAAAAATTATCCATTTGCTTAGTAATACTTGAATAATATTATGTACATTCTTTTTTTGTTATTTTGTTTAGTTTCAAATAGAGCCTAAAATAATTTGAAAAACAAAGAGAAATATGTGAATGATGATTTAAAAGAGAATAGTAATAGTAAATAGTAAAATGTATTTATATTTTATCTACACTAGTGGTCTATTAAAACTTGCCGAGGGCATTTTATAGTGCTCACCCTTCCTGGTTGATCATGAGATTCACGTTTCACTTAAGAACATGTCTTTGCAATTCGCCTTTACTTCGTTAACGACGGCTCATTGCCAGGTCTGCGTTGCTCGGCCAGATTTATGTTTACAGTCGGTAGTTAATAGATTTTATTTTATGGTATGGTATATGTTTTTTTTACATACCATTCCATCGCTCAAAGCTTATGCATGTAAGACGGGCAAATACCCAAAAGGTTCACTTGATTAAAACTAAAATCCAACATGGACATCCGAAAATAAGAGATGTGTTTCTGACCTATAATGCTGAAATTTCGTATTTTGACGTAATATTCCTCTACCTAAATAACTCCTCAGAAATTAGTTAAAGGGTTGATTTAGTTGACGTTATAGAAGAAAACAGGGGAATAATAGAGAGAGAAAGATTTAAGGTATAAGGCAAAACTAGAAAATAATGGTGAAATATGGATATTTAAAGTCTTATCAAGATCTCAATATTGACGAAAAAGACGTTGTTTTTGCGGCTTCCAATTAATCTAAATTTGGCACTACTAATGTTTGCAAATTGATTTTACTTACAAGGACTCTATAAAATCAGACAAGTTTACCATCCTAGTATACCATATATAGTGTTACGTCCGTGGTTTGCAATCACTATTCAACTACGTGCGTGACGTCACATCACTTGCCGGTAATTGAAGTCCGACAAGTTAATAGGCCTCAGGTTAAAAGTGGTTCAAGTTGCTTCAATATTTGCGCAAGCTGTTTTACAAACTTTATTAGAGACACGAGAAAATTTACCTTTGAAATACTTGCACGAATAGTATTGTTTATCTAAAAAGCCTGCTAGTACACGTACAATGCCACTACAGTTTGAAATCTTCATAAAATCTTGACACAGTAAGTAATTAATAATAAAACCCTCCATAGTAAGTAATACACAAAATTTGTTTACATACATCACATTACTTCATTATGAAACCTTATTCAAAATGTAATTTAACCAGCCGAAATGTCGTCAAAAACATGCTAAATTAGAACCTCGAGCGAGCGTTGCGGCCAAATGCTAAATAAACCACAGCAAAGGTCCTGTTAGCACGTTGTAATTCTACGGCTGCTCCGGAACGCGGTTGATTTGCGGCAGGCGACGCGACGCTGGTGTCGTCATAGATGACGTCTGTGGAGGGAGACGAGAAGCCGGACGTGACACTCGCTAATGAAGTACTCATGATAATTTAACTCTAACTTTAACGTTAACGTTGCGTTTCCTGTTGTATATTTTTCTGTCCAGCGAGTGCATTCTCTTCTTCATGATGTGTTCATCTTTCGTCTCAGATGCTGGATATTGTGAGAATGATTTCGTGAAAAAGAGCAGGATAACGTGTCGGATGTTACAGATCATATCTGACCACTGTAAGGTTTTGTCTTTTAATATTACTGGTGCTACATTCACGACGCGGTTGTCAATTTTTCGTCATCTTTTTAGTTCTGTATTATTTTTTACCGCTGTCTTAATAATTTTTTGAAGTGAAAATTCTTTAATGGCGTTGAGCACTTTTCTTGGGATGGATATAAAATATTAAACTCGCGACCTGATTGAAAATTTTTAGACAGTCGTTGAAATTGTGGACCAGTGGTTGAATTATTGTGATTACAAAGTCGAGGGATCGAATCTCAGCCGTGAAATTTGATGATATGATATTTGGATGAAAGTAGATTTTTCTGAGAGATTAACATTTTAATGTAAGAAAATTGTAATATAAATTTTTTATGTAATATATATTGTCACTTTTGTGTACTATCGCACAATAAATGATTATTGTATTTAAACTCATAAATGCTAGTACTTTAATAATATAAGAATATATAAAGAAATTCGTGTTGAAATTATTCCCTAATAATTCCAAATTCACTCGATGCAGAGACGTACTTGTTATATTTCTGGTTGACTTCTTCTGTTTATATGCAAGTCTTATTTCCTATAAATGTACAAAATAATACGAGCTTTTAATATTTTCGGCTGCAACGAGTTCTAAGGGGTGTTTATTTTTGGTTAAGGTCATTTGATATAATCATTCAATTGGGAACGACGTCTAGAAATATGAATCTTGAAGATGTATTAGCACATAAATAATTGCAATTTTTATAAAAAAGAGGTAAAGAAGGCAATTCGTTTTAAATGACTTAATAGTAATTATAATTAAAAACAATGGATTTTTAATGTTTTGCTGACTTTAACGATTAAAATAAACAAAACAGCAAACTTTTATCAAATGAACTTCTTAAGTATATAATTAGAAGGCTCCAGGACTCTTGGTTTGTTTACAGAAGTAAAGACACATAGTTCTAATAGGAATCAGAATAATGTTAAATAAAAATGTTTACAGCTTTGTTTTTAATCGGAATAAGGAATTTCAGGCCCCAAATGAAATTTAGTTATAAAGCCTACTGGCTACTAAAATGATATAAAACCATTAAAACTTTTATAAACTCCGACTATCATGTCGATAACGTTTCAATAAAACAGCTTATAGAGGTCGAGATCTAAAAGTCACGTCCAAAATATGGAGTAGGGAAAGATAAGGTGCGGTTGCAATAAAATATCACGAATCACTGGGTAACGATCCAGGGCCCATGTCCCGACCAATGAGATTTCAATTTTACCACTCCACATGTTCGGATTTTCAAGTTAATCTTTTGCATACGATACTCAATGCTCTCCAGAATCATATTCTAAGAGAAAGATTTAATTTTTATTAGTTTCTTGTTTTATATTATTTTTTAAACGAATATTCACTTTTATTGCGGGAAAATAGCAATATTATGATCAATAAGTATAAATAATATTACTTTTGGTAACAAGACGAAAATCTTGTTCACGTCTACATAAATACAAATTGGATGCTTCGGTTGTTTCAGCTTCAGTCAAAGCTATAAGAAATACTGTGACTGATTTTGATTTGTGGTTGTTAATATGATGTTAATAAAGTTATTGCCTTAAATGTCATTACTTGTGGCGACATCGTGAGGTGGGTCGTTTCATTTCACGAACGCTACATGTGCTACCTGGATTATTATTGATTATATGGTAGTCTGATTTTAAAGAAATATATTTATAGTTATATTAATCTAATATATGTTTTCAAAACGTTCATTTTATGCTACCGTACCTTTTATTTATTTTTAGTGTGTGTGGATTGATACATCTACTGTATGTAGGTTGTGTTTAATATTAATCCAATTTAAATTTTTGAATGTTAAACTTACTCAAAAAAATCATTTGAGTATTTTTGTTGCTTCGCTTCACGAAGATTGTTAGTAAAGTACTTCTCATTAAAACTCATACTTATTTTACTTTCATGAAAATAAGGGACAAGACGAGCTGTACGTTCAGCTGACGGTATTTGATACGCCCTGCTAATTACAATGCATTGCCGCTCAGGATTCTTAAAAAACCCAAAAATTCTGAGCGTCACTACAATTGCTTTTTCTTTAATTTTACTTTTTCCGAATTCATTAATGTCGCTATTTGACACATTTAAACATATTGATTCATCGTTTGTAACAAATTATTATTAATAATCATAAAAAATATATAAGTAAGTAATGCACTAGTTTTCAGCACAGCGAAATAATAATAATAATAATCATATCATATGACAATCAAATACTGAATTTAATAATCATTAAAAAGAAAACCAAAACATAGTTCGTTGAACGAATAACATCAATGTGTGTCCCACAAACGAATATCGCTACAACCCTGATCCGTATTCGTTTTCCCTTACAAAGGACAATAATAAATGTGGGCATTCCGTTACCTAGTGGCGATTATATAACATTGCGTATCGGAGTCACGGATCACAGACTTTTTGCCATATCAACTGATATGGGCCTATTCAGCAAATTACAAAACTCGAAACCCATTTGTTTCGAATCGAGCGGGAAAGATGTGTAAGGCTATATTGAATGGCATTGCAATTGGATTGTTATCAAAGTGGAAACAACTGTGAAAATGTTTATGAGCTGTTCTTTACGAATTGTACTAATACTTGCATATGAGATCGTGTTCTCTTACATAAACATTTATTTATTACAAGGTGTCAATAAGAAATTATCGGTCGCAATAATGATATTCAGAAGTCACAGAAAATTCATATTTGTGAATCTACTTATTGTTTCGACTACATTATTATAAGAAATGATTTTTTTCATTGAAAAACTAACCTCTGAAACTATTTAATGTTTCACACAAAAATATCAAAATTTTAAAGAAAATTATTCGTGTAGTAAATTTAGAATAGACTTTGATTTGCGGTTTGTATTGAGGATATATTCATATAAAGAGGATGGTTGAAAGGTGATTAGAAAGATTAGATAGAAAATAAAGCCAATGACTTTCTATACCTAATATACAAAGACAAAACATTGGCAGTCTGATAGCGGAAGGGCAAAAGTGTGCTTAAAAACAATTTAAGCACACGAATTGGGCTCTAAATAACATACGTAACCATAACTTAATTAATGTTTTACATTGTTGCTTAATGATCAAGAGTATTTTAAACAACTGGAATAAATGAGGCAATGTATAGATAAAGCAGTCGTAGCTTCTTATGGTGTAATTTGTGGCATCTTCGATATTTCAGCTCTGTTTTTATACGACTTGATTTGTCTATAATATATATATATATATAGAGCGTCAATAAATAAAACTAAGCTCGACCAAGGCGTACATTAACCGATAACATTAGAAAATAGAATTTGAAGGACTTCCCTTTTAAGTTCGCAGAACCTGAGTTAGGAAATAAAAGGGTTTGAGAGTGAAAGAAGGTAGAGAAGACAAGTTAATGGATTGATTGTATTGTGTTTGATATATACATGTAGCATTCGATTAATCAAAGGAATTTAAAAAAGAAGGTACTGGAAGTGACGTAGTCGCGTAAAACGTGACGCCTCGTACCTACGAGGTACGCAGCGTAGCAGCTCACCTGAGCTGCTACGCTGTGAGTATTGAGGGACTTTTACATACTGACGGCTGTACCAAAAAATTATGAATTTATTAGTTAACAATCACCGCCATATTATAATTTATTAAGGAAAACAGTAGTTTAGATTAAAAAACACTTAGATTTTGATTGTTGATAAGCGTAGAATTTACGCGTTATATATAATTTTATTAATAATATTTTTAGTATAGATTGTTATTAAGGATAAATTTTCTTCGTTTCCATGGCAACGTAACTATAATAGTTCCATCTTGCTGAGCACTAAGAAGTGATTAGTAATCCCCAAACAGGATTGGGACTTACGCTTTCCAGGAAAATTGATTGGAAGATCTGATCCGTTATATAATTACAAAGAATATTCTTGTTGATTGCTTAGTGAAAATATTTTCATTTTGACCTCCTCCTTATTTTTATGTTCATTTATTATGTTATAGCCATAATATGTAGGAGAAATCTGAGCCGAAACTGCATCACATATTTTACTATAACAATTATTATTATATGCATCACATATAATAATTTATGCCGATATAAATGTTTCACAAAGACCATTACTGGCCTATTTTAAATGTCTTTTTTGTAAGCTTATTCAGTTTCCAACGTAAAATGAATTTGAATATTTTTAAAAGCTGGTTCAAAGACGAGAAATAGGTTACAGCGTTAAATTTTTAATATTTTAATTATTAAATATTCTATTAGCACTTCAATTGCAAAAATTATACTTTTTATTTTATATAATGTATGTTATTATATTATATATTAATTTAATTTAATGTGAAATATATCTTATTTTATGTATTATACGAAGTGAAAAAATAAATTTAACTTATAATTTTACTTTTTTTTACGCTTTGTTTAAATCTATATATCACCCGGGGGAAAGTAGGATTCCCCTACTATTGAAGTCCTTAGCTTCACTTAGAATAAGAAAATTTAGTGAATTAGGCGTTACTTTGCGGAAATCCATAATTATACAAATAATTTAAGTTTTAATTAGTGTTAATTCCGCCAATATAGTTTTCAAAACTATTCGACACGTGTTTCGCCTCTACACGAGGCATCCTCAGGACGTGTTGTCTCGCCAAAACCTGGCACGAGACTGAATTGAAATTGATCCAGGCTCGTGCCGCTATTTTATACCCTCGTCCCATGAAATGACGCGCTGTGATTGGTCGGCTGTTGTGA
This sequence comes from Leptidea sinapis, assembly GCF_905404315.1. NCBI lineage: Eukaryota > Metazoa > Arthropoda > Insecta > Lepidoptera > Pieridae > Leptidea > Leptidea sinapis. The sequence goes on from NC_066280.1 coordinate 6,757,087, forward strand.
CGTATTACCCCCGACACGACGACGAAGAGACAGGTAACAAAGGTGATGGGACTAAATTTGTTTGTTCATTCAACAATGTAAACATATTATTTTTGTGTCTTATTATTTCTAATTCCTCCAACACATTTAAACGGAATCCTTTTTCACATGTACGTAAAATATTATTAACACTAAAGAAAACTTAAATCATTTGTATCACTTAGAATATTCTTTTGCCTCTCGGATATATCGGATTTTGTCATAAAAATTACCAACTATAAATATTCACAGTCCCACAAGCTTTAAACTTCAGCTCAATATATGTTGTATGAATTAGAATTTTTATGTTGGTTCTCTTACGTCGAGAACATTGTATCATTTTGACAGTTCAGTAGTGGTTATTGACACTGCCCACTTAGTTCGAGGTCCCGGGTTCGAATTCCGGTTGGTGCAATCATTTATACGATGAGTAACTTTGGATATTTGTTTCCGAGTTATGGGTGATTATATGTATATTTTAAGAATGTATATCATACTAAATTTGTCATTGTCTTCCACACATAGTTAGTGCTTTGTTGGGGCAAGACAATTTGTGTTTAAATGTGTAGCACCTTGTAAGTAGTAATAGTAGTGCCCTACCAGCGTAAAAATTAATTGATTTACTTAGAAATGGAATGCAGTAAACAATAGGGCCATGAGTTGACGCAAAGTGTGAACTAAATTGGCGATATTTTACGATTCAGCCGTAACCGAGGCCGTAAAGAGAGCGAGCTTTTGCGGCAATTTAACGACGTTTATTCGCCGTGACCTGCACCCTTATTGCGGTTCGGTGAAACGATGCCAGGTAATGAGATATATATGGAACCGCCTTCCTAATGACGTATGTTTTAACAAAGCAGGTCTCCTTAACAAGGAAAAAATGTGTGTAGATATATTATATATCAGACAGGGAGTAGCAACAGCACAGATTATGAAGGTATATCTGAATTCCGTTTCCGAATTTCTATTGAGACAACTCAAGTCGAGATGACTAATATTTTCACCAAACACAACGTAAGATTCTCAAAAACCGATTATTTGAGCCACGCCGCAATCGCGTTCATCACCGACATACTAATGTTAGATCTAGGGATATAGAGCCTTTTAACGCACAGGAAACAAATGGAACTCTGAGAAAGAAGAAGCGGCCCAAGAAACTCTCCAAGCATTTTTTTTGCGCTCTTTTTAATCAAATATACATTGTTGTATTGTTTTTGCTATTGATATAAAATAATCTTAATCTAGTCCCAGGCTGTCCCTAAAATGATACCACTTAGATATTCCGCTGTGGAGTAGTAGGATTTACGACAGAGCCATTTCTTAATAAACCATTTAAATTTATTTATAGATAATACCTGAACCGCGGCTGGGACTTTATTATAAAAGTGCACACATTTACCCTTAAAGCTATTATGTATCTTATGAAGCCTACTAGAATAAGTTACAAGAAATCCCTTATTTCTAGTGTTATAATAATGAAAATCACTATTAAGATCAAAAAGGTGACGATTTTTGTGAACGTATATTAAGTTTTCATAAATGTACTGCCAATGAACAGTCATAATATTTATTTCTTTAATATTTTCTTTGAGAGACTACCTTTAACCAAGCTGATATATAGCACGAACAGCATTTTTTGCAAAGAAAACACTATATCAATGTCAGCAGCATGACCCCACAGTAAAATACCGTACGTCATGATGCTGTGAAAATAACTGAAGTACACTAATCTAGCGGTCGGTTCGTATACTCTCAAATCTTTCTAACGGCATATGCCGCAGAGCTGAGTCTATCTGCTAGTTGGGCAATATGTGGACCGCACTGAAGCTTTTTATGTAACGTGATACCCAAGAAGACCGCAGTGTTCACAATCTCTTGTCATTTATAAGTAAGTTGGTTTGTACCTACGCTGTGCTTGGTGTAATGAACCGTTAACACTTTGTTTTTTTATTTTTTAAGTGCAGATAAAAAAGAAATCACAAAATTCATAAAAGAGGTCAATTAATGACTATGAACAGATGCTTATAAGCACTATAAAAATGCGAAAATAAGCTTTAAAAAGACAGTGCCACACTCATACATCGAGGGTTAGGTACTGGTGAAACTATTAACACTTAATTTTTTTTTTGAATAAATTAAACAGTAGAATGTAAACTTGCACTCAATATCACTTTAAATAGTACAGGGGCTTGCACTTTGTTTGCCAAAAAACACATCTATCATTACACTTGTATAACTTTATAACAAAAAAATAATTTATTATTATTTTCCTTTTATTGTGTTAGGCCTAGGTTGACTGGAAGTACTCTATAGGTTTTCAATCAGGGGCGATGTGTTAAAATGACTTTGAGAGACTAAAAACGATGGATAAGGTTATTCCACGTGTATCTGAAAAAACTAAAATATTTATAAACAAGGCAAAGATCATAGTATCTGCCATTTAGTGCTGCTCGTTTGATGACGTTTGAAACAAAATTTTGTTATAGATGATGATCCAGTCCATTAAGTACCTGTGCGGAAGGTGCGGTATAAAGATAATAATTTACGTAAGGGATTCAAATAAGTACCTCGGCAAGTTTGGGCAATAAAATCAGAAATATCAGATTAAGTATACTTTTATTGACCATTACCGGAAATGCTCAGCGAGAGTGATTCCCGTACCACGTTTAATTGTTACTACAAGTACCGGGTATTTCGTCTGAGACTGCGAATTTCGACGTTCTCAACTTTATATCTTTGATTTAATTCAAGACTTTAAGAGCGAAATTAAAATGGTTGGGGGGGAATTATTTGATTGTTCTACATTTTATTGCCGTCTGAAACAAGTATAAAATATAAATGTTTTGTTCTAGTTAGACAGCTTTTGTGTCTTAATGCGTTGAGCACCTAATAAGAATAATTAAACTAAAAAATAACCACTTGATAAAATATATATTAATACAGTTTTGCAAAGAGCTGCTTATTGCATGCGTTGAGCTAAATTCATTATCAGAATACATCGTATCAAGAGTTTGCTGAACAAATATGACATGACGAGCAAGATAATCACCTGTTACTACTACTCCCTGCCCATTACAATGTAGTGAGGACTCATGGAAACAAAAAAAAAGACGTGTGGCACTCGGGGACTGCCGCGGTAAAGCTATTGCATAGCATTTTTTATCAACATATGCAATTATAATTATTTATTCAATTTATTTATGCAGTATTTTTTTTGATAAAATTAATTTAAAAAAAAAGCAAACGGAAGTGAGTAAAATTTTACTTGCAAGATTTGATAACAGACAGACAACGGGACAGGTGAAACAAAATAAAAATGCTTGTCATAATAATAAAAATTAAAAAAAAAACGTCATAAAAAAAATAAAGAAATTAAAAAAAATTTAGACGTACCCCAGGCTCGAACCTGGGACCTGTTCCACGGCAACTATAATGACCGTGGTGAAATATCTATCTAGTAAGTAAGTGTTAGGTTATTTTCGTTACGGAATTTCTGGATTCCGTCTCCACGCTCAAGGCCCGCGATAGAAGCTATGCAATAGCTTAAAAATTCTGATTATAATTATGCCATGTGGTACAATGATGAAGTTATGTGGCCTAGCGATCTAGCCGTCTATGTAGTACCTACTGGATTCCTAATAACTCCGCGCATGACTTGCAATATTTTTAATATTTGTATTGAGCATGGTGTGTCCCTTGACCATCTTAAATTTAACAAAATTATACCTATATTTAAGCCTGGATGTACTTGTAATTCAAATAATAGTCACTCTATTTTGGATAATTTTTTGAAATATAATTTCAAATATTTGATGTAGGTTGATTTGAAGTAACTTTTAACATTTGTTAAAAGTTACTTCAAATCAACCTACAGATGTTGTACTAATCAACAATATGTTTGGAACCTGTTAAAGCCAAATTTATGATTATTGATAATAATTATAACACTCGTTCTCTTAAGTTGTAAAACTCGTAAAAGAGCTATCCAGTCGTCTAACCGATTTAACAGGTGACCCAAGATCTGGTACGTACCTCTGTCAAAGGATAAGTTTGGCTATACAAGAGGTAACGTTGCCAGCTTCATGAGCACCTTACCTGCCGATAGCGATCTTAATGATATTTTCTATTTGTAATTAATTTATTTTGTTACATTACTTAAGTTTTATTTTATTATTACTTATATAAATAGCGTTATTAATTATTAAGTCATATGTAGATAATTTGAAATAAAGTACAACGTAGTTGTAAGTATATATATAAGTTATAAGTATATATGTGTCGGATCGAAACAAACACATAAGGTTTGAACATTGCTTGCTGTGGCCTGTCCAAAGAAGCCTGCACCTAAACGACACTTAAATTTCTCTTACAAACAGTATGTACATTAATTTTCGTAAGGCTAAGTATCTAAAGTAAATTCTTCTTAATAATAATAGTCAGAATTTATTAAAAATGTTTCTTCAATAGTAAGACATTTTAACTGATAACGCAACATTTTAATGCAGCATAATGAATCAATAATAGCAAATTCACGAAATGGAAATCACTTGAAGCAGTGTTAAATAAAAAATGAGAAAATTAGACGTAATGCTAAAGTAACTTAGGGCGTTTACTTTTTCTCAATTTCAAATATCAAAGAGTGAAAGGCGTGCCTCAAATCCCACTTAATTTATAATTAAAACGTCGACAGATATTGCTTTAAGCGTCCTCTCGTAAAAATGAATTTATCACGCCGTAGCGCCGCGTAAAATTAAACCGAATTAACAATTTGGTTGGTATGTTAGGATATATTAACTTAAAGCACCCTAAAAATATTATTCAAGATAAAATTGGACCACTCCAACGTAATTGATACTTGAAGAAAAATTTTAAGATATGAAGAAGATGGAATTTTACTAAATTTGGTGATCTCATTGTTGTTACTTAACATAAACATAACAAGAAACTCAGTGAGCCATTTGTTAGAAAATTAGAATTGCTAAAGTTATTGGTACAAAAATAAATAAACAATGTCGGATAGAGCATTCATAACTTTGTCATTCATACGTTTTTTAGTTTGTTTTCACTTTGAATATAAGAGAGGTGTCTGAGGTGAGAGGAGGTGGAAAAAATAATAATTTCTGTTATTTTGTGTCATGGTCATAAAGTTAAAGACCACCCCCAAAGGTTTTGTATAAAATAATGCAAATCATTTATATTTTAGAAAAAAGAACGCCGTAATCGTATCCACGTCAATCCATTCAACTATTATTGTATATTTATAGAGCCTCATTTACCAATACAAATTCTGTTTCCGCCTGATACGTTGATGCCTGTGAAATTGTTAAACATATTATTAGTAGGTATTGTCGTATTTAGTATATGTATATTGGCAATGTAATAAAATAGTGGCAAATTTATTGAAGTAGGAGTTACTTTGCGGAAATCCATAATTATTTTGAGCTTTCTTTAGTGTTAATCCCGCCAATATTTGTCTTTAAACAATTCGAAACGTGTTTCGACTCTACACGAGGCATCCTCAGGACGTGTTGACTCGCCAAAATCTGGCACGAAACAAGTGGCAGTTATGTAAAAGTGATCAAAAAGACCAATCAAATGTGGAACATTATAAGCGTCAAGTTATTCTAAAAACCAAAAATAACATCAAATTTTCGTAAAATGAGCACGTTTCCAGTAAATAAGACGTAGTAAACGTCTTATTTACTGTTGCTATTGCATGGTTGGTTCTGATTATTTAACTGGTAAAATAAAATTGTATCAGAAAAAAATTAAAGTAATAGATTGTACACCAATTAAAGCCTGCATGCAACGCGTACGTAAAGATGTTCAATGAATGAAATAGGCAGTTATACAAGACTTTACGAGTGCAAACACAGTTATAATTTAACCAAAATTTGCGACGAAATAGAATTAAAGTTGCGTAACGAGACGCGCTGTCGCGTATGACGAATTACGTGGTTTCGACTATTTCACTCGAAATTACGTGGTTGAGACTATTTCACTCGAAATTAGCTAAACATTTTGAGTAGTTCGAGTGTGGTGAATGTCGCTAACAGGAGTTAGGCTCTGTATCTAGTTGCTCAACTTTAGAATTCCATAAATGTCTGAGATTCAGCTATGTAGGATTACGTTATGTTCGTGTTCACGAATGTCTTTAAGCTGGATAATATATCTTTGCAGAAACAAATACACCAATGGATTAAGAAATAATTATTGTGATAATTTAATTTAATATCACCCTCATGTTATTGTGTTAAGACACAATGCGATACTCAAGGAACTCTCTTCACGTTCAACAATTGGATGAACCCCCTTCCGTAATCTTTCCAGATCGATACGACATACTTCTGTGTAAAAATCATTTCAGCCAATGACGTCCACTGCTGGACAAAGGTCTGCCCCAAAGATCGCCATGCGGTCCTGTGCTGCCCTCATCCAACCTATTCTGACGATCGTCGGTCCATCTTACGTTACGGCCTACCAACACTAGGTCTTCCGGTACGTGGTCGCCATTCGAAGTGCCCCAACGGCCATCTGTCCGTCAAGCAAGCAATGTCATGTGCCCAGTGCTACTTCAGTTTTCCAACGATTTGGGCTATGTCGGATTCTTAATTCTCCTACGGATCTATTCATTTCGCAGGAAAGTCCGACAATGAATTCCTCATAAAGCCCGTAGTTAGCGAGACGTATATCATCACTGGCAACACATACTGGTTAAAAACCTTCGTTTTCACACACTGTGATATTTTGGATGAGAAGATTTTACGGAGTTTCGATTTCACAAGAGACCTCTTTCCCAAAATTGGACCTGCCCAACTGGATTATTTGTCCAAGGTAGACGTACTCGTCAACAATTATTGCGAGAGTACTATTACCAACTGTTACGGGAGTAGATGCGACATGGGCATTAGATTTAATTATGGGCATTAGATTAAATTAAACTTTTTATAGATGCCCAGCCCGTTCCAGTTCAGAAGCTTTAAGACATCTTCCAATGCAGCAGTGAACAGTTTCAGCGATATGACATCGCCTTGTCTGACTCCCGCTATAGTTGGATAGGCTTCGAGAGCTAATCCTGAAGACGGACTGGATTTGGAGATCTGTCTATTTAGCTGCCTATACTGAGATACAACGCTTAAAATAGTAGTTACAAATAAAGTTTATTCAATAAAACTACATTCATAACAAAGCCAAAACTAATGCCGATTAATTTAATAGTGTTAAAAGTCTTGAATTTATCTTTTATAAGACCTAACGACCGTAGTAACAAAAACTTATTCATCTAAATACATAGTATAATAATGTAAATACTATAATTCACTTCACACTAAGTTTTGTAAAAGTCTAAAGTATACACGCCATATCAATTAACAGTTCACAAAGCAATCTCAACAATGCGTGCACACCCTATAAACTTTCTTTACCACAGTTCAGAATCTGCAGTTTATTATTGTAAGCGTACAGATAATATAAATATAATACGTAGATACAAAGTGATTCAGGATGTTTATTTTAACTTTGAATTAATAACTGAATTTGTACAATAATTAAATAAACTTCATAAGAATAAAAGTATCGAATCGCTCTCTGTCATGATGTTTGGAAGGGAAAGAGTTGCGTTGTAACAGTCGCCATGGCGCTATAGTCGTGCGAGGCGACGACAATGGCCGTGATGCTAATTACCGATTTTTCGTATAATGGATATAATATGGAATAATTCTTGTATTGTTCCGGATGTCTATCGTCTACTATCGAGTTGAAACTAATTTCTGAGAGTGACTGAATATACTTATAAATCTAACAAAGAACTTAGTATCCAATCACGTCAGAAATAAAAAAAACAAATATACTTATAAATCTAACAAAGAAGTTAGTATCCAATCACGTCAGAAATAAAAAAAACAATCTAACTCAACAGTCTTCGAGAAATACTGTAGGTATGGTCTTATTGGTTACTTCAAAGGCGTTAACAAACTGTATATGCGTAATCTGTGATGTGATGTTTAAACAGAGCTCAGTGTCTTTGTTCCTATCATACGCGTCCTTTATTGACCTTCCAATCTTTACTAAGCGCCTTCCATTTTATGTCAGTAAATTGGGTTTTCAATTTTCGCGGAGTACACACCCGTGCTTCTGCGTACAGGCGAAATTGCGAGGGTGAAATTTATCGTATCTTTGTAACAATTGTTTTATATCTCAGGATCTTGCATAATTTAACTCATTTAGGTGGAATATATAAAGGGAACTTTATTATGTATAGGAAGTCTGATGACAGTATTTTCATATTATAAAAACATACTAGAAATAGAAGAGTATTTAAATTAATGTTTATAATTAATACAAAATATGAAAGACTTAATAAATCAATGAATTCGATAGTCATTAGTTGCAATAAAAATATATTAAATAACTTTATTTTTAGTAAAAATTTGTCACCATTCTTTATAGCCTTTCCATTAAACAGTCATTTGATCTAACTACACACAAATTTTCACCAAGATAGTGCAAGCCATTCTTTAGTTATAAAAGAACTAGCTGACAGACGATGATCAATCATGACAACTGTTACTTTTATCTTCAACAGATGTGGGTCTGTGGCTGTTTACTCAGCTAAAGGAATATTCTTACCAATTTTTCCAAGTCTTTACGCCTTATGTTTCAGAGATATCGTGATGAATCAATACATAGGAGAAAATCTTTAAGGTGTATCTCTAATCTCTACATGATATTTAAATATATAACGTGCTACATTTAAAATAAAGATCTTTAAAGTTATTCTGTTAGTTAGGACTAATTTTAAGTTGTACGTACCTTTACTAGAACCGTCGGGACCTCGTAATATGGAACACTCTTCTATTGTACCGAACGGCGTAAATAACTGGCGGACATCTTCCTCGCTCTGTTGTTTGCTGAGCATCCCAACGAACAGTTTCCGATCTGCGATGAAAAAATAACCTTATTATTATAAAGTTAACATTGATAACGGTGTAACAGTGAGCCACACCACAGAAGCCTAGCGGTGTTGCGTGGAGCGGCGGTAAGAACCGTGCCAATTAAACCCCAAATGATCGAATTTAGCGGATATCGTGTGCCCGGGAGCGAGACGGACGAATTTAAACTTAACCTTCATTCAAATAAGGTTCATAATAACAGGTGCATGATTTCAACTAGAGCTATAAAAAGTTTTTTAACTCCATAATTCATAAATCTTCTTCAAAATCTTTTTATCGTTCATCCCTTGTCTAAGAATTATTGTTTCTTACGATATAAAGATACAATTTTTGTTCAAGTCCCCGATATTTTAAGCACATCAGTATTATAACTGTAATCATATGTGTGTGTTGAGCTCAACAATATCTCCCCTTTTTTTAATTTTTATGGCTCTAGTGGTAGCACCACATAGCCGCCGCCGCCCCGACACGCGACCCCGCATTCACCATTACGGTGACACAAAACAACCACAGCCTTCTATAAAACACATATTACACATAGTTTTAGTCAAAATGAAACAACGAACAAAATTCAAACCCAGACCAACACATAATTAGCACAATACACTAAATGATCATCATTGAAATATTGAGGATTTCGCAGAACTCATCGATAATCAAACTTACGATGGTACTTATAGTACTATCGTAAGTCCTACGAAAACCTCAACAATCACATCAGCATTATAACAATTTGACGACTGCGGCTTCAGCTCAACCCGTTGCTAACCCGGGCAACGTTCACGAACCCGATTAACTATAACTACTAGCGTTAAATTTTGTACGTGATTACATGGGCTCTTTACAGAAATCAAATTTAAATGAAATCATAAACACTAATTACTTCTCGAATACCAAATAAAACCTTGCAGCACGATGGTCACTAAGTGCAGTGAGTATTTACTATTCCATGTCGAATCGACTCGAGTTCGAGGCGAGATCGCCTTACTTGACAAAATCATATAATCACATCACATTAAACAAAAATTGGATAAGGCTTCTCTCACGTGGACTTGAGTAACTTATGAAAACGCTAATGTGTCTCAAGAATACTTAATTGCAAGCCTATAGCGTAACGTCCATTGAATCAAGCCTTAATTTCAAATTATAATTTACCGAGAACATAAGTAAATTTACAAACTCATCGAAATAAAATTGTAAATTTTAAAAAAGTAAATTCAAACAAAACAAAAGACTCATTTCACCATAAAAATGATTTAGACGAGATTTTAACGTTTTCATCAAACAAATAATCAGGTGTGCTGACAACTGCGATGCAACATTCAAATAAATGGCGAGAGATATACGGCAATTGCTTGAGTTATGGTGAAAAGGCCATACAAACAGATAAAGAAGCAAGGCTCGGTAGATTCGACGTGGAAGTGCTCACTTCGCGCTACTCATATCGGAACAGTGAACAAAACATCCTAGTCACGCACAACAAACGCTACCTTGGTTCGCCTACTCGCGTCGTCTTCCCTCGCCCCCTGGAAAATAAGAATATGCTACACACGCTTACTCTACCGCTCGACTCAATGGAAAAGCTTATTAATTGTTACCTTCACAACACCCGCTTATTAATATAAAACCTTAATAACATTAAAATACTTCTTAAGGATTAAAACGCGCGTTTATAATAACCTAACATTAATTTAGAAAATTAAAATTATATATATGTCTCCCGATGTTTCAATTGACGTTAATCTACAAAGTTATTGTGGATACATCGGAATGAAAAAATAGTTTGATTTTCTAGAATGGCGCACGTTTTAAAACTTTATTTACAAATAAAAAAATTGATGATGTTTCCATTTCAAGCATAAGGTCATGCTCGAAACGTAAACATTATCATCTTATGAAAGATACAATCGTATGATAACTAGAATTGTTAAAGTGAAGATTTTTCTTTAAGTCATTATTTCTCAAGGCCATTCAGGAAGATTGGAACAACTGCTTTATGTCATGGTTCCAAGGAAGGCATAAGTGTGGAATCAGTGAAGGAAATGGTAGTTTGTAACGGTATAGTAAACAAAAAAGGAAAAAAAAAACCGTAGTCCAAGTACTATTTACTACATTTATACTTTACAAAGTGGTCCTAACTCAAGCTTGTTTGTTGGTGTCTAAGCCAGCGATGGTCTTCCGTTGGGCCATTTGGTGACGCCTCTCGATAGTGATTTTGGTAATGTGTTGGTCACGCTGCCAACATTAACTTCCCAGCCAACTCACGTGAATTTAACAACATATTACATTGTCGTTACTATAGAACCGTTTCTAGCCGACTAACCGAATAGCATATATTTACTTCCTTGTTTATCAAAAGTAATTGAAAAGATTGTGTATAAGCAGCTTATGAGCTTTCTGAAGAATAATGGCATATTAACGGATTACCAGTCAGAATTTGGAAAACACCGAAGGACAACCATAGCGTTAATGGACGCAGTAAGCAATATTCTTAATACACAATATGACGGAAAGGGTACAATTTTATAACTACTTGATTACTCGCTTGCATTTGATACCGTAGGTAAATTCGATTCTGCTGCTCTCCAAATTAAGTTACAATGGATTGAGTCCGAAAGCAATAAAATGGTTCCACAGTTACCTAAGTAATCGACCCAAAACTGTAGTTATTACACAGGAAGATGGAAGTAGGTCTTTCTCTGATTATAATGTTCTTGAGCGCGGAATACCTCAGGGATCAATACTAGGACCTTTATCTTGTACAGTGCCGATCTAGTTAAAAACATTTAACATTGCAAATATCAAATATATGCAGATGAAATTCAACTTTACATATCTTTCAAGCCAAACGAAATGTCAGAAGCAGAACAATTTATTAATTCCGATATCAGCCAAATCTTTACTTGTTTGGTAAATAATTCAATGGTTCTTAATCCATCTAAGACCAAATTTATGATACTGGGAACCCCTAAAGTCGTTGAAAAAATTGAACGTCTCAATCCTAAACAGGTATTAATAATAAAGATGTGGAGCGAGTTCATGAGATTCGTAATATAGGAATAATATTTGAAGAGAATCTTTGATTCGAGAAACTTAAAAACTATACTGTTGTGAACTATTTAAATACAAATCTTCGTGTCAGGTTGTGAGATGCTTTGGTACTCTCTAAATTTAATTATAATGACACTACGTATGGTCCTCGACTACGAGAAAAAAAAAATCATCATCATCTAATATTCTGAACATGGAAAGCCGGAGACGGCTACACTTTACTTGTATGATTTTTTGGAATTATAAAGACAAAAATGCCAGCATATCTCTATTCGAAACTGTTATGGGCTTATAATTTTATTACAAGAAACATTGCACAGGCTCGGCTCTGTCCTCCCAAGGATCACACTGCGCCTTTCAGGGGAAGTTTCAAGTACAATGCCACCAAGTGCTGGAATAATTTACCACCGCCGCTATGGGGTTTATAATCAGTCTCGAATTTTAGAATAAAGTACAAAAATAACATATTATTGATCAATACCTCCCTGCAAGGCTAGGAGCCTTGGTGAGCACTGTTTAAATTTCATAGTATTATATAAAACAATTAATTATTATTATTACATTTTCTTTTATTTTCTTATATATTTACACACATACGTTTTTTATTATTTTTATTATTGTCATTGTATATTTAGTAACCAATAATCTCAATTTTTGTATAATATTTATTTTAGTGCCACAATTTTCTTAAAATATGTCAGTTTTTCTTCAAAAACAAATTCATTTTCATTTCATATATTTCATCACGAAATTTTTGAGAATTCCCAAAGGAGCTCAATATAAAATTACTGCAGATAAATTCACTCGTATTCTAGTTGTTCGCAACACTTAGTCCTATTATAACAAATAATATTATAGACACTCGTATTTCAAATTACTATTTGCAAGCGAATTGAATTCCCCAGAGGTCGAATATTTTAAATTATGTTGAATTAATCATTAAATTTAATCACCGCTTGCAACGAATGTCAACAGCCAAAATCAATCTAATGTGTGATTATGACATAACAGATTTAATATTCATTGACATGAATTCATTAGTGTCAAATGAACTGAGATGTGATTATTTCGACGTTATTCACGCATGATCATATTTGGTAAGTTATTAATATAAACTAGAAGATATATGCAGATAGGTATTGTCTATATTATACCATATCTTAAAAAATAATAATAAAAAATCATATGGTTCATGTGGTGTGAATATTCGGAGTTAGAATTTAAAAAGATCCAAAAGTCTCAAAGATGTAATGATCGATAGGCAAGACTTAATTCTGTCATGAGATATAAAAAAATATTTTTAATGTATAATAAAACATGTTTGATAACTTGGGGATTACTATGTATAACGTTAAGTAGTGCCGTTCCTGAAAACTTGCACAGATAAATATTTTGTATGATACTTAAGGTATAATATTCGATGTTGGATTTTCATTTTACATTAATGAAATAATTCAATTTTAGACATTTGAAATCATAATAAAATAAAAGATAATAGCGTCGCTATTCGTTGACATTTTCAAATACATTAAGGAGACAAATGTACCTATAATTGTTCTAAAATTGAAGTATCGTTATGTTTCCTGAGTACATAAAAGAGACAAAGGCCCAACAAGAGAGGCCGGTTGAAGAGGGCGCACGTATTAGAACGTGCCTCGCAACATCCGGAAATACCAAGCGCGGTGCCGGTCATTAAATTCAGATTTATACCCGGCTGCCCGGATATCTCTCCCGTGCGACTCCGCTAATGACCGGCTAAATTGTGATAATTCTGCCAGGGCTTCCAACTTGTATTGTTACTTTTTATGTTTCGCACTAATTACGTTCTTCTATCTACTTAGTAGACGTTACAACAGAAGATATTAATTAGGCTCTGTAAATTTCAATAAATTGATTATGAATCGTTAATCAGATATAGAACTATAGAATGAGATACCATGTGTAGTGTTTCCAGGACGATATGACATGGGTACCTTCAAGAAGCGTGTACACTTTTCTGAAAGGGCGGAAAAGCTCCTGTGATTCATCTGGTGTTGCAAGATAATGTGGGAGTGTGGGGTGGCGGTGGTGATCGCACCAGCATCAGTTGACTCGTACACGCGTTTGCCCTTCTCTTTCATAAAAAAAAGAAATGTGAATATAGAAAGTGAAATCGAAACGACTTAGAAATTTTAAAGCTTAAAGCATTTCTTGACCCCTGGTGTTGTAGATGTTCTTGGGCGGTTGCTTCACGCAAGCTTCTTGCCCCCTCTTATGTAAAAAAAATAACAAAAATTTTTTTTTTACCAAGATTCTATGGCACAAGTGTATTAAAGTTTTTGTGTAGGAAGATTTCGCTAAATTTGAAACCCTAAGAGATATAATTAGGGAAGAGGTTGTATGGAATTCTGTCATTACCAAAATAATATGCTTGGATTTACACGTATATCAGTGTATAAAAGTATTCCAATCACAGTTTGATGTAAATGTTTAAAGGAACATTTCGTTTATGTTGATACAATTTTCAACAGCGAAGCATGTTGTGGTTTAGCTTATTTCAGAAAATATGTAACTAAAACTAAACTAGCAGAAAATTCTTACAAATTTAATTTGATATAATATTCTATAGACTTTTTAACAAAATATGTTATATGTTCTAGTAAATCACTATACACATTTGTATAGTTCAATTATTTGTGTGCATCAAGGATTATTTCCTCATGGAGGTTAGTTGAAGCACGATCGACAGCCCTGACAAAATTAATAATGGTGTGAGTGAGATAGAATATGTCGCCGTATGTTCTGATTAGCCAGTTGTTATTACGTTAAAGATAATCTACTATTACAGAGAACAGGAGTTGAGATTGTGTCTACAATCTGTATTAATATGTTTACAATTTATCTCTTGGTTTGATAGTTACGCAGAATAGTTCATAATAGGCTTTTTACCTTAGAACTCTTTTAGCTTGCAACTTGTGTGTTCTCATGGTAGTGTTTTCATTAGATTTTATAAAATTCAATGTCAATTCAATTCCTGTCATAGCCCCATTTTTTTAATCACTAATTGGTAACAAGAGAAGTAGATGACCCATCATTATGCTTTGTGGTATCATTATTACTACCAGTTTTATAATCGCAATAGTAAAATATCTGAAGTTTTGACAGTATGTTACATTGCGAGTAATACCACTCAAATAAAAGATGAAATGAAAACCAACATGTACTCGAAATCCTATTAATATTATAAATGTGAAAGTTTGTATTTCTGGATGTATGTTTGCACTTCTTTAACGCAAACACTACTGAATGGATTTTGATGAAACTTTACAATAATATAGCTTACACACACCAGAATAACATATAGGCTATAATTTATAAAAATATTGTGTGAATTATCTGTACATTGAAATAAAATTGGAGTGTCTGTTTGTAATATTGAAATAACCGTTTTTTACTAAATGTATATTATGAATATATGTATTCATAATTTTTGTCTGTCTGTCTGTTTGTTTGTTCCGTCTAATCCGGCGACTTTTATTGGCAGGTAGCTGATGTAATAAGGAGTAACTTAGGCTACGTTTATTTTAGAAAAATAAAGCAATGTCCAAGAAACGGTCTAACTCTAAAAATAATTTAAATGGCAAAACAACGTTTGCCGGGTCAGCTAGTGTATTATAATTATAATAATAAATAGGTTTATTGTAAATATTATTACTTTATAAATATATAGAACAAAAAACCTATCAGTAGTGAGACTGCACGCCAGAAGTAAAACTTCTTAGCATTACAAATTCGGAAACAGATTTGTAAGAATAATTTCACACACTGTTCGAGACTGGCCTGAGTACGCGTACTTGGGCGTAGTATTAGTTGCCGCACTTTGTGATTACGCGGTATCGAGTTGGAGCGCAGCGGAGACCAATCCTTAATCTAAATAGGTACGTTATAACAAATTCGCGCCGTCGTTTTGTGCTATTACAATAATAATATTATTTGGTATATATTTATATTGCTTAGTGTCTGTGTATACAAAATTAAATTAAAGTCGGGGACAAATAAAAATACGTAAATATTATGATACAACATTTTGCCATACTTACACAACTTCTTTAAACCCCCGTAGCTTTTGTTCACTGCTGCTGAGCAATATGCAACTGTTTTACTTTTGTTCTATAAGATGTCTACTTTAAAATGACATAGATTTTCTATAGTACATTCTGGGTCACAGGCCCATAAATTTTTGTCTATCTCCTTTCTATCAAACATTAAATGAGAGAAGTTAAGGAGAGTTAAGTACATAGAGCGGTCTATAAACTTTTCCCCTACCAAATATAGCTCAACACGGCTTAAGCAATTTTCGCTTCAAAAAATAGTGTTTATAGCTGGTATTACTAACATTGCCTCGTGTCGTATGGTCTTGAGCTCACACTACAATTTATGCAAAGTTTTTTAAATAGCTCAAGGCGATAATGTATGATCTTATACGATAATAAGGAATCCATGTGTGAGACCGTCTCGCACTTAACCTTTTTTAATATAATAATTAAAATATAGTCATCAAAAGCTGCACAGACTAGGAATCAGCTCGACGTTACTACAAACATGATCGGTCGAAGAACTAATTAGAGGAACTTCAAATCCGATGATACCTGTTTTGTCCCGCGGCTCATAACCTAACTTTACGTCAAATCACTCAAAGATTAACTGTGTCCGATCTAAGCGTTGCTTGGATTACTATAAATTCATTAAAATTTTACTTAATTACAATTACGTACGTCGACTGCAGGTACGCAACAGCTTTAGATATATCAATCAAGTTTATCACAGATATTAGCCCGATTTCTATATTGAAAATGAGAAAATAATTATTTTCGCAAACTTATAAAAGTATTTTTAATTACTTAGTCAGAATATGTATTATTCGATCTGTACAGACAGGTATCTAGAATCCAGATTATCTGTCACATTAATGGATAACAAGCTGAAATCCAATACTTCAAACCATAGCTGGATTGAAATAAGAGATTACACGAACGTTTCATGGACCTGTTATGGAAATTCCAAAAAGGGGATACGGATTAAAATTTAATCTCGGATCGCGAAATAAGGTTTGTGAATTGCCACCCAAAATATGCTCAAAAGTTAGATAAATTTGCAAATTTTGCAGTTCAGCACAACTTGTATAATAACAATGATTGGCGTACAATTATATCAATTATATACCTAGGTACATTTATTACCTTGATTGTGGTCTAAACTTGTTGGGACCTATGGTTCTTATTTTCATGTCCACTTTTGGTTTGCTTAATGTGATTATTTCGTAATTTTAAACTTTTACTCTTCAAACTTTAACGATAGGTAGATTTGCAACAAATAACTATCTGAACAGCACTTACAACTTTATTGCTTTATGTGAACTTGATAAGGGAAGGAAAAGGTGATGAGCATTAATCTTTATCAGAGAATACCTGATTGAATATAATATATAACATAGTTATAGATACAGAGGTGAGGCGGACCCCTCATTCATCATTCCAACATATTGTTTGGTTGCAGGATAACAACGCATCGGTTGTAACGTGTATTTATGGGGGTGCCAGATTATTGATGATTGCCTGCAGCGGGGGTACGAGGAAAAACCTGTGTATATACTCGGTGCCACGATGTTTCATAATTTTTTCTCAGATTTTAGATGTAATACTAGAATAACGATGATACTTAAAAACAGTAAGCCTGATAAGAAATTGGATTTTGTTTTTATTCAAATTAAAATTTTCTTCAATATTTTAAAAATTTCTTGCCATCGTCATTTACCATTTACATTTATCAGATTGACACTAAATGTCGTGGCAGTAAAACAATGCGGCAGTACTAATTTTATCATCGGAAATGAATCCAAATGACCTGTTTCCAGGGAACTGGGTTTTGTGGGATGTTCTCTCCTCGAAATCTATCCTTGGTTCCAAATATATTTCATCTTAGTTTGTAGTTCAGATCTCTAGTCTGAAATGGTTCAATTCAGGTGGATTTAAAACAACGGCTAATTTAGCCAAAGCATTGCACCAGGGTTGCAGTTGTTACTGATTGGTGATACAGAGCTCTGTATGATAATAATCATGCGCAGTAAAACCACATAAACATCGTACAATCTTAAATTATTAAAGTTTTCCTGAGACATTAAATCGTTATTTACTAACACGGCTTAAAACACGGTTTATCGGTGTGGATATCAACTAGTATCGGAACATTCGGACAAGGTCCTTCATCAGGGTGAGAGTGACTCGGCAGTGGCAGAACATGCTCTTTAAGCTGTGCGTGCACTGCGTCGGAATCGGTGCGTACGGAGCGGAAGGATTTGTTGATTTCTATGGTACTGCGTGCACTGGATCGGCAGTTCTGCGCCTGAGAACTATATTTGTGCCGATGACGTCATCCTCAAGGAACGACGCATCATTTTAAATTAGTATCCTGTTTCGTTATATGCGGTTGTAGAATATAACGAAGTTCAAAAAACATTTTTCGAGTCATATGAATGTACCCAAAAAATCGATTTTCATCTTCTAATAAATCTGGATATAATGTATGAAAATCTCCGAAAATTAATCTTTTTGAGTTTATATTATGAAACCATATCTTTCGTTTCCTCTTGTTTCTCTCTTCCTCTTCTGATAATAAACAGCAAACTACAACAATATCCTCGTCACTATCCTCCATAATGCAAATGCACGTTAACAGGTTATGACGGCTGCTAAATAACTAAATTTCCAATGATGAATCCGAATCCGAAATCCGAATGCAGTGGACGCACCCCATCGGCATTTCGTAAATGACGAAAATGCCTCGTACGCTGCGTACGCACCGATTCCGACGCAGTGCACGCACAGCTTAACTCTGACACCTCACATTATACTAGGTTAAATTTTTTTGAACTTTGTGTCTTGCAGGCTTCTGGAAGCCATCGAAATTGACCGTCGACTTAATTTTAATTGAGGAAAGGGTTCGTTGGGTTCTGCCACCTACTTGGAAACCCGTGTTGTTAAACGATCATTTTGTGCACCCGTGAACACCAATAGTGATACAATCTCCGAATGATCAAAGCAGTGTTAGTAAATTACCGTATATTCTTTCGGCATCGCTACTATGGAAAAACGCCACGGAATTATTTTAGAAATATTTATGAACTAAATGTGTAAACAGTCAAGTTTACTTTCGTTTGGCGACTTTGAGGGTACATTATGTATTCATAAACCAATAGAAATATCCAGGAGTTAGGCATAAAAATAGATAATCTATTTTTAACAGTTAGACAATAAATAGTTTGCTGAAGTACATTCCTGACTGTGTTAATTTGATTCCTCACGATTCTGTAACGTACATAAAAATAAAAAAATAATATTAAGTGAGCGATGCTTCTCAAGGGAAAGAAGAAAATGATGTTATCAATTCAGTATTCAATGGGCCTTTGACATATTAACGTCTCGTAAAATCTTCGACACTTTGAGACACAGCAATGGCATCTATTCTCAGTATTCGACAACGTTTTAAATTGAATTCAAGTAACAATTTTCTTTCACGCCTTCAGCCGTAATGGTGCCATTGACGCTCCCGCCTCAGCCCCTCACAAATTCGCGGAAAATTGCTTCCAGCACAGTCTGCTAGAGCTAGAATGTTCAGTTGATTCTATTAATTAACGATGCTGTGCTCGCCCGCCGCGCAACTCTGAATAGCCAATTACATTGATAATTGGAGGTCGCGCAGGTGTCTTCGAGACAAAGACGAATGGCGGTCTGGCACAAGTCACGAGAATTTGCTTTTTGGTAAAATCTGGCCATATTGCGACTAATTAAGGTTTCGTATACTTCAAGTTCGTGGAGATAAATCTTGATATGAAGAACTTTTGTATCTTCATATCAATTTCTTTTGAAATTACTTTTGTTTTCTTATATATTTTTAAGAAAAAAATATAAACCACGGGCGTGATTAAACTGTGCAAAAGCAATTTAAGAAAGTATAATTTTTCAGTTTGTAATAATATTGATAAATTAATTGAAAATGTATTGATGTTGAGCTTACGTGTGCCAATATTTGATCATATTTTTTGCTGCTATGAATTCTCTATATTATGTAAATAGGTAAGCAATTTAAATAAGTTTATTGCGTATTAATCGAAAAATAATAAAAAAGAGTATGAAATCATATTAAGTAGTAAGTTGAGATTAATTATTAAACGCTGTTAGCTTACAATTTGCGGGCTATTTGCTAAAATGAAGTTTAGTTATGTTTTGTCACCACTGTGTAACGTTACTGGTGTCGACGTCGCTATTACAATGAAGTTATTACGGCCCTCGTAACATGGGTCGGAGGTTTGTTTAAATATCTATATCAACTCGACGTTTATGTCCGGATGAATTTCATACTAGTAATACATGTTTGTAGTGAAGCATTTCTCATGCGTCATTTACGTTTTAAGTGCTTTGATACAAATGTTTCATCCGAGAACATACTGTCTTAACTAAAATTATAAATAATATTTTGGAATTTTGTGACTCCTAGTACTTTTGTAGAAGTTTCTGAATTCTTCTTTTCACTTCTTTAGAAGTGAAAACATCATAATGACTTTTTTATGGAAGAGAGGACAAACGAGCGTACGGGTCACCTATTGTTAAGTGATCACCGTCGCCCACATTCTCTTGCAATACCAGAGGAATTACAAGAGCATTGCAATTTTATTGAATATCGCACTGAGGAGGAACGCCACACATCAGAGATGGTGAGAACGATATCCAAATTTATCGTATCTATTTATACTAACTGAAGCGGTTCTGCGTTGCAGGCGGTCAAATGGATCGAGATACTGGGGTGCACCAGACCAGAGATGACAGTATACTCCATATGTGGACCTGCGCTTTGCAGAGCGCTACACCAGCTTCTTTGAAGCCAGTTTGGCTTTGCACTCCAAATGACCGCGGAATTAGAAATCGCTTGCGAGGTTAAAAGTACGAAATACGACCATATTCTTGTTATAAACTCGTAATTTATAACAATATAAAATTATATTTGTGCATAAATTGCTCTGGTTAATTTTGCTCTCACTGATAGTGCTCGTTCCCTGAATGACAGCTCAGTCTCACTCAATACTTACAATATTGGGTTGGCCCAATCTGCTCATCACGCCTAAAGATATGCCTTTATTTTTTAGTATTAGAAGTGACGAGGTGAGCAAATTGTTCAATAGAAAATTCCCGCCCTTCAAAATGCAGTGACTGTCAGGGTTCTTGAAAAAATAAAACTATAAATGATACATTGATTGGATTGTCATCTTAAGACATCGGCAACTTCTAAGGACTCTCAGTAGGTCAGTCATATCACACGGAACGGCGCGTGCACAGTATGCTTGACTATTCGCACGATTTATAACCTAGGTCCTAAAGAATCATTAAGAGAAAAATTTAAAGAAATAAACATTTTGACTGTTGCTTCTCAATACATTTTTGATAAAGTTCTGTATGTTCATAAGCAGATTGAGGAATTTTATAGAAACTGTGACATTAATAATGTTAACACGAGGAACAAACATAAACTTGTTACGCCTACTACTCGGTTGGGTCGAGTTAGTAAGTCTTTTGTTAGGCGATGTATATGCTTCTACAATATGATCCCAGAAAATGTACAAAACAAATGTGTTACGAAATTTAAAAGAATTGTTAAAAAACGTTTGTGTGGGAAAGGTTATTATAGCATAAACGATTTTCTTAATGACACCACGGACTGGGAATAAAGCGAACACCCTCAGGCTCTTTAATTATAAATGTTTATTATACTATATCACATTGTAATTCATATTTTATATAATAAAAAGCCCGCTGTGTTTCTAGCGCCCATTCTTCTCAGGTCTGAGGCAGTCTCTTTTGAATTTGAAAAATTTCAATACTATTTTGAATAAAAAAAAAATTTAATTTGAATTTGAATGAAGTATTTTATTTATCAGTAGAAAGTACTATCATGGATATGGTGAAACATACTTTTCTTTATTGCGATATTAAACACAATTAATGCTATTATATGCATAAAAAAGTTTACACTTCAGAATCACTACAATTACTTTACATAAAAATACTAATAACGCATTTACGTATATCTATGCACATTCATATATACATTTTGCACATTTTACACTCTATAACTAATAATATAACTATATTGGACATATAACTATGAGTAGATGAAATCTTGTCATTAACCGGTGATAGCAATATATTCGTAACTAGAGAGACGTTATTGAAAACGGCCGTAAAATTAGAATAAATAAAATTATAAAATGTGACAAGTTCTAAGCATTTTTTTTAAATCAAATCCTAAATGATATAGAAATGGAAATGTAATCTTTATTCATAATATGACCGTAATATTGTTTATTAGTTGTGTAATAATGAACGTAATCACTTTAACGAGTGATTTCAATAATAATGCGTATTAAAAGGTGCTTTATATAATAAATCTTTTGCTCATCGCTTGTCAATTTTAATCACGATTTCAAAAATTGTTAATTAACGTAAACAAAAAGCTTTTAACGTCGGTTAAATTGCTATCCGAGCTCGTATTCAATTAATGCATCGAATTAAATCACTCTGTGATGAAGGCGGGTCATCACAAAGTGTACGTGTGGAGCTGACATTTACCCTGTCTGGCCTCATCGGGCCTATGTGGCCTGTGTGGCCTATACCGTTATTGTCTTAAAACTTGAACTGGTAACAGCTGCTTTGTAACTCTAACACTTTCATCTATTGTGATACAAATTGTGCGGTAGTTTGTATTTAGTAAGGTCTCTTTTATGTGTATCACTAATTGTGTATTATTGTTTCATTATTGATATTGGTAAAAGGGTTCCTGTTTCAACAGTTAAACTACTTACGGTCAATTTTGCGTGCAGTGTTGGCCAGTCATTCCCACATTATAAATACTGTATACCACCAAAATCTTCTTAATTTTTTTTTATGGAAAAGGAGGACAAACGTGTTTGCGCGTCACCTGGTGTTAAGTGATCACCGCTGCCCACATTCTCTTGCAACACCAGAAGAATTACAGGAGCGTTGCCGACCCTTAAGAAAGTTGTACACGCTTTTTTGAAGGTACACAAACAGCGCATATTAGTTTAAAATAAATAAACACATTTTACTTGTGGTCTGAGATTTCATGTTACGGTTACTGTTTTTTTTTTTCAAAACATTAATAAGTTGTCAAAGAGAAACATATTTTAATACGAATTATTCATACGAATGAAAAGGAGTTTTTTTTCCTTTTAAATGGTTTTTATAAAATCGAGTTAACTAGTTAAATTTAAAGCGTCGTGGCACAATGACTCAAAGATGCAGGTTGCATCGTCGACTCTCACCTCGGGGGGTTGTGTTTTCGGTTTTCGAATTATGTACGTTTATTTGACACTTTATAAGGTCGGCTACACTCCTGTGATTCCTCTGGTGTAACAAGATAGTATGGGCTGAGGTGATCACTTACCATCAGGTGACCCGTATGTTTATTTGTCCTCTTTTTTCATAAAAAACATTAAAACTGACCAGAATTATAATTTATAATTTTGCAAGAATTAACAAGTCTTAACAAGCTCATAGCAACCAATGAAATATTTTATAAAGTTATAGAGTTACCTGAATTACATGAACAGATGAGAAAAGTGAAGTTGCGCTTGACGCCTGGAGGTATAAGATGGTGAAACTCATTAACTTAGTATCTTAGTAATCGTTTGTGGCTCAATTTTATAACTTTCATGTTACATCACTTGTAAGAAAAATAGCGTATATTCTGTATGGGAATAAGTGATTTAATAATGAAGACATTTAACTGATGGCCACTCACGATTCTTGATTTAATTCTAAATTGTCATCTGGTCTGGCGCACCCCAGTATCAGCTCGATCCATTTGACCGCGTGCAACGCAGAGCAGCTCGAATTGTCGGGGACCCAGTGCTCTGTGAACATCTGGATCACTTGGCGTTGCGTAGAGACGTCGCTTCATTATGTGTCTTCTACCGCATTTATCACGGGGAGTGTTCCAAAGAGCTGTTTAACCTGATTCCTGCCGCCGGATTCCACCTTCGCACGACACGCCACAAGTTAGGATATCATCCTCACCATCTGGATGTGTGGTGGTCCTCCACAGTGCGGTTTTCAAGGAGCTTTCTTCCTCGTACTACAAAGCTGTGGAATGAGCTTCCTTGTGCGATGTTTCCGGGACGATACGACATGGGTACCTTCAATAAAAGCGCTTACACCTTCCTTAAAGGCCGGCAATGCTCCTGTGATTCCTCTGGTGTTGCAAGAGATTGTGGGCGGCGGTGATCACTTAACAACAGGTGACCCGTACGCTCGTTTGTCCTCCTATTCCATAAAAAAAAAACTGAACAGCGCGGCGCTGCACTTGCGCTCGCCGCTCTATGCCTTTTTTTGTTCATCACGTGAGGCATGCGCTTAATGCATACGCGATGCATGCGTTCTCGAAATGGAAGCGCGCTCTGTGTATCACAGAGCGCGCTTCCATTTCATTCCATTTTTGGGAAGCGTTCAATAACAACGACGGAACTAAATGACTTTATTGGCGCTGCGTTTGTCAACGCATTTAATTATTAAAAGTGTCAAACAAAAGTTGAATAAAATGATTAAGACGATATTTGAAGATGAAAGGGCGCAGTATGAATATAGAAAGAAAGAAAGAGAGAAATCATTTATTCTGCACCTTAAAACTAGTAAACAAGTAAACTTAAGGATATGTGTTACAGGATTAAGTAGTTTTCATAGCTCGAAATGCTATACTTTCAACACAAAACTTGTCTAAAAACACCATGTTTGCGTGTTTTCTGCTTACTCTTCGCCTTAATACTTTCCCTGGATTTTTTCATTCACTACGCTCTTATTGAAGTGGTTGTATTTGTGTCTTTGATTTATAATATATATAAATTATACGTGTAAGTTGAGTCCCTTGTTGTTTGTAAACACATGACAATAGGCCAGGTTTATTACTTTAGTGTGCATGATAGCTACGTCTTTCATTTTGCTAGTAACTTTGTTGCACAAAATAAAGGTTAACAGTTCGCCAACTTTTTCGTGATATTCACAGCTGTCACAGTCTATCTAAATGTATAAATTATCTAAGATTTTATAAATAAATCGATAAAAAAAGTGTCAATGATTATGACAAGAATGAAATTTTTTGATCAGATATAAAAAAGAAAAAATATTACTATGTTAAATGGTACCTTAAGATTATTCTTAAAAGAATGAACAATATAAACATATCTGTCAGTTTTTCGGACAATTTTTTACAAAGAGTATTTACAGCAGAATACCTCTTCATTTTATTGGTAATATATTGAAGAAAACTTCACATAAAACAGTTAATTAAATAAAATATTACAATGTCTGCATACCTATAATATGAGAAGAAGCAATATTTTCCACCACATTCATCGTTTAATGTTCAACATTTGCAATCATGTGTTCATACTTCATTTAATAGTCATAATTGGTCGGGCGGTTTTCTCTGTCCCTATTTGCCAGTTAATTGATGTCATGCGATATTTAAATTGGTGTGATATTTCGAATAAATGTGAAACTGTCGATAGGGATTCGAAAAATAAAAAGTAATAGAGTATATGTTGTTTAAATAATTAATGCTATTTTGATAGTACAATTTGTATGTTTTGGCTATTCAAATTCAAATATTTTTATTCAAAATAGGATTCAAAATCACTTATTGAACGTCAAAAACTACCACCCATTCAAAAGAGACTGCCTCAGACCTGAGAAGAATGGGCGCAAGAAACTCAGCGGGCTTTTTTTTTAATATGAAAATATGGATTACAATGTGATATCGTACAATAAACATTTATAATTAAAGGGCCTGAGACTATTGCCAAAAGAAGAAAAAAAAAATAACCTGAGGGTGTTCGCTTTATTCCCAGTCCGTGGTGTCATTAAGAAAATCGTTTATGCTATAGTAACCTTTCCCACACAAACGTTTTTTAACAATTCTTTAAAATTACGTAACACGTTTGTTTTGTACATTTTCTGGGATCATATTGTAGAAGCATATACACGGCCCAACAAAAGGCTTACTAACTCGACCCAACCGAGTAGTAGGCATTACAAGTTTATAAAGCTGCAATCATATTATGGTACATGTCTGACGATGACGATACAGAACCTATGGAAAACACGCTAAGAATTTTAATAGTGAGGATGTTTTTAGAGCACACACATGGAATCCCGTGGAAACCACTCTGTAGAACAAATGCAACAAAAAGACCCGAAGTATGGACGTCGTCAGAAGTCTGTGTCGTGAATTGGGGAATCAAAGGCCAAAATGAATTAGACGCCACGTGGACAGATTGATGTAGTATTAGTGTCAATTTGTCAAGAGTTTCTCGCCGCCCCCGCAGTTCCGCCGTGACCACGATTCATGCAATTGGATCGGAATATCAGCTATAAATTAATTAAATATATATCGTGAGTTCCCGAAATAAACATTGCGACGATATTGGTGTAAATAACGACTGTATAATGAACTATATCAACAATTGGATGACTTTTGGCCATACAACTGGAATCATAGTGTTACGACGACGATATGTATAATGTAGATAACGAATGGACACTGAACAATGTCGACTAAGGAATGACTTTTGTCACGGACGTTACCGTGAGAGCTTAGAGGTCTGAAATGATCTGCCAGTCGCTGCCCAAAAAAATGTACACACACAGCTATTAGAAGAATAGTGTAAGAAGGTACGAAAATTATTTAGTGTAATATGTAATTTAAGGTTTTTTTTTGAATAAATCGCTGGTGTTTTATTAATTCCAATTTATAAATAATATTATTAATTTACTAGAGCAGATATCGTACAGAAAAACCAAAAAATGAACTCAGTGGTTTAAAACCTAAAGCGTCTCTTGCAATGATGGGTCACTGGTGCCTTATAAAACCTTTTTCTTCACTTGCGTATTTGAGGCCTTGATTCGAGCGATATTCGGGATGTTACATTCTGTGTTTGAAATTACACCAGAATTACAATATTTACTGTTGTTAATATATACAGGACTTGTGATATAAGACTTTCAATAATATGATTAAATGAGAAATTATTGATATGTCATATAAATGACTGCTATTCGAACTATGCTTCGCTACTAGTAAGATTTTTGGAGTTTACTACTTAAGAATCGATTTTCATATAAGGCGCCCGGTATGAGAAAAATATGGAGAGTAAAACCTACTCATCAAATGGCATAGTAACGTTTTTGGTCCGCATCATTTCTCGCGCACCTTTCACTTTCTTGTATTTTGAATTTGAAGCTTTATTATATTATTGAAATTAATTTATTATTATACTTTCATAAAGTTAAGTGAAAATTCTTTAAATTATGGAAGAAAGTAGGTTAAATAATAGTGCCGGGAAATGTAATAAGCACGTAGGTACTAAGTAAGTTACAATTCCTACAATTAAGAATTTTCATTAATGCGTTTATTTACCCTTATGTCGATCTTTTTTAATTAATACGCTATTCTTTATTAGCTTCTGCTGTATATCTGTTTGTAACCGACTCCATTGAACTTGATTTTGTTTAGTACCTGTTCAAATGACAATCGTTCTTTAGGAGTAAACTCCAGTCTTGCGTCGGAGCTGACACACACACACTTTTTTTTTATGGAAAAGGACAAACGAGCGTATGGGCACCTGGTGTTAAGTGATAACCGCCGCCCATATTCTCTTGCAACACCAGAGAAACCACAGGAGCATTGCCGGCCTTTAAGGAAGGTCTACGCGCTTTTTTTGTAGGTACCCATGTCATATCGTCCCGGAAACACCGCACAAGGAAGTTAATTCCACAGCTTTGTGCTAGTACGTGGAAGAAAGCTCCTTAAAAACCGCACTGTGAAGGAATTTTATAAATATATTGTGTTATGATGCATAACGCTACAGCAACTGTCGTCATATTATATTATGTTTATTTTTATATTTTTGATAAAAAATCCTGATGACCAATGACTCACGCAATTTATTAGAAAAAAAATATGTAGACTACACGTTTACTTGAATTTTTAGAATGTCAAAACTAGATAGTATTAATTCTAACAATTATTGTGAATAGTGAAATAAAATAAAACAAAGTGTATAGCCTCGACAATCCTCTACATATTATATATGTAACATAAATATGTATCTAGAATTAAATTATAGCAGCGTTTTGTAATTCAAATGATTGTGAAACTTTTAATTGGTCACAATAAAAACTTTTGTCATATTCACACCACGTCGTTGTACAATGCGACAGTTTTTCCTGCTCGGATACGGAACGCTCTTTGTGACCGGGGCAATTAGATTAATAATTGTATCATTTTATTATAATTTGAAGTTATTAACACAAAAATTTTAATTGTGATTTTGTTTTTTAAAATTTGATAGATTGTGGTTAGTAAATCTGCCTAATAAGATCAATTGTATCAAAAATATGAATGTTTCCCTTAGTTATACAAGTCCATCTATATCTAATATGGACACATTTTTATATGACAATAAGGGACGAGCAGGACGTTCAGCTGATGGTAATTGATACGCTCTGCCCATTGTAATGGGCAGGGTGACCCATATAGTCGAATGGTTAGTGACCCTGACTACTAAGCTAGAGGTTCTGGGTTCGAATCCCGATAGGTGCATTCATAATGTAATTTATAATCATTTACATGATGAATATGGATGTTAGTTTCCGAGTCATGGATGTTTATTTTAAAACAATTTAAGAATTTAAATGACTTAAGTTGTCATTTTCTTGTTGCCTGATACAAATAAATGCAACTTTACAATCCATCAGTCTACGTAGGTAATACTGGCGGTCTCACTATACTTTTGTTTTTAAACAGCCTGCTGATAATTTCGTCTACTAAAATCAAACCTTAAAATCACATAACCAAGGGTCATATTGTATCTGCCACCAATAACAATAGTCATTTGTCTGAATAAAATAAATAGGGCAAAATCGATAAGACGTGGACGTCTTACTCTCCAGGGTTGTATTGTGCCTGAGCTATTGTTCCTGACTAATAACTTAGTATTCTGAGCCTTTTTATTGTTGTTTGAGATCTCAAGTGATTGGCGAGACCCACGCTGAAACAAAATATTGATCTTGTTTTACTGTTTTAATATACTATGAAAAAACTTGGATAAAACATTATAAAGCTTAAATATCAAAATAGTTTTGTTGGAATACCAAAATCTATGTTATGTGTATATATATATATATATATATAATATCAAAAATAGGAACTATATTATATTGCATGTATGTTTACTCATGAATAAATTGAAAAATTACAAAACTGATTTACCAAATTATTTTATAATTGAATGGTATATTATCACGGAGTAACGTGGGCTGCATTTTATTTAACACGTTGAATTATCTCTATAAGAATTATTGCAACGTAAACACACGAAGCCCCTTGCTGATAAAACAACCATCATTCCTGGTTTTACAACACACCATCAGATGAACCCCAAGATTGTTGATCTACTCATTCCATTTAAACAATACGTACGTACGTTAAGTTGCTTAACTACTTGCGGAAAAATGACTAACATTTTAATTGTAATATATTATTTTTATGTTATTGGCAACCATCTGAGCAGATCGGTAATGCAGCCTTTTCACGGATTTATACTATAACATAAATTAATATTTTAAATTAAAAAAGGATTTCCTTTTTTGTTTAAATAAAGTATAGCCTTCGTCCGTCAAGGTCTATTAAAAAGTGAAGGTTTTAACGTTTCAGAAAAAACATAATATAGAAGTTTTGTATTTATAGAATGTTGCAAAGTGAGAGAGTTGTATATTTATCAGGCTCTATTTCAAAACAAAGCAAGTATCATTTATCCGTCATTACAGTGATGGAAAGTTCGGGAGAAGTGTTATCCCTTGCGGACCGCTGTCCTGTTTGATTAATTTACGGGGACTCCCTTAAATGGTTACGCAAATGAGGAGGGAGGGATGGAGTAGGTAACTGAGTTATGAGTTCACTTGTATATTATATCTGTAATGAGATAGCCATGTCGTCAGCTTTCGCCATTCTCACTACCACTGCAAATTTTGTGGTCATTTTAAAAGGCATCGCCAAATTAGGTTCTAAGAGCAAATCGCATTCTAGCGCTATACAAGGACAGGTACTGCTTTCATCTCTGGTCTGGTGCATCCCAGTATAAGCTCAAATCATCTGGTAACGGTTAACTCAAAGCGCTCGGTTTGTCAGAGATCAAGTATTCTGTGAACATTTAGAACATCTGCGTGGAGATGTCGCTTCATTGTGTGTCCTCTACCGCATTTATTACGGGGATTGTTCCGACGCTTAGTTTGACGTGATTTCTATCATTGAATTTCACCTTCGTATGAAACGCTACAAACTTGGATATCATTCTAAGTAACTGAATGTGTGGGGTTCCTCCTAAGAGGGTGGTGTGGCGAACGTTTTCTTGTATAAAAAAAGATCAAACAAATATCATTATCACCTAGAGATCAGTTGGACGTGAAAAGAGAGCCGCTTCCAAACAGCATTTTCTTTCATATCATGGAGTCATCGTCTCCATCATGACGGATTATTCGTCAAATATATGATATGATATCCGAGTACCCGTGTTAATAATAAAACAATGTCCGAGTTCCGATATGATGCAACCTTTAAATCTAATATTCTTATGTTTCCTTATTTTTTTACCGCTTTTATCATAAAATTACGCTTATCAAAGGTAAAAACATACATTACTTAAAACGTGTTTTAAGCCTATCGAACGTACGAAAACAGTTTTGTTCATAATCGTTTGCTTGCTACGATAACTTTTATGCCTCTATCTACTACTAGGTACTATTTCAGAGAAATAAACCGTGATTTTAATCTACATAACGATATTATGTTTTTGAAAATGGGCAATTCATCATGTAAAAAAGTTGTCAAACAGATAAATAGTCAAAAATATTAGAATGTTTAATACGAGCGGGAAAGTTCAATTATGTAACGCTAGGATCATTATTGCATAAGTACTTATCATTATTACTATAAAATTATAATGCCCAGGGATTTTGCAAACTACGATTTTATAAAAATGATATTATACATTGTACGGTGCGGTGTTTTCTTACTCAAGCTCCTAAGAACCATTAGGTACGTTCAACAATGAGTAATCACCGCACACAAGAATGTCACCTGGCGCAGGGTGTCACTGCAGATGCTCGGTACACAATCCCTCACCGCCTAAATAATTGTCTTTGTCTGAGAGTTTAATTTATAGTTTAATTGGAGTTGTGTTACCTTAAGAGGTTATGCTAAAGAAAATATTGTCTTAACTTTATCTTTAAGTGGTAATTTAACTACATGGTAGTTCATAACTTTTCGATAAGCAGACACTATATTGAAATCGTCTGGGTACCGATAAAAACAAACGAGTGTGGATTGCCAGTGATCGATAAGTGAATGTTTATCTTTAATCTTAAAGGATTTATTACTTTTTTTACCAGTGGGAGGCTCCTATGCACAGGAAGCCGGCTAGATTATGGTTACCACAATGGCCCCTATTTCTGCCGTGAAGCAGTTATGTGTTAACATTACTGTGTTTCGATCTGAAGGGCGCCGTAGCTAGTGAAATTACTGGGCAAATGAGACTTAACATCTTATGACTCAAGATTAGGAGCGCAAATGTAGTGCCGCTCAGAATTTTTGGGTTTTTTAAGAATCCTGAGCGGCTCTGCATTGTAATGGACAGGGCGTATTAATTACCATCAGCTGAAATTTCTGCTCGCGTCGTCCCTTATTTTCATAAAAAAAAGTAACATACGGTTGAAACATGCAAGCTATAGCGCGTGAAATATAATCAACCTGCCGCTATATCTATTTATTGTTTATACAGTTTTTCTGTTGCGTGTTTTTCCTTAAAATTTAATGATGTGTGGTAACTGGTAGCCCTTATTAGGATGGCATTCTAAGGA
Organism: Leptidea sinapis; assembly: GCF_905404315.1. Lineage (NCBI taxonomy): Eukaryota > Metazoa > Arthropoda > Insecta > Lepidoptera > Pieridae > Leptidea > Leptidea sinapis. The sequence goes on from NC_066280.1 coordinate 6,789,125, forward strand.
AAATAAAGCAAGTAATATTATTTGATCTTATTTTAATGAAATCAAAAATATAAATGGTGTCTGTCGAAGATTATAAACAATACATAATACATATATTAACGAGTTCCAATTAAAATCTTCTCTGCAACATTTCATATTTAATATTATCTTAATTGAATATAAATTCACTCAAATGTTCAACATTAAATATATTATAAAATGAAAGGAATGTCGAGATCGTAAAGTAAAATCACCAAGAGAAAACAATTCGATTCGTGCTGAACTTGAGAAAGTTCTAGATAATAACTAACAATCTTCTTATAATTGAAATTTGTCCGGGCACCTCGCACGATCGAGCCATTCCAGTAGCAAATAAAGTAATTAAACTTGAGAACAGGATGCGATTGGAATCGGTCGCTATCGATGACATTAAACAATCAATGACTCGATTTAATCGATGCATTCGAGTGGCGATGCGATAATCTATTGCCTAATAAACGATTATGGAATACGTTATTGTTTTGTGCATTTAAAGTTTTATAATATAATCTAAGCACATGAATTATAAAAAATATCATTATGTAACTATAATTCATTTGATATTTCATTCAAAGAGTTCATTGTATTGTAAATTGAGTCACCTGGCATTTACACTAATTATTCTGAGTAAATAAAATTTTAAAAAGTAAAATGAAAAACGATTTTAAAGAAAATTTAAATATTATGAGATTTTTGAATCAGTATAATCCTTAAGATTTTTAAAATGTATAAATAACACTATACCAGTTGTTAAAATTTATTTTGTACTTTTAATTTGGCTTGCTATTTTAGCATGTTTTTAGCTTTCCAAAGTAAAATTATATATATTCTTTCCTTTTAGTTTTAAACTTGGTTTTTTATTCTGCTAAAATATAATGTTATTAAGAAAAAATAGTGGTTCTTTATGATTTTTATTTTTTATTAATTAATTGGTACTTTACTCTTTAATATTGACTGAACTCTTCCAAAAATCAGTCGGAACAAACAAACGCATTCACAAACAGAAACATATATTTAAGATTTGGTTTTCCATTGTAAGTCTTGTGGATATTAATATGCTCTCATTTACATGTTCAAAACAGTTATATAAATTTTATTTCAGTTCAGATGAAGGTTTAGACAAGTTTTTATATCTATTGATCACAGTATTATCGCCTCTATTGCTTGTTAAAAGGTACATGTCATTGCACAATAAGTAATTCAAATGGTGAGTGGCAGTGAATCCAAGTAATAATTGATAACATGACCTTTATCAAGCGGCAGACGTTTTGACTCTAACCTTTCATGTCAGTGGACTCTTGAATTTTTTCATCGTTTAAATGTAGATAATGGTACCTTCCCCTATCTATTTCGGGATCTGTGGAAAAAGATATAAATGATATATTTTTGTATCTATTGTATATATTACAAACGTTTGGTTGAACTGATTTCTTAAGAGTTACTCGTTTAAGTGAAATCTTCTTCGTTCACTCTGTGCACTTTATTTTGTGGGTATTGAGTAGATTTATCTTTCACGTTTGGATATGTAACGCTGAAGGAGCCGTTAAGTTTACCCGTCTAAAAACTTTTAGTTCTCCTTGGAAGGGAAATTTTTTCTGTCACCCAGAGCGTTTTATTTTGTGAGTACTGACTGGAATCAGCTGTAACGTTTGTCTATGAAACGTATGTATATAATCTAAGAAGAATTATTTAATTATTATAAAAAATAATTAAGTCTCATACATGAGTACCTATAGCACATTAAAATATGATAAATATTCTTGTTAATCCAGATCTTGATAAATATTCTTGTTAATTCGATCCTCGCTCGCCACCTACCAATTTTGGTTTTGGAATTCATTTGTACGATTCTTCGATGCTTTATGCGGTCGGCAACACCTTTGTGATTCCTCTGGTATTACAAGAGAGTACGGTCTCCGGTGATCACTTACGATCAACCCGTATGCATGCTAGTTTGATGCTCCACAATAAAAACATTGAAGAAGTTCTAAACCAATTTTTAATTGAATTCCACGATTTTCTTCATTAAAAATTCAATTTGTTTATTTGCATATGTTTGTCGAAAAGTTTCCAAAGAGAAATATCGCACAATTTGGAACCGTTGAATAATCGATGCCGTTCTCAAAGTGAACGTTAAACCGGTCGTTAAGTCTGCATCAAGTTACATTGTGACGTCATCGAACACATAACGCACGCGATTTATTATCACCATTAACATGGAAATAATAATTCCGCACTTTATCGCCTATAAAAGCGATTTGATATCTCGTTTCATAAATTATTCAATTTAAACTGATATTCCGGATAGATGTTGGTACGTGTTAAAATATGTTCCAGTTTCGAAGAGTTGTAATTGCTGTTGGAAATCTCTTCGAGATGCAATAATCTGTATTATAACTCAAATAGGAATCATTCTTTCATGAAACTATTTGTGGTCAATAATCTCTAAGTGATACAATTTATTATGAACCATATTATAATTGGTGTTAAAATTTTGATTCCATTTACTGTGAACACTCATTTAGGATATATTATCACTGAAACCGTATGTAAATTGCCTTCAACTGCAAATTAATTACAACAGTTTTTGTAAGGTACTTTATTTCAGTTGTGTGAATGTTGATGGTATGATTTGTTTGTCGATATTCGGAAATTTGCGATTAAGTCAAAAAAAAACCTTCTCTGATTTATAACACAATAATATATATAGATTCAATTGGTATGAGCAAATTCAAACCAGGAACAATTTTTAAATTTGTATTTTTAGTTTTAAATTTACCTTTTTATCATATTATTGTGAAATAATATATACAGAATCCACGGTGAAATCCTATCATATAGGATCATCATAGAAGTTTTAACATTTGGTAGATTATAATGTTACTTATACATTAGTCGTAAATTCTTCTAATATATAAATTTCTCGTGTCGTGGTGTTAAACATTGAACTCCTCCGAAACGGCTTGACCGATTCTCATGAAATTTTGAGTGCATATTGGGTATGTCTGAGAATCGGACAACATCTATTTTTCATCCCCCTAAATGTTGACACGGTTTTTTTTTTTTTTTTAATTTGTTTGATTATGAGTCAGCATTAAAAATACATAAAACTTCAAATTTTACCCATCTACGATCAACAGTTACTTTTGTATCGCGATTTTAATATCGCCAATACAATGTTTGCTGGATCTGAGTATAGATATATATCTGATAGTAGTTTTATAAAATGTACAACATATGCAAATTCAAATATTTAAGAACGTCAAAATCTATTACTGGGTACCCATTTGAAATAGTATTTTTTTTTTATTAATTACTTATTTAAAGTTCACTCCATTATCAGTCTGTGGTATCATAAGAAAATCATTATTGTCATGAACCTTTACCACACAAATGTTTTAAAAAAAATCTGAATTTGGTAGCACATTTTTTGTAAAAGCATCTACATCATTAAATCATCATCGTCAAAGTCATTCCTGATTAGAATATTTTTAAAACTATAAGCAACAGTACAGATGAAAGTTCGGACGCAGTCCGGCAGCGGACCAATTATGATGTTATATCGCATCCATTCGTCGCAAAAAAATATTACTTACTAGCTGACCCGACAGACGTTGTTCTGTATATAATAAATAAAATAATGTTTCTATATGACTTTGTCAATAATATATCATAACATCAAAAATTAATTCGTAAAATATGCACCCTGTTGTGGTTATGAAATTGTTTCACAGCAGAACCGTGCGTCAATAAATTCTCTCATAGAAATTATGTATGGACACATCAAAAGGAAAAAAAAATTGTTTTTTTTTTATTTAATTTAGCAGCATTTTCCTATGTTACCTTTAAAACCTTCTCTGGACTTCGACAAATAATTCAAGACCAAAATTAGCCAAATCGGTCCAGCCGTTCTCGAGTTTTAGCGAGACTAACGAACAGCAATTAATTTTTATATATATAGATAGATTACCGACCGGACCGTAGTACCGTCCGGACCATAGTACCGTCCGGACCGTAGTACCGAGCACGACACCGGACAATTTGTTGCGAGACGCCCAGCGCACCGTCCTGCGATGGTCCGGACGTACCAAATCGGATCATGTGCTTAGGCTATAAGAGCGAACTCGGCCATCTTTCCGTGACTTGCAGAAATAATTCACACGATACCGTGAGAGCTGCTCATCAGTCCACACATAATTTATTAAGTCTTCATAAGTTGTAAGTGGAATTCGTAGGGACGCCCGAGACCAACAGACAATTTTCCTCATAAAATATTCAGCAGTTGAGGAATATAATATATTCGGAGATTAAAAAAAAAACTTCGCACATATATTGATACAAATTTGATAGTTTTTTGAGTTTCATTCTTGAATAGATATTTTGCGTGATAGTAATATACTACGTATGCCTTTTGGATAGCGAAACAGGGTACTGATACTAACAACTGTACCATTATCTATACTTTACTTACTGGTGACCGGTACGGTTTTTGTCAGTAGAAGTTCAATGCCTGCTATAATTATTTCGATTGTCAGTATTCATATAATAAAATATTTTATTTTATTATATGAATACTGACACACACACAGCAGAGTTGACATACTTAAAAATGTATCACAGAATTATTAATACAAAAATATAATTTGAAATTAAAAAATATAAAGAGTCACGAATCGAAATAAAAACTATCCTATCTAACATGTTGGATCAAACTAAACACAGTGTGCAAAATGTGATAAAAATCAGTTCAGTAGTTTAAGAGTTCATCGCAAACAAAGTGACATGAAATATAAATATATATAAAGATAGTATAAGATAGGTAAGTTGTTTATCTGACAGATAATTCTTTATTCGAATGTTGCTTTAATAATGGCAACCGTAAATTGTTCAAATATGAAAAGTGTTTTAGAAAAATAAAATAAAATTTACGTTCAAACTTCAAATGTGTAAATATTGAATCAATATAAAAACGAAAATGTACATATAAAAATGATCAAATCAGGTGATTTGGATAAGATACTGCTTATAATAAAAAAAACAATTTTACGTTATACCTATTTACATAGAAAACAGTTTAATAATAGTGTGAAAAGTTTTAGTGAAATACATCGCTATTTTCTGGTCTTTATTTACTAATAGCCACTATATACAACTTCGGTCACAATTTAAGAATCCATTAAATTACTAGTCTATTACGTAATACGTACATCAAAAGGGTTCCACTTTTAATACCACCTAACTAATACACCCTAAAATCAAAGTTGTATTTCCCTTTTTATCCCTTATGTACATGTTTCATGGAACTTTATCCCAAAAATCCAAAATCAGGGTAGCATTAAGATCGACAAAATTAAATTACGTGTCTAACGTTCCCTCTCTAAGCCATTTATAAACTAACAGAAGTATGTTTTTTATATAAAACGACAAATAACTCATTTAAAACAAATACCTTATAAGAATTTTAATTAAATCTCTATAAATTTTATGCAAGAAGATTAAAATTCATTTAGTATTTTAATTTTGTGAGGCGGTATGCAAGCGAGTTGAAGTATTACTATTGATTAATTCTTCTGGCAGTGTTTCAAGCAATAAAAATAATATTTAGGTAAAGTATTAAGATTTCCATACGTTTATTCTTGAATTGTATTTGTACTATGCGGTACAACACAATATTCTTGATACTATATATTATTGTTATCATATTACATGTTTACTTGTAATACAAACAGGTCCACTAAACATTATTTTGTAACTTCTAACTATTTACAATTATTTTAGTAGTCCGTGGTGCAATATATGTGGTGGTGGTCAGTGTAAGTGGACTATTACCACGGTACCCCCGCCCGGTTTGATCTTCACTTACCACGTATATACAAGTTAATATCGGCAGTGGTGAGCACGTACCATCAGTGACGTCCTCTGTTATAGCAATAGCTAACATGGAAAAATAGGTCGAGATATAGTCCGAGAAAAATTCATAAGGATCGACTAAAATTCTCAGCAACTTTTCATAACTGAATTTTGCAGTTTTATTTGAAAAGTTTTTCTATTATCAAATATATTGTGATTAACCTTAGTAAATGTTAATAGATCCATGACCGGCACAGAAACATAAAGTCTATTGGCCACTATATTTGAGATTTTACATCCCCAGCGAGCATTGTTCTAAAACAAACATCTACCAGCAAACTTTTATATTTTAAGTTTCGTTCTCAACATCGACAGGGTTATTTTGTCGCGTTGGTCACCTCGGAACTTTCTCACAAAAGCGTCAACAGTCTATGTCACTTCTGCAAAAGAAGTTACTTTAAAATATTTACGAGTGTGTAACTTCGAAAGGAGACCTATACTGAATTTATAGTTCTTAGATAGACGCAAAGAAGTTTCCCATAAGAGATATGTTATCTTGTGCTTTGTCATTTGAAATTTATGTTAGTGTGTTTTTAGTGGTTTTTGCCTTTGTTTTAGTTTTGTTTTCTGATCTTGAGATAGTTTGAATCTAATGGCCACTATTTCCTTATTTGTGCCAAAACTTGGGAGACTTCTTTCACTATTCACAGCATTTTTACCTTTCCTTTAATATATTATAGTGTTCAACGGAATCATTGGATTAAGTTTACATACATACATAAAATCACGCCTCTTTCCCGTAAGGGTAGGCAGAGACCACTTCTTTCCACATGCTACGATCCTTACATACTTGTTTAGCTTCGTCCACTTTCATTGTTCCTTTAATACATGCACTCCGGTTTAGGATACTCTTGGATTAAGTTTGTACTTTGCAATTACAACTTAATTAATTTTATTACTAACGACCCTATAAATAAAGACAGGTTTTGAAAAGTTACATATTATTCACTCATCTTGTCATTAAAATTGTCACAATGAAAATATTTATTTTTATTTCACAAACATTCATTGCTGTTTTGTCCGTAAGTTTATTCATATATAGTAAAAAAAAGGGTTATTCAAAATTATCTGTATTGTCCTCAATACTATTATTCAAACTTTGAAGCAATTTAATGGCGCCATTGGAAAATTTCTCACACCCATGAATATGGATTGTTGAAGGAACTTGAAAATATCATGGGGAGTATATGCTCTTAAAAGCTGCCTAAAAATAATAATCTAGCTCGCTCTCTCACTAACATCTGAACAAGATGACGGCCAATCTACAGTTCTGATGGAGCCATAAGCTTGTAAGTTCCAAACTCAAGCGTTATATATTTTTTTTAAGTAAAGGCAAGTACTTATTGCCTGGGATCTGTAGAGCATACTCAGGCTTAGTATTTATTGCTCAGGCTTTACTTACGTAAAACTTTAAGTGTATTTTTAGCATAATCTTTGATTTCATTTTTATAGTCATTTGACAGCTGAAGTTATAGACAGCCCAATGCATAACATTGGGCTGTCTTAGATTAGTATACTTTAATGTCAAGTTCGCGTTTTATCACACTCAGCTTAGTTTTACTTAAGTAAAGTCTGAGCAAAGTCTAGGAACGCTTTTTATATCTAAAGCTTAATGTTCACAGAAAACTATGCATATATGTTATAGTATTACTAATATTAAATGAAAAACGAAGTAGACGTAACATGTTTTACAGTTTTCTGATTCGATTTACCACCGCACCGGCTGTGGACATCTTTCCATGTAACCATTTGGAGTAAAGTCGATTTATCACGCCGTCGCCCGGAGCGGTCTAACCCAGGACAGGGCCCACAGATAATAAAACAAAAAGAACATGACAATCCGCAATCTGACGGTGTTGCAAGCGTTATATTTTTCGGACCTTTTGTCTACACGTGTTTGTGACAAACGCGTCAAAAGGTTTTGTTTTGAAGTTACGAATTACATTTGTGTTAGTTGTTTTATCTCTACGCTTCAGTTGATGTACTCGGATGAGCTTTTATATATTTAGTAAAGATAATACAGGCGTTTTACAGCAAGTATAACATTTTACAATATAAATTACTTGTTGGCGATTGTTATTCGTAAATAATTGTATTGTTAAATACAAAAATAAATATAGTATGATTTAATGATCCTCACGATAGAGATGTAATACTAAAAACAAACCAAGAAACATATATTTTATATGTTACATTTGACGAATGCTATAATTTGTTTTCTTAAGAGTAAACAGTTTTAGAGAGGAGATTTAATTAATTATCCATAAAAATAGAGATAAAGGATTAATATTTCTCATTTACACTTATTTACTCGATTTTGTAGTCAGAATACATTTTACAAATAATAATTAATGCTACCGTTTGAGTAAAGAACAGTTACTTTATTATAATTATTGTTATTTACTTTAAAAAACATACTATAAGTCTAATAAGAATTAAATTAACTATTTTGACTATTCATTACTTTTTATTTAAATATACTATAGTATATATATATACCATATACACTACAACAGCTTTTGTCTTAAATGATATAGTTCTACATAAAATAGAATATTTCATTGTCATTAGAATGCGTTCAACCAACTGAAATTCCATTTACGTTCCCCTCAATTCATTAAAGGCCCGCTTTAATAAGTAATGAAGTAACAAAATAAATGATATCGTAATGACAAGTGGCAGTCGCGTGCCCTCAATCATTAAACACCACTTACAAATCACATCCAAGAAACCGCTCGCGCCGTTCGCGACTGTACTTTGTTTATGAATTTTGTTAACACTTTTATGAATGAGTGTACTTGTTGATATAACACTTTATTTTTATGTCGCTGTTGTACTTAAACCACGTTGAAATAGTATGATTTTCAAGTAGCCTTATTTTGTTTATTTGCAAATTAATCTTACACCATGACTTGTTGGTTTTTAGGTGTTTATATAAAACTTAAGTACCTTATTATTCGGTAATCACAATAAATATATTTAAAAAAGGTAAAGTTTAAAACCATTCAAGGAAAAATTACATACTTACCATTTTAGAATCGAAACCTTTTAAGTACTGGCTTTTTCTAACATATGAGTGCTTTTATTTATTTATTTATTTATTAAATTATTAACATTCAAGTGATGACAAAACCCTGCAAGAATGTTCTTACAGTTTGACTGCAGGAAGGAGTCTCTTTAAATATTATAGACTTTTACATATTTATATAGACTTAAATAAATATGCTAAATACAATAATAACAATAATATAACATATTATAAGGAAACGTTTTAAAATATGTACTTTATAAGAGTGTATAGTTAAAATAAGATGTTTTTAAATTTAAAGTACAATATCCGGACGACCGAGCCTTGCTCGGATTTTTAAGAATCTACAAAACTTGAACAAAAAAAAAACTAATAGGACATCTGGATTCGAACCGGGGTCTTCTGCTTTCCGGATCACCCAATGTCCCATCTGAGCTATAATAGTCTTGTATATAGTGGCGAAATTTACCTATGTATTCTAATGTTATTGTAGCTGTTTCTCATTCAAACATGGATAAAACCATTTTTTTAAAATTGAAACCTGGATAGATCGATTTATCACCCCCGAAATCCCCTGCATACTTAATTTTATGAAAATCGTTGGAGCCGTTTCCGAGATTCAGATTATATATATACAAGAATTGCTCGTTTAAAGATATAAGATAAACCCAGTACGTATTTGTAGATTTATTAATTCGTTATATTCATTACACGTATATAAATCAGTGTAATTACATTCTTTTTTAAATCAATATATCTGTCAATGTCACTGTCACCACACAAAATGATGGCAGGTACTGCTACCTGCCATCATTTTTACTCATCAATGTTTATAATACAGTTATGATCTCAGATTTTTTTATGGATGAGCAGGTCAAGGAGCGTACAGGCTACCTGATTTTAAGTGATCTCACAGAGGAGTCACAGGAGCCGAGCATTGCCGGCCTTTTAGAAGAGTCTAAGTACGCGCTTTTTGTATTACCACTCACATATAAACCCATCAAATACAACCATATTTATTTTATATATGTAAAAATCCGAAGTAAATAGTATCATCATATCAAACATATTATAAAACCAATCTAGGCATCGATACCAACCGCTGTAATTTATTCAAAATCCACTGAAGAGTAGACAAATATTTTCCAATTCTCAGAGCAAATAATTTGGTTTCATCAAAATGAATGATCGGGCCCCAATTTTCTGTTGAAGTTCGCTCCAATAAATAGCTTCAAAGTGATTAACTGGTTCCTTTTTAATTCCCTTTTCTCGATTTGTTCGTGTGTGTATTAATTACTAAAGGGATTAGGATATAAAACTAATTAATTTACGCATACAGCCTTACGCGTACAACCTTATTTGATTTCTATTTATTGCTTCTCCGTTGTGTTCTGTATTTACTTTACGTATAACGTCGACACTTTAATTAAGTAACACTAAATTAATACGCTGTGTTCAGATCTATCTTATTAGCGTATTTATAACAATTAACACTTAAGTTAATTTTTTGTTAGTCAACTCAAGATTTTTCCAGTACTTATTTATCGTAGGCAATATTTAATCACGATATAGTCTCTTAACCAAAGTCACCGACATAGCGGAAATTATTACTAAACTGAAGTGGCAGCGAGCAGGTACGGACAGATGTTGGGGCAGTAAAGTCCTCGAATGGTGACCACGTACCAGACGCGGTGGCACAAGATGGACCGACGATCTGGTCAAGATTGCCGGAATACGTTAGATGAGGGCAGCGCAGGATCGATCATCGTGGAGATCTTTGGGGGAGGCCTTTGTCCAGCAGTGGACGTTTTCCGGCTGATGATGAATGACATAGTATTTTTAAAAACAACAAAGCTTGGTCCACAGTAAATACTACAGCAGGCGAATTACTCGGGTATTGACAGCTTTATGGTAGGATGAATAACTTATTCGTTGATGTAACATATTATTTTTTTGCTGATCGACGAAGTTCTTTGTGAAAGACACTGTGCAACCTTATGCACCCTTACAGATACACCCTTAGTGCAACTATTTGGATGGCATAAATTATAAGTCATTCTCTTAAACTTTCTCTTTCATAAGAAGAGTAAAGAGTCTTAGTTACACAACCCACAAAACTATAACCTAACAGTCTGCGAGGATTTTGTCATGCCAACCATATTATTTTGTTCTTTTTTTATTATTTTTTCTCGTAAATCTGTCTCATTCATGATTTTCTCATTCATTTTAAAAGGGTGAAAATGCCTGTAATTTTACTTTAACTCCATAGTACATAAACTGAGCTCTTACATAAATTATCACGCCAATTACACATACACACAAGCATGGAAACAGTTTCTTCTCCTACCACATTGCTTGAAAGCAGATACAATACTGAACAGTTACATTATTAGATACGACTGTATAACTCATATGTATGGGGGTCATACAAACCACAAAAAACAAATGATACTACGAAAATTGATTAAATAAAACCTCCAAGGAAAATATTAAAATATTATAATGATGGTTTGCAATTTAAAAAATACAATCCTAAGCAATGAAAACATGAAATTTGATGTTACAAATGTATTTTTGTTTAATAGCAGACGGTTTTATGAAACATTGTAACTTTAACCGCACAGCATTAATATGGAAACCATATTCTGCCGGTGTATGGCATAAGGCGTACAATATGGAGTAAGAATTTATAGAACGCATAACAGCAAAGCTGTTGTTAGCGAATTCGTGTTAAAAATACTATTTTATTTTTTATAGAACCATTTTAAAGTATTGTGTAAGTGAAATTGTATTGAAAAACATTTTATAAAATATTTGACAACTGATATAATATCCTTATATATTGATGTTTCAAATTTGCGAATCAACTAATTTTATGTGTAAAATTTTTTCATGGTAAATGCTTTGACTCAAATTTCTCAAGTATAGTCGAAAGTAAATGTTTCAATTTTTATGGTGACTTGAAAGTTTATTTAATAAATAAGCAAACTGAAAGGTAATCACACCAGTTGGAACACCTCAGGAGTGTACAGGAGAAGGCAGAAATCGCAATGATCCAAATATTCCAAGGATTTGCGACACATCAGCTTAGCGAGAACCTTTACTAAACCCATTTACAATTTAATTTTCAGTAATTATATTTGATAACTCTATGCAGTCACGATCAACTAGCAAGCATGTAAGGCTTTTGATAAAAGCCTTACATGAAGCTGGATAGTCCAACCGGTATATATACTGAGGCAAGTTCTATTATGGAACTATCAAACGCAAGGATGACGGTAGAATATAATTGACAAAGCAAAAGAGTGATGCTGCCCCAGATAGGGCTTATTGGAATGAAGCCCTTGTAACGGTCCAGTCATACTTCCCTAGCATCTTCCATAATCTTTATAATTTAAATAAACCTTACTCGTAAATTAATAATTCCGTTTTTCAGTCTGAATACCTTAATATATTTCAATTGAAGGCAGAATCATATGAAGAAAATATGTGGTCATGTGCATAAAATCATCAATGACATTTGATAACCTTATCTTTTATAATCCTGCTCACTGTTCCTTCCTGTGATAAATTATTTAAATGATTGTATTTTTCCATTTAAAAGGGATTTCACAAGTTTATTATCAATATCCATATATATATTGTAAGGTTGTTTAAAAACAATATACATAATTCAGGCTCCGTACACGATACCGTTTGTCAAAGCTTGTGTAATAAGTGACAATCAAAGCTATACGAGAAGCTTTATTATTTCCACGTGATATTTGAATTTAGCAAAGTTATTTATTAAACAAGTTTCAGTTGTTTGCGACTGTGACGGACCGAATGAGTTGTTGTGGCTCATGGCATGTTTGTCAAATTTGTTGGATTGGGTATTTAATACTTTGAGCGCTGTCGAAGTATTTTCATCAAACCACATCATATTTCGTTGACCAGTTTTCTAGTAGTTATCGTTTTTATATTTTCCTGACTAACGCAAGCTTTATGCATTATCATTGAATAGATTTATATCACGTGTTTATCATTACTTTAACATACACTATTTGAGAGAGTCGACATAAGTTCCTGCGGTTTCCGGACGTTTCCGTTACATTGTAGTAAGCGTGGTCATGGCAGATTAAATTTTGTAGAAGTTTAGTAATTGCCGTAAAAAATATTTTAGAACTCATTATTAACTATGTCAAGTTTTAACACAAATAATAATCTTTATAAATAAATTACCAGTGCATTACATTGAATATAAAATTGTTGCTTTCTTGCACGAGTCATATTTATGTGAAAATATTGATGGAACCTAACAAAGAATAATCGAATTTAGTTAGTGTCTTCATGAGTACTGATTTAGGCCTATTTTTGGTATTGTGCACCCTTATTTTTTTAATTATGTTGGTTCATTATATTATGATCTACTTTTAATAATTAATGATTTTTATTCAAAATTTACGGCCTTTTATAATATGTTCAAAAACGATAAATCAATCGATTTTTTGCCAATTTAAATACATAAAACCAGGACAACAGAATAACTTAGGAGTATAAGTTGAAATATCGTCCATAATTGCATACAACGAAGAGTTGGCACCGACCCGATTAGATACTAAAGTAATGTGAGCATTTTCTTATTCAATTCCCGTCTTGTGAATATCTCCAGAACACGCCTTTCTACTTCTTCTTTAGTATTTTAATAATGTACAGCACGTTCATGGAATTGCAATTTTGTTGAGCTCAAAGACTTCAGATCTGGGAAATTTTCTTTTATGTTTTGTGAAAAAACAGCGGTGTTTTATGAAAATTGCATTGAGCTTGCCGTTCATAATAATAGATGCTATTAGTTCGTTCCTGCAATTAGTGTCTGAACTCTTAAAGCGTTCCATCAAAGAAAACAAAATAACAGGAGATAAGTCTCATCTGATGTTAGCATCGCGTTATTAGCGAATAGAATATGATATTATTACTAGTTCAAAACATAATAAATATATAACATAAAAAGAACTTCCAATTGATAATCTCAGCTCGTGTGTATATTAATAATATAGCTATATATTAAGTCATTTTATTAAATGATATATGTAAGACTTTTATCTCGAAAAACATGTTATTTGAGATTGTTGATAGAGATTCTAAATGAATTTCAGTAAATCCTTATGCATCGTTCGATGCGAGAAATATTAAAATTTAAGTTAAATGTAAATAGAGTGTTTATTCTGAACGTCAAAACAGATGACAAAAATCGTATGCTTCCTGATTTTTGATATAAACTCCCTTTATCAGAAGGGACGATTGGTGAAAATTCGCCGCCAGTGAAGCCCAATAATTAAATCTGACTCATCAAAGCTAGTGTAGTGCCTCTCTATCAAGTTGTCGATAATATAATAGAAAATATAAAATAAAGATTTTTTTTTACTTTTTTAACCATATTGTTTTTTAATTAATTCACGAGTGCCAATATATTTTGTAAGGATAAAGACTTAAATTATTAATTAGCTACTCAAAACTGGAGTAATGTTGTATGCCTTAAAGAATTTATTAGATAAATAACGAATTGGACGATTGTGATGTGACCTAAACAAACCGGGTGATAATTTAATAAATTTACTAAACCAACGGACAATTTTAATAATTTATGACAGCATGCATTAAATACCGTTATAAAACATTAATATGGTGAAAACACGACAACCCTTACTGTTAGTACCAATTTAACAAAATGAGAACTTGTAATAATCGTGAGTCACGCAACGAATATGTCTGATGTTATGAAAGCTTACAATCAAACCTGTTGCTTTAAAAACTACACGTTTTTTTCCTACTTAATTAATGAAGTGCTTTGATGCTCTTGAAAGCGAGAGCACTTATGTACTGAGAGGGTTTAATAGTTTTAAATGTTTATGATTATGCAATATAATGTTGGACTTTTTCAAAATCTGATGACTTTCTTAATCTGAATCTTACAGATTTTCGTAAAAGGTTATTTTAAAGAACGCCTCATTTTATTTTATTTAACGTTTCAATAATTATGAAACGTTACATAAAATAAAATATACTCCATGCCTGTTATGTTTCCCCCAAATTTCACTGATGTGATGAAAGATTTATATGATACTTGTCACTTCAGACTGCAGAAGTTATTTTTTTTGAAGTAGTAGGAAGTTGATGATTAGTATTAATCATTCAACATTATTATTAAGTTCATTTCGTTTATTCATATGTGTAATAGTAAAAAAAATATTTGAGAGTATTTGTACCATGAAATTTCTTGATCTTGTCGAACAAGATATCAATATTCAACAATAAAATACCGATAAGCTTTACACCGATATTGCATCACTAAATTATTTCATGTTTAAGTTTCTGTAATTTCCTCGGGGGTTAAGTCTGGAATGTAGTTGACGATAGCCACGAACTAAATTATTAACCCTTCGGTTACAAGGGGTCACTTTAGCCCCGAGAAGTATTTGTGGTCGATAGATAATAACAACCAGTCATTATTTACGCAACGTGATTCGTAATATAATTGATATTGACTTAAATACGATTTGAATACGGTTTTCATAAACTAATATTAATTTTTCCTCCATAAAAGTGGATATAAATTCTTAAGGTTTTCAAAGACTTATAAGTTAAAAGACTACTATAAAATTTAGGAATCCATAAAAACATTAATAAAAATAATTTTACAAAACATAATGTTATTTAGTGACTCATATGTAACCCCTAGTTTTTAATTATGATCTTAGACAGAACCTTAACTTGAAGTTCTAAGCTTTTTGGAGATATAAAGAGCTTAAGCATTAACGATTTTCATTTATATTACATCATATAAATATTTTATATTTAATACATAATATTCAAAAACACTTGATGTTTGAAAGTTTGTCAGGCCTGTGTTTCGAGACGCCTCTCAATTGTTTAAGATATACTTCAAGAAATTTAAATGGGGCTAAGAATAACTTCTGTAATTCGATTTAAAAATATCAATATTTAACCAGTCACTGGTCACGTTCCGTCCTCGGAACCTCTGATAATAATTTTCCTCAAGATTCTTAAAGAGAGGTAAGAATTTGCGACTGAGTGAGGTCGCCCGGCTCTCCTGAATATAAGGGTGCAAACGTGTCTCAGTGCCTTTAGAAATATGAAATATTACTCCAAAATGTAACATATTTAATGTCCTGGTTGCTGGAATTGCATCGCCAATTTTTTCGACAGACTATTAATACCAGGAGATGATAACCTATGAATGGTAAAATACTTGATTATGCATCAAATGTTAATATTGTTTCAAATTGAAGTATAATATAAAAATTTTGATAGTCATAAGACTTAAGATAAGGCTTGAGATAAAATTAATGTTTGTTTGACAATTATGAAAATAACTATAAGTATTCAACACAACCTAGTAACATACCTAAGAAAACATAGAAAATTCTTTAAAATGTAAAGTTCAATATATAGAATATATAAATAACTCTTAAAATATATTATATTAATATGGATGAGGTAATATTTTTCCTTAATTCAACATTTATATAAAAGCAGCATATTTACCTCCCCTGTTTTCACTATCTGCTGGTTTCACCTGTATCGCCCGATTCATCTGTAAACAAAGGAAATGTTTGTTAATAGTTTATTCAAAGTTTCAATTTTAATTCTAGTGTATGTAAAAATATAAAAGAAGTGCCTTACTTAACTTTGGAAACCCATATAAGAATCGAATTGAATCTTGGGCAAAAATAACACTAACTAATTACATTGACATCCCAGAATAAGAACGTGAATTTGGGTTTGGGTTTATAATAATTACTAAGAAAATTGAGATTTCAAAAAAGAACTATTAAATGAAATGAATTGGAAAATTTGCCATCTAATTTAAATTTTTTTTTTCAAAGTATAAAAGAGAAAATACTTTTAGTATTGAAATATAAATAATAAAAAATATTTAGTATTTTTAAAAAGAATAATAAAGAAAATGTGAAAAATAAGTAAATAATCTTGCAATAATCGTATGTATATAAATATATATTTATTTAAAATTTGATTTGAAATTAATTTTATAACAAACTAGTTAGCTGGCTGTAAGTGGCTGCGGTTATAATTAATGTACAATAATTTCTGTTTATTTTAAAATATTTTATTTTCTATGAATTTGTCTGATTTTAAATTAAATTATTATTATTATAATGGGAAAGTAGAGTTGAGTATATAATTTTATTAACCAGACTACAGTAAAAGATAACGCACTTTAAAAAAAAATAAAGCGTTAAGATAATTTTTATGACATATTCTAGTCATATTCGGTTTACGAATCAATACAATTCATCTCTATGGGTTTCTATCCATTCATCAAATCCTTATAAACCGCATGGAGTGTTTAATCTAAAATATGAGGGGCAGTTCTAGTTTGATTATTGTAAAATTTAGCGAGCACGCCCAACGTTCTACCACACTGAATTCCAATAAGGGTTAATTTAGGCATAGTAATTGTAAAACACTGATGAGCTCGCATAATTAACTTGAATTCTGAATGGCTGAGATGCGGCTACGAATATTTTGTTGATTTGAATCATCGCTCAATTATGTTGTACTCTGTGTTATGCCAAATATATGGCTGTGTTAGTGCTGGAATTGTGGTGGTATTAAGCCTTAAATACGAGCTTTTGCTAAGCTATATCTTTCCAATATAAATTTTTGTAATCCCAGAAATACTTGCCTAGCGCAACTTAACCTGATTGTGTATAAAAAAATCCATTCAAATGGCAAAAATAACTAATTTAATGATTATTCTTAAATACAAATTGTAATGTTACTGAATTTTACACTTTTTGACCTATTGCAATAGAGCTGAAGTTCTATTCAGACGACTCAGACACTCGAGACGAGACCACTTGCACTCATTATTTCATATAATGATATGCCAACCTTCAAAGTATATCTATTACTACTATAAAAAGTAAATTATTTATTTTTTATATGCTACGTTATTGAAACTATTATATTTTTTTAGTTTTCACTTCTTTCCTTGTGACTGTCACAATTATCTTTTTAATGCGAGTCTGTTTGTTTTTCAAAGTAAAATAAAATAATAATTAAAATTATTGTAAAGAGTTCGAGTCATATTTGATTATGAATCAGGATATAACATGTTGATAGCAACCATAGACATAGCTTTATGTAGAGTATTGGAACGGTGCTGTACAACTATTACAGCTACTACTGTCGCAAACTAAAGCTGCACATGTACTGGACAGTAATCCAGTTTGTAGTGTGTAGCCACCAATGTGGTCACAGGGAACACACGAAACATTAAATCTTATGTCTCAATGAGGAGCTTAGTGCATCGTGATCGACGTTGTATCGCAGCTGTAAAAGATTAGACGAAAAATTATTGATGAGATTATGGCCACAAGACTGTTTAGCAATTGACTAACACCGTAGAGAATGCGGGGAGCGTCAACATAATTATCATATGAAACGATGATGGCATATTCTAGTGGGCAAAGTAGATCGTGCTCTGTTTATTTCCGTATCCAGTATGTTGATAACTCGGTCATGGTATGGAAGACGAAAGATGGTGGAAAATCTCCATCGGGTAAGTCATCCACTTGTGTTATCTCTAATTCATATAAAATATAGTATAGACAGAATAAACCTAAAGAAAAAAGGATTTCCCTATATTAATAATGGCTGCTTAAGAAAATACTTTAATATAAAGGACTTCTTTAACTAGAAAAGCGCAATCAACAAGGATCATAGCACTTCAAGTTGCGTCAAATAATTTTTAAATATATTTTTATGGAAAGGCGTTGTTGCAATCTTATTGGCAGCAATAATGTTTTTTAATTTTAAATTTTGTCGACATTGCCTTGAAATGATCTTTGGTTCGATCTAGCAAATGTAATATTTAACGACGATCTAAAAATGATATTAAGTATTATCTGAACAGTTTCACGACGAATTATCAACACCACAATAATACAGTCTAACCTTGAACACGCGTTGCATAAACCAAGCATATTCAATCAAATTATTACTAATATTATACAAATACTGCTTCTATACTTTTTTTATGGAATAGGAGGACAAACGAGCGTACGGGTCACCTGGTGTTAAGTGATCACCGCCGCCCACAATCTCTTGCAACACCAGAGGAATCACAGGAACGTTGCCGGCCTTTAAGGAAGGTGTACGCGCTTTTTTTGAAGGTACCCATGTCGTATCGTCCCTAAGACACCGCACAAGGAAGTTCATTCCACAGCTTTGTAGTACGTGGAAGAAAGCTCCTTGTAAACCGCACTGTGGAGGACCGCCACACATCCAGATGGTGGGGATGATATCCTAACTTGTAGCGTGTCGTGCGAAGGTGGAATTTGGCGGCAGGAATCAGGTTCAACAGCTCTTCGGAACACTCCCCGTGATAAATGCGGTAGAAGACTCACAATGAAGCGACGTCTCTACGCAACGCCAAGTGATCCAGCCGTTCACAGAGCACTGGGTCCCCAAAATATAAATACTATAAAAATACTAAATTTCCATTACTTTACTGTACTGTGCTCCATTTAGCTTTACTATATACTTTGAGAATTAATAATACAGAGAATAACTAGTCACTTAACTTTATGTGTTACAAGTTTATTCAATACTACAAGCAACTCATGTTATTCTAACAAAACTGACGAAAGTTTTTATAAATATAACCTGCTGAAACTAGAATAATTCTGAAGCACATGATGAGATATTTCTTTCTCAACACTGCGGTATAGAGTGAGCGAGATAAGTGCGAAGGCGTGGCTTTATGTATTTATAACTCTAGGTAAATATTATGTAACGCCGGTTTATAATTGAATACCTAGGATGAAAGTTGAGCGATAATTACTAGGAACTTTGATTACGTTAATTATATTATAAACTTTATGTTTTGGTTTGTTTATAATATTTTTTGATTTATTGGAGAAGCATGAATATGGTGGTCTTTCATGATTTACATAAAACATACTTAACTACTTATTTAATCTATATATTATACATATTAAATTACAATTTAGAACAAACATATTCTCATTAAGTCTTCATTAAGTTTTATTATATTATTTATCTGGGTATAGAAATTCAAACCAGTTTATAAATTAATAAATACTTTTAACATGTATTTTATTATATATTTATATGATGAATATGGATGTTTGTTTCCGAGTCATGGATATTTATTTGTATGTTTGTTTAAGTAAGTATATTGTATTAAATTTATCGTTGCTCTGGCTCTGCCTAGTTTAGGGCAAGATAATTTGTGTAAAACTGTGTCAATATTATTATTATGTTATCTTACAAAGTATAACTTAACTATAAAATATTTTTTTTGACAATTAAAATGATGTCAAGGATGTCATGGGCTATCCTACTTTTAATATTTCAGTTACGAAATTATATTTGATGACGTATTATTTGTATGAATGTGACATATTAGCCGTTTTGTTTTGTAAAATATGGATTTGAAAATTGATATTGGTATATTGATATCATAAACTGAATATTTACTAGCGTGTAGATGACTGACAGTCCGGTAATGTGTCAATAATTTTGACCATATTTGTCAATGCATGCGTTTGCTAGAGGTTTGGTATTAAGTACTGAGGAGCTAAATCCAAGCGTGGCTGACTGTTGACAACTTGTCAATGGAAATTGGTTACTGTACAAAATATTCGATTACCTTTTGTATCTCCATTAGAGACACGACAGAAGTGATATCAATAAAGAGAAGATAAGACAAGTAGATATGCGCCATAATAGCACGATAGCTACGAGAATACTACGCTTGCTACGAAAAATTTGCAGTAGTAACAAGAATGCTTCGCGCTACTAAATTGAACTTGTCATCCTGTCGCCCTTTACGAATGCTATCGTTTGGTTTTGTTTGATAATTTTAAGTTGTTATAGATTATAGAATGGAGACGTTACGTCTAGAACCGATTTCAGCAATTCTTATGAGATCAAAACTAGTATAAAATAGATTTATATAAATTATACTGTTGTCATTATTTGAATGGAAATCAAAAGAAGCAGGTGTAAAATATTTATAATTCTTTTAGACATATGATTATCAAATCAACAAAATGTACAATTTGTGATTACTTCTTGCAAAAGAGCAGGCTTCTTAAAGAGTTACAATTGAAGACACACGCTATCAAATATTCTCTTACGCAGTAAGCCTAAAAGTACAAAAGCGTTTGTAATCGATTCCAAAATACGTTTCGCACAACAATGTGTAGGTGAAACTGAAAAGCATTAGGAGCCTTCTTCGGGGATTACTGGAATGCGAACGGAATATTCGTCCAAATATTTATATTTAATGCCCTCTAAATTATTAGCGCTTGTAATTTCATATTTCTCTGACTTTCCTGCTGATGTGACACTTTTATTTTTCACCTTGTTATTATGACTGTTGACATCATTTTGAATAATATTTCTCGGCACGGTGAATTTCAAGTATGACTCTATATAGTCAATATCACAAATTTATGGGCATAAATACAATTTAATTACCAGGGTAAAAAAAAGGTAATAAATGTCTTCTACGAAATGCTTATCTTAACAAGTTGCACAATGGATTTTCGCTGGTTATCTGTTTCCACGTCTAGATGAAATTATTCTAGATAATACGGGTTTTATAGAAGCAGTAAGAATGTTAAATAAATACATTTTGATCAAGTAATAAACCTCCGCCTTCACCTGCAGTGAAATATGAAAAGCACGTTTCAGATTTTATCCGTGAATGTATGTAGGTCACCTAGGTACATCATGACATCATCGAAACCACTATCACCATCGTGTTTTGGTCTGAAGGGCGCCGTTGCTAATGAAATACTGGATCAATGAGAATTCACAGGGAACACACGAAACATTAAATCTTATGTCTCAATGAGGAGCTTAGTGCAACGTGATCGACGTTGTATCGCAGCTGTAAAAGATCAGACGAAAAATTATTGATGAGATTATGGCCACAAGACTGTTTAGCAATTGACTAACACCGTAGAGAATGTGGGGAGCGTCAACATAATTATCATATGAAACGATGATGGCATGTTCTAGTGGGCAAAGTAGATCGTGCTCTGTTTATTTCCGTATACAGTATGTTCATATCTCGGTCATGGTATGGAAGACGAAAGATGGTGGAAAATCTCCATCGGGTAAGTCATCCACTTGTGTTATCTCTAATTCATATAAAATATAGTATATACAGAATAAAGCTAAAGTAAAAAGGATTTCCTATATTAATTAAGGCTGCTTAAAAAAATATTTTAATATAATGGACTTGTTTAACTAGAAAAGCGCAATCAAAAAGGATCATAGCACTTCAAGTTGCGTCAAATAATTTTTAAATATATTTTTATGGAAAGGCGTTGTTGCAACCTTATTGGCAGCAATAATGTTTTTTAATTTTAAATTTTGTCGACATTGCCTTGAAATGATCTTTAAAAATAATCTGAAATACTGGGTTAATGAGACTTTACATCTTGTGTCAATGTGATGAGCGCAGCTGCGATGCCACTTAGAATTTTTAATTCAATGATATCTCAAGCTGAGATTTTTGGTAGATAGATTTTAATTAATGAGCAAAACGTATCACTAAACATCAGGTTTCTTGTCATTTAAAAAAAAACAAATTGCTTTAATTTTAAATAAAATTGCAAGACGGTGACTATACGGTTTTTCTGATGCTAAATAATCCACACCTTCTATGCTCTTCTGCAAACCACAGGAGTATAGCATTCCTGAAATTTTCTTATCACTTATAGCTGACTTTGACTAATTCAGATAATTTATGTGTCGGACCCCTAAAACCAATAATATTTTATATTAATTTGAATAATATAAAATAATATATAGCTGTTAAATATGTCCTTTAATAATAATATTCTAAACACATTTAAAATTCAATGACATTAAATTACTTAACACATTTCAATCTCTTATGAAAAGATAATAAAGATGGTTATCTCTCCTTAACCAATATCATTTATAACGACAGGTGTAATGGCAGGTGACTTTAAATCATAAAACCTAAGTCATAAAAGTGATAGTTGCATGTCCAATTTTCTCGATTGTGTTAGAATAATGGCGTGTCGTAAAACCTGTGGGTATATGGTAAATTACGGTTTACTTTATGGGTCATTTTATATTATAATTGTTTTAAGTTAAAAAAAAAACTATTACGGTTTGGCACACGTTAACGATTACAATTACGGACATGACAAACCCTATTAATATTTTCACCTGATGTTAATTGATCAACGTCATTCACATTCTCCTGTTACATCAGAGGAATTACAGGAGGGTTGCCTGCCTTTAAGACAGGTTTTTATAGTATGGAAACACTTCGAAATAAAGCTCTCACTCATGAAAAACATGTGTTAATTTTGGCTTATTTGTATTTTTAACTTCAACATAAGTAAATAAAAACAATATCCTAACTTTGGCTATGTACATAAACATACAATCATACAATTTGAGCCATGAAACCCCATTACATTACGTTATTAATACTTTAAACAACAAGTTATACACGTACTATGTATGATATATGCGTAGTTATAATATGATGTACTTTGGTATGAACCTGTGATATTTTCCTCACAAAGTAAATATAAAATATGTTATCATAAAGGCCAGTACAAAATAATTTACTAATTGGATATTTTGTCTATAAATAGCCTACATACAATTGTCTTCTGTGTAATTAATCTCCAACATATATTTTAGCAGAAAAATCCTTAAGGAAAGTTTGTTAAATCTTTAATTAAGACGTGATTATGATAAATTATGTAATTAATATCAAATATCATTGGTTCGTCCCAGGTTTATATTGAAATACTGATTTACTAAGTTTGTTACAAGTTGGTAACAAACAACTTACAATTTGAGACCACAATCTGAAGTATCAGAGTTTGCAATTAGTAAATTGTTTGTATCTTATTGCGAGTCGTATAGTATTATTAGAGTTTCTGATGTGGAAATCAGAGGTATTGATAACGCTATTTATATATTTAACAATTTCATCAACTTGTCTTCAATTACAAGAATTAAATAAAATTAACCAGTTTGATTATGTAAATAAAATATTTAAAGTAGAACGTATTATCTATAAAAAAGTAACAAATAATACATTGTACTTGTGTGCTATTTGAAGATGAGCCTAATCACAAGACAGCATTAAAATTTTCTTTTTCAAATAAAAACAAGTTAAAAATAATAAGAGTATTTTCAATCTGGGTTCACGTTTTATAACGAACAGAAGCCTTACTTACAGATTCTTAGCAACCCATTAACATTAATTATAGTTAAAGAAATATCGCAGATAAAGTGTACAAAAAGTATGCTATAAGGAAAACTAAAATATATGTTTGATCAATTCATAATAAATCTATATTTTTGTTTTAGTACAAAGACTTAATTTTTGTTAATTAAGAGTACCTATGAAGTTACATGCTTACAGCACGCATTAGTACAAGTTAAATTTAGACGTAATAGCTTCTATAATTAAGAGAATTACAAAAAAAATCTGTAAGTGAATGGAGGGAAAATATATTCCAATAAACTCAAGCATGGTAGACAATCGAAAGATTTTCACATATTGAAGAAAACTGTAATATAAAACTACTTGTAGTAGGCACAAAGATTTGAAGACAAACTCATTATATTCAAAAGGACAACGTAAAAATAAACGACATTATTAAGTAAACAATGTTCACCGAAGTGACAAATAAGAGTAGATAGCGTTCACTTGACAGCTGTCAGTGTGGATAAATGATTTATGTGGCTTTTGTCAATAATAGTGTGCGAAGGAATCGAAGTCCTGTGTAGTGGTTTATTATAATGTTGCTGCCTTTACGGTTTGACATGCTTTTTACGTACGACACGTCAATTGTTTTCTTTTCAACACAATAGGGTAGAGCACAATGGAGTAGTTATTTCAGTCCGTATTAACGAAAATATTCCAAATTTTAGCATTGATAGGATTATAAAAATTGATGATATCTTAAAAATTTTGTTTACAAAGTAGTTGTTGTATTTTCTCATCATAAATTAAGCGCGGATTACATCTAATAACATCTTAATTTAACGTTAGATATTACGAAAATAATTAATATTAAACATATATAAATGATCGTTAATACTATTTTTAACATGTTGATGTGGTAAGATGGTGTGTGATAATTATTGCTTTGTTAGCAAAGTCAACCGATACTAATCTAATAATTTGAATCTAAGATGAGCAGTTATTTAAAATGTTTGCCAGTTGTGAATTAAGGTCTTCCTATGTACGTCGATATTCCCTGCAATACATACATATTTTATAATTACAACGTCAAGTATCGCAACATCACAAAGTGACTCTGAAATACAATGCACACGCAACCGTCATTCATATTTATTATTAATTATATTATTTCACCTTAAATGAACTTGCTTTGATTGATCTCAAAATCCGTAAGATAGTAAAAAAGTTATTTAATAATTTTCTAAATAAGTTGAATCAAGTGGCATTCATTTCACTCACAATTCCTTCCGTTATTAAAAAAATATATAACACTGAAATATTTCACTCAACAGCTAAGCAAAACAAGCTACGAATAACGTATTTAGATCACGGCGTCTGTCAGTCATCGTTGAGCGCGAGAGAAATATAAAATCCGCTGATTGATGAAAAATAATTGTAAAAAGATTTTAAACGTATAAAATTTATTCCTGATCAAAAATAATGGTAGCTTTGCTTCTTTAGTTTGAATGTATTATTTGTACATGTAAATGTAAAAAAAAATAACGGGTTGCACTCCGGGAGTGCAGGCATAAGTGAAAACTTCAACAATGACGTTGTGCATTTTTTAATATTTTGGAATGGTTGTGGAATAATTTCGCACAAATTGCTTTATTTATCGGTATAAAAACATTAGCATTTATGTGGTTAAATACAATATTCTTTTATTGCGCTATTGTACGCAAAAACGACAATTAATATTACATAAAAAATTTAACACTTCAGAATTATTACAATTATTTTACATTAAAAAGTTTATCTCTCAGAAAAATCAACTATCATCCATAATTTCAACGAGTATCTTACGAATTTTCGATCAGGTTCACGTGTGCTGACGAGATTTTAACATTTTATACCAATTTTTTTTTTTTATTTTACCCATTCCAAGAAAAGTGCTCAATGCTGCTTTCACAAGTTTTCACTTCAAGTATATTTCACGGCTGAGATTCGATCCTTCGAGCTCACGGGTTTCAGCTTCGCAATGACAACGATTCAACCACTGTTGCAATGACCGTATGATAATTAAGTTGAAATAGCCGAACTATAATTAGTTAGAAGTATACTTAGAATATAGAAGTATACACACAAAAATCGTCACCTTTTTGCTCTTAATAGTGATCTTCATTATTATAACACTAGAAATAAGGGATTGCTTGTAACTAATTCTAGTAAGCTTCATAAGATACATAATAGCTTTAAGGGTAAATGTATACACTTCTACAATAGAGTGCCAGCCACTGTTCGGGCATTATCTATAAATAAATTTAAATGTTTTATAAAAAAATGGCTCTGTCGTAAATCCTATTACTCCACTGCTGAAGATCTAAATGACCGGACAACCTGGGACTAGATTGTGATTATTTTATAGCGATAGAAATGATTGTACAATATTGTATATTTTTATTGAAAAGAGCGCAAAAAAAGAATGCTGGGAGAGTTTCTTGCGCCGCTTCTTTTCTCACAGAGCGCCATTTGTTTCCGAAGCGGTAGTAGTATCTAGTAGTTATTAGAAATGACATCAAAAAGAATTCTAAAGGAATCAATTTTGAGAAAATCACTGCCTTTTATGCCTTTTTACGTTAGTTGCGCCGCATTATAAAACGGCCTAAGGTAATTATGTGACACTATTCCGAACACATCACATAAGGTTTAATATATTATAGCAGATTATATACACTATAGAGATTTATATTTAATAGGCTAAGTTGTTATATGGTTTAAAACATGGACTGGGAGTTTGTTATCAAATTCAAATTCAAATATTTTTATTCAAAATAGGATTTAAAATCACTTATTGTACGTCAAAAACTACTACCCATTCAAAAGAGACTGCCTCAGACCTGAGAAGAATGGGCGCAACAAACTCAGCGGGCTTTTTTTTTATAATATAAAATATGGATTACAATGTAATATCGTACAATAAACATTTATAATTAAAGAGCCTGAGGGTATTCGCTTTATTCCCAGTCCTTGGTGTCATTAAGAAAATCGTTTATGCTATAATAACCTTTCCCTCACAAATGTTTTTTAATAATTCTTTTAAATTTCGTAACACATTTGTTTTGTACATATCAGTTCTTCTCCCCATGTCAGCAATCAAGCCCCTTTACGAACTGATCTTTCATGACGTTTACCAAGAGTTGTTCCAATATATTATTGTTACTCCTTATGGTATTTCTTTTCTTATTTCTAATGTCTGTCTTTGTGACTCAAGTACCTGTAGTTATTATAGCGACACCAAGGGTTAACCCTTCAAAACAGAAAATAAAAGCTTTTTCGGAAACACAATAATACTTGCAAATTACTTCACGACAGAAAAATGCGATGCTATAGTCACGCCACCTAAGCGTCATCCACCATCCTTATTGTGAAAGGAAGCTATCCATTGGTAAAGCTCTATTTGGACTCGCTAATCGTAAATTTAAATAATACAGCATTCATGTCAATGAAACAATTATCAAATAACGTTATATAATGTATGAATCTAAGGAACTTCTCAATCTAAATTTCAAGATAGAATTACAAAACCTTTTCCAAGTTTTGAAATATTTTCTCACTACATAACTTTGCATATTTATCAAGTAATACCTCTCTTGTAAAAATCTTGAAGCGGCTCCATTACCTTCGGTTAATTCCCTTTAGGGATAAGCTAACAAAGTTTTTTTAGGTCAACACGAGTTAGCCTTTAAGGATACATTTTTCTTTTGTAAAAGCAATCCATTTTATGGAAAAGAGATTTCTTAAACGTTAATTGTAAACATTTGTGATGTTAATTTTATTCAAAGCTTAACAACAACGACAACGTTCGTCAATTGTTAATACAGAATTGATTTTGATTTATATATTTTTTCTGTTTTATTTCTAAGTTTAAAGCCGCTCAAAGTGTGCAAATTAAGAGAAATAAATCATGTTAGAAGGAAGATGGTACATATAGTCCAGTAGTTTAGATTGGAAGCACTGCGGCTGAAACCAAAGCGTTGCTGTTGCAATAAGTAGGGCCGCTGACTCTTACCACGGTGACCTCGGCCCGGCCCCGGTTCAAACTCACGACACGTATCAAAGATTTGGTATTCGGATTCATAAGTACATTTATTCGACGCTTAAAATGGTCGGCAATGTATATTGCTAAGGCTACAACGCTGCCGATATTAATACATTGTGCTGCAGAAGAGCGCTATTCGCGCTATTTATAACCTAGGTCGTTAAGAATCATTGAGAGCAAAATTCAAAGAAATTAACATCTTGACTGTTGCTTCTCAATTTATTCTTGATAATTTAATGTATGTTCATAGGCACATAAGTGAATTTGCCAGAAACTGTCATAACCATAATGTTAACACCAGGAATAGACATAAACATATGATGCCTACTACTCGGTTAGTAAATCTTTTGTGGGGCGATGTATATTCTTAATGATACCACAGATTGGGAATGGAGTTAACGCCCTCAGGCTATTGAATAATAAGTTTAATTGTACAATATTACTTTGTAAACATATTTATTCGATGATAAAAAAAGCCCGCTGTGTTCATTTTGGAATGGGTGGTAGTTTTTGACTTTCAATAAGTGATGTCACATCCTAATTTGAATAAAATATTTGAATTTTGAATGCATTTGGGCTTTTTCTGTTAGAAGATGGAATTGGCCGCATTGAAGACATACAAACAGGTGGTACGTATGTTGGCTCCTTTGTTCCCTGCTTCTATAAAAAAAGATTCATAGATAGAGTACGTGATACACTTATGAAGGATTCATGGAATAACATTCAATAGTAATGAAGCTTAGAAAAGGGTTTATACGCTAAGACTTATTGACCACAAATTTTTGATACAAAAAAAAAACATAAGATAGAAAGAAAGAATATAGTCAGTTAATGATTTAAATAAATGTAGAGTTAAAATTTTAAATTAAGAACGGATTTTGTATATTCCTTGTATTATAAGTAAATATAAACACTTGTTATTGGAATTACTAGGTCACAATTATTTTATTCAATGTGGTTCTAATTGGATTAGTTCCGTCGGATCTGGACATAACAAATATTAGAATAATAATATATAAAAATAAAATAATTATTGATGATCACTAAAAATTAATACTTTCTTAGCAGATATTTTTGTATCAATAGAAAAAAATCTGTATTACTTAATGGAAATCAATTTATAATTAATCTTTAACTCTACCCTAAGCTTCACTCTACTTTAAAAGTTTACCTACCTCATTATAACTTAAGTCAAATGATCAATTCAAACTCAATACCACAAAAGTACCTTTAATCTTATACAAGTGAATTAACTTTTGTTATTGAATTAATGAACTTTAAGTCGTTATTCGAGTTATGAAATTGAAAATACATTACTAAGTTTTGTCCGTTCAGTAAAAGTGATTTATAATATTATGGACTTAATACTTGGTTTCATGTCAAATAAATTTAAAAAAAAATATTTGTTTGAATATCCTTAAAGTTGTGGTGCATAAATACATAAAAATAAGGCAAAACATAACAATACTACAGATACTAAATAATTCAATATAATTCACTAAAATCTCCCGTGAAAATGAACCCATATATTATAGAAAAAAGATTTGCGTGGTCTGATAAATATTTCCAAAAAGTAACAATCATTAAGTCTTTAATAATTATGCATTTTAAAGTAATAAAATAAGCGAAAAATTCAATATTTTTGTAAAAAAAATTAGATTGTATGATTTTTGTAAAATAGATATTTATATTGAATATATTTTAAGCAATAATTTATTAATAATATTCCATTTTTCCTATAAACTTAATATAGTTCTATGAAAATAGTTCTTATCGTTCTGTAGGAGGATTTAGAAGTTTTCCAAGTACTGGCTAATACTTTAATAAAGAGTATTCCTTTATCAAACTTAAATGTCTTAGTTTATGTCTTAATTTTTCAGTGTTTTATAGTTGATTATAATAAGGCTTACTTTATAAGGAACTCACACTTACTTTGACACATATTATTAAATATAACATTCAATCATTAAAACTATCATCACAACTGCGCTATTATTAATTATCACGTTGGCCTATTAAAAGTAGAGCCTTACTAATCCAGATACTGCTTTAATAACAAGTAGTTATTAAACGAACATATACATTCCGTTTTAATGTAAGTAATATCTTTAATTCCTAAATTATACCTAAGTTTCAAAGTTAACTTAAAATATAAAGCCTAATTTTATGCATGATTTTCTAATCGAATAAAAATTAATTAAAAATCATAAATAATATATTTTGATGCGCAATTATGTTGAAGATAAGATAAGGTAAGCTGGGATAAGGCAACCAAATAAAATTAAAGAAAATAAAACAACTCACTGAAGCAAATTGTATTTAAATTTTATAATAAAATAAAACGCATAAAACATAAAATGAAACTTTTAATATCTATAATCTTAAAATAATTAATTTCGCAAAATATACAATAAAAACAAGAAAGAAGCAATAAATCTTCAGGTGTTTCCGCAAACACGAAAAAAAATTTCAAGAACATCCAACAAAGTCTGAAAACAAAAACAAATTAAAAGTAAAAGCGTTACGAAAACAACGTGTTGTTCAAACACAACTTGTCAAACTTTAATAAAAGTTTACTTACAATAATTGGCGGCGGATATTCAACGTTCGCCGAACGAAATATATCTACGAGATGAACCATATGGACAGATAATTGAGTCTATTCAAAAGAAACTGACAGGACCGGTGTAAGACGTAACAAACGCGAGTGTCTACTACGGACTGGTACGGGGCGGCAGTGTTCTCACGGCGACGGTTCAACGTTGACTGAACGGCGCGCGAAGGCTTACGCACGCGGGGAGTACGCGGGGAAGGGAGGGGGTACGCACTCACGCAGTTGTGACAGCCAATCGCCTGCGTGAGTCGCGCGCACCCCCGCTCCCCTGCTCCGCCTCGCGGTCTCTTTCACCTCACAATCGATGCCCTATATTGCATTAATTATTTAGGAAACACGCAATAAGATAACACAAAGTAGATAAGAGATCTTCGGACGCTAAATCATTGTCTTTTACTTTTTTTACGGCCAAAATAATCTTCAACACTGGCGTGTTCAGGTTACGTGTAGCAGTTGTTTATACGCGGTCGCTTTCGGACGCGATCAACTCTGTTATCGCTAGCAAATTAGTTTTACTTGGCAAGACGGAACTTTGTTCGTGAATGGAAAATGTGCTTAATGACATATTCGCTTACCGGCATGATTTATTATAATACATGGATGCTTCAAATAAGTTTTCATTGCATTAAATATTATTCATATTTGTAATTAAATGGTAACTAAAAGTGAGACATAATTTTTTAATGCTGACATTAAATTAATAACAAAAATATGGCGGTAACTATTACTAACAGGATTTTTTTGTTGTGAATTGGGAAATTATTCAAAAGATACTTAACAAAGATGTAATGTAAGTCAAGAGACATACCTAGGTATTGATAAAGTTTTCATATTTTGAGATTGAAAAAGTTAAAGTGCAATGAATGAAATATAAATTTGTTGATTTAAAAAAAAACTCTTTTATATGGAAGAGGATACAAAGGAGGATACATACATACATACGGGGCCACATGATTGTGTTTGTTGTGATCAAGGCCGTGATCGGCCCGTACTCTTGTACTTGTGACACCAGACGGTTCACAAGATCTTTGTCGACTTTATTAAGTGAATAAACGTCCGTATTATGAATTCAAAAATAGAATTAACATTGTTACGGCAACGGATTTACCTATGACGTCAACGACGGTTTTTTATTTAGCACACTTATCCAAAGTTTTATAAAACTCTGTATGTTAAGGCGTCAATTACCTTTTAATAATTAATTCTTCATTGATGACTGTAGTGTGGCTTTGTTTATACATTTATAGTATATATTGACGTATTGAGGCCAACTTATTTCCCGTTAAAACCAACACTGACCCATTTCCGAGAACAGGTCATGGTAACTGCCTTATTTAATAAAATACCAGCAAAGCATTATGAAGCACTTTGAAATACATATTTAATGAAGGGGGCTTTTTATCATATTAATATTTTTATGTTTTTTAGCGTTATTAACGATGTTCAGCGGAAATTATTGTCCTTTATATTGTTAATATGTTTTTATATTGTTTAAAGAATAAAATAAGTTTGTTATTTTTGCATGTCTATTAAATGAATTATAAATATTACATAGCTAGGTATTTATAATGAACAACAGAACGATTGAAAGAACAGTTTTTTTCAATTTTGTATTTATTAAAAATCTTTGATAATATTATACTTTTGCATATTTTCCCTGTGCTTTCCCAGGTCTATTGGTATCGTAAGAGGCGTCTAAGGGCTCTTCAACGTGAGAGAGTCATACTTTCGTATCGCCGTCACGTGAAAACCAACGTGAACTAGTGACCTAGCTATGCTTTCCAAATGTTACTTTTGAGAATCAGCACATATTACATATCGATATACTTTGGATATTGTGGGAGGTTCCTTTGCTCGGGATGCCGGCGTAATGGGTACCACAATGGCGCCTATTTCTACCGTGAAGCAGTAATGTGTAAGCATTATTGTGTTTCGGTCTGAAGTGCGCCGTAGCTTGTGAAAATACTGGGCAAATTCTCTCTCATTTGCCCAGTATCTCAAGTTGGTGAGCGCACTATGGTACCTGTAATCTAGCTGACATCCTGTGCAAAGAAGCTTCCCACGGGGCTTAAGGTCTCATGTCGAAAACGATTGCGCAATTGTAGTGCCGCTCAGAATTTTTGGGTTTGTCAATAATCCTGAACGGCACTGCTTTACAATGGGCAGGGCGTTTCAATTACCCTCAGCCGAACAACCTGCTCGTCTCATCCCTTATTTTCATAAAGAAAACTTACATCCTATAGGGTATATTTGTTAGAATTGCTGTTCGTTAGTCTCGCTAAAACTCAAGAACGGCTGGACCGATTTGGCTAATTTTGGTCTTGAATTATTTGTGGAAGTCCAGAGAAGGTTTAAAAGGTGAATAAATAGGAAAATGCTGCTAAATTAAATAAAAACAACAAATTTGTTTTTCCTTTGATGTGTCCATACATAAATTCTATGAGAGAATTTATTGACGCACGGTTTGACAGTTCTGCTGTGAAACAATTTCATTACGGCAGCAGGGTGCATATTTTACGAAGTAATTTTTGTTGTTATGATATATCATCGAAAAATTCGCATAAAAACATTATTTTATTTATTATATACAGAACAACGTGTGTCGGGTCAGCTAGTATATAATAAAAATTATGCATATTTAAATGCCAAAAAGTGTGCGCAACGTAGAAATTCGGCGATAAAACAATTCCTTATTCACTTACACAGACGTCTTCAACTTTAAAAATATTTCGATGCGCACAGCTCACGTATGGAGTACGGATTGTTATTCAAGACGTATGACTCAGCTGGTCACAGTTGCAGGTGTCGGCGCCGACTGAATCTTGATGCAGGAAATTAAGACTTCACATGTCGTGCATTGTTTCAGTTAAATTGTTTGTATGATTTACATAACAGATGGACACGTCGGACATAACGAATGGTATTTAGTGAAGTTATATAAGAAATTCGAGTTAGTAAGTCGATGAACATTCTTTTACAACATGATCCCAGAAAATGTAAAACAATGTGCTACGAAATTTAAAAGAATCTTAATTATTAACATTCGTGTGGTAAAGGTTCGTATAAAATATTTTTTTTTAATGATACCACAGACTGGGCCATTTAATTACAAACGTTTATTTTATTGATATTACATATATTTAGGAAAACAAGCTCGCTGAGTTTTTTGCGCCTGATCTCTTCAGGTCTGAGGCACACTGTTTCGGGGAGGTAGTTATTGACGTTCAATAAGTGATTTTGAATCCTATTTTGAATTCAATTTCAAATTGAAATATTCTTTATATAATGTTATATAAATTATAAACACATAAACATTGTTGGATATAAAAAAATATAAATTGGTAGCTTAAGCTGTATGGAAGTCCACACATCAAGAGTTCATTTTCCGTAGATGTCTAAAGCATTTCTAAACGTATTTTTCACTTGCCGCGTTTATGAAAAACTTTTTATTAATTAATTAATTATTTTAACATAACATACGCTTCAAAAACTTTTTTGTTTATGCTTACAAAAGAAGAACCATTTCTTTAATTACGAACAAAAATTTACAAGGCTTCACATTGTTGTTTTGGTGGCCCCGACGACACTTCCTTTATGTATTGAAACATATTTGCTGCTGTTATGATTATAAGAGATGGAGTTATCAAAGGCGTGCACAATAATATATTTTTAATTAAGTTACTTATGTATGCTTGCACCATGGAGTAAATTTAAGTTGGATGACAGTTGGAACTGCTAGCAACCAATAGAATTAGTGTCCGAAATAATTGAGGTTACGTTACAGAAATCATCAGCCTTATTCCATTAACTAAAAAATTGTTAAGATATATGCAGTTTGTTATTTCAATTAAATAAGATTTGATTATTAATACTATCTAATTGTTTTAGTTATTATTAAGATTAGGCTATTTAAATATTTGTTAGAAATTTCGAAAATAATTAATACGCCATTAATTTCAGAGTAAAAATTGTTTTAAAAATTACACAGCACACTACGATTCGCAATATCAGGCTACATACTACGCATCGGAATGTAGTCGCTACGTTGTAGCTACGCCGTGCTACGACTGCTGTGTCACTTTAAAATTAGAT
Organism: Leptidea sinapis; assembly: GCF_905404315.1. Taxonomy (NCBI): domain Eukaryota; kingdom Metazoa; phylum Arthropoda; class Insecta; order Lepidoptera; family Pieridae; genus Leptidea; species Leptidea sinapis. The sequence continues at coordinate 6,824,136 of NC_066280.1, forward strand.
TGTTTTGTCTTTTTGGATTCGATTGCCACTTTGTCTTAATACACAATCAAAAAATTATTCTATATAATATAAAGCATAAATAATAATATGGAAAACAAATTATATCGAGCTGTTGTATGTAGGAATATTATTGAACATTTAAAAGGGCTTAGAAGAATTATTCCAAGTAAAAATTTCGTATCAACGTGAAAACTTCACAAAAAAGAACAGTCCCTTCAGCAATGGTAATTGATATTATTATAATTAATTTTCTGAATCGCTAAAAGGGTAAGGTACCTAAATATGTCAGTTGTAGTAATTTATTCATCTTACGTATTGCCACAGCGGCAATTGCTACTATAGAGTGATTCAAGTCCAGCGAAGTTTAGCTAAATATAAGGTTTTTAATAAAAATATACATAAATTTTTATTATTCCCTATTTTGCTGAAGTTGAAATGCTTACGTATTTTTAATAATTTAAGTCGGCTATGTGGGCGGGAGTTGGATGCATTCCAAAGGGGTCGGCCAATCTAAAGTAGGCGCACTCCACAGAGCCTACATTGCACTGCCTATTTATAAAATAAAACAGGATTTTTATTATATATGAGTTTCTTCATATTTATTTATTTTTTATAAATATACTCTTAAGGTCTATGAGAAATAGATAAAACCTTAAATATCTTCTGCTAAGTCTTCATATACTTACTTATAACCTAATTGCAGTCCATTTTGTGTAATATTTAATGTTGATATAAAACATATATCACGAAACAGGTTTATTTATTATAGATATGACATGCATGATCTAAGCTATTCTATCCTTAATGAAATGTATGGTATAATAATCTTCTTCAAAGTTTATTTTTTTTCCATTTTAAAGGCATCTACATAATTTAATTTCGTCAGCAAGTAGTAGAATGCTGCTCTACAACAGATATTTCATATAAAGTAAGAATTCCATCATAATATGAATGGTTGCAAATTACCTTATTGAAAAATCTGCGAGAACTTGTAGGGCTGTTGTATATAGAAATGTTTCTTTTGTTGACAAAGAGATACAGGCTGTACATCTTAACACCCAACAAGTAAAAGTTCGCAAAAAAATTTCGGCACGTTAGTAAGGCTTAGAAAAACAGCGGTCCCGGATAAATGAATTCGGAACTTTGCTAGTTTGTAAAAACATTTCCCAGGTGAAAAAAACATGGCGCAGCCGCAAATTACCATTTAAAACATTAGGGATACCTTTAGATCTGAATTCTTAAAATCGAACAGAATGGTAGATATGATTGTATTGTATTTCAAACGAAGAATTCAGCAATTCCAATATTATTACAAAAAATAATACGTCTGGCACTTATAACTAACACATAAATACAATTACATAATATCTTACCTAAAAAGATAAATAACATTTAAAGGTATTATTCTCTACCTCTAACTTAGTTTTTCAATGACAACCACAATCAATCACAAAACACACACGTGTATATTATTATGTCAAAATAGATTGAGGAAAACAGTAGTAAGAGTTAGATAATGCCGATATTAAATGAAGCTTGTTTGTATGTATTTCAATAAAATCTGTCTTTTAAACAATATGTTATGTTTTTAAAGTGATAACCCTCACTTCTAGGATTAATAAACAAATACAATTTAAAAACAAAAAATTTATTTGTGTATTTGTCTTTTATTTCTTCAATAGCTACAACTACTACAGCTGCTACAACCTTATGGCCGTATGGACTTAAAAATGGCTTCATTATGTTAAAATTACCAATTCCACAAGTTACCATCGTCTATCACCAATAACACTGTTAATCGTTATTTCATTTTCATTATCAAATTCATCCGATATATTGTATATTTGTGTAAATAAACAATTTGGAGAGTTGCCTGAGTTACTAGAACACATGTTATAAGTAAGTTGAAGTTTCAAGTAAGTATTTTTCTTGTATAACTTGCACAAATTCACCATATTACTTAATAGTGAGGTTTAATGGAGTGTTCCTTTCATTATTTTAGACGTATCCTCGTACTCTAGTATAGGTTCGTATAGGTGAATGCTATTCGTTTATTTAATTATTAATTAAAAAAATATATACCACTGCAATGTAATATATTGATTGTTATAGTCACAGCTTGTGAAGGAGTTACATTGAATTTATTATAAAGCTTAAAGATAAAATATTGAAACACCTCAAAGTTATGCTTTGATTCACATCTATTGTCTTGATTAATACTAAATCACTACTATGGTGACAGACAGTAAGTCTCGGTGAAGCGACTTTTTAAGGCGGCTATGATAATTAGTGCCGTTTTAATAATATTCATCTTATAGTAAAATATATTACTGTTACTAATAATAATAATCTTTATAATCAATATATCGGTATAAAAATTATTTTGGAGTATTTTTATTTATTTCTTTCTGAGTTATAGGAGGATAAATCTGAGAACGGTTCACCTGATGGTAAGCCATAAATGTTGTCAATCTATTAGATAAATGTATGCACTTCAAAGCCCTAAGCCTTTATTATAATATCATTCGATATAGAATAAGTGCCACATTATCAGAGTCCCTGTAGAAAAAAAACCTTTATGAAAGTTTTGTGTATCCGTAGCTATACGTAAGTTGAGTACAAATCGCTCTTTGATCGTGTCGTCTAACTATTCGGCCCCTTATAACTTTTTTCTATCTGCAAAGTTTTAACAAGCTTCTATGATCGATATGGGATCTAACGAGTCCGTATCGCGTTGACTGATTTAGTTACCCTCGTTTTTGGAGATGGTTTAATTACTTTGTTGCGTAGTTACGTTATAAAGAGTGGCGTACTTTATAACACTCTTCAACGATATAAAACGCAATGTAATGCAATAAATAGATGGTCAGACGTATGATGGTTCAAGTATTTTTTGAACCTGACTTTAAATAGCTCTTGTAGCAATCAATTCAATGAGACTTAACATCATATGTCTCAAGGTGACGAGCGCAGTTGTAGTGCTGCTCAGAATTATTGGGGTTTTTCAGAATCCTGAGCGGCACTGCATTGTAATGGGCATGGCGTATCATTTACCATCAGCAGAACGTCCTGATCGTCTCATCCCTTATTTTCATAAAAAAAAAAACAATTCTTATACAAGATTCACGGTAGAGGATTTCGCCGCTGTGGTGCTAGTCGGCGTTCTGTGCAAGGAAGCCTCTTATTTGTAAAAGTATTTTATCTACACCCATGCTTTAAATCCTCTTTTAAAGATTCTAAAACAGCTTATTGCCAATATTAAAATACCCAATGTCTTAATAACCATTACATCATCCAAACGAGTGCTGTAATGAAAGAGGATTCATATTATGGGTGTAGATAAAGTCATGTATGCAACTGTTGATAATTAGGTATTAAAACACTCATGGGATACTATTATCACACTCGGCTTCGCCTCAACCAACCAACATTCGTGTTTTAATACCCCTTATTACACAACAGTTACATAAATAACTATTAAAAATAGGTAAGGAACTTTTGGAGTTTATTCATTACAATTAAATTAAAAACTTATAAATATTTTCGCTGTATAAATATATGTATAGGTAAAATATTATTACTTAATTTGCAGTAGACTCTTTGTAAAATTAATAAGTCTTACTTACATTAGTTGGGTTATAAACTTCCCTAAATTCAAACAATAACATTGGATCGAATGAATATATTAATATTAAATTTAAGACCCTTTATTAAAATACAAAAGTTAAATTTGTTTATGTAGTACGAGAAGTATCGATTTGAGTACATACTTCGTTAAGGTTAATTAGGTTGCAAATTTCTGAACGGCCTCGAAAAATATTTGTTTTAACCGTCTATTTTATTGGAAGCGACTCCACTGCCTCGGGCTACGAAAAGGTCAGATATTAATCTCGACTTGAACACTTTATGAATTTTAAAATTTTAAGCCCTAATACCCGTTCCAGCGATTAGTCAAATAAAACTCAAAGTATTTATAAACTTTGATATTGCTTTTAAAATAAGGGCGGAAAGGGAGCGGTATTTTGATGGCCTAATTTTATACGGAGTATTTGTAACGAAATTAAAAAAATATGTTTTTATCAAATAAATTTTCATTTAAAGACCTACCTCCAAATAAATTCTGTTAAGTTTTCTCTATTTCTTATTACTATGGTTAGTATAGGTTAGTTTTGAGGGTTCATTTTTGTCATGTCTGCCTGTCTGTCCGTCCGTATGTCATGTCCACTTTTTTCCGAAAACTACACTGTTGAAACTTAGTAAGTATTTTGTAAACCGCATTAAGATTTTCATACAAAAATAGAAAAAAACAATACATTTTGTTTTATAATATAACTTTTTTAACTTGCGCGAGAGACACTTCCAAAGTGGTAAAATGTGTCCCCCCCCCCTGTAACTTTTAAAATAAGAGAATGATAAAACTAAAAAATAATATGATGTACATTACCATGCAAACTTCCACCGAAAATGGTTTGAACGTGATCTAGTAAGAAGTTTTTTTTAATACGTCATAAAGTGTTGCAACAAACTACAATAACTTTTATATTATGTTTCTTACTGCTACGGAACCCTTCATGGGCGAGTCCGACTCGCACTTGGACGCAATTATGTATCAATCATTTATAATTACATTAAACTTAAATGCAATACAAAAAACATGATTTAATTAAAATATTACGATTTATAATACTTACCTTTTGCTCTTAATAGTGATTTTCATTATTATAACACTAGAAATAAGGGATTGCTTGTAACTAATTGTAGTAGGCTTCATAACTTCATACATGGTAGCTTTAAGCGTAAATGTATACACTGCTATAATAAAGTCCCAGCCACTGTTCAGGCATTATCTATAAATAAATTTAACTGTTTTATAAAAAAATGGCTCTGCGTAAATCCTATTACTAATATCTAAATGATCGGACAGCCTGGGACTAGGTTGTGACTATTTTATAGCAATAGAAATGATTTTTTTTTTTTTTTATTTATTATTATTATATAAACCTGTAAACTTTGTATGTACAATATGTATTGTACAATAGTGTATATTTTTATTGAAAAGAGCGCAAAAAAAGAATGCTGGGAGAGTTTATTGCGCCGCTTCTTCTCTCTCAGAGCGCCATTTGTTTGCGAAGCGGTAGTAGTATCTAGTAGTTATTAGAAATGACATCAAATAGAATTCTAAAGGAATAAATTTTGAGAAAATAAATGCCTTTTATGCCTTTTTATCAAATTAATCCTTTGCGCGACGTTTATCACCATTTTGCTACTAAATTTGAAGTTATAATTTAATAGCAACTTTTTTTCTATTTTATTTCAATATTTTCACTTGATTGATAATTATTACATCAAATTAGAATCACTCTTGGATTGTTTTGCGTTTTTGCTATATCGCTTTTAGCAGATATCAAGCCACGTTGAGGTTAATCACGCACATGCGGTTTCAATCTAAGTTCAATGTATATACCCTTAAATGTATATTTTCTGGCTCATCTTTCGGTAAAGATCCCCTTGATTGATTTTACATATGATAATCAGCTGATACCTTATCTTCTTAATTGTTGTTTTTTTTTATATTGAATCTATGTACCAATTGACATGGATCTCAATAATCAGAGATTTATGATGAATGGATCCAATGTATGACTGGTTATCTGATAATGAATTTAAATAAAGAATTTATTATTATTCAGAAATTAAATTAAATCATTTTATTGATATATTTACAATTGTAATAAGGTAATAAGTAATGATCTAATTGTGGTATTTAATGTATTTCTTAAATATTACAAATTTAAGTATTTCTGTGCATAATATTTTTGTCTCTACATATATTTTATTATAAATTAGATTATACAACAGACGTATTCATATTTTGTCAGCGAAAGTGCTAGAAATATATTTTATTTTCGTCACATTTAGACAGCGCCTTGTATTTTACGAGCGAAGGAATTTCATAATATCATCGCGTCTCCTCTCACACGTGGGAACTATGTCTACTTTATTAAAACACACTCATAAATTATAATATTCTTGCAACAAATATTTTTAAATTTATTTTGCTCAGCGTTCAGTTTCTTGTCACATAGTCACATTCCTGTTACCTGGGTGTCAAAGCAAAGTTAGCATCGAAAAATCAGTGGGTCATAAACTGGAGGTCAGACTACGGCAATAATTTAAGGCCGCCCACAGTCTAGGGCTCTATAAAGCCAAGGCCTAGTCTATGGAGTATTGGTCACTCCTTAAGTCTGGTGCTCGAACCATTTGCCCGAGGTGCAGTTATGCTCGAATTTTTGGGGATCCAGTGCTCTGTGAATGGTTCTATCATTTGGCGATAGATACGACGTGGAATACTGGAAACTATAAATAATTCCTCAAGTTACTTACTTATTTTCTTATACTTAGTTACTTACTTCCTCCCTGAGTCAGAGTCTGAGTAATGTCAGATTATTTAAATTCAAAAACACCTAATTCAATATTATTATTCAATATATTTCTTAATTTGACTAGATAATTTATGTAAAAAATTGTTAGAACTACGCGCGTTTTAGACATATTTTGTTTCAACTTCCTACACATATTCTAAATTCGTATTTATTTTTATGTTTAATGCCTCATAAAATCTGTACACAAAGTGCATAAGGCACTGTATGGAAATACTTTTTCACTTTGAAAGATTTAAGGGTAAGATTTTATTAATAAGTGAGCTAAGTTAACTATAAAATTACCATCTTTAAGTAATATATTTTGGTGTTTCATTTCCTACATAGGCTAATAATAATCTGTTGTTACGTAATTTGATTTAGAACAGAGCCTTTTATCAGATACGCTATCTGAAAAAAGGCTAAATAAGGCTAGGTATATAGCCTAGAATTAGTAACCAGTAATAAGAGATGTATATTAGGTGTTTTTTGTAATATTGCCGTAAATATTTTATTTATTATTGTAAAAATTTAATGTCTTGTTGCCACCATATATTATTTTTTAAAAGATATATTATGATAAAAAAAATATATTGTGCACAATGATCTAGCATTACCGCAAAAACTATATTGTCAAGAGCAAAACCCCTTTCTAAGATTCCACATATAAATAGTAATTGGGTTGATCGAACATTATAAGTACTTCTTATTAGTCTGGAATACAACTGGAGATAATGCCCTTCATTATTAAAGAACAGTATATAATGGATAAATCAGTACTTAGAAATATATCCAGCTCAAATATGGCCGCAGGAAAGCTGCTAGTTTAAAATAAAAATAGCGTGACGTCATCAGCTGAAGTATAGCGCAACTTATTACCCAGACAACAACGAATGTTAAATGTTTTTTGCTCCTTATTCATGTAATGTTCCTGTCGAGTATGAATGCCCTGAAGGTAAATCTCTTATTTGCACGTGTTCTAAGATTGTTATAATTAAATTTATTATTCACGATTCTTGTGTTTGTACTGATGTAAGTGCGCACAGTCATCATTGAGGCTATTAAATAACAAATTTTACTGTACGATATAACGTTGTAACCAAATTTTTAATAAAAAAGGAAGCCCGCCGTTCTTCTCAGGTCTGAGGCATACTTTTGTCGAATGGGTAGTAGTTGTTAACGACGCTCAACTTTCTCATAAAAATATTAATAATTTTATATGATTTACTTTAAAGAAGATTTTAGTTTCAATATTGTTCCATATTCAAACATAATTATTTCTGCATCAACTTTACGTATATTTTTGATTGTCACATTTTTTATTAACACCTTACATTAGGAAAGGTCCGACATGTCACACCACACCGGACCTGTTCACTTCAAAATGAAACCAATTAAGCCTTTGGTGCAAGTAACAAGCGATTTAAATAAAATACAAAATAATACAACTTCATTACTTTCTTACAGTCTGTAAAGTTCAAGTACTGATGTCATCAAAGTGATCAGATGAGTAGCTGAATCTTTTTTATAGAAGAGGGGGCAAACGGGCAAGAGGCTCTCGGGATGGAAGTGGTGAGGCCCATGGACATCCGTAACAACAGGAGTCAAGAAATGCGATGCCGGCCTTTAAGGTGGGAGTATGTTCTATTCTTGAAGATTCTGCGAGGCAAGAAATTTCTTTCAAAACGCGCAGCTATGGAATGCCAGATGTCAACGTGATGCGGGTGCTATTTAACATTTTGACGTAATGGTGGTGGTAACCCGAATAGCTCCTCTGAGCACACTCCGTTATAATAGCCGCAGACAAGTAAGTTTTCTAATTTGGTTTTTATTCTTTTTTTAAATTTTATTGTTACTGGCACTCCGACAGTATTGTCTCCGATATCTCGATATCTCCGATATCCGATCTAGCCGCTGCTCAGATTGTCCAGTATTGGCTTACTGCACAAGCTGATTATCGGCCCTTTCTTTTGACACACATCATATTTAGTTAAGTTAGCATGAGGAATATATATTAACTATTTAGATTGTTTTTTATGTGTGTGTAATGGAATAAATTTTCTTAATGCGGACATCAGGAGCCTGACCATGTTGAATGATGATCCGTAGATAATTTTCGTCATCAAGCGGTGTTTGAGTTTTGAGTCGCTTTGATACGCCTGTGGAGGTATACCCTAAGAGGGAAGTATGTCTGTTAGCTTGCCTGAAGAGGAGTTGAAATGTAGTCCATGGACTGTTATACCAAATGTCATTGAAATGTGTCGCCGGGTTTTGAAGTGAGAGCTTGGGACTCAAACATTTTGTAGAAGAAGCGTTGATATACTGAAGCGTTGATATATAATGAACCGAAATACAAATTGAGAAAAAAATTATAGTATGAGAATTAAAATTGAAAAGCACACGGAATTAATGGACCTCCCTCCGCTTATAACCCGCAATGTAATTCATTTTCTTTGCACTTAGTTGGAAATGCGACGCGAGCATTCGATCGTTGGATGTATTGACTAGTTCTACTTACTCTTACTTTAACTAGAGTTATTTTATTTCTGAGCTTTCGTTAGAATTGGAATGTTTGAAGAATAATAGTTTTACAATTCTTTAAGGGTTCTAACTAATGGTTTCGGGAAATGTGTAATTCTAATTTGTTTTATATTTTAGACAGTAATCACGTATGTCGTAGTGCTAAATAGTTTTTTTTTTATATTATAGATATTTATTTATATCGACTTCAATCACAAATACAGTGTCGGTACCGCCTAGTTACGGACCAATCGAAGCTCCTTCATCAGGGTGAGTGTTGTGAGTTCGCGGTCGCGTCCTATCTAGCACTGCAAATTTGAGCTCGGAGTGCGGAGTACGCGGTCGGTGATGACGAGATCCAAAACTAGTCGAAACTGACACAGATTTATCGTGAGTTAAGTCGATATAATTAAATATAGTTACTAACGTCTCACGTAATAATTTATTATAGAGATTTTAAAACATTCCAAATCCCCAGTAATATTTCGTTACGTTTCAGTTCATAATTATTCAAAAGAATTTACCAAACAATACACTCGTCACTGTTTCACTCGCGTCCTATTAAATTAGAGAACTATTGTCGCGCGGTAAGCCATTCATTGTTTATATGAACACGGCTTTCATGTTTGCGAGTGCTATTTTTATACTTACAAATTACTGTGCAAATAAAAATGATATTTTCTCATATTTCTCAAAATTATTTAAGAGTTTTTTATTTTGATATCATAAATAGATAAAGTTTTATTTTTTATGGCAGACAATGGTGTGTGGCAGCCGCGTCCCAAACTCTCTAGTAATATCAGAGGAATCACATGAGCATTGTCGACCTTATAAAACGTCGATTAAACGTACATATGAGTTTGAAATCCGATAACACATCGGTACGTGGCGGGCGAGGATCGAACCGGTGGCGCCGGGCTTAGAGTCAACGGTTCAACATTATTGCACTATCGAAACTTTTATAAATCTCTGATGAAGTCAGAAATATTGGTTTCCATCATCTTTTTTGTGTTAAGCTTAATAAACTGGTTCTCAGTCTTGCCGAAAATACTATTATAGGTTATAGGCATTTTTTACACCACATTAACAAAATATAACTTAACTACTATCTCTCTCTCTCTTAAGTAAGGACTCTATCGTAAGTTATGACTCTTGCAAAAATAACTTTACAGAATTTTTTTATTTTTATTTGTAACAACATTTAGTCAGAAATAGAAAAAGTATACCGTTGAAGGTGCAGAGTGAATTCATATCTCTATGTATGACTAGATCATTGATCTCAAATGGAAGGGCTCCGTAGCTTCTTGTACTAGAGCGATCCAAAGCTTTAGTCAACTCATGGAATCCACAGCCAACTATCCCTCGTTTTGTAGATGCTTATTGGTTGTATTGCTTATCCCACTCCAAATATATCATCAGAATGAAATAATTTAATATTCTTACCATCCAGAATCGATTCGATACCTGAGTATCGAATCGATTCTTTTTCACATCTGAATGTGAAAAAAAATGCAATGTTCCCAACGGGGATCATAACTGCAATGCGTTGCACGGCAAGGGTCGCGATTTTGTGACCGTTTTGTGATGATGAAGAACATAGATGACATACAACATACTTTTAGCTTAAACTGGGTTGGAAAACAACCAATTTTCCGTTATAAATGAGAAGAAATCACACAATGAAGTACCACCCATACACTATACCAAGCAATCGTTCACAGAGTACTACATCCCTGATGTTTCTACATTGGTGAGGTGCAGTAGATCAGAGCTGTGTCCCAAAAGAGGAAACAGAGATTAAGGATCTCTATTTACTCCGATCTTACGATACTTCTCTAGATTCTTCTTTAAGCTGTAACTCATTTGCGTACGTACGTACGTTATATCTAGTACTCTTCATGAATGTTGCCGATATTAAAATGTCATCATTTATTACATACACTAGTGCAGTCAATTTTCGTTTTCTGGAAAAGGGGACAAATGCGGGTACGGAATGCTCGATAACACGTGATCACCACTGCCCATTGCAGCAAGAAAGGAATTACACATTATTCATTTAATGTATAACTTTCACGCATAGTAACCATTTTTTATAATGTTCAAAATTTATCAAATCAATAAAAAATCATGAGTTGACAATCATAATAACTCATAAAACTAGTTCTAAATAGCACACAAGTTCCACACAAAACAAACATAAAGAACGTGAACAAGAAAATTTCCTCTCGCAGTAAAAAGCTCTTTTTCAAAGTCGCTCGGCCATTTGCCGAGGCGTGGTAGCAATCAATTAAGACCACACCTCGTCACACTATACTTTTGTCCCCTCTCATTACTTACTCCAGTCATTGATGTACGTATATACCAATTGTAAATACGCTATAAATGTCACTAGTCCAAACAACTACTAGCTAGTAAACTTTCTACTTAATTATAGTCGCGTATGTTTTATTTATGGAAAACTGATACTAAAAATTAATTGACAGATAAACATATGTTACATTTTTAACATAAAAACCACTGAATAGCAAAACTCTGCGTGTGCGTGTATTAGGCAGAGTTATGTTCAGTTGTGTTTTGACCACGCTTTGATTATAACGCCACGCAATGACACAGTCTTCAGTGAAAAAATATCCAGAAAACAGCATATCCATACTTAAAAAAATTGGATTTCCTAAACATTATAATTTGCACTAAAAAGTAAAAAAATAATTGCGTATTTTTCTACAACTTAATAATCAACTTATTTTTAGAGTTCTCGTAGGTAAAATGAAATGAAAAATATTTGACTACCTAAAAGTCAATCAAATTACTATGACAATATAATATAGTTACAATTATTGTTCCTCCCGCCGCACCCCCGCTCTCGCCTCTCCCTCGTCATGTCGTGCGTACGACTCAAGCACATCTCACCTATAACTATGTATGTAGTTACAAACCTACTTTGGCTGACACCACAAAAATGACAACAATTGTGACGGCATTATAGTGTCGCAATAATTTTGCTAAATAATTACATTCAATTATTGCTAAAACAATAATTCTACATCGCCGCAACAATATCAATGAGCTTCTTATTATCTTAAACAATAAACTTTGAACATTACTACCACGAAATAAGGTATCTGTAGAGTTAATGTTTACGTATAAACAAAACAGCTTGGACATTTTTGACGACCTTTTAAAAGGTATTTATTTAAAGTGCCAATGTATAATACGTATTAAATCTCCTTAGGCAAGATAAATAACTATTTCTAGTTCATAAATAACGTTCTTTAAACAAAGGAAAAACGTTGTTTTCTGATATTATTCGTCCTGTATTTAAGCCTATAATTGCTCGAATGGACAGTGGGAACCAGCTCAAAGAATCAACTGTTGTCTGTACGTGACTCCGGACTGCGTATTGGGATTAAACGCCTCCATCACGATTCTGCAAGCCTAGTACTTATGTACCGTATTGCATAATCCTTGGATGTGTGTTTAATTTATCTGTGAATTAAGTGAAAAAAAAAAACTTTCCATGGAGTATTTTCTAAAAGTCTGCAAAAAAACTTATGACTGATATAAAAAAAAGTAATACCAAATATGCGAAATCAAATCGAATTAAAGCGAATCAGTTATAGAAAAAACAAGTTTGTACAAAGACTTCTAAGCATGATTTGATGACAAATCAGCAATTTTTATCAATTTCCCCTCGAAAATTTAGGTAAAAAACTAGATACATGAACTGAATAATAACAAATTAAAATTGAACCAAATGTTTGGATGATGCGAGATTTGAACATCGTCTATGGTGATTACAGCTCAAAACAAAGGGCGATATAGCCTACCATCCCATTTCGCAAGTACTACTTACTATTAGGCAGTATCACATCGGCTACTGCGCCGTTGCAGTAGCTGATGTGATACTGCAGGGCATGGATATTTTTATACCAAGCTCTGTAGTACCGATCGGTGGCAGATCACAGCCCTGGTTCGATGCGTCAGTTAAAGCAGCATCTAACTGCAAAAAACAGGCGTATCGAACTTGGGTTGCGGCGCTGGGCTCAAAGGATCCGAACTGCAAAGTTCTGAAGAGGAAATATAACCGTGCCTCCAGATTTTTAAGCGGCAAATCGCCCGTGCGAAATCGAAGCACGTCGTCAAAATTGGCGAGCAGCTTTCCAGTTACCCGACCAGAATACGCAAGTTCTGGTCGTTGTCCATGCCATGCCATGTCCATACCGCCGTTGCACAAGAGGAATGACACCCTGGCCCATACGGCAAAAGAGAAAGCCGATCTCCTGTTCACTATTTTTGCCTCCAACTCAACTCTTGACGACAACGGAAAAACACCGCCGACCATCCCGCGGTGTCAGAGCTCCTTGCCTGAAGTACAGTTCAGACAAAAAACTGTTCGGCGAGCTCTGTTTTCGTTGGACGTCAGGAAGTCGAGCGGGCCGGATGGCATTTCTCCAATCGTGCTTAGAACGTGTGCCCCTGAGTTGACGCCGGTGCTAACGCGTTTATTCCGGCATTCTATTCAAAAGGCGTAGTCCCTGACTCATGGAAGTCAGCCCTTGTCCATCCGATCCAAAAAACAGGAGACAGTTCGGATCCGGCAAACTACAGGCCTATAGCGATTACCTCCCTGCTTTCCAAAATCATGGAGAGGATAATAAACCGCCAGCTCTCGGTATACCTTGAGGGTCACCAGTTGATCAACGACCGGCAGTACGGCTTTCGCCATGGTCGGTCGACTGACGATCTTCTGGTATACCTAACACATAGATGGGCGGCGGCTATTGAAAGCAAGGGGGAAGGCCTGGCAGTTAGCCTGTATATAGCGAAGGCCTTTGATCGTGTATGGCACAAGGCGCTCCTCTCAAAACTTTCATCATTTGGGCTTCCCGAGAGCTTATGCAAGTGGACCTCCAGCTTCCTCACTGGGCGCAGCATACAGGTCATTGTCGACAGTTATTGCTCGATTCCAAAGCCCGTGAACGCTGGAGTGCCCCAAGGCTGTGTGCTATCTCCCACGCTGTTTCTTCTGCATATCAATGATATGTTGGACACCTCCAACATACATTGCTATGCAGACGACAGCACTGGTGATGCCGTATACACGGGCCATGCAGGTCTCTCTAGGGAAATCTTCGACCAGTGCCGGGAGAAACTTGTGTCTTCTATCGAGTCCTCTCTCGAGAAGGTCGCGGAATGAGGAAAATTGAACCTTGTCCAATTTAACCCCCAGAAGACTCAAGTTTGCGCGTTTACAACTTAAAAGCCCCATTTGCCGTATCACCGCTCTTCGAGAGCACTTCCCTTAAAGCCTCGCCTAGTATCGGAATACTGGGTCTCGAAATCTCGAGCGATTGCCAATTCCGTGGCCATCTGGAGAGCAAAGCCAAATTGGCTTCGAAGAAGCTGGGGGTCATTAATAGAGCACGGCAATACTTCAAGCCGGCCCACATTCTAGCACTCTACAAAGCGCAGGTACGGCCACACATGGAGTATTGCTGTCATCTCTGGTCTGGTGCACCCCAGTATCTGCTCGATCCATTTGACCGCGTGCAACGCAGAGCAGCTCGAATTGTCGAGGACCCAGTGCTCTGTGAACGGCTGGATCACTTGTCGTTGCGTAGAGACGCTTCTAGAGGCGCTTCATTGGGTGTCTTTTACCGCATTTATCACGGGGAGTGTTCCGGAGAGCTGCTTAACCTTATACCTGCCGCCGAATTCCACCTTCACACGACACGCCACAAATTAGGATATCATCCCCACCATCTGGATGTGTGGCGGTCCTCCACAGTTTGATTTTCAAGGAGCTTTCATCCTCGTACTACTAAGCTGTGGAATGAGCTTCCTTGTGCGGTGTTTCCGGGACGATACGACATAAGTACCTTCAAAAAAAGCGCGTACACCTTCCTTAAAGGCCGGCAACGCTCTTGTGATTCCTCTGGTGTTGCAAGAGAATGTGGGCGGCGGTGATCACTTAACACCAGGTGACCCGTACGCTCCTTTGTCCTCCTATTCCATAAAAAAAAAACTATAAACCAAGGTCTGGTACGTACCTCTGTCCGAGGATAAGTTTGACCATACAAAGAGGCAATGTTGCCATTCTCATTGGCACCTCACCAGCTGCCTACTGCGATCGTCATGATATTTTTTATTTTTTAATTTTAACAGTTTTAAATTCTGTCGAGGGCAATCATGTGCTAGGATGCCTTCAGTCTTTTACATGCCTGGCACCTTTGCACTTTGTCATATGGTTTATGATTATCATAAGATTACATTTGACAAGCTCTTTCCAAATATACTCGTATACGATAGTTCTATTTAATTTAGCTATTTCACAAGTATAGACCATCAAATTATAATTTATGTATTTTTACTACTCCTCTACTTTTAACTGTCATTTAATACAACCAAAGAGAATTTAAACACTACTAGTCTAAAAAAGTCTTTACTCTACGGCCAACAAAAGCATTGTTTACCGTGCTAGAATATCGTGAAAGAGCACAGTTTTTTTGGTGCCACAGAAAACTAAATCTGGGTTTTGTATAATAGGCATGTATAAATATTAGTTAATATAATAGTACATACTAAACTAGATACATTATAATTCCATGTTTAAATTATTAGACTAAACATTTTAATGCCAACTTAACTAACAAAAATATGCTGTTAGGTATAGTCTGTAATTGTCACATTTCCCACGTTTTCTGTTTGGGTGTATCTTTGCAATTCCGCCCATTTAAGCGGCAGCAACTTTTTAAGGATTGTTTTATTTAAAATGACATAGTAGCATAGCAGAAAAAATATTGTATGCTGCACGTTGTATAAGTACGTCAAGAAACGGGAGTAACGTCATTCATTGCGATGTTCGCCTGCGGCTCATATGCAACCAACACCGCTCGCGTTTTTCGACACTCTTTATACAACTTTTGTATAAAATACTATTTTATCATAGCAACCTGTATTAACTCCATATAACTATATCACACATATATTATAAACGCCATTGGAGGCTAACGATTGAAATATAAACATTCATCGTTGGATCTCCAAGTCAAAAGACATTCTAAACAATAGTTATGTGACAAGGCGAAATAATTCAAAGTCACTCAACAATTTCTTTGAGTCTTTGCCTATCGAGTAGTATAATTAAACTTTACATATGGATGATAGATAGGAGATACAACACCAAGACATGTTCATGTAAAAAGACATCAACGATTGAAATTATAACCCTTGCTTAGGTCTTTTCTATACTTACCTTCTCTTGGAGGATTGTATGATCATTCAACTTGTATTTTAGACGGAAACTATTTTTTTTACCTTTCATTTAATTTTTAGAGTCAGCTAAGAAAAAATACCAAATGCAAACAGAACTTACTAATTACTTATATTTTATAAAATATGCAATTAAATTAAAAAACACCAACGTTGCCGAACCCTTTCGTAATTACTAACTTAAATGTAAATCACTTTGAGCTCAAAAAATTTCGTTGGCAGAATTTCTAAATACATAATTTGTTTCTTTGAAAGATCAAAAAAGTTGTAAGGTTACTTTTTGCCGTCTTGAACTTGGGTGATTACGGTTTAAAAGAGATATTAGTATGGAAAATTATATTTACATCCATCTTCTGAAGAAATAAGAAATAATATTTTAATAATGTATCGGTCGTGTGACAAAAATCATTTTTAATGTGTATTCATTTTAGTATATATGTTATAAAAATTTATTGAAGTAGGCGTTACTTTGCGGAAATCCATAATTATACAAATGATTTGAGTTTTCTTTAGTGTTAATTGCGCCAACATTTGTCTTTTAAAAATTCGACACGTGTTTCGCCTCTACACGAGGCATCCTCAGAACGTGTTGTCTCGCCATAATCTGGCACGAGACTCAAGACTGAGTGTGAAACACGTGTCAAATTGTTTAAGGACAAATATTGGCAGAATGAACACTAAAGAAAACTCAAATCATTTGTATATATATGTTATTCCTACAAAGACGATAGCTGTAATTGAAAAAAAAAACAACAAATACGAAGAGAAACTACGAAGAGAACATTTAATATTTCAAATTAAAAAGTTTTTTTAGATTATATTATCAAACTGATATAGCATCAAAATTACTAAGTAAGTCAGGTTATATATTTACATTTTACATCCCGTTTATAATATATAATATATAAAACTATTCCATCGCAAATGAAAATTCCTTGCAAATCGTAGAGAAAAAAGAAAGCTTGAGCACCAAATATCTTTACATAATATGAATCTGTTCCGAAATGATAAATCCATTTAATCCATATTCCGTAGTAGTATTAAATGATTGAGCCTTAGTTAGGGCTAGTTTATAAGAAGATTTGTGTGCTACAGTCAGAGTGCTTTCAGCTTACAATCCACAGACGTATTGTGGAGTTGCCTGATGTATATTATGCTCTACTAAATTCATAGACTATAAACGCGAGCATCATTCATAAAAAAAATATTATTTCTTTTGATTACTAGCCTAATACTGTAATTTTGAAAATTAAACACCAATAGAAGGCTATTTTCGATAAATAGTATGTATTAATATAGGAGTATAAAATAATAATAAAAATTAAATTTTAAGCTTTTTCTTATATAATTATATGGTTTTATATTTGGTAACATTAAAACAATTTGTGTGTTAGTTTCATTCATTCATGGATTTTGTTATAATATAGATTTTCATTCAGCTAATGTTGTCCTTAAATTGTAAAACAATGCAAAAATATTTGATTAATTTCAGTACTTAATGATACTAAGTGTGGCTTTATGTGTGAAACACAGAGTGTATTTTCGAGAAATGCATTTCGAATAGATTGATTAATGTAGCTTAAAAATTTATTATTGGAATACAAAACGTGGAACAAGAGCTAGTAATCTATACAATCTCATTCAGAGTATGTACGTTATAAGTTAGTTGGATCCTCGATCCTCTAAGAAACTGTAATGATGTTCTTTTGTTTCCTTTGTTGCACTTGCAATCTATAATATTACTTATAGTGTTTCATAGTTTCGTGAAACATTGTTCACATCAGACATTTGTGCTAGGAAACTTTAATTGAATAATGAGGTTTTTGTTAATCCTGGACAAGAAAGGCTCATTGCAGTAAAAATCTGTAGCAATTAATAACTTGATAGATCCAAAATATTGATATACAAATAATCATCATTGTATTAATTAGCTAAGAAATTTCTATGAAAAAATGAACTCCTATTCACAATTAGGGTCTGTGAAGTATGGCTTGTACGTTTCTAAACCAATTATAAATAATGTAATCCATAGATTGATCACCTGACACATATAAATTAATTTGTATTTTGTGTGCACGTCAACAATTTATGTAACAATATTAGTCTCTCTATGTTTTCATCACGTAACATCATATATTTTCAGCGAAGAAGATGAGCCATCTATTTTATTAACAAACTTGCCCATCTTTTAGTAATTAAAGTACATTAGGTCCAAGCTAGCGAGCGAACGGAGCTCTGAATTAATCACAGTCATCGATGCATGATCTAACTTTTGTACAGATAATTACATTTAATTTTGAATATTTTATAGTGTAAAGGCCACTAATATGCTCGTAGACGTTTTGTAAAAAACATTTTCACTAATTCATTTATTATGCTTACAAATATGATCATTTTGAGTAGAGTAATAATTATATAGAGTATTAATTAATTAAACCGTATTAAAATTCAGTAATGTATTTTTTAAAACACATTTGCCATTAGGAGGTTTCTTTGCTCAGTCTACCGGCTGTGTGAGACCAGAGCGGTACCACTTTTCTGCCATCAGGCCGTATTATATAACAGGTATATTATTGTTAATTATTTACAGTCAAAATTGAAATTCTATATTTTCTGCTTACGATAATCCATGGTTGCCAGTTAATAATGACCGCAAGCAGAGGTTGCCATGATATCAATAAGCGATTCTCGCTCCAGGTAAGTTGAGACAACCCTGAAGTTGTGGCTGAGTGAGATAATTTTTCATCTCAATTACTTACATAATGTATTAATATCCATTTAAAATGCATAAAATTGATTTAATTTTATAATTTAGTTTCAATTCATATCAGCGAATGAATTATAATCAAATTAGTTACAGGTAATTGGGGCAATTTTTTTACAGGCAACATTCAATTAAAACTAGTTTTATAAAAAAAACAGATAGCTACGAAATTGAACGGTGGGACCCTAGGCTATAATGAGACTAGAGATAAGTAATATCTTACGACTCAAAGTGACGAACGTAATTGTGATACCTCTCAAAATCTAATTATTATATAGTTATCATACTCATATCTCATACAAAAGACGTTGCATAAAGATTCGAACATTGCATATAAATTTTGTTGTATAAAATAGGCCTTAATAAAATATATTGAGAGTTTTAAAAGTATTTGCACTATTTGATAAGGGTAAAGATGAATCAATTATTGGAAATACAAATAAACTAACAACTAAGGGACACTCGAAAACTGCCTCAGTTAGTAAACACGTAAAAATCACACGATCCAAGGGGTTTCGTCACGGCCTCAATATTCCTCAACCGAAGTGTTCGGCAAATACAACGAAGCAGATGTAGTGGACACATTGATACCTTTTGAATTTTCCAACAATATTTCACATCCGATACACGTAATCAATGGATTTCGGGGTTTTAGAATCGATTTGGCGAATTGAATGATATGCGAATTTCAAGCGCATTAACTAGCGACCCGCCCTGGCTTCGTTTAGTAAAGTTTTAATGAAAATATGGTCACTGTTAGTCAACCGTAATACGTAAGAATTTGCTCTCGCAGCGTTAGGATTTCCGTAGAACTACAATTACTCTATTATATAATCACATTCTGAATTTCTTATTATTTAGCTTACGGAAGCAATTTTAATGACTTACACCAACTAATAACTTAGTTGCAAAATACTGTTTATTTATTTCTAACATAAAACTTTATCAGTTTTTTAAACATATTATTGTTACCTTCTATGAAAAAGTATATACGTAATGGTTAAAACCGGATCAATATAAGTTTAGTGATTTTAGCCGAAATATTGTCAGAGAGCCAAATGCAACTTTGTTTTATACTATATAAAGATTAATAATACAAACAGTTATAACAATACAACAGTCAAACCTACAAAATCTAGACAAAATAGTGAATATTTGAAATATGAAAGATATTATAATTTAATTATGTAAATACATTACGTAATACAAGAGGCTATACTAAACGAAAGTTACTTTGAAGTTATATGAAAAATTTAAATAGATAAAGAATTATTTCGACTGTGGCAATTATCCGCACTCCATTAGAAACCAAAGGAGTGGTAGTGCCATGTTGGGTCCTCACGGACACAACCGAATTGGGCCGGCACGCCCGGAGAAATACCACTCCCCCACTCGAAACCGGCGTGAAATAGCGGCTATGCCGCTGTGTTTCGTCCGGTGAGTGGGGTATCCGGAGGACTACACCCCCCCTCCCAAATACAAATGGCAGCACAGACTAAAACGAGACTACTCCAGGACGGTACCAGGCTATGCAGCCCTGGAGAATCCGTCCCTGGGCGTCCACAATTAGGGCCTGTACCTAACAGTGGTTGCCCAGGCTGCCCCGCGTATTCTGGAGGGGGCAAATCTGCGCTGACTCGGAGCAAACAGAGCAGGAGGCTCAAACCACCCTCCTCCACACTCGCTGTGGACTTTTGCAATATCAGGGGGCTTCGCTCAAATTTAAATGCCGTCACCTGGAGACGGCGAAGCTGGCCCTGCTCTTTTTAACCGAGACACAGATATCCTCCCTGGCTGATTCATCTTACCTTTCCTACCCGGGGTATAATTTGGAACACTCCTTTATACCACGGGCTGGCGTGTGCGTTTACGTCAGGGAGGATGTCTGTTCTCGACGCCTGAGTTTTCTTGAAGGACAGCACATGTCCATCATCTGGCTGCGTGTAGACTGCGATGACCATCCGCGAATCTACGCATTCCTGTATAGGTCCCATAGCGGTAACGCAGAGACTGACCGGCTCCTCGAACACATCCAAATGGCTACAGATTCCGTGTTGGAGCAGATCCCCACTGCAGAGATCGTGTTTCGTGGCGATTTTAACGCCCACCACGCCGAATGGCTAGGCCCACGTACCACCGATCATGCAGGGAGATCTGTTCACGACTTCGCCTTAGCATATGGTCTGACGCAAGTGGTTATTGCGCCAACGCGAATCCCAGATGTGCAAGATCATACACCGTCACTGTTGGACCTTCTGTTGGACCTCACATCCGGACGGCTACCTAGTTTCCGTTGACCCTCCTCTGGGATCGTCGGACCACTGCCTGATCCTGAGCACCGTGCCGATCACGCACCTAACACAGCCCCGCTTCTTAGGCTGTCGCCGCGTGTGGCACTATAGGTCAGCAGAGTGGGACGAGATGCGGTGCTTTTTTGCATCCTACCCGTGGAGGCAGATCTGTTTTCGCTGGGAGATCCAGATGCCGCTGCTGACGCTGTTGTTGATGTGGTACTGCAAGGTATGGAACTCTTCATTCCATCCTCCTCTGTGACTATCGGTGGCAGGTCCCAACCATGGTTTGACCGCTCCTGCAAAATGGCTTCTCGCCAAAAGCAGGAGTGCTATCAGGTTTGAGTCAATGCGGTGGTATCTAAGGATGTGAATTCCAGCGAACTTAAAAAATACTTCAATCATGCCTCCAGGTCCTTCAAAAGAGTTATTGCTGACGCGAAGTCGAAGCACATTGGCAGAATTGGCGAAAGACTTGCACGCCTTCCCTAGGGAACTCGTGCGTTCTGGTCGCTCGCCAAGGCTGTCCAAGGAAACTTCTGCCAGCCAGCCATTCCGCCACTGCACGGGGATGATGACGCGCTGGCCCATGACGCGAAAGCGAAAGCTGATCTCCTGGGCTCCCTCTTCGCATCCAACTCGACTCTGTATGACCAAGGTGCACCACCACCGCATATTCCGCGGTGCGATTCATATATGCCGGAGGTAAAAATCCGGCATAGTGCCGTGCTTAAGGCGCTTCTCACCTTGGACATTCACAAATCGAGCGGGCCCGATGGCATTACCCCGATAGTGCTGCGGACATGTGCTCCGGAACTGGCGCCGGTCCTTACCCGTCTTTTCCGGCTCTCCTACTCATCAGGCGTAGTCCCGAAATTATGGAAGGCGGCTTTAGTGCACCCGATCCCTAAGAAAGGTGTACGCTCAGATCCGTCCAACAACCGCCCCATTGCCATTACCTCCATTTTCTCCAAAGTAATGGAGTCAATCATCAACCGCCAGCTCTTGGGATACCTAGAGGGGCACCAGCTGATCAGCGACTGCCAGTACAGTTTCCGTCAGGGTCGCTCAGCTGGTGATCTTCTTGCATACCTCACCCATAAATGGGCGCAAGCGGTTGAGTCGAAGGGAGAGGCGTTTTCGGTGAGTTTGGACATAGCGAAGGCCTTCGATCGGGTATGGCATAAAGCATTTACAGCGAAACTGCCATCCTTTGGGCTTCCCGAGAAGTTGTGCAAATGGGTCACTAGCTTTTTGGCTGTTCGGAGCATCAAGGTTGTTATCAACGGTGCATGCTCCGACTCAAAACCCATAAACGCTGGTGTCCCGCAAGGCTGCGTGCTATCCCCTACGCTGTTTCTTCTGCATATCAATGAAATGCTGCAAATCAGCAATATTCATTGCTATGCGGACGACAGCACAGGGTATGCTTCCTACACCGGCCGTGCCAATATGTTCCGGGATAGCGTCGACGAGAACCGGAACAAACTTGTGTCTGAAATCGAGACTATGCTTTGTCTCGGAATGGGGCCGACATAATTTAGTCCAATTCAACCCCAAGAAGACACAAGTTTGTGCGTTCACCACTAAAAAGTCTCCCTTTGTCGTATCCCCTCGATTCGAGATCACTCCTCTAACTGCCACAGCCTGTATTGGCATACTTGGCGTCGATATATCGAGCGACGTTCAGTTCCGTGGTCACTTGGAAGAGAAGGCCAAACTGGCCTCTAAAAAGCTTGGTGTACCCAGTAAGGCGAGACAGTACTTCACTAAAAGCCACCACCTGCAACTTTATAAGGCGCAAATTCGGCCTTACATGGAGTACTGTTCTCACCTCTGGGCGGGTGCTCCCCAGTACCAGCTTCTTCCATTTGACCGCATACAACGAAGAGCGGCTCGAATCATCGACGATCAAGTCATCTCCGATTGGCTTGATTCTCTAGCATTGCGTAGAGATGTGGGTTCTCTCTGCATCTTCTACCGCATTTATCACGGGGAGTGCTCAGAGGAGCTGTTCGGGTTGATTCCAGCGGCCGGATTCCACCATCGGACGTTACGTGCAAAGTACCATCCGCATCACGTAGACGTCTGGCATTCCACAACCACGCGTTTTGTTCGAAATTTCTTGCCTCGCACAGCCACTTTGTGGAATCAACTACTGGCACCGGTCTTCCCGAACAGATACGACTTAGGGACCTTCAAGAAAAAAGCATACTCCCATCTTAAAGGCCGGCAACGCATTTCTTGACACACCTGTTGTTGCGGATGTCCATGGGCGGTTGCCTCACCTCTCTCCATCCCGTGAGCCTCATGCCCGTTTGCCCCCTCTCATATAAAAAAAAAGAAACAATAAAAATATGTGCAATGACGTTTTAAGTTCAATCTTAAAGAGACTCTAGATCTATCCTTGTGTCATGAATCGTCGCGTATACTAAGGCTTTTTAAACCTTTAACCAAAAAAAAATTACTTCATAAATACTTATTTGTTACTAATATTAGTATTCCGTTTAAAAATTTATACAGTTTTACCCTCGTTTGTTTTGTAAGGAAATAAAATTAATTTGATCCCAAATTATATTTTTTGAATATCCAATTACACTTCAAAATACGACATGCAATCCCTGCTTTAATTTCCCTCTCAATAACGCGGAACTTTTCGTCTATCAATAATTTCACGCTCAAAAAATCTCGCGAACAAATCAAACGGACCAATGTACTTTGCATCGAATTCATCGAATATTTCGTCGAACTTCCCTACGTCCTCAACTTTGCTACAAGTTTTATTAGGATACTTGTAAAATTCGCCTTTACCTCTCAAAACGTTCGCGCCTGATTAAATAAGACAAATTTACTCGCTATCGAAACTCGAAAATTCGTATAATTTAATCATTCCAAATCACTAAACTGTATTTTGATTGATATTCATCAACAACGAGTGACGTGTGGGTCTCTCTCGATCGCAGATCACCTCAATGAAATTTAAAACGTTTTTGATCTGATAGGTACCTATATACTATCAATCTTACTTAAATATCCTGGAGTATTGTTCAGTGATTTGATCTCCAATTTATAATGTTCACCGTGGTAGAGATACAGAGTCGATTCAGCGGTAGTTTGTAAGAGTTCTTTGTACCAGGTAGGGTGTTCGACGTAAAATACCCGAATTCATTCTAAGTGGTTACGCAATATCCATTAAAATTGATTTAATTTATTAATTTCGTTGAAATTTATATCAGCAAATGAATTATACTCCAATTAGTTACAGGAAATTGCGGCAATTTTTTATAGGCAACCAATCGCTGATACATTGCATACTCCCTCAACATTCATTTCAAACTAGTTCTATCAAAAAACAGAACAAGAAACAAATTTAACTTGCATATTCCTACTATTGAGGAGGTACCTCAAATGCGAAGATGATCTGATATGTACGTCTGACATACATATTTGGTAGACCTGGTATCTATTCCTACTCTATGCCCACAGAGCATTGAAAGATAGAATCTTTCTGTATTCTGTGTCTATGCCTGTATTATATTTTTCTAGAACTGTACCAGAAAATTTTATGCCTTCACTTAATCGTTAATATTATCATAAAATGGAAAGGAAATGGCGCTTACGTAAATTGTTTTGGAGGTTTTGATCATTTTCATTTTTTGTCCTAGTTTTGAGGACATTGCAGTATCAATCTATTTTAAATATATTCTTAAGAGCATTTAATTTTGTGATGCGCCACAGCCCAGAACTTACTCTCATGACGGTTAAGCGATGCCACGTGAACCAACTGGTCAATGTTCCCTTAAGAAATTTTGACACTTTTTAACAATTTAAATAAAGTAGAACTTTACATTTATTTAGATAAATTTCTGCTTTGTTTTTAAATAAAATAAACAAAATTAATTTATTGTCAAATAATTTGACACAGGAAAAACGTGAAAAAACAGGGCAAACCTGTCAAAAATTGTTATCTAGTGTTCAAGTTCGCTATCGCTATCTTAAACAGTTACTCGGTTATGTTTGATATCATAAAAACTCTTACCATAAAACGTTCAACAAAGGAAACAGGCGCTCTATAAAGAGAATATTGCTGACAGAAATTTTAAGCTAAAATAAAATTGGGGAATGTCTGAGCGGAACAGCTGGGCAGCTCTCAATGACTGCCGGCGTCTTATTCTATAACAGAGCAAACTTAAAGAGTTGACACTATTCGAGAGCAATCGGGAAGAGATTATGATTTCATTTTAAAATGTTCATTCTTACCGAAGCAGAAAATATTTAAGTCATTTTAAAATTGCATTACATTGATCGACAAAGTCTTTAAAATTTTCCAATTAGGTTTTGTGTTTTGTTATCATTACTTCATCCGAATAATGTCCACTGCTGGAGAAAAGCCTCACAAAAGATTACCAGTGGGAGGCTCCTTTGCACAGAATGCCGGCTAGATTATGGTTACCACAACGGCCACTATTTCTGCCGTGAAGCAGTTATGTGTAAACATTACTGTGTTTCAGTCTGAAGGGTGCTGTAGCTAGTGAAATTACTGGGCAAATGAGACTTAACATCTTATGTCTCAAGGTGATGAGCGCAATTGTAGTGCCACTCAGAATTTTTGGGGTTTTTTATGAACCTCCTTTACCATCAATTGAACGTCCTGCTCGTCTCGTCCCTTATTTTCATAAAAAAAAATATTCAACATGATTGGTCCGGAACTGCCCTCACTCACCATATTTCGGTGATCTTTACCAGATTATTGATCCATCTTTTGGGGAACCATCTTACCAGCACGTGACCACCATTCGAGAACTTTACTGCTCCAACGGCTATGTGCCCTGTCCATTGCCACTTCAGTTTTGCAATCATGCGGGCTATGTCGTTGAGGGAAACTCAAAGCATAGCCCTGTGAGTGACCATTACTTTTCCTATATGGCCCATAGTTAGCGACCGCGTCTGTATTCTGTAAGTCATCACTGGCAACACACACTGGTTAAAAACTTTTTTTTATACGAGACGAGCAGGACGTTCAGCTGAAGGTAATTGATACGCCCTCCGGATTACAATACAGTGCCGCTCAGGATTCTTGAAAATCCCCAAAAATTCTGAGCGGCACTACAAATGCGCTCGTCAGCTACGGCGCCCTACAGGCCGAAACACAGTTATGCATTATTACTGCTTCACGGCAGAAATAAGCGCCGTTGTGGTACCCATAATCTAGCCGACATCCTGTACAAAGGAGCCCCCCACTGGTAAAAAAACATATGTCTTGACACACTTTGGTATTATCTTTTATTAGAATGGAGTGGAATCGAAAGTAATATCAAATGGAGGTTCACAAGTGAAGTAGAGTTGGCACATAGCTCGCATAGGAGGCTTAATAGTTTAAACAATGTAAAACTTTATATTTACAAAACACCTAACTGTTACTCGAGCCTGTTTTGCCGACGCCTTGACAAAGCAACGAATTGTGGGTATATTATTTACAGAAACTCACGTGCGCATTAGAAAATAGTTTCAGAATGATAATTATACGTTCATGATCTGTTTTGGATGTTATGAAATTGTGATTTGGATTTCAATGCAAGTACGACTAGCGCAGTGTACACGTTAATTTTCACCAATGAACTCACCATGTTTTACAAAATTTGTATTTCTTAAATTGATATTTATGATATGTTAAAAAAAATTGAATTTAGAGAATAGTTAAAGTATTTTTATCGGTCTGATGAAGATTGCCGGAATACGTTGGATGAGGTCAGTGCAGGACCTATCGTCATGGAGATCTTTGGGGGAGGCCTTTGTCCAGCAGTGGACGTCTTCCGGCTAAGGATGAGAGGTACATTTCAAATAGATACAGGGAGCTATTTTCTTAAAATTGATTCCTTTGGATTATTTTTGATGCCAATTAAATCAATGCCACTTTGTACACATATAGTCCTCTAACAGAGAAGTTAGGAGA
Organism: Leptidea sinapis; assembly: GCF_905404315.1. Taxonomy (NCBI): domain Eukaryota; kingdom Metazoa; phylum Arthropoda; class Insecta; order Lepidoptera; family Pieridae; genus Leptidea; species Leptidea sinapis. The sequence continues at coordinate 6,851,355 of NC_066280.1, forward strand.
GGTATCGTGGAATTAGTGATTCCTTATTATAATTAGTGGATTATTTTCTAATAACCTCAGGTATTCCTCTTTAGGATAGTATTACTACAATAGACAATAAATCATATCAATATTGATAAACTGGTAAACTGATTTTGTTCGTGCAATTGTGTTCATTTCTTCTATGAAGCGAACCACAGTTTTTCTTTCCGTGTGACACATTCAAAGTATTGTTTCAATAATTCGATAAAACCTGTGTTTGTTCGACAATTTAATTCGGAATAATGGCGTAGTTTCACAAAAGTGTTACAATGTGAATGGTTATAATTGGAAAATGTCAGACGCAGTGTGACGCCCCGCGGAGCGGTCCGGATTAGGGTCCGTACTCCGCTGTCAGAGAGAGCCGGCTTCGAGTGTGCCACAAGTTAAAAACATTTAATGAAAAATGTGAATCGATAGTCAAAAACGTTACTAACACACACTTGCGTAAAATAATAGTACAACATAAGATACCGAAATATGATAGTGTAAAAGTGTCGTGTAAAATACTATATAGTTTTAATATTATGTGAGGTGAAAACTTCTTTAGTATGCTGATCACTTTCTTTTGCTTGGTAACGCTGGCTCACTCGGGTAATGTTGGATCAAGTCAACTTAGAGGGATTCGAAAAGATAGCACCCCAATTCCACTTACTTCATATAATTATATTATATCGTCGACGTTATCGACACAGGGTTGCATCATAAGCTTGCTAATGTTAAAGGTATCAGCTTGCATAGCTATAAACGCGAAAGGTTCGTTTTGGCTTATACCGAAAAAAAAAATTAGTTTACTATAAACGCTCTTGTGAAATTTATTCTTTGTATGTGTGTGGCGGTAATTACTTAACATGAAGTGACCCGTATGCTCCTGTCTTCTCTTTTTGCGTAAAAAACCTGCCAGCTGCTTTTTTATTAATTATGCAGTACAAAATATACTTCACAAAGTTCAAATACAAAATATAAAACAAAATTATAACACTCTTACACAAATTATCTTGCCCCAAACTAGGCATAGCCTGTACTATGGGTGCAATACAACGATTACATACATAAATACAAATAAACATTTATGACTCGGAAACAAATATTCATATTCATCATATAAATGATGCACCTGCCGGGATTTCAGTCCGGAACCTCTAGCTCAGTGGGCAGGGTCACTAACTACTGGGCTATAGGCGTCGTCGTCACACAATTTAATTCAATACAACATTAACCAAAAAAATACTAACACTCCTGTCTCCAGGAAAAGTAGTTAGATATGACTGGATTTAATTTGCTAAAGTCCTGGAATACTTGTCTCTGTTATTCGTGATATGTTTATACTGACTGCTTTTCAGTACAATGTAAAATATATTTTTAAATCATATTATAAAAATAAATTTAATAAAACGTGCAACTATTATAAAAATTAACATTTCAGCCGCAAGACGTCCACTGTTAGAAAAAGACCATATATTTCCACGGCGATCGGTCCTACGCTGCATTCATCCAACCTATTCCATCAATTACCAGATCATCGGTACATCTTGTGCGGGACCTACCAACAGTGCGTTATACTGTGCTTATGTAACATATTATATATTGTTCCATATTTTATATTCTAGTGACATGAGAAGTAATATGTTGTATTATTGAAATTTTAATGGATAATAAGTTATTACCATTAAAAAAAATTGCAGACACAAAAATAATAATGAATGAATATTTTCGAATTTCATACATCCAGAATGTAATCGAAGGTAATTAATAACACTATTGTAAAATATTATAATTTCCGCTTAATCTTAACACTAGAGCCACTGTTAAAAAAGGAAATTATTAGGGCGCTTTTGGCCTTTGCAACGTCCATGGCGTAAAACTAGCAGATCGCAGAATTATTTTTAATCATAAACGTCTTGGCCAAAAGCCTCGGCGCTAGGCCGTAATGACACTGTCAACGACAGACATGCCTCCACAGAAATTGGTGTTAATCGCCCGCTTTATTACAGAGCCGATCGTACTGAGGGCTTCCAATTAATTTCCAATTTTGTTGATGATTATGTTTTAACGGCTCTTTGTATGTTTACCAACGAGCTTTAAATGTATATTATGAACACGATATAGCTTTAATAATCCTACATATATTATAAATGCGAAAGTTTGTGAGTGTCTGTGTGTGTGTTTGTTACTTCTTCATGCAAAAACTGCTGAATGGATTTTAATGAAACTTGACAATAATAATAATAATAATAACTTACACGTCAGAATAACACATAAGCTGTATTTTAAAGATTTAGTGTGAATTATCCAAAATATAACGATAACTGTCAAGAAGTAGGAAATCTGCAATCTGCGAGCTATTCATGTTTGCGCCGCAAAGCCCGTTGGAGTTACAAAAATACATTTAATGTATATCGGCGCAAATACACACACCTATTATAAAAACGATATTAAAAAAAAATCAATAATTTTATTCTAAAATTAAATCAAAAAATTCATCATTTGATTATATTGTGATGTAAAATTATTGTTAAAAATTATTAGTCGAAAACACGTGCACGTGCACCGAGGCACAAAGTCGACACTCGTACTGTACGGACCTCTCTGGTACTTCGTTACGCTGCATGTGGAAAATACGAAGGTGACCAAAATATACTCATGCAGGTTTCTTTCAATTAACCAATTATGAGTGATTAAAAAGAATAGCAAGTTGAAAATTGTGACGTCTAAAAATACTTACAGAATAAAACTAAACATAAGTTTAAAATTTAGAAAAAATAATTATAGGCAACTATTCACCAATACATTATCTTTATTAAAATTTCGTGTCACGTTGTTTGTCCGCGATAGACTCATAAACTTCTAAACCGATATTAGTTAAATTTTTAAAGCACAGTTTGATAGTTCTGCTGTCACATTATTTCATTACAAGAACAGAGAGAAGCGAAATAATTATTCTAATGATTGAATTTCGTAGTAAACAAAAAATATTTTAAATTTTGGTACGAAATTTTGTAAACATTTGATTCGGATAAGCGAAGCGCACCGGTCACCAGCTAGTTATATAAATAATTATAATTATTATGACAATAAAAACAAAGCAAACCTTACAAATATGGAAATATTCTTTCAAAAAGGAGGCACTGGTAAAAAGCTAACAGAAACTACACATTCGCTAGACAGCCTCATTACAAAAGCAGAACGAATTCAACACGATATTAAGAGCACTTACACAGACAATGAAACAACGATAAAAATATCTTTTTAATTTCAACAACACCGTAATTTCCAGCTAAAAGGAAAAGCGAAGAGTGTCAGCGAAATAAAACAATCAAAGTACTCGGTTCATATAACAGGAAGATGTTTATTATTTCCCGAGGAACCTTTTAAACTAGCAATAATTGTTTCGCAAGCCTTGAGCTCGCATCCCTGTGAAAACTGTTTGGTGATTAAAATATTTCTTTTGTTTTGTTTTTATATTGTATTTGTTAATTGAAATGTTTACTTGCGTATTCAATAAAAGTATCTGAACGGCAAATTAGTGACGTTTTAACTAAACTCTTAATACCTTATAATGATAACGGAGACAGTAATATAATAAAGTATGTAAAGCATACAAATATTTACGAACCATGCGACACATGGCTTGGCTGGTTGGCTTAGTTGGTAAGAGCACTCGGACGGAACCCGAAAGGTTTGAGTCCCGCATCGTTGATAATTTTTGGTAATAAATTTAATTTGAATAATTAATCCTAGAAGATAGATATTGCTTTAAAAATAACAAATTGGTAAGATAGGCTATGTTAAACAGACATAATATACCGAATTTTGTTAAAAGCACTAAGAACGGATGTCAATACCGTACCACAATTAAATTAACCTAAAATTTGTTCGAGTACTTTCACATTATTCCCAATAACCTTTAAAACTGGGCTGAATGACTGGAGCCTATGAAATTGGTGAATAATCAAGTTAGTGAGGAACGGAAGCATGGAGTAAAATTGGCACTCCGAGAGCGGTCAAAGGGCCCGCCGGACAAAATCCAATTTACTTATTTCGACTTTTATGCCTAAGCGCATGTGCCAATTAAGCAGCCTGCTATTTCTTTGCCCTTTTTGAAACTCTGTGTGGTGAAATGTACCTTTCAACATTTTATATTTGATTACTTAGTTACTGTAAAACTCGCGTTTTATTTCTGAATTTATTTATGTGAAGCAAACAATTTAACTGTCACAATTGAATTTAATTTAAGAAAATGAATACTGCAGAGGCAGAAGATGTATTAATCAAACTAGTAGGGTTTTTTCGAATTTAGAAAATGTACGAAATAAAGGAGCATCAGTAATTTTAATATAATGATAATAATGTATTAAGTATGCGTAAGTTTTAGCCTGGGTTTAAAAAAGTAACAATCTATATAAACGTAGGTTTGTGTTAACGGGTACAACGTACAATTTTATAATAAAGATCAGTGCGCTAAGCGACATCAAATCATCGAATGAAACGTGTAAAATTACACGTAAACTAGTGTTTGAACATGAATTCTCAGCAGGGAGCCACCTGTCATAATAATGTGTCATCCTTCGGGATTAAAAGCAAATAAGATTGCCTTATTTCCGGAGCTTTGGAGTTTACAGTATCGTTTGCGTGACGTTAGATGTCTAGCTAGAATAAAGTCTGCCTTTGAGACTCCATTAGGTACTTGATTAACTTGTCTGGTAATCTAACAGTATTTTATGTTACCTTATTAGGTATAACCGTTTTATGAGTGTGGCAAGTGGTACACTAAAACTACAAATATTGAAATTATCGGGACCTTGAAAATCGATTTACTTATCCAAAATTAAAACTTAAAACAGAAAAAGTTAGAAAGTTTAACCAGAATTTCGGAAATATTAATATTAATCGTCTTTTACAGCAAGCCGACTTATTGGGTATATTTCAGTTGCAGAAATACACAACATGAGATAAACCTCCGCATTTTAAAATTTAGAAGTATGTTGCCCCCGTAGAAATCCAAAAAAGAAGGTTATAGTGTAAATAAATTCAAATAGTGCTTATCATTTTATACTACATATCACATTGGTACATATATCAACCCCTCCATCTGGATGTGTGGCGTTCCTCAACAGTGTGGTTTTCAAGGAGATTCTTTCACGTACAACAGAGCTTTGGGATGAACTTCCTTGTGTGGTGTTTCCAGGACGATACGTCATGGATACCTTCAAAAATTGCGCGTACTCCTTCCTGAAAGGCCGGCAACATTGTGCTTCCCCTGGTGTAGCGAGAGAATGTGGGCGACGGTGATCACTTAACACCAGGTGACCCGTACGCTCGTTTCTCCTCAAAAAATACGCTTGCGACGCTCTGGATATTGATGGACTTGTGCATCAATGGTGTGCTAAGTTTTTTTTTATGGAATAGGAGGACAAATGAGCGTACGAGTCACCTGGTGTTAAGTGATCACCGCTGCCTACATTCTCATGCAACACCAGAGGAACCACAGTGACGGCATAAGTGACGGCAATACGATTAAATGAAAAACCCCATAGTCTAAGAGACTTACCGATGAAATATTCTGTTGAGATTGTAATAACCATATACTGAATTTATATCTACGCATTGTTTTACGCCAGATTTTTCGATTAATACAAATTCACTACTAACTCGCTCACATTAGCTAAAACCTTCTTGTTTAATTTTCTATGATTTCTACCTTATAAATTACTACACGAGCGGCCCCCCGCGACTTTCTAAAATAAGAGAGAATACATATGGCTTAGTTTTCTCTTGCTCCGTGTGCAGCCTTATGAATATACAAAAACCCATTTAATTATATTTGTACCAAGATTGGCAAACCTCTAAGATCTATCTCGAAGAGAAACCTTTTAACTACAACTGGGATATTACTTAACTTCGTCAGACAGGAAGCCTAAAAATTTCCAGAGTTAGGAACTTCATAGGAATATATTATCTTTGGAAACTAGGTTTAGCTCCGCGGTATTAATATTATTATCTGCCAGTACTATTACTTTCCCAGGCATGATATGTGTCTGAATGTCTAAGAATTTCAGAATATATCTATCTATATAAAAAATATATGTACTAATATCGCTGTTAAAGATATTAGCAATATTTTAACATCACTTCATAAAGCTCATTCTCCGGTGCCGCCTTCAGCAAATCCAACCAGATTTAACATAAAGTGAAAGGGTTGGTTGAAACAGATTCTAACCAAGTAATCGGCAGAAAGGGTTCGGAATTAGTTCGTTTTATTGCACGTTAATATTTCGATCTTTAATTTGTTTTAAGTAGGAAATAAGTTGTTTGACCCTCGTTTACGGAAGGGCTCAACAATTTATAATTGTAGACCTAAATTGTTGGCTGGATTACATGTTACATGTTCCAATTTAACTCGAAAATTTGCTGCTTTTCTTCACTAGTGAGGTAAAGTGTTGTACACACAAGTCTCAAGATTTTAACATAGAATTGGACGCTACGCTATGCTCTCTTGTTGAACAAATAATTATTATCAAAACTAATATCGTTAATGAGCGACAAAAGATTAAATCCTGACTGGTAAAAGAAAAGACAGCCTGAGAAAACATTTAAATTTGGAAAGTAATATGTGAGTAAATCTGGCAAAACGTATCTCGGTCCCCATTACTAACCCTCTCCCGTATGCAGAAAGATTGGACCCGCGATGAACTGATTCTTTTATTTTTTGAAGAGAAAACTTCTGTAAGCGGGTAAAGGACTTTCAGGAGGGCTTAAAACGTAAGATCCTTCACTTACAAATACAAATGATAACTTGACATTACTTTAAACTTTTACCAGTCGGCTCGTTTGCACAGGAAAAGGGCTAGATTATGGGTATCACAACGGTGAATATTTCTGCCGTGAAGCAGTAATGTATATATAAACATTACTGTGTTTCGATCTGAAGGGCGCCGTAGCTAGTGAAATTACTGGGCAAATGAGACTTAACATCGTATGTCTCAAGGTGACGAGCGCAATTGTAGGGTCGCTCAGAATGTTTGGGTTTTTCAAGAATCCTGTGCGGCACTGCATTGTAATGGATAGGGCGTATCAATTACCATCTGCTGAACGTCCTACTCGTTTCGTCCCTTATTTTCACAAAAAAAAATCTGTCGTCACAGAGATGAAGTCGTATTTGTTTCTGTGATCATATAGAATACTTAACTTATTAATATTCAAGAGTAAAATCTTGAAATCAATGGCTTCAACTAAGTGATCAAGATGTAGCGTTAAAATATTTTGATAAAAATTAATTCGAAAAATTCAAAATTGTGTCGTCAATTAATCTTTATCGATTGCGTATTTATGAATGACAAAAACACGTACAAGCACCATTCTCGTCGTCCACAGTTCAGACAGGTATAGCATCAATCTTCAAGCTAGGAATGTGACGCACCATTATAAATCTCATTGAAGATACGTCATCCATCAAGAAAAGGAAATGAAGTGCCGCGCTCGACGCTCCATGTTGAAGCGATTCCATATTGGATATAATTTTGTGCTTACTTGTCATGTAAAGTAGTTTTATGCGTATGCTGAGCGTCATTTGACGGTAAGCCATAGAGGAAATCATGACATAATTGGAGTCTTTTTGATTTTGTTATTTCATTGCAAGTTATCTAAATATATAAAAATGAATTGCTGTTCGTTAGTCTCGCTAAAACTCGTGAACGGCTGGACCGATTTGGCTAATTTTGGCCTTGAATTATTTGTGGAAGTCCAGAGAAGGTTTAAAAGGTGAATAAATAAGAAAATGCTGTAAAATTAAATAAAAACAACAAATTTGTTTTTCCTTTCATGTGTCCATACATAATTTCTATGAGAGAATTTATTGACGCACGGTTTGACAGTTCTGCTGTGAAACAATTTCATTACAACAACAGGGAGCATACTTTACGAAATAATTCTTGATGTTATGATAATATATTATTGACAAATTAATACAAAGACATTATTTTATTTATTATATACAGAACAACGTCGGTCGGGTCAACTAGTACATAATATTATAGAAATTTATGTACATATATGAAGTATCTGCAAATAAAACCATTGTCACCAAATACAAATGAATGTTTACACGATATTTATACAATAAAATCATTATTTTTTATTGGCAGATCCTGTTAAATTGCGAAAAATAAATAATGGTCAGATTTTTTTTTTAAATAAATATAATATTTCTTTGGACCATATTTAATAAATGTTTTTTTCTATTTTTAATTAATTTGTAGTTAATTTAAATCTTACTTGTCGCGCTCCTTTAGTGACAGTTCTGTACGCGACCAAAGAACTCACACTTCACTAACAAACATCTTATGTCAACAAATTATAAGTTTTCGCGTGTACATAATAATAATAATAGAGTTCATATCCCACAGAATAATATATGGCAATGCCGTGCAAAAATCAAATCTTCTATCCAAATCAGACTCACCATGAAAGCGGTCAAAAAGGCTCCACACCGTAATGCAATTGGATACGTGAATGTAGACAACGTTTAGTAGGGTAAGGGAAATTTTCTTAAAAGGTAGTCCGTAAGGAGCTACAGGGATCACGGCATCGTTACTTATGCATTAAGCAGACTCCCTTCTTAATCGCTCCTGTGGGACTCTAGCCCGCCTTAACAATGATTTTATTTTACAACACGACATTGCAATGATTTGAGGTCTACTTGAGTGGAATTGTATGTTCACTAGAACAAGTATAATATAGGTTTTTACTCAAATATAAGTAGTAAAATACTCTACAATTATTTAAATATGTCCGAAAATATATCAAAATGTTTAAAACCACATAATAGAAGTAACAACTTAATGAAGGAGAATTAAATAATTTGAAATACAACTATTCTCACCGTGCGACTCTTCCTAGCCGACTAGAGCAGACCATACAAGAACGTTGAATAGATGAAAGTGATGGCTCAGAAGTTTTCACTTCAAAAAATGTTTTAATATGGTTTATGTTTCTATCTTATAATCTATTGAATATGCTAAAGTTGTAGCTCTGGTATTCCGATTTAACTAAAACAATGGATTGAGCTTCCTTGGGCGGTTTTTTCCATGATGATACAACAAGCATATTTGTTAAGTTAATTATATTTTTATGCAATTGGATCGAAATTCGCCTACATATTAATAAAATATACATCGTGAGTACTGGTCATAACAATAACTACGTTATTTAGAATATTTTCGATTACCACCAAAATGAGAAAATAAAAATTTATAAAATTTAAATAAAGGAATTCGGCAAAAAAAAAATATTCACCTGTTTAACAAAAACATGTCTTTTTGAGAATAATTTAAAGTCTAATCTGCCCACTGAAATAAATTTAAAGGGCTGCAGTATATTGACTGTACAAAGGTAGCATAATCATAACTAAATATTGGTTATTAAATTTAATCCTCTTAAGATGACGGTTACAGATCGATAGTAAATTCAGTAGAGCATACAATACCAGCTCTTGTACTGAGCTTTGTTATGTTCACGGATTATGGATGCTTCTGACGTACAAATCATAATAATAATGTTTCTCTCTGAAAGTATATTGTTACAATTTTATTAGACATGAATATACATGGACTTTTTGTTTGCTATACTTATTCGGAGGGGTTCATTTTTAAACATAAAATGCTTTAAGCTTTATTCGCCTTGAAAATATGCTGATATCTTTTATTTACACAATGCTTTTATTGAGTTTTTTGATCCTTGTTCGATGTAACTGTTTTTGGATTATTATTAGAAGTGCTATAGTTAGAAATAATAACAAGACAATACGAATTATAGCTCAACAACAATGTTACAATGCAACAGTTTGTTAAGTTTAACAACCCAACACAGAGATGACAAAATTGCACGCACAGTTACACAAAAAGTTATATTTTTATCTGCGTTTACGACGTTCAAATTTAAGTAAGAACCATTTTAATCCAACAAGCATGTATTTAGCAACTGATAGGATGAAATTAAAGGCAAATGTTGTTAGTAAACGGTTTGGTAACTGGTTTCATTTGTAAACTTTTATAATGATAATAAAAATGTATATTTTGATATTTTTATACAATATTCTTACAGTACTAACTTCTTGTAAAACGGATGTTTTGTAAAACCGTGTATTCAATGCCTTAACTAGAATATTTTACACCACAGTCTTAATTAATTAAAATGCAAGTCGACTACAACACAATCTACCGAGTGTTCACGATTGCCTCATTTGATTTACGTTGTGAAGACGACAACTTATGCAAGAGTGTTTCTTATAAGCGGTTTATAATGACACGATTCACTAAAAGGTATGAATTGCTGAGTCGGATTCTCTGATGTATGATATTCTGTATTTTCGAGTAAGATGAAAGAAATATTTGAATAATAGATATAATAATAAAGTTGGAATTTTAATTTAATTATTATTTAAATGGCTTTTCTTGTACATACAATTAAATTAAATATTAAATAGAAAATTTTAACAGAGAGATCTATTGGTATTGGTACAGGGCTCCTATTTCCGCAATTAGACCGTTTAATTGGGTCCATTTTGCGTGCAGTGTTGGCCAGTCATTGCAACCAGCCCAGCTCCTTCCAGAAGTTCAGAACACTCCTGGGGTGTTCGCAGACTTCCTGGAGCGACCTTGTATTTACTAAGGTTTGTGCCCGTTGGTTGGCCACCACAGCACATTCCAGGATTACATGAGTGACCGTTTCATCTTCGGTTAGACAGCCCCTGCACCTAGGACTGTCCGTAACGCCGATTGTAAATAGGTGCTTGTTCAGTGATGTGTGACCCGTTAGGGTGCCGACTATAATTCGGATGTCGTGTCTGTTTAGGCTAATAAGTCGACGTGTCAGTTTGGGCGATAGTGCAGGAATCGCCTCTTTCGACTGTCTACAGCCTGAGACATTTGTCCATCGGGTTCTGTGTAGGTTGTTGATGAGAGATGGTGAGAGACAGAGAGATCTATAGAGCGTATCTTTTTTAATTTCTATGTTTTAGTAACTTGACAGCTGAAATTATGGTGAGCTTACGCTAAGGCAGCCCAATGCAAAAGTCAAGTTCGCGTTTTATCGTGAGTAAAGACTGAGGAAAGTCTATGTACGAACTATATATAACTATATAGAACTATATATAACGATACCTCAGCCTGAGTCATAAACAGTCTTTTCAGGCATCAGATAGGAAATTTTAAAGCTACAGTACAACGTAACTCTACATGTTTTGAAAAACAACAAACAAAATGCATTCTAGACGATAAAATACACAAGATTACGCCATAAATATGTAAAAGACATTTCAAAATTTCCGCTTGCCACATGGAAATTGTAGCAAACACTTAGGTCTCCGCAAAACACAAGCGTCTTTGTAACACGGCCGCCACGCCACATTCTTAGCTTTTCCGACTTATATCGTGCTGTCAAAAGGTTGTGCTTGAGAATTGCTTGCTGCAGTAATTACTTGAAAAGGACCGGTGCATCAACTGTGTATGAAATAGACTCGGTAATAAAAGGCGGAAGTAAATCTAAGCCTGGTTGTCAACGATGAATCTGTGGAGTGAGCATAAAAAATATTTTTGGCATCATGTGTCCGAAAGAGCATTAACATGATTAAATAGCACTACTATCAAAACAGAATTTTATAATAATCATAAATGAAAATGTAACCGTTTTAATGTATGATTTAACGTTAAAATAATTACAATCTTCGGATAAATCCATATTGTTTTTGATATTATAATATATACAAGATAAGTTGTTACTTTTCTATAGTTTTATGATATCTTTGATTAAATATTGTTTGACGATTCCAAACACTTCTTAAACAATGTAATGATATAAAGTGATTTTTAAGTTTGAATTCTTATTATTGAATGATTATTATTTCATAGTAAGAATATAGGGGATCTTCGAATTCTTTTGCTGGGAATTCTGCCACCGAATTCTACCTTTGCACGACACGTCACAAACCTGGTTCACATCCAGGTTGAGCGTTCTTCTACGGTTTGGTTATCAGGGAACCTTGAAAATGAGCTTTCTTTGAGCGCTGTTTTGAAGCGATACGTCATGGTACCTCTAAAAAATTAATACAGTATCCTAAAAGGCCGGCACCACTCTTGCGATTCTTCTGGTATTGCAGAAGATTACGATGGTGATCACATCAGGAGACCCGTATGCTCGTTGGTTCTCTTTTTCCATAAAAAAGGCCAATGTACCCCAGTTCTTTATATTAACATTACCATATTAAAACCAACGTGCTCGGTTCTTGCCGCATCTATAAATGTTCCAAAGTAGAGAATATTATATTGATATGGCTCAAAAAGGTTTTTATAACGAAGTTGTCTAGTTTGATCGATACATACGTAACTCCCAGCATCCTTCGTGGCACAACATCCTGTGTGAGTAATAAGGAAGCAGCTTGTCGGAAAATTCTTTCCTCTTCCTATTGAAAATCACTTCTGTGAGGAAATTCACTAAGCCTATGTTATTACAAATTCATAATGTTATAGTCATAACCGATTTTGGAATTGAGATTTATGAAATTATTTAGTGAAAATAGCACTGAAAAAGGCTTTTGATATAATATGAGTTGTATGCAGAATACAGACAGAATAATGCATAAATTAGAGACGTCAATATACTTTTTGTATGAGATGTGGAATGAATCAGGCTCGTATTTTGCTCGTACCTTATAATATTATGATATTTCTAGCAAGATTATTTTTTTTATTTTTTAAGAGCAACACATAAAATAAAGTGTGTATAAGAAGTGATTTCCTGTTAAAAAAAACACACTTTATTCAAATTTAATTTATAAGCTTTTACAAATAAATATATTTTTCAATAATTAAATAAACTTTTTGCCTTCCGTGATATAAATATTTGATGAAAATCTTATAGAATTTCACCGCCATAATATTTTTGTAAGGCTTACTTGATCTTGTTTCGACAGAGATGAAAGCTTATTAATCACAAAGACTTAGAAGACAAATAAAATAAATAAAATTCATGATAAAAGTTCCACTAAGAGCGAATAACTCAACTAACCACAAGAACATTTACACTGAAACCGTAAGAGCGAAGATTTGTAACATAAATGCTTTTAATAGGTAAAAAGGCGTTTTATACTTCGCTTATATTTTATTCAGAGTACCGCGAGCACCGGTGGAGTACTTTAATGAATTTTGCCAAGGAGCCTTGGGTGACATATCTCTTTGTCGGAGTCATTCCGTTTTAGATGGCATTTTTATTGCCATTTTAGTTGCCAAGCTGAGAATCTTTTGTGACTATGATGTATTTTTGTAAACATACGGCTTTGACACGGCTTCATGACAAATATGTATAACTATGTATATGTGACGAATATCGAATTCTTACAATTTTGTTTATATAAGTATTTGTTTATTAATTAGTAGATTGATTTATTACTTTGGTATCACACAAAAGTCCAAGGAATAATTAGTCTTAGAATACCTAAATTAGATAGTATCGCAACAATTATTTTGTATATTATATGTAATGTATTGAACATGAACATGATAAAATGTATTAATAAATATTTGTAACCTTTTATTAATATATTTATTAAAGTACATTTATAAATTATATCTAAATGAAAGAGGTTTTAAATTTTTATCAGTTCAAATTTAATCAATATCGAAGCCAAAGTAAGCGCTTCGTTATAGAAATTTTCCTTAAGTTCTGTACTTAGTAAAACGACTAAGCCTCGGAATGCCTTGAGGACTTGAACTTAATTACATCACGTAGTAGGGATTTAACTAAGTTTCAAGTAAGCCTCGTGCACACAGAACGAGCCAAAGGCGCAAACATCACGCTTCTTTAGATGTGCGTTAAGCCTCCACCAACTGTTTATAATCCCTGATCGATGCTTGCGTCATCTTATACAGGGGTAGTAAACTTTTGTTTCAAACTTGCAAGCTCGACTATTACCATACACAACTTTGTATAGACACCACAGAATTTTATTTATTTGTGCTTTATAATGTAATATATAAAATTCTCGTGTCACGGTGTTAAACTTTGAACTCCTCCGAAACGGCTTGACCGATTCTCAAGAAATTTTGAGTGCATATTGGGTAGGTCTGAGAATCGGATAATATTTATTTTTCATCCCCCTAAATGTTAAGGGTGGTCCACACGATTTTTTTTTGACATTATTTTTTTAAAATTTAAAAATACATACAACTTAAAATTTTCACCCATCTACGATCAACAGTTACTTTTGTATCGTGATTTTAATATCGGCAATACAACGTTTGCTGGGTCAGCTAGTATTCTATATATTATAAAGCAACATATGTATATAGTTTATATAAATGATGTTTCTTTATAATTCTTTAATGATTTCAAAGAGCGATTGTTGAATTTCTTGGCGATTTTTCTAAACACCTTTTGTAGCTCTACGTACCAGTAATTGACGATTTAAAAGTGTTTTTAGTAACCAACTTGAATTAAAATATTTGACTGATTATTTTTTTATGTTTAATAACTTTCAACTCATTCATTTTATTACGTTCCAACTGTTGCTAAAGTTATGGATTTTCTAATGGGGATTCAATCATAGCTGACACCAGTATTAGAGAAATAAATCAAATTTTCACTCAAATTTAAGACTTTTAAAATAGTTCTAATTAAATTGACGATACATAATTTATTCGAACTATGTTGCAAGTGCCTTGAACACGGAGGAAGCTAATAAGGGTATGTGTTATTTTATGGAACGACCGAGCCTTCTTTTATGATCCACAGTAAACAAATAAAATGTTGATCACTCACTGTTCCTTTTAGAAATGTTAAAAGTAGAACGTGTCAGTTGAATATAACTTATTTTAGTTTATTTAGTTTCTCAGAAGCCAACATTCATATATAAATATACTTACAAAGACACATATGTTTAAAAGTAGTCCTACAGTTCTGAAAAGTTCATTTAAATGTTTCAGATCCCAAGGGTAGGTAAGCGGTAAAATAAAAGAAAAAAAACATTATATTGGCGATAATCTCCCCGTTTACAAAATGGAATTAAAAAAGTGATTAGTCTTTTTAGCCAACTTCAAAAGAAGGAGGTTCTCAATTCTTGGGTATGTTTTTTTTTATGCTAAGAAACATCTCTTCGAAACTTTAAACTGGGTGAACCGATTTTGATAATTCTTTTTTTATTTGAAAGCTGGTGCTTTCCGTGTGGTCGTGGTGGATCTGACAGTGGCAAGCATGAGAAAACCATAAAAGTCTTTAATTTGCTATAAGCGACAAATTTACGAGTAACTCAATATCGCGCCAAGCAATTTCGATAATTTGAATTTGAACTTAGGAGCATATTAACGATACTAGCCGACCGAATCTTTTTTATGCTATCCGGATATTTGGGTCAACTACCGTAACGTCGTAACGGTCAAATATTTTTGTTATCAATTAAGATGATCAATGGAACTCCTTAACGACTTACCGTAAGGGTACTCTGTGGCAGAATTTCTAACTGTCTGTAATAAAATCTAATGCGCTTACGTTCATTGCTGCATTGCAAAATTTAGTGGATCTACACATATTTAGACAAATTATTAGTAAGAGTACATCAGATTCACTAAAAACTAAAAAATAAAAAAAAATAACAAAAACAATCGACTTCAAAAACATTATTCCAAAATAATAGATATAATAATAGCAGCGGGAGGACAACGATTCCAAAAATAAGAATAATCGTCATTAGAATTAGATTAATTAACTAGATTAATATTATATCTATTGTTTTGGAATAGTGTTTTAGAAGTCGGTTGTATTTCTGTTAATTTTTTTTTTGATAATTTTTATCTATACTGACCCGTACTTTTAACCTTAAATTCCTTCTATTTATTGCACGTTGACATTTGGATAATGTATTTACGTTCATGCGAAAATGATTGTAATAAATAGTCGTTTATGACAATTTTTCTTGACCATTATTTGACTTTATATTCGAGCACTTGAAACTCCAAATTCTCCCAGGTATTTCTATAGAACTTAGTAACGGTAGAACTCTGTTAGCTGTAAAGTTCCGCGAGGATTCATGATGTTTCTCAAACAAGCTAATGTGAGTATAAATACGGACACGCTCTGTACATTATTTGTCGTTGAACAATAGCCGACATGCTCACAGTGTAACATAGAGCTCGTACACAGAGACCAACTCACTAGTTCTAGCGTCACCTGGGTGACAACCATTTATCAAATCCAAAATAAAAATTTGTCTGTCATACTATTGATTCCCTTTATATAATTGAATGGAAGTCTGGGTAATATTTTCCCAACTTATATAAAGTTCAGGTACTACTATAATACTGATATAAGTTTATTAATTTTATATAAATAGTGTCTTTATAGTATACTAGCTGACCCGGCAAACGTTGTTTTGCCATATATTGTATTGATCTGTTGCTTGCTAGTTGATAAGAGATGGCGCTAGTTGTATTCATTAGTAACAACCACACTTCTTTTATATTTTGTAAAATTCACGCGATAGTTTTATAAATTATAGCCTATTTGTTATTCTGGTGTGTAAGCTATATTATTGTAAAGTTTCATCAAAATCTATTCACTAGATTTTGCGTTAAAGAAGTTCAAACATACATCCAGGCATACAAACTTTCACATTTATAATATTAGTAGGATTTCTTGTAAATATCCTCACTGGGAAAAGTATAAGCCTACTGAAATAAAAATATCTTGAATTCATGTATTTATCAAGTTTATATCTTAAAACTTATATCTTTGGCCGAGTAATTCTTGTATATATATATAATATAATTTGAACCTCGGGAACGGCTCCAATGATTTTCATAAAATTTAGTATACAGGGTATTTCGAGGGTGATAAATGGATATAGCTAGGTTTCAATTTAAAAAAAAATAGTTTTATCCATGTTTTAATGAGAAACAGCTACAATAACATTAGAATACAAAGATAAATTACGCCACTATATACAAGATTATAATAGCTCAGATGGGACATTGGGTGCTCCGGAAAGCAGAAGACCCCGGTGCGATTCCAGATGTGTTTTTTTTGTTCAAATTTTGTACATTCTTAAAAATCTGAGCAAGGCTCGGAAGTCCGGTTATTATTATTTATATAAATACGTTCTAGAAAAGTAGTTAATATAAGTAGTTTCATATAACCCATAGATTAAGCGCAAGTAAACCATTTTATTATCAAAAATTCTCTTAAAATTAGTTTTAATTGTGCTTTTATTTTATTTTATAATTTTCTCGGCAAAGGTAGAGTGTTTGCTCATAATTCTGCCAAGAACTTTGACAGCTTATACGGCCATCTACGGAGGTAATTTTAGTCATTAAATAAAATTACTTACATTAAAAGACAAAATGGCACACACTATAAATATTTTAATAAATATGTAAATAAAAATAAAAATCATTAAGTCTGCTCTAAAATTCAGCAGTTTGCTAAAAGACAGGATATTAATGAGATCCAATCTCCAATAAATGATTAATTATTTTCGACAAAATACAACAAATGCTTGCAGAGAATACTTATATGATCGACTTCAAAATTTATCTTTATTTAAATAATATTGATGTACGCAACTTAACATAAAATGTATAAATGTGTAGTTCGTCTCTGTGTCGGTCTGTCTGAGCACAAGAATACAAGGTAGAAGGCTTCGTCCACGCGACGCATTGTTCCCAGAGCTTTAGAAGGACAGAACACTCACTTTACTTGTAAATCCTCTTATCATTGCGACATCATAATATTTCATTCATAATTTCTCAACGCCTATTTCGAAGCGCTAATTTTGAACGTAAAATTCAATGCATTGTGTTTTATTTTGTGAGAAAAGTTTGTTTTCTATGTGTCGAAAATATAGAATTTAACACAAAATTGTCTATTGTCATAAGTTAAATGTAAATTTGTTTAGTATAAATATTCAATTAAGCTTTAGCCTTAAAGATATAGATTACTAACTTTTGAATTGTCCTTGGAAATTTATAAATGTTTTGATGACAATGTGTGCGCAATTTCATGATGTTTCATTGAGTATTTAAGGCACATTTCTGTGTTCTGTGATTTAAGGCTTTCATGCTCACAACATAATGAAACACAAACTCACATTTATATAAGTTACGATGATATGTTTTGATGATGATAGATAAATGACTTCTATGTAACCTAACTATGGTGTAATTCCATAATAATAACTGATTACTACTTTACTTTTTGTTGGAAAATAAACTGTCAGTTACTTTGTAACAATATGAGGTAATCGTATTTCAATATTAAACATATTATTATATAGTACTATCCTCTAAAATAAAATAGGCCACGCAAATAAACGATAATTTCATGAGAATATATGTTAATAATATATATTTCCTCATTTTACTACTAAATTTTAAACACGAATTGATTTCTTTTCAGTGAGCTACGATTTCGAATCATTTTATTGATTTTTATTTATATCATTAAATGATATGTAATCGCTTTCATTAATATAAATGATACTCGGAAAATTAATAAAATTTGCTTTGCTAAAATTATTAAAATTGGACTGAACTTTTTTATCTTAGTTAATAGTTATTTTGAAGACATTGTTTACTTATATACTTAACCTGTAGATTAATTTTCTCCTTTTTGTGATTATTTAGTAATCGCCCGAATCTTTACGCCTGAAAATCAGGTTTACCTAGCACAGTGCTAACTAGCTATTAAGTAAGACTTGTATTATTATGCTTAATTTTTTATTTAGTAGTCTCTTAATAAATAATTTGAAATTGAAAAAATATTTATACCTTGAGTATTGGTGATATTAATTTTACATCCATTTTATGATTTCAAACAAACTACTGTCGTAATTGCAATAAGGGTTTTAAGCTGTATGTGCTCATAACTCGGTCTCGGGCAGGCTACCAACATGCAATGATTGCACCGAGAATAGCCCAGAGGTGCAGGCGTCACATGGCGACGACCAGTGACGACAGCCCCTCGTAATGAAGGCCAACTCAGTTAGTGGTTCCGTCGGGCGGAACTATCGGGGCCGCTCGAACCTACCTGTCGATACATACACATAATGTGTGTGGTTTTATGATAGTGCACTCGGGTGTACTGCTGAGATTTCATTGTGAAATTTTGGTGCAGAGAATGGTACAAAATTGCATTAAATTATGACTTTTGAGAAGCATAAATAATTTTTATTTAGTATTATAATCAATTGAGTTTACTATCTGTTATGTTTCGATTGGTTTTCTCTTAGATCAGTTTAACGTCTAGATAGACTGTGACAGGTGTAAAAACGACAAAAAAAAATTGGGGTTGACAGTTAACCTCTATTTTGAGTAATGCACGCACACTAGCACGGAGTGCGATACAAATTGCGGGTGTATTTTGTCATGCACTAATTAACGTAATAAACAAAATAATCATCGATTCAATATAATATATTTAGTTGTTATGAAGCTGTGGAAAGTACTAACTGCTTCATATGTTTCTAAACCTCAAACCTATCTTGTTTATAATAATTCATCTAGTTGTAAATATACGCGGACGAAGCAGTGGGCACAGCTATTATATAATATATTTGTAAAACAATTAAAATCTTGACTTAAAAGAGTGGAAATGAGTTTCTTGCTACTTATTCTCATTAGCTCAACCCTTTACAAAGTAGCGGTAAATTAAATAAGAAACAATATTTTTATTATTTTTGACATTCATAAGTGTAAATTCCGTACCTACATGAATAAAGTGTTTTTGAATTTGAATTTATCAAACAGAGCAGGTCGAAAATGTGTACAGTGCTTTTATTTAATAAGAATAAAAATATTAGGGAAATTCCGTTTTAATCTATTGAAAAAGAACATATTAATGAAATACAAACTAAACAACTGTTGTTGTATGTATACTGTTAATGCGTGTTTACCTATCTATGTATACTACAATACATTTTATATTAATAACTATAATGATATTTTAAACATCCAAAGTATATAGTCATTTGTATATCTTATATATTGTATATGATACAGGGTATGTTAAATCGTGACAGAATCAATTGTGTTGAGCCAGCGAAGCGATTTATCGAATTTGCGAGGCCAAGATGTGCCTTGTTTGAAGTCACCACGGATATAATATTAAGTCAGACATTATACATATCGTTTCTGGAGTATTATTAATAAGAAAATATGTAGTACAGTTGGTATTTCCTGTTTTGTTCTTTATAAGAACAATCTATTTATAATTTTTTTGGCTTTTAAATATAAATTTTTAATGTACGTTAATACTTTCTTATCCATATTTTTATTTCAAAAAAAAGCCCGCCGAGTTTCTTGCGCCCGTTCTTCTCAGGTCTGGGGCACACTCTTTTGAATGGGTGGTAGTTTTTGACTTTCTATAAGTGATTTTAAATCCAATTATGAATAAATATATTAGAATTTGAATATTAATTAAGGCAGAAATCAAATGAAATTGTCAAGATTGATTGTGTTTCAGAGTTCTTTTTATGATATCCTAAGAAAGAGTTAATATTCAAAGTAAAATATTAAAAGATAAAAAACAAAAATATTACTCCCGACATAACAAAACCCATATAACTGTGACGTCATATTGAAATATTACCCGAAACGACCAATTCCGTTAGACAACGTTCGTGCATTTCGCGACCGTTTCTATCCGATGCGGGTTTTTCCCCGGCTTGTCAAAATAACGTCTCGTCATTAGTCACGTGCCTGAAGTTTCCTTTATTTGATCTTGTGAATGTCGCTCGGAAGATACTTATACTGCACAATTTTTAAATAAAATGATCTTTTCTAGATCTTCATCACATGGATGGCATGGTATTTATCAGACAGACTAAAAGCAAAGATTGTTTTGAGTAATAATAAGACGAATCCGGTACATTATTCTACAGACTTACTTACATATTCAAAAATTTTGAATTAGTTCTAAGGATCTATTTAAATTAAATATTTTTAATTTGTTTCAATTGTCTTAATTTATTAGCGACAATTTTTTTAATTAATAGTAATATGAAAGCTCCATGTTATTGAAAGACATAAAAGCCATTTATTTTATCAAAATTGATTTCTATCGAATTATTTTTGATGACACCTCTTTTTAATAAAATATACAAAATTGTACTGTTGTTATTTTTGCTATAAAATTATCGTCATCTAGTCCCAGGCTGTCCGATCACTAAGATATTCAGATGTGGAGTAGGATTTACAACAGAGCCATTTTTTATATCACTATTTTAATTTATTTCAGATAATGCCTGAACAGTGTCTGTGACTTTTTTTATAAAAGTGTATACATTTACCCTTAAAACTATTATCTATCTTATGAAGCCTACTAGAATTTGTTACAAGCAATCTCTTATTTCTAGTATTATAATAATGAAAATCACTATTTCGAGCAAAAAGGTTACAATTTTTTTAACGTTTATTAAAATTATTATAAATATACTGACAATGAACAGTCATTTAGTTGAATTTCTATTATATTATAATGTTACTAGTAATTCACTTTAAAGGCATATATTAAAGTGGCTAAATATCAAGATGTGTTGTTTTGTAGGAAAATTAAAAAAAAAACACCAGGGAAAGTTCAGGTTTGGTTTTTTTTTCTGTCGAGAAAAATATATTTTAATCGATCCAAAAGTATTTGTAATATTTTATTATTATACCAAAATAACAAACCTGTCATATATAACAGAATAGGTAATAGACAATATAACTCATTTATATGAATATGAGTTTGGTGTGCGTGACAAGCTACGTCTTATTCGCGTATTGTTTGAGACTTTGTGTTAGTGCGTGCATCACTCAAAATAGAGGTCTGTTTTAAACTAAAAATTTTTTTAATTTTCACATTTGTCATAGTCTATCTAGACATAAATGCTGAAAGCAATATAATATAAAGGGCATTTTTTCATAGGAGTCTTTATAATATTATAGTAACATCTACTCTTAAACTTAGAACTCTGATAAAGTTAATTCTTTTAATTAAATACCAGAAGAATAATATTTCTATTAATACTACTAAAACATAAATGCATTTTGTTTTTAATAAAAAAAGAAAAAATATAATGCAATAAAAGAACATGAAATTAACTAAATTTTATTTTTATTTAATCAAAATTCTTAGACTTTGCAAATTTGAAAAAAAAAAGATATTTTATCTTAATAGGTTACGAAACATTGAAAACTCCTAACAGATTTAATAGTTCAATATGGATCACATTTTTATGTATTCTGTGCGTTTTTATTTGGTAAGGCGGTTGGCACTCATTATGATTGTTAATATGTCGACCCTTCTACGCTCGTTCATATCAACCGCAACAGGTTACTTGTCGAGATATATTTTATCCCCCTAATGTATCACTTCTTGGCTTCAAATCTTAAGAGTTGTTTCATGAAAGTATCGTTATCGATTGAGATGCAAAACCTGACGACAGGATTAGACCATTAAAAAAACTACGTTTAAAAAACCGACTTCAAAAACTGAAAAGTATCAAATAACTAAAAATTTAATTTAATAGACTAATATTAATAAAACGCTATTATTTATATTATGTGCTGCCTATTGATAGGTTTAAAGTCGGTGCCAAGCCTTGAACAAAATAAAAATTAATATTATAAACAGCTTACTTACTGTAATTATTAAGGTTGTCTGGCCACGTGTCTGTATGTTCTATACGAAGCAATCCCGCTCAAAGTCATGTATGGGTACTAATTATTACATTTGGCTTGGCACCGACTTCAAAGCTATCAATATGTAGCACACACAAATAATAGTATTTTATTAATATTAAAGGTAAAGGTGTATTAAATTATTTTTTTTGTGAGTTGATACTTTTCAGTTTTTAAAGTCGTTTTTTTAAACGTAGAATTTTTTTATTCTTTACTTTTAAGTGTCAGTTAATAATTATAATATATTATAATCATAATCAACCTCAATCAAAACTCCTAAAAAAGCCGTACACAAAAAACAATTATATCATCCAGGTAAACAAAAAATTTCATAAAAAATGTTCATAAAATGAAAACTACTGGGCCAAACTATGTAAAATTTTTATGGAACCAAATGGCATTAATATTATATAAATGGCAAAAATTACGTGATTCGGATCATAAATCTCAGAGTAATCGGTGTACATACATAAAAAAAATACCGATCGAATTGATAACTTCCTCCTTTTTGAACTCGGTTAAAAATAAGTAAGATCAGATTTTTAATCTTAAAAAAAATTTAAATGGTTTACGAAAAATTAGATATATTATTATTTTTCAAATTTTTTTTTTTTTTTGAGCAACACTAGCGAGTTCTGCTTTGGACTTTAATGAATCATTGGATGTTACTTTTTATTTTTTAATTTCTAATTTCTAATTTTTTGTAAGGAAAAAATAAATGTTTTCCCATGCCTAGGCCATGCCATTTGGTCAATCTGTTTTATTTGATATAGTTTGAACACAAATCTAAGCAATTTGAATCATTCGATTCAAAATTTGAAGAAATATTGTTTTAAATCGGTATTTTGTACATTGTGACCAATATTAAACTCAGCGAGCACTTGGAACTTGATACGTCAAACATTAGTCCCCGTCGGTATTCAATACTCCTCCATGTAAGCCCCAGATATAAGGATTTAATTGCCCATTCTGTTACCTTTTGCTTTTTAATTGAATCGTTAAGTTAGATTGATTTGTGGGCCCTGACAAATGTTTCTGAAAAAATTAATATTCATTTAATGACATAAACTTTCGAATTTAATCACACAATATTGTAATTAGAGGAAATGATTGAAATGATTTATTTATCAGCTTCACATTCTAAAGAATGACGATTTGATATTTAAATGATTTAATTTTAATCTACTTTGCCAGTCGTTGTATCAAAATATCAAAGATTTAAAAAGAAATCATATCTATCGATAAACTAATCTCACATCACTAAGCAAAAAAAAAAATATCAGTTCGGGTAAGTTACGTCTTTCACATCTCATTTGTGACTGAAGAAATATCTTGAGTCATTCTATTATTATATTCGAACAAAGAAAACATTGTGCGGCCACATGTTGCCGAATCAGTTCACGTCATCTCGTATTATTGGAGTCAGATAGTAATTCACTCACAATATTTTTACCCGGCACCAAAACTAGATTATATTTAACATTGTAATTATGTTAGACCGAAATCAGAATGTAAATTGAATTTGACCTGACAGTAATTGACTTTTTCTGGTTATGTCTTGATTTATGTATATTCTAATATCAGATAATGATAAATACTTTTAAATTACTCTTAAATCAACAAACCTGTGTATATTTTCTGGATACTTACCTGGAAAAATAAAATATATTATAAATAAATGATGGAAGCTGTGTTTCCTCAAATAATTATTTAGTGTTGACTTAGTCAACATATTCATTCTACTTAAACTTACTTAAACATGTAATAATGTTTAACTTTTGAATTTTTTCTCATAGTTTTAGCTATTTTGCATGCAAATGGTATTATAATAATTGCAACAGAATTATTATTCAGTGAAATAATAAAATTAATACTGACATTATAAGATGTCAGCATACAAATAACAGCCAAGAAAACTTGAAAATTCAAAAGCGATCCCTAAATGTATTTGATAATAAAATTTGTTTTTATTGCATTTCAATATAAATCGATTGGATCGTAGTCCGGGTGTGCGGAACGCGGGCGGAGAGGCGACAGCGGAAGCCTAGCGGAAGTGCATCGCGGCGGAAGTGAGTGGATGGAAGCAATTTGCGTGCTCGCCTCACGGATTATTACATAGTTCTTATATTTCGTTTGCTCTTCAATTTGTGTCATATTTCAAGTGTATTTACAGTTTTTCTCCACAACTTTGTAATAATATTATTTCAATTTATTTTCTTCTTTCAAGCAGAATTCTCGTCACAGGGTTGAATATAGTTAAGGCCATATCGTTATAATTATATTATTGATATATGACTTATTTTATATTTCATTAAAACCGTTAAAAAATGTGTGAATCGGTATTATTTTTCAAGATGTAGTTAATCTCCTTTACCAAGTAAGTAAGGATACCTTTTTCGTCTTGTATTATTATGACTGAATACTTTCTTACTTCTCTTTATGATTGATATTCTTATCGGTTTCCGTGGTGATAATACTAACCAGCTTGCAAATATAAGCATATACTTGGAGTGTATTGGACTAATATTGTGTCAAAATATTTTGTTGTTGAAAATCTATCAATATTATCAAAATAGACGTAAACTTTCCAAGTAATATCAGAACAATAGGATTTCATTTAACACCACAAACGAGTTCACCGAACGCCCGCGTCGGGAATTATTTCCAAAATACCGTTACAATGGGCTGGGCCGCCATTGTTTTTGGGCTTTTCAGGAAACCGCGCACGTAAATACAAAGTTTAATTATGTGTTCTATAGGAAATCCGGTAAGCAGATTTGCTGTCTATTAAATATTCATATGTTACGTGTACATTGATGTTAACAATAAAAATAGTATTTACATTATAAAATGATCTTAGATATAATAATATATAATATAATATTGACACACTTTTTACACAAATTATCTTGCCCCAAGTTAAGCATATACAGCCTGTGTTATGGGTTACAAGACAATGATATATTTAATACAATGTACCTACTTAAACCTACATAAATTCATATAAACATACATAAATACATTTAAACATCCATGACTCGGAAACAAACATCCATATTCATCATTTAAATGCACGCACCTACCGGGATCCGAACCCGATATACGATATAATGTATTATATACCCTCGCTTAGATTTTGTATGTGAAAATATCCATTTTAATGTTATTGTTGTTAATATAAAAGACTAAATTCCAGATGTTCTTAGGGATTCTTGACTTCAGTTACCATTACTTTATATCACAGCAAAAACCAAGATATTAACTTGAATTAGCTAATTACCGCC
This sequence comes from Leptidea sinapis, assembly GCF_905404315.1. NCBI lineage: Eukaryota > Metazoa > Arthropoda > Insecta > Lepidoptera > Pieridae > Leptidea > Leptidea sinapis. Next base: position 6,877,357 of record NC_066280.1, read on the forward strand.
AGTGACTTCTTAAAACACGCTGATACAGAGAGAGCGGGACATATCCCTTTTCAGCAGCATTTTTTCGTATTTGTCGAACCCATATAGCTTCGTTGTAGAAGCCTTCAGCACAGTAGCACACCAATTTTTGTTTCTCTATCTTATACAGTTTCAGATATATTGATATCTGACTTAGATCAATTTTATTTATTGACATCTTTTCATTGATCTCGATTATTTGTAACTAATAGATCATGTTTGTAGACGAAAATGTATAAATACCCATATAAGGTACCTGATGAGTACCATCGACAATATACTGATAGCAACTAACAAATTAATAAATTTTACTTTTTGTTTGAGTACAAACACTTTTTACACCGACCTCAAAACAGAATTTCATAGCACCATGAAATGTTTACATACAAAATAATCCTATTTTCGTATTAAATAAAGTGAAACGTGTTAAACACGTGAAAAGATATAGTGAGGCCACTCGTTAGTTCCCACCGATGTTATTGTCATAGGAAATTACGATTTCATATGAAAAGTGACCTGCTGTTTTAATATTTATTCATGGTTATAAATTAATTTTATTATTTTGATCTACCTAAGTCATCTTAAATATAATATAATCACGTGCATAGGTAAAATATTTATTGTGGTTTATTTAGTCATATAATATTGAAATTGATAGGCTTTTTAGACACGAGTTTAACTAAAATTGTAGATTTAGATGGTATAGTTTTTCTTATTTTTACTAAAACATAGACATGTAAAGGCAGTAAAAAGTTACGTTAAATTAATTTGTAACAAATATACAAATTTTAATCGTTGAAAGATTATGTTATGTACATAATTTGTTTGGTATTTGGTTTGAGCACAATTTGAGCACATAATAAAGGTAGGGATGTTTTTTTGACATTTGAGTTGGTTCGATTCCCAGACGAGGCAAGTTATTTTTAGAAAATCTTTGAATGCAGAATTACTAACTTTTAAAAATAACATAAAGTCTTCTTTCAGTAAAATACCCTATGTACGATATTTAAGGTACTTTCCCTTCATGTCCCATAACTTTGGGATTGTATATTAGGTCCTTACACATGAAATTGGCGTATTTCGTACTGGCCACTTTAATCACGATGTTCTCCTCTTTGGTAAGGAATTCCAAATTCAAATTTGTACAGCTATTTACTCATGTATTTGTGCTTCGATGACCGTCATTCATTTGTTTTTTCTTCTGTTTTTTTCTGTTTGCGTCACTCATTTTACAAAATGGAAATCTTAAAGTATTGCATTATTTACGAGTACGAGTTCCGCCGTGGCACTAGTGCTGCGGAAACGACTCGAAGGGTGAATGATGTGTATGGCGGTCATGTTGCAAAAGAAAATACAGTTGGGAAGATTGGGAAGATTGAAAAGCTTGAAAGGTGGGTACCTCACGAATTGACTGAAGCAAACCGGCAAACGCGCGTCGACTGCTGCGTTACATTACTGAACCGGCACAATAATGAAGGTATTTTAAACCGAATCATTACCTGTGGTGAAAAATGGATTCTTTACGATAATTGGAAGCGCTCAGCGCAATGGTTGGATCCTGGCCAGCCAGCCAAATCATGACCGAAGCGAAAATTAACCCCAAAAAAGTTACTTGTAAGCGTTTGGTGGACTAGTGCCGGTATTGTTCATTGCAGTTTTCTCAAATCTGGCCAGACTATTACGGCTGATGTCTATTGTCAGCAATTGCAAACCATGATGGAAAAGCTAGCTGCTAAACAACCTAGGCTGGTCAATCGCTCCACGCCACTGCTACTTCACGACAACGCTAGACCACACACTGCACAACAGACGGCTACCAAATTAGAAGAGCTTCAATTGGAATGTCTAAGACATCCTCCGTACTTGGACTAACTCCCCGGACCTTACTCCAACAGATTACCATTTTTTTCGAAATTTGGACAACTTCTTGCAAGGGAAAAAATTTAACTCTGATGGGGCAGTCCAAATCGCCTTCACAGATTTTATTGATTCCCGTCCGACTGGTTTTTTTAGTAAAGGGATCAATGAACTACCTATGAGTTGGCAAAAGTGCATAGAAAACAATGGTTCATACTTTGATTAATTAAATATATTATATTTATAAATATTTGACTTTTTGTACCTCCCATACAAAACGCCAATTTCATATGTAAGGACCTAATATATCCTATAACAAGGCACTACAAAAGTACTGCCGGCTATTTCATGTATTGATTAAGAAAACAGTTCTTTTTTATTCTGTCTTTATTGAAGTGGTAACTTCTTATGGGAGGGTAAACCGCTGCGTAACGTAACGCGTTCATATTCAAGAAGTGAATCTAGAATTGTAATTGTAACAAAGAATAAATTATATTTTATAATCAATAAAACATTTCATTAACTTTTCCTTACATTATTATAATAAATACAGACCCCCTTATTCTGCTAACTTAAAGCACTCTGTCTTTTTCTATTGACCTAAGTCAGAATGAGAAAAAACACTCCTTAGCGGCTGTTTAAAGTTAGCGGACCATTATGAATAAGGGGGATAGAATTTACGTAATAACCCAAGGTTTTCTCATGTGAAACAATTTCAATATTAAATAGTTCAACTTAGATTAGTTTAAGTTATCACTTGTGTCGGGCGTCCCGGGACGCAAACGTTTTTTTTAATTATCCGCTGAATTGTTATCAAACTGTCGCGACCATATAAAAGTTGAACATGAACATCTTACAACGCCCTTGGAATGAAAAGTAAATATGAATCTTCCATTAATAACAGAAAGCACACTGAATTTCTTGTACACAAACGCAAACGTCAATTTTATGATAACTTGATTAGATGGTTGGCAACTTACCATAAATTTGAACTCGTCTACCGAGCGCGCGTCGTCTTACGATTGACATGAATTTTACATGAATACGACACATTCCCCCTCATTCATATATACTATCAACTTAGAACTGTAAAGGTTTTTAGGAAAGCAAGGTCTTATAAGAATAATCGTCCGATTTGTTCTATCGATGGAATTTTCACCGTAAAATTGAAAATAAAGCAAAAAGCTTTATGTATATTATTTTCGAAGCTTTATTTATAAAATATTGATATGAACGGATTGCATGAAACATTTCAAAATATTTTCGAATAAAGTGACCTTGTCGTTTCTTTGACGGCATCGAAATTTGAAATATGGTTGGTGCGTTCAGCGTTTGACAGGGATTTCGAGCCTACGACTGAAAATAATGTAGTCAATGAGTGTCTATCAAAATATTTGTGATAATAAATATTTTGGGGGAAATCAGTTCTAAGATTATGAACACACTAAATGTATATATAACTAGTCTGGCCATAAATATTATTACAACATAAGACCAGTAGATTTCATAATTTTCTGTAGTAACATTTAGAACGCATTTAAAATGTATTTTTTAGACTAATATTACATCACAGAAATAAAGCATTTTGATTTATTTTCGAGACACTTTATCAACTTAGTAAATTTGCACAATAAAGCTGCATATTCACATATCGCAATATTAGCAAAGATACAATTGCTTCCTTTGTGGAAAGCCATAAAAGAAAAGCCAACCTTGTTTTTTTAGAAGAACTGAATAAAGAAGTAAATTAGGATTCTAAGTGAGACGCTCACGCGCAAGATTATAAAAGACCTACAACTCGTTGCTTATCGTTCAAAACGCTGTGTCCCAAAGATTCACGACAGTTGTGAAAACATTATGAAAGCCAGATTAATAATAAGGATTACATAATTGTTTTGTTCTATATAAAAAGTAATATATTGAATTTTTTAATTTTTATATACTAGATTCATATTTGGTTGAAAAAAATCTGTCAGCTCTTAGTCTAAATGAATTCGCCCGGAGGGCCACAGTAGAAAATTGGAAACGTCATTTTCGTATCTTTTTTAATGTTTTGCTGCGATAGAATTAACAGGCACGTCGCCCACAGCCAACACGGTGGCTCGGAACAGAGCTTAGCAGTTTCCATTTGTAGCCTTTACGATAAAAGTTATAATATTGATAACTAATTAACTATTGTATCAGACATTAACCCCAGCTACCACTCCAAGTAATAAAAAAACAGTTTATTGAATTATTACTTGACGGAAATAGTATCCAATTGTTGTGAGTTATCTTGAGTGTTAATTCCGCCAATATTTATCTTCAAGCAATTCGACTTAACTCTGGAAGAGTTCGGCAAGTCAACATCTCCTGAGGATACCTCGTGTAGAGGCGAAACACGCCAAATTACTTGAAGACAAATATTGGTGGAATTAACACTCAACAAAACTCACAACATTTGGATAGTTTGCTATGATTTGCAAATGTTAAAATCTGTTTGTCTCGCAAATATCTGGAAATGAATTGGTTATACTTTGGCAATATTTTCACATACATGGCAATTGGAATGACATAAATAAATTTATTTTCTTTAAAACACACGCTTGACAGATATAACATATTTAATAATATAACAAAAAAAAATGATTGAATTAGGCGTTACTTTGCGGAAATCCATAATATACAAATTATTTTTTTTGACAATTCGACACGTGTTTCGCCTCTACACGAGGCAACCCCAGGACGTGTTGTCTCGCCAAAATCTGGCACGAGACTCAAAAACACGTCTCGAATTGTTTTAAAAACAAATATTGGCGGAATTAAGTTTAAAGGAAACTTAAATCATTTGTATAATATAACAAAAGGCACATTAGATTTTTAATATTAACTTTTAGAATGACGGGCGTAATAACGTAGCAGTGTAATGTGATCGTATAACGCTATGACTCAGATCATATTGACATGTCACTTACTTGTATAAAAACATCTAAGAGCTGACAGGTTAGGTTATAAACACAATAAGGTATCGTTTCGCCACGTTATCTAATAAAAAAATATATTTGAAGATATAATATTTTGTACTTTATTATCGTTCGTGTTATAATAGCCGCTCATAAATATATTATTCTCAATTATTTAATACCTAAACACGTTAAAACTTACCAACTCTTACAAAATTTTATTGATAGGTACCAAATGAATTATTAAGTTATTTACGTTTCATGTTATAATATCGTAAAATTTTAATTTTATAAATAATTCATAGCATTGTGAAATCCGACATGTTTCGGTATAACAGCAGTATTTAGACAATTTTGTAACATATTTTGCATGTCAATTGACGAAACATATTGGATTATCAATAATGTTATGTTAACAAGTACAATGTTTCCTGCAAATTTCATTTCATTTCATTTAATTGAATTAGAATCTTACTGACTTCATTGTTGACTATGTAATACATTGTTTTGTTTTCCTTAGAATAACTGTAGTTTTACCTCTATCGGTATTTAGAAAAAATATGGTTAATGTTTGGTATTTATTTATCAAGCTTTTCACGGTTACAGTTACTCAAAGAACAAATATGCATTTCCCTATTTTTAATGTGCTTTAAGTTCAGAACACTAAGATATAAAGAAAACAAATTTTATCAAATAGTTTAAGAACAAAAAATATAAAAATTTTATCAAAATTTTAAGCAAATTCAAAATTTCCGCAATTCTTTAAGGAAATCCAAGTAAGAACATTCTAAAGTAAATCGAGTAAAATTTTAAATTCGCTGCGACAAGATCAAGAAGTTTCGAAATAAAACAAGGAAAATTGAGTCGCTAAGTCGGTAGTAACATGTAGGGTGCTTTGGCCCCTGGGGTCCTATTCTAGTGCTATCGATATTGTTACTACATTTCACTAGGGTACGACCTACCTACCACCACAAAATACCTACAGCTTCCTACAACACAAACTAGGCTACACTAACTTCGCACAAAGGAAATATTTGTATTTTTTTGCAAAATAAAACTCAAATACAAAATCAAAAAAATATTATTTAATTATTTAATTACTATTTTAAGAATTATTTCATATGCTGATTTATTATATTATACAACTGAATAGTATAAAGCCATTCAGACATATAATATTGCTTATTGAAATGGTAATCTGTAACTTGTGTTTTTTTTCGAAATTTTATTTGAAACAAAACTTAATTATCCAAATTGAAAATGAGATATGACAACAAAAGATATATCATTATAATTTACATAAGAAACATCATTGAAAAAATTGTAAAATAAAATGTTACGTTAGCCTTTATCATTAAGATCACATTAGATAAAAGTATATGGATCTTGTAGTAAGTAAGAACTTAGAGTGCGAAGAACTAGCTCGACTACTTAGGAAATGCTAAAGATAATTAAATTTTAAATTAAAATAAAACATTAAATGAGAAACATAATAATAAATGATGCCTGAAAGTGCCAGGCGACTATGAAACAACTTAACTTCTCTTTTTCTTATAAGGCGTCAACTATTCAAAGATATTTTTTATAAATTTTCGTCATTATTTAAACCTTATGTACATAAATTTATGAATTTTACGTTTTACCCTCACTGTGTAACCATTAATAGTATCCTGAACATTACATTAGAAAATTAACATAGGATCAACTAATGGTAAATATTTGTAGAGAACCATATTTTTATATTTCGTTTTATCTTAACGTGTCCCAACCAACATATGTCTCAATAAAGTCTACGACACAAGAATAGCGTTCTGAACGATTCATATCTGTGACCCAGTACCCCGCATTAGATAAATCCACTCTTCTCAACTCGGTTTTGTACTTATTCACATTCCTTGACCTCACGATTTCTCTGGATTCCCTTTTTATCCCACTGCACAGGGTTGAATGGGTCTTAATGGCTTCCATCCGAAAATAATTCAAGTCCTACTTGAAAACCATGTTTTGTTCAAAATATTTACGGAGATTTATTTACTTGAATATGCTTGTATTATATAGAATATAATTTTTATTAAAGTTAAATTTTTATATTAGAAACACACCTTATAAGTATTTAGAATCATAAAATTAATGGTTACTTAATGTTCAATTATCTTCTTCATAAGTCAGCAAATCTTCAAATCAAATCGCTACTGTTGACAAACACAGAAACAAGGAATCAGATTACTGTACATTGAACATGCAATACAGCACGTATTAGTTTACTCGTGTAATATGAGCATTGACTTGTAATTAATTGGCAATTAGTTGCGACCTTTGTGCATTAGAAGACAGCACTAATTGAATCATGATGGAGTACGCTCGTATAAGAAATAGTTAACGTAAGTCATTACTTATTAAAAGTGCTTTAACTTTATTTATCAATATAACACTTATCTATCACATGGGTTGGCAGAGATAACAGACATCTATTTGCTATTTGCTTGATGCACTTCACAACCCTTTTATATCAGCATTCTTTTTCGAAATTCTTTAATCCTTGGCTTCTTTTTAGGTCATCCCAGTCAAGCTGCTCAAAAAAAAAAATTACGACAATTCTTATAATATTTCAATGATACATGATTATGAATTAACTTAAAACAATCAATATTATTACTTGAATTGAGGTTAAATAGTAATCAGTGAGAGTTTAAATAGTATTCAAGATAACATTATTTTTCAGTAGTCAAATGTGTGTCTTGCGTTTCGGTTTTTTTTTACCAGGAATACAAGAAAACGATAAAGCTGAATAGCGGTCCTACTGTTGCCTCTCATCTAGTAGTGATCAGATTTTCACACTGTTTGGTACGTGACAAACGTCTTATCTATTTTAAAATTCATATATTCATATTATTTACCAACTAGTGCTAGATTTAAAAGCACAGAAAGGGTTTGGCCCGGTATGTTTTTACGCAGGTGAACTATCGAATACCTATAATATGTAGGTAGAATTATGTACCTTCCTAACAAAAAATCATTATTCAATATGGTTCCGAAAACTACAGTACAATTAATATTATTATGAGTTCATTTTGAAGGAGCGATATAGCCATCATATTAAAGAAAGAATAAAAGAAGAAGAAACAAGATAGCAAAACACCATAATACATTTACTTATAGTATAATTAAAAATAAAACCTTCACATCAATGACATAACAGCATTCGTCAGTTGCAATACTAAGTAAACCTCAAGACTGTTATGAAACATAAATACCATCGAAATATTATAACTAAAGGTGCACTTCCATGGTGATGTGTCACGACGCAATTATCGAGCCCTAATTGATTTGCTTTGTAGACTTGTACGCGTATAACCAATTAATTACGACCCGATATTAGTTGCGTCATGGACGGAAGGCATACCTTAATACGATACTGATAATAAGAGGTTGTTATTGATGTTAATGAATCATTTTGAATACTAGAGTAATAAAGGCATTGTCTATTAAATGAGTTAATAATAAGTTATTTATAACACAACCTCTTGAAAGATGTATTTAGGATTTACGTAGTAAATTAAAACTACACCTTTCAAACAAGAATATGACTGCATTAAAGGTCCGGAAAAGGAAACCGGAAAAAACCAGTTATACCAATTTGAGACTTAGAGACCTTTTTATTTGGATATTATATTCAATTTTAACAATTAAAATTTTATCATTGAAACAAATAAATTTTTGTGTCCTCTACCGCATTTATCACGGGGAGTGTTCCGTTGAGCTGTTTCACCTGATTCCTGCTGCTTAGTTCCACCTTCGCACGACACGCCACAAGCTAGGATATCATCCCCACCATTTGGATGTGTGGCGCTCCTCCACAGATGGATTTCAAGGAGCTCACGTACTATAAAGCAGTGGAATGAACTTCCTTGTGCGGTGTTTCCGGGACGATACGACATGGATATCTTCAAAAAAAGCGCGTACACTTTCCTTAAAGGCCGGCAACGCTCTTGTGATACCTCTGGTGTTGCAATAGAATGTGGGCGGCGGTGATCAAATAATACCAGGTCAGCCGTACGCTCCTTTTCCATACAAAAAAAAACTGTTGATAACTGTTAAATTTAAAATAGGTTCCTTGGACTTGACTACAAGTGCTTCATTCGCTATTTAGTTGCAGGAACGGCGGGATATCAAGGGAGTAAATAAACTCTCATTACCAAATATTGAACTACTAAAACTTCTGAGATACAAACGTAAAATAGCCCACGGGTATTGTATAATATATCAATATAAGGTTTAGTGCAGTTCGCAATATCAATATCATTATGTCAATTGTATTATTCTCAATTCAAATCTTATTCAGACGTTACTACGAATAATAAAAATATTAAATTGAATATGAAAGAGTGATCTCATTGAAGCAAATAGGGGAAAAACCTCTTCAGGGACAAATACGGGTTGGGTGCTTACGTAATCAATAATATGCTACACATTCTGAAAAGGTATTCATTCTCAGATAAGAAATTATTTGTTACTTATCTCCTAATAAATAACTAAATATAGGTACATAGTTAACGTAGGAGTGATACATAGGCTGCACAAAAAGTATCGGTAATGGAATATTTCCACTGTTCCTGTCATATTAAAATCTTTTTAATTGAAATCTCCTTGGTTTTAAAAATCGAATACCATTTATTTATTTAAAAAAAGATTCTCGGTCTTGTCACAAGGTCTTGTCAAACTTGTTTAGTCGTTGAGAAAATGGAATTGACTCGAGAAAATTCTAGAGCGATGATTTATTATGACTTTCGAAGTGGCTTAACACAAAAACAGTGTGTTGACCGGATGATTTCTGCATTTGGTGATGAAGCTCCATTAAAACCAAAATTTATCGCTGGTTTACTGAATTTCAACGTAGACAATTAGGTGTAAAAAAGTTGTTTTCCCGATGGATCCCCATTTGCTCTGTGAAAAGCAAAAAGCGGCTCGCGTTACTTGGTGCATCAGAACTCTCGAAAGATTCCACGCAGAATCCTCAACATCGTATCAGGTGACGAATCCTGGATATACGCGTACGAACCCGAAAAAAAAAAACAGTCACGAGTCGAGTGTTCGAAAATGAGTTAAAGCCAACAAAAAATGTTCGTTCACGGAGTGTTGCAGAAAATTTGGTTTTGGAGACCCAACTTCCGAATGAAATGGTTGCTTCAATGATTGGTTCCATCGTATGGAAAAATGTGTCAAATTTCGCGGAGAATACTTCGAAAAGCAATAAATACATTTTTAAATAGTATGTTGTGCCACTTCCTTGATTCCGGAAATTTTCAGTGCCGCCCTCGTAATATAATAGAACGTAAATATTTTTAATCATAAAAAGATTCTGTTTTAAGTCTGAGTTTAAGATTTTATTGCGAAAAACGACTGAAGCGTCAGTAATAATGCCCGTGGGTCTACTGATAGTGAAATGGTTTTAGTTGGATGCTGGCCTTCACTAAACACGACATGTAGACAGCAAGATAATAAAAAAACTTCACGTTGAAATGTACTCCTACCACATGTTTGGTACTCTACAGCTGCATATTAGTCAAGAAACCTGTTTCCTCTCTTGGCATTTTGTGAAATCATGTGGAGGAACCTTAAATTTCACCCGATTTGCGGATATTCATTAGTGCTTTTTCACTTTCTATGAAGTGAGCCACATGCCGGTATTAAGGGAGCCATCCCACTAAAAAGACTGTCTTAAATCTATGAAATTAAAACTATATGAAATGGACTTTACAGTATACTCGCTAGCTAGTTACCAATTGATACCCTTCCGGTGATTTTACTCAACTGTCTTCTCAAGGGCCCATCGAAATGCAATCTGTATCAAAAACTCTCATATCACAATCAAATTTCGATTCATTAAAGTTTTCTATTTTTATAACATTATGACAAATGATTAAAATATTGAAAAATTTATGGAAAAAAAATTGATTTATCTGTGACAAATTTTACTAACTGCACTGAGTTATACAAAAAAAAACTTTTTTTAGACCATGCGTAAATAACTAAAATAAAAAATATTAAAGAAACTATGATATCAGGAATCTGTACTTTTATTGTCTTGTAGTTTTAAATTAACTATTATAGGTATCTTAAATTCATTAGTGTATATCTGTATAACTTCGTTTCAATAAAGCTATTAAGTGTAGTTTTTTAATTTATGATAAAAGTCGCCTCCTTGGCGAAGAAAATTGTATGGATCCTTTTGAAATTGAGTGTATATTGCAGTTCGTTGAGACATAATAATATATCTTGCTTTGTCGAGTTCAATGTAGACGCAACGATACCGGCATACTGATGCGTTACTTTTAAAATTTATTAGTAAATGGCTGTTGGTGATGGGATATTGGAAGTTATATATCGATGTTTAAAATATGAAGTTGCAGAGTAAAGCTCAAATCGGATTTGAATCGGTCAGTGATTTGTGCCGACTGTTATCAGATTTAGTCGGTTGGAGTGTTAAAACGATGTGCGTTGGACGTTCGTGTAGGTTACGAAGTTAACCAACGATGTGTTGTTTGACATCTGTATCAATTAAATTCCACCAAAATTTTAAGGGTTTATTTTGTATAAAAAACTTCATCTTAATTAAAATAGAAGTACATTACTGCAGCGGCCAGCAAAAGAGACGTTAATGGACGAACGAGACTTAAATTTCAGTTGACTTTAAAGTAAGTTCATCACAGATAATATTTTGCCGGCCGCTGTCCATATGTATTTAGCCAGTACAGCAATTACGATTAATCTCAAAAAAGTTTGCCAAAATCATGCTCAAATTTCCAAGCATGTTTGAGAAATAGTTTTATCTGAAGTCATCCAATATTAGATTGATACCGAAAATTCACAATTAACAGATGTTTAATATAATATTCATTCTTATTATTTGCCTAAATGGCAGGGTTGCATCATATTAGCTATTGTAGTTAAAGTTTAAGTCAAATTTAACGTTAATAGTAAAGTTGACCTTAACATAGGCTGCGGAATGTGTTGCACCATCAATAGGATTGTGCAACACATTGGCATAGTTTGCTTACAATTCAAGTTAAAAAGTGAAAATCAAGTAAATATCGAATATATATTTTAAAATTTTGACAGGTCGCTATTTAGCTATTTAAAATTAATACGAGCTTTAACTGACGACGTTTGGACGGATACGGTTGACAGTTAAAGTTATCACATCATCTAAAAATTGTCAAATGGTGCAACACATTGTTTACTTAACCGGTACTTTAACATGTTTTTGATTGCTAAAGTTAATTGATGCAACCCAAACTTAAACTGTTATAGGCAAGGATATCATGTCTTAACACTTTTTGTTTGCAAATATTTAAGTAACCTTTATACCAATTAATTAGTAGCTATGTCCTATTTGGTAGTTATATCTTTGAATCATGTTTTCCACCAACTTCATAAAAATGTATTTCTATAGTTCTAGACAATAAGTTCTATTTCTTCTGGTGTTGAAATCTTTAATGTTCAAAGAATACTTTCCAGAGATGAAACGAAGAAAGAAGACCAGGAATAGGCTTCAGTACTTAGTAATGTATATTTTACAAGAAAATTATGAAATAAACTAAATTAAAAGGGTTCTCATAGCAATGAGATCATGAACCTATTCCGTGATAAAATTATCTGCATTATAATTGACACACTCAACGTATGTCGTAATACTAATTATAAACCAAATTAAAAATATTTTAGGGAGTAATTACTTTTATATATATTTAGTAACCTTGTTGAATATGTCTGTGTGAAGTCGGTAATTATCTTGTAAAAGTGTTTTATATCTAAATCATCGATACCTCAACCCCTTCACGTCACAACACTAGACATAGTCAGTGAATAAGAAGTAATGAGTTTTCTTTCCCAACACGCCACCTGACTTCTGGTCTCGCCGTCGCCTCGACGACTTTACTAAACAAGATTAAAATCATGTTTTTTTTTACTATTTCTTTCCCTTATTCACCGCAAAGATCTTTGGAGTCGAGAGCAATGTTTGTCGCTTTTGCAGAATAAAGCATTTTATTATATTTGCTATTGGATGTAAATAGCACGTAATCATTCAAGGTTTATTATATAGAATTTTATATTTTACTTCACCACAAGTAAATTCCATATGGATCTGGTGTTTTATATACTAATTTACCAGTTGTTAGAGAATATAATAATATTAATATAGTCATTATATTTTATTATTTAAGCTTGAATTTTTAATGGAATTATTATATTAAAATATATTATTTTTACGACTTATCAAATAAAGAATATTATTTTATTGTTCTTAATACTTAATAATTGGTAATTTCCGGTAATAGAGGATACGCATAAGAACTAAATGTAACGAACAACTCGCAGATAACCAGTTCGGCTTTAGATCAGGAGTCGGCACAAGAGAGGCTCTATTTGCACTACAGGTTTTGGTGCAAAATTGCTTAGATATGCAGCAAGATGTTTTTCTTTGCTTCATCGATTACGAAAAAGCTTTAGATAGAGTTTTAACCGCCTAATTGCAATATTACAAAATATCGGGTTGGATGGCAAAGATATACTCTGGAATCTGTACTGGAATCAACGAGCTACTGTTCGGGTTGATAATGATGAGACCGCAGAAGTTGATATTAAAAGGGGTGTCAGACAGGGCTGTATCTTATCACCTACGCTATTTAATTTGTACTCGGAAACCATAATAGCAGAAGCAGTCGAGGACTTAGATTGTGGAGTCAGTGCGCAAATACAAATATCTAGGTACGTGGTTAAATGACAACTGGAGTGGCGACCAAGAAATTAAGACCAGAATTGAAGTGGCTCGAAGCACCTTTAGTAAAATGAAAAAAGTACTGTGCAACCGTGGTCTTAAGATGTCCTTGCACACTCGTTTACTGCACTATTACATCTGGCCCATACTTCTATACGGATGTGAGGCGTGGACTATAAAAGAAGACCTTTGAAAACGCATAGAAACTTTTGAAATGTGGGCATATAGACGTATGTTGGCCATAAGTTGGACCCACAAGGTCACAAATATGGAAGTTCTGCGCCGCGTCAATCAAAAACGCGAACTTATGCAAACTATCAAGATGAGGAAAGTCGTATATTTGGGGCACGTGCTTAGGCACGAGAGGTACAAACTGCAACAACTCATCATGATGGGAAAAGTTGCCGGAAGAAGAGGCGTAGGTCGCAGAAAAAAGTCTTGGCGCGTAACATCCGAGAGTGGACTGGCATCGCGAGTGTGGCCTGCTTCAATAAATTTTCTAATTTAAAAATGATCTGACATGTAAATAAGTACCGTTTCTCATTTATGCAGTAATGAAATATTAGTTGTCTAAAACGATCAAAGATATTTTGCCTAAAATTATTTTATTATAACAATTCAATAAAAGTCTTTTATATTTAATTGATTTTATAATGCGCATTTGAATATCATTGCTTTCCTGACCAAGCACTACTGGGCCTTCGCAGACGTACCAAATTTCAATTAACTGCACAATTGCCTAAAATTAAAATCAAACGAAGCCTGTAGATACTTTAATTGAAAAAGCAATTAATTTCGGGTCTGATTTATTGATGTGAGGATTCAAATCGTAATGGAGTTCATTAAGGACGTAATTTCGTTGCTATTCATGGTCGCTCTAACAACTTCTAACGAATTATTGTCACTTAGTATCTCGGATTAAATTTTGTTGAGTTGTAATTATTGTAAAATAGAATTAAAAGTCAACAAATAATACTTTCACGAATAACGAGGAAACTACTGATTCTTGCTCATCATTAACTACTTTTTAATCTCTTACCTATTATGTTTTTAACTATTAATTATTAGTTCATAGTAAACATATTTATATTAAAATATAATGTGTAAGGTGTTTGATAAAATACACGTTATAATAAAAAATAAAGATAAATACAACGATAAGCGCAATTAGCCCAACTGAAACAAAGTTTTTGCTTAAAAACGTTTGGTGTTGCGTTGCTTGGAAACACAATCTTAAAAAAAAAAGAAATTACATTTTTAATATCAGTTTTGGACCCAATGTTTATATAATTTTTATCTTAATGTATACATAATAAAAGAAATGTATGATACTGTTTACGTTCACGATATTTTGTTAATACAACATTGTGTATGTATATTTTTTTCTGAACAAATTTGTAGCAGCGTCATGGGATGAGTCGTTCCCGTACCAAAGTACGTGGCGCTGCTTTTAATGACTGTCGTTACGTGCTCTAGTTAGACATTTACTTAAATATTCAATCAAACTCTTAACTGAGTCTCTTGTATCGATCAGGTATAGCTTGCTTTTATTCAAAGGTACTGTGTGGGTTTTTCGCTACTTGTACTCAATTAAGCTCATTATAGTGTGGTAATAATGAAGTGATGATGTACAATGTGTAATGATAGTCTGAATTTTATGTAATCATAATATTGTAAATATAGTTATAAGATAAGTTATATATTATGTACAATATTGTATTGTTCCAAAAAGAAATAAAGTAAAAATAAATGTTACTGATGTACATTAATACGATTCTGTATAAATATAAATTTTGAACTTCAGTATATTTAATTTTATTATTTTATTTGTGTTAGTTCAATTGATAATACGAAAAAACAGGGTTTTTCGTAAAAAATCGGTCTAAGCTGCTCTATAAAGAAATAAATATCAGGATTCTTATCAAAGTTTAACTGCGAGGTCTTATATATTACATCACGTTGCACTGCACGCCGTGACATTAGATCGACAGAGAACCATTTGTAATCTATATTTGTATGCCGGTGATAGCGCCGCCCTCACTTTTCTTACTTTTCGCTGACAACTCGCCAGTACTTCGTCGTTCAGATGTTTTCCTTGCGTCATTTATACTGCAATGCCGTTCCATCTTTGAGTTTAAGTCTTATTCGTGGAAAACGTATTAGAGTCTCAAAGACATATTGAATAACACTCATTTTCACAGTGGTAGTAGTAATATTTTTCACATTTCTTTTGCGGTGCTCCACCTTTTGCTACCAAACATGGGACCCTTACTGACATTTAAATATAGACGCTTAAAGTACAAAAATGATTTCACCTGATAGTACTGCCCACCCATTGTGATACAATCTGCCCATTAAAATACAACGTGGATCAGGTTTTTTCAATAATACAAAATTTTGAGTGGCATCATGTTGCGTTCGTCACTTTGAGACATAAGATTGTAAGCGGAACACAGTAAAACTTTGCACATTAACACTTGCTGGCAGAAAAAACTATCGTTACATCTGCGATTTAGCCAGCAACCGAGCTAAGAAGTTTCCCACTGGCCTTAGCTCTCTGTCAGATTGTTAATTATAAAAAAATATATTATAATTCCGTAATGAGTGGTTATTTCATTTTAACCACTATTACAGTCCTTAATTCAATAATATATTTTTTGGCTGAATTCAATTTTCAATTCAATTTAAATTCAAATATTTTTATTCAAAATAGGATTTAAATCACTTATTGAACGACAAAAACTACCACCCATTCAAAAGAGACTGGCGCAAGAAACTCAGCGGGCTTTTTTTTAATATAAAATATGGATTACAATGTGATTATCGTACAATAAACATTTATAATTAAAGAGCCTGAGGGTGTTCGCTTTATTCCCAGTCCGTGGTGCCATTAAGAAAATTGTTTATGCTATAATAACCTTTCCCACACAAACGTTTTTTAACAATTCTTTTAATTAGAACGTGATAATACACGATGCCCTTGTCGGATTTGAAATGTTTTTGAATTCCTATTTTATCTTACTGAAAATTAAAATATATATATTTACAATTAAATTAAGATTTTAAATTAATTATTCTGTCAACATCTTCCACCAACTTGAAAATAAATGCGTGAGAATGGAGAAACAGGTGCAAGAAAATTACGAGAGATGTACTGAGCTTGTCTTAAATATTTGTCGGTGAAGTAAGTCGTAAGAAAAAATGATTATGAAACTGCTTTATTCGCTTGCGCTGGTGTAAGCGTTATGTAAATATAATGGCTAAAGAACTTTATTTTCATTAAGAACAGAACATATTCACTTACATGCGAAAACAATATAAACAGTAGGTATCTTATTCGTAGTACTGCGAGTCTATACAAAACAAAGTGGGTAAAAATTAAAAAACCGCGTAAACATTATGATGTTTTAAAATAAAATCAATCACTAGGATATCCTAAAAATTTGCAACTTAATATTGTAATCAGTTCTTATTTCCTATTCCCAATAGGTATGTAATGACTTTAACTTATAATCATTAAACGTCATTCACAGATAGGCTGGTTCGACAATGTAGTTATATAACTATACTAATATGGCGGAACACCTTGCTCAATACAACATGCTCATGTCATCGCATGACAGTAACATTAATACGTTGTACTTGTCGGATAGCTTTGCCGTACGATACAAAGCCAGGCTTTAATATTATACATTTCGAGTCTGTATGTCGAATTGTACTAGGATTCATTTTGCCGCAATCCGTTGTAACAATTTATGTGCAAAATTATATTGTGCGCATATTTAAGCAACAATTAACTACAAAATTTTTTCATTACGGATTTTCAAGTTCTTGGGTTCCGCACTCTTAAAATATATATCACTCATACTGGCTACACATACGCTCCGGATTGGAGGTAAGGGTACCTAGGTGTAGCCGATAAACCATCTATAACGTGGTGGTGATTGATATTTGAATTGTGTCTAGGAAGATCTAGTGGTCGTGATGTTGAATTGTTATAATTTATTATTTAATTCCATATAATTAATCAACCTATGTTGCTCAAAATATTATTTATGAAAATTTAAGGGTCTAAATTTTTTCTATCAACAAATAAATAATATGTCATGCTACTGCGTATGCATCAAACTGACTTCGGCAACGTACCGATATGCATGCGAGCGAATCGGTACCTTTCGGAAGGGGGGGGGGGGCGCCGCTCTGCTTATACTGCATTTCATCGTCGCTCTTTTTGGTTTCAGTTTGATGAACTGTAAGGAATAGAATTGTAAAACACTGCATGTGCCGTATATTATTTCTAGCTATCATTTTAAGCAAGCTATTTTAAAACAAAGTTGTGCACATCGTTTCCACACATTACAATGAACGAATAAGCTAATGTTATTTGAAGCACTCCCAAATCTTGTTACTTAGTAACAATATTTATTGTGAACGCTTAAATCCTCAGAAACTTGGCAAAGACATGTCCATATAAATAACTTTGTTCGGCGGAAACGGTATACAGTGTTTATGAGCAGTTTAACTGCACCTAGTTTTCGTCTCTTTATTACTCAGACTATAAAATGCATCGAATATTACGATACTCTGCTTTATTGCAAATCCTGTGATACTAGCAATTGTCTCAGTGTAAGTAATAAGTAGTGTTTAAATTTCCCCAAAGAAGCTTTATATATGTATATATATAAATATGTTTTTATTGACTTATTAGCTATAACCGTTGGTTTCGAAGAATTGTAAAACTTTGTTATATAACTAGATTCAAGCGTGAGCTATATTCGTAAGCGGAGTGTTTCATACCATTCTATAAGATACTATGTACATCTTAATACATTTCTAAAATAATATTTATTTAATTGGCATGATTGCCGTATTGCATTTGGTATTTTCTTTTATTAATGCAAGTGTAACACATTTATTTAAATAAAATACATTTAAAACTCCTACTTTTATAGGGGGACTAAATTATATTTACAATAGTACATTATTTTTGTTCTTTGAGCGGAAAGCAAAATACTCTATCAATTTATTAGCTTTTTCATGAAAAATGGAGTCCATTGACAGAATCCTATAAATACTGATACAAAAACGGTGCTGACATCAGGAGCTAAATCCCGAATCTCACAATTCATATATTTAAACTAGTAGACTGACTGGAAGGAATTAAGGAATGATAATAGTTATGTCATGAAGAAGGCAAACACAGTAGTCTAGTCTTACCCCTCAGTCACTATGATTCTTCGAGTATATACAGGACGCAATCATTCCCTAACTATTATAGATATCAAAAATCACCTATTCAGCAAAATGACACCAATAATTATCCATAAAAATTGTATATTAAACACTCCCATACGTCACATTTAACGATTACACCTGTATACGTGTAATAAAAGGAATTACAAAAAATATTTACACGACTTACTGGCAATACATTTCGTTACATCTCTATGTTTGGTCTGCAAAAATCAAAAAAAAATTTATTCATCAATCACTGAATCAAAGTAACATTTAATTTGTAGCTCACTGGAGGCCGAATAATAAATATCGGTTCATACAAAAATTCTTTAATAACATTCAATTTTCAGGTACATAATAAAGTGAATAGCGAAAAATATTGGACGAAGTATTTGATTAAGTTCAATTATTTGAAATTCATTGAATATCTCTGTGTTACCGTATTCATTTAGACGATATTGTAGTTATTTTTTATGGATGAGGATATCGTTAATTGCCTGAACAGATTTTGGAGAAATTTGCAATTCAATTTCAAATAAATTAAATCAGGCAATAATGTTATAACCTAATATTTAAAGGTAGAACTAATAATAAGATTCCGTCATACGGGGGCTAACCATCACATAATAGTCTGTGGTAAGTTGGTTACCGAGGGCCGCGCGAAGTGCACTAACTTGTACAAATGTTTGCTTTTTGTAGTATAACCATATTGTTGTAATTTCAGGGACAAATTCTTATGAATTTACCCTTTTTTACTCTGAAATATTTTCTGAATGAATATATGAATATATTCTGAAATATTTTTACCTGTTTTAAAAAATAAATGAGATTGTCAATGTCTGTATTTTTTGTATGTTCGTTAGATTTTTTAAAAGGTTATACTCCCAGATTGGCCCAATTAAAAAAATCAATGTGATGATGGAATTTGTGAGTAATTGAGGGAAGTCCATGAATTTTGTGTATATTAAATTAAACATTTTTGTCGTGTAAAAGCATTTGTATATTGTACATATTATTTGGTGAAGGGAAACTAATCCAAAAGACCATAAATAGATACCGGAACTTTTTAAAAATTTCACGAGTGGTGACATGATAATAGCATCGAACCAATCTGTCTATGAAGCCAGAAGTCGGGACTCCTTAATAAAATCGTGTTTCTTAACCGTATTAAGTATTGAAATTATTAGCATTGTCATGTCAAGACATTGAGACGTATTCTTTCTTTGTTTAAATTCCCTTTCTTAAGATGGTAGTGGTATTGTCTCGTGCAACATTTAAAACATAACATAATATGTATAATATAAATAACAAACAAAATATGCCTCCAAAATTTTTTGTAAACCCTTAAAATGTAGTTACTAAAAGGTTACCGTATTTGTTGTAAGTCTCAAATAACTCTTATAGCAAGGACCATAAGTCTAACAAACAACGGATTTGAGGAAAAAATGTAATATATTTTATCCGACCTACAGCTGAAATGATATGTAACCTACACGAAATACTCAGAAAGTTCAGCGAAGCGAAGCGTGGTCTTACGGTAATCAAACTAAGAGACCGAGTGTCTGGAGCCTATAGTCTGTCTGAGATGTGGATGTACAGCTTGCGGGATGGCTCACAACTGCCTATATCCGTGTTTGTTGAGCATTTCAGCGTGATCTTCACATAGAGCTGATGTCATATAGATATAACTAATATATACTGTATATAATATTAGTAATATAATTTAAAGTGATTCAAATATTTCAAATTTAACTATTTATTATTCAAAATAGGATTCAAAATCACTTATTGAACGTCAAAAACTATCACCCATTCAAAAAATACTGCCTTAAAGATACAAATAATATCCAATGTAGGAAATTTCACGAGCGTATATAATGATTCTCCAATTAATAAGTTTATAAAGGCTTATTTTTTGGCATAAAAACGCTTTACTTACTAATTTATTACTTATTAGAGATTCTCATACACCAGTACGGTTTTAAAAAGTTATAAAGCAGTTGCATATTTAAGCACCGCATTGGAAACACCAAAAACATTATTACTTATTCAAAGTAAACATTTCATTTCAATCGAAAACTAAATTCAACAATTTGCATAGAGTGAACGTCATAAATCACATCGGGTTTATTGAGCGGCATCGAACCGGGGTCCGATGAATCGAGAGTAAATTAATAATCGTATTACTTTTTGTGGAATGCAAATATTTTATGATTGGGTTGCGGCGAGTGTTACGCCGAGATAGCCTGGCGCTCAGTGACTGACTCTTGTATGATTGGCGCAGGCGGTCCGCTTCATATTTACCTAGTTTTCTTTTTCCTTTTGCTACCTACAAAGGCAACCTTTCTTTTATTTAAATCCTAACTAATAATCTATACTAATATTATAAAGCTGCAGTGTTTGTTTGTTTGTTTGAACGCGCTAATCTCTGGTACTACTGGTCCGATTTGAATGATCCGTAATAAAATTGCTATTTTGTAACACAAGGTGTAAAATCGAAATTTTTGCGTGAGATGCAAAAACTATTGACAATAGAACAAAATGATGTACAGGCTATAATATAGGCAATATTTTATTACTTATAAAACTATCGCGTGAATTATACTTTACTTACTTTTTGGGTCAGCTAGTATGATGTATAAAATTGAATTTCTTTGCAATGATTTCTTGTCTTAAGTTACCAATACTTTACTTGTTATCATTAAATTCAGCACACACACTTTTTTCTCACACACACCCGAATTATTAAGGAGTTTCCAAATAGTGTGATTCAAAATTTTATATAGACAATGTCGCGGGCAGAAGCCAGTTGTTTGATTAAAATGTTATTTGAATAAAAATTATTCACCGATTTGACAGAACATTCACTAGCATATTGCTAATGTTATAAAGAGTAATTTATGACAGTTTTACTTTCGAAAATAAGTATTTGTATAATAATAATGTATTGAATTGGAATGATTAAATTCTAATAATTATTTTAATTTTATTTTTGTGGTAACTATAAAAATACTTAATTATATTGCTAATAGAGATAAATAGAGGACAACAATAACAGAATAAAAATAATAATTAACTTGTGAGCCACATTTGACTCAAAATACAAAAATACAATACAACACGAGAAACTCGTCGAAAACAAAACAATTACGCGGAATTTACATAAAAATCAAGTAATCAAGCGGCCGCGCCCTCACTCTCTCACATTTTTAACAATTCATCAAAATCAGCGCCGCTTACCAACAAAGTACATAACCCCTATTCACCAGAACAAAAAGCTACGATTTGGCGAGGTGTTGGCTTGTGTGAATCGCACTAAATTATTCCCGCGGGCCACCGTGGACGGTTTAATGAATTTTTAATCGAATTACACCGCTCGGCCCCGTGAGAAATTTTAGAGATAAATCTTAATGTTATTATACGGATATAATACTTAGAGCATTGTGTCCGACGCTACAAGGGGCGGCTTAAATAATCAACAAAATAACAAGTTATAACCTGACTAATTAAGGCATTTACAAATCATTAATATTAGGTTTTCTGTTATCCATTATATAAAATTAATACAATTAACAGATTAAGTAATTAATATATTGGTTGTTAAAATATTTTTATAAATACTATTTGATTGAGCGAATTTACTAAATGTATTCCAAAATATAATCTTTCATTCTACAGAAAAAAATAGGCCATGTAGAGCTAGATGAATTTATCTTCCTACTATTAATGTTATATGTAAATTTTTCTTTACGGGATATTTTCAAATATGAACGATTTGTTATTTTTGCCGATATTTCGAAACTTAAAAGTTTTAAACATCATAATCATGTAGACAATGTTGTTATTAGTGTGAATTTAACAGTTATTGGTAGATATTTACTAATTAGCCCTCTTACCTAGTTTTTTATTGCGTCGAAATGTGACGGAAGTCGAAAGAGAGTAAATTGATTCAATTTTATGAAAATAAATTCATAATAAAAATGGGATATCATAAATAAGTGTGCTTGATAGAATATAATTTAATACAAATACAAAGTCATATTTAATTATTTGTGTCGATCAGAGAACAAGTGATAACTGTTATTTAGTGTTCGAACATGTGACACTAACTGATGAGCAGGTTCGTCATGTGATAGTGAGAGCCTGACGGATAACCAATTGTGTTATAACTTACTCTAACACTGAAATGATAACGATATAATAACGAGATCTATAATACGATTACCTTATAATGTAACAATATGTCTGTAATATTGCAATAGACTTTAAAAAACGAGGAATACATTTTGCTGTTAAAAAAAAATTGTGTTTTGTGTGTGTGTTACCCAATAGATCAGCCATTATTGTGCAAAATAAGATTAGTTATTTTAGTTTTAATGATGCTGTTGTTTCAGGCATGTTTTACGCACGGAATCCTCGAGGAAGCTACGTATGTCAATCACAAACTTTTATTCCAGACATAGTTATATATCTTTCTTTCTTTTTTTTGTGTTTGGACTAAAAAGTAGATAAGTAATAATTGCGTCTGCTCGTCTTTTTTTGCGCCTCAGCTCTGAGTAGGTACATATTAGGTAAATAAGGGAAGACAGTAGTGTGCGTAAACTAATTTAACAATGTATTATGAATGAAACGCAGCTACGAACTGAATACGATTTGAAACAAATCTCATTAGCGGCAATATAAAGTAGCCATTTCTTAAAAATGTGTAAATAAAACTTTTGTTCTATTATTATGTAGTGGTTCGATAGCAAGTATGTTCAAAACTACACCTAAGTGTAAAAAACAAACCATTTCTTACAAATATACAACTTTTACGATAGCTATTATTGTTGTAGCAAATTTTAAATTTGTATCTTTTAATTTCAATTTCCGTGTTGCGAGACTTAATGCAAAAAGAGTCACTTCATTTAGAGCTTCGCATAAAAATGTAGTCAAATTCATAGTAATCTTTATCGAGAATATTTCATCTAAACCTGTTTTCCTTTTCAAGGATTCTACAATGAGAAACTCTCATTATATGTATTTTACTATTTTCAAATACAGAATTAAATGACAATGATTCTTTTTTATATACTCAGTTTCATCCTTTCCCCTTACTTCCTAAGACCATGAAAAACAATAAGCAATAAAACTACTATGAGAACTATAGTATACCTTATACTAAAGTACACCAACACTTTCCTTGTTAACATCTTAAATCTTATACTATGCCATTACTATTGCGGTAATACCAAAGGTCACTTTCAGTTCGAAATATTTTCAGCCCTGCAATAAAAATAACCATAAAGGGCAATGAACAAAAACGTGAAAAGGGTGCCGTAGTAAACTTAGATAGAGGTACTTACAACTGTTTTATACCAGTCTCGGATTAAAACCTTCGATACTTTAGGGAGGCAGGGAATCAAATATTATATATAATTTTTTTTTCTACATGTAAATCTAATGAAAGTGGACGAAGCGAAACAAGTTTGTAAGTATCGAAGCAAGTGGAAAGAAGTGGTCTCTGCCTACCCCTACGGGAAAGAGGCGTGATTATATGCATGTATGTATGTATCAAATCTACAATAATATTATTTATTGTGTAAAACCAAATGAAAACTACGTTTGAGAGTTATTTGATGGGAGTTTTATTTGTTACAATAAGGTATCTATAGAAACACCACCGTTTGATTAAATATTATTTTTTAATTCTTAACGTTCCTGCCAAAAATGTTAAAAAAAAGATTTAATAGAATTCATTTGATAAAATTTCAGAAACAAAATTCTAGAATATAGTATTTTATATTTACTTTATATTTACTTTAACTTAAATTCTATCATGATTATGAAAAATATGCTAAAATAGGATTTATGTTTAAAAGAAAAAGAGATATTTTCAGAAAAATTGACAAATCCAGTATATAAACACTTTCTGTTACATCAGTGTCTTATTACATATTTGCGCCATCACACTTTATTCATGGTTTACGATGCAGAAAAGAAAGGCATTTTATATAAGCGGGTTATAAATGGGTTATTAAGAGCTACATTTTGTCGTTAGTTTTATGTTCATTTTTATGTTTTGTTATGGTAAGGAAATCGCCAGTGCAAAGTGGTCCGTTCTACGATATCTAGATTGGAGAATGATATGAATAATAAAGATAAACGTGCAAAAAAAACTGAATCTGAATTTAAAATAATACTGATTATAGTGTTCGCCACAAAGTTCATAATTACTCTATAAAATTATTACTATAATAAAAATACGAAAATAATTAATACAATGCATAATTATTAATTATATTGTAAATTTATCTGAATGTTTAATTCAGATAATACACATTTGTGTATTTCCATGTCCATTATTTGAAAAAATATGTATTTACTTTTTCTTTCAAATTTATAGAATTGTGGGTTGGAAGAGTATTTAATTATAACAATGAGTTAGAATACTCAATAAAATCCAGTTCACCACACGCTCTATTATAATTATTATTTAAAATGCATAATATAACAGTCAAACAATACACTGGAATTCTTATTTCTGATACTTTCAATACAAACACCCAAAGTAAAGTAAACACAAAAAATATATTGAACAACTGTGAAATAAAGTTTGCTTTGCGATACGCAGAGCGTGCCGCCGCATCCAATACGGGGATTGTGCCGTAGAGGTACTCGTTGTAACGTAGCGGCGTAGCTATTGTAGCATTCGTAGCGATCGTAGAGCAATGTTTAGAACCGCTATTGATATTTGGCGATATGAAGTAGAGCTTATTAGAACGTGGGTGGAAACTCAATGATTTAATAAGACGTGCTATTGATTTTATATAAGACATTATGATAATTGGAGTTTCTCATACAAAGCTAGACTTACTCGTGACTTGGGTTTGTATATATATCTTTCTAGTTTCTAGACTTAGCTACTTTCGGTATAAGTGAAGCCATAAAAATTGTGGTGATGAGTGCTTTCTGATTCAAATGTTATATAAGTTATAAAATACTTTTTCCAATTGATTTTATTTCATTTAAGATTGTAACTGAATTGTTTCAAACCAAAACCTGCAAGTTTTTAGAATTATTTCGATAAGATGACATTTGTGATTTTTATAATTTTATATATTCCTACCAAACTCTTATAAAAATGGAGCGAAAAACCTTTTTTTTTCGGTAACTATATTCATCTTTTCTAATTTCACATTCAAATTTTAAAAAGGAACATCTACCTATACCTAGTAGTAACTAGGTATAGGTAGATATTGTGTATTACACTACACCAAAACTCTGCAAAATCAACTAATATCCTGAGCACACAAAACGTATTTGATGTCAAAGGTTATATGCTATAAATACAAGGGTATTAGGAAATATTGGGCTTAAATCCACGCGTACAGACGCGCCTGTTTGGTTACCTGCCGTTTGTATGTACAAGCATTCAATATCGGAGTGAAATCGGTACAATGTACACAGTTGTATCAAAGACCACCTTGTTTAATTTGCTATACACTGTATAACGCTGTATTTTATAAACACAGCCAGAGAATTAATTGCACAAAATATCACCTTTACAACCTTTACGAGGATATACTGCTTTAATAACTTTTTTTTAAATATTTATATATTTTGAATTTATAGTATTCTTATTGATAAAGTGCAATCATTTTGGTATAGCTATGAGCAAATAATTAATAATGTTGTGTGATTTATGACTAGATATTTGTGGGAATCAGCAATGAAACTCAGTGAAAAGTATAGTTAGTTATTTGAACTCGCAGTTTGATATTCGAATGTAAGTTTTATATTATTATTTAAATAAATTTTGATATGTGATAAAAATATGTCTTTTACATTTGTGTAACTCTTAAAACGTTAAAGTGATTTAAATATTTTCTTATGTACACAATCAATTCAGAAGCGGTGGTGTTGTAGAAGAAGGGATATGGCCGCTGCCATCTAGAAGGGCCACACTCATGTATGTTATATTATATTCAGTGTTCTAACGGTGAACGCACATATTGTGTGGATACTTACATATACATGAAAAGAAATTTAAAATAATACATTGTGTGTGAAGTAAACAAAATAGTACTGGGCTAGAGCGGGATCAACTAAAAACTGAAAGCTCAAGAGGGCTTGAACCCATGTTAATTTTCACAGAAAGTAAGATAGTTCATGAAACTATAAGCAATACGGTGTATGTGGATGATGCAGCTACTGTACTCAATTACTTTTGTATTAATTTACATTTACTTTTTTGACTTACTCGTGTAAGACATTGACTATGTGACGTTTGAGTGTGTCTGTTGATGAAAATGATGATTTTACGTTTTACATATTATATTGTAATTTGAAATGATTTGTAAATCGATGTACTTAAATGTAAATCTTGATAAAAAAGAGTGGCAATGAGTTTCTTGCTACTTCTTCTCATTAGCTCAACCCTTTACGAAGTAGCGGTGGGTTCAATACGAAAAATACTTTTTTTTTGACATTCCTAAGTGTCATTTCAGTGACCTACGTGAATAAACTGATTTTGATTTGATTTGATTTGATTTACTCTATGGACATGATTCCTAGAATCACGTAGTTAATGAAATCAAATGTTAATTGAACATTGTAATATTTCAATACATGATACATACTTAACATCAACAAAGTACAATTTTACATACACTCTACTAAAAAAAATCAACGCATATTTCACATCAATGATAATAACACATCTCAGCCAAAAGTTAAAAGCCATTTCATGCAAAATCCTTTCATTCGTACAAAATACGCGTAAATCTCAAAATCCCACCCAACACAACAAGCTTACGAAGTGCGTAATTATATGAACCAGCGTAAATATAAAATACGGCGCAATCGGAAATAGAATTTACTTTGATACATCAAAGGGAAGTAGGTATCACACGTAATGTGCTTTATTCAGTTGACTTCAACTGCGCCGCAGATTTTGAAAATAAATGTTTCGTAGAATTTTCTAAAACTCCATTTTGTAATAATTAGATACGTACTTATTTCATACTAGAACATTATTAAAAGAAATTATATGAATATAGCTGATTGATTTTATCGTCATATTCTGGGTTATTGTTTTTACTATTTCTTTTTCATTTCAATTTATGTAACTAAATTAGGTCTTGCTGTTGTACACATAACCTACGAAAATTATTTAATAATTTTAAGGTTCATTAATATTCATAAGGTCCATCTTAATTTCAAGATAACCGATACGTTTCAAAATTCTTAACACCACCGAAATTTTGCTCAACATCTGCAGACATTGGATATTGAGTCTCAGTGGTCATCAAAACACAATTTTATTCATGTTTATTATATTTTTAACGGCGCTGATATGGTATATATCTAGCCGGGATTGTGTAAAAACTCTTACCACTAATTTCCACTTAATATATCGATTTTTTTGTAGCATATACCAATAGAGTATATTTGGTGGTTTGATTTCCTATTTAACATTTTCCACCTAATAAATAACAAAGTCACGATGCTAATTTCATGGAAATTATATATTTATAATTTTTGTAATCAGACCTAAAGGACATACTAAAAATATTAAAAGTAATCCCAATTATATACTTAATAGAAAATATAAACCTATTTATAAACTGAAACTAAACATTAAAAATAACCATCAGTAAGAAGTCGGCAATGCACTTACTTTTAAAAACATAATCATAATAATATTCTGCTCTTAATACTTTAACGGTAAAGAATATGAAATAATTGATTTATTAACGCTTCTTATCAAACTGACCCTTACCAAATTATCTTATTTAAGTTTGATGCACCCCAGGCTAATATTTTATAATAATATCATTAATAGTTCAAGCTGCGATGTTGTTTTCCGTAAGATGCAAATAATAATATCATAATATCTAGCTAGTCAAACGGATACGGTGATATTAGAATCAGCTTTAATATAATATTCACGATGTTAGTCTTTTCCCATGTTACGGAATTTGCTAGCAAAAATGTTTTTCCGCTTTAAGGTTTATTGCGAAGTTTATTTGTTTGCCATTAGTAATAATAATCCAAACATCTACTTGCCACGAATCATCACGAAACCACTAAATCGAATTTCCCAGTAGTTGTAAGATCTTGAAAGCAAAAGCTAAGTTAATGTAGTGCGCTCAACATTAAGGATTGAAGCATTTGGCTGGATACAAAGTTCTATTAAGTCATGAAAATATACTGGAGCATGGTTAAGAAAACAATACAAATATACGGAGTTTTCAAAATATATTTCCCTTTCCAAAAAAAACTCTAAAAAGTACTAGTAGAATAAGTATAGAATACACAACAAAATCTTGCTGACAAACAGACGGACTATACAGAGATGGAGAGCAGATTCATCACAATAGGGTGCCCTTTCATTTGGATATAGAATTCTAAAAAGAGTTTCATTAGTTTATCAATGAATTTCAATAAGTCAGTATATAATTGATTTGAATTCGAATAATAAAGTGTAAGCCATTGTTATTTAAATATATTTATTATCACATTATCGTAACTAAATCCGTAAAGAAAACGATACCCAATAAAGTACGAAACAAATATCAAGAGAGTTTGTTATCAAACATCTCGAGATACAAGATATCCGCTAATCCATCTCAAGAAACAATATCGATTAAATCTACAACGTTTAACGAGAGATTTTAAGCATGACTTAACATCGGTAATTGACGGGTCCTTTATAAATATTGACGCTAAGAGATACTCCAAGATGTTTATTCAACCAAGTCTATTACGATTTCATATTATAAATAATATTTATTGGTTGCAAAGAAATTTTTAGCAAAATAGTTACATACTTTACTTAGTTTTATCTTTAATATGTATTTGCGTTAAAGTTGAATTAGTGCTAATAAGTCTTTACAGAAATCATATAAATATTAAAAATAATATTAAAGATTTGTTTAATTTTTGTATATGTAATTTTTGTCATCTATCAACAAAATTGGCTTCTTGACAATTTGATTGCAAATTTCCTGGACTCTTATTGAAGTTATACTTCTTTTGGTGCGTTTTAAAAAAGTAATGAGAGTGAAATTTTAAGACACTCGCGCATCTCTGTAACACGAAAGTAACAGGTTGAAGTTGGTTCCTAAAATTTTCTGACGTTTGCGTCATTCGTTATTTTTTTTTTTTTGGTTTCTTCATCCATTATTAGAACAGGCAAAGGGTTCAAGCCCATACAGGCGTATTCATTATTTAATAATTAATTTTCAAAGCTATCTTTGCAGGATTTTTAAAACATTATTATTTCTTAAAACGTAGAATAGCACGAGGAATAAATCAGTTTAATGATTTTTGCTTCGTTAAGCCAAAGAAGTATAACTTCTTGCGTGCAAACATAAGTACACACATACTTTTTTTGTTGTAGGAATAATTTTCAAGTCTAGATACTTAGAAAAAAAACGCTTGCTCTTCAATAAAGTTAGTTAATATTATATTATAATTTTAACTTGAAGAAAGAAAGTATAAGCAAATACTCATAAAAAAAAATTATAGTCTAATTTCACTCAAGAAATTGAGGCAAGTAGTAGAATTATCTGTTTGTCAGAAGTCAACCGTTTGACATTGGGTCACTCTAACATCAAGAGGTATCTTTTAATCTTTTTTAGTAAATTATTTCCAATTTTCTTCGATAATAATGAAATATCATCTCACACAAACTGTTCGCAGGATGCACACAAACAAATTGTTTTGCCTAAACACCGCACCTCAATCCAAATACTTCTCTTTTCGACAGATAGACAGACAAAAACTCTATAAATAGGTTTTCTGTTATTTAGTTATATTTAATAAAAAAGACATAATATTAAAAAGCTGTTATTTTCAAATTACATTTTTAAAATTCAATATTATTTGTATTTTATTTAGATGATCAAAGGTTGACTAAAATATTTTATACCTTAGTAACTCTATGCATAATATTATAATTATGGAGTTTATATCAGGATTTACTTACAATGAAAATGAGTGTTAGTTAAATATATGAATAGAAGCTGGTTAACAATCGTAATAAAGTTCTCATAATTCCACTTAATTTCAATAAACACACACAATTTGTGAGTTGTGAAGTGCTGTGTTGTTTGTAAAGGAAATTGCGTTATTGTAGCCGCTAAGGATACGATTGCGGTCATTTGTACCCTAGAAGCTAAAGTTTGAGCCTCTAAATCAAAATAGCTTCAGTTTTGTTTTATTGAAAATTATTGTTTGTGTCTTTTTAATTTTTTTTAGAATACTGAAACTTCAAACTTCAAAAGCTGTCAGTTACAAATGAACGTGAGGTTAGCTTGCTGATAGGTAATCACCCCGGCTCATTACATCATTAATAATTGCTTAATGACCAAGTATTTTACATGAATAGTGGAGCTATTAATACACTAAGGCTGAAACTTGTAATATAACCAGCGTGAGTCTAACATTTATAATCCTTGTTTTGATGCCCTCTTTGAGATTTATTATTTATTCCCAAATCAGTAACAAATTGCTATTTATTAGAAGAATTGATTTTTTTTAAATAACAAGTATGTCGATATTTCTACATTATCTCGGCAAGGTTATAATAATGTCTAAAGTTATGAAATTATTGTATAATATTAGTCCCTGATACATATGATAAAGTAAGTCTGAAATCAAAACACAATAAAAGGACTTCAAATATTATGTTTAAAACGTTAGAGATTAAATGTTTGTCCACACGTTTCAGAGAAACTAATAAAATATACTCTGAGACAACTAAAAACACATAAAGTGTTGTTTTTTCCTCGTCGAAAGACAGATGTTCTTTACTCGTCTGCCGCCAATCCAAACATTGTCTTCACAAATTGAGATTAAACGTTTACAGATAGATATAGGAGAATTGAGTTTTATTTGTGCTTCGTTCATGATTAAATTGGAAAGAAGCTTTTGTAAAAAAAAACAGAGTAAAATAAATATTCTTTGGTGCTTCTCTAATGTTCATTAAATGATATTTAAATGATAACTCATTAGTTATGTTTTAAACCATCTGTAATTATATTATCACAATTAATTGAGAGTTTTACTATTTATTCATCAACAATTGAGTCACAAAGGTTTTAGTGGAAAGTAAGGTTCTATATATCGTGTAAATTACGTTGAACAATAAATCAAAGAAGCAATAGCTGAAGAGATGAAACTATTTCTATATTTTACTTTCATTTAGCGAATAAACATTTAACATAAATAGTAGTATATTTTGTAGATAGAATAATGGATCTTCAGCAATTGGTTTGTATGAAGGCTGTCTCTATTCTTGTCCCAAAAATTATTCTAATATTTTTATTAAAAAAAAAATACTTCTTGATAATACTACTAACTGAGTTTCACAAAGCCATAACTTTAAATTTGATAGTATTTAATTGTTAGTATTAAATTATTTAAATTATATTAAATATAATCCACTCATCACCTCCTGCTAGTAAAATAAGCACATATTATTATAGTAAAACATATAAACAAAGGCCTTATCTATCAATGCACCTTAGGCCACATGCAATGTAAGGAATAATTGAGTAAGATTATATATTTTTTTGTTTCATATATTTCGACATTACCAATGGTTATATTAATCATAATATTATAGAAGCGGAGAGATACGTCATGAGTACTGAAACTATTTAATCTTTTGCCAGCCAGAAACGAAACATCAAGTTTGAAAATGTCAGTCATCATTTCTATTATGTAAATTATCTCAGATGTTATATCAATCATTTT
Organism: Leptidea sinapis; assembly: GCF_905404315.1. NCBI lineage: Eukaryota > Metazoa > Arthropoda > Insecta > Lepidoptera > Pieridae > Leptidea > Leptidea sinapis. The sequence goes on from NC_066280.1 coordinate 6,909,934, forward strand.
AGATATTATTTCAATAATCTTAAGTTTTTGTCAATAATCTAAGGTGTTATACCAATCATCTAAGGTGTTCTTTCAATCATAAAATGTGTTATTTTAATCATTTTATGTGCTATGTCCATCATTTTATGTGTTCTGCCAATTATCTAAGCGGTTATGTATGGATTGTTCGTAAGCGGATATGGTTTCAAATTAAAGGAAAATTATCGCAAATTAACGCGCGATTTAATTAACTAAACATACATCAATCTCATTAAATACAATCCGAAAAACATAAATAGTATCATTAGTCAGCGGGCAAACAAGACAAAAGGGTGTACCTACAGTCGTGTCGCCGCTCGGTAGGCGGATGTATGCAAATTTCATTTACCCGTAATCCACTCAACTGGATTGCACTTGATTGATAGACGCAAATTGGAAATAGGCTGCGCATTCCGAGCCGTACGCCCGCGGCCCGGGTGACAGCTCGACTCTTCACAGATAACGCTACCCATTTCATTTTGTTTTTGATAGTAATGTGGCCTTCCATGCTAGTGAAATATGGACTAGCCTGTTAAAGTCAAATGAAGAAATAAAAAAAGTCCGTTATATTGAACAAGCAACCAGATTTGCTTTTTTAATGGTGAAGAGGATATTCTCAATATAAAAACTCAAGTAACAATATCATTTTTTATGGATTTTGGTAAAAAGAGCAGTATTAATATACTTATTTTTCTTTCACAAGTCACTACCGATCTAGACGACAATGTACAAAGTAGGATAAATTACTTTTTATTTCATTAGAAGGCATCAGTAAAAGTAGAACAAAATAAAAAAAATATTGTAACATGAAATAATAGCTTTTTGAATATGATTTGATCCAAGTGCCTTATGGCACGTTGTGGCAAAAGAGAGTGCACCAGTAAAAAGCGTTAGTCTCAATCTCTCCTACTGCATGGGAGAAGGAAATACGACAACCCATAGACTTATGATATAGACGAACATCTCTAACGGAGATTCAACAAGATAGAAAAGGAAAGTGAATCTATTGTTACTGTAACCACTAGCTAACACACACATTAGCAAATCAAAACTGATCTCGCACTATTGTTCTGTCAGACCGTATATACGATAGTATATTCTAAGTGTATGCGACAAATGCAAGTAAAGTATATATAATATGTTTATTGTAAGAATTCTGGATGACGCGTGACCTAGTGATCAACAACATAAAGCTCAGAATGACAATTAAAATTGATGTTGTCATAAAATGTCTTAACAAGAATGAAATGTCTTATTTTCATATCAAAAATAATTCATGAATTTTTTTTTTAAAACACACTGAGTCATAACAGAAACTTTTGTAGAACCTCGTTCTAAAACACCTCGTGGATTTAAATAATAGATAATCGTTATATTATACTTATCATTAAATAAGCGAATTCAAATAGTTTAAGAGTGAAATTATCTTCAAAATATAATATCGTAGCTTTAATAACAAGTACCTCTCGGATGTTCGTGTCAAACCCACGTCGGTGGTCAATTAATATCATAATTGAGAAACCGGGATACCGGGAGGGTGAACAAAATTGTTCGTTCTAGTTTAATGAGTGCCTGTTACCCCGAATTAAAACTATCCTTTTGATAAGCTCTTTGTGAGCTTTAATTTTAATGGACTTTAAGTTTGAAATAATCGTTAATTCGTTATGTCAAGTAATTGTGTCGTATATTATGTCAATGAGAATGTATGTATGTTAATTAATGCTTAACTGCGATTATTAAGGCTAGCAAGCTGTTATAATTATAAATGTATGGTAATGGTAATGGTGACATGTATGATGAGTAAAGTAGAGTTTTTATCACACATGAAAAATAAATAAAGACTCTAAATTTTTTGATTTGGTTTGAAGACTGCCGTTTCTTAAGATTACTAATGAGAAATAGATAGAGTTGGAATTACTAATATCTTTATTATTTTTATATGTGTAGTTCAACATACTTTACATTTCTGTATCATGCAAAAATATAATCACACACAAATTTATCCACAGCAGATAATAATGAATACACATTTAGTTTTTCCTCGTTAATATATCATTTTATTTAAATAAAACGAATCTATATTAAAAAATTTTCTTTTTTTAACTATGTTTACAATACGATGATTACATTAAATATTAAGGCTATGATTACGGGGAAGTATACCATGAATACTGGCAGCATTTCCGCGTTGGATATCTAGGCTGATCTGTTGACAGAATTAGCCGCCGGCGCTTGGGCTTCCAGGCGCTTTGATAGTACATTGTACATTCTTCGCGTCTCTGGACCCCTCAGGTCAAGTGTTTCGACAAACTCCCAAACGGCACAAAGCATGTAAGATTCACTGAAACCGACATATTTACTACGTTTGCTGTATTTTGCCGTCGAAGCAGCAGCCCCAGCATCAACTAACGTAAGTTGGACATGAGAAGGAGCCAGAGTGTCGACGCAAGTCGCGTCTCAAATCAGCACCCTTCCCCGTGCCCAAGCCGTCAGGGTCATTCCATTAGGATGCTAACAACTAAATCAGCTGGCATATTGAGAGCGGCAAATAATCTGCTAATGACTTCATTAATGCTGGTGTGACGACATATAAGGCTTATGATATTAATTATAATATCAAGTTTAATTATCAGTCTTAAATCGAAATGGCAAATACAAATCCCGTTAATTACACAACAAATTCACAAGAGTCGTTTACGAAATAGAGTTATCCTTTGAAACACAAAAATGTAATTAAACCTTAATGAACGCTCACTAAACCTCGAAAGACGTAGTACCAAATAAAAGCAATTTCCGAAGAAATTATGACTGTCTTATTTCATTTTTCAGTTCAGTAGTTACCAAAGTTATAATTAGAACTCGTACGTTGAATATTTGTAATACTATTTATGTTTATGTGTGTAGCGAATATATTGTAACTCTCCTGGAATTATTAAGATATTTTGCTTATTACACTTATTTATATAGCACTTATTATATTAGCACTTCTTATTTATCAGAACTTTTTACTGCAACTATTTTTAAAGAAAAACATTGGTTATATAAAGTTATTTATCCTTTTAATAATACTTTTGAATCATTGTTATTCCTCATTCACAACCTTATTAATTTTATACGTATTACTTTTAATTTGAAGAATAATACTATAATAGACTATAATAATAGGTGACCCGTACGCTCGTTTGTCCTTCTTTTCCTTAAATTAAGAATAACTATTTAAAAAAAAAATAATTGTAGTAAATTTTTCTTAACATTTCTTAATTACGATCTTAGTTCCTTTTTAAAATTTGGAAATTAATCTTAAATCTTACCTTACTTTGAAAGCGTAACTATGGGACTTATTACCAAGTTTCATTCTAAAAATATTTGATATTTTAATAAATTTTTCCAAATGCGAGTAATTCATATCTTGGCCTTTGATCTGAAAGAAATAGAAGGCCACAGACTTAGAGGAGAAGGTCATGTGTTGGATAATGGTTAAATATCGTGAGGACCCAGTTCCAGTTGGAATCCTGATGGATGATAGCAAAGATATAGGCCCATGAAGGAGATAAATATTTACAAAAATAAAAAAAATATTCCAGGTATGACAAAAACCTAGAAATTAAAATTAAAATATCATTAGAATACATAAGGTTATGTAGTCTTGTTGGCTGTATGCTCAGGCTCAACTCCAGTTCGATTTGTAAGCGCTCACTTTAAAAGGAATTCATCCAAGACCCTAGGTTCCTAGGAAACTCAAATACTCCAACGATAAAAGCATTTCTGATCTCGATTTGAAGCGAAACTTATGAAATTCTGTATTTATAATTCATGATGTTAGTCTGTGTACATACAAAATGAAATTAAAACTACTTCTCTTTAAAAAAAAACTTTACTTAGATAGTAAATTCATACATTATTCATGGTATATATAGTACAGCGTCTAAACTCAGCATTTCTATTTGCCTTTTTATCCAAAACAATAATTTGTTAAAAATTTTTTGGTCCAGCAGATTTCGATTTATCTATTTCTTCAAGCCTACACATATTAAACTAAGATTTTTAAATGTGTTCATTTTTAAATTATATAATAAAAATTGACATTGATTATTTAAAAACATTTGTAATGAATCTTAAATACATGATGATTCCAATACATCACAAAATCGCACATTGGCAGTGCTTTAGGCAACTTTGAATGTTGAATTTGTATCTAAATTTAATGACACTTGGTAAAGCGTCTCCTGATCGTATTGCCGAGAAAATAATTAACAAATAATTAATTTGATTCTGTTTAAGTTGTCGAGTGTGTACTTAGATTTAGTTTATTGATTTACCCGAGTTGTCTCTGTAGATACCGAGAATACAGTAAAGAGACGATTTATTAAGAACTAAATTAAATTGAAAGTAATTTAGATATATGTATATGAATAACTGAAAAACGTAATAATGTGTATAATTTTGAATGTGTAATTTTTAATTATGAAAATTTTAAATCTTATAATGGAAAATTATTTGTTATAACCCTCATAACGACAAATTGATAAGAGGCAGCTTTTTTCCCCTTTTTAGTGCGTAGGTGCGTATATCTAACAATATAAAAGTATTTTGTTATACATATAATAAAATAAAAATAAATAAATAGTATAAAAATTTATTACCTGTTTAAGTTATTATAAATAAAATTTCCTTCTCACTTGGAATACCTGGAAGACAACGATGATTACCGATAAGATCGTTGCCTTTTGAATCATAAAGCTGTATATAATGTTAAAAATAATCAGCATTAAACATTAAAATTAAAATAATATTTAAAAAAGAATTGACAGTTTCTGTCCGATGATACGAAACCCTTCGCACCTGTTTTTTAATTCGTACACCTGAAGTACAGCGAATGTATTCATTATTATCAAATAGTACTCTAATAATAGAAACGATGAAATTTTCGTTCGAAATAACCCAATATGAGACAGAAACCAATAAAAATGTAAAGTTAACATAAAATACGTTAAATGAAGTAGTCAAAATTCTCAGAACGTCTCAGCGACAAAGTACACGCTTCCAGTACATTTCGCGTTCCGACCGTTTAGCAGAGACTCAATACGATAGCGTCTCACTTTCTTTATTTGTAGCAAATGGACAATGCTTGAGCTGCATTCGAGGCGGATGCTTTCAAAACGAGAAATGGGTTTGGTGATGGGCCTTATATAATTTTTTATCTGTTCTTTGAAAATATATTTATTCTTGACAGGCAAGCAGTATTATAGTGACATATTTTTTGATGATATCTAAGCTCTCTATAGATCTACAAAAAGAAAAACCAATTTTATTTTGTAGAATTTTGAATTATCAACTATTATTGCTTTGTGAGTATGTTTGAGTGGGTGTCTAGGCTGTCATTATTATTTTAATAAAATATTTGGATAATAATCTTACATGCTGACTTGGCAAACGTTGTTTTGTCACACAAATTAAATACCCCACGCCCGCTAGTTGTTTGAATTATCATATTATGTAATGAATTGTTATTTACTGAATTATTTATATTGCGAAAATAATACAGGTATTTCTATACTTGACTTGAGATGTCGCTCTTGTAAATCTTAACAATATGTTATATTTTTAAAGTGATAACCCTCTCTTCTAGGATTAATACAAAAATAAAATTTGAAAAACAAAATTTTATGAACGATGCGGGATTCGAACCCACGACCTCCGGCGTACCGTGTGTATTAATCCTAGAAGTGAGGGTTATCACTTTAAAAATATAACATATTGTTATATCAATCTTTTTTATAAAATGTATATGTATCGATAAAATGACGTCAAATAAACATAAATATTACGAACACTATGAGATAATCCGAGCAAACCATATTTAGAAGCGCTTCAGTTTAATCTTGTGTAGTTTGAGCTAACACGTCATAATATAACAGAGTTAAGTTAAACAGAGGTAAACCAAAAGTGCTGCCGGCTTCAACTAAATTTACGCTTATTCATCAAAATAAACTTGCTGAAGACACAATATTACGTTTCACAGAATTACATTCAAAACTATATTTTCCTACGACTTTGTAGATCTAAATAATTGATTAATATTACATAACAGTCACTTTAAATAATTCTTTTAAATTACTAAGTTTACCATATTTTGTTCGGAAAAAGTTGAGCTCGTGAGAAGAAAATACAAGAAACTCAACGGCCACTTTTTTCAATCAAATAGAGTATTTTACAATGCCTGTTATATAAATAACAAATTAGTTTGTAAGTCCATCCCAATATATGAATCGTGTTTAAATAACTGTATAAATATAAATTATCGTATATAGAGCTTTTTCATTGAATTTTTTGTGTAAAGATTTTTTGTCACAATTAGTAATTGCATTCAACAAATAAAATGACTTATTAACTATAATAGGTCGACCTGGCACTACAAGCAGCACTCGTACAAGGGGACGTTACTGATTTAATTAATTATTAGGTTTCTGTGCCTATTTAAGAAAATATAGAGATTAGTGTTATTCGGACTCACACCTTAAAAAATAATAATAATCGTATAAAATGCAATAATATACATTTGTAAAAGTAGTAGTAGAGGTCGTTATAAAATATTACCTAAATATGGATTATAAAAATCTTGCTTTCTTAAAGAAATAAAACATAGTATTTTAACATATTAAAAATAATATCAATTAAGTATGTCCTGCTTTTAAAAAATAACTAGCGCTCAAACCAAATGTAACAATCTGTTAAATTGAAATTCTTCATCTTATCGGAATACTGGGTCTCGAAATCTCGAGCGATTGCCAATTCCGTGGCCATCTGGAGGGCAAAGCCAAATTGGCTTCGAAAAAGCTGGGCGTCATCAATAGAGCACGGCAATACTTCAAGACGGCCTACATTCTAGCGCTCTACAAAGTGCAGGTCCGGCCACACATGGAGTATTGCTGTCATCTCTGGTCTGGCGCACCCCAGTATCAGCTCGATCCATTTGACCGCGTGCAACGCAGAGCAGCTCGAATTGTCGGGGACCCAGTGCTGTGTGAACGGCTAGATCACTTGGCGTTGTGTAGAGACGTCGCTTCATTGTGTGTCTTCTACCGCATTTATCACGGGGAGTGTTCCAAAGAGCTGTTCAACCTGATTCCTGCCGCCGAATTCCACCTTCGCACGACACGCCCGAAGTTAGGATATCATCCCCACCATCTGGATGTGTGGCGGTCCTCCAGAGTGCGGTTTTCAAGAAGCTTTCTATCACGTACTACAAAGCTGTGGAATAAGCTTCCTTGTGCGGTGTTTGCGGGACGATACGACATGGGTACCTTCAAAAAAAGCGCGTACACTTTCCTTAAAGGCCGGCTACGCTCTTGTGATTCCTCTGGTGGTGCAAGAGAATGTGGGTGGCAGTGATCACTTAACACCATGTGACCCGTACGCTCGTTTGTCCTCCTATTCCATAAAAAAAAATCTTAATATTTGCTCTTTGATGTTATAGCGGCATTAGTATAACTCAATATGACGTAGGTACCTCAAAAAAGCGAGTACAATTATCTAAACGTCCGGCAATGCTATTGTGACTCCGGTAGTGTTCCAGGAGAATGTGGGCTGTGGTGATTACTTAAAATCAGTTGACCCGTACGCTTGCTTCTCCTCCCCTGTCATAAAAAAGCGGACTAAATATTCGGGTCGGTTTTAAAATCTGCTCGGTACTTGAAGTTAATCTGAATCAGCAGAACATCCTTAATGGTTGATTACTTACCATCATGTATATTACAATCTGCTCTTGACTACTACTAAAATCAAGTGAAACAATTAAAGTCAAATTATGATAAAATACACCCAACGCAACACTGAGAAAAGACATCTAATACAAGTGTTTCTTCCATTAAATTCTATTAACGCTAGTCTTAAGGCTGTAAAGTCGACGCCGTACGAAAGAATTGCTTCATTCTTTCCGAATTTCAGTTTCACAAACGTGTAACGGACAGGGTTATTTATCTTAGCCCGGATAATAGAATTTAATTAAGCTAGGTGCGACAAGCTTTGCGCGCTACACATTTTGCAACTTGTGAATTCGATACTCGAGAACTCGAGAACTCGATGACGCTGAGACGTTGTATCGGGTGATTCATCAGAAATGAACATTTACTATCTGATCTTAATCCTTATGCTTGTTTTAAGAATGATAAAAATATTTTTCTTAGTTTTATGTCTGGACTTTGATACCTAATTTTAATAAGAAAGATAATATGATAATATAAAAGTTCTAGAAAGGATGTCTTACAGTTTAAGTATTTTCTCTGATAAGCACGAAACGAAATTACCTTATGGTAATTTACAAAGTAATATCCCTTCATCATTACATCAATGAAAACTTTATTTAATGTTTTTATTTTTATTGCAATCTTTGACTATAAAATGAGATATATAAGTGGGTACTGAACTTGACATTTTTTCATATTAAGGCTGACAATGCTGCAGTGATTCATGGTGTTTCAAGAGAGAATGGGCTGCCCATTCTCTCAGTGTATGTGTGATTGTATTATAAATAAAAATGTAGTATAGGACATTATTAAACATTTTGCATCCAACAAAACGTAGTTGCGGAACAAATTTTAACAATTTCGTTGCTAAAAGTTGCCTCGTGTAGTTTCCAATTTAATAACGTTACTGTGTGACAAACCTGGGCGGGTCACACTCTTGCTGTTACGTCTGGAACACGCCACAGTAATGATGCCACGCTAACCGTGCTGCACTCGCGGATATTCTATTATTCTGTTGCATATTGGTATGTACTTGAACTGAGGATATTTTGTAACACTATAATTAACTCTATGTGCTATCGTTTATGAGCAGACTTAGCAACGCGTCTATATTTGTCGGTAAATAGCGATGTAATTGTAGAAAACTGATACCGGTGTAATAACAGACTCATGAGTCCACTGATATCTCAGGGTTAAGAAATCAGAGCAATTTAATTGTGATTGTGATGCATTACACTACGCCTCAGATCGTTTTGTATCAAACACTATTTGTATATTATTATAGATTTCTCAAGAAAATACAAAAATATATTTCTACATAATATATACCGAATAGAAATAATATTTTCAGTATAATATACATTTTTTTTTTCTGTGACCTTTAGGACATGTATTTTAATATTAGATGAGAGAATTAATATATTTATATATTACTAGTTGACCCAGCAAACGTTGTATTGCCATATAAAGTTATAAGAAAATTAATAATTAAAAATTTTTAAGTTATAAAAAATAGATGACGACCGATTCTCAGACTATATAATATTTAGGTTATATAGTTATTTTATAATTATTATCTAGGCTAATTTTTTACGGGTGTGCCAAAATAGATGTCATCGGGAAACAGCATTTATATTTCTGAATGTTTAGTATTATTTAGAAAGAAAGATATATAAAATGTAACTAGTTATTAATTTCAGTTACTCTTTCAATTTGATTTCTGAACGACGGGGACACATCAATGGAAAAACAAATTTTTTGTATCTTTTAATTTTTTCCGAGAATTTTCATATTTATTCACGTTTTAAATCTTCCCTGGACTCCCACAAATAATTCAACACCAAAATAAGCCAAATCGGTCCAGCCGTTCTCGAATTTTAGCGAGACTAACGAACAGCAATTCATTTTTATATATATAGATTATTGCATCACTAAGATTTACTTGGTGCTGATCAGCAGTACCTGTGTATCCAACGGATATTGTCATGTTTTTTATACAATTTGTTATATTATTATATGCTATACTATCTGTACTATTCCATATATTTTTCTTTGTAAGACGAAGTATTTCTATAAAATTGGTAAAAATACAAGGTGAAGTAGATTGTACGCTTTTCGTTCATAATTCTGAATGCACTTGACACCAATCAAATCCTGTATAAAATTATTTTTAAAAATACCGAACCACACATATAATACTTAAATTTACTCCCCACGTAAATAAACTTCACGCGGCAAAAATTAATTAAATATTTTGATGAGAATCAACGAGTCCATTGTCATGAGTCGTGTCAAGCTATAATGATGTAATTGTTGTAGTAAATTATATTTTATAGAGGCGGTATAAAATACTTAATGAAATATGCAGCGCTTTAATAACGCTTCGATCAATTTTGCGGGAAAGTTTCCAACCGGAAGTTACTCTATTGTTTACATATTCTGTACTTAGCAATATGTGCAAGCTATTAGTTAAGCACGGAATATTTAACGAGGGTTTTGATAGCTTTAGTGTATTTATTTGTTTATTTATCCAGATAATTACACCGGTAATAAATATATCCATACATGCATACATTTATAGGTGTAATAAACCTTATAAGGTAATTAATACACTTGAAAATTTTACGTTAATAATAGTCAAAAATTATGATCCTAATATTGAATTATAAAAACATATCTGTAAGAAAAATTAATTAGAAAACAATACGTACATAACTTATATTATGTTGGGCATAATTTAGCCAGGCTAATTATATTAGCCCATTTTTTACTGTACATTAAAATACTAAAAGTTTTTTTAGAAGTGTTCCCGAGGCAAGTTTCGTCAAGATCTCTATTTCTCACTACTCTATGTATGGGTATTAATTTAGTGGGTTATTTTATTTTTTAAATTTAAGTAGGTCGTCATTCAAAATATTATTATTATTTTTGGTTTATTGTATTTCATAATACAATTAAGCAAACAGCTTAACGTTTCCCATATTATGTTGGGTTAGCGATTAAATGTATGACATTCAGATATTATATTGAACTATGACTTTGAACAAATTAGTTTACTTAACATTGGAAACTGTAATTAATTCGAATACCAAACTCTAATAGTAAGATTTTAGTTTGATGACTAGCAACGTTGAAATCTCTTAAATTTTGTAGCTTTTTTTATTAATGTAAGCAGGACTTTTCTTTTATTCAGTAATAAATTATTTACAAACGACCCCTATGCGAGTGTTCGAGCAACGCGAAAAATGAAAAATAAAAATAACAAAAAGATGTAAGTAAAATACTGATAAAGCCATTTTATTATCATTTCATAAAAGAACACAATTGAATACAGTACCCGTAACTACCGATCATAAAATAAGACTAAACAAATACGGCCGTAAAGCATGATAACACTTTTGAAGAGATAAAAAATAAAATTGTTTATTACACCTGCCCACCTGTATTACAGTATGGGGGAGAAACACTGGTATGCATTGTAATTTACATAAGGGTGTGCTCGAAGCCACGTGACGATTGTTTTACTGGGCTGTTGAACGCATGATGCGAATTCAACGCGGATATTGAGTTAATATTAACTGGAAGGTGCGACATTGCTACACCATAGCGTTTAAGCTTTCACGACTATTCATTTAATATCATTATCATTACAAAGAATGTTGTACTAAATGTTTATAGTTATGTTTGTAAGGCCACCAATAAAATATTATTATTTTATACAGATATTATGAAAGTTCCTTGTATGAATTGGTATTTATAATACTTATTAGATAATTTATTTTATTAATTAAGACTTACTATTTTATAAATATTTTTGATTTTGTTTTGAAATTTAAAGTCAAATTAGACCATAGAGTTTGTATGATATTATTGAAATAAGAGTAGTATGAAAATATAATAATAATAATAATAATAATATTGACACACTTTTTACACAAATTATCTTGCCCCAAGTTAAGCATATATAGCCTGTGTTATGGGTTACAAGACAATGATATATTTAATACAATATACTTACTTAAACATACATAAATTTATATAAACATACATATAAACATACATAAATACATTTAAACATCCATGACTCGGAAACAAACATCCATATACATCATATAAATGCATGCACCTACCGGGATTCGAACCCGGGACCTCTAGCTTAGTAGGTAGGATCGCTAACCACTCGGCTATACAGGTCGTCAAATAAAGACTAGCTTTACGAACAGAAAGAAAATGAAATACATATGAATGAAAAGTCCTGGTGATTTTAAGTATTTAACCGGAGCTGAATACGAATTATTCTGTCAAGGAGGCCTATCCCGAAACTTTGACTGCTGCCCCAAATAGCGATGATTACTTTTGCCCCATATGGGCACTTTGTGCAATCATTTGTCGGCTGCTGGATAATCGAGTCGAGAAGAGATAGAGATCTTCAAGTCTTGAGCAAACTTTCATCTAAAACTCTGGTAATGCATCTCTTGATCTCTGGTTTTGTGAATGTCCATGGACGGCTGATGAGCTGAGCCCACATAACAAACTCATCTAAGAATATCCTTCTTGTTTTGGAAACACACCTCAGATGGTTGCACAAGCACAGAAGTAAATTGCTTATAATAATGGAAGTATTACAGAGAATTCACAAAAAAACAAATTTCCAGGTTTATAAATTATATAATAAATATTACGAATGAGGAAATGGTTGCGGAAAATATTACATTTATAAGTCGAATCTAGGAGTTTTATATCTCTGATAATTCCGCATCACCCCTTGCTTGGGTGCTTTTCTAAGGTTTCAGTGGCTTGGAATGTGGCTCGTTTTCAATAGCAATAATCATTTATCGGCAAACGTTACGCTGGTACGTGACTCGCCACGGCATAGTCTGATTAGATGTTAAGCTTTTTGGACCTTCGAAACGTTTACATTTTTTGGTCATTTAATGCTATTTCGTGATTACAAATGTCTTTTTATTGTTTTGATATATTTTAAAAACGTTTTTATTTTGTTTAACTGAAATAATATATATATAGCATCAAATATATATAGCATCGTTTCGTAAAGTTTGAAAAAGGTTGTTAAATTATCTCCTTTATAATGAATGTGATTATGAACAACATTAGAGAAATAAAATTATCATAATAAGCTTATTGAGTTAATCGATTGGGACTATGATCGAGTTGAATATAAAAATGAATAATCTCTCTGAACAAATAAATATAAATGAACCAAAATATCAATTTTGATGTGAAAAGTTATTGATAACATAAGCCATAGCCTGCTCTAAATGATAAAGTGACATTGAGTCGCTTAAGATATTTCGAAAACAGGTAGTGACCAAATTTCCTTCGGAATCAGTCCGTAATTCCATTGTTTCATGTTAAGACTGATCAAAGGACATTTAAGCGAAACATTGTCATTTCAACTACAATTCAATTTTATTGATTGCTAAGAATAAATAAATAAATAAATTTTTTACAATCTTAAAAAAAATAATTTCAGAACTTATGGACAGAATTTGTGTAGATATGCTGCTCCTTAGATGTTACTAAAGGTTACTATAGCTTAAACGATTTTCTTTATGTCACCACAGACTGGGAACAACACGAACACCCTCAGGCTCTTAAATTATAAATGCTTATTGTACTATATCACATTGTTATCCATATTATTAAATAAAAAAGCCCGCTGAGTTTCTGGCGCCCGTTCTTCTCAGGACTGAGGCAGTCTATTTTGAATGGGTGCTAGTTTTAGACATTCAATAAGTGATTTTGAATAAAAATATTTGAATTTGAAAAAAAAATTTAAAAACCATGACCTCACTAGCAATAATATTACACAAACCACAGCAAAGAATATTTAAAAGTAAATAATACCTTGGTAATTTTATTACTGTATTTTTTATTTTTGCACTATAAACTATTCTGGGAAAATGTAGATACATTATTACTTAAGCATAGTTTAAAACTATTTACCAACGAAGCCTGTGATCTACAGGCATGGCGTAAGTCAGGCGTGAGCCTTGCCGTAGAACAAGTAACGCGATTAGAACACAACCTTCCTCCCTCCCCCAAGTAATATTTGCATACATTATACGCGAAATGTTTCAAATTGAACGCTGACAAATTCTGCGGCATTTAAAGACACTGCACATATAATTCATACTCGAATTCCGAGTGTTATTATAGAATACCTCATTAAAAATACTTGAAGTGGTAATTTTGTTTGAAGTTACACTTCTCGATAAACAAATGAACTATTGACGGGTTTCTGGTCCTGCGGCAAGTTATTACAGTCTGAAATTCTCTAATATAACTGTTTCTCTCTAAGGTCTTTGAAGCTTGATAATCATTAAGAAAAAATTAAGTCAAAATTGAATAAATTTAAAAACACTTAAATGTGAAAATAAAACTTAAATAACAAAAAATACTTTCTTCAATTTTAAAACGTTATGAATTTTCTACAGCCTTTTTGTGGTCTGATTTTTTTTAAGACAGTTTTTATTTAATGCAATTGCAAAATAAAGTTTTACTTGATAGCATTTGAGTCTAACTCAACAAACAATTTATTATTTCTGACAAAAGTATTTAATATATGCTTATATTAACCATTTTTTAACATTTTATAATAACAAACATAAACAGTTTTAATATATAAGTAGCTTGTTCCGTCACCCAACTGTAATACACGACTTAACAATTCACGAAAGGTATTTAACAAATAGTTTTACAGTCAAAGGAACTGCAGAGCTGGTGTTGAATGTTGTCTGGGTGTGGTCTAAGTTATCGAAGGAAGCGGGTGAAATACGAGTATTTTAATTAATGATTTGGAATAAAAATTAATTATTACGGAGTGACGGCTTTTACTTGTCTACCACGTCTCTTTTTCCAACGGGGACTTCTTATAATAATTTCTCACGTAAATTAAAATCATACCTAAGTAAAAACTGCGAATATTCATTAGACAAATATTTACAAATAAAATTCTTATATATTATTTTTTTGGAATAATGAGAATGTATTTTTATAATATTAAATTTTCGACCATTTAATTTGTACAAATAATAAATTTATGATATTAAATAGTCACATAATATTATGATTAGGTATCTAAGAATATAACATAGATACCTTATATTGATAAACGTATAAATAAAAGTCCTTTTTCCTGATTATTATTATTATTATCATCACCGGACATCAGTGCAAATGCAAAATAAATCCTCCACTACGGTGTTATCCTGCGTACCACAAAAAATAATATATCAAACAATATTATTATAAAAAACGCAACAAAAACTATTAGAAATTTAACCACACAACTTCCACGAGTTGAGCGTCAACTTTCATTAAACTAGCATTCAGTGCTTATTTTTTACAATTTTATCTCACGCACTTACTTGCCCTAAACGATAAAAAATAATTATTTTTAAGTTTCTTACTACTTAAACGCCAATTCCGCGATCGCATTTGATTTAGGCGCATGACACGACACTTCAAAGTTTGACAGCGAAGTGGCGCGGGCGTCGCATATCTGACAAAACTCGACATAGGTTCATACAACTGCACGTCTACAATTTTATTGACTCGGAATGGAATTACCAAAGTTGGAAGCTAAGAGTCACTTATGAGATTCGAAAGCTGTCTGCGGCTCAGACGAGTTGCATTACTTTGACAATGAATACTTACTATATTAACGTATTTGTCAAAGAATAAGGGAATCCTTATAGGATCACTAGTTTATCCTTCTATTAGTCTGTCGAGACTCTATTTATCAACGAGTCGAGGATTCAAAGTCATTAAACCACGAAAGCTCCTTGCGTTACAAGTGCAATTGCCACATTGCAACAGTTTTTGTCTGACCACCTAGAAACCCAAGCTCAACGATTCTAAGCATTTCTCAATCCTGTCAAGCAATATATTATAACTAGCTGACTCAGCAAACGTTGTTTTGCCGATATTAAAATCGCGATACAAAAGTAACTGTTGATCGTAGATGGGTGAAATTTTTTGAAGTTGTATGTATTTTTAATGCTGACTCATAAATCAAATTAATAAACAAATTAAAAAAAAAAATGTAAAAAAATTAAAAAAAAAAATCGTGTGGACCACCCTTAACATTTAGGGGGATGAAAAATATATGTTGTCCGATTCTCAGACCTACCCAATATGCACTCAAAATTTCATGAGAATCGGTCAAGCCGTTTCGGAGGAGTTCAAAGTTTAACACCATGACACGAGAATTTTATATATTAGAAGATATAACCTATTGTACTGTGGTTGCTGAGCCACTGTGTGGGAAAGGTTATTATAGCATAAACGATTTTCTTAATGACACCACGGACTGGGAATAAAGCGAACACCCTCAGGCTGTTTAATTATAAATGTTTATTGTACGATATTACATTGTAATCCACATTTAATATTAAAAAAAAGCTCGCTGAGTTTCTTGCGCCCATTCTTCTCAGGTCTGAGGCAGTCTCTTTTGAATGGGTGGTAGTTTTTAACGTTCAATAAGTGATTTTAAATCCTATTTTGAATAAAAATATTTGAATTTGAATTCATTTCCAATGCTGTTTTTGTGTTTTATATAATAAAATATATTACATTAGCACTCATAACATATTTTTAATAGGTATGTCTACGCCATGAAAAATATAACAAAATATTTATTTACGTATGATTAACAATGTAGGTTGTTGTATTTGTATGATTCTACTATATAAATATACGTAATAAAATCCAATGATACACCATTAGTAAACGACAAACATTTTATTTAGACTATAATAATAACAGTTTACATCAAACCTTTCAATTTAGATCCAATTCTTTTAAATTCGTTTTGGTAAGTTTACAAAGAGGGCCAAGTTATATCAGCTGCAAATATTCTCTCATAAATATTCGATGTAGCGTCCACCCTTCACTATTCAGATTCATAATTTGGATCCATTCAAACTTAGAATCATTCCAAACACTAATATAACGAAATGTGGAATGCTGTTGGAATGCTACAGTGGTTTAGAATAGCATTTAACAATCAATTTTGAATGAGTATAAATAATCTATACTAATATTATAAAGCTGCAGTGTTTGTTTGTTTGTTTGAACGCGCTAATCTCTGGTATTACTGGTCCGATTTGAATGATTCTTTCAGTGTTGTGTAGTCCATTTATCGAGGAAGGCATTAATTTTTTTTTCAAAATTAGGGATCCGTAATAAAATTGCTATTTTGTAACACAAGGTGTAAAATCGAAAACCTATTTTTGCGTGCGCTGCAAAAACTATTGACAATAGAACAAAATGATGTACAGGCTATAATATAGGCAATATTTTATTACTTATAAAACTATCGCGTGAATTATACTTTATCTGGCAAAACAACGTTTGCCGGGGCAGCTAGTACTTATATAAAAATGTAACTTTCACATTAATTTTACGGAAAATATTTTAATGAATTCATCAAAACTATTCTTATCTTTCAGTAGATTAAATGTAATTATTTATTTATTCACATATAATTACATGTGGAAATTATATGTTATTCTCGTTACTTATTTTAACTATTAAATATATTTAAGACTATTTTTAACCGACTTCAAAAAAGGAGGAGATTCTCAATTCGACTTGTTTTTTTTTGCTTGTTACCTCAGAACTTTCGGCTGGGTGTACCTGTCTTGATGATTATTTTATGGTCGGATAGCATGTACATACTTCAAAGGTACTTTTGTGAATGTTTGGTTTGGTTCTGATTATTGGATCCATGACAAATTATCGGAACTCTTCAATTCTTATGAGTAAATTAACGGTACTTAGCCGAGTCTTTTATATGCTATCGTGATGGTGAAGAATTTTGTCATAATCGAATATGATGATCAATGGAACTCCTTAACGACTTACAGGAAGGGTGCGTGAGATCTGTGGAAGAATTTCTAACTTTCTGTTACCAAATTACAATGCACTTACATTCATTGCTGCATTGCAAAATTTAGTAGATCTACACATATTTAGACAAATTATTAGTTAGTGTAGTTCAGATTCACTAAAAATCTAAAAAATCAATTTTTACAAAAAAACAACCGACCTAAAAACAATAGATATAATATGCACTAAAAATATAAAACAATTGCGTAATTTTATATAATCTAATTAACAAATCTAATTCTAGTTACTATTATTGTTATTTTTAGGTTCGTAACTACATACATTGTTATAGGTGAGATGTGCTTGAGACGCACGCGCGAAGTTAGGGGCGTGACGAGCATTATATACTAGATTAGTTAAATTTATTAGATTGTATAAAAT
Source organism: Leptidea sinapis (assembly GCF_905404315.1). Classification (NCBI taxonomy): domain Eukaryota; kingdom Metazoa; phylum Arthropoda; class Insecta; order Lepidoptera; family Pieridae; genus Leptidea; species Leptidea sinapis. The sequence continues at coordinate 6,927,993 of NC_066280.1, forward strand.
TACGAAAGACGCGGAGCAATGAACCTTCTCAGTAATTAATAAATTAATTCTTAAATGATAATACTCAAATTAAAATTGAAACATGCTATCTCTCCGATAGAGATAATAAATGAACAAAGTTCAAAATTTTAATTTGTACAAAATATACGACGAAAATATTACAGCTCTTTACCGTAACTTCAATAACCAATTTATGTTTACCACACCTGTAGTAGATATACCTATACTTGAGCGTACCTGTGAAACATCGAATGTTTTGAAGCAGTCCATAGGCGTGTCTGCCCAATTTGGCTGAGAGGCACTTGAGAGAGGTAGTGAGGATGACGTCCACCCAAGCACTACGAAATTTATCGACCGTACGTGCCCTCTCAAATGCTAAAATAAAAACAGTCGCCTCCCCGAAGTGTCAAAGTCCATTCCGTTGAGTGCGGTGCTGCCTCTATGAGATTATACATCTATTTATAAAATTCAACGGATATTTTTCAGCACGATTTACGCATGTACTCAGATAGGCGATATATTTTTTCATTTTGAAATTTGATTTCGATATCGATATCAGTTTTAGGGTTCCATAGCCGTATGGCAAGAAACGGAACCCTTGTGGATTCATCATGTCTATATGTCTGTCTGTCCGTATGTCACAGCCACTTTTTTCCGAAACTATAAGAACTTTACTGTTGAAAATTGGTAAGAAAATGTATTCTGTAAACTGCATTCAGATTTTGACACAAATAAAAAGCACAATAAATTTTGGGAGTTCCCCATACTTACATACCCATCAAAAATTATATTGAGGTTTCTAATATCATTTTTTTCTAAACTGAATAGGTTGCGCGAGAAACACTTCCAAAGTGGTTAAATGTGCCCCCTTCTCCTGTAATTCCTAAAATAAGAGAACGATAAAAGTAAAAAAAGTATATGATGTACATTACCATGAAAACTACCACCGAAAATTGGTTTGAACGAGATCTAGTTAGTATTTTTTTTTAATACGTCATAATGTTTCCTTATCAATAACTTAATATAAATAATAACTATTATTAAAACATCGATCAAAATTACAACGAACTACAAGAAATTTTATATTAAGTTACTTGCTGCTACGAGTTGATTCCTTTGGATGGAACCCTTCATGGGCGAGTCCGACTCCAACTAGGTCGCTTTTTGTAATGATAGCTAGTTCAACTGAGCTATTCACGAAAATATGAAGCATCCAACTGTATGCAGGAAAGATCGAGTATTTTGTGCAGTTTCTTTAATGAGGCAAGCTCTGTTTTCAATATATTATGTGTAGTTATTATAGTTTATCTTCCCAGAGCTAATTTATATGTATAATAGGAATATATATAGCTATTGTAAATAAGAGTTGCTGAACTGTCACACATATTATCTTAATTCAAACAAGGCATAGCTGGTTATATGGGTACCATAATGTGTCTATACATGACTCGGAATTATGCATATTTATAAAACAAAAGTTTGAACCCTTAGCCCAGAAGTTAGGAATTTTACGCCCACTGGAAAACAAAGTAATTAAAGTTAAGTTTTGTGACCAAGTAATGGATATTATCACAATATCCAAAGTACACCCAGCTAACATTTAAGGAATCGATAAGATTTAGAATTAATTTAAGTACTCAAACAATTCTGCTAGAGGCGATAGTAAAATTATATATTTAGGGATAATTAAATGTATACCATGAATAAGAAAAAACAGCCTAGTTCTGTATTTTAAATATTATAAAATAACCTTCTAGATTTATACGATTGGCCAGACACTCACCGTAGTAACAAAGAGCCTAAATATAAGTTATAAAATACTCGGCGGGCACGCTCGCTCCGCACTTTATCGTTCCATAATTGAATTTCCTTCACGAACCGGCAAACAGGATGCTACGGTTTACAACATTGAATATTGCAATAAAGTTATTATGTACAATTACGATTAACCGTTCAAAAGAAACCGTATTCGCTGACAATGTTTTTAAACATTTCGTGCAGTTTCATTTTCTTTACGATATTTGAATCAATTGACTATGCTTTGATTAATGTATAATGTAATAAATTTATCTAGAATATTTAATATTTACTATTTCATGTTTAATGTCTACAATCATTTTAGAAACCAATCCCATATTTTTTTTAAATGAAGAGAAACCTTTTTTATTTAATCGTATATAATATGTAGTTGACCATAACAATTGTGTGATCATATTATTAGTGGCTGTGTAGGTTTTCCAATTTATGTAAAAACTTACTTATTAATATTATATTGTACATATTAAAGCATATACACACTGCAACGTATCAAACAATTACCTTGCAACGATGGTGTCATTCAAAAAAGTTTCTTTACATTACACAAATAAAACTGAAAACAAAATTCTATGAACGATGCAGTACTCGAATCCCAGAAGTGAGGGTATAACTTTAAAAACATAACTAATTGTTCTTAACATTAGAAAGTATGTGCTTACGTCCACTAAACCGTTACGCTAACTAATAATACAGTCTCATGCCATTCATGCACAGGGTTAAGAATAATCATTATATGAGTACCTCAGGATTATTTTTAGTTATCATAGCCATCCGTGTTATGTTTCTATTCGTGCCTGACACGTTCAAAACACTGTATATGTACATGGTATGGCAGGTTGCAAAATACAGACTCCTCTAACCCTTATATAGTTGAAGTTGCCTATTTCTACCGTGACGCGGTAATGTGTAAACATAACTGTGTTTCGGTCTGAAGGGTGCCGTAGCTAGTTACATTACTGGGCAAATGAGACCTAACATCTTATGTCTCAAGGTGACGAGCGCAATTTTTGTGCCGCTCAGAATTTAATAAGTCAATAAATCTGTCTATAGTATACTGTAAAGTAATATGTATATTCTTGTTAAATAAGTCACTTATTTAACTTTAAACGAATACTGTTCCGTTACCGTAACACTTTACACATAACGTTTATATTTCGCGCCACCGATGAACGATAGTTGGCACTTGAATTTAGTGCAATGACAACCTGCAGCTAACACTAGCTGTCATGCACGACGTTCTTGACGTATGTCAGAGTGAACGCACTCCGACGTGGTACCGGGTGTGGAGACACAGCCGTCAACGAAAACGGTTAGAACGAAACCGTCGCGCGCGCGCATCATCTCCAAGATCCTATCGACCACGTGAGAATCCCTGTAGCTGCTGGAGAATCATCGAGTGTTAGTAGCAGTTCAAGGTACGTACGTGCATTGTATTGTTATTGCCTATTTCAAAGTGTTCACATCGTCATCGTTAGATCCTGTCGGTCTAAATTCCCAATGTGGCACGGGCCACCAGGTTGCGAGTTTGCCACAAATACATAAAAACAGTTATCTGTAGTAACCATTATTACGTCAAAATACTACACTACAGCGTTTTGTATTCAAAATAGTTTGGAATTCCTGGTGCCGCCTGTTCCATTCCCACTGGCCATTTACCAATGTATTTTTCAATTCAATTTAGATTTGGATTTCGAATTTATTTTAACGTTTATTCGACGCTATGTAAGTTTGGCAACGCTCTTGTAAGTCCTCTGGTGTTACAAAAGAGTTTAATCACATAGCATTAGGTGTCCAGTATATATGCTCATATGTCCTCCTCTTTAAATAAAAAGACGCTACATCCAATTGTTGCAATAATTCTACGATTTGTATTGTCCAGATACATCTGGACCAAAACAGTTGCAATAACCGAATATTCGCTAGTAAAATGTGAAAAAGAGTAAAGTTACTATTGAGAAAAGTCACAAATATTTATAAAATCAATATGATAAGCTGGAACAAGCTGAACAAGAAACATGCCATTAACAAAGCAGGGCGCTCTCAAGGGGTGCGCTTCAGTTGAAAAACAGCAAATAAACGGATCCTTTGCGAGTGATAGGCGAACTCGAGAGAGCCAGCCCTATTCATTTCCGGAGTCGCTTTGTGATCTAGTTAATAGAGCGCTCAATACACCTTGCTTTGCTCTTTGTCTCTGCAATCATTAGTTTGTTGATGTTCGAAGATGATGCCCTTTGATTTGGTTTTACCGGAGTATTTGTATTCATGTTTTTAAAGAAAACTATATTTAAACTTATTTTGATTCTTAACTAGCTTTTACGTTAAGGTTTTGTATAATTCTCAGCAATTACATAGACACAAAATTATAAACCAAAAGTTGTAATTTACTTGCCCATTTTCTCAAACATTCATCTGAAACTTTGTAATATTTTCATTCCATTGTGTAAGAAAATGAGATGTTGAAATATTTCATTAATACAAACTTTAACCACGGTTTCACTCGCGTTGATGTCCTTAAATAAGTGTCTATATCAATTAAATGAAAAAGTAAAATGTTTTCAGACTTGAAAAAATTCAAATAAGTTTAAAAATCGGAAGACATCCGTAACACCCGGAGTCAAGATATGTATTGTTTTGTTTTTTTTATTTATTTGAAAAGCAAACAACTACAAACTACAAATTACAAAGTAGATACATAAAGAATAACATATAAGTCTAATAAAATTATGGTCAGATACGCTATCCACAACTTACTATGAAAAACTTTGAGGTATTCAATGTTAGGTAAAAAATAAGAAATATTTTTGGTATTGAAATTGGTAGTATGCTCGAAGCTTGAAGGCCCCGAAGTCATATTGGTTCAGGATAAACGTAGCCAGTAATAAATTCCATAAAGAGGTTGCACGAAAGGCTCCTTACAAAACGCGAGACTTTTTTATGACATTAAGGGACGAGATAAGCAGGACGTTTAGCTGATGTTTAAAAAATACGCCCTGCCCTTTACAATGCAGTGCGCTCAGAGTTCTTGAAAAATTGAAAAATTCTGAGCGGCACTACAATTGCGCTCGTCTTCTTGAGACATAAATTGTTAAGTCTCATTTGCCCGGTAATTTCACTAGCTACGGCGCCCTTCAGACCGAAACAAAAAATGTTGACACATTACTGCTTGACGACTGATAAAGGCGCCCATTATAGTACCCATAATCTAGCCGGCATCCTGTGCAAAGGAGCCCCATCCCAGCAGCTGGTGGTGGTTGTAGAATGACAGACGTCAAAATGATGCGGATGGAATTTCATATTATGATGTGTTGTCCGGTGGTGGAATTCTTATCAATTGTTGTGTTATCTAGAGCTATACAGACAATATTTTATACAGTGAACCATCTCCAATCTTGTAAGGGTTAAGATACAAAGAGCTAAACTCTTATAATTTGATTAATAAATAATGTCTCAATTAAAGAATAGGCCCTTGTAACTCAATAAGTATTGAAAGAGTTGAAAACTTTGAACAAAGGTGGTTTGTTGCAAACAATCATAGCTTTGTTATAATACTGTGAATTGATACGGAAACTCAATCAATTTACTTTTAATGTTTGGTCGATACTCTGCTAATATATTCAAGTTATTGTAAAAACTTCTACTAGGAAAACTTTCAATTAGTCCAGGTGCATTTGTTCTTTTTTGTTGCGGGTTCGATTTCACTGAGAACATAAGATACAGGATGACAGAAGAACATGCATATTGCGTCATTATTTAACACTAAATATACAGCGCGCGGGCGGGGGGAGTCCAGTATGATGGCATAGTTTAGTGGCACTCGCGCAGTTTTAGTATCCATGAGTCACTTCGACAGGGAGCGTCGCGCGTTTTATGTCGCTCGTACAACGCTACAAGATGATATATTGTTCTGAATATGAATAAGAATAAGAATTATTTATTGCAGTACCATATTACTTAAATAGATTTACAAAATATCTGTTAAAAAGTATACGTTGGTTTAAAGTAAGTAACTTTAATTTTACAAGTATTCAGGCCTCACACTAGGATTCCCTGTGTCGTGAGGTTCAGTTTCTTCCCCTATAATAGTACAAAATAAAAATAAAAATTTGTATCGTGTATGTGTGTGTATGGAAGTATGTGTGTGTATGTGTTGTGTAATTGCTAGCGTTGGTATAATAATTTAAATTATTGTTTTTTAGTTTAGTATATTTATAAGTTTTTCTGTATCATTGTAATTAAAATCTTTTAAACAATCAAATATTACTTTTTTACAACTGCGTTTGGTCTTATCTATTTATGGATTAAAACACATTCATGAAGCTCTGAGTACAAATTTTATCAAAATATGGATAGTTAATATATAGAAGAGATCAGTTCAACGTTTAAACCACAAATAAAAAGTCGTCCAAGAATATCTAGGACCCCAGGCAATATTGAAAGAGTGAAGGAGTCAGTACGAGAAAATCCGCAAGTCTCTACTCGGAAGAGATTGACGGTTTTCTTAGTAATACTCTTAATAGTATTTAATACTTGATAAGTGCACATTCTATTTTTTACATTTCTCCACACCCGTGTTAGTGTTCAAATACATTAAAATGGCAATTCAACTGATACATCCGGGGGGAGGCTCCATTGCACAGGAAGCCGGCTAGATTATGGGTACCACAACGGCGCCTATTTTTGCCGTGAAGCAGTTATGTGTAAGCATTACTGTGTTTCGGTCTGAAGGGCGCCGTAGCTAGTGAAATTACTGGGCAAATGATGCTTAACATCTTATATCTCAAGGTGACGAGCGCGAAGGTAGTGCCGCTCAGAATTTTTGGGTTTTTTTGAGAATCCTGAGCAGTACTGCATTGTAATGGGCATGGCGTATCAATTACCATCAGCTATCCTGCTCGTCTCGTCCCTTATTATCATAAAAAAAATCCATTTATTTTACCCACCAGCGTATATGATTCCTGGAGTTTTATGCTTTCATCAAGCACGCCCCTTACTGGTCTTTTGATGGCTGTTCATTTTTTTCGTGTTTTCATATATTATATTATCGAACCAATTTAATCGTCAGTAATTGTTCTATTTAAGATTAATTTAGTGAAAGTTAGTATTAATAAACTCAAAATATTAATACTTAGTGTTTATCGTTTTTCTTGAAACGAAATTGAATATGATTTATAAATAAGAAGATTTTATTCATTATCAGCATCAATTAACATAATCTGCGAGAATATATTATGTTAATATTAAAGTAGTGAAATAGCATTTATCGACTTGTCTTGACTTTTTATTAAGCATTTAAAATCGATTATTTAAGTTACTTTTAATATATTCAGCAAATCACATAATATAATTGTACTAGGTTCTCATAAAGCCGAGGATATCAAAGAGCCTTTGACTGGTCACACGATCCGCTAAAGGGTATCTGTCCCACTGCGTTTTCGGATTCCAATCAAAAACTTTACTTGCGTATCCTACTTTGACTAGTGTGCCGTGTACTTCAAATTGACTTAGACTTAATCTAATTTGTATTTTAATTATCTTATTGTAGATTCAATAATAATAAATTGGCATGCAATGTTATGTGACAGTCTATGTGTGAGTTGAATTAATGTAAAAAAGTTTTACCGGTAGTTTACTTTACAGAAATTCGATACACCACCTTTGTACAGAGGATGTTGGCTTGGTAGGTACCACTTGTTAGCAAGTGATGTCATGTTTATAACATAGTCGTTTTGACTAATGGACAGAATGTATCACCATCAGGTAGACTTGCATGTCTCGTCCCTTTGTCTCATAAAAAATATTTAATCTGTATACATTAAAATAAATAAGAATATTCAAAAATATATTTCATCATTTAGTTTATTGCAATACTAACCAAAGTAAACTAATACGACTAAAGTAATGAAGCATTCAATCTGAATACAACACGTTTAAGACTATGATTATGAGATATTTCTAAGTCAACAGTAAAACTAAATAATAAATTTATGCAATTTGCCTCTACGAGATAGAGCGTTTAGTGTAGTAATAACATCATATCTTAGAGTTTAAAGTTCCCAATCTTAAACTGTCTAAAAGTGCTAAAGCTTAATAGCTATTATCATTTAATATATAGTTTAAAATCACTGAAATCCCGTGGAAGTTAGCCGCTATAAAGGGAATAAACTAGAGCGTTCCAACTATAAAACATCTAGTGAAGAGTTGGGAGCATTAGAGTTTAATCCGTGGGTGCTTAGTGAGGGTCGTGTGACGGAATATTATCTAATAATGGCTATAACTTTATATGTATGGGATAAATTTAACAATTCGTACAAGACATTATATTAATAACTTATACGCAAGTTGAAAAAAATATTTAAGGGGTTTTTTATTCCTGTCCTATTTCTGCGATAGTTTATGATTTGGGTTTGCTTCAAGTTTAGTGACTGTTAAGTTTAAAATATCATTATCATCAAAGTTTTATCAAGTTAGATACAACTTACCATTTAGCAACACTTCGAAGACATGGAATTTTACTGATTAGAAGTGGTAAGGAAGTCATTACCACTGCTTTAAATCTGTAATATCTAATATCAAATTAAAATATGTAATATCTACAAGATTACGATACAAGGTCTACCTAGGTAGACGTAGACAGCATCCTGTGTACTTGAGCGACCATGACGAAGCTTGCAACAATAACACAACCAAAGAAAAAAGAATAAGTGCTTATTTATATTTGAAATCTTTGCTTAGACTTAACATCTTAAGTGTCAAGGTGACGAGCGCAGTTGTAGTGATTTTTTTTGGGTCTTTTAAGAATACTGGGCGGTACTGCATTGTACTGGGCAGGGCATATTACTATACTATACAATTATTATCACCTGAACGTCGTGCTCGTCTCGTCGCATTGCATTTGTTCTTATCCAATCAGAATCTACTTATATCTATGCTTACTTATAGCTTCGCTATTAATGACACACAATTATTTTAACGAAAACAAACTGTATCATTGAGGACCACTTAAATATTTTGATTAATATTGGCAATTTATTTATTTATGGCCCGTGGGACCTAGAGGTGCGGAGAATGTACAAAATACACCCTACGCGTCTCAAAAGAGCTACTGAGAACCCAAGCGCTTGCAGTTATTTCAGTCAAAAGATCAGCCTAGCTATCCAACGCGGAAATGCGCGTGCGCGTACACCTTCCTTAAAGGCCGGCACCGCTCTTGTGATTCCTCTGGTGTTGGAAGAGAATGGGGGCGGCGGTGATCACTTAACACCAGGTGTCCAGGTGACGCTCATTTGTCCTCCTATTCCATAGAAAAAAAATGCAGCCAGTATTCTTGGTATACACTTCCCCTTAATGACTGTTATAGTGATATATTTAATGTAATCAAAGTATTGTATATATAGCTATTACATTTGTTTTGTTTCATTAAAATTAAAAAGTAGTTTGAAAGAGGCACCAAGTTTTAACACATACATTATTTATAATTTCAAATCTGATGAAGTTCGTGAAGTATTTACGCCATGATGAGGATTTATTTTATTTTTTATATATAACTTCGTAATTTTTTTACAAAGGAAACTAATACTATTCTTATATCCAAGTTCTACGATTTATACAATAAATACTTATATCTTGTATATTAATTATTCAAACAGAGGTTTAATAATAACTACAGAAAGGAAACCAACTAACGAATCATTTCACAATTACGTAATGATGCTTTGGTGTGCCCTTAAAATAAATGTAAACAAGTCATTCAATAAAATCAAATTGATAAAAGTAGTTGTAATTCAAGAAATTATATTTTGTTGATTTGAAAAGGAATCCAAAGAATGCATTTTCATCTTCAAATATTAAATACTAAAACATCTGTATAAAACAATATAACAGGGATAAATAGAAAGTTCTTTCGACAACAATGTATTGTTATCTAGATCCAAAGTAAAGAATTTCATTTTCCAATACAACGACCGCAGTATCAACTTTCATATTATTAAACCCAGTTCAACTGAGTTCAGTTTTAGAAGACAGTAGATTGTGTGAAATAGTTACGTCAGTGAAATTGATTAGCATGTAGCATATTGCCACAAATATAATATTATTGTTATTACAAAAATCATGTTATTCACTGTCACAAAAATCTGTATTTGTAACTTTACAGTGATAAAATATAACACTTTCAACTAAAAGGCTTTGATCAATGAAATACGTTGGAAACTGAAAAATTAAATAACGTAAAAAATATGAAAGCTATTTACTTTTAGCGATATCAAAAGGTTTTTTGTAAACTCAACATGAAACTAGCATTTTTTCGAATGAAGTAATATTTTGAGCTGGTTAAAAATAATATTTTGGTTTATTTTTTCTAAATATTATTAAAACTTCGATGGCGTCTTGTAAATTTTACATTTTGTCTATATTGATTTACCATGTGGAAGAATGGATGTTGAACCACAATACCATTAAAAAACTTAATGCTTTTGAGATGTGTTTGCATAGACGCATGTCAAATTTCATAGACAGACAAGTTTACGAACGAAGAAGTGCTTACAATAATGAGAAGAAAGATAGAAGTTGTTTCTATGGCCACAAGAGATATAAGCACAAAATACATAGGCTGCACTAAAAGTATCAGTCAGTCACGAGTTTGGGTGTTCGAAAATGAGTTAAAGCCAACAAAAATTGTTCGTTCACGGAGTGTTGCAAAAAAAATGGTGGCCACGTTTGACTCCAACACAGGCCATGTTGCGACTATTCCTCTTGAGGGACAAAGAACGGTTAATGCAGAATGGTATGCTAACATTTGTTTGCCACAGGTCGTTTCTGAACTCCGTAAAGAGAACTGCAACCGCCACATCATCCTCTATCACGACAATGCGAGTTCTCACAACGCGCACAGAATAAAAGAGTTTTTAGAGCAAGAAAAAGTATAACTATTAGACCATCCGCCGTACAGCCCCGACCTAAGCCCTAATGATTTCTATACTTTCCCTAAAATAAAGAATAAATTGCGTGGTTAGAGATTTTCATCACCTGAAGAAGCTGTGGACGCCTACAAAACGGCCATTTTGGAGACCCCAACTTCCGAATGGAATGGTTGCTTCAATGATTGGTTCCATCGTATGGACAAATGTGTCAAATTTCGCGGAGAATAGTTCGAAAAGCAATAAATACATTTTTAAATAGTAATGTTGTGTCAATTCCTGGATTCCCGAAATTTTCAGTGCCGCCCTCGTAGAGGAAGCAATCAATAATGTACAAAAACAATATTTATTTCACTCCAACGTACTCATACAAAACCCATATTATAAATCAACAAAACTCAATTGCAAATTACTCTTTACGTTAAATTTTCCCTCCCTTAACTCAATTTCATCACTCGAGACTCACTGAAAATTCTATCAGCGAAAAAACATTTTTAGTACTAACTTTAAATCCCATCATTCAGTTTGACACAGGAGTGGACTAAACCGTTCATTATGGCAAAGGATAAGCCAATTACAGCCTGAAGCCATGACGGCTTCTGTTCAAATTCAATTTTTCCTTTCCACGTTTAATTTGGATAATGGATTTGTATAATTGAAATCCGATGTGATGAGGAATTTGTTTGACACGATGAAAATTTTGACATTTGTTGAAATATCTAGAAAATGGAACATAATATTCTCTCATTGTAAATCTTTCGGTTTAACGTATAATTTTATAGCAATACTAGCTGAGCCAGCAAATGTTGTATTGTCGATATTAAAATCGCGATACAGAAGTAACTGTTGATCGTAGATGGGTGAAAATTTGAAGTTGTATGTATTTTTTAATGCTGACTCATAATCAAACAAATATAAAAATAATTTCAAAAAAATTCATGTGGACCACCCTTAACATTTAGGGGGATGAAAAATAGATGTTGTCCGATTCTCAGACCTACCCAATATGCACTCAATTTCATGAGAATCGGTCAAGCCGTTTCGAAGGAGTTTAACTACAAACACCGCGACATGAGAATTTTATATATTATATTGAAATATTATTTTTGATTTTGATTAATTGTTGATGATAATTGGTGCTTGCTCTAACTTTATTGAGGCATTATTTATGAATATAGTATACAAATGTAAATATGTCCTCTTTGTTTTTTAATGGAAAAAGGAGGACAAACTAGCGTACGGGTGACCTGGTGTTTTAAGTGATCACCGCCACCCACATTCTCTTGCAACACCAGAGGAATCACACTAGGCGTTGTCGGCCTTTAGGAGGTGTACGCGCTTTTTTTTCCTATTCGTAATATTAGTACAGATAACAAATATCCCAATACATTTCTAAATATTGCGACACAAATATACAATAAATTAAATTTAATATTTTAATATCTTTATTAAAAACATTTCAAAACTTGAGTGATTAAATAGTATTTTTATCGTTGCCAACAGCAATCTATCGCAAACTCACAATTCAAAACAAGAGCTGACAATAATAAAAGCAGGATGAAAGGTTAATTCATTTAAAAATGGTGGCTCACATCGCGACAAAGTTCAAGTAAACCGCAGCTTCATTACGCCAGATACGATCGGTTTTTCGTCACGCCCCCTTAATTTGTGTAATGGATTCAAATCATTTGGATGGCTTCGTCGATCGCCGCGGCCGCCGCGACCTCACAATGCAACTGTTTCATATAATGGCTGTTGTAGTGATTGTGTTAGCTATGGTTATGTTTGTTGTGCCAACATCAATTGTGTTATGACTGGAGATCAGCGCATATTTCACTATATATTAAGCATTGAATTCACATGTTACATTATTACTACGTAAAAAACGATAAATACCCAACACAAGAGTGATAGCACCGTTCGTTACTGAGGTGACGAAAGTGTCTTAATTTATATCAAAAATGATTCTGTAAGAATCAATTTGGGGAAAGTATATGCCATTTTGCACCGCTTTTCGTCTTCCTTCCAAAAAAATAACACACAATATTATTCAAAAAGTCATTTCTTTTTTTATACGCTTTGTATTAGCTTCACCTGTATGTTTGTATGTTTGTAACCGACTTCTTTGGGCGCGATTTTGACCCACCTTAAACAGCTAGATTTCGTTCAAATTTTGTTGATTTATCGAAGACCGATGACATTACGCTAATTTGACTTAAAAATGAAAAATAAATAATAGTTAAAAAAAACTAAAAATCACGCTTTATATAAAATTCAACTAAAAAAAAGAAAATAAATTTAAATTGAAAATAGTGTAAAAAAAATATACAAAGCGTGGCGTGTAGAAGAATTATTATTTTAATAATATCTTAAAAAGCACCCCACGCTTTTTTTACAATAAAATATATTTTTTTTACACTATTTTCAATTTAAATTTATTTTCTATTTTTTAGTTGAATTTTATAAAAAGCATGCTTTTAAGTTTTTTTTTTAACTATTATTTTTTTTCATGAACTTGTTAACTTGCAATCCCTCTTCATTTATTTAGTTTAATTCATAGGCCCCTCAATCATACACACGTTTGTCACACGTTTGTTTGTTATGTCAAAAATTTTACAAACACAAAGCCGTTAAATTCGACTATACTATTTCTCATTTGGTCGCGTCACACAAGATAATAAATCGCACATCTGAATGCAATGTTGCAACTTTGATTGAACGTAATTGAGATACGTTCGATTGCACATCGCCCTTTGATGTTGCGAGTTGCCGAATAAACCGTTATGAAGTAGCTCTTATGAGATAGCTTTATTACTGTGACTGTTTCATAATTGTAGATGGATTAGTCAAAGCGGGCTACTGTTTGACAACGTCAAAGGATCCTTTAGTGACTATATGTTTTAATTTGAATTATATATTCCTACCTTATAGGAGTTTTTAGTTTAGTTTTGTTTTTAGTTAGAATTAACTCAGAAAATAAATAATTTACTAAATTTGGATAATAAATTAATAAATATGGATGAATAGGTATATAGTCTATGATAGCGATTGCACTTAGAAGGGTAAGGTCAAGAGTATCACGAATAAAAGACTTTGTTAGAACTAGAAGGAATTAGAGAATTAGATGGAAGAAGTCAAACGTACAATGAAGCAAATTAAGATCAGAAATGTCTGTTTATCCCTTTGGGAGACAGGTGGGATTATATTGTATATAATGAATGCACAGAAAGAAAGAAAGAAAACTAAGAGAAGTATTACTATCAGTGTTTATTAGAGTTGGCGGTTATTTTTGTTTACTCATAAATTCATTCAAATCTTAATTTTCATCATGGTGGAGAGGTATTAGAAACCTTAAAATCTACTAAATAAACGCTAGAGACATAAACGCTATATATCTGTAATAAAAACAGACACAAGTAATCAAAAGTTTGTTTTTCTAATTGAACAAATTAGGAGATAAAACAAAATAAAGAAGCTAATGAACTTCATTAAGAAATCATAAGGAAAGTGACAACTTCGGACAATACGATTATGATCGTTAAGAATAACAAGGGTGGCGCAGTAAGGTCGTGTAAAAAAATAAGTAAATAATGAAGAATATAAAAAAAAAAACAAATTAATAAGACTTATTGTGATAATAGTTATTTATGCAACTTTTGTGTAATGACGATTATTAAAACACGAATGTGGGGGGTTTATGTGTGATAATAGTATCACATGAGTGTTTCAATAAATTTTATCTACACCCATGCTTTAAATCGTCTATTAAAGATTCTGAAACAGTAAGCTTATTACCAACATTAAAACACCCAATGTTCTAATAACCATTACATCATCCAAAAGAGTGTTGTAATGTTGTACTGAATTTCATAACAACACTCCAATTTTTTTTTCATCCCCTTCATGCTCAAAGAGTTTTAACAGACAGCCACATTCTTGCTCGATGCGTGGCATCTGTATGAATTTCAAAAGAAGAACATTTTGGTTTACGCGCGTTTCACACCACCAGAACGTCGCGCGCCGTAAAAAAAAGTAGGTTATTCGAATCCCCACCATTTTTCTTCGATATTTTTATTGTTTTGTTTACAAAAAATGAGCGATTAATTTCCAAAAGAACATAATATTCAAGTGAATTTTAATTATTGCTCTACACAACATGTAGATTACTACTACAATAAATAATTCTTTCATTAATACTTAGTTTATTTGTATATAATCAGTAATGGATGATATTAGGTTACTACTAGGACTGGCTGTTTTAATGTTAGCAGTAAGCTAACTGTTTCAGAATCTTTTAGAGGATTCATATCATATTATATTCATATCAACAGTTGCATACAAGACTTTATCTACACCCATAATATTGAATCCTCTAAAACAGTTAGCTTACTGCTAACATTAAAACAGCCAGTCCTAGTAGTATCCTAATATCATCACTGATTATATACAAGTAAACTAAGTATTAATGAAAGAATTATTTCGTTTAGTAGTAATGTACATTTTGTATAGAGCACTTATTAAAATTCACTTGAATATTATGTTTTTGTGCAGCGTTTACAATATCTGACGGTGTGCTGTCAAAACCTGAACTACCTACCTTTTATAAACAAAAATAAAAATATCAAAGTAAAATGGCGAGGATTCGAAAACTTTTTTTTACGGCGGCTAACGTTTTGGCAGTG
Organism: Leptidea sinapis; assembly: GCF_905404315.1. Lineage (NCBI taxonomy): Eukaryota > Metazoa > Arthropoda > Insecta > Lepidoptera > Pieridae > Leptidea > Leptidea sinapis. The sequence goes on from NC_066280.1 coordinate 6,943,408, forward strand.
TGGAACTCGCGTAAACGAGAATGTTTTCTTTTTTGGAATTGATACAGATACCATGCATCAAGCAATAAGAATGTGGCTGTCTGTTGAAACTCTTTGCGCCTGAAGGGATCGAAAAATACACAGGAGTGCTGTTATGAAAATCAGTACAACATCACAACACTCGTTTGGATGATGTAATGGTTATTAGGACATTGGGTGTTTTAATGTTGGCAATAAGCTAACTGTTTCAGAATCTTTAATAGAGGATTTAACGCATGGGTGTAGATAAAATAATATAATAATCGCCATGTTTCTTATACATCAAGTATTCTAGAGGTTATATACGTATATTACGTCTTTCCTGTTTTTAAATAACCATTATTTAACTCTAAAATCTAGTTTTCTATATATACTAACTAACTAAAGATTTCTTATTCATTAAATAAAAAAATCTTCGTGTGACTAATAAAGTATTGACTCAAGTAGTCTAATTGTTATTTTTAGTTTTATGCTCAGTCTTTCATGTATCATTCTTCCTGTTTACACCAGTGTTTAATACAGTTTAATCATCATATCAGCCGGAAGACGTCCACTGCTGGACAAAGGCCTCCCCCAAAGATGATCGGTCCTGCGCTACCATAGTTTAAAATTGTATATAATAAAACTATAGCCACGTTCACCAAACAGCTGCTGATCAATTTAAAAAGCCGAATAGAGCCTGCGGCTGTTCGGTCTCCTCGTGTTCTCTAATTAGAGAGAAGGTCGCGTTCTGGGCTCTCTTTATGCTGTGGTACAAGTGAAGGAAGAAAGCGGGATTGATGGTAATGTCTAGAGTGGCTTCTTGAGGCTATAGACAAAATTCAAAAGTTAAACTTATGTAATAAACAACAAAATGCTTTCTTTGTTTTATTATGTCGTTTTATTACCAGAGAGAGACCTCTTTACAGATAACTTCATTTTAGTGAAAATATAGTGAAATCTTCAGACAAAGTGTGTGAGGAAAGGAGATTGTCTTACATCATGTTGTGATATCTCTTATCAAAATATTGTGTTTAAATATGTGCCTTGGGCTTTCTAGCAATAATGACTGTGCTACTGGTCTCACGACACAAACTACCCAACATAGTCCGTTCCGGACTTTCATAGAGTCGCAGACTGGCCCTCGTATAGCCCAGACCTCAACCCCTAAGACAACAAAAATAATTAATTTGTTATGTTTTAACGATGCGGGCCTCGAAAGGTTAGCTCAGTTGGAAGAGCACTCGCACAGAACGTGAGAGGTCGTTAGTTTGAGTCGCCCGCATCGTTCATAAAATTTTGTTTTCAAATTTATTTGTAAACAAAAAATTATCGTGTTTCTAAATTCTACTATTTTTTGTTTTATTCATAAATTAATAATATATAATATATATAAATGTTTCAAACTCATCACGCTCTCTTATTGACCGAATTTATCCAAACAATCGTTACGTATTCGTCCATCTCCAACTCATTCAAATATCAAAAAATATACAGCGATTAGTTTTATAATTTAAGAAATTAATACAATTTATATAAGCCTTATATATAGACTTAGCCAGCTTAACACTACGAGAATCGTTTGAGTAATTTTATTTTACTAAAAAATAGTATCTATACAACGAGTAAATTATTACTGAGTGAGTTACAAAAATAAATAACGTTACGGTACATTAAATAAGCTTAAAATTAAATAATAATTTTGAAATAACGCTACATTCTCTTACCTTATGCAAAACACCCGCCTGGGGGTCGACTGGACTCGGCAGAATAACAGCAAAAGGATTACTAAAGTAAACAAATCCATGTGAAGTTAATATCGTAGCAAGTTGCTGTATTATAAACAACTGCAAGATACTGTTGTATTAGTTAATATGTTGCGAGGGTTGCTTAAATCATGGTATAAATTTGTACGTGAATAATCTAAAGTTTTCAAATGAATGTAGTTTAATATGAATATATTGAACTTAGTTTTGTGGCAGTTTGTAACCTTCGCAGGTAGCGGTTAAAACATTTGCATTGTAAAATATACTGTGTAGCTTTGACATAAAATTAATATTATGTTGATAGTAAATTATAGAACACATTTTTTTCTATTACAAGTAGAAGTTTGTAAGTATATCCAGAAATAATTAATCGGAAAATAATTAATTAAAACAAATGTTTTATAATTATACTTATTGTTTAGATTCGTCATATGCATAACTACATATTATGAATGAACAGACTAAGCCCAAATATTTTTCGAGCTGAATTTTTCTAAAGGGGTGGAGTAGGTTTTTTTTATGGAATAGGAGGACAAACGAGCGTACGGGTCACCTGGTGTTAAGTAATCACCGCCGCCCACATTCTCTTGCAACACCAGAGGCATCACAGGAGCGTTGCCGGCCTTTAAGAAAGGTGTACGCGCTTTTTTAGGTAGTGGTATATGCTACAATTTTTAGCATTTATAATTATAATATCTTGAACTTAATTAATAATTGCTGTTTGACTCTGACTGAAAGGAAAACATAGGAAATTAGCTGTCGTAGAAAAACCCCTTAGTGTAAATATTTATATAATCATATATAAGAGTTATCAAGGCCGTGGACGTTTTCCAGCTGATGATGATGATTTTAGAGTCAGAATTTGGAAAACTATAGAATAAATACGCATATGATGAGTGCGAAACTGAAATTACATTGGTACGTGGGGGCGAGAATAGAACGGGGGAACCGTGGTAAGAAACAACGGTTCTAACTACTGCGTAAACGATTGTAGATATTTTATGACAAAACAATATTATTTGCAGGTGAAACCACGGGGCAAGACTAATAAGAGCATGTTGAATGTTCAGTATGAAATATTTTGAATTATAATAAAAGCAACGTTCATTTTGCATTATTAAAATAGCTTCATTAAAACCGGATTAAGTTTGTCTGCAAACTGTAAAGTCTGATAATATATTTTTAAAGCTAGATTAACTTATGTGCAATTTTAATTTTAATCATTAGATGTCAATAGTCTGTGTATTATGTAGGCAACGATGTATGAGGCTCACTTAGTTACAGTATCATAGGTTTTGTACCTTTATAGAAAATTATTTTGATTGGAACTAACTTTGCAGAGCTTGAATCCCTAGTGCTTTAAATTTCACATCGATATTTTCGATATTAGGTAGATTGCCATATAACTAAGGTATAAATTTGGTGACTCAGTGCCGGAGTTACATACTTTAGAATTAAGGCGTGAACACAGAGATCAGACGTTCTTGTACAAAATAATTAACAACTTTGTTGACTCTCCACTCCTACTTAGTCGTATTTACTTCAAATGTCCAATAATAGGTCATCGATCCACCGATCAAATATTTTAGTGCCATTCTGTAGGACTAATTATATATTGTAAGAATAGATTTCTTATCAGAGCTTGCAGAACACACAATGACTGATATAACCACATATACATGTTTCGATGTAATAAGAACGATTTTGTATCTTTTGTTAAAAAAATTGGTATCTAAAGGTTATATTTGTATCAGTGAATTTATTGGCTCTTTAAACTTTTGTATTTTTTTTCTAATTATTTTTAATAAGTCTTAAAACTTCACTATGTAATAAGCATCGTTAGGAACTATTTTGGCTAGTGTAATATTTATAGATTATCATACCACTATGTAATATAAATAGCTGTAAGTTTCTTTATACAAATAAATAAACTGTAACCTCATTATTAAAGTTTACCACAACGACCATCATAGAGTGTCGCTGGTTTTCTTATTATTAGCCTGTACGTATTACACCAGATTGATGTAACCCCTATTCCTCAGCATTTCTCTTGATTTCACTACAGGTGTTTCACCTCGCCACCTGACAGCTACTGCCAGGTTTGCCTGAGAAGGCCCCGTTTGCATTTTGCGAGTGTTTCAGCTTGGCTTGCCACGGTACATGCCTCGAATCACTTCTGAGTGTGTGGCCTTATACAGCTCCATTTCCGGCGATTAATCTCTTGATCGGAACTTCGTCACGGCATTGTCGACAATTTTTTTCAGATCATTAAGAATTTCGAAGATATTTCAAAGCATCGGATAAAAAGGCCTAAAGGCTCTGACCAGACCAGATTACCTAAAGTCTATTGGCTAGTACTACCTCATACGTCCCAAGCGTTGATATTTTTACTGAGATATCAAAGGTGATATGGAAAAATAAAATAAATCTCTACTTATACAAGAGCGTATTAATAATTCCAATAGCATCCCAATATCTAAAAGTTAAGTGTTAGGTTATTAAACCAAATGAATAAGGAATAAAATATGTAGTATAGATTAACTTATCATATTTATTAAAAGGATTTAAATGCAGCTCCCCGAGACTTCATGAAATATAAAAATAATTTACTCATATAATATAACATAATCTTAAAAAGTGTTGCTTTTAAATTTCTGATATAAATCATGTCGGGTGGTGAATACATACATCACAACATGAAAGGAAAATTTAAGGCAAAAGAAAAGTGCTTACCGGTTACGGAAAAATTGCATAAAAACTTGTACCGATAATTGAATGGAAAGATAAATAAGTGAGTAGAGAGCCACAGACCCTACAAGTATTTATGATGCTGGAAACCAACGAACCGCGTTTGTTTTCACAACATTTTAACGTTGAAATGTTCCAACTTAATTATGTTACCGTAAATAGGCGAAAATTATGGAATCTTCAATTAATTTTCTGTTGCGGGAGAATTTTGTTTTCAGCTTTATGGCATTTTATACCCCATTTACATACTATCAAACCCAAATATTTATTTTCAGTTATTTTTAAAAAAATCACGAAAAAATATTTTTAAAAAAACAAGTACGCAAGTAATATATTTTGTAGCAGATTACCAAGCAATAGTTATTTGGTATTTTTGTTAATAATAAATAGTTACCACTAACACTATAAAGAAATATATTTGCTCGCAAAATATCTCGCTTAAATGTCACTGCTTGTGGCGGCGATGTGGAACGGGTCGTCCCTTTCCCTTAAATATGAATTAGGGCGGCGATAGCTGGCTCATGCGTCATGCTCGCGAACGTCGCTGCTTGTGGTGGCAGGATAATCCTGTTGCCGGAGACTCAGTTTCAGATTCTTATAAGTTATATAAATATATATATTTTTTATATTTTTTTATAATCGCTTATAAAATGCTCACAGAATACCTTTATTTATACTATATATACGAGTATATTATAACTTTTGTATTAAGTTACGTTTATTTTTTTGACTTACTCGTGTAAGGCATTGAAATTGACATTTTACATATAATATTGTAATTTAAATGATTTGTAAATCAATGTAAATGTAAATATTGATAAAAATTAGTGGCAATGAGTTTCTTGCTACTTCTTCTCATTAGCTCAACCCTTTAAGAAGTAGCGGTAGATTCAATAAGAAAAATATTTTTTAGACATTCGTAAGTGTCATTTCCGTGACCTACATGAATAAAGTGATTTGGATTCTATTTGATTTATATTATGTTTTATAAATCATATTAGGATTTGTTAAATTTTGAAATGTCATTCGAGATTTGCAATATTTAAATTATCTACTATCATATTCAATCACTTTTTTGTGTCGCCCATACAGACTCTTCATTTTTTAAATGTAACCCGTACTTCTTCACAACGTTTCTACAATAAAGGAATCTGACTGAAGCCTTGAAAACTTAATTAAGCAAGTAATTATCTAAGCACGTTTCAGTGCAAACTTGCCCACTTTAAATGAAAGAGACAATTTTCAACGGACAGACGGCTAAGCCGCCTCAGGTGCCACAAATAGTCTAATTAAATGAAAAAGAACTCCAATTCACTTAGGTGAATTAAAATCGGTTTTCACTGCGTCTTCTGTGAATAAGATTTACTGGCTACGTTCAAATAATTGTCTTTAGTGGAACTGTGAAGATGTATTCATTTATTTTAAATTTGTTTTGCAAAGCAGATTTGTTTGTTTAGCAATCGTTTATGAATCATTTGAGTCAGCCTCGAATTATTTTTTATGTATTCAGTAATATTTAGTAATAATCGTTGGTGGCACTTGATTAATATTCTCTTAAATTTGTGTAATTATCATGTTAGCTTAGCATTATTATAGGTACTAGCTGAGCCAGCAAACGTTGTATTGGCGATATTAAAATCGCGATACAAAAGTAACTGTTGATCGTAGATGAGTTAAAATTTGAAGTTATATGTATTTTTAATGCTGACTCATAATCAAAAAAAATTATAAAAAAATGTCAAAAAAATTAAAAAAAAAATCGTGTCGACCACCCTTAACAATTAGGGGGATAAAATAGATGTTGTCCGATTCTCAAACCTACCCAATATGCACTCAAAATTTCATGAGAATCGGTCAAGCCGTTTCGGAGGAGTTCAATGTTTAACACCATGACACGAGAATTTTATATATTAGATGTAGCATCGATGAAAGTAGATTAATTTACAATTTTATTTGGGCAATTGTAAAATTAATTTTTTGGGAAAGGTCAACCTATGTGTACATTCCATGGTCCGATCGAGGTTGTGGACTGGGTCTACAGTCGCCTAGTAAAAGTTAGTCGAAAAATGTCCGAGTGGCATTGCCATTAACTTATACAGATAAAATAAAATCATTCATTCAAATTAACATCTTATTTCGTGTTTATTGTGTGTTTCCTAAGTGTGTGAACGAAAACTCTGCCTATTAGACTCGCAGGCAGAGTTTGGCTTCGGAGAATTTTTAAGTGTGATTGTGAGTATCAATGACTGGGTCACAAATAAAAAGTACTAAGTATAAGAGAGATCGGAGAAGATTTTTGCGAGAGGTAGACTCTCTGAGAGACATCGGTTCTTCTATGATTGATTTATAGCTTTTTCCTTTCTGTAATATTAAGGTTCTATTGATGCACTACTTTTAAGTTTGCTAAACTTACAAAAAAATTGATAACGCTTCACGACCCGGTTAACAATCATTTGCTTAATGTAGAGGTAATTGTCAGTTTTCAGGGCTTGTATGGAGACAGAAGAGATGCACACGTTGATCTGGAGTGCGGAGGTCTGGTCACATACCGGGCCAAATACCTGGGGTCACCAATAACCTCCCCGAAATCATTCTGGGATCTTGTTGTAAAAGCATATACATCGCCTACCTATATGTATTCATAATATTATCAACAATAAATTGAGAAGCAACAGTTAAAGTTTATTTCCTTAAATTTTACTCACAATGATTATTTTCAATATTTAAAAAGTTTTCTACTTTATTTAAATATTATTATAAATTATTGTGATAAATAACATTCTATCAGCTATTTGTAGTAAGTTTCAGAATATTATAATCTCAGAAGCAATAGGAGCTATGACGTCGTTCCGCCGTGAGCTCAATGAAAGCAGTCTGCAATCTCGATCGACATAACTGCATTCAGCCAAGCGTGATCGCTACGGTGTAATTGGCGTCATATTGCCAATCTAGTCGTGGTGTATCTTGTGACACAGTCCACGAGATTCTTTGACTCGACGACATTGGTATACTATAATCCTTACTTCCTTACTAATTGTTGCGTCACTCTACATATATTGAAATTGAAATGATTTGTAAAACGACGAAGGTGTAAATGTAGATTTAAAAGATTGGAAATGAGTTTCTTGCCACTTTTTCTCATCAAAGCTCAACTTTTTACGAAGTGGCGGTAAGGAAGATATTTTTTTGGGCCCACTGGATATTGTAATGTTTATTAATAGTATTATGTTAGTAAAATTGTAACTAATTTATTATTGTCAGCAGGCCATCTTTTATTGTAAAATCTAACCGGGTTCATAAAATTATAATAGAAAGGCAAACACTTGATACATTTCCTTTATCAAGTTATGGTCACTATGACAAAAAAATGCGTATAAAGAAACATTTCTCCATAGGTTAATAAACGGCGGCATTGATTGTCCAGCTCTGTTACTTAAATTTAAATTTCCTGCCAGAATACCACGACATCTATGTGACTTGTTTGAGCCAAGTTTCTGTAAAACCAATCTAGGACGTGATTCACCTGTGGTACGCATTTCTCGTCGCTATAATGACTATACAAAGAAAAGTCCACATATCGACATTAATTTTGATAGTCTTAACAACTTTAAATTAAAGCTTATTAAGTGTGACCTATCTACAGCCTCAGAATGTAATACCTAGATAGTCTTATATAATAAATTGATTGGAATACTGCATTCACAGATTTGTAATTAATATAAATAGCTCGTAATTTACTAATTTTAATAAATATTTTTTTTTCTTTTGATTTCTCCTTACTAATAATTTTTTGTAACACAAAGCATGCTGTGATTACCTTTAATTGTAGGAAAAGTTAAATTTTATAAGTAAATGCAATGTAATTATTAAAACTGTAACTAATATTTCTTATGTTGGTGATCCATTAAATAAATAAATAAATAAATAAATTTGTAACATTCATGTGAGAAAATAAAAATATTACTGCAAAACGTGGTGGTAACAGTGATTATCGGCTTTTGAAAAGTAACAAATATATATTGGATTCATAACGCTCATTTCAATTATTGTTTTAGAGATTAAACTAATTTAGCAATAAGTACATAGTTTAATATTACATTACAATAGAATAAAGTAACATAGACAAACCGTCTGTATCTGTAAACTGTGCATTCGTCATTTTGATTTTTAAGTTGTCAAAACAGAATTCTGTATTTTTCGTTTGATTTGAGTTGCGTCAACATTTTTTTTTGCATTATTATAATTATTTGGTTTCATAGATTTTACTATCGCATCTACAGCATATTATACTCCAGAGAGTCGTCGTGTGAATTGTGCGTTACGATTTCATCCTAATGTGCGAAAAAAATAATTAGTGTCTGAGAGTCTTGAACTGGGCCTCCGGACAATACAAAATTGAAGAATTCCGGCAACCTATCCATGTGTTTGGTCAGAAAAAATATCTTCTACAGGGTAGGATACAATCGTTAATTCCGCCAATATTTGTCTATAAACAATTCAACACGTGTACACCCTCGTCCTATGAAATGACGCGCTATGATTGGTCGGCTATTATGACGTATTTACCCCGGAAGAGATACGTAACAATGGTGAAGGGACTAAATTTGTTTGTTCATTCATCAATGTGAACATGTTATTTTTGTGTTTTATTATTTCTAATTGCTCTACACATTCAAGCGAAATCCTTTTTCACATGTATGTAAAATATTAAAATTATTGTTGTTTCCGAGTGAGTGACCGGTGTCAATTAAATGTTTCGCGAAATGTGATTTTTCGGGATGATTCATCCTAAAAGCGGCAATATATTCCTTTAATCTAATTTCAACTTAGCTTATATTCGCTGGATTTTTCGGTATTACTTACTCGATCTTTGCCATTACATATTCAATTGATGTTGTGATTCAGCATTTAGTCAATCATCCCGAAAAATCACACTTCGCGAAACATTTAATTGACACCGGTTAATTTATAGTTCAGATGTAAAACTGTGTATGAAAGTATACTTTCAAATCGGTTTAAATAGAATGTATTTAAATTTTAATAAATATAAAATAATATCCACGATATTATGACAACCTCAAAAATATAGTAGACCATTGCTAAAGTAGACTCCAATAAAATTTATTCATATTGCTACATTTTGAACAGTTTTATCACTATTCAATTATGACGAGATTTAGTTTTCCCCTAATTATTTAGTTTTTTATTTATCGTTATTTATTTATTTAATTCAGAGAGATCTCCTATATGTTAGTAAATGTATTAGTAACAATATTTCTTATGAACTACGTTAGTATTATTAGTCAAATATATTTATAAACCTAGTGCTAACTGTATCCAGTGTTTCTGGAAGGAACAGACAGCTCTGGCAGCAATTATCTTTAGGATGCTGTTATTGCTAACACATAGACGCTACATTATGGAGAGCGCTTTTTTGTGCATTATGGCATGGAAACCGTCCACAGATGTATCAGCAAATATTCCAGAAGCGCAATAACACCATGGTAGCCCCAGCAGCCTCCTAAACACATTATTATATGTGACACGTAGAACGTTATAAGTCCCGCGCGAATGGGACACACCCACAAGCACTATTACATGCTGATTTTATAATAATTAATCAATGAATATTAATACACACAATTAAGTGACACTTCATAAAGATATAATATTTAATTTCATTATATTTGTTCCTGAAAGTTAAGTACCAAAACATTACTTGAGTAGATACATGCCTTTGTATGTGTCACTTACCTGTAACAAAAAAATATTCATTAGTTTTTTTATATAAGAAATAATATTAAATATGATGTCCAATTGATAGTAAGAGAAAGCCCTGCCCATTAGAATGCAGTGCAAAATTCTTGAAAAACTAAAACTATCTGCTAAATGTCGAGGAATTGTTTCACTAGTATGATAGCTGTTGTTAATTAACACTGCACGGTGTAACAACGTCTACTATGACATGAAAAATGCAATATAAACAAAATGTAAGCTGCCTGTGAAAATCCAATACACTTAAAGCAGTCCATTTTAATATGTGTCAAGCCCCGCGCGATTGTTATTCAATAGTACTTCATGAAATATGTATCTGTTGCGAGAGGACATTCATATGTTATCGACTTGGGCACGTATAAATGAATAATGGTCATTTTCGGACCTATATACCCACACTGTCAGTCAATGTCTTTTAACAATATCGTAAAAGAAAAATATTTTGTTTAAATTTGCATGGTGATCATTTTGGAATAAATTATTTGAGCTTTTTTCATTGATTTTAAGGCGGCCTTTAAAAATACGCTCCATCAAACTTTTATTTGTCTCATTAATGCTGTTTATTAGGTGTCACACACTTATAAGAAGATTGATGAATATATGGATATACTAATCGTGAAGCCCTCTGATTTTGAATCAGAATTGACAGCTCCCGCTCCACTCTCGCATGTTCTGTAACCAGGAGGGTCTTTTTTATGGAAAAGGAGGACGAACGAGCGCTATGATCACCTGGTTAACACCAGTGACCACATTCTCTTGCAACACCTGAGGAATCACAGGAGCGCTGCCTTTAAGGAAGTACGCGCTTTTTTTGAAGGTACCCATCTCGTATCGTCCCGGAAACACCGCACAAGGAAGTTCATTCCACAGCTTTGTAGTACGTGGAAGAAAGCTCCTTGAAATCCGCACTGTGGAAGACCGCTACCCATCCAGATGGTGGGAATAATATCCTAACTTGTGGCGTTTTTTTTTTGCACAGAGCGTCTATCTGCCCCCATCTTGCCCATCACAATGTGTAGAGGCAGCTTATAGGTACTGTGTTTGAGAAAAAAGGCTGAGGCAATTTATCTAAGCTTCTTAATACAAAGCAACATTTTTGTGGACTTATGAATTGATGGAGTTGGGAATGGAACTCTATAGAAGAGAATGCTTATAGGAGACTCTGTACTCAAGGTAGGTGTTTATGTTTATCCATTACTTTTGTCGGACGATCTGTCCACAAACTCTTTTAATATTAATAATTCAGATTTTGATATACTGATATTGTTTGTTACCAAAAACAAACTTTGTTGTTAACAAAAATATACACAGATACCTGCTATACATATTATACTACTAGAAAACCGATTCGTAGAAATCACATAAATTAAATATTAAATTCTACATCAAAAGGATCAGCTAGTTAAATATAGTTATTCCTTTAACTTTATCCGACAAGCAAATCTCAGGTAAACTTATAAAGCCCAGTTTAAATACACTTAGTTTAATTGAACCATCGCAGATCAGGTTAAGTTATTTATGCAGTCATGTCTGTGACACTCGAATACGGTTTTCTGTACAAATATTTGCAAGTGTCAACAAACAAGTTGGAAGCTTTGACTGTGAAAGAGCTAACTTAGACGGCAGTAATTAAAAACATAAAACATGAAAGTTTCTGAATTTATATTATATTTAATTATTATAGATTTCTCTTTTAGGGAAAAGATAATTAAAATTACTTTTTAATGTTCCAATTATAACTTCATAAGTGGGAGTTAGTATTTAAAAATATATATTTTTTGCATCTGTTAGATGTTCAATCTATTAAAATATAAAATAAAAGAGATAATATAAAATAATAATAATAGAGATGAAGTCTCTCAACATTTTGAAGATTAAATAAAGTCTGTGTGCTGAAGACAGTCAATACGAGATACAATTTTTTTTTGCTCTATATTAATAGAGAAGTAAACATTTATACTTCATATAAATATAATTGTGTACAAATAACTCCTTAAATTCTTTAACCGATCACTTTCTGTTACTTATGACGACTTAACTTGAACGAGTGTGACAGGTCAGTCTCATTCAATTCTTTGAAGACGGAAAAGTAACGTAAACAAATCTTTTCTTTAAAAAGCATGCGATAGTGGAATTTACAGTACAATACATTGAATGTCCAAGGCTTCAAGTTTTAGAGCTCTCAAGATTTATTTAGGATTTGGGAAGCAATTTTTCACGGTTAGTTTCACTTGAACCCAATTAGAAGTATTAAAATAATATATATGTAACTGTTTGTTATACCATAATAAACAGTATACATCTAATATGTAAAATTCTCGTGTCACGGTGTGCGGGACCTTACTCCTCCGAAACGGCTTGACTGATTCTCATAGAAATTTTGAGTGCATATTGGGTAGGTCTGAGAATCGGACAACATCTATTTTTCATCCCCCTAAATGTTAAGGGTGGTCCACACGACATTTTTTTTAAATTTGTTTGATTATGAGTCAGCCTTAAAAAATACATACAACTTCAAATTTTCAACCATCTACGATCAACAGTTACTTTTGTATCGCGATTTTAATATCGGCAATACAACGTTTGCTGGGTTAGCTAGTATTAACATATCGACCGCCCTTTCAATACGAGCGCTCGACTCTCAATAATTGCCCCTCAGATCATCTGTCCTTCAGAACTTGGACGTGATTCTAATCAATCTCGAACAATATATTATCTATCAATTTAAAGATAAATAAATTTAATAAGCTGTCAGCCTGAAGCGAATTCTCCCTCGATTGGATGCAGTCATCGTATCAACACTCGTTGCAACATTCGTTTCATTACAACGTCTGTATCAATATTTGTATAACAAAATACAGTAATCAAAATATTTATAGACACAAAAACGAGCCGAAGCTTTGAGTTATGTTGAATACGAATCGGCAGAGTGAACTGAGATACAAATTGTTACACCTGAAGAAACGTTCATATTTATTAGTAACAGCCGAATGTTCAACGATGCGGATAAATTTACCACAATTCACCTCCAACCATCTCTGAAATGGGGACTGATATTTCTGTATTCAATCTTTTTCATAATCACAATTGAATATTGGATTCTTATTTTTTATTTTCGGAGTTAACGACTTTGTATTTGGAACGAATTGAATAGGTTTTTTAGCTCGTATTTCAAAAGTAAATTCGAGTTTCAATTTTCTGTCTCTATTACATTATATCAAAGTAACGCCTTTATTAAATAATAAATTTAATGAAAGGTGCCAGTCGACCAAATACACGGTTTATTATATATTTACTTTATGGTTTTTTGGCTTGATTAATATATTTTTTTCAGATAAGAAACACATTAAATTTGACAGACGCCTAAATTAGCAACTAGTAATTTTATTTAAAGCTATTTCCCTATCTATCGTAGAGATATTATTTGTAGAAAAATCTACAACTACGCAAACACACATTCAAAAGCTAGAGATTTGCCAAAGTTTTGTGAAGATGATGCTGGATATTAATAAAATACATAATATAATGAGAAACAAAGGCTTATGAGAAAACAAAACCAATATCACTTAATATGCTAATAAGCAAAACCTTATAGGCGCTGGACAGGAAAAGGAAGAAGACAATACAGAAGATTGAAACTAAGAAAAGAAAAGAGTGGAAGACGTTGAAAGTTAAAAGAGACCAATCAACAGACAAACAGACAAAGTAGTAGATATTTTTTTTGTTATGGAATAGGAGGACAAACGAGCGTACGGGTCATCTGGTGTTAAGTGATCAACGCCACCCACAATCTCTTGCGACACCAGAGGAATCACAGGAGCGTTGCCGGGCTTTTTTTGAAGGTACCCATGTCGTATCGTCCCGGAAACACCGTACAGGGAAGCTATTGATATTTAGATAAGCATAATATTTATTTTATATTTCACTATTTGTATAAAGGCTAATATTATAATATTATGATTATGTGTGGCAAAGTTAAAACAAACAAGTTGTGTTATAAAAAACAAATTTGGATAAACAAAATTTCAGCCGTTATTAAAATAAGGGTGAAGGTGTACGGGAAATTTTATTTATTGCCTTAACGTTTGGGAATTTTATAATTTTAGTACTTGCGTTGACTGATTTCTTGCTGCCGGAAATTTATTGTGACATAATTTGTGGTGTACAACCTGCTTTATCTTGAAGATATTTTTCAAGTTAAGTAATAATTTATGTTTATAGAAAATGCCTATACAAATGCACTTATAAGATTTGCATTTTTAATTAACACAAGGATAATTATTATAAATTGCATCGTATCATATGATTTCGTGCTCGATGGATAATCAACGGAGAGTACGGTATTAAGACTCCACTGTCCATCGTTCACTCCGTCTTATGTCATTGCGCTGTGTCTTATAAACCGCAAAAATAAAGCAGAAATTTAACAGAGTACGTATTATTTATGCCTCCCATGGCCCCCTATAACAATTGAAAATAAAATCCAATTTGGTTATCAGTGTGTCTATAATGGCCACCATGTAAAAAACTGATACAATTTTGTTAAATGTAAATCGTTCATAATGGTACGTAACCCTTTTTGTGCGAATTTTCTTTGTTTTTCCATACAATCAGTTCACCAAATTATTATTATTATTATATATTATTTTACTAGTTTATTGCCATTCCTTGCGAAGCTTAGGTCACAAAGACCCGATGTTAAAGACGACTCATAGTGATCTCGTTAACGAATCACTTAAACACAATTAAGATTAAACCTTTTGAATAAGTAAAGTGTGAATAGACAAGTGAAATTGAGTAGTGAAAGTGTAATAGTGTTACGAAAGATAGAACACAAGAATAGTGTGTTTCCCTTAACTGGAGGTTGATTACATTCTTGGTCAAATTATTTTAGGAGATGAAATTATGATATTATTACGTCCTAGGCTTCTACATAGATGATCTAGCTGATTCTTGTAATATTGGAGTACAATCGCAATATTATCACAATCTATGAATGAAAAAAAATCACTAGATATTAACTACAGGCTATCTCAGCTGCCGATATTTCTTGTAACTGTCACAAATAAAATAAAATGACTTTCTAAAGAAGCTAAAAAATGAATAAAAATGAAATGAAGCTATAAATGTTTGTATTTAAAAATATATTTATGTTATGTGCTACACTAATGATACAGTTGTGACATTATTGTGCTAAGTACCTTTAAAAATCTTAAGAAACATCACCAAATATTACAGAATGTCCTCGGCTTATAAAATGACATAATAAAACTACAATCTAGCTTTCCCAGTTGAACAATTGCATTAAACTATGCGTTTCCCCAGTGATGAGGTTAATTAATTTCAACTTTCAACAGTTCGTGAGTGTGCATGAATTTTAATAAGCTACCTGGCTTCTAATGTTCCACAGCTTAAGAGGATTCCTTGTAGTTTAGACGATTACGCTCATTTGCTTTTTGAATACTTATGCAATTCAGTTACATTTAATGGTTTGTCGCAGCTCTAATTTTACCTGTTTATTTTTCTCACCCACCGACGACACATAGATCGTAGGGCAAATAAAACTCTCCTGTGTCCTCACTCACATGTAAATGATGCGACCTGAGCTTTATTAATTGAACAGGAGGAAAAATCAAACAGGAGCGGGATGTTATGTAATTTACCACGGCTCGTTCTCTCGTGTAACACCAAAGAAATCACAAAGGTGCTACTGATCTCGAAAAAAGTACATATGAATTTGATACAGAAAATGGATCGAAGAATCCAAATTGATGCACTGTAGTAAAAATCAAAATGCTATATAACACAAAATAATGACGAAAACTACACGAATGCTCGAATACAAAAAGCTCCCAGATAATGTTCAAAACAAATGTATTAAGAAATTCAAAAGAATTGTTACAAAACGTTTGTGTGGTAAAGGTTACTATAACATAAATGACTTTCTTAATGATACCACTGATTGGGAACTGAGCGACCCATAGGCTATTTAATAATAAATTTTGTTGTACAATTTTACATTGTAACCATATTTTTATGTATCTTTCTTATTTCACAAATTATTCCATGTTTATGAGGTTTCATTGTATAATTCTGCTAAAAAAAAAACTCTAAAGTGGGTACATACTTTATACCAAATATTCAATTATAACATCATATATGACTTTTCACCACCAGTTGAGAACTGCAATAAGATTTATACAAAAATAGTAATAATATATGATATACCTATATGCCACAGAATCCGTATAGCTATAGTTCATAATATTAAGTCCAATGTTCGTATTTAAAAAGGATCATTCGTCATTGAAACTGTTGACCCAATAGCGGTTCGGTCAAAGAGCGCCATTGATTCCTTTACGAGCGTCCGTACCCTTTGGTATTTGTGTACCTTCGGCCTGGTTGTAAATAACTATTATTTAATATTTGTTCTCTCTGTGCCACAAATAGTGAATATTGAAACTAGTAAAGTAAATTTTACGACTCACAATTTCGGTTGTGGTAGTGTTTCTTTCGGCTACATATTGTAGTTTTTATATTAATACTGTATTCGCTACTGAATTTTACAATTTAAGAGATTTTAAAAAGTTATACTTCGGAATATTCTTACTTTAATTCGTTCTTTTTTTATTTACACGCTTTTCATTAGCTTCACCTGTATGATAGTTTGTTTGTAACCGACTCAAATGGGCGAGATTTTGACCCACTTTAAACGGTCAGATTTTGTTCAAACTTGATAAAATTATCAATTACCGATGACATAACATTAATTTTATAATATTATTCCATTTTGCAATTTGTAAAATAAGATTTTTGTTAATTTATATAATTGTCATTTATTGTTTTTAGTTCCGTTTTCTATAAAATGCGTGTTTTTTTAGTTTTCTACACTATTATATTATTATCAATAGAATAAAGATTAAGTGGTGTATTTTAAATGTAACTTATCCTAGTATTTAAAAAGGAAATACTTCATTAAATCTTACTTTTTAATATGGCAAAGGAAAAAGCAAACACCAAGAATAGATAAGAAATAAGTATTTATAAAATAAACAGTTCACAAGACCTCTTTCAGCTCTTATCTACCTTTAAGATCCTGAAGTAAAATATAAAAGTCGTAAAGTTTTTAGTGAAATTTTCATTAAAGCCATAAAAGTGACATAATGATCGGTCCGCCATTAACCGACATTATCTCGCCCAGTAAAAGTATAATCTGACTTCTGAATGCATAAAGAACTATAAATGTCTGATATTATCTAATTGAAGCAGGAGTAATGACCGTAAGGATTCGCTAGGACATTTAATGCCTAAGGTAACGATCGAAAAGGCTTTCACGCGTAAAATATTTAAATTTCTCGATAACGGAAGGTAGGAATAGGATGATAATTGAATTGGGATAGTTTTGGGAATAAATTTAAGCATTGACGCATTGTTTTAATTTTGAATTGAAATCGATAATTTTACTTTGTTAAATGGGAGCTTCAAAATTAAGCATTGGATATGAAAGCTCAGGAAAAAGAGGTATAAAGGTTTTCAAAAATGAGACAAGAAAGTAATGCTATATAAGTTTGAGATGGTTTTGTCAATGTAAGTTCAAAAAGTTAAATTAAATATAATAATTTAGATTGATTATTGTTAAATAGATTACGTTTGCATAACTTACGACCATCTTAATTCACGCCTCCCAATCAAGCTTCTGAAGAACAACTTTTAGTAATCAAGAGTTTCTTTCTTTGGGCATAGGTGAACATAGTGTTACATGTAAGGACTACAGGCAAAGATAGCACTAGTGTTATTCCGGAAATAGTTATACACGTTACAGTTGTCGTAAAACACTTCTTATTGTGTACAATTAAGTACAAATACATATTAATTACTTCATAGAGGAAGGAATATTATAAGGATTGTTCTCAAATTATGTCCAGCAATGTAAGTGAATAATAAAAAGTTTAAAAGAAATTGTAAACAAGGAAACAGGTTGTTTATTTAAAAGTATGTTGTCATACTCTACCTTAATGCATGGTAAATAAGACCGGTATTCTTTTACGCTAGTAGATACCTACCAATTTATTTCGCAAAAATTTGACGTGAAATTCGTAACTATAATTTGACACACATATTTTTAAGGATAAGTTTGTACTGCTATATGTGAAAACTTCCTTAAAACGTTCGTATGAGTTGCTATAATCCGCATAGTACCTAAGTAACCTGTATGTTCGTTTTGCTTTTATAAGCTATAAAATACAACAGTCTCATCCTTTCGCCAAATATGTGCATAAAGTCAAAAACAGAAACGCGTAATACTTAATGAAGCCAAGGATTAAATGAATCCCAGACTATCAATGTTATTCAAAACATTGTATATAATATAGCACAATGGATTTATGATTCGGCACGTCGCGGTTACGCCTCCCATACCAATGACTTTAATTTGCACCCCATTTACAACATATTACTGCTTGCTCTGTCATTCTCATCATTTGATAGTCAAATTACTTTTAATACTATCATGTTTATAGAATCTTTAACGAATAAGAAACTTTTATTTTTATTTGACAAAATCACAATTATTCAGATACAATGTAAAATTTGCCAGGGAGGGTTTCATATGACATATATTTATAATATAAAAAATATAAAAGTTGGTCCAGCGAGCCGGAAGGAAATAACAACCCTTTTTTAATAGTAACTGTTTTTTATTTATCGGCCATTTTGGAATTCACCGATTATAGGTCCTAATTTAAATTTTATTATATTTAGTGTTATAGCGGCAGTAGCACTATTATAATATACCAACTTTTTCAAAATTTCTGCTTTCGTTTTTGTTGTATATTTAGACATAATTACAGGCGACAGGCAGACAGTTGTCAAGACAGACACCAGAGTTCTATTAAGCATATATTCGGTGTTAACTTTATCTTGATTATCTTGATACAGACATCTGAACGATGAAATTATTAAAGATTACGATTAAAATTCCTAAATGAACAATAAATGAATATTATTATAAATTGTTACTACATTATTGCTGCGTTACTTAATTATATTATTAGCGCAACTAACAAATTGTGCTGCTAGAATAACCATAACATAATATTTATGAAATTTAATAGAATATCTAAAGGTAAGTTTTTTCATTACTAATCCGCTATAAATTTCGTTGAACAAGAGTTTATTAATTCTATAAATAATTTCATCTTATTAATTAGAGTCGTTACGCTTTACACCATTTATTTACAACGATTGAGAGATTTATTTTCAATAAAATTGAATAAAGTTACAATAATTACAAAATACAAAGAAATATCAACTAAATTATAACAGCTTATTCAGTTTGCTTATAGATGTAAAATCACTTGGGAAAGCATCTGAGAAAATTAAAGTACCGTTTAGTGTTTTATATGCCGAAAAGATTTATATTATTATCGTCCATATTTCTGACACTGCTGAGAGGTCACGAAATCTCAAAACTTTCTCTCTCCATCTCGTAGCCACGTCCCTCTCACTCGTGTTTAGGTTTAAAAGCGATGAATATTATGTCGGGAATTATTCGCGGCACGTACGAGGTGCGAGGAACTTATGAACTGCGATCCGTAACAAGAGAATGCTACACAATGAAAAAATTTCTCCCGTCACCGTGGAAGAGTTGCGATGACAACCCGACAGAAACTTCCTAATCAGTTGTAACAAAATTTATGTCAAAATCGTGCCGACCATGCCGTTGGGAGAGCATTTAGGTTACATCTGTGTTCTATCTTTTATGTTACACACACTTTAGCCCTAATGAAGCACTTATAACAATTGATAATGCGAAACTACTCACGATTATATGAAAATTATCTCGATATGTTACCACTATGTAACATATTGTATGACAGCTTTGACATGACTTTCACATAGATATTTTATACATCTAGATGATCTCTTGCTGCTAGACTACCGATGAAAACAGGCAAAGTTTATTATTTTAGTGTGCGTGACAAACTACGTCTTACACTCGCGATTTGTGTTTGTGTGCGTGCGTTGCTCAAAATAGAAGTTCACTATCAACCCCAATTTTTTTCGACGTTTTCACAGCTGACACAGTCTATCTGGAAGTATAAATGATCTAAGGATTACATTAAAAGATATTTAATGGACTTAGGCTGCAGTTAGTGCTCGACCGACTGTCAGCGCTGACGTCGATCAAGCACTAAATGCAGCCTTAGGTTGTTGTTTTGAAAATGGATAGAGTTCAAAGATGGTTAACCATGTCAACAAAATCTGCGCTGCCCGATGGATACGTTAATGTATTATGTTATGTTAAGGTATGATAGTCTTAGTTTAATGGTCGCAGTTCTGCTGATTAAGTAAGTGATGATGACCTATCCTAATTGACGGTACCACGGATAGACCGATAGAACTTTTTGACAATTTTCAGAATGCATGGTGATGATTATTTTGTCTGTAGGATGGTTTTGTCTAATTATTAAAATTTTTGCGCAATTTTTTATATATACAGATAATAAAATATTGTACTATGCAATATAATAGTCATAATCTTCTCAACATAAAATATTTATGTGCAATATAATCGAACATTTTAAATTAATTTAATATTTCGTCGGGATTTTTTATCCGTTGAACGTTATGTACGTTTATTTGCAATAAAAAAAATCATAAACAACTTAACAGTGATATATTGTTTAACGCTTTCAACTCTAGAAAGCAAATATCAGGGAGTATAAGCAATTTTTTTATACGTACAAGTCTAGATCCCAAGTAAATTTGATAATAATTTAATCAATTAATTAATTATACCTTAGTAAGTATAAACGATGCAATACATTAATTATTTAAGAATAGCACAGTGCATAGTTTAGGTTCATTTATGTTTATTTAAATCAAATTAGTTATCAATCAGCTTCTACCCGGGAAAGGTCAGCGTGAAATACTCCATAATAATACGATAAGTATTAATGTACTATGTACAATGTACATTACGAATTTTGCTGCTGCAAAGTCAAAATGTAAAATAATGAGATATGTAATTAAGTAAGTTGAAATGAACACACTGCGTCATCCCTCGCTTCCATCTTGTTTGGATTCTTCCGACAGTAATTTGACTGGCATCCAAGTTTGTAAGAGATAGGCTTTGTAAGTTTTGATTTATTAAAATTATTTGACGCGCTGGCTTGCGATCGTTTTGTTACAAATGTTAATTAACGGTTTGGATTTGAGCTGCGTTGTAATTAACTGATTAGACTAAAATGTGATTAAATATATCGGTTAATCAGTATTTGTAAGGTGATTAGTTTATTTCATGTTAGTTAGTTAAGAATTGCTTGACAATCAAGATTCCAAAAATAACAATAATTGCAACTAGAATTAGAATAATTAATTAGATTGTATAAATGCACAATTATTTTATACTTTTTAGTGCATATTATATCTATTGTTTTGAAATAGTGTTTTTGAAGTCGGCTGTTTTTTGTTACATCTGACGACCGATAAAATGGTATTTGCATCTACCATCGGAGAGTACTTGATTATTTTTTCACATCTGTGTCAGCTTGTCTATGATGTGTTGTTATTTAAGTTCTATAAAGAATGAATTCAAATTTTTTTTTATTGTTGTTAAAAAATGTAAGATCCATCTATTGCAAATTAAATATTTTAACGTCAGCTTGTGTTTGCTTTTTGTGGGAATCGTAAAATTAATGTCGTGGTGATAGGGGATGAGAACCCACCATCAAAATGGCATTATAAGGACTTGTCCAATCATGGTAACTGGCAAAAAAACGGTGTCTGCTTAAGACATCACAGCAGAAGTGAAAAAATCGTCAAGGTCAAGTTAATAATACGCTGTGCTCAGTGATTCTCTCTAAGTCCACTCGAGCGTTACATTGCTGAGCTTCACTGCTCAGCCTCATTCAATACCAGTTTTCACTTTAAAATTAGCCATAAATGGTGGTTTATATAACTAAGTAAATTAGTTAATGAAATAATGTGATGTCTTTTCAAAAGTGCTAAGAACTAGGGTTGGTTTGAGTGAAATAGTTTATTGTCAATAGATGTAGAATCATAGTAGTAATGTGCTGATATAAACTAATATGTTAGCATCTGAGACAAATTATAGGGATGAGTTAAAAAATAACTAACAAATAAGTTGTTCTGAACACTAACTAAGTCTTTAGTAGTTTCTGCTTAGTTATCGCATTTCTTAATACAAACTAATACGTAAGTTTACAAGTCATAGGTTAAAGCGTTTAGAAACAAATTTTATTATATTTTGTACAGTTCCTCGGTAGAGGGGTTTCTCAGGAAAGAGGAGGAAAACCAAGCGTATCACCTGATCCATTAGTGATTGTTTTGCTTGTGATTTTAGATCGGGTTTGCTATGTTATCAAAGTAATAATAATTCTAAGAAAAGTGAAATTTTGTAAGATGTCGTTATAAATGATTGGCAATTTTTACAAAAAAATACGGAACAACTTAAAAATAGTCTATATACTATTTCAACTTATAAATGATGTGCATTCAAAATTTCTTTAAAATTTTAAGTTTGGTCAGAACGAATGAAAAATGCTGAAACAGTAAAAAAAATCCAAACAAAGAAACTCTTGGACTCATAATATTAAACTCTACTTAAATATTATACTATTGTAAATAAATAAATAAATGTCGATATTTACATCAAAATAGGTAATTACAATCATCTCATAATTATTTTGGTATTAATTCATTAAAATTATTCAGATTTTCCGCCCTTTTCCAGTGCAAAATTTCGCTAGCTGCTTTCAAAAATTCTATACAATTTAAACATTCTATACTAAAAATATTGTAAAGTATGATATGTAAATATAATGAAAGAACTACATTTTTCACTTTCGCTACGCCTATTACTTTGTACCACAAAAAACGAGGGATAAAAGAAACTGCACCCAAAGCGAATACGTGGAGTCAATTTTCGAATAAAGTTTTCCTGTTGGTTTGGCTTCAACCTGGCGAGACTTTGCTGCCACATAGTACTTAGTGTTTATATCTTAACGAGTAAGCATGTTATATACTTTGTATTATATTCAATTTATAGGTTCACATTTCCAAGTTTGATTTTATATAGAAGATTTTATTGGAAAGATAGGCATTATACACTAGTCGTTGTAGAGATAGTTCTGTAACTTATGCTTTAAGGCACCACATGGAGACAACTTGTTGATGGTACTTGTCTTATTACAAAAAATATTTCTAATATTCATATAATATTAGTGCTATAAAAAATATGGGTACTAAAATTTCTCTGTTTATGTTAAAAGTTCAATAACTTAAGTGGTTTCTATAATTGTTATTATTCGTATTTCTAAAATGCTTAACTTTCATGGCATTTCTAAAACAAAAAGGGGATTCGAAATCATTTATTGAACTTCTAAAACTACTATGGATATACATTATATTATATCAGGATATATGTTTATATAGCTATTGAATCCTATTTACTTGGCACAGTTGTCCAATTATAACAATACAAACAAAAACACAGCAATATCGTTTCGAATATTCCGGGTTCACGAGAGCTTTGTTTAATATCTCCGATAAGAGTGTAAATCCTATGTTGATTGTTTCTCTCCAGGCCAGCGTTAACCCTTGCCAACGAATTGTGTAACAAAGATAGATGATACACACGTGTTCATACACTTTCGTTTTTCTAGCAAATTACGTGTTTGGATGATACACTCAAATAGTATGTTTATGTAAAAATATACAATTTACCTTACATTCATTATAGAACAATCATTTCAAATCAAATAACACCTTATGAATTATTTCTCTTTGTATATTTATTTCATATACAATTTTTGTGTAGAGTACATTAAATGTTTGTTTTTTCATAGCCAATTCTAAATGTTTTTTCACACTAATGCAGTAATCGTATAGCTTGCTATCCCTATCGTTTTGAAGGTACCCATGTCGTATCTTCCTGGAAACACCAAACAAGGAAGTACATTTCAATGTTTAGTTATGCTTTGATGGAAATTCCTTGAAACCTACAAAGTAGAGGAAGTGCAGATATCCGGATGGTGGGGATGATATCTTAGTTTGTGGCTTCTCGTGCGAAGTTGGAATCCAGCAAGAGAATCAGGTCAAACAGCTCTTCGGAACACTCACACACACAATGAAGCGATGCCTACGCTACGCAATACTAAGTAATAACAGTTCACAGAGGATGCATGACGATACGAGGTAGATCTATGAAGCAAGCGGTAAAATGGATCGAGATACTAATACTGAGGTGCACAACACCAGAGATGGGGGCAATTCTCTAAATGTGACTGGAACTCCGCTAGAATGTGGGCAAGCTTGACGTAAAGCCAAGTTCATTTTATGACCCTATCTTCGAAAGTACTTTTAAATTTCCCCGCTCAAGAAGAAGAATTTTATCTCTATGTAAGAAATTTATCGCATTTGAACACAAAAAGCCAACACCGCATTTCCCTTCCGCATTTTAATAGAAATCTATAGTGTTCGGACCCTAAAGGTTGAAGGAGAGTTATGTTGCAATCGTACTACCAATAAAGTACAAACCTCCGATACAAACTAAATCCCTGACGATGAACGTCAACATAATCGAGCGTATCTAATGATAAATAAGGGCCTTAAAAACAAAGAATAGCACTGCATCGTGACAGTCTATTATTGGCTTCGAAGCTAATAAATAAGCAAATAAAGTGGCATTAATATTCATGGCGGCATTAGAGGACCTGAAGTGTACTGCACGATGTGCATAGATTTTACGTGATTTTTGGAAAGAGTTCTAGTGTTACTAGGAACATTATTGTTTTATTATTAAGGCTTAAAGAATTAACAAGACTTTACGATTATTTTAGGCATAAACAAGTCTGTTTATAGATAGTGTATGTTTTCATATAAATTAAGCCTTGTTTGTTTAGTATAGTCGGATACTAACGGTGTGTGTTGTTTGTCGTATGACAGAAGTGGAAACTTCATCGAAGCGAAGGTACGAATACGAAAAAAATACATATTTTGTTTTTTATTCATACAATTATAATGTAAAAAAGAAAAGAATTAAATTGTGCTGTGGTAATACTGTGGTAAATTTTGTTCTGTAATTGTCGACTCGAGCCGATTTTACCCTAAAAAGCCGAGTGTGACAAACTACAAAATAAGGTCCTCAACGCGCAAAAAAGAAAATAGTTTTTATATAATCATACTAAAAAGCTAATTTGGGTGAATGTCTTGTGTTGGTTCGACCTGAGCGTATATTTTTGATATCGAAAGGACTAAAATTGGGTCAAAAATACCAAGAATAT
Organism: Leptidea sinapis; assembly: GCF_905404315.1. Classification (NCBI taxonomy): domain Eukaryota; kingdom Metazoa; phylum Arthropoda; class Insecta; order Lepidoptera; family Pieridae; genus Leptidea; species Leptidea sinapis. The sequence continues at coordinate 6,969,002 of NC_066280.1, forward strand.
GAATAAAAATACAACGAAGCATATCATGACAGAGACAAATGATGGCCCATCATTATAATCTCTCAAGCTTGTTTTCTTTAAAATAATTGTTTTCAGAAATACATTTTTTTTGTTCTTTTTTTCATATAAAAAATCCCTTGATAAAATGCATTGCTTCCGTGGTTTAACGGGCTGAAAAACTATCAATGTCTCTCGTATTCTCATAGTCTTTTGTGGGGCGATAGCATATTTTGCGAGAAATTGTATTACCAATTAAATGTATGTAAAAACTATGACACAGCATTGATTTTTAATCACCATCCAAATCTGGTACAGAACTCTCTATATTTAATTTGTACAACTCAATTCGTAATTTACTTGATAAAATTATAATATTTTTATCACTTGACTGCGTATAACTTTCTCATGTGTATAGGATATCCATCATTATATCCATATCAGCACCATTATAGAAATCGCTAACACTTTAACTTTGTTAACACACATAGAAAACAATCACGGATAGTTATCATTTGTAACAACATACAGAGTCATAAATGTGATTAATCCAAAGCTACTACAAATTAAATAAAACATTTCAGAGTCATTTCGAAGACAACCGTAAAGCGGCGAGGAAGATAAACACTCACTTACATTAAATGAAATTCAACAAACAATGTAATGCACCGAGAAAGTCCTACATCAATTTCGAATGGTAGCAAATTGCGAAAAACAAACTGCGGAAATTCAAACAAGAAGAACAAACCTAACAGTAAATTACACCGCGATCTAGTTCAAACCGGTGCATTATTTGTACGGATGCAATCTCTTCTACTTGCGTATATGATTAAAACAGTGCACAGAACAGTTCCTATGGGAAATTATCGCTGCGAACGCACTGCATAATTAGCAGTTGCAAAGGCGCCCGCTGCAAGCACTGTATCCGTGTCGGTTTACACTGTCAAAGGACACTCTTTTGATTTCTTTGTGGCTTCATACTCCTTATTTTTATTCGGATTTGTTTTGGTTTTCGTTTACGTTAGACTTTTATAAGATTTTTTTTTAAATCTTGTAAAGGATAAACATTTTTTTTTTCAAATTTAATTTGTGTATTATTATTAGTTAGTAATCACTGTAAAAACATAACAAATTGTTTAGATTTGCAAGAGCGACATCTCAAGTAAATATCCTAATTTGCAAATATTGGGGTGGAGCAGGTTATCAACTGTAAAGTAAATCCTGTAGGTGAAGCCACAACCTGAGAGTTGAACAAAGCATACAAGATTTTATGACGATACGTCACTCGAACGGTTAGCTCAGTAGGAAGAGCACTCGCACGGAAAGCGAGAGGTCGTGGGTTCAAGTCTCGCATCTTTCATAAAATTTTGTTTTCAAATTTTATTTGTGTATCTTATAAATGATAGTTAGTATCATTTTGTCATAATTATAACAAAACAATACTGATTCTTATGCAGATAATTTGCTAAATATTTCGAAAGCTTCACATTTTACTTCAATGATTGTATTCCTGATAGCTTTTGCTTTTGCAAAGATCACTCGTCTCCCTTTATTCCAATTACTTCCTTAAAGTACACCACAAAAAAGTGCATTTTCTTTTTTAATGTTAAATGTTCATGGAAATCCTTTGGTGTGTTAAAGTAGGATGATGTTTGTTTTACAGATGCCTGAGATGCTCCTTTATCCCGCTATGCTAAATTTCAATACTTGGTGCGCTAAGAATACATATAAAAATATATGTTATATAAAAATATACGTATATACATGTCACACATCAATATTACATTTCAAATACATGCAATATTGTAACATTCAAATGACGGACATTTTCCAACTTCCTCTATGTAATAGGTCATCTGCATTTCCATAACAGAAGTAATCTAGTAACTGTGATGAATTTGAAATTACGTTATTTATCAACCTTGAAACTGTAACATGTTATTGTGAACTAGTCATTTCCGTGGTTTTGTTTGATAATATCACAATATAAGAGCTTTAACACAAATGTTTTGCGTAAATTATAGTCAAGTTTGAAGTATATTACCAGATTAGATAAGATTTATGAGTTTACAAACAAATAAGCTGCTATTAAAAAGTAAGTATTTATTATACAGTTTCAATCGAGTGCCGTGAGATTTTCAGTATTTTTGTTCTTTCGTCAAGTATTATTACCAATCAAACTTGGCCTTGGCAAAAGACTTCCTTTTTATTAAAACTATCCTTTTATGGCAAGTTAGGGAGATTATTAGCGAATAGAGAACATAAGGGGTGCAAAACGGTTAAGCATTATAGATTTTTATACAACACGAAGTTAGTCGTTAAATGACATTTTAGCTAGTGGTAAATAAATTTGGTAAGTGATATTTATGTTTAGAATTTATTCCTGTATTTCAAGATACCAAGCGTGTGTTTGATATTGATAAACATAAAACCGTTATAAAATGTGTTTTTAATTATAAGATACAGAAGTGATTGATCAATAAAAAAGTATTAATAGTGGTAGTTATAATTTTAACATATTATATTTATATCATTGACCATAACATCTCAAGAATTATTAACTTTATATTTTATGAATTACATTTATTAACTTTATTTTATTATTTTATCGCAGTATCTTCAAACGTATTAGCGCGCAGAGTAAAATGATTAAGACGAATTTTTTGTGCAGTTTAATTTTAATAATTCCTCGCTGTGAAGAATGTATTTAAAATCAGCTATAATCTTAATTATTATCCATCAGTGTTGGAATTTTAACGAATAATCCTAATGGAATATTTAATATTATCTCACCAAAACATCACCTATGGTTTCGATTCCCAAGTTTCAATTTTTCAATAGCAACAAAAATAACTCCCCATCGGGACAAAGAATGTCCTTTGTGGCTGAACGGCAAGAGCTGTAGTATGTTAAAATAAAACGAGACATTACATATTTTCTCGTATGCACAGACTCCTCAATTATTCTGGAGTCGCAAATATGGCCGCCACTTTGTAGAATTTAAAATTAATTTTGCATTTTTATGAGCGGTTGCACAACAGTCGTTCAGAAAGACTGTTTATGGAGTGGAGAAATAGACTTGTTCTGTATTTTAAGTGAATTGGATATGAGTATTTATTTGCATAGATATACTTGCAGAATTTGCTTTGATTTAAATTTTATGTAGCGCTTGTTTGGTGTGCTACAATTTATTAAGTGCTTAGACTTGTATAAAACGAATCGAGATATTTTGTTTCTTAAACGAATGCAGTATATTTGTTTTATCGGCACAAGAAATAGGACAACTAAGCAATCATAATATTAATTATTCCTTTTTTTCTTACAGAGTAAATATATAAGAAACATCTACATTCATAACATTTACATTACATCTGAATGAAATTTTTAATTAAACACTTCTTTAATGCAGGACTTCTCAAACCAACGATGAAACTTTCATGAATTTGTAGTTTAACCTATTTAACCATTATTTTTCAATGATAACTCAGGAGGTCACACAACTTGAGAAACCATTTTAACACTACAGGACTTACAATTAAATAACTACCAAATAACTACCATTGAAAATTTTTGACATGGTAAAAATAATTGTCGTCTCAAGAAGTTATGCAAAATTATAATAAAAAAACTCTATTACAATGATAAAACAACCATCATAAAGTCTCTTAATATATACAATTTAACTAAACATAATATAACGTATTTTTTTCAAAGTTAACTTCAATTATTATAATAATGAAAGTTAACTGCCTATAAGCAACAAGTGGCTGTCATTAAACTAATTAACCCTGTCCTCGTAAATATTGTATCACGAAAGCATAACATTTCTCGTCCTAAGATGAGCGATACTTTAGGTTCGCGTAGTTGAAATTAACAAATTTATATAAAAACTGTAGGTTTGTGTTCAAATTCAATCAAGTGTGTTTTATTCACATTGTGACTGTTGTTATTGTGTATGGGAAAGATGAATGTGTGAGGATGAGTTTATGATTATTAGCAAAAAAAAAACATTGTGAAAAAAACAGAACGTGATTCCCTGCTAAATGGAGCTGACTGAGTATATCGTTGGTCAGTGCAGAAGACACCAACACAACACTGGATTTCAGTAGCCCCTCGTGACATTTGGAGTTGACAGTTGTTTTGTCTTCCCATTATAATTATTTTTGTTGTTTTTTGTGAGAGGTGATTTGTTTTAATGTACCCCAGGGAATATAGGAAGTAAGTGTGTACCGGTCAGTAGTTTGTCAGTTAATTTTCTGTGTCATTCTAAATTGTAACCCAATGATTGTAAATATTTATCAATCAAAATTTATTTATTAACCAAGCAAAATGCTTTCACAGAAATAGTTTAGCCACCTGCCCGTCAAATGGCAGATATGCTAATATATTTGGTAAAGAGATTAGTATGACATTAAGATAAGGAACTAATATAAAAAGCATTCCAATTAATATAAAATGAAAGTGCCGCAGAAAATAATGGAACCGCCGGAGTTACTGAAACAAAAATAGTTCGCAAACAAAGTTGTATGATTGATGATCGCCCGACAATTTATCCATTCATCACGGTTAATTTTATTGAAGTGCCACGTGTGGGCCATTATTGAACTAAGGTGCGACTTTTCATTACTTATCTGTGTGAACCGACGATTTGTTTACTAATGGATCAGCTGATTTAAATGTCATTTTGAGAATTACATTTTGATAAATGACTTAATTCTTATCTTCATTTAAAAATAGTATGGTTTTGTTTCACCTGTTCTTAATAGTCTTGCCATCATCATCAGCCGGAAGACTTCTACTGCTGGACAAAGGCCTCCCCCAAAAATTTCCACGATGATTTGTCCTGCGCTGCCCTCATCCAACGTATTCCGGCAATCTTGACCAGATCGTCGGTCCATCTTGTCGTCGGGGCCTACCATCACTGCGTCTTCCGGTGAGTGGTCGCCATTTGAGGACTTTACTGCCCCAACGACCATTTGTCCGTCGAGCTATGTGGCCTGCCCACTGCCACTTCAGTTTCGCAATCATTTGGGCTATGTCGGTTTCTTTGGTTCTCCTACGGATCTCCTCATTTCCGAAACTCCACGTCTGCATACCGTAAGTCATCACTGGCAACACACACTGGTTGAAAACCTTCGTCTTCAGACACTGGGGTATATGGGAGAACAAGATTTTACGAAGCTTCCCGAACGCTGCCCATTCGAGTTGGATTTGACGAGTTGTTTGTTTTCGGTGTTCGTTTTCGCGAAATTGAACCTGCCTAACTGGGCCTACCATAATACATTGCAAATAATTTTGTTCTTTATATTGTCCTTTCTCCCTCTTATTACTATAAAGTAACTATGTAATCTCTTTTACTTATTTCTTTTAAAAGCGTTAGAAGTGCACTAGAAAGAACCTTTCAATCTCACCTCGACGCCCCCACCCCTGTTAAGATGTTAACCCGTCACGTCCCAGTATACTTTCGGTTTTCGAATTTATAGGTACGTTTATTCGATGCTTTATAAGGTGTCTCTCTTGTGATTTCTCTGGTGTTACAAAAGCTGTGGTGATCACTTACCAAACGAGCCTATGTTTGTGCTTCTCTTTCGTATGTTTTAAAGTGATAACCCTCACTTCTGGGATTAATTATTACACTTATATTATTTGTAAGTCTGGGCATATAATATGTATAACCTTCTAACATACCTTTTAAAAGTAAAATGTACAGAACTATAATCTTAATAATTAAATGCTTTATGTCATTAATGTATATTAATTTTTACCCTTCAATCACTACACTTTTCTATCCTTTATTGAATTATATGATATGAATGGTACCCATAGAAGCGCGTAAACATATCCAAAAAGCTTGCAACGCTTCTGTAATTCCTCGGTTTACCATCTGGTGAACTACACACGTTTGACCACGTTTTTTTTAAACATAATAAATGTAATTAATGTAAGTATAGCACTATCTAAAATTTAACTACACTTTGACCATGAAATTTCTGTTTTCTTATTACAAAAATAAACTCTTAAAAAAAGGCTCATTTGATAGTAAACTTCGTGGAGTGTAATTTGGAACGTAACTTGAATCTAATCGCGGTAATAGCGGACAGAGACCAGGTTTTATCACCCAGATGACAATTACGCCAATTAATTTATGTTCTCAATAAACTTTTATTCGAGCTCGGCAAAATATCTTTCTTTTTAAAAAAGAGTAAAAAAATTGCGTCTTATACGATAGGACAATAAATATTTTTTAGGAATGGATTATTGATTGTAGAATGATATTATGATTTTTTAAGTGAAAATTTCTTTGGGCTAAAGGTACTCTGAGCGTCTAGGGATGTTTTTTGAGTTTCAATGACACTGAGCTGTTACACTGGTTTGGTTAAAGTCGGCTCATGACAAATTTATATATGTATGAAGTAATGTTAGTCCAAGTTTATAACTTTTTGTCCATATCTTACATTTGTTACTACAGAATTATGACAGGGACAAGTAATTTTAAACTTAGGGTAACTTTTCACTGCATTTTTTTTAAAAAACAGTATGTAGACTACAGACCAAAATTTTAAAAATAATATTGTATTATCTTCATTCCTAGTTACGAGTGCTTTTCAAGTACATCGGACGTCTTAAAGTGGATGTAAGTCAGGTTCAAAGATTAATACATACACATAGAAGGCTTTTTAAAAAGTACACTCTTAAAGGCTTCACTTTGTTGTTTGTTTGTCCCTTTGTCCGTCTGTAAATTTAATGGGCAGAGGTATCAAAATTAAATAAAATATGGAAAACTAATCTGATAATATATACATAGCCATTTCAGTCTAATATTACTCTTCGTATAAACATGAAGTAAGCCGTGCAGTAAGATCTCATTTAAAAAAGTAAAAGAAAAATATCGCAATTATTTATTACGGTTACTGTGAAACCAAACAGCTATTGCTCCTAAACTGTGTTTACGTACGACTTAAATCGTGCTGTTTAGACATTCCAAAATATAAGTTTTTGTTTCATTTTATTTCAACATTAGACATGAGTTAGACACGCACTTGCTAGCTTTATTTCTAAGATACTTTATATAATTAATGTTAAAATCAAGATCAGTTATATCTACGTAGCTCATTAATAAAACACATGGCTCGTAAAACAGCCCATAAGCCAAAGCGTTCTAAGAAAGGATTTAAATGATGTTACTAAGGTCTTCCTTTTGTTTGTGACGGCCTGAGTTTTAGGGCTCATTACATTTAAGATGTTTGAAGCCGCTTCAACTGTATAGGTCCCATCTGTGCTTTTGTCTTGTCTGTAATGAGGCTTACAAACGACAATTAGATTATTTATAATATTGATTTACATTTTCTTATCTTTATTATGAGTCAGATTGAGCACGATGATAAATAAAACATAATATACAAACCAATAATCTCTAATATATAATCAGAAAATCCGCTTTTCTTCTGTACTTACCTGAAACAAGATTATGATAAATTATTAATATAGGCTTTAAAAATTTATAACAAAAACTATATTTTTCTCATAGATTTTAAGTGATTTGAGTATACAAAGAGGAAAACTTCAAAGGTTCTAGGATTACGTCGCTTTTCTGTAAATATAAGAGGATTATATTATTATATCTGTCGTCACACAATATTACAAATAAAATAGAGCTAACAGAAATACTACGTTTGAATTCAGATTATATATTATGACGATCTACAATGCTTTACGAGAAACATATATGTACTAATATAATAATTAATCATGTATTTTTTAGTACTGGTTTTAAACAATTGTTATTTGTGTTACAAATGGCGAAAGTGATAATTTATTACTCAAGGATATTATTTTGAATCTATAGTAGAATCCTATACATAGCTATTAAAAAATATAAGCCGTAAGAGAACAAATGTTTTGGCCCCGAGTGACAATAGTAGATTTTACAACGAGTGCACATAACGAATCATTTTTATCCGAGACTTTTAGCACTGTAAAATTACAAAAGTAAAGTGCTAAAAGTCTCGGATTAAGATTAATGAAATTTTAGAGCTATTGAAAAAAAGGTTTTTTTTTTCAATATTTGAGTCAAAATACGGTGAAAAATCATTAATATTTCAGATCAGTTACTGTGTATTTACGATTTTATTAAAACTTAGGTAACTTTCCACCATATTTCGTGCAATTTTTTTTTGTAAAAGATAATAAAAAACCAAAAACTTACATATAAATTTTGAGGTTATGTTTAAAAAGTGATTGATTGAAGAATTGTATTGTGAAAAAGTGTTAATTTTTTCAATAGGACTTGTAATTTCGCCCGAAATCGAGATAAACCGGTTTTTACCCCTCCCCCCATATCCACTTCCCGACCTCAGATCACCCGTATTTAATTTTTCCTTCCAATTGGTTTCATCCTACTATTATTTTTTTAATTTGCTTAATGCGTTTAAAGAAGGTTTCACTTTAAAAATATCGAGCCTTACTGTATTTCATTATACGATAGAATATTATCAGGTAGTAACGGGTGCAATCTAATAATTGGGAAAAAGCGACAGCCTTGTTTTGAAGAAGGAACGATTGTTATCAGTTAAATAGTAACTGGAAACAGAAAGACGCACGCCGGTCTGTCATATCCGGCCACGTTCTGTAGTGATACATCAGACTACCTATTGCCACACTCTGCCATAGCCTCCCATTTGCATGTAAATTGAATAACATCGTACAGCTTTGCAACGTCCTTACAAGATGTATTTCGTTCACATGTTTAGAAGCGTTTGTAATGTCACATGACGTTCAGTTTGAAGTTTAAGTTTAACTATAAATTTTACTAAATGTTATTAAATGATTTAAGCTTACAAAGAAAATTTCAAAGGGTCTATGAAGGATTAAGAAGCTTTTCTGTGTAAGAAGATTATATTTTATTTATATTACTTTATTTCGTAAACGTTTGGATATTGTTATTTTCAAATAAAATAGAGTTTAAATGAAATATTATATCAGAGAGCGGATTAAGTATTAAGGAGATACGTAAAAGATACTTGGTATAAAAAAATCTGTTTCATTTTTTTCAATAAAGTAATTCTTGCAGGCTTTTTACCTACTTGTATGTATGTACCTCAGAATGTATGGTGTTTGCAAATACCATCGATAGATAACCTATGCTCTTGAATGCAAGGTAATGGAAATTAATCAATTTTGGATTATGAGTAAGAAAAGAGACAAATTATAATATTTGGTAATGCATAAGGATGAGACGTAAGTTAAAATTATACATTGTTGCTCCCCGAGGGGAACCAATTTAAAACAATATTAAGTTACGTAGGGGTAACAAGTCCTTCCAGTTGAATTGATTCACACAACTCAATATTGGCGAAGTACTTCATCAAAGTTGGGAATTACATGACAACCACGAACCTAATTACAGACAAATGACGTCGAAGTAGTTTGCGGCCGTGACGTGGTCTCCAACGATTGGCTGCGGTCACGGCGGATATGGCGCACGTCATACGTCACACCCTTGCGGTTATATTTGACGAAGGACTTAATTAATTTATGATGGAAATTGTTTTCCTTGGGTAATGATTTGGGAGAATGTATCTAAAAATAAGTCAGGGACAAACATGGGACTTATGCGGTCGCTTGCAAAGGGCTAATAAACTCGAAAATATTTAAAAGTAATTATTAGATTTCAAGTATTATTTTATATGAGAGGAAGCAAACAAGCAAGTGGCAAAAAGTCTACAACTATTTTAGCCCTTCTGTTGTACATAATATTTATATATTACTAGCTGACCCAGCAAACGTTGTATTGCCGATATTAAATTCGCGATACGAAAGTAACTGTTGATCGTAGATGGGTGAAAATTGAAATTGTATGTATTTTTTAATGCTGACTGATAATCAAACAATTTAAAAAAAAATTCGTGTGTACTACCCTTAACATTTAAGGGGATGAAAATAGATGTTGTCTGATTCTCAGACCTACCCAATATGCACTCAAAATTTCATGAGATGATTTCGGTCAAGCCGTTTCGGAGGAGTTCAAAGTTTAACACCATGACACGAGAATTTTATATATTAGATGTATGACGTGTGTGAATTATTTTATTTTCAATCTATATTTAAGGTAAATATACATGTATAAGTTAACGATTTTATTATTTGTAAAGATTGTATTTCTGTGTGGGATATTGATCCGTTAATAAGTCCTCTTTATCAAACAACATTGGTTGAAAGCGGTACAGGTAAAAGCATTACATTTGTGGAAACAATTAAGTCTCGTGAAAGTAAATAGTTCACAGAGGGTTTTTCTACTTGCGCAAACAAGTAGATTTAAGCTTAAAACAACTTTACTTTAACCGGGCTTTCAGTTTCAATTAGCACTCGTACCGTAGGGGCTAGGCGAAATATGTGTACACCGGGTGTGGATGTGTAATAAATGTAATTTTAATAAAGTTTAATGTTGCAATTACACCACTTTAAAATGACAGTATTGCACAAATAGAATTTGAAAAACAAAATTTTATGAACGATGCGGGATTCGAACCCACGACCTCCGGCGTTCCGTGCCGGTGCTCTAACCAACTGAGCTAACCGTTCGAGTACCGCCTCGTTATAAAATTCTGTTTGCTTTGTTCAACTCTCAGGTTGTGGCTCATCTACAGGATCTACTTTACAGTTGATAACCTGCTCAACCCCAATATTTGCATATTAGGAAATTGACTTGAGATGTCGCTCTTGTAAATCTAAACAATATGTTATGTTTTTTAAAGTGATAACCCTCACTTCTAGGACTAATACACAAATAAAATTTGATAAACAAAATTTTATGAACGATGCGGGATCCCGCGAAGTAGAAATAAGGGTTATCACTTTAAAAAACATAACATATTGTTATGACAGTATTGCAAACTATATATATAAACTTCTATGTTAATCTGTTGTCTCTGTCTGTAATTTCACATTTTTTAGCACTATACAGAAAAATGTTGTCAGAAGTTTAAATATATATTCAGATCATTACCGAATTCACAACATGACCAATCAACAAACATCAATAAAATATTGTAAATTATCATAGTAAAGAACAAACAAAGCCATATCTCATATTAATATGCTGACATAGTTATATTTTAGGAGAGAATGGAGAGAAATCAAATGAGCTTACATACTTACACAGCGCCTGTTTCTACCGTGAAGTAGTTATGTGTAAACATTACTGTGCTTCGGTCTGAAGGGCGCCGTAGCTAGTAAAGTCACTGGGCAAATGAGACTAAACATCTTATGTCTCAAGGTTACGAGCGCAATTGTAGTGCCGCTCAGAATTTTTGGGATTTTCTGAAATCCTGAGCGGCACTGCATTGTAATGGGCAAGGCGTATGAATATCCATCAGCTGAACGTCTCGATCGTCTCGTCCCTTGTTTTCATAAAAAAATACGTGTCCACTGTACGTTATCACTGTGACATATACTCGCTTATAAAGCATCTAATAAACGTAACGAGCACTGAACCGGGTGCAGCGTGGTGAGAGTTACTTCCTATTATTATTATCGCTGCCGATATTAATACAATATTTGTGCTGCAGAAGAGGGCTATTTGCGCTATTTATAACCTATGTCCTAAGGAATCATTGAGGGCAAAATTCAAAGAAATTAACATATTGACTGTTGCTTCTCAATATATTCTTGATAATGTAATGTATGTTCATAGGCACATAAGTGAATTTGCTAGAAACTGTCATAACCATAATGTTAACACCAGGAACAAACATAAGCTTATACTATTCGACTAAGTCGAGTTAGCAAGTCTCTTGTGGGGCGATATATATGCTTTTACAACAGGATCCCAGAAAATGTTCAAAGCAAAAGTATTACGTTATTCAAAAGAATTGTTAAAAAACGTTTGTGTGGTAAAGGGTACTATAACATAAATACCTTTCTTAATGATACCACAGATTGGGAATGGAGCGACCCCCCTCAGGCTATTAAATAATAAGTTTAATTGTACAATGTTACTTTGTAAATGTTACTATAATTGTAAAACACATTTTTGATGAAAAAAAAAAGCCCGCTGAGTTTGTTGCGCCCATTCATCTCAGGCCTGAGGCATTCATTTTAGAATGGGTGGTAGTTTTTTGACTTTCAATAAGTGATTTCACATCCTATTTTGAATAAAAATATTTGAATTTGAATTGCACCACCGACCCTTTCTAAGATTTAATTCTCATCAGACCTAAGAGTAAGATCTATAGAGCGTTCTTAAACATTACTTAAGACATAGCTGAGTGTAAGCTAACCAAAATCTTATACTTCCTTTTTATAGTCACTTAACAGCTGAAATTGTGCTGAGTTTAAGCTAAGATAGCCTAATGCAAAAGTCAACTTCGCGTTTTATCACACTTAGCTAAGTTTTACGTTTTACGTTTTTTTTCATGGAATAGGAGGACAAACGAGCGTACGGGTCGCCTGGTGTTAAGTGATCACCGCCGCCCACATTCTCTTGCAACACCAGAGAAATCACAAGAGCGTTGCCGGCCTTTAAGGAAGGTGTACGCGCTATTTTTGAAGGTACCCATGTCGTATCGTCCCGGAAACACCGCACAAGGAAGCTCATTCCACAGCTTTGTAGAACAAGGGAGAAAGCTCCTTGAAAACCGCACTGTGGAGGACCGCCACACATCCAGATGGTGGGGATGATATCCTAACTTGTGGCGTGTCGTGCGAAGGTGGAATTCGGCGGCAGGAATCAGGTTAAACAGCTCTTCGGAACACTCCCCGTGATAAATGCGGTAGAAGTAAAGCCTGACAAAGTTAAAGTACGCAGTATAGATCTTAGCCTAAGAATGCATAAAATAATATTATGTGTATAAATATGTATGTATAAAATAATTATACGTTTCAGATTTAGTGACATGGACATAAGGCCCATGTGACAGCTCTACTCGAAACAAACAAATTGAAACAACGTTAAGGTCAACCCAGCGATAGGACATATTTCAGAAGTCTATCTAAAGTTGACCCAACGCCATCTCCACCTTGTTCTAACTTCTAATTTGTTATCAAACGTAATTATATCGGGTAAGCGAGGCACGGCGAACGTTACTTAATAGCTTGTCGGTATGTAACTATATGTATAACACACATAACTGAAGAACAGACTTCTACTGACACAATATTATGGTAAGGTGTACGTGTAAATTACTTTATATTGGACTAGTAACTTATATGCAAATACACTATAACAAAGTTAACACCAGGAACAGACATAAACTTATAATAAAGTCGAGTAAGTAAGTCTTTTGTGGGGCGATGTATATATTTTTACAACAAGATCCCCGAAAATATGTTCAAAACAAATGAATTACGAAATTCGAAATTCTTAATGATGCCACGGATTTGGAATGAAGCGACCATCCTCAGGTTATTACATAATCGATTTTTTTGCGCAATATTACATTTTAACCATATTTTTAATAAAAAAGAAAGAACGCTGAGTTTTTTGCGCTTTTTACTTCTCATGTCTTATACTCCAGGCATACTTCTTCGAATGGGTGGTAGTTTTTAACTTTCATGGAGTGGTTACATAATTCTATTTTGAATAAAAATATTGCAAATTTTAATTTCATAAGGCCACCCTATGTTTAGTGGCGTTATTATTTATTTGAGACCAAAGTGATGAGAGAGTAGGAGTTTACCTAACCGTAAGGAGATCAAGGAACCGTTCATTACAATGCTGTACCACACCGGATTCTCACAGTCTGACCGGCAACGCAATCATGCTCGTGGATTTGAAAAAATATGTTAAATCATATTATATCAGTAATTTTAATATTAATAATCCGTACAAATAAATGGAGATCCGATTTTTTTCTTTTGGTGATACTGCGGTCTGCGTAACTACTGAACCGATTTGAATAATACTTATACCGTAAGGTGCAGTGTGTTTCGGAGATGTCGATCAATTATCCGGAACCTATATTTTTTAACTTAGATATACTTATATAATATTGGCAATACAAATAATTCAGTCAATGACGATTCATACAATAAGCGGGCACAAGGTACATTATTTATATGGCAAAACAACGTTTTCTGGGTTTTCAACTTGTACAATAATAAATATTTGAAATATTATAATCAAATTAATAGTTCTGTATAATATTTTCAGTGATCAGTTGATAAGCCCCAGTAAAATGATTTACAAAGCGCCAAAGCGATTTTATAATCCTTTTGGTATAAAGTGTTTAAACAATTTTAATTTTCTGTTCGTAGTGCAAATTGTTTCGAAAAGTTTTGATCTAAGCGATGTGTGGCTATTTATTTGTAGGTAGTATGCCCATGTAAGAGTATGTTTTTGCATATATAAAAATCTATAGCCGCTTCCCTCACCCATGAAAAGGTATATTATCATATAACATTTTTATTCTTATCATCTAAGCTTTGCAACCCAATAGGTCTCTATGACGCTCGAGTAAATCCCCACTTAGCATCGTGGGCTTCCTTACATAGGTAAATAATGTAATATTTTTTGGAGAAAATGTTGCAAGACGAGCTAGACCTTAACAACCTCAAGCTAATGCCAAGTGATACATCTAGTCCAGTAAAATACAATGCCGTTCACGGTTTTCTAGGTTCCCGAAATTCTGTGCGGCATCTCAACTGCGTTCGTTCGTCTCATTGGCCCAGTAATTTTAAACCAATACACAATAATGCATGCATACTACTGCTACACGTCAGAAAAAGGTGCTCTTTGACAACTGTGTTTCTAAAGTAATTCCTGACATATTTATTAACAACTAGCGGTACCAGTATCTGAATTTATATTCACGGGATTACATTCCATTGGTGTGGGACACTATTTTTTTGTGCATTATTTCATACATTTATTTGTAAATATAACAACACAAATAAATTAACATTGACGTTATTTAATATGACAACTAAAAACAGAATACAATATGATAAAAAACATACTCTACATGTGATAGAGATGTTTAATTTAATTTGATAAAGTATATAATCCAGTTATTTGATTAAAACAGATGTGAATAGAGTCATCAGTTAAATTAAGTTGTTGAACAACGTACATATTTTATTTTTTATTTTTATATATTTATTTCCTAAAATCTGCAGCACATTACATAACTTATTATCTAGATAATATAGTACAAAACATTGACCAAGAGTGATGTTACATTATTTAGGCAAAACAACAAAAAATCCTTAATTCTTAAATAGCCTACTTGAACACGATTCTGCATAAATTACTAAGGCATTCTTATGCTAGTTGTATCTGGAATAAATATTATCTTTATCTTGATTAAGCTAAACAAATCTAGAGTAAAAGAAATTTAAAGTTAACAAAGTGAAACCAAACATCATTCTGATATTAATAACTTCTGAAATTCAATAATATCATCTAGTGAAAGCTTTTAGCGGTGCCGCAGCGTGTATGTATATGTGAGCTAATATGTTAATACACATGCGGCGGTTGTGTGAGTAAGTAGAAACTTATCTCGGAGCACCTGAAGTGATATATGCAAATTACATTTAACTTACCGAAAGCTGTATCAAAACTTATTATTTGTGTGTTTTAAGTTAGGCTATGATTTATACGGCGTGGATTAGATGTTATACACACGGATTCCATCTTCGTGAATTCATGTTAGGCACAGAGTATAAGAACCACTAATCAGCGTTACATACCGGTCGGAAACTGTCAACTGCTTGCTCGGGTCACACATACTTAATATCACAAAGTTAATTCCCTGATCCAAGGCGTGGTATGTCGTGTCATTTACTGCTGTTTTTGTATTTAACAATCCAAATACATCCATATCTTTCACATTAACATCATTACGAAATTGAAAATAATTATGACATTTGAATTTTTTATTATGGTTTTCTCAACACGATTCTTAAGAATCTTGATTTACACCTTTAATACAGTACAACGAAAACAGAGACTATTTTATTGCAACATTTAAGTGGCTGCGAGAAGGGAACATATTATGTTGCAAACATGATGGTAAATGGTGCAGAATAGTTTTAATGAAGCAGCCATTGTGTTGAAAGGCTCAATGTTGGGACGCCTCTCGAAATTAGCTGCGATTAAATTATCTGCCCATAAAAATATTACATTCAAATAACGAACTACTACTAAATATTTAAAAAGATAATTTAAACACAATTAGTAAAAAATGTATTGTCTTCGGCATTGTTTTTTTTTAAGTTTATTGTTTAATGTTGGAAGATCTAATTACGGAAAAATTAAAAGACATTGTCAAATCTATGAAATTAATGATAACTTTATCCTCGTTTGACGATCTGAACAGCCGTGTCTCACGCTCTAGTTTATTACTGATTCTGTAATTGGTTTAAAACGTAGCAGGTGTTTGAAATACAGCACTTTGGTTTGCTTCTTGATAATAATAATAATATATAACATGAAATTTAATGAGTTATAATATTACATACAACATTAATGTTATATATCTGTTTATCTTTAAGTTTCATCTTGTTTATATGAACTGATATTATTAATGCGAAAATGAGTTCAGTCAATTCTAAACCTAATTTCAATTGTTGTTTAAGCAGTGCGAGATTTTACATTTTTTTCCATAACAAGAGTAACTATCAGGGACTATTAGAACGTTTGTTATTCCAAGTTTTCTTCCATTTGTCAGCGAGTTGGATCTCATAAACCGAAAATTTGACAGACTGTGTATTACTTATTATTATTTTCTATGGAATAGGAGAACAAACGAGCGTACGAGTCACCTATTTTTAAGTGATCACCACCATCCACATTCTCTTGGAACACCAGAAGAACTGCAAGAACGTTAAGTATCTATGCCTACCCTGTGATATTACTTATGTCACAATAACAAAATAAACACATATAATAAAAAATAAGACAAACTAAGATAAAAGTTTACAAATTAAGAAATTTTTACATATTGCTTTAGCGCTTTCTTTGACGAAAGTTTTTTATATGAATAGTGTTATATTTGCACTTCAGCCAAAAGACGTTCACTGCTGGATAAAATACCTCCACGGCAATCGGTCCTGGGCTGTCCTCATCGAACCTATCCAGGTGATCTTGACCAGATCATCTGTCCATCTTGTTGCCTACAAACACTGTGCCTTCAACTACGCAGTTGAAGGCCACCAATTGAAGACTTTACTGCCCTAATTCGTCTGTCCATCGAGCTGTGTGCCTTGCCTACAGCCACTTCAGTTTCGCAATCATGGGTGTCTATGTCGGTGACTTCAGTTCTCCTATGAATCTCCTCATTTCTGATTTTATCTAATAAGGTCATGAGCTTTCTCATAAGACCCACAGTAAGTGTTAATTATGAGACACGTTTTTTTATTTTCTAGAATCAACCAAATTCTACTTGAAATTAATCCTAAACATTTTGGCATCATGTTTTCCTATGCATAGTCCTATAATATTATTATTTGGTAGCAACATTCATTTAAACGTTATAAGCCTTGCATCAAATACAAGGCATAAAGCAAATATATATTAAATTCGGACAAGTCTAGGATATTAAATCATTAGGAGCGGTCGAGGCGTAAAGTAAAGAGGCTCGAGTGGAACAGATTATCCACAATTGGTGTGTTTTAGCGAGGATTTGTATAGAAATTGAGAGTTTAATTAAATTCTGTTTGTAACAACAGACTTAACACAAAATAAATGTTTAGTTACTCGAATTCGGGGAACGGAATATTATTTTTACTCGGGTTTTATTGGAGTAGAAATTTTCGAGGGAATGTAGCTATTTTGATAACATGAAAATGCAAAAACGGGTTGAAAACTCTCTTTCGATTCAATTCTTTGTAATTTTTAACAGGAGATTTGATTGAAACTGTTCGCTGTAAGTAAATTTTATGTAACTCTTTGTATGTAAGGGTTTTAAAATAATTGAGTATAATTTGTTTTTCTAGATTACACATTAAAGGGCGTACATCAAGTGATTTTGAGCCATTAGTCTCATTTCGTCAATTTTTTTATGGAAGAAGAGGACAAATGATCGTACGGATCACCTGATGTAAAGTGATCACCGCTACCATCATTTTTCTGAAACCCCAGACCAATAATAAGATCTTGTATGCGCTTTTTGAAGTTATACTTCTTTAGGCGCGTAATTAAAAAATGATGAAAGTGTAATTTTTAGATTCTCGCGTATCACTGGAACACAAAAGTAACAGGGTGAAGTTGGTTCCTAAAATTTTCTAACGTTTGCGACATTCGTTATTTTTTTGGTTTTTTGGTCCATTATTAGGACAGGCAAAGGGTTCAAACCCATACTACCGTATTCGTTATTTAACAATTAATTGTCAAAACCACCTTTGCAAGATTATCACAATATTGTTCTTTCTACAAACGTAGAAAGAACAATATTGTGTATATGTATATATATATTTCTTGTGTGCGTGTGTATGTCACTGAACTCCTCCTAGACGGCTGGACCGATTTTGATGAAACTTTCTGTGTGTCTTCAGGTGGATTCGAGGATGGTTTAGATTCGTAATTGAACTACCTCCTAAACGGCTGGACCGATTTTGATGATATTTTTGTATGTTCCAGTGAATTTGAGATTGTTGTGTGTGTTCAGGTGGATTCGAGAATGGTTTAGATTCACAATTAAACTACCTCCAAAACAACTGGATCGATTTTGATGATTTTTTTGTTTGTTTCAATGAATTTGAGATTGGTTTAGATTCTCAATTCCGTCCATATTACATAATTCTCCTGCTCATGTGTATGTTAGTGAACTCCTCCTAAAGGCTGGACCGATTTTTCAAATTTAAGACGTGTGTACAGGACAACGTCTGTCGGGTCCACTAGTATATATATATTTGTTTTGTTACGTATAACTTCGTGCGTGCATACACACATACTTTTTTATATTGTATTGTTTACGGCTATCGAAATTCATTTAGTTAAGAATTTGGTGTATATGTTTTGCAACCATAATATATTGGTGTTAAAACAGCCGCTCTAATAAATATGAGCGTCACCTGTAGTTTGTGTTTTATTTAGAAGTTACAAAAACAATAATATATTTCGTGAATCCTTTAAAGTGTAAACAGTAGTCGTTTTAACAAAGAAAATGTACTCCATATAACAAAGCGAGTTCTTTCACAATTTTTCAACTGCGCCATACGAAAAATTCAGCCCGAGAAACGTTATTATTTCGTACAACGGATGTACTAGTTTGTCGTAGTGCACCGAATACAATGCTGTTTCTATTACACGGTACATCTTAGCCTCGGTAAGAAGTGCTTCAGTGTACGCCGGAGAACTTGTCCGGACTAACTTAATAAAACCTCGAGTCTTAGAGATCCCTTGTTTTCTTTGTAAATAAAATTTGTTACTTGTGTTGTAGGTGGTTTGATCTGCTATATGATTATAGCACTATTGATGGTAGACAATTTAAAATTAAATAAAAGTAATTTGAGTACCGTAATATCGCTTATGCTCAAGATATCTGGGACAAACTAAAGCTTCATCAAGGGTAGGAGCTAGTGTCCCTGAGTCAACTACACCCGACTACACGTCACCAAGCGTGACGGTTCAGTCTCATTCAATATCCACAAAATAGTCCTCAGAGCACTTCAATAATTGAAATAATGCCATTTTATCTCATTTATAATTTTTATCGGTAATCAAAACTGAGAATAATTTTAAAAGTTAAACAATTTAATTTTACAAATCTAAAAAAACAGAAAATGATTTGGAAACAGTACAAAATTTGTGACCATTATAAATAGTAATCAAAGTCAAAAGAGTGATTTATTATATTACTCAGACTTAATTGACTTTTAAATAATTTCTAAACTTACCTTTTAAAAACATTGAACTCCACTGAAAAGCACTTGAATAACGTACAGAATCCTTTCTCTACAAAAAGTCTCGGTAAATTTCTCAACGCAGAGTACAAACCGGGGTCGCTTGGAACGGAGAATTTCCTTTCTTATTTGTCTAAAAAGTGACGCGACCCAAGAGTATTCATATAACTCTATTTGGTTCCGTTCTGTTCGGTAGTTCGCATCATGTGGAGTGCTGAACTATGCACATTTGACCGTATAGACTTTACCGAAATATATATTCTCGCTAACATTTTGCGGAGATGTGCTTTTTAAAATATACAATGGATATCTTAACAGTTTCAGTGTATGAATAACAGTGAAACACATTGTTACGTTGAGTCAAGCTGTTTTAGATTTTCATTTTGTTTTTGTTTCAGTTTTAATATTATTCTTCGTAACAACCCAATACAATTTAGATTAATTAATTAAAAGCCTGGATTGAGAAAATGGTTGTTGCATCGAATTACAATTGAAAATCAGATACTAATACGCGCATGCCAACTAACTTTGTATGTAATAGGAGATGGACAGTAGCAGGAATTTTGAAAAGCAGACAAGTACAGTTCCGTACAAATTTGTAATAATAGGTTTATGAATGAAATATCTGTTTTGGCGTTTTGGCTAATATTTACTACCTCTAGCCCCCATAGTGAGAGATTTCACAGTGAAACCGGCAGAGGGAAGCTTCCACCCGTCAATTGATCAATTATTGCCCCATCATAACACAGGATCTTTCACGGGTAGTGAATCCGTTGCAACTCTACAGGACCTACATTGAGACACCCTCTAAGATTCTCCATACTCGCCAGACCGGGCTCCAACTGGCTACTATTTTCCGTGATTTGGACAATTTATTACAAGGTCACAAAAAATCTTAGCACGAAGCAGCACAAAAGAGTAAAATTCATACTTGAACCACTATTATAACAAAAATAACGAAATTCAGTGATTACCTATAAAAAGTAAGTAACCTAGTAACTATAAATCTGTAGAATATCGTCAAAAGATAGAAACTTTTCAACTTGTAAATATTTTATCCACTACATCGGAATTCTAAGCATCCATCTGAGAAATTTCGATTGATTTTATTAGAAATTAATATTGTGACATCTCAAATATTACCGTTGAAAATTAGAAAATATTCAATATAGTTTTTTTTTCTGTAAATTGTATTTTATAAATTTATGGAATAAATATTTTTTTTTCTAAGATTTATATTGTTTTTTATATGAAAATACTAACTAAACAGAAACGCCCATCTGATGATAGCAATCTGAATTTACATTAACGCCTCACAATAGCACACCTAAGGCGTAGGTAGCATTTCTCAAAATGATTTTTGTTAAATCTAGCGGAACTTTTTAGCTGAGCCAATTCTCTTTAAATCAAAATGTATTAGCATAGGTTTATCCCTTAAATAGATACAACGCATATTGTTTGGTTACAAATTATTATAGTTCGTTCTTTTTTATTTCAAATTATACTATATTTATTCAAACAAAATAAATCTGATAACTATATTTACAATACCATGCATATCAGACAGATAATTAAAAATGCACCGAATAAAATAAAGATGACTTGGTATATGATTAACTGGGATACTGGAAGAGTGAAAGACCGCAACATAGAATACAATCTATCAATAAACAATACTTTAATTCAATCTCAGCAGGAAGTTGCTTCTGCTTTTGAGAAATTTACGTTATTCAAAAGAATTGTCAAAAAAGGTTTGTGTGGTAAAGGTATAACATAAATGACTTTCTTAATGATATCACAGATTGGTAATGGAGTGACCGCCCTCAGGCTATTAAATGATAAGTTTAATTATACAATATTACTTTGTAAACATATTCGATGAAAAAATAAGCCCGCTGAGTTTTGTTTGCGCCCATTCTTCTCAGGTCTGAGGCATTCATTTTGGAATGGGTGGTAGTTTTTCGACTTTCAATAAGTGATGTCACATCCTAATTTGAATAAAAATATTTGAATTTGAATATGATACCAGTAAATTAAAACTATAATTACGGGGAAGTGTACCATGAATACTGGCAGTATTTCCATGTTGGATAGCTAGGCTGATCCGTAGACCAAAATAGCTGGAAACTTTTCTTATGAGATTAAGTGACGAGATAGGCAAGATATTCACACTGCAATCGCGCTCATCACTTTGAGACAAAAAACGTTGAATCTCACTAAAACAGTAAATTCAGTAAATAGAAACAGAATTATCTTTGGATATTACTGCATCACGAGAGTTGAAGGTGTTTATGTGTAGGTAAGGTTTCGAGGTTTTCACGAGGTTAAAACGAAAACCTGCTAAAGTGTACCTATACCTCGTAAGTTACAAAGCGACCAATAAAGTTTAGGTGATACACAAACAACATCATATTAATGAGAAGAGATTTGATTTTTTCTATTTTTTTTGCAATAGATAAACAACAAACTACTTGGAAAAACGACTAAAATGAACTGTATTTTTTTCATTAATTAAGAAATCAAATTATTAAAACTTTCGTGAGTCATTATTACTGGTGAGGTAAGGTCAGTGAGGGGTGGGACGTAATCGCGAACCCACTACGCTCATCCTCATGAAGGACTTCCGAATGGTCCGAAACTAGTCGGTACCGACACCGACAAAACCGTGAGTAAAGCCGTATTAGTAAATAGTTTAAATTAAGAAATCCCTGCGTTGCTATAATGTAACCCTAGGTATTACATATTTACAATCGATCAAATTCATAATCAAGCTTACGCGCGTAAAAGTAAGTATTTCTCTTTGTTAAGTGATCACCACTGCCCAAACTTTCTTGTAACACTGATAACATAACACAAATATCAGCTATTCAAACAGTACTTTAACTATTTACTGGGTAAGAGGTAATTGTGATGTTAAGGTCATAATTAAAAAAGAACATTTCTGTAACTGAGACTTTTTCAGCGACCTTACGATTACACGGTAGAGATTTTATTACATGACTGCTCGTTTTCCAGCGGATATATATTAATATATCGTTATTATAATAATAACTAATAATAATATTGATATACTTTAACACAAATTATCTTGCCCCAAACTAGGCATAGCATATGGGTTGCACGACAACGATATATATAATACAATACACTTACTTAAACATACATAGATACATATAAATATCCATGACTCGGAAACAAACATCCATATTCACCATATAAATGTTTGCACTTACCGGGATTCGAACCCGGGACCTCTAGCTTAGTAGGCAGCGTCGTGAACCACTAAACTATATATGTCGTAATCATAGTTATTGTAATAAACAAAAACAATTGTGTCGATACATAACGAATAGGTACAATCATCTCGCTAAAGCATCTATGATTTTCTGTTCAGCTTGAACCATTCAGATGAAGAAGACAGGACCTATGTATGTTCAGGAATAAATGCGGAAATACAGAAAAGATCACAATTAGCAAAGCTGCTACTAAGTAAATGGAAAACAATGTTGAAATCAATTCTGTCACCTGTCAATTAGAAAGATTTATAAAGGCAACGAGCTGAGGATATCGTTTACATTAATTAAAAGTAATTTGACTGAACGGTTTCGATATCAGTGATTACTTGACGCTCACAGTGTGTTCGGTGAGCTTTGTTCAACGGGTATTATATTTTAAATTAATTATCTGGGTATGTTGATATAGGCCTCTTTAACTTTTAGATACATTATAAAGTAGATATAATGTAATATCTATATTGAATAGAGAGTCATTGGCTTTATTAATCACTGACTACATAACTGAATACTTTTATGTAAATTTTAATAAAAAAAAAACTAATTTAGGTTTAATGTGACACCAATACGAAATAAATTGGTCTCAGGTATTGATTTATACACACTGGAACAGAATGCTGAGAATGTTAATTTTTGAATTTTCACGAAGAATATGAATGATCACTTTATTCAAAGTCAAAAACTACCGCCCATTCGAAAAAGTATGCTTCATACATATAAACTGGCGCAGGAAACTCAGCGAGATTCTTTATTTTTAATGAAATCTCGTTGAAATAAAATTTATTAATTAATAGCCATAGAGCACATACGTGGATACTTGCGGGTGAAGCTATAAGAATAATAAGCGTATCACATCTATTGCATAGTATTGTTACGCAAAAATCAAAATCAAAATAATTGATGCAAATAATTCTACAAATTTGTTTGGAAGATATAATTGAAAACACGTGGAAGATCCCCGTTTGTGCCCGGCCACCGTACATTTAATAACCACACTTGAAATTTTACCAAAGTGCTTTATTGCTGCTCTAACTTGTTCGAGAGATTTAACTTCCAAAGTATTATGAATCTTAATCGTTCTGTCATTTCGTAAATCGTTTCTTCTTCGGCGTTTATTTGTAGGAGTTTTATGAAATGTTGTAGCTGCGATGCCAAAAGCAGTTACGCTTAAACGATTAATATGTTTGGAAAATGTAAGTATTGTACTAATTGCAGTTTCACATTTTATAATTCCACATCATTTATTTTAATTTTTGTCATCATAAGATTCGTGCTAGGCTATCACCTAGTTACCTAAATATATATTTGTTATTATTTTTTACTCAGACTCCCTTTTATTTATGAAAATAAGAAACGAGACGAGCAGGACGTTCATCTGATGGTAATTGATACAACCTGCCCACTACAATGCAGTGTCGCTCAGGATTCCTGAAAAACCCAAAAATTCTGAGCGGCTCTACAACTGCGCTCGTCTCCTTGAGCCTTAAGATGTTAAGTCTCATTGCCCCAGTAATTTCATTAGCTAGCGCCCTTCCGACCGAAACACAGAAATGTTTACATGTTTCTACTTCACGGCAGAAATACGCTACCCATAATCTACCCGACATCCTGTACAAAGGAGCCTCCCACTGGTATACTTCATCTTGGGTACTTCAATTTTCATTATTCATTCATTTGAATCATAAAATTTTCAATAGCCTTAGTAAACATTATCTAACATCAATGTAGTTATAAGTTCTATTTTAACCTGCCACCCCTTTAAAGAGAAGACATATACAAAAAGCTTAAAGCGATTAGAACTATTTTATTATCAAACTTAAAAAAACACAAGACGTTTAAGATTTATAAAATCTCATCTCTTAAAACCCTATCTGTAACATAACTATCCTTTCTTAGTTGGAGTTTCTGAAGAGCGCTGTTGGAATCACACTTGGGTCGGTTTCTAAGTTCAATTCAGTCCGGACGTCCCTAAACTTCATTTCCTAGGAAAGGATATTAGGATTAAAAGTTTGTCCGGTTTTAATGCATACAGACTGGTCTAGAATTATATTAAATGAGACTTTAGACTCATTGATAAGCTTTAGAGGGGGATTAGGAATTTACTATATTATACGATACTGGTTTTTACTTTTTCTATCCTGATCAGATGAAAAATGTATTAATCTTTTGTTTAAAAATATAATGTATTCTGTTACAAAAATAAGTGTAATAACATAATTCACAACTGGTATTACAGCTAGAGCTATTGAAAATTTTCATATAGATTAATATCATGCATGCGCATAGTGAGATAAAGAAAATGATAATATTTGATTCTAAATAGAAGATACTGGATAGAGTAGCTCTGGTGGTGTTTGTCCTCCTAAGATTAAATCTTGCCTTTTTTTGGATTCTCATTACTTCAGGCTACATTTTTATTTTATTCCGATAGATTTTAATCTAGTCACTGAAGAAGCATTAAAATTTCAACATTTCTACTAATAAAATGTGAAAATCAAAATTTTATGAACGATGCGGGACTCGAACCTCCGGCGTTCCGTGCCGGTGCTCTAACTAACTGAGCCAACCGTTCGAGGACGTATCGTTATAAAATCTTGTATGCTTTGTTCAACTCTCAGGTTGTGGCTTCATCTACAGGATCTACTTTACAGTTGATAACCTGCTTATAAGCAGCTTATAACGATACGTCACTCGTACGGTTGGCACAGTTGGTTCGAGCACCGGCACGGAACGCCGGAGGTTCGAGTTCCGCATCGTTCATAAAATTTTGTTTTACAAATTTTTTTTTGTGTATTAATCTTAGAAGTGAGGGTTATCAGTTTAAAAACATAACAAATTGTTTTAGATTTACAAGAGCGACATCTCAAGTTAATTTCCTAATATGCAAATATTGGGGTTGAGCAGGTTATCAACTGTAAAGTAGAGCCTGTAAATGAAGCCACAACCAGAGAGTTGAACTAAGCATACAAGATTTTATAAAGATACGTCAGTCGAACAGTTGGCTCAGTTGGTTCGAGCACCGGCACGGAACGCCGGAGGTTCGAGTTCCGCATCGTTCATAAAATTTTGTTTTACAAATTTTTTTTTGTGTATTAATCTTAGAAGTGAGGGTTATCAGTTTAAAAACATAACAAATTGTTTTAGATTTACAAGAGCGACATCTCAAGTTAATTTCCTAATATGCAAATATTGGGGTTGAGCAGGTTATCAACTGTAAAGTAGAGCCTGTAAATGAAGCCACAACCAGAGAGTTGAACTAAGCATACAAGATTTTATAAAGATACGTCAGTCGAACAGTTGGCTCAGTTGGTTAGAGCACCGGCACGGAACGCCGGAGGTTCGAGTCCGGCATCGAGTTCGAGTATCGTTCATAAAATTTTGTTTTTCAAATTTTATTTGTGTATTAATCCTAGAAGTGAGGGTTATTACTTCATTAACATAACAAATTTCTAATAATGTTTTACTTTAAGAAGTTATCAGCGCTGTGAGATGTTTAAAACTATGCATCGCCTCAACTCATGTGAAGTATACAGGGCTGCGTGACTATGGCGAAATATCTATTGATTCAATAAACCCGCAATACTTATGATCATATCACTTTTATGTCTGATTCTCAGAAAGGATAATTAAGATTAGCTAAGATAAAATGAAAAGAGATATAGTATATATTATATCAATGTAAGCATTGATGAAATTAATGGAGACCTTATGGTTAATCAGTAATCTCTTCCAATTAACTGAAAACTGTAGTTGGTTTTAGTATTAATTTAATGTTTATGTATCTAGGTTACCAGATAGTGCATACCACTGAAGTATTGTAAATAGTCTTATAATTGCATGCACACACTATATAAGACCTCAGAAAAATCTAAACAAAAAAAATCAGTGACAACCCTGGTTATGTACACAAAATAACCTTAAAGCTGAAGGTATTTCACACCTCTCATTACGTGAACCTTCGAAGTGGAAATAAACAAGCTAACTTCTGCCATTGCTAACACGGGCCAGCTTATGCTGAGTCGCTCTCAAATTAAAGTTGCAAACGTAAGCCTGTCGCTCACCGAAAACTATGCTATTTCATTTTAATGGGATCATATTTTGACAAAAGTATTTATTAGCGAGAGTGTAGTGTAAAACGTTAAGTTGAAACACAAGCATTTTACTAAAATAGCAGAATTGTAATATTAAATACATAAGTGATTGTATCTATGCTGATTGTAGAAAAAATACAACATAATGATTGAGATAAGCAGTAATATTGATTAAAACAAATAATTTAATTTATTATTAGAATATATAAAATCTTTTGCCAATAAATGGGAAACAAAATACTGTTGTATCGTTTGGAGAATTTCTTTTGATATTCTAGTTCTATCAAGTAGAGATTTTTTTGAGTTTATCTGCAATTACTTGCAACTATCAGCGATCTATATCTATATTTAAATAGTGGTTCAGGTTACCAGTACCATTACCCAGGTTTCCTCTAATCTGATGTACTCTATTGAGTTTCTTAGTCATTATTGACTGTAAGAGAGAATGTGCTGACCGTTTAGAGAAGCGTTTAGCCATATTGAAAACGGTTGATATTTCTAAATAATTCCTTCATCTAAATATATGTAATATATACTGACCTTAGAATGTTAGCTGGTGACAACAGCTAAATACCTTAAGTCTAGATCGGTTTTAATTAAATAAATTAATACATGTTTTTAATCCAGTAATGAACAAGTTAGATTGTTAGTAGATAATTGTAATGGCGTTTCAGAATATCGTGTGACATGCTACATAAATAGATTTATGATAAAACTTTTTCTAAAAGTGATTGGTAATTAGCATGGAGCTGTAAATATAAAATGTCTAACCTATTTGACTTTAAATACTTATGATACATGCCATTTTATTAATCCGCATCTTGTTTCTATCTCAAAAAACTTTTAGAATTTTGAAGAACAAATTTTGCATCCAAAAGCAGCTATAGAAAGTTTATTTTTCGTGTAATACTTTAGATAAAGAATCAAACTAATATAGTTACCTCAAATAAAATTATATTTAACGTCTTAAATAATAAAAAGTGAATACAGATTGTCGACGAAAATGTAAACAACTAGATAAATGTTTCAATAGGAATATACAATCACCCGTGCGGATTCGAAGACTATTTCAATCACTAAGTAGATATTTGATTTAAATATAGCTAGACTGAATAAATTTTAATATATGAATTACCAGTATGGTAATAATAATAAACTTTATTAGCAACATAATTACACTGCATCAAATTTTACGTCGAAATTTATATCATTAAACAAAGGAACCTAATAATGGTCTCAGATCAGGTAAATGTGTTGATAGAGCTTTAACTTTTATTATAATATTTTGTACAATTTTATATTATATTTATAATTTTGAAGGAGTCAATTTTGAGAAGATTAATAACTTTTAAAGAAAAAAGGGAAAACCCTTATATCAAAACAAAGATAATTTCATTACGAAAGATTTGGTTTGAAGCGCGGGTTGATTAATAATAAATTAAAGCTTTGACAAACATTTTTGGGTCAGACCTCTTGCAATATATTTTAACACTAGGTACTGCCTGCACTGTATTTTGCCTATAGCTTCCGCTTGGACGCTATAGGCAAAATTTTAATTAAATCTTTTAGGCAGTTATTGCGTTTTTATTACACACAAACAGATAAAAATTCTACAAACTGCTTTTTGGCTTCAGTTTTGCTTGTAGAACAAATACACACACATAAAGATATGAATAATAATAAATAATAGAATTTCTTTTTTTAATTTAACCTCCAGTCTTTATATGTATTATATACAATGTAAATATATAGTATATATGGTCCCTTACAATTTTTGTAAACAACCTTTTGCTTATGGCTTTATTTTTTTTATTTTTCAAAATTATCTTCAACTTTAAGTTGTAAACAAAGAATATCTATTATAACCATCATGCATGTTGAGTTAGCCTGTAAGTGGAGTGTACAACGTTATAAAGAAATTTTTAACAGTGTCCGTAGATTAAAGGATATTAGTTGTATGCACGTTGACTTCCTAATAAAAAAATAATAAAATTATATAAAGTACATAGAGATTAAATACTTTTTATCTAATAAACGGAAGACTGAAAGTGACTTTCTACTCAGATGTTAGTCAAGTACTTGTACAGTATGCGTAGTGATATATTTGTAGTCGTTACCATCATAGCTGTTAGTGTAACACCGTTCGAAATTTACAAGATTAAACGCAATATTCCACCGAGAATAATTGCACTGTCTCCAAAGTCTTGGGACTTCGATGCTAATCCTTGGCAGGTTATAAGATTGTCAACTATCTTTCATTAGGGAACCCATTATTTTCCACTGAATCGGAATATTCTACGTTAGATTCTAATATAATATGCTGTCAAAGTAATTCACAAGAAACACTTCATTAAATCGCTTTATTATATTTTATTCGTTCTCTAATTTGGTAGGTAAAATATAATGTACAAGATATAGGTAATTTATTACCAATTTTTTAATTATCTTGTGAATTTTAATAAAAAAACTTCACAGAAAGACTTAACACTAACTAATAAAGGTAAGTTAAAAGGTAAGCTAATAAAAATTATATTTTATAAAGATTAAACGCTTAAAATTATCTATATATATATATAGTATATTTAAAGACAAAAAACATTATTGAAGTTACGTCTATACAAGGTTAATACTTGTGAATGACTTCAAATTTTGAATATAACAATTCAAATAAAAAAAGGGACGTTATTATCTTTATACATTCACGCGTGTTTTACTTTTAAGATCGATTGATCCACAAAGACTCGTTCTACATGATGTTGCAAAAATTACTAAATATAATAAAAGTTGTGTATGTAATTGTGTTCGTGTTTTTAATAAGTTACCGAGTACCATTAAAAATTTTAATTCTGGATTATTTAAGAATAAGCTATATAGTTGGCTAAATGCTTATAATTTTTATAGTGTTAAGGAATCTATGGAAATGAAATTCTGTTATTCATTGTAGTTAAATATAGTGCTAGCAAAACATATAAGCTCATTATTATAATATTTTAACACCATTGTTTTTTTGCAAATAAATATATTATTATTGCTTAAAGTGGTTATCCACATATGCATACTATTCTTATTATGAAAAGAATATTTTCGAGTTAATTTCTTGTAAGAACTGGGTTAGTTCCCTAAAGCTTGAAATGAAAATGAATTAGAAAATATTAAGCAGAAGGAGGATATTATAAAATATAACCGTATAACCTCTCTATAAAAAATAAAGAATTAAAACCTTAAAATTTCGTTCGAACTCTTTACAAATTATCAAGTTTTAAAAAGAGTCTCTGAAAAATACAAACGATATTAATTAAGCAGTTCCTTTAAGAATTGGCGTTGTCATTAAAAATAAAACTTTTCAAACAATGTCTAAGAAAGCTTCATCTTAGAAATTGATTAGACAATTTACTTTTAATCAAGTTTGACTGTATATACTCCTATGGTATCAATCAAATTAATAATCTCCTTATAAATAAATTGTTAGAAAATTACAACTATGAATATTACAGTAATGGATGAATTTTACTTGTTAACATCATTTTAAAAAAGGTGAGGTGTAAGACTAAGAGGCAACTCAATGATACACTTTTAAATTGAAATTGACAGCAGTCTTCAGCATATTTATACAATCTGTGCAATCACTGCAACGGAGTCACTTAAGCGTTTGGCCTTACAAAACAAATAAACACACAAAATGATAAATGTATTATATCAACATGAGAGATAATTTATAATTAAAAAATATATTGAAATTTTTATAACTAACAAAACCAGAGATCGCAATAGCAAGATCGACTAATCTACCCAAGTAGCATCTGTTCACGAGCATGGACCAGTCGTCGCTTCCTTCGCCATATATCAAGGGTAGAGAACGACCATTAAAGCAAACAAAATAAAAGAGTGTATAAATATAATGCTTTGTAGTATCTTTAATATTACCAGCTCACACCGGTATTTGAACTATGTATTGTATAAGTACCTAAGTAGGTACGTTTGTGGCTATTTCAATGTATCCCGCATAATATACACCGCAAAGTAACAAAGAAGAAAACGTCAAAAAAGAAATCTTCTTGTAAATTTTTTAAATAGAAATAGAGAAAGAAAAGAAAAATGCAAAATTACACAAACAAAAAACAAATAACCAATAAAAGTGATAAAAAGTTTATGATAAATGTTATTGCTGTGTATGTGACACAGAATGTGGTGAAAATATGCGACATTGCCCAATAGCTGAGCCAAGAATGGTTTCATTATTAATGTCTGGGCTGACAAAAAAGATTTTGATTTTGACTGCCCCCAAATATACCAGTAAATTGCTGAACTGATTAAAAATAAAACTATTTATCACTTTTATTTAATTGATTTTTACATAACTGGGATTTGACATTCTTTTAGTTTTGTTTGTTCTATTTACATTTTCTATTTTGATAAACCCTTATTGCAAAGTTTTTAAGTTGTTCAACTAGACTATTTGTTTCATACTTCAGCTACCAAGCCTCTTGTAACTCATATATGTCTACTGAACTACAACCAATGGACGAGCTTAAATAAATTTCAATAATTCAAATTCATTTAGAAGTTTTTAAATAAAAAAATAATAATTTCTCCCTAATTCTATCAAAATAATTTCATGATATTTAATTACACGTTATCTAACTAAATAATGCAGTATTATAATATTTTCATTGGTTGTAATCAACACCTTCATTATGACAATTTATAAGATGGTTTATTTTGCATGGTCTTATATCTTGTTTCAATAGCTTTCTTAACTTATATTATCATGCTTTACTTTAAATATTAATAATTTACAGGTGCATTAAGTTCAGAAGAAGTATTGGACACTCGGGGAGCTGCTCTGAACAATACTGCTGCACACTTACAGCCCGCTCTTTGATTCTTCATCACAGCAAGCAGTCTAAAAGCAACCCCAGGGCGTGCCAATGTAGTTGGTTTTACAGACACCAGAGAAATGCTTAAACCATTCCATGCACTGAAATATCTTGCTGATAATTACTTGGAAGAGTATAATTTTTTCTTTTTGGTGTCTGATTCCTCATATGTGAATGCTCGTCGATTGAATGAACTAGTATCTAAGCTAAGTGTTAGTCAAGATGTGTACATGGGAACTGTGGCAGATGACGACACCCATTACTGTACCTTGGGTATGTATTTTGAAAAAAAATATTGTTTTTTTCTACAAACATAAAATAGCACGAAGAATTATTTTTTAAGAATTCAGTTTTATTACGCCAGAATAACGAAGAATAAGTTTTTGCGTGCGTACATACACATGCACTTTTTTCCATTAAAAATGTATTTGATTGTGGCATAAGTTGCTTAGTGTCCATTATTTGACGTTTTCTTTAATTTGTAGTGCCTTGTAAATGGTCATTGATCTTTTACTTCATTTAAGATGGTCGTTTAGCTACAATATATTAAACAAAGCAGTTATTGCAACCCAATAGTAAAAGTGAAGCCCAAATTGACTAATGATACAAGTCTTATTGGATATAATCCGGCGCGTTAGAACAAGGAAGTTATTTTGAGAGTCATCGCAACTGTGATCGTCACTTTCATTATTTTTATATAAAAGGGGGCAAACGGCCAAACGTTAAGGGATGGGAGAGGTGAGGCAACCGCCCATGGACATCCCCAATGATAGGAATCAAGAGATGCATGGCAAAACCGGCCTTCAAGTGAAGAGTATGCTCTTTTCTTGAAGGTCCCTAACTCGAATCTGTTCTGGAGAACAGCAGCCGATATTTGATTCCACAAAGTAGCTGTGTGTTACAAGAAATTTCTTACAAATCGCGCGGCTGTGAATAGCCAGACGTCAACGTGATGCGGGTGGTATTTTGCATCTTACAGCATAAGATGTTAAGTCCAATAGCCAAGTAACTTCACTGGCTCCGGCACCGCTTAAACCGAAACACAATAATGATTGCACACTGCTACTGGTTGATGACAGAAACAGGGCTCCGATCTAACTAGCATCCTGTGGAAAAGAGCGTCGAAAGGTGAAAAGTTAAGTAGTTTCGATTGATGATTTTTAAAGTGTCTGTACTCTGTATAACTGACGTTATTAATATGGTGGTCTGTACCATTATTATCGCTCGGCGACTTTAAGTGTGTTTTTGGGAAACAGGAAGATGTTCTAACAGCTGTTATTCGGAATGATTTGCCCGTAACAGTAACAATATAATCAATTCCAACTTCAAACCATAAAACCATTACTGATGTATCTAATATTTAAAATAATTTTAAATAAGTCTCATGAACGGTTGACATGAATTTTGCTTTAAAACATTTAATTGATAAAATACATAAAATAAAATTAGTGTAATAAAATTTATGCTGATAGGATTCCGTATACGGAACATACAAACAAAAAATCAAAGTAGTTTCTAAACTATTGTCCTTTTTTTATAATTCTTACGCCAACAGAAAGGTTAGATATTGAGAAAAAATTAAGATTCGTTTGAAAAGGACAATTAGTTAACAAAAGTATCAAAATCCGTCCTTTAAAAGTCATTATTGGACATGCGCTAGGGAAACTATTATTGATACATAATATTTTTTTTATGTTTGTTTATAATCGTAGTGAAGAGTAGGTTGTTCAATGGTGTTTCATAAAATAAATTCTGTAAGAATCTCACAGAAATCTCTACGAATCTCTCTCTCAGCCTTATTCTTGCTGTGTTTCTGAGAGATTTCCTTATTTTAAACAAATTCGCATGGATATGGGAAATTCTATGGGCCAGCTGGATGTATATCTAACATTCATGCGACATTTATAGGTCACAACATTAATCTACCTGATGATGCACGATGTCATCTACTTGCACGAGCGAGATGGAAATACCGTCACGTCGCAAGGTAGAGTGAGACCGCAACTGAGCTCGAAATATTATGTTCATTTACACGTTACTTGGCATGCAAATTTTTGGAATGTAGTTCTGTTGATGGATTCGGAACGACTGGCTTTCAGCAACAGGCTGGGGGCGGAGCAAAGGTGGGCCGCGGCTGCGTGATAGTCCGTTTCCATGGCGACGCCTCCACGATGTTTGTGATTACATCTATGGCGGAAGAAACTTTCTGTGACGAACGTTATATTCAATAATTGTGTTTGCAGAGATTTATCTCTGGCAAGTTTTTTTTTTATAAATTAAAACCTTTTTCTGTAGTTTTGAAATAACTGAATCTAAAGTCTCTTGCCGAAAGGGGCCACGGCGAGCAGGTTTGCAGAGACATATTACGAACAGGTATGTGACAAAGTGGAACAAGAATGCCCTATATATTCCACACTACCGCAGTTTGAAGTGTGGGCTGGAATATATTATTAAATACATACAAGTATCAATATAACGTCAACTAGTATAATTTTTTTTTATGAAAATAAGGGACGAGACGAGCAGGACGTTCAGCTGACGGTAATTGATATGCCCTACCCATTACAATTCCGTGCCGCTCAGGATTCCTGAAAACCCTAAAAATTCTGAGCGGCACTAAAATTGCGCTCGTCACCTTGAGACATAAGATGTTAAATCTCATTTGCCCAGTAATTTCATTAGCTACGGCGCTCATCAGACCGAAACACAGTAATGTTTACACATTACGGCAGAAAGAGGCGCCGTTGTGGTAGCCATAATCTAGCCGCCTGGTACTGGTACTGGTAATTTCTTAATACGATGAAAATTGTAATATAAATAATATTATTATCTTTAATCAAGATAACGCTAGACCACCCATATTTTGCCACTCCGAAAAAGTTAAGAGAGTTTAGCTGGGTGGTGTAAATGCATTCGCTATATAAGCCTGGCCTTCAGATTTCCTCCTGTTTCGCTCTCTTCAGAATTCTTCAGAAAAACACCAAGTTAACCTAGTTTGTGTATACTGTAATTTTAATGATGTATCAGATATGACTCAATATGCACAGCGTTGCAAGCGCACACTAGCAATGTTATGAATGCATTAGTACAGACTACAGTCTCCCGTTAGAAATTAGCACTTATAACATTAGTATTAGCATCTTATTTAGGGTTCTATGAGGTAGATACATGCATACAATAGACAACAAGTAAAACACAGTCTTACGAACACACGGATACGAAACGTTTCAATTTATAAAGCTATAATAGATTACGTAATCAGAACGTGGTGCTCCCGGCATGTGCGTGCGACACAACCATCTCGCTCGATATTCCCTGACTGACTGATCGGTGCTCGCCCGCACTCGGACCGCATGGCGATTACACTCGAGCTATGACATTCATCTTCGTACTTGCTTCTTGACTGCTATTATATAACATATTTAATTCTGATCTGGAACACCTCTAATTAATTTAGTAAAAGACGGAAGAAAAACGATGCTTATACTAAAATCATTCAAATTATATTATTAAGAGTCACCAAATTCAAAACCGAATCGAATATCGAATCAAACTGTGTACTGTTTGTGAATAAGGGTCTTAATATAATTCAATTTCTTGAAGCACTAAACTACTTAATAATTACATGAACAACACGAAAATACAGATAAATTTCCGAAACTTTGATTTGGCTATCAAAAGTTGAAGCGCTTAGCTCTAAGCGCAGGAATTTGTCTGTATAGTTCACTGTTAAGTGCAGTTAAATGAGTTAGATAAATGTGAGAGTTGACGACGTAACTTTTGGTAATCACTCTTAATAGAACAATAAGTAGATTAGTTTTTCAGTTATGAAATGATGATTTAAAATTGTTTGCTGTTAGAAACTTAAAGAAATATAAAGCAAAAATTATAAGACTAATTTATGCTGTTTCTTTTTAAAAAGGAAGTATTTTTTTATTTATTATGAAGTTGTAAATATTCTTCAGAGAAAGATATATTTGTGCTAAAAGCATAAAATTTAAATCCTCATATTTTTCATTCTTTGCTGACTGTTCTGAATAATGCATTCAATCAGAAATACAGAAAAGAGTGGGATAAACAAGAATCTCACTGATAATGTTCCTGTCAAAATATACTTGTATATTTAAAGATTTTATAATGTGTTCTATCCAATATACGCAATAATAGTTGAACTAAAATATTGATTTTTACAATTAAAAAGAAAATTCACACTCTTAAATTACAGAAATGAATTTCTAACAACTTTTCTATCTCCTTCACATCATCACACATACCACACATGAACAGAATAACGTTCCCTTCAATGTTTTAATCACACAGAGAGGTGAATAATAATTATAAGGCAAGAAGTGGCGGAGAGTCATTTATTATAAGCCTTATTACAAACCCCTCAAGACCCCAGAAAATTAATTTGTAAATACTAGATGTGACAACATGAATAATATAAACTTCCACAATTTTTTTACAAAAACTAGAAACATCTGAATTTTTTATTATTAAAACGTTTCTTAAAGAATCACAAAAAGAATACTAACTTCAAGTATTTATTTTAAAACGTCATATTAACAAAAAAAAATCTCTTCAAAATTCTGTAGTTAGTGCGATTATAACATTATGAACCTATACTTATAGTATTGGAATAAATATTGGTACAAGGAAGAAATTTTTTTTTTTTTTTCATAAAAAATTTATTACTAAGGTGTCCAATAGTTTTTATACAAATATAATAGCATAAAAATGTAAGGCTCGTTCAAAATGATATTCATTTGCTTTCAATACAATCTTTTAAACGTTAAGGGCGGTTGATCAAAACACTTAGTCCATGGTAAAATTCTCTATATTGCCTATCTTATAGATTGGTAAGTTTAATTTATCATAACATTTAGAGCAAGCCACACCATTGGGTCTGTTAGTCTTTAACTATTATGACGTAAGAAAACGTTCCTATTCAACCATGCTTGTCAGGAACGAGATTTATGACTCGGTTCTGAGTCTTGCTGAATGGACTATTCTTAGTTGAGTAACATGGTCTTGGTAAGAGACTTAACCACCATCTTAATAGTTGGAACTTGATACATCTGTGTCGATATTTTGGAACCTGGTTCACCTCATTAACTTCGCCAAACCATCATTCGGATAATGCTCACTTTATATTCTACTGACCAATTTTGAATCTCCTATAGAACTTTGAACATAAGCTCGTTTATTGAGCTTATTGAAAAGGTGCTCGATTAAAATAAAATTGATTTGCCTTAAGCACCCTATCCATTTATAAATTTTCGGACAAATAATGACCAGAGCGTCTCTTGTAAGCTCCAATTCAAAAGAAATACTATTTTAGTTTTGTGAGATAAAATCTTTTGCTCTGGGATAGGATTTCTTCGAATTATTTCCTTGACTGATTTTTAGTACAAATACTTCGTAGGCGGCCAGATATTTTTGTCACAAACAGCGAAGGTTTTATTGTTCCTATCAATAGCCTAGTACGCAATATACCTTCGTCTAATTCTAACTTATTAATATTATTATAAAATTAATATTAGCATGATAGGTTCCAATTTTTTAAAAATATGGAAAGTAAAACCTACTCATCAAATGGCATAGTAACGTTTTTCGTGCGCATCATTTCTCGCGCACCTTTCACTTTATTGTATTTTGAAGCTTGTAATTCATTTATTAGTATACTTTCATAAAGTTAAGTGAAAATTCTATAAATTATGGAAGAAAGTGGTGTATACAATAGTGCCGGAAAATCTGATAAGCACGGGGGTACTAAGTAAGTTAATATGACATGTATTGTATATATAAACACGTGTGCTTTGAATTTATCAAATATTGAATTATCAATACAAATTTACGTGGGTGACACTGAAAGTTTTTAAATCTGGCCAGTTAGAAACATTGCTAATGAAAACTTTTTTTGAATTTCAATTTTAGAACTCTTTGGTAACCTTATGATTTATTATCACTTTCGTGTGGGTTTA
Source organism: Leptidea sinapis (assembly GCF_905404315.1). Classification (NCBI taxonomy): domain Eukaryota; kingdom Metazoa; phylum Arthropoda; class Insecta; order Lepidoptera; family Pieridae; genus Leptidea; species Leptidea sinapis. The sequence continues at coordinate 7,007,086 of NC_066280.1, forward strand.
CTCAACAACAAAGTTACGATAGGCTGCGATTAGCATTTCTTAATAACTCCCCATCTCGTGCCACTATTTACAATTGGTTTAACGAGTTTAAGCGTGGACATAGCAATCTCAATTATTATCCGCGTGAGGAACGTCTTTTAACAGCGACTACTGAAGATAACATCAGTGCTGCGCGACGCATGATAGACGAAGATAAGAGAGTGACCTATAAGCAGATATGGGCAAGCCTAGGAATTGGTATGAGTCAAGTTCAAAAAATAATACACGAACATTAAGGCGTCAGGAAGCTTTGTTCCAGATTGATTCCCTATACTTTAACCGACGACCAGAAACAACTTCGCGTGTCCGTGAAAGCAAGGAAGAAGTCAAGGAAAAAAGATGATTGCCTCATTCTTTGGTCGGAAAGGTCATTTCGCGACAGTTGTGCTAGAAGATGGAAGGACAGTTACCGCAGACTGGAATGTCAATCGATGTTTGCCTGTTGTCTTGGAAAGAATTCGACAGCAGTGCCCTCGAAGCAAGATCCTTCTTCACCACGACAATGCGCACTACGCAAAACAGACTGTTGAATATTTGACTATGGCAGGTGTCAATAGAATGAGTCATCCGCCACACAGTCCTTACCTGGTGCCCTGCGACTTTTATTTATTCCTAAATACTATAGATAAAATTCGGTATTCGCTTTACAAGCCCTGAAGATGCGGTGAAAGCGTACGGAAATGCCAATGAAGAGACCCCAAGGAAGAATGGGCCCACTGCTTTTCTCAGTGGTTCCATCTAATGCGACGATGTGTAGAGAGGAACGGAGATTACTTTGAAAAACAATAAAAGTATTGGCAACTTTCTACATTAAGCCGTTTTAACCTAGGTATATGAGCTATGCATATAATAAAATGTTTTATTTAATATGGAGGATATATATAGCGCATTTCACGCCAAATAAACAATTTTTAACCTAACCTATTATTTTATTTTTTTAGTATCTACAATTTATTATGATTAAAGTAATTATGATTTATTTTCGATTAACTATTTTTGTATGATAAGTGTATTTAGTTGGTTAATATTTGGTAAAAATTCACTTCCAGGAGATTTATGTTCTTGTGCAAATTTTCTATTAGATACACTCGCGTTTGTAAGAACACTGTACATTGTTTTAATTGGCCAAGACTGATGCTTGTGCATGAACTATAGTACCCTTCCTCAAGTAGCAATTAGCTTAACTTGAAGTTGTTCCGATACAAATTAAACTTTCATTATTATTTTAATGAACTAGCTATTTCCCACCGTCGATAACAACTGTAATAATATTGTAATAATGTATAATCGATATTTGGATTGATTTTGATGATAATATTTTTCATTTTTACTTATAAAACTAGTCAATTTTAAAAACCTATCAAACCATATTTTATTATAAATAAATGGTTCGGATACTAACTACGACATTACTTCGTGCTATCGTAATTTACTATTTAAAACTTCAATGACAAATTAATTCGAATTATTTACTTAGAAATATTATTCTTAAAACATTGAAATTTTAGTTTAAATTGATATTATGAACATAATAGCAAAAGTCATATTAAATTGCGGAAAACACTTTTCTTAACTTGCTTGGATTACAAATCTAAGAATAAAGCAGTAAAAACCTTAACATTTTATAAAATTTTATTGAAATAACCTATATAATAACCATTTTTTAATAAGTTAAATATTAATCTATATATATAAAAATGAATTGCTGTTCGTTAGTCTCGCTAAAACTCGAGAACGGCTGGACCGATTTGGCCAATTTAGGTCTTGAATTATTTGTGGAAGTCCGGGGAAGGTTTAAAGGAAAATGCTGCTAAATTAAATAAAAACAACAAAAATGTTTTTCCTTTGATGTGCCCATACATAATTTCTATGAGAGAATTTATTGACGCACGGTTTGACAGTTCTGCTGTGAAACAATTTCATTACGACAGCAGGGTGCATATTTTGCGAACTAATTTTTGATGTTATGATATATTATTGACAAATTCATATAAAACATTATTTTATTTATTATATACAGAACAACGTCTGTCGGGTCAGCTAGTTATTAATAAATTAAATAATTTAATATTTTATTAAAATTATTTACTATTTTTACGTGAAGGTGAACAGAAATCAATCAACTATATTTATTACTAACTCATTAACGGCCATTAAATGTAAGGATGAAGGCTTTCTGAATGTTTTCTAGATAAAGGTTCTATCTTTCGTTTCCATTGTTCAGGGTTCTTCGAGGCTGCGTGCTCCCTCCACATCTCCCAGACTAATACTCTAACATGCATTGATGCATTGTTATACAAATGAGAACACGCTATTACTGTTTTCCTAAATGGGGTTAAACGAAGCTTAATGCCAAAAGACTCAATTTTGCCACAAAAAAATATAAACAGTTTTTTTGCATTAGCGCCCTTCGGTAACACTTATTTTATTACTTCGTATCTTAGCCTAGCATCAGAACACTACAGCCATTGCTGATTCAGTGGTCATTTGGGAATATTAAGCCAAACTGTGAAATGAGATTCCTTGTGCGGTGTTTCCGGGACGACACGACATGATTACCTTCAAAAAAAGCGCGTACACCTTCCTTAAAGGCCGGCAACGATCCTGTGATTCCTCTGGTGTTGCAAGAGATTGTGGGCGGCGGTGATCACTTAACAACAGGTGACTCGTACGCTCGTTTGTCCTCCTATTCCATACAAAAAAAAACTAGCTTGGTGGAAACTTCATGTAAACTATTAAATACAGCGAGACAATAACACGGGATGACCCATTTTTAGGTGAGCTTTAAGGTTCAGGCCCAGAAACATAACGAGTAGTGGTCTCATATCTGATCTGATTCATTCCAGTATCTCCCTCAAACCATTTGACCCCGTGCAATGCGGAGCTTATCATAGTTTACGGCTCGATCGCTTGACGTTTCCACGGAACGCCATTGTGTCTTGTATCGCATTTATCACGGGGAGTGTTCCTAGCTGTTTGAACTTATTCCTGTCGCCAAATTCTACCCTACAACACACGGCACAAACGTAAAATCATCATTAACCACAGCATCTGGACGTGTGGCGTTCCTACATAGTGTGGTTTCAAGCTAATTTTCTGTCGCGTATAAGTATACTATGAAATGAAATTCTTGAGTTTTCTGGACGCTACGAGATAAGTATCTTAAACAGCTAACAATGCTCCTGTGGTTCCTCTGGCATTCAAGAGAGCATTGACTTTGTTGACTCGTACGTTTGTTTATTTTCCTAGTCTAAAAATAAATCCTACAATTAAAGGTGTCCAATATTCCCGCCAGTCAATAGTCCAGTTTCCGTATCCCTCGAACCGAATCTTAAAAGAGAACAAATTGAAACAGGATAATATCTCATCTCTATCAATAACAACAGCAATCAATTATTACTTATATCCGTCGTTTTACATTTAATATATAAAATTCTCCTGTCGCGGTGTTTGTTACCAAACTCCTCCGAAATAGCTGAACCGATTTGTATGAAATTTTGTGTGCATTGAGTTTGTTTTGAGGACTGAGGATCAGCCGAAAACTATTTTTATACACCAAATAAAGAACATTTTTTTAAATAATTAATATGTCAACACATCTATGTACCGGGCCAGCTAGTAATCCCATAAAATCCATATTTTAATATATCACACATATAAAGCAAAAAAAACAACCAACTTGATTGGTATTGGTATAATTTAAGGCAAATTAAGGTATTTTTTTTAAACCTATGTCGAATACAAAACTTCTTCTCAGTAACCATTAACCAGAACCAGAATTTTGTTAAGTCACATTGTTTATTGCATACAAAAAATACGTTTTGTTCATAGTTGTTTGTTAATTAAGTGATATTATATTGTGGTCAAAAAGAAGGCTGAGAGAAGCGCCAGATATGACTTTATAATAATATTATATTTCTATTCTAATTTTTTTCCCTGTGTAAAATGGATCGAGTAAATGTAGTAAATGATTTGAATTGATTTTATAAGGTGAAATATGATTAATAAAAGGGTAACGGAAAAGACGATTGAATAATTCACCTAGTTCAAAAGTCAGCCATTCCGATAGGTCTATCGACATTTGCTTTATAGTTTTGTATCGTCTCTAGGCTTTATCAATCGTCAAATATGTCAAATGGTTATAGTATCAAATATCTCTGTTTACTCAAAGATTGCTTATTGTATATATCATATCATAATAAAAATGATTAGCCTCCTCTGTTATAGAACAACAGCGGGGTTCCATAATCAATGTGCCTTTATATTGTCATTAGACGTGTATCGAGTTCACTAACGATGTTTTCATTATATTAGCTGTCTTCTTCGCCCTTTGTGAGTCTTTTTTTGACAGCAGGGGCTGCTTTATATACATAACATATCAGTGAGATTCTTCATTTTATATCAAACATGGTAATAACAAATGAGGGCCAAATTTAATAAATTGTTAATGTCCCGATGATATTAATATACCGGAAAAATCTCACGAATGCTAAATAAAGCTGATATTGTAGACTTATTGGATAAAGTACTAAATAACTAAAAATCTACACATAATTTTGTAGAAGCGATATAATATAAGGTCGACCTGTCAACGATACGACATGAGAACCTTAAAAAAAAAGCGCATACACCTTAATAGTCTCTAACAGTCTCTCAAAGAAAAATTTAAAGAAATAAATATTATGACTTATCATTCTCAGTACATTTATGAAAATTTAATATACGTTCACAAAAATCGTCACCTTTTTGCTCTCAATAGTGATTTTCAGTATTATAACACTAGAAATAAGGGATTGCTTGTAACTAATTCTAGTAGGCTTCATAAGATACATAATAGCTTTAAGGGTAAATGTATACACTTCTATAATAAAGTCCCAGCCACTGTTCAGGCATTATCTATAAATAAATTTAAATGTTTTATAAAAAAATGGCTCTGTCGTAAATCCTATTACTCCACTGCTGAATATCTAAATGATCGGACAGCCTGGGATTAGATTGTAATGATTTTAAAGCGATAGAAATGATTGTACAATATTGTATATTTTTATTGAAAAGAGCGCCGAATCAAATCAATCAATCAAATCAATTTTGAGAAAATAAAATAATTGCCTTATAAGCCTAATAAAAAAAGCGGCCTAGTGCGAGTCGGACTCGCCCATAACGGGTTCCGTAGCTACAAGTAAAATAATATAAAAGTTCTTGTAGTTTGTTGTAACTTTGATTAGTTTTAATAATAGTGTATTTTTTTTTTATTTAGTTGATAATACGATTTATGACATATTAAAAAAAACTACTTACTAGGTCCCGGTCAAACCAATTTTCGGTGGAAGTTTGCATGGTAAAGTACATCATATATTTTTTTTAGTTTTATCATTCTTTTATTTTAGAAATTACAGAGGACACACATTTTACCAATTTGGATGTGTCTCTTGCGCAAACTATTCAGTTTAGAAATAAAAAATGATATTAAAAACCTCAATATCATTTTTGAAGACCTATCCATAAACCCTAAAATTTTTAAGTTTTAATTCCAAGTATGGGGAACCCTCAAAATTTATTGTTTTTTTCTATTCTTATATGAAAATCTAAATGCGGTTTACAGAATACATCTAATTACCAAGTTTCAACTGTATAGTTATATTTTCGAAAAAAAAAGCCAATAACCCTCTTGAGATTCATACAAGTGAATGTGGGCGGCGGTGATCACTTGACATGAGGTGACCCCTACGCCATAAAAAAAATGTATTTTACATTTGGAATATATTTTATATTTATTTCATGGATCTTCAGCTTCTGCGAATAAATATACTTAAATTAAAACCTCCTCTATCTTCAATAGATAATAAAACGCTTCCTATATCTTAGGGTTGAATTGAAACAGTTTTATGTTGGGAACGTGAGACCGTAGGATACTTAGCCGATCGTAAATCTGTCTGTATGTCTATTTTATGTACGTACTACGTGGACTACATAATAGGTATCATATGCACATATCAAGATATAGTTCTACGACACCGAGATGAACTGTATTGTCAAATTTTGGTTGTTTGGGAAAAGTGAAATTAATTTTTTAAAGCGAATATTTTTTTTAAATCTTACTACCTTTATTATTTTAATACCTATTTAAAACAAACATATTATTATTAATTTAATAATTGGCTTTGTAATTAAAGCTATCTATCAGAAAAATATCATTAAAAGTAAGTAATTTTCTTCATCGAGACTCGAAGGGTTTGAGCAGGTTATCAACTGTAAATTAGATCCTGTAGATGGAGCCACAATCTGAGAGATGAACAAAACGTTCCAATATTTATGATCAATGCGTCACTCGGACGGTTGGCTCAGTTGATAAGAGCGTTGAGACAGAACCCGGGAGGTGCGAGTTAGTGTCCCGTGTCGTACATAAATTTTTTTCAAATTGTAATTGTGTATCTAATCGCAGAAGTGAGGGATATCTGTTAAAAATAACAAATTGTTTAGAATTTAGCATTAATTTCAGGAAATAATCTATATATTATCTGCGTCATTGATTAAATGTTTTAAGTTTAAGTGATGCTTTAAAAAAATGATAAAAAGATCCAACTGTTAGTTTCGTTATTTAGTTTCTCTGCAGCAAAACTTGTACAAAAGATACGAAACTCAAAATTTGATAACAAATATTAGATTTCCAACGAGAAAATCCAACATTGTACGTCGAACAAATAAAAATGGGCACAGGGAGTAGGAAATTGCTGTGTCCTGCCAATGTAGAACTGATTCGGGTTGGGCGGGAATGCAAAAGGCAAAAAACGCAAAAGGCAAAAAACAGGTATCGCCAAAGCCGACAACTTTCGTTTTTTCTCTTTTTCCACTGCCCATTTTGCCTTTACTGTAGCTCGGAGGTGTTTAAAACTTCAATTGTTTGAAATTTTGTTTCACTTTGACTTTTTGGTTAACTTTTCGCTTCATACTCAATGGCACGCTTTAAGGTATACATGATAAGTCATGCGTCTGTATGTTTTTTAAATAAAAAAATAAGATTATTAGTTCATCAGTAATACAAAAGTATGTTCATCTTCACCTGATGTCAAGTAATTATTGGTATTTGGTACTGCAGCACTTGGTTCGCTTCATCCTGTATCGTACGTATTAGTTATAATAATAAATGTATTATATTCAAGTAACAAAAATTACTATTTAGTTAATCACTTTGAATGTGGTATTAAATCCATTTAAACTAGGATGCCGCAGTCACTCGTCGTACCTGTGTACAAAAACGAAACAAAACAATAAAAAGAATCTTTCGTAACTTGGCGTTATATTTAAACATGAGGAATAAGCGCCTTATTTGGTCAATCATGTTTGTTTTTAAATATAATAATTGAATCAAGTCGAAATACAAAATTCTGTTTCGACCATTGTCGAGGTTACCTAGAAAATTTCGAAAGCTTTCTATGAGTTTAAAATTTTTTTAAATCGGTCCAGAAATGGCCGTGAAACAATTTAACACATAAATCAATTGGCGTCACCCAGTGGGAGCTCCGCTCTGCTTCGCTTCGCTTCGCTCAATAAAAATGATAGAGTTTATCATTTGTGCACGCATCATGGAAAAACTAGATAGATTCAATTCAGTCCTTTAAGTTTTATTCCTAAGACACTTGGCTTGTATCCAAAAAAAAAATACTAAGTTATTTAAAGTTTTAAGAAAATACGATTTTTATGAGCACTACGTGCTTACTGTATGTATATATGATAAAGTCGGAGGTATCAGTACTTAAATACAGGTACAATACTTAATAATTAAAATAACTAATAAATACGCTTTCATATAACGTAGAAAATAATTTTCAATAAGTTTAAGTTAGGATTAGAGGATGTTTCTCCATTTTTGTTTGATTTACAATTGAAACATGTATTTTTTAACTATTATTCAGTATTGCTTTTAGTCTTGGTTTTCGGCACAAACATAGTGTCTTTGTGGCCGGTATTGGAAATAAATTAACAGCTTATTTTGAAGATCCTGGTAAAAAATGGTAATACTATTTAAATTATTGCATCGTCATGGGGGCTTGATAAATGTGCATAGAAAATCACGTCATCGACATATACCAAGCTATTCATAGCGTGTTAAAAATATATGTTTTATATGCGTTCACTGGTTAAAAACAATAATAGCTTAAATAGCTTTATAAACGCTATAAGCTATTTTATGAATCATAAAGTTGGCAACCGAAGAGGTTCATTTTGATACCATACCGTTTTAGAGTAAAAATTTCCTTAATACCAGCCGACAGCTGATCGCATATTAAATTTTAAATATCGAACAATCTTGTCGTTCAATGTGCCGCGAAATCTGTCTTGGGGAGTCTTTTAGGTTCTTATCCAAAGAATAATTTATGGATGTGGATATATTTGACTACTGTCATTTAAATATTAAATCTGTATATCTAGTTTATTAGTACTTCTAAATGGTGTAACACATTAAAATTTTGAATACAAGAAGTGAATTGTTTACAGACTGTAGTGCTGCCGTTTTGGAGTCCACACATCGATTAAATATAATAATATACACATTATATATATATAATGATTATCATACACATTATAAGAATTATAATAAATTCCCAAATTTTTTGTAACGTATTTGTTGATATAAATTTCAATATATCATTGGCTATTTAATAGTTGTAGTGACGCAATATAATGTATTGATATAAGTAGAGAGCTTAGAACTTTAAATATTATCTTGATAGTTTGTTATTTTTAGTGATATCCCTCATATGGGATGAAATAAACAAATTTTATTTATACCAAAATTTACGATCGATGCGGGATCCGAAACCGTGTCTCTCGGGTTCTGAGCCAATCGTTCGAGTGACATGATCGAATCTTGGTATGTTTTGTTCAACTCTCAGGTTGTGGCTCCATCTACAGGATCTACTTTACAGTTGATAACCTGCTCAACCCTAATAATTGCATATTAGGAAATTGACTTGAGATGTTGCTCTTTCAAATCTAAACTTAAACTAAATAACACCCTGTTTACATAATGAATGAAAGTTTCAATTTATTTCTCTTTATAATCAGGTGCTCAAATGCAAGTAACACTAAAAACAGTAAACAGAGGCTATTGTTCGTATTAGATAGTAGCTGCTGCCTGCGATGTCGTCTGTGTGAATGCTATGCATCATAAAAAATACCTGTATATTACATAACAATACGTAGCCTAAATGTAATTCCAACATTCTGTTGATATCTTTCAAAATTAGATTAAAATCTATTCAGAAAAGTGACAAATATTTTATAAAATACTTTTTTGTATTCATAAATATGTCCAAGTCTTTATGTCGTTACGATTTTATTATATACTAGCTGACACGGCAAAAAAATATAAATTGTATTGATCTTTTGCTTGCTAGTTGATAAGAGATGGCGCTAGTTGTATTCATTAGTAACAATCACACTTCTTTTATATTTTGTATAATTCACACTATAGTTTTATAAATTATAGCCTATTTGTTATTCTGGTGTGTAAGCTATATTATTGTAAAGTTTCATCAAAATCTATTCAGTAGATGTTGCGTTAAAGAAGTTCAAACATACATCCAGACATACAAACTTTCACATTTATAATATTAGTAGGATGTTTGACAGTGCAAGCCCGATCAGACTGTCAGGATCAAAGTTTTTGTGAAGTGAAACTGTCATGTTAAATGCAATTAAACACAACGATGGACAACCACGAAGATCGTAGCCATGTGACCACCCTTTCCCCATCATGTATATAAGTATAGATAGTCTCCAGGAGAATCATGCAGTCCAATCTCCAGTCCTGGCTCATAGATGCATGGCCATTACACAGGGTTATAGGCCAAAAAAGAAAAAATTGACGCGATGCGTTGCCCTGTCGGAAATATTCGAGAAATTTTCGAAGCATCCATACATTATAAAAATTGCAATTAATCCTGCAGGGATGAAACCCGTAACACATTACTAGATTGCCGGGCATTGCTACTATTTTTACCTTAGAACCAACAATACACAAAACAATATCATTTACGATATGTCATAAGAGTACAGCAACAAATAATTCATAAAAATCAAGAATCCGTCTAATGTCTGACCATAACATAAAAAGTTCGACAACTAATAAAAAATCTATCTCAATTTATTCACCTGCCGTAAATTTCCAATGAAAAAAGCTATCAAAGGACGCCTCTATGTGGAGCAGAAGCCATCAAAATTCGTGGCAGTCCTCCCTTCCTGGGATTCTGTGAGATACCTTATATTAAAATGTAATAAAATTCACCAACGGTAATATAATTTCGCGGCATGGCCCGGACATTAGGCTGTGAATTCATGTGACATCATTTAAATGACAAGTTTTTTGTTGTTATACTATTATTATAGCCCCTAACAAACTTACTACTGTTAGTTTGATATTTAATCTAAAGTAAAATTTATATAAGACTCATTATCACATTATAATAAGGAAAAACAATCTCAATATATTTGACGTCTGTCTTATAATTGCAATTTTATATTCATTTGTTTGAATTTAATATAAAAACGAAACTTACTAATTTAAATGTTAGTAGTTTATAGAACACTTAAAAGGTAGTAGAAAGTATAAATCTGTATTGTGCACCCGCCTTAAGTAGGCTAGTGGGAGTTGGATGGGGGCGCTGTCGGCAATCAATCGATAGGGCCCGGTTGCCAAGCAACCGATCATGTTGCAAAATAAACAATCAGAACCCAAGCCTAGTCGTGAGCAAATTTACTTTCTTATTTTATTACTCGTGTCAACATTTTAGATAGATATTATCCGATTTACGAGCTTCTGAATCATGTGTTTTTGATTCTTCACCGCCAAAATGGTCCTACTGCCTGTTTGTACGCCGGATGTTTGCGGGAGAGATTTCAGAAGTTCATTGAAAAAACCGAGCCCAAACTATCCATATGGACTCAAGACAAGGAAGCCACGGTTGGTGCCAGCGTTTACCATCCAGGCTATGCAGAAGAACACGAAGGTCATACCACCTCCGAAATGTGGCGTTTACGACCCTCTGCCGCAGAGGCCGACTATGTTCCGAAGTTGTTATCAGAGAGGCGAGTTTCCTGTGTGTATCGAGTTCACTAGCTGTGGGAAGAAACTGTCTTGGAAGGTAACAAGTGGCTTTTTATTAAAAATATATTAAAGAGACCCCAGGAATATTATAATATTATCTCTTAATTAATACTGCTCTAATAAACTATTTGAATCAAATATTAGAGAATTTAAATATTGACACACTCTAACACATAATATTAACTTGCCCCAAACTAGGCATAGTCTGTATAGTACAGGCTATGTACAAGATATATACAACGATATATTTAATACAATACTATTTAAACGTACATAAATTCATATAAACATCCATGACTCTATTGTAGTAAACAATATTGGTTAGCATTAAGTAATTGCTAAATAGGTCTAAATTCAATTTATTCATTTGATATTTAAATAAAATTTATTTATTTGCATCACTCATGGTTATATAGTTCTTTAAATGTATTTGTACGGCACGATTCGCAAATTAATCGGCATACAAATATTAAATAGAAAAAATTAAAGCAAAACAAACACTAAAATAGAAAACGTTATATAGAATTCTAAAATCATAACTGTGTAGTTTTCATATATATAACTCTTGAAAATCAAATTTAAAGTTAGAAAACTTTCAAATTGGCTGCCGCCACGCGTACGTGTTTTGAGTTTAAGACGGAACTTTTTACTAGTTGCTGTTACATAATAACCGGTTCCCTAAATAGTGATTTACAATTGCATATCCTGTTACCCTTAATGAAATATCGTTTTAAGTTTGTAAGTTAATTCCTGATATGATTTTAAAAAAATGCATGGGGGTTATGCACATTAATCTGTATGCACAAAGATCTTAAATTTGACCTTCCGAAATCGGCAACCTCTCCGCGCCACAGTATGCTTTAGAACGGCAAGATTTAGCGCGTGGTCTGTCAATCCGCATTATTTTACGTGTAGATTGTTGTAGATTGTAGATTGCTGATAATTATGATGATTTGAGTGAATGTATACGAAAGCTATTGAAACAAGCTATAAGACCATGTAAAATAAACCAAATGAGAGTCACAACTTGGTTAGGGCGTAGTACTTTCGGTTTTGGTGTATATGAAAAATTCTAATGAACTTTCCAATTTTGGAAGGTTGTAATAACGTAACCGTTGCTATAAGTACCAGTTCAGAAACTTCAAAGAATAATAATAGTAATGAATAAACTATTATTATATTATTGAAGATGTATTATAAAATTGAAACCGATATTATGATTTATTTTCAGGTTCCTATTGAGAAGTTAGATTTCCATCATTATTTGCCGATGTTCTTTGACGGTCTTGCTGAGGGGACATATCCCTTTGCTTTCATAGTCGAGCGTGGCATTCACGACCTTGTGACGAAGGGGGCATACAAAGTGCTACCAGTTGTCCCGCAACTTATTATTCCAATTAAAAGTACGTATATTTTCTTATCTTAGCGTATTATAATCAATTATTTTCTATATTAAAATAAACGATGTATTATTAAAATTATACATTCAAATTATGCACAACATCTTAATTTATTTATTGTGTATCCATTATTATCACATGTACAACAGTTATTTTAATGAAACAATTTACATTTATTTTTAACTTATTTGTGTTAGTTTTCACGTTTGAATATCTTTGTTGTGTCACTTTACATAGATTGCAATTAAAACAATTTGTAAAATGATGCGGCTGTTAATGTTGATTTAAAAGAGTGGCAATGAGTTTCTTGTCACAATTTTTATTTATATAAAATGGAGAAAATGCTCAAGAGACTGACGTGATGACAAGTGATGAGTCAACCGCGTATGGACATTGACAGCGTCAGGTATCAAGAGATGCGTTGCCGTCCTTTAAGTTGGGACTATATTTTTGGCTTGGAGTTGCCGAAGTCGTTTCGGTTCCGTATAATTTCAGCAGATAATAGATTCCAAAAAGTGGCTGTGGGCGGCAAGAACTACCTTGTAAAATTCGTAGTTATGCCAAACGTCATGATGCGGCTGGAATTCGGCTCCTGGCAACGCTAACAACGCCTCTGAGTTAGCCGAATGATATATGTGGTGGGAGATGCAGTGGCAACTCAATCTCTTCTCAACGCCAAGGAATCAAGCCGATCGGAGATGATTTGATCGTCGATTACTCGAGCCATTCTTCGTTGTATGCAGTCAAATGGCAGAAGGTTGTACTGGGGAGTGCTCTCCCATATATGAGAATATTACTTCATGATTGGCCTAAGTTGCAGCTTATATAGTTGACGGTGGTGGCTTGAAGTGAAGTCATATAGTAATGTCTCGCTTTACTGAATACTAATACTAGGCCTAATTGGCCTTCCCGTTCAAGTGACCGTAAAACCGAACATCGCTCGATATATCGATTACAATCTTTAATCTTTTGGCATTCATAAGTAACTTTTCTTTGACGTAAATGAATTTTGATTTGATTTAAATAATTTTATTAAATCTAAGAATCATGAATCATCTGCACAAAGCTAAATCCGGCCACTGACAAATTTCGCATCCAATGGTCACTCCCCATAAATTCAGTAATTCTTGTGTGCGTGTGTATGTCACTGAACTCCTCCTAGACGGCTGAACCGATTTTATTGAAACTTTCTGTGTGTCTGCAGGTGAATTCGAGAATGGTTTAGATTCACAATTTAACTACCTCCTGAACGGTTGGACCGATTTTGATGAGATTTTTGTGTGTTCTAGTGAATTTGAGATTGATGTGTGTCTTCGGGTGGATTCAAGAATGGTTTACATTCACAATTGAACTACCTTCAAAACGGCTAGACCGATTTTGATGATATTTTTGTGTATTCCAGTGTATTTGAGATTGGTGTGTGTCTTCAGGTGGATTCGAGAATGGTTTAGATTTCCAATTAAACTACCTCCTAAACGGCTGGACCGATTTTGATGACTTTGTTTGTTTCAGTGAATTTGAGATTGGTTTAGATTCTCAATTACGTCCATATAATATAATTCTCCTGCTCATGTGTATGTTAGTGAACTCCTCCTAACGGCTGGACAGATTTTTCAAATTTAAGACGTGTGTACAGGACAACGTCTGTTGGGTCCACTAGTTATATAATATATCTGTATCATAATACACAGTGACACGCCGTGTGATAGCGAGACATTCGCGACTAAATAAAATGTCAGGGCTCTCATAAGATGGCTGTAACTGTAGAGCGGACTCTGACAGATTGTTCTGCATATTATGTAATACTTGTATTTATTATTTTTGATAATGATTGTTTGTTTGTATGGAAGATATTACTCGCTTGTGATTCCCCTTAAACTAGTGCTGATATATTTGATACAATAGAAGATTAATTCATCCGATCACATTTGCCGCCATAACATATAATAAATCTGACGTAATCATTTATTTTATTGCCTTTAAAGTTTTGATATGAAAGAAAAGTATTTTTAACGTCCATCTCATCATTTTAATCAGAATCATCAATATTAACTGTAAGTTCGCAATGTATTTAGCAAAGTTCTTTTCCTGTATGAAACAAGGTGCTAATAATCTCCTTGAGTATCTCTTTTCTCACTCTTATAATGTTCAGGTTGATAAAATATTAGTATATGAGCCTTGTAAGTTTTTAAAATATTATTAAATTATAGTATGTGATGATTTCTCCGGTAAGCTCTAAACAAACGTATTTAATACATAATCTTAGTTAAAAGAAAAATATTCAAAGTAGCTCAGCGATCGCATTACATGTAAAATCTGAGAATTAGAAGGAATTTGATTATTTTAGATGTTCGCTCAGCCTCTCCATCTCGAGGGGATCGAGTTACGAAACGCGGCGTAGAGCCTTGCTCTTGTTTAAATTGAGTTATCTAGTGATAACGGAGCTTTTGTTTTGCCTGGAGATTTTAATGGAAATTTTTAAATTACTAAGAATCCTCTTAAAGGAGCCGGTGAGATTCAAAATATGCGAGAAGCCATACCATGCGATTTTTCGTTGAATTTCAAAGGTGCGGGCGACGCGAAAAATTCCTTTTTATCCTATTGATTAGATTATCGTTAGACTGACTGATAATCAAATTTATATTTAAATCAAGTTAACACAAGCTAAGCCATACAGAAGCTTACTCTTGGTTAATAAAAGCAATGGGAAACAACTTACATCGGCTCTATGTGTTTTACTGCGGTGCATTTTTTTCTCTAAACAAAAGAAAAAAAAAGCGCGTTCACCTTCCTTAAAGGCCGGCACCGCTCCTGTGATTCCTCTGGTGTTGCAGGAGATTGTGGGCGGCGGTGATCACTTAACAACAGGTGACCCGTACGCTCGTTTGTCCTCCTATTCCATAAAAAATAGTACATACGCAAGCACTATTTTGTTTTGGTTCAATAGGTTACTTGACTACATAAATTAAACGATTTCAATAATCATAGGAATTTTGGGTTTTCAATAATCCTGAACGGTACGTCATTCACTTTTTGAAGTTTAAATCTTGTTATTTTCGTAATGGAATCTTTTTAAGTGAATAATACTTTAATGATACACTAAAGTAAGTGTTGCTACCTTTTAAACTTTTTTTTATGGAATAGGAGGACAAACGAGCGTACGGGTCACCTGGTGTAGGGTGATCACCGCCGCCCACATTCTCTTGCAACACCAGAGGAATCACAAGAGCGTTGCCGGCCTTTAAGGAAGGTGTACGCGCTTTTTTTGAAGATGTCGTATCGTCCCGGAAACACCGCACAAGGAAGCTCATTCCACAGCATTGTAGTACGAGGGAGAAAGCTCCTTGAAAACCGCACTGTGGAGGACCGCCACACATCCAGATGGTGGGGATGATATCCTAACTTGTGGCGTGTCGTGCGAAGAAACTTAGAACAATAATAGTTCTATTTCGTATTACTAACCCAAACCTTCATTAAGTTTTCATGTTCTTAAGATGACGCTGTTTTATTTAAAGAAATGCATAATAATTCGATTATCAATAACTTAAATAATTTTGATCTTAAATCTAACAACGTTTAAATTAGACACATATCATCAGTCTTGGTAGAAGGGTTTCAGTATCATCAGTTTTTGATAATATAAGTAAAATTTCGACAACATTATTATTTTACCTTACGCACAGTATGACGATATTGTTATACTCTTGCATACGCATGTCTTGTTGCTTTGATCCAGATAATTCGCATTACTAATTGCTATAATGAGCACATGCACAAACTACTGAGACCTGAACGCTCTTTAACTCATGAATCATGTAGCGTTGACTCAACAGACCTAGTTAACTATAGACGGAACCTTGACTGACTGTTGACTTGTGAAAATTTTGATATGTGACATTCTATGCAGATCAAATATAATTTTCTTGGGTTTTGTACCATTGAAATTCAAAATAATAAAATATTGAATTTAAAGGTATGTATACCAATAATGCTCTAATAAATTGGCTTTACTAATCTAAATGTTTACAATCAAGTTATTCTAGTAAATTGCTTATTTAATAGAAAGACTTATGATTATAGCAAATATATATATATATAATGAAAATGGTCTTGTTTGAGGCTCTTTTACGCCTCAACCACTGATCGTATCGACACGAAACTACCACAATTTGATCCAAAATTTATTATGGCTACATTTTGTTTTATTTTTAAGTTATTTCCTTTTAAAATTCGCCCAGCGAATCAGGCGGGAACGGCAAGTATAATAAATATATTGATCACTCTATATCTTATATACCAATGATATAATGTATTACTGGTTTCTCATTAAGGTATTTTCACACAGATGCACTCGCAACAAAGCGCCCGTCTGTGTTGTGCCACGCTCTCACCTGTATACAAATGCTTGTAACGGGGTGCGACCGAGTGGGCGAAGCACTCGTTCCCTACTACAGGCAAATATTGCCAACCCTCAACCTATTCAAAGATAGAAGTCGTAAGTATTCATTGTATTATAACTTCATATTATGTATAGCATTTTGATTAATGAATACGTAGAATACTAAGCAATAACAACCTTTATATGATATACGTTTTGTAATTATATTATTAGTGCTGACCCAAAAGTAAACAATATATACGACATTCTTTTATTTTTAAGAAAATACAAAGGAATATGTTATAAATATTATGTGTTTTTTTAGGAAAAAGGAGGACCAACGAGCGTATGGGTCTTATGGTGTTAAGTAATCACCGCCGCCCACATTCTCTTGCAACACCAGAGGAGTCACAAAGCGTTGCCGGCCTTTAAGGAAGGTGTACGCGCTTTATTTGAGGTACCCATGTCGTATCAACCCGAGAAGTCCGCACAAGGAAGCTCATTCCACAGCTTTGTAGTAAGTTGAAGAAAGCTCCTTGAAAATCGCACTCTAGAGGACCGCCAGATCCAGATGGTTGGGATGATATCCTAATTCATGGTGTGTCGTGCGAAGGTAGAATTAAATGTGTCAATCTTCACATTTTTATTTTTAAATCTTTCTAATACTTGAACTATAGGCGAGCAAAGCTTGCCCAGTTAGTAACTTTTTTCTTAATGTGGCAAAGATGAAATAAAGTTTTTTGAGTTATTTGCATGTGTCGAATAAGAGATAAAAAAGGTTGCATGGTTTACTTATTTATATCTTTAAGAAACAATGGATTAACAGTTGTTTCAATTTATTCAAGAAACAGACAAAAACGTCCTTTATTTTCATTTACCTAAGATTCCCTTAAAATATGAACATGTCGTGAAAATTAAGCTTTTATTATCCAAAATAATTTTTGTATTAACAAATATTTAAGGGCAATACTAAATATAGCACAATAATCTATATATATAAAAATGAATTGCTGTTCGTTAGTCTCGCTAAAATTCGAGAACGGCGGGGCCGATTTTGCTTATTTTGGTCGTGAATAATTTGTGGAAGTCCAGGGAAGTTTTAAAAGGTGAATAAATATGAAAATTCCAAAAAAAAAAAATTTATATAAACATTTAAATTTTTCCTTTGATGTGTTCCCCGTCGTTCAGAAAACTAATTGAATTAATATTTTCAAATGATTTTACGAAATAATTCTTGATGTTATGGTATTTACAAATTCATAAAAAAAAACATTATTTTATTTATTTTATTATACAGAACAACGTCTGCTGGGTCAGCTAGTCATTAATAATTTATACTATACCACTTTCACATTGAAAAGACACTATCAAAATGGCTGTTTTCAATTTGCTCAGTGTCGAATATAACACGTCAATAAATCATGCGGCGCGGCAAATTGTCACGTGTATGATATTGTTTGCAGTTTAATAGAGTCGGCTCAAGTAGATTAATTACGTTGTCGGGGTAAAGGCGTGAGGCGCGAATATCTGGCATGTCTGTGAGGCGTCGGGCGACATAACGCCACTGCGGTTCACGCCCGACCGCATTGTTGCCGAATTGTGTGCCTGTAGCAGCGTAGGAGCGTAGCTGAACGTGGCTACATTGATCTAAGTGGCTACGACTACCTGAGTAGAGAATTGAGCCGGCTGTTTATAGTAATATTATAGGCAGTTGTCACACTTCTGGTGAGAAAGTGACTATCAACTATTTCTCGCTCAACTAGTGTACAACAGATGTAGATTCTGGGTTAATGTAAGACACACATCCTCACCGACTAGGGTATCAAAAATTATACTCGCTGAGTGAGTAAGCGAGAAGCTTGGCTTCTCCCAGCGGTCATTTTATACTACAGTGCGAGTAATCGCCAACCGCGCTCGTACACTGGCTATAGCTCAGCGGCAAAACTATCAGAACCACACTCGTCTCTATCTACTCGCTCACTTGTCTCTAGATTTTTTTTGTAATCAGTTCACCTTCATCGCCAGCGGTGAGACAAGTGCAATAATGAACTTCCAATTTTTATAATTATTTTTCAATCTTATTTCATTATCAATTGTATTACATTTTGATTCCATATTGCTTTAATGCTTTTGTTTATTGTGTGTGAGACATGATGTGATAGAGTTTGTACCATTGGTACATAATTACCACTCATATATTTTTGATCAAATAGACTTACGAAATATTTAATATGTGGATGTATTTTAGGTAACGTAGGCTCTGGTATTGACCAGTCGTCTTCCGAGGGTGGAAATGTTGCTGATATGATCGAAGAAACTCTCCAGATTCTCGAGAGATATGGAGGTCCAGACGCCTTCATCAACATCAAATACATGATACCAACTTATGAGTCATGTGTTCTTAATTAGTTTAGATAGTTTTAGTTTAGTTACACGGTGCGGAGATATAGACTAAAAATTTATCGTTTTGTTGGGACTGGGCTTTTTAAATTAATGTTGGGAATATTTAAAATTAAGAGGTTTGGTTTCCAAGAAATGATTGTATAATCTCAGCAACAGTACTCTTGTAATTTTATTTGTTTTTATTTTTGTTAGCTTTTTATTGAACTGTTAAGTTTATGAATAAATTTTATGTAGTGAAATTTGTTGTTTTGTTTTACAATATATTTAATCACTAATTTTCTCAATGGAATAAGCAGACTTCCGTTTTAGATTTAGTACGATTGATCATATACATGCATTATAACAAATTGTTGAAAAGTATGAAAAATTTTAAAAACCTCTGTATTTAGTTTTATCGTATATACCAAAGCATTCTATAGCATAAGCCACAGCTCTATGTGAAAGTGACAAAGCAGTTTGAACATCAACGGAAAGTATAATATCATATTACATATTTAAAGCAATTATACAAGTTATGTTCGACTGGAATCGAGAAGTGAAGCAATATACATTGAAAGAGGAGTGAGACAGGGTGACCCCCTGTCACCTAAGCTATTTATTTATTGCTATGTTATTTCTAATATATGCCTTCACATATTTCAAAACATAGACTGGAAAGCTAGAGGACTAAAAATCTATTACCGCTATTTAAAACATCTCAGGTTATCATATAGACATTCAGTCTGAAACATCAAAAGATATATGTGAAATGTGCACAGCATTATCAAGAAAGCTTGAAAGTAGGATAAGAAATGAACGCTTCCAAAATCAAAATAATGACAAACAGCATCAAATTACCTGTCAAAGTAAAAAAAAAACAAAATAGATTATATGTTAACAGATACACCTAACTGAGTAAGCAAGTATCATTTAACGTAACAAATAACGAAATTGGACTAAGAACAATAATACTCTGGTAGAAATTTTGTTCATACAAAGAAAATAAAAGAAGACTACTCGATGAATTTGAAAAAATTGTATTTAATACGTTTATGTTATATGCTTTGCAATCGACAAGGACAAAGAGCCTTGGAGCGAAGCATATTAAATATAACTAAAATACACAAAGTCAAAAGTGAAGATATTAGATAAGAAACCAAGGTAACTGACGCCCTCATGAAATTGCCCTTAAATTGAAAGGGCAATGGGCTGGTAATGAACTCGCTATAAAGACAGCAGGTGGATACTCAGAGCTACGTGGAGGAAGGGACCTATAGAAAAACGACGAGTAGGCAGGCCGAAAAGAAGGTAGGCTGATGAAATAGTAGTTATAGCCGGGAAAGACTGGCATATTATTGGCCTTCAACCGAGGAGGGGTTCATATCCAAAAATAGCTCATACAAATAAGTAACCTGTACAAATAAAATGTAGAAATTAAGAAAAATATTAACTCACATTGCATAACAACATCTGAAAGTTCACATATTAAAGATATAAAGATGAAATAATAAGGCGTTATTAATATTATTACCTTTCTCATTACTCGGAACTTGAGACAATTAAAAAGTCTTTGTAAATCTTGTATATTCATTAAATATTTCATTAGACATCAAAAATTTCACATCTTATCATATCCCTGTCAGTATTTATAAACTAAACTATAAACTTGTACAACAAAATAATTGAAAACAAACTAGGAATAACTAAGTCCGCAGAAGTATCGGATGTCAGCAACTCTTCGTTCAGTAGAGGGTTAGTTTTACCTTCTTGTTTAACAAATATCTATATTTATATTATATTGAGAAACTGCTTTGCACTTTGTTTACATTGTGTATTCATAGAATTTATATATTAAATTTTTATTTGGGTTTTTTGCTAAATAATCTCAGTCATAACGTTCTTTAATTTATTTGAAAGTAAATCGGAAAGTTATAAGTTATTATCATTACCAGACAAAAAAATTACTTATTCCATGTTGTTTTTTATTTATGCAAAATTGTATCTTCCTTTTGAATCGTCGGTGACGGTAGAACCGTGGACTGTTTTTTGATTTCATATCTACCTTAATTCGACACTATATTATGTCTGCATAGCTCTTATGATCCCTTTGGTGTAACAAGATAGTACAGGCTGCAGTGATAATCAAAAATCATAAAAAATCTTAAAAAACATATTATCAAAACCAATTTAATTATGTTTGACTTCCATAATCGAGGATATCCAGGTATTTTTAAATGCAACTTCCACTCCACAAATTCTACTTGTGATATTTGGAATGATGAACAGTAATTCGGAATCCTTATTAAACATATTTGTCTTTGTATCTGATACAACATGCACTGAAATATTCAAGATATGATCATCAACAATTTTTAATAAGGAAATTGTTTAAACTAAATGGAATTTTAGAATTTTAAAATGTTTGTGAGAACCTTGTTGGATAAAAGTATGATATTATATTAGGCACTTAGGTAGGATTTGACAAGAGTAATCATGCAAAATTATGGAGTGATACTTTATAAGGTTTTTCATTTACTACATTGGGCTATATTTCGAACTCTACATGCCATAGCGTAAGTGTCAGTCAATCAAGAACGAAGCTTAAATCTGCCTTAAGCTCATAGACTAATCGTTGTCAGACTTTGTAAATAATTTATTCACAAACATGACGTAATACGTGTAGTTTACACAGAGCGGCAACAGTGAGTCTATCGTGTTATGATCACATCCTCACCTCAGGGAGCAAGTCAATATTTGGACACAGTCAAAGCAATTTCGGACCAGGTGCAGCGCGAACTATGCATGTGATTTGCATCACAAGTTTTAGTTTGTATAGATACATTGATATTGCTCGCCAACTAAACCAATTATTATATCTCGACTGTGACTTGGATAATGAATTATATTCAATATCAAGATTTAACGAGTCTTTTTGTATTGGCTAGTCACTTAATAAATGTGATACGAATTATTTATAACTAAATAATTATATTATAAGGAAAATAATATAAGTAAATATCTAATACTAACCCCGGATGTTTTTGTGATATAAATCAGTTTTCGATACAAGAATGTTGATATTTTCTTTTGTTTGAGACTAATTAATCACACTGTTTTTATTCTTAAAATAAACAAACAAACATCAAAAATAAAAAGTTTGCTGTGAAACAGAGTTTATAAACATTGTGTGACTGACAGCTCAGATTTAAATTCCAATTCTAATATTTTTAAATAGGATTTAAAATCACTTATTGAACATCAAATACCCATTCAAAATAGTATGCATTATCATAATTTATAATGTATCCTCAGACCTGAGAATAACTAGCGCAAGAAGCTCACCGGTTTTTTTTTAATTTCATTACAATATATGCAATATCGTTCATTAAAATTTGTAATTATAAAGCGGAGGGCGTTCGCTCCATTCCCAGTCTTCGGAATCATTAAGAAAATAGATTATGTTATAGTAATGTTTATCACACAAACATTTCTTTTACAAATTAACAATTTTTTTGAGTATATAATATAAAAATTGTAGAAAAAAAAAACACAAGGTGGTATTGTTTGCGGATGACACTTCACTTATATTCAAAGTGAAACGAAGCCAAGTTTTATATGACGAAGTAAACAATGCTCTATCTGACATCGTGTACTGGTTTAGTGCCAATAACTTATTGTTAAATAATCATAAAACCAAATATATTAAATTTACCGCGCCACATGTCAAAAATATAGATGCGAATATTTTATTAAATGGAGAGGTGGTAAAGCCAGTGGAATCCGCTGCATTTCTTGGCATTACTCTTGATTCCAAATTGCAGTGGGGCCCCCATATTGAAGGATTGGCGAATAGGCTTAGTTCTGCAGCATATGCGGTTAAGAAAATTAGACGGTTAACTGATATAGATACGGCGCGACTAGTATACTTTAGTTATTTTCATAGTATTATGTCCTATGGTATATTGTTATGGGACAGTGCGGCCGATATTAATATAATCTTTGTGCTGCAGAAGAGGGCTATTCGCGCGATTTATGACCTAGGTCCTAAATAATCATTAACAGAAAAACTTAAAGAAATAAACATTTTGATTGTTGCTTCTCAATACATTTTTGATAATGTTCTGTACATTCATAATGTTAACACGAGGAACAAAGATAAACTTGTTATGCCTACTACTCGGTTGGGTCGAGTTAGTAAGTCTTTTATTGGGCGATGTATAGGCATTTTCTGGGATCATATTGTAGAACAATATGATCCCAGAAAATGTACAAAACAAATGTGTTTCGAAATTTAAAACAATTGTTAAAAAATGTTTGTGTGGGAATGGTTACTATAGCATAAAATATTTTCTTAATGACACCACGGACTGGGAATAAAGCGAACACCCTCAGGCTCTTTAATTATAAATGTTTATTGTACGATATCACATTGTAATCCATATTATTAAAAAAAAAATTTTTTCGCTGAGTTTCTTGCGCCCATTCTTCTCAGGTCTGAGGCAGTCTCTTTTGAATGGGTGGTAGTTTTTGACGTTCAATAAGTGATTTAAAATCCTATTTTGAATAAAAATATTTGAATTTGAATTTCATAATGCATTTTTGTTTTGTACATTATCTGGGATCATGTCAAGTAGTAGGCAGTATAAGTTTATGTTTGTTCCTGGTGCAAACATTTTAATTTTCGCAGTCTCTAGCAAATTCCTTAATGTGCTTATGTAAATACTTAACATTATCAAGAATAAATATATTGAGATGCAACAGTTTAAATGTTTATTTCATAAATTTTTCTCTTTATGATTATTTAGGAATTATGTGATAAATAGCTCGATAAGCCCTCTTCTGTAGCCCAATTGATTTCTAAACGACAATCGTTTACACTGTTATAACTCATAAATGCAACATATACTAGTTATTTAAATCGTTTAAACTATTATTTGATTTATCAGATACGAGCCTAATTTGAGAAACTAATATAATCTTTAAGTAAATCTATGATAGACCGTCTCATAACGGCTATATCATAAAACTCTTCACCTCTGCAATATAAGTCGCTCGAGAGTTATGTGACATCAAAGAGCTGCCTCGGATATCGCTAGTTTTATTACAAGCATAACTTGATCTAGAATTTGTAATATTGGTATTATTTATGCGATCTCAGATATGAGTTGTAGAGACGCTTTGAAATTGTTTGATTTTCATAGAAATAAGTTACACTAAATTTTTTAAATATATCGTTATTTATTTATTTACCGACACACCAACAGCATTGCATACAAAACATTAAAATAATTATGGTCTTATAGGTACATAATCTGGTATGAATGCCAGTTACTGGTGCATACACCACTCTCATTGGAAGACATTAAATTCAATACAAAATAAAGTTCGACCTATAATTTTGACAGGGATTTGAAGCAAATTATTAAAAATAATAGATATAATAAAAAGAAGAAATAGTTTGTATGAATATCAACAACATATTATTATTTACAGTCAGAAATGTGCGGTTAGTTTTTTTTTTCGGACTTGTCACTGAGTGTCACACTTTTCACATGAAAAATATCAAAATCATTTATGGACGCGGAAAATCGATTATCTCTTTTACATCTTCAACCGTTCCAAATTAATCAATTACAAAGCTACCTTGTACCAAAAGTATTTGTAAGTAGGATACAGTCATTTTTGCCTCACATATCCTGATATTAGATGTATGTACAGAACGTCATTGATCAGATGCAAATAGCTAAACCGACCGTGATGATAATATAACAAAAGACCTGGTCTGTAATGAAAGGTTTCGTAGTATGCGACACCGTGCCACGCTCGTAACTCAGCCATGGTATAAATATTAATACAAATTGAGGCTCAGCCATCTTAGGAGTACATTTATCAGCGACTCGCAGACGCTTCTTGGGTGGGACCGACACCTTTTTAGACGGCCAACATTTATAACCGCCACAGAGATATAGGGAGACTGGATATGACTCCGATATATAAGTAGTATACTTATTTTATAATCCCAAACAAATATAAACTTGATAAAAGAGCAGCCTCTTTGTATTCCATCAATTAGCAAGAAACTTATTGCCCCACGCAAAATTATTATCTAATAATAAAATTACAGCTCAACCATTTTAAATTAAAATTAAAAAATCTATACAAATTTATTTTACATAAATAAAAATACTCAAACGTGTTTACTTACTTCAGTAAATTAAAAAAGTAAATAAATCATAAAAATACAAAAGGGTATATCAATCGTTCGAAGTAGATTCGACTTCGACACCTCGCGAGAGTTATAAAATCTGATCTATCTGAGGTACCAGTGGGTTCCAATCAGGAGGTATAAACGAATCTCAAACTTGCCTTGCTATTTTGTTGATAAAGTTGTTACATAACAGCTTTTGATTTTTTCTTGCTACTACCTAGATTGTTCGAGAACATTCGAGACTAATACTTACTTGCATATATAGAGGCGTATTTGATCGGTTGGGTCATTGAGCGATAAAGTGAATATTCAGAGCGACAACTATAGCAAAGATGCAAGTACTAGTGTATTTTAGTGATCAGTGAAAATGTTTACTTTAATTTTAAATTGTTAATTATACTGATATCACAGAGTTACTCACGCTAAAGACTTCTTACATCTATATCTATATAGGTAAGCTACAACTTATCAATGTAAAATTTCATTTCAAGAGACACCGAGTGAAATAACAAATTTGTATTAAAAATATAAAGACTTAAATTTAGAATAGGTATTGTTCTTTAAAAACTAATATAAGTAATAATGTCTCTTATCAAAAATGAGATCTCTTCCAGTACAATCGAGCATCATCAAAGAGTCGTCCGTTTCATATAATTTATCTTGCGAGCAATCAAGACGGTAATTTTCGTGAAGAGTGAGACGCGTAACTATTTGAAATGTTACTAACTTTCATTGTTCTGCTGGAAATTACGATTTAACATCCATTGTGTTGTTATTTTGTTCTAAAATTTTCGAATAATTAAATAAGTAAATTAAAAAAACAAAATGAAGATAATTAAATAATACAAAAGCCTAAATATTGTAAGGCCCACTTAATAACCTAATGTTATTATTTTATTTAATACTATGTAATGGATTTATATAATTGCACTTAAAATATTTTTAATACTGAAAATAACTCAACTTATTTAAATCACTTGTCCAACAATCGTACTCATAATAAAAACCTTGCATTAATGTTGCCCGAGTTGATGGAAAATTGATCACTGCAATTCAATTAAATGGAGTGCTTCGTTTATTAAGTGATATTATGAAAAAATCATAACGTAATGAAATATTTACCGGTTTGAGTCTGTCTTGAAATTAAATTTTGATTTACTGTTAATTAACTAACGTGAAAAATGAATAATTTGTTGAATGGTAACGTTAACGAGGCTTGTTGATTCAAACTAAACAATTTGCAGTTTATTGATGTTTATTTTTAATTCAAATATTAGGAGTTTTTCTTGAGTGTTACTTCCACTAAGTTGCAAACACAAGTACAGTTAACACTAAAGCAAAACTAATAATATTTGGATTATTATGGATTTCCACAAAATAACGCCTCATTCAATTATTTATTTCTAAATGAAATTTTTATTTCATAATATAAAAACGTAGATTTAAGTATTAGAATTAGTAAATATAAGAAGGAACCCTTAAGAATGTTTTAGATTAAGAATAAGAAAAATTTATTCGATACTACACACATAAAAATACAATCTAAATACTTAATAATATATTCCTAATCCTAACTTAACTAAATATGTTGTGTGGCAAAAGAAAAGGCCGATGCTCAGCTTGTGCTGTAAACCAATACTGAGTGCAGCGCTGATTTTCAGCATCTACCTGGGTAACTGTCGTAGTGCCAGTAAACACTAAAATTTAAAAAAGAAAACAAAACATATTCATTTTAGAGCGTTTTAATTAGGGTTTTTATTTTTAAAGCTTCTTATTGGCGACTGCTTTAATGTCTTATAACAGTCAAAAGAGTAATAAAAACATATGTCTACTGGTTCTAATTTTTAACATTTAGTTCGGTGTCTAATCAAATGGCTTAATTAAAAATCGAATTCACAACGATCTATTGTGACGATTTGTACATGTATGATAGTGGTTTATGTAATGTGTTTCAAGTGCATCATCTTTTGAAAACGTTTCAGTTCAAAGCGACTTCCAGAACGATCTCACCACTACACAACATATTTTCAATTATACATAACCCAATAATAAGTCGATTCAAACCTGTAGACGAAATAAAACATTTCCGTCTACCTCCCTTTTTTCTCGATCCGATTGCCTTCCTTTTAATGAGCACATAATGATGAAAAATATGGCATTACAGTCCTCCCTGTAATATTAATCGTTGCAATTTTTCTGCCAGCGTTTATTGTATGGAACTGGAGATAGTTTTGTGCATTTTGTGACTTAGCTCGTCTGTTTTCTTTTAGAGCTTCCTTTCTTTTGTGTTTTAAGTATGATTTACGTTTCATTTGGAAGAGGATGAAACTTAATTCGAAGATTTTCAATTTAATTGAAATAATAAAACATAAAACTACATTACACCAAGGAGGCAATCATTTTCGATCAAATAATTATGGATTATCACTATTAGGTATCCCATAATATAGTTGTATGGTGTGCACCGAATTATTGGGCTAATAGCATACTCCCAACTTAATGGCCGACAACGCATCTGGTGTTACGGATGTCCATGGGTGTTTCACCTGGTTCCCATCACGTGCAAAATAAATAAAAATTTGTCCTGTGGTTTCCCGGGACGGTAAAAGAATAGGGGAGTTCCGGGCCCAAGGTTGTCGTAAGAGGCGACTAAGGGCTTTTTAGAACTAGGAGAGTCATGCTGCCGTCTTATGACGTCAGCACAATCGGCCAGACTCGTCCGGGCTAATTACCAGAGAATAAATAAAGAATTCGCATAGAATACCGGCGTGAAGTAGCGGCCTAGTGCCGCTATGTTTCGCATAGTTTAGTGTCGAGATCTAGAGCAAATATATAATTAATAAAATAATAATAATAATAGAATAAATAAAATAATCTAATAAAATATATAATACATCTAGAAAAAAAACTTATTGTTTTGTGATGAGCACCTTAAAGAATTTAAGATAATTACTAATTTAGGAAGAAATTATATTGGTATAGCATGTTGCACTTAGATATTAATTGTAAAACGAAAGTATTTTTATTTAATTAAGTTTTTTTTTCTATGTAAAATTTCCAAGCGCCCATTTTTTTTTTTCACATTAGAGCGTGATTTTCATTAATGTTGCATCACGGTGTGTCCTTCAGGAATTCTACAATAATTATGAAAACACCCATAAAATATTGTGAAAAAGTGTTTTTAATCTTTAGTTAAAAAATTTATTCTGACATTATTGACATTTATGACATTATGAATATAATATAATATGTCAAAATCTTTAACTAGATGGCAAAAATATGACCGAACAATGTTTAAAAAATGATTACTAACGATTATAAGTTATATTAAGTTGAGAAATCTCTTTTTTTAAATTTTCAAACTTTTCTTTAGGGTTTCGAAGATATAATAATATTTTATGTTTTATCAAAAGTAACTTTAAGGCAAATACATGTTAATAGGAGAGAGTTTGAATGGTAATGAGATGCTCTAATAACTTAACTAATGTATGCCCATTACCCGAACATATGCTCGAGAGCTAATATTATTGTTAAACCTCTGCAGTAATAATAATATGAATTTGAATAAATTTGTTGCTTCTTATAATTAATAAATACTTCGTGTGCATTTTATTGTATTACGATATTAAGATGAATAAAAATAATCTGATTTGGAAAATTCATTCTCAAATATTATTTTTAACTGTTAAAATTCTCACACGTTTAATTATTTCAATAAAAATCATATTAAAATTTTCTTTTTCACTTTACCGCAGATTATAATATTTTTATTATTAATTACTATGGGGTATGTTCTGATCTTAATTATATATTTTTGAAATGCTCAGATAAGTGTTACAATATCTTGATATATTTTTAATTAATGTGCTATTTCAATTTATTTTATTTCATCTTTACACTTAAAGCAAATTGTGTTGATAAATTTATACTGTTCATATAAAGTAAGTAATTTAAATGTAAGAAGAGTATTTAACACACAATAAAAATGTTGAATGTAACTATATCGACCTGAATCTACCCAGCGAATTCCATTGCACCAAGTGCCATAAACGAAAAAATCACCACACAGTGAGGCTCTCAAGGAATTCTTCCATAAACAACCACACTCTCGAACGAACTTTATTGCGCCATGTTTTCCAGTTTTTATACGTTTGGACTAATTTAAAAAAAGCGTGTAAGCCCCCCTTAAAGGTCAGCAATGCTCCTCTGATACTTCTCGTGTTGCGAAAGAGTATTGGCGGCAGTCACATATAACCATTCGTTGACCCACAGGCTCGTACGTCATTTATTACAAAAATAAAACACTAAAGGATTTGTGGCAAAATATCTTCCCAAAAACTATAAAAGTGGGCTGACATGATTCTACGGCCACGAAATTTCAAAGTGACCTTTGAAATATAATTTCTCTAGTAAGTTGAAGTCTATAGATAAGTAAAAGTCTAAAGATATCTATCCATTGCAATAGCTGAAAGTGAACCGAAAATCCAACCATCTAGGAAATTAAACGGTGGAAATTGGCTTGTAGTTATATACACCTGTCTGATAACAAATACTACATTTAACTATTTAATAAATTAGGAACTATCTCCTTCCACAGAAGACTTTTACTCTAGGAGTGATAAATTAAAGCGCAATATATAAATTGAAATTCTCTTTTACGTACAAAAACATGGGTTCCGGTGTAACAAGCGGCAATAAAGGCAAATGCACCGACTTAAATAAATCGTGCCTGCAGGCGTCTGGGTACCTGCCACTTAAACTGGCCGTCTATCACACCGAAGTGTAATAAAAACACGAGTTTACAATTATGTTTGAATAGTGGAGTAGAAATATAATAGAAAACACTTTATTAGCAACAAAAAACACACAACACAACCATTTACAATATTCATTAAAATCATAAAATACTAAATTAAATAAAGTAACAAATATTATAAAAATTTAAATAATAATAATTAACTGTGTACGCTTGATTCTCTGATAAATGGACCTGACTCAGTACAGAAGACACCAACACAACACTGGTTTGCAGCAGCCCTTTGGAGTAGACGGTTGCTATAGTCTTCTTTAGTAAATGGTATTTTTTTTTTAATTTAATCACTTTCGCGGTTATTTACTTTAATAATATTGACAAAAACCATTTAAGGTTTATGGTATAGAGGTAGAAGTGAGTCTATGCTGCTGTGAACATGCAACATGAACAACCAAACAATTGAACACGTGTTGACTTTAACATCAACACACGAATATAAACTGTAATATTCTGAACTACGTATGTTACAAGACATTCACTTTTTATTCTCTACAACTCAAAATAATATATTAACATTTATGTTATATTTGGTTATCTAGCTTTCTTATTTTATACTATAAATTCTTAATTATTTCAAGATTTATATTAAAATGTATTATAGTATAATTAATTATATTATGGTATTCTAATGGTTAAAAGTGATGTGACAAAAACTTATAAAAGTCTGATATTAAATTTTATTCATGTCAGGATTCTTCTTGTATACATTGTTTTATAAATCAATGACTTTAACGGTGTAACTGTGGTTAAGCCTAGACTATTTCAAAGTGTCGCCTAGACAAATTTTGTTTAGATAAGAAGAAACAGGAAAACAGCACAAAAGCCGCATTACAACTTGAAGCTTTTAATTTGGATTACTGGCAACATGCAAGGTTGGGCAGCCCTTACTTTTGGCCAGATAATAGAGATTAAATGAAATTAGTGCTTTTAACTTGGCAACACTCGTAATTGTTGGAAGTTTTATTGCAGCCTGCGTTTGTATCTTTTAAATTTATAGATTTTATCAAATCTGTTGTGGTTTCTTGCTTGTCTCCGTTTTCTGGTCATTGATTTTCAATTTCTTAACTAATATCACCAGATATCAGATAGCATAATAATATTATATTATAATGTAAGGCGTCAATCTTACAGCTGCTAGTTTTCTTTGTTATCAAAAAAATTGTTGGAGGCTTCACAGATTCATTAGTTGGGATTGTGTTTATTATATAACATTAGTTTATAGCTTAACATTTTTTTTAGTTACTAGGACGGTATACCCCAATCTTTACGTAAGTATCACACGCTGTTTAGTGATGTAGCATAACTGAATATTAAATTTACGTTAATCTACGTAAGCTTATAAAGCAATATTATAAAAATTAGGTATAAAACATTTCTAATTCTTCTGGTGAAGGTTTTACCATTAATTAAGACACCAAACAAGCAAAAGCTATTCCACTAATTTATCAGAATTGACTTTCTAAATTTTCAGTTGCAGTGAAACTTACTGCTAATTCTTAAATCAATCCTATCGAGAATATCAATAATGAGATTCTTTCACGAAAGCATAAGAAAATATATAATTTATAACATTAGTTTATGTAATATGATACAAGTTTTGCAATATTAATAAATTATGAAGGAAAGGGAGACTGTATTCACTCAGCTGCGAGAATAAAATAGATACATAAGTTTCTTGTAACCTCTGAATGTATGAGAATGATGCACCTGTTTTCCAGATCGTTAGATATAAGCATTCAGTGTTACCATCTACAACTACCACTGTCTTCTTTATTATCTTATGTTCTTATCCTGTTCTTGATATACAGTGTGTTAAAAAAATAAGGAAAAACAATTTTTTATAGGAAATTTATAACCTAGGTCCTAAAGAATTATTCAGAAAAATTTTAATGAAATAAACATTTTATTGTTGCTTCTCAATATATTCTTGATAATGTTCTATATTATGTTCATAAGCACATTGAGGAATTTGCTAGAAACTGTGACAATCAAAATGTTAACACGAGGAACAAACATAAACTTGTTATAGGGCGATGTATATGCTTTTACAACAAGATCCCAGAAAATGTTAAAAAAAGCATTATGATATTCAAAAGAATTGCTAAAAATCATTTATGTGGAAAAGGTATATATATATAGCTATAACAGAAATGACTTTCTTAATGATTCCACAGATTGGGAATGGAGCGCCCGCCCTCAGGCTATTAAAGAATAAGTTTAATAGTGCAATATTACTTTGTAAACATATTTTTTGATGAAAAAAAAGCCCGCTGAGTTTGTTACGCCCATTCTTCTCAGGTCTGAGGCACTCCATTTGGAATGGTTGGTAGTTTTTGACTTTCTATAAGTATTTCTTCCTTCTGTATATCACATCCTGTTTTAGTTTTTAATAAAAGTATTTGAATATAATGTCTTAGTCTCATTTGCCCAGTAATTTAATATGAAACACAATAATGCTGACACATTACTGTTTTACGGCACAAATAGGCGCCGTTGTGGTACCCATAATCTAGCCGGCATCCTGTCCAAAGGAGCCTCCCACTGGTATATTATAATACTAAGGGCTGTATTTACATTACCTTAATATGGTTATATGAAATAAAAACTATCAAAATGAGGAAGTTTACCAAGTATCCAGGCGTTGACCGAAATAGCTGCCAGCGCTTGGGTTTCCAGTAGCTCTATTGAGAAGTATATGGATATTATTTAAATATTAATTTAACTTTACTCAATGTAGATGTGGCGTTCAGGTAGATGCTCTTGGGCGTCACGGGTTATCCTGCCTAAAATTGGCAGGCCGTATCAGTCGTAACGCCAGCATTAATGAAGTCATCCGCGGGGCATTTGCCGCTCTTAATATACTGTTGTTTTAGAGCCAAATGCCACCGCCGCGATGGCAAGCGTCCTGATGGAATGACGCTGGTGGCTTGGGCATGGGGAAGGGCGCTGGTGTGGGATGCGACTTGCGTCGACACTCTGGCTTCTTCCCATGTCCAAGTTACGTCACTTGGTGCTGGGGCTGCTGCTTCGGCTGCCGAAGACGGCAAGCTTCGCAAATATGTTGGTCTCAGTGAGTCGTACATCTTTGTGCCGTTTGGTGTAGACACATGGCCCGTGGGGCACAGAGGCGCGGAGAATGTTTTTGCGCCTCAATAAGGCTACTGCAAAACCCAAGCACTGGCAGCTATCTCGGACAACGGATCAGCCTAGCTATCCAACGCGGAAATGCTTCCAGTATTCTTGGTACTCTTCCACGTAATGATAGTTTTAAGTATATGTAGTCATAGTATTGTAAATATAGTTATAAGATTTGTCTTGTTTGAAGAAACCACAAAATTACTTTACTTCTTTGTGAGTTTTATTCATATCATAAATCATTAGTATGGTCCACCCAATAAATGTTAGAATTGAGCAGTGAATCAAATGTTTGTTAACACAATAATTGCTGCAGGCACAGTTCACTTGGCACAATAATGATTCACGCTCCACTCTACCTTGTTAGAGATTCCTTCACGACGCTCATATTTCTCAAGTTAAACTTTCATTTGCTCTGACGTGGAAACTTATTTATTCGTTTATTAGAGCGGATAAGATCTTGAGACTTGCTTTTCTAAATTTTTGTATGTCCGGAAGGACTTGTGATATTGAAATTTTTTTATGGAATAGGAGGACAACGGGTCACCTGGTGTTAAGTGATCACCGCCGCCCACATTCTTTGGTCTGGTCTGGAAGGTCTGGAAAATTTTATTAGTCCTGATCTCCTCAGCGTCGATCCTCTTCGTTTGTCACTTGTCATTCAGTGAGCAATGAAAATTAAAATTTTGGATTTTTTTAATGGAATAGGTAGACAAACAGGCAAACCTACTGCTCACATAATGATAAGTGGTCACCTCAGCGCATACTTTCTTATTACACCAGAGACTTTATAAAACGTAGAATAAACGTAATTTTGAATTTGAAAACCGAAAAGATATGGATATGTGGCGGGCGAGGTTTGGGACAGACGAGCGTACGGTTCACCTGGTGTTAAGTGATCACCGCCGCCCACATTCTCTTGCAACACCATAGGAATCACAGGAGCGCTGCCGGCCTTGAAGGAAGGTGTTCGCACTTTTTTTGAAGCCCATGGTACCCATGGTGTATCGTCCTGGAAACGCCGCACAAGGAAGTTCATTCCACAGCTCTGTAGTACGAGGAAGAAAGCTCCTTGAAAACTGCACTGTGGAGGACCACCATACATCCAGATGGTGGGGATCATATCCTAACTTGTGGCGTGTCGTGCGAAGGTGGAATTCGGCGGCAGGAATCAGGTTAAACAGCTCTTCGGAACACTCCCCGTGATAAATGCGGTTGAGGACACACATATCAACGTACAAAAACTATTTTAATGTTTGAATTTGTATAATTATACACATTTTAATCTACAGCCACAAATTACTTAATATAATAATTAATTTAGTCGACATTGGTCGTGTGAAATAAACTTTCACTTTCAGTGGTTCACCGTACACTGGTTCTATACTCCCGCATTGGATATAACCACTGACATCTATAACTATATACCACTGGACTGGCGGCTATCAAAGTGCTTTTGTGCCTGTTTGATATTCACCATTTTGGTGCTTTTGGCCAAGTAGCCAGAATTTTTTCGCACAGAATACCGGCGTGAAGTAGCGGCCTAGTGCCGCTATGTTTCGCATAGGTTAGTGTCGAGGACCGGAGGCCATTCCCCCCCCCCCCCCCCACAAAATATGAGAGCGGTATTTAAAGAGAAATTACCCCAGGAGGGTACCGGCTCTTGTAGAGCCAGAGAATCCCTCCCCGAGCATTCGCGCTCGGGCTGCCCTTCGTATTCTGGGGAGGGCACAGTACCGTGTATG
This sequence comes from Leptidea sinapis, assembly GCF_905404315.1. Taxonomy (NCBI): domain Eukaryota; kingdom Metazoa; phylum Arthropoda; class Insecta; order Lepidoptera; family Pieridae; genus Leptidea; species Leptidea sinapis. The sequence continues at coordinate 7,042,293 of NC_066280.1, forward strand.
TCACAGGACAAACAGGGCAGCAACACCACGGCACCCCGCTCCACGCTTAATGTGGACTTTTGTTGACCACCACCTTGAGACGTCGCAGCCGGCCTTGTGTTTCCTTACGGAGACGCAGATATCTCGACCTAGCGATACGTCATATTTAACGTACCCCGGGTACAAAATTGAGCATAATTTCGTGCCTCATGCCGGGGTATGTGTGTACGTTAGGGAGCATATCTGCTGTCGCCGTCTCGGCAATTTTGAGGGTAGGGGCCTGTCTACTCTCTGGCTCCGCGTAGATTTAGAGGACCGCGTCCGCATCTATGCGTGTGTCTACAGGTCCCATAGTGGTAACGCAGAAACGGATCACCTCATGGGCTGCGTTCAAGCGGCATTTGATGACGTGCTTGCTCAGATCCCCTCCGCTGAAATTGTAGTCTTGGGTGATTTCAACGGGCACAATGCCGAATGGCTTGGATAACGTACCACAGACTACGCAGGGCGATCTGTGCATAATTTTGCATTGGCGTATGGTCTGTCCCAATTGGTTGAGTCGCCGACGCGGCTCCCGGATGTGGATAGCCACATGCCGTCCTTATTAGATCTTCTGCTGACTACACATCCCGATGGTTACCGGGTCTCTGTCGACGCCCCTCTCGGAACGTCCGACCATTGCCTGGTCAGGAGTGTAGTGCCTATCCGACGCCAACGTCGCAGACCACCAGCGACCCGCCGCGTTTGGCACTACAAGTCAGCAGATTGGGATAGGATGCGTTCCTTTTTTGCATCCTACCCTTGGGGCAGGGTTTGTTTCCCTTCGGATGATCCTAGTGCCTGCGCCGTTGCAGTAGCCGATGTGATACTGCAGGGCATGGATATTTTTATACCAAGCTCTGTAGTACCGATCGGTGGCAGATCACAGCCCTGGTTCGATGCGTCAGTTAAAGCAGCATCTGACTGCAAAAAACAGGCGTATCGAACTTGGGTTGCGGCGCTGGGCTCAAAGGATCCGAACTGCAAAGTTCTGAAGAGGAAATATAACCGTGCTTCCAGATTTTTTAAGCGGCAAATCGCCCGTGCGAAATCAAAGCACGTCGTCAAAATTGGCGAGCAGCTTTCCAGTTACCCGACCGGAACACGCAAGTTCTGGTCGTTGTCGAAAGCTGCTCTTGGTAACTTCAACCAGCCGTCCATGCCGCCGTTGCACATGAGGAATGACACCCTGGCCCATACGGCAAAAGAGAAAGCCGATCTCGTGTGCACTCTTTTTGCCTCCAACTCGACTCTTGACGACAACGGAAAAACACCGCCGACCATCCCGCGGTGTCAGAGCTCCATGCCTGAATTACAGTTCCGACAGAAAACTGTTAGGCGAGCTCTGTTTTCGTTGGACGTCAGGAAGTCGAGCGGGCCGGATGGCATTTCTCCAATCGTGCTTAGAACGTGTGCCCCTGAGTTGACGCCGGTGCTAACGCGTTTATTCCGGCACTCTTATTCAAAAGTCGTAGTCCCTGATTCATGGAAGTCAGCCCTTGTCCATCCGATCCCAAAAAAAGGAGACAGTTCGGATCCGGCAAACTACAGGCCTATTGCGATTACCTCCCTACTCTCCAAAATCATGGAGAGCATAATTAACCGCCAGCTCTTGGTATACCTTGAGGGTCACCAGTTGATCAACGACCGGCAGTACGGCTTTCGCAATGGTCGGTCGACTGGCGATCTTCTGGTATACCTAACACATAGATGGGCGTCGGCTATTGAAAGCAAGGGGGAAGGCCTGGCAGTTGGTCTGGATATAGCGAAGGCCTTTGATCGTGTATGGCACAAGGCGCTCCTCGCAAAACTTCCATCATTTGGGCTTCCCGAGAGCTTATGCAAGTGGACCTCCAGCTTCCTCACTGGGCGCAGCATACAGGTCGTTATCGACGGTTATTGCTCGAATCCCAAGCCCGTGAACGCTGGAGTTCCCCAAGGCTGTGTGCTATCTCCCACGCTGTTTCTTCTGCATATCAATGATATGTTGGACACCGCCAACATGCATTGCTATGCAGACGACAGCACTGGTGATGCCGTATACACGGGCCATGCAGGTCTCTCTCGGGAAAACGTCGACCAGTGCCGGGAGAAACTTGTGTCTTCTATCGAGTCCTCTCTCGAGAAGGTCGCGGAATGGGGTAAGTTGAACCTTGTCCAATTTAACCCCCAGAAGACTCAAGTTTGCGCGTTTACCACTAAAAAAACCCCATTTGCCGTATCACCGCTCTTCGAGAACACTTCCCTTAAAGCCTCGCCTAGTATCGGAATACTGGGTCTCGAAATCTCGAGCAATTGCCAATTCCGTGGCCATCTGGAGGGCAAAGCCAAACTGGCGTCAAAGAAACTGGGCGTCATAAATAGAGCACGGCAATACTTCAAGCCGGCCCACATTCTAGCGCTCTACAAAGCGCAGGTCCGGCCTCACATGGAGTATTGCTGTCATCTCTGGTCTGGCGCACCCCAGTATCAGCTCGATCCATTTGACCGCGTGCAACGCAGAGCAGCTCGAATTGTCGGGAACCCAGTACTCTGTGAACGGCTGGATCATTTGGCGTTGCGTAGAGACGTCGCTTCATTGTGTGTTTTCTACCGCATCTATCACGGGGAGTGTTCCGAAGAGCTTTTCTACCTGATTCCTGCCGCCGAATTCCACCTTCGCACGACACGCCACAAGTTAGGATTTCATCCCCACCATCTGGATGTGTGGCGGTCCTCCACAGTGCGGTTTTCAAGGAGCTTTCTTCCTCGTACCACGAAGCTGTGGAATGAGCTTCCGTGTGCGGTGTTTCCGGGACGATACGACATGGGTACCTTCAAGAAAAGCGCGTACACCTTCCTTAAAGGCCGGCAACGCTCTTGTGATTCCTCTGGTGTTGCAGGAGAGTGTGGGCGGCGGTGATCACTTAACACCAGGTGACCCGTACGCTCGTTTGTCCTCCTATTCCATAAAAAAAAAAAAAAGCCAGAGTCTGCGGTACTAAAACTAGTGATGCGAATCGCAGCTAAACAAACATAACTAGGAAAACTTTTTAGAAAAAAAAATATGTGCTTTATTACGTTGATTCTTGAAGTATAAATAACATGGAAAACGAACGTAATTAATTAAAATTGCGAAATACTTCGGATTATTGTACGTTCCTTCGTAGCCATCTGTATTATACGTCAATATTAATTCTCTGGACGCTCGCGAGTGGAGCTTCAAATAGGCAAAAAATTTGCTGTCAAACATATAGAACAGCCTGTCCAGTGGTATTTATACAGGTCAATGGATATAAGTCTACTTAATTAAAAGAAAATGTACAAAAAATAGTTCTCTTTTTATTTGCATTGACTGGCACTCTGGAATTGACATATTGCAAAGAGGCCTGTCCCTGGTTATTAAAATTTTCAGACTAAATGTTTCTTATTCATTTAACTTGTGATTCACAAGCTCATAACAAAAAAAAAACAAAATTTTCTTTCATTTTAAGTCACTAATTGTCATGACTTGGTCTTTTAAATTTAATTATCATCAGAGATGGCACCCTGTTACTCTAACTATAAATAGATTTGTACTTTTATGTGTTAGAGAGCTTTCGCACTACGTCCGAACAGAGTCCGATACGTACCTACCCGCGAAAATACAGATCTAGAAATCTCGGACCGTTTGTATCATTATAACCCTATCCTTAAGTTTCGTACAGTTAATAATTATATCATTCAGCCGATTTAACAAATTAACCATTATTTAGCTGGCAATTTTAAATGTTTAGCTGGCTGGTTAACTTGGCAGAAAATCTGATACCTGAAGCCTGTGAACTATACTGAATGCCTGCTGCACCCCCCGGCTACTTAACCTACCACCCCGCTACCTCTGTGCTCGAACGCAGCTCGAAATCTCGGATTCAGATCGGATGCAGTGCGCGAGCGTTCATACAAATAATACTATGGCTACTTCGGTTCGTCAATAATTTTCTCCGGAACGGGGATTAATGGTTGACGGAAAGAAATCGTATGACGGAAGCCGGATCTAGTTTGTAAAATACTATATAAATAGTTAACGACTACTCCATACCGTGTTTTCACGGGTACGGATCGGACTCTGATCGGACGTAGTGCGATAGCGCTCTTATTGTGACAAGATTTACATTTTCGCTTGGCCGTATAGCTAAGAAGCAGATTTAGTCGGGTTTTACATGTCAATATTTGATCAAAACGTTTAAATAAATGGTCATATAGTAACAGTATGCCTCATCAATGTTTCATTTCTATTAATGCTCGAACTGCTCTTAGTGCGACGTTGTGACATAACCTAACACAATTTTCTACCTACCGTAATTGCATTATATCGGAAACTCACCCGTCGCATCCATGCTTGTTTACTGTTTTTATTGACCTACTTCTCACCTGCAGGTCACCTGGTTATATAATATTTCAACCAATAGCATACGGGCGGATGTCAATTGGTTAACTTTATTAACCAATGGTCGGCCTAGGCGTGGCATGGCACACTGCCAGGCCTGATGCGACGGCTTTGCGGAGTTTTACGCCTAGCACTTGTTGCTTTGGTGCAGAATTTTCAATGTTACCGACGGCCTACTACTTTGGTTGGCTGCAGTCTTCAAGAATAACGCCTATGTAGTATTGTGAAGAAGTTTGAGCTCGAAATACGAACGCGGTGGTTGGTCAAATGTAGAAATACTGTTTTGCTATGTGTAAATTGTAAAACAGCTGTTTTATAATTCTAAATGAGTTGCAGACGTATTTAGGAAGCTTGATAAAATAACTAATTTGTTTTTGGAATATAGCAACATATTTTCTTTACTACAATGTATTTATTTTATAATCCATTCAGTTTGATTTTAAATAAAACGTATGAAGTTAATATTTAACCTGAGGAGTACCTCAGTTATAAGTATATAACCATACTACTTCTATACTGACAACAACAATGTTATGTAAATATATTTTTTTTGTTATATAAATATTAAACCCAACTATTATCCATATAATTTAACAGTATTAAACATTTTAATAAATATTATTACATAACGATATTATATAATAATAAAATATTTAAAAAGGCACAAATGTTATTATCGTAGGTACGCTTTTGTCTAATAAGTCCTCACAGGCAATTCATATCCACTAATATTAAGTGATATCTCTTAAAATCTATACCTACTAATAAATATATAAGTCAAATAACAATGAGAACCAAATCATTTTGTCGTTTGGTGTATTTGAAAGTAAATATTAACGTGACCTCTGGGACTGTGATACATTAGGACTATTTAATAATGTATCCATTAAAATAATCTCATCCAGAATCTTCTTCAACAGACAGGAGGTATGTCAAAAAATTTAATTTAGCCCAAAGTAGGGCAGGACCTTGCGTTAATAAAATATTTATACGATAATGGGACGCTAAGAGGTACCAGGAAAGCTTTCTTTAATACTTTTATAACGAAATTGTTCCATACAGCAAAGCTTTAAGAAAGATCTTTTCATATATTATTCTGTTTTAAAATTGTTTTGCCATAGTTGGATGTTTTGTTTATAAAGCTATGATGTATCAGAAGAGATCAACGTATATGTAAATATGCTTGAATATATAATGACTTCGCTATTGTTTCACTAGAATGTTACTGTTTACTTAAGGAACAAAAAAATTTTAGCCTCACTAATACAAAATAATACTACTACAGAATAACAACGGCTTATATTTTAAATGTACTGCTATTTGAATAATTTAATCGAGAAATAACATACTCGTACAGTCGCAAAAATTCGTGGGATGGCAGGTACTAATACATCGAACCTAAATAATTCCTTATATTTATTTTATACAGTATAATATCTTTTTAGGCATTTGTCACTGAGATTAGTTGAATAAATGACAATCCTCTATGGATGCACAAAAGAGAAGCGAATAACCCATCGTATAGAGAATTTTATTATGCTACACGCATCCGTTTAACCTACACATTTTCGACAGAAAAATTCATATAGTGCAGTAAAGCCTTCAGTTTATCATCCTGTAATTACAACTAATATTTAACTAATATCTACAATCACAATACAGTACCAAACACAAAAATACAATAAACCAATTCAATAGATTACAGATATCTGACAGTAGAATAATATGTTCTCATAAATATTAATATCTCCCGAAGCGTGGCTTAAAGTGTACTGAGTAAAAACATCATCATAAGGCATCGTCGTCGCACATAATGCCCTGGTTTGGCTCCGTGCCTAGATAAGGGCCGATCTACGACGACATTCTTTTACATGAACACTGTCATGGATCACGTCATAAGAAGAAGCGACTTAATATTTTTTTTAATAAATTAATCTGCGCACTCGCAAGAAAGATCTAACAACCAAGACAATACTATACCTGATCGTAAATAGCTTAAATAAAAAAGCTTATTTTCAATACATTCTGAGGTGTCCTTTCAGAGACTTAGTTACGATTCGAAAATTAAATCGTATCCGATTTAGTACATCTATGCCTAGGCAGACACTTTCCATTTACGCGGTCGTGATTTATATTACTATTTATTTATTTGATTTGTTTTAACTGTTTCCTATAATTGTAGTTAAAAACGAAGTATGATACGCGGGTGGGTATTCTATTGCAAACTCATCACAAAAAAAACCCTTGCATTCAGCTTGGGCTGGTTAGTGACAGATCGTTTGCTATACATATACTGCAAGGCTATCAAAAACAATATGACTATCATATAATCTACCAATCAAAAAATGATTACGTCATGACACATACAAATAATGATTTACATACAAAATTACATACAAAATAATTACTATCCCTTTCCTCCGTATCTAATTTAGTTTAAAACTCGTCAGCTTGTACCTTGCAGTATAAGACAAGATCACATGCAAGCAATTTGTTGGGTAAGCTATGAGAGGTTGCGGTTTTTATTACAATGCATGCACATCTCTACGCTTTCCGTCTACTTTATTCCTCCCAACCCCATTCTACGGTGATAACTGTCGGTTATAATGATCTAATACTCGTGATACCTTTGTTTGGGAAAACTGAATCATTCTTTAAAATTTTATCGTTTGTGAAATCTGGTTTATGGATCATAATGCCACGGCACCTACAGTATTATGTTAGGATTCTTATTCTGCAACATAATAGTATATTTCTTGATAAAATGTTGATTCAAATACCAATAAATAAACAGATGAAGATATGAATGATCGAGCTCTAATCGATGGGAAAGCTAGGAAAAGATTTTTCCCAGAGATGAACCTAGGTAGGTTCCAAGTGGAGTAAATTTTTCTTCAAATCATTAGAAAAATTTCCAAGATAAGAAAAATATACTAACAATATAAGCTCGTTTAATAAAAAGCATTATATTTAAGAAGGTATTCAAAAATATATTTGTCATACTTATACTAACTAGGTGTTATCTAACGTAAGAAAAGGTATGTTCTTGAGCATAATCATTCACCTACTTAGGATTCCGTAGTCAACAAAAAACTATTTCTATATTCGACACGTCTAACGTCTGTTTTGAACTTATCTCACTTAATTGTAGAGAAGACGTTAAAAGATCTCATAATTTTGATACAGTGTTATCATTTTACCTTGTTTGTCTGAGTAATGAACTTAAGAGGGATTTTTGATAGTTTTTCATTCGATTTAAAAACGTTACTTTACGTACAGCGGACCGACCGTAACAATTTCACCTATTCAAAGAGTTGGAAGAGATATCTTTTACAATTTTGTTCAGTTATTTTTTTGAAATTCCTAGTTTTATCAGTAACAATCCGTAAAAAATATTGTCTAATACTAATTTCTTGCACCGTTTCTTCTTTGTTCAATAATCTTTTATAATAACGTAAGCAAAGTGTTGACATAAGACCTCTCTAACCATAAATCTCTCATGAGTGCAGGTTACAAAAATTTGTCTATACCTCCACTAAAAACGTTATACACTGATACATAAATCTATTGTTATTTTTAATGCTTTTCTAAGTCTAGTACAAATGTGTAATGTTTTATAAATAATGATACTGTTATCTAAGGGTGAGTGAATCCTGGTGATCTTCAATACAGAGTCAACCAACCTACTTCAGACATCAGCTCCTCACAAATAACAGCTATTGTATTAGTTTTAAGATCTTTTGTGAGGAGAAAATAAACAGGTATTTCAGTAATGTTATTATTATTATAATACCAGATTGCAGTCCTCTTGAACTTCAGCTAATATTATTCTAAAGGTTTTGATATTATCAGTGAGTGATGCAGTATATTTAAGATAAATCTAAAACTATTATTCTTACAAATTCTTCCACACATTTTGGAAAATAAATCTTTTTGTATTAACACAACAGCGTTATATAAAGATAAATATAGCACTCACGCAAAGGCCTGTGTTGTGAAATGAAAATACAAATATACATATATATACAGTGACTATCCCAAACGCAATTTTGCAACAGACAAATATTAATCCAATACTCTGGTTGTTCACAAACAGAGAGTTCATTTCGTTTCAGCGAGGCCGGACATGTTCTGTCATCAAAGGGTGCAGGTAACCATAAAGTGAGCGGACACGAGAGCCGATGCGAGCACCAAATGAAACATTTTTACACCGTGATTCAAATTAACTTGTTCAACTTATTGCAAACTTTTAACACCCATCTCTCCCCAGTCCCCCTGAAAACGTAGACTTCGAATAGCAATAAAACGTTGGTTTATTTTATATTTATATTTATCGAAAAGGAGGGCAAGCGAGCCTACGGGTCACCTGGTGTTAAGTGATTACCGCCGCCCACATTCTCTTGCAACACCAGAGGAATCACAAGAGAGTTGCCGGCCTTTAAGGAAGGTGTACGCGCTTTTTTTGAAGGGACCCATGTCGTATCGTCCCGGAATGAAAAACCGCACTGTGGAAGACCGCTACACATCCAGATGGTGGGGATGATATCCTAACTTGTGGCGTGTCGTGCGAAGGTGGAATTTGGTGGCAGGAATCAGGTTAAACAGCTCTTCGGAACACTCCCCGTGATAAATGCGGTAGAAGACACACAATGAAGCGACGTATCTACGCAACGCCAAGTGATCCAGTCGTTTACAGAGCACTGGGTCCCCGACAATTTGAGCTGCTCTGCGTTGTACGCGGTCAAATGGATCGAGCTGATACGGCTTGAAGTATTGCCGTGCTCTATTAATGGCGCCCAGCTTCTTCGAAGCCAATTTGGCTTTGCACTCCTGATGACCGCGGGAGTATTATACTCAAATGTGTGACACTGTTGTTTATCACTATATTAATGAAAACTATTAAAAAAAAATTTAAGGAGTCTACTTTTTCTTTTCGGTGCGTCGAGTGAATCCAACATAATCGTGTGCGTGCTTGTATAGCAGAGTGTGCAGGGATGAGTAACATATTCCTGGCTTCGACATCCTGAGTTCCATATAGTTATGGCGTAAATTAGTAATTCTTTGAGGAGGCCTATCGTCCTTTTATTATATTTTAGTAGAAGTTTTATAGGTAGCAATTTGTTTTTTGTATTTGCATTGAATGAGTATGTTTGTTGCATCATTTTACATATTATATTGTAATTGAAATGATTTGTAAATCGATGGAAATGTAAATCTTGATATAAATGAGTGGCAATGAGTTTCTTGCTACTTCTTCTCATTAGCTCAACCCTTTACGAAGTAGCGGTAGATTCAATAAGAAAAATATTTTTATGACATTCATAAGTGTCATTTCCTTGACCTACATGAATAAAGTGATTTTGATTTGATTTGAATAAGAGTCGATTGATGTTAAGCAATTGCTACCATCCATTCTCTTTTAAGAAAAAAATATGCAAAAAATAATGCTATATAAAACTGACATTCGGAATAAACACATTTGTAAAATATACGAGTGCAATTATAAATTTAGCAAGAGAATAAACGTTACAGGGTTACACATGAAAGAACTTTCAATTAAACTTGTTATTTTTTTTATAAAGTAAAGTTTATAAAAATAATCACACTTTTGAAAAATATTTTATTGTAAATATCTTAAGTTAAGTATTATAATTTGAATTCTATTTGGTGTTATAATTCGAATTTTATCTATAATTTTGTATCATAATCATCATCATATCAGCCGGAAGACGTCCACTGCTGGACAAAGACCTCCCCTAAAGATCTCCACTAATTTTATATGGTAATATTTAACTTTAGAACTTCTGATCCATGTTTGGAAGCGTTTGACGATACTTTAACTCAGTGGTGAGTAAAACTCACTTGTGAGCTAAGGCTCCCACGTTCATGGTTTTATAGTATTTATATTGCTGTCGTATACAAAGTATACATAGACTATGCATATTTTAAGGCCAAATAATAATTTGTGGAAAAGTATGTCAACTATTGACTAAAATATAATATAATAGTCAAGTAAACAACCACCAGTAGTTAAAACCATTCCAATTATCATTTATGTATAGATATAATATTAATTAACATTACCAAATTGCTTATACCCCTACATTTCATTCCAAATTAGGCGTTTATTGGCAAAACATCATTAATCCCGCCTAGTTATTAGCAGTATGGATATTTGAGGGGCACTTAATTGCTACAGCAATATACGAAATAAACAGATCATGTATAGGCAGACAATTTAATTATATCTCAAAAATGATATCGTATATTGAGTACTGGAAACGCATGCTAATATTAAACTGGAATGCAATTTTGTGACGTCTCGCTCCAGGGCAGTTGCGATCGAGACGATAATGTTATTATAACGAAATTAGTTTTGAAATTATTTATTATTGGATCCGGTGAACTAACTACTTATATGAGAGCACAATTAGTGAGGTTTATTATAAGTGAAATTTATTTACTAAGCTATGGTCCAAACACAAAGCAAACATTATTTCAAAAATAGAACGTTCAAATCAAATCAAAATCAGTTTATTCATGTAGGTCACGGAAATGACACTTATGAATGTCAAAAAAATTTTTTCTTATTGAATCTACCGCTACTTCGTAAAGGGTTGAGCTAATGAGAAGAAGTAGCGAGAAACTCATTTCCACACTTTTATATCAAGATTTACATTTAAGTACATCGATGTACAAATCATTTCAAATCATAATATAACATGTAAAATGATGTAACAGACACACTCAAACGTCAAGTAGTCAATGTCTTGCACGAGTAAGTCAAAAAAGTAAATGTAAATTAATACAAAAGTTATTGAGTACAGTAGCTGCATCATTTTACATTTACATACACCATAAATAAATAAAGATATTCTGTGAGCATTTTATAAGCGATTATAAATAAATAAATAAATTTCCAAAAATCCAAAGTTCAAGTGATCACATTCTCCTGCAACTCTAGAGGAATCATGGGGCGTTGCCAGCCTATTAGAATAACGTACGCTCTTTTTTTTAAGGTCACCATAGTAAAATTATTCATATTAAATTTAATCTTCAATAAAAAATCTTAAGGTTCAAAGACAATTTAAAACATAATTTTGAAGCCCAGGCACACAAATTCCAAATGAGCCACTTGAAAGTTCTATGTGCAACAAATATCTGAGGAATAAGGAAAAACTTTGTGCACGATATTAGATGTAGTGTTGTCGGGGCTCTAATCCAAAGAAACCTATATAGGTTTCTGAGATCGCTCACGCGCGACAATACTACATAAAGCTGACCGTGTGAAAAACAGCAAACAGTTGAATTCAGAACATTCAGCGTTCCTCCTTTTGCGTAGCATAGGCTAGGTATTGGACCCGTTTTAAAGTAAATGGTAAATAATGGCGAATCTAAGGAATTCGAGGTATAAAAACACTCTCATCTGATCCACACCCCGTAAAACTTCTGACTCTATGACATTTTGCTGCAAATTAATTACTGTTAACATCGCACCTGGATTATTTTACTGCATTTAATGTGTGATAATTTAGATTGATATAACTTTTTAATTTATGAACCGATTGAAATGAAAAGAAAAACAGATTTTAGTGAGTTTCAGCTTTAAGTGTAGCAAACCACAACGCATTAGTGAAAACTGCATTCAAATCGTTTAAGCCGTTACTGAGATTAGCGTGCACAAACGTACAGACAGACAGACAAATAACAAAAAATATAAAAATAATTGTTTTGCGTTCTATTGCGTTCATAAGGTTCCCTTTTAATAGTTTGTCTTATATATCTTCAAAGTACAGGCACATCAGTAATGATTTTATTATACATAGGGCACACTAAAAGTTTTGCACTTCTAGCTATTGGAACTATTTGAATTTCGAATGTTATATTTTTTGAAACGTTACAACCTTCTTTGTAATTAAAAAAATATTGGCGGGGAATCATATGTCAATTGTTTTTTATCACACATCAAAGTTGTACTAGTGTAGTTAGTCTACATTCAGGGTGCCTAGTCGATCAAGAGTTCAGCTGGAGGCGATTCTTCGGTAGAGGACGCGTTTAGCCTCTGACTATAGTCACTACGAGCGGGTGCCGGGAATACTGAAGTTTTTTTATAAGAAAATGATAATATTTTTAATATAATATTTTTTAAATAATAACAATGAATGTTACGTTTGTATTCATATACAGTCAACTCAAGCCCATTTTACCCGCACTAGGGTTGCAAATCTCACCGTGATGGCTCATTTCCGTTAAAGACAATGTAAAGAAGTCAGCATGCATCAATTATTTTCTATATTGAAAATATTGAATAATATCAACTTTAATCATTAATCTTAACAGGAAATACATAAAATTATTAAATTTAAATTTCAACAACAATGTAGCCGAAACTCGGGAATCCTTCGAAATTAATTAAAATTTCAACTCCTGTACTTAAGTAGGTATTTTATATTAACATTTATTTTAATTAACATCGAATTCGAATGTTCGGACAAAAGACAGTCGGATCGTAGCTCGCCATAGTGTGGTGTTGTGAGACATTTATACCGTACGATATCAATGATCGGAGACGATTATTATTTATAGGTTTCTAAATTTTATTCATCATTTAATTATTTACTCCGTGTCTGGTCATAGTATTATTTGTTATGTATTTCTAACAAAAAAATATAGGTTCCGGATAAGTTATCACTTACATAATTTCATATACTAAATCCTTCTCTGAAACACGTTGTATCTTATGGTCGCATTAAAAAACGGCTCTCGATTAATTCGTATAGATAAAAAAAATTTACTTAAAATTTCCACAGTATTCAGACATCTACAGGAATTTCTGCACCTATATTAAAGCAAACGAACTATAGATAAAATAGAAGTTAAACATTAAAAGATCGACACGACACGATTAAAATTGTGAGGTATAAACACTGAAACGGGTGAAATTCAGGCCTCCTACCGAGGCGTCAATGCTATTGACAAAGGTCATTCATACTGTACCTAGTTCACGGTCCGATGGGCACACTAATTCGGATTATGTCCATTGTTCCTTCCTTCTCTGTTCTGAATGATACACGGTAGTAAAAGGGTTTATTATTTGACGAAATTTAATATAGATGGAGTGCCTTAACAATGATATACGAATATATGAATCATAGTTTATTTATTTCAATGGACAAAGAGCTTTAGTGTTTGGAAAAGTAATCCACAACGAAATTTGATAGAATAGAATAGATGACCTTAGAAATAACTGATACGTTACAACTTTAAAGGTGCGCTCTGTCTAAAGAGTCAATACATCTGTGGTCATATTGTCGAGTTATGATAGAGTCTCGCTGGATATAGACAGGTCCTTTGTGACGCACGCCGTTGAACATTAATATTGTCATCGTTGATGAATGTACAGGATATTCAGTTTAATATTGCCGTCGACATATTATTGTTATTTGTAACATTATAATATTATGTATTTGTTACAACGTTTGAGTAGTGAATCAACTAAATAACATAGAAATTTCTAAGCGTTTATATTGTAAGCTTTTTGTTAATAAGTTATTACCAAACTGCTGCGTCTCGATAGGAGTGTTTTTTTCATATGCTTAGAGCCCTTAGAGCGTCTAAAAGAAATGCTTCATGCATCAATTTCTAATCTAATAGGTTAACATTATAAAACAACAAATATCTTAGATAATTTCAATCTATTATTATATTTAAAAGATGCTCGATTGTATATTCAGTGTATAACAATATTTTCACGATAATTAGCTAGGCAGAATGTTTTTCAAAATCAAGGCGAAGTTTGCGAGAGTAGAGAACCGAGAAGGTACGGGCTGTGTTTTTAGTAATACGTGTACAAATTAATATATAAAAAGACTCCCTTGATAAAATGATGTAACAAAAGCGAATTATTCGTAAACACATTAATAACACCATCTCATTACCCAAGACATCAATAAAACGAACACATAATATATAAATCAAGGGTAAATTTGCACATTGTGGCCGTGATAATCGTATTACGACATATATAAATGTATACACTGATGACGGTATTGTGGCGATATAATCATATCCCGGTCTCATTAATTATTCCTCTGTACCAATCCTTGTAATACCAACCTATTTATGCATTCAGGGTGAATTGATGTGGAAAAGCAAGTGACAGAATCTTCTGAGCACATCAGTTAAAATTATTTCAACAACACGATCCAGCTCTTAATATTAAATTTTCTTAGTAGAATACGTTATATGATTGTATTTTATGTGGAAAAAATCAATTCAAATCGAGTCTTTCTTTACCTAATATATAAAATTCTCATGTCGCGATGTCTTTAGTTAAACTCCTTCGAAACGGCTTGACCGATTCTCATGAAATTTTGAGTCATATTCGGTAGGTCTGAGAATCGGACAACATCTGTTTTTCATCTCATTGAATGGTGGTCCACGCAATTTTTTTTAATTTTTTTTTTAAATTTGTTTGATTATGAGTCAGCATAAAAAAATACATACAACTTAAAATTTTCACCAATCTAAGATCAACAGTTATTTTTGTATCGTGATTTTAATATCGGCAATACAGTGTTTGCTGGGTCAGCAAGTTTATTTATAAAATTGTCATTGCCGGCCGGTAGGGTCTTGAGACTAAACACTTTATTATTTTCTTTGATTAGCGCGAGTGTTACATTTAAATAAAACACTATTTAATGATTAATACGCATGGAATTGTAACTGTGCTTTTACATTAGATTTTTGGGTAAACGTTAAATTTTTTATTTTATTTTAGTTAGCCCGACGATTCAAGACCTTCCTAGATCTCGTCCCCAGTCCCCCTGAAAACGAGATCTGGATAGGACTTGAAACGTCGGGCTAACTAAAATAAAAATGTAACTTTTACGCAAAAATCTAATGTAAAAACAGTTACAAAATTACACGCGATTTAATCCTCTAAAAGTGTTTTATTCCAAAAACTAAATACTTTGTTTCGAACATTTGACAAATGCCATGGAGCTAATAAATAATTTGAATCCTGAGCGGCATTGCATTCAAATACGGTGTATCTCTCAGTGTCAGGTGAACACCTTATTTGTCACTATTATCATAAATCGGCTCTTGGGTGTGAGGATCGCCAAAGTGTTGGTGATGAAATAGGTTTTGTATTTTATGAAAAAGAAGTACAGGACTCCTGGTGTTAAGTGATCACCATCGCCCACATTCTCTTGCAACACCAGAGGAATCACAGCCGGCCTTTCAGAAAGGTGCACGCTCTTTTTTGAAGCTACCCATGTCATATGGTCCCAGAAATGTACAAGGAAGCTAATTCCACAGCTTAGTTGTATGTGGAAGTATATTGCTGGAGAAATGCACTGTAGACAAATGCCACACATCCAGATGATAGGGATGATATATCCTAATTTGTACGAAACTGGAATTTGATGGCATGAATCAGGTAGTACCGTTGACTTTAACTACGCCCCGGGTTCTATCTTCACCCACTATGTATGTACTCATATATTATCGGTGAACATAATATGCACGTTTATCCGACGGTTTATGAGATCGGTAATACTCTTCTGATTCTTCTAGTGTTACTCCAGTACTCTGGACGCGGTGATGCATTTCATTAGGTAAGCCGTGTGTATGCTCATTTGTCGTCGTCTTCCATAAACAATCCAAGAAATAATGAAGTAATCTATATTGACATTTATACTCTCATTACAACACCTGTGGTTGAGTGGATTGTTTTGTTCAGCGATCAATATACAACACAATATTCTTTTATGAATCTAATATATAAAATTCTCGTGTCATGGTGTTTAACTTTGAACTCCTCCGATTGACCGATTCTCATGAAAGTTTGAGTGCATATTGGATAGGTCTGAGAATCGGACAACATCTATTTTTCATCCCCCTAAATGTTAAAGTGTTTTTTTTTGTCAACATTTTTTTTTAAATTTGTTTGATTATGAGTCAGCATCAAATACATACAACTTCAAATTTTCACCCATCTACGATCAACAGTTACTTTTGTATCGCGATTTTAATATCGGCAATACAACGTTTGCTGGGTCAGCTAGTATAACTATAAAAATCCTTATCGGCATCATGATTGCATCATAATTAAATACATTGAATAAAACTATTATTGTAGTTTACAATAGTATGTATATAAATAAATGGGTACTGTATTAAGTCATATTATTCATTAAATCTTTTAATTTTATTACTAAATGTAAAAATATTTTAGTACAAATTCATATAAGACTCACACAATAAAAAAAAAATAATGAAACAAAAGCGAATTATTCGTAAACAGATTAAAAACACCATCTCATTAAATTTCGCAGCTTTTGATCAATTACAATTTTATAAAGGTTTTCCATTTAATCGTGGTAATATTACGATTTGAATAAAACACAGTATGAAAATAACTATCTAACACAAAAGTTAATGCAATAGTAATCATTTGTTACACATGTCAGTTATATTTCCAGTCAAATTTGCAATGATGAAATTCTGTGTAAGCATTTATGTTTTTAGGTAATTAGGAACTAACAATTGGAACCGCAGTGTGAATTTACATCCCATTTGTGCAATATTGTGCTACGCTATTCAGTTAAAAGCTGACTATATTAATATTGCCAATGATGTTTTTCATTTGCGTTTTTATAGTTCATTTCTGAAATAGTCATATCCTATTAATATTATAAACGTGAAAGTTTGTATGTCTGGATGTAAGTTTGAACTTCTTTAACGCAGAATCTACTGAATAGATTTTGATGAAACTTTACAATAATATAGCTTACATACCAGAATAACAAATAGGCTTTAATTTATAAAACTATAGTGTGAATTATACAAAATATAAAAGAAGTGTGATTGTTACTAATGAATACAACTAGCGCCATCTCTTATCAATTAGCAAGCACAAGATCAATACAATTTATATGGCAAAACAACGTTTGCCGGGTCAGCTAGTATATCATAACATCAAAAATCACTTCGTAATATACGCACCCTGCTGTCGTAATGAAATTGTTTCACAGAAGAACTGTCAAACCGTGCGTCAATAAATTCTCTCATAGAAATTATGTATGGACACATCAAAGGAAAAACAAATTTATTGTTTTTATTTAATTTAGCAGCATTATCCTATTTATTCACCTTTTAAACCTTCTCTGGACTTCCACAAATAATTCAAGACCTAAATTTGCCAAATCGGTCAAGCCGTTCTCGAGTTTTAGCGAGACTAACGAACAGCAATTCATTTTTATATATATAGATTTGTTAAATAGTTATGTGTTTGATAAGAACAATATACGTCAGACATGTACCAGGACATAGTATTTGGTCAATAACAAGTCTTTTTTTCTAAAGTTATTTTGTCAATACATAACAACAAAATCTATAGTAACCTATGAAGTCGTAGTACCACAGAGATTTATACTGAAAATCGACATTAATACACATATTTAATTATAAAAATTACATTGATCAAAATTAATAAAATCAATACGTACTTCCAAGTAACAAACCATATTATAGTTACATAACAGCTATTTGGATTTATAATACTATCCAACTAATAAGTAATCTTTTATTGAAGTTCTACTTCTTTAGGCGCGTTATGAAAAAATTATGAGAGTGAAATTTTAAGATGCTCGCGTATCACTATAATACAAAAGTAACAGGGTGAAGTTGGTTCCTAAAATTTTTGACGTTTGCAACATTCGTTATTTTTTTTTTTGGATTCTTTGTTCATTCTTAGGACAGGCAAAGGGTTCAAGCCCATACAGCCGTATTTGTTATTTAATAATTAAATCTCAAAGCCATCTTTGCAAGATTTTTACAATATTGTTCTTTCTACAAACAAAGAGCAATAAATAATTTTAAAGAATTTTGCTTTGTTACGCCAAAGAAGGATAACTTCTTACGTGCATACACAAGTAACACACACTTTTTTTTATGGAAGAAAAGGCCAACGAACGTACGTGATGTAAAGAAATCACTGCCGCCCACATTCCACTACAACACCAGACGAATTACAGAAGGATTGATAGCCCTTAGTTTAGGTATATGCGCTTTTTTGAAGGTACCCATATCGTATTGTCCTGGGAACACCGTACAAGAATATTCATTCCAAAATTTGATCGTCTGTAAAAGGCATAAAAGGCATTTATTTTCTCAAAATTGATTCCTTTAGATTTTTTTTTGATGTCATTTCTTATACTACTACCGCTTCGGAAACAAATGGCGCTCTGAGAGAGAAGAAGCGGCGCAAGAAACTCTCCCAGCATTCTATTTTTGCGCTCTTTTCAATAAAAATATACAATATTGTACAGTCATTTCTATCGCTGTAAAATAATCACAATCTAGTCCTAGGCTGTCCGATCATTTAGATATTAAGCAGTGGAGTAATAGGATTTACGACAGAGCCATTTTTTTATAAAACATTTAAAATTTATAGATAATGCCTTAACAGTAGCTGGGACTTTATTATAGAAGTGTATATATACATTTACCCTTAAAGCTATTATGTATCTTATGAAGCAAAACACATTCAGAATTAAGTTTTTGGCATCCGACACGAAGGTGGAATTGGGCGTTTTCAGGTCAAACAGCTCTTAATAACACTCCCCGTGATAAACGCAGTACAAAACACATGAGAGCTCTTAACTTTCTTATACCTAAGTATACTGTAGTGGTACTAACACCTGGACCCTTTTAGCACATCTCCGATCCGATCGCTGATGATTTACTTGCCCAAGCCATCACCTGACATAATTATTCGCACTTTAAATTCATTCAGTCAATGAACCTTTATCCGTCCTGTCTACATGACCGGATAACCTAGCTAAGTCCTTTACAAAGTCACATAATAATCCTTCCGGTTATAACAAAAAGTCAGCCAAGTTAAAATAAATTACTACTTTATAACAGGTTATATAACACCGTAAGTATAATAGAGTGTCACACTGGAGTGACAAACGATTGCTCTCACTCTTTGTGGATTAGGGTGGGTGCACACTAAGCTTTACTGGAAACTGAATGTCTGCGATAAGCGCGAACAAAATTTGACAGCTCTCCTTTTATATGTATTGGATATGTGCAAATTAAGGCTCTAAAGCACTAAAGTAGTGAGTTCTTTACTAAAATGAAGCTAAAGCTGCATAAACAGTTGTTTTGAGTCGTCAGGTCATATGGTGAAATAATTTGAACTGGCTCTGGGGTGCACCTCGAACCGAGAATATAGCAGCTATTCTCCATGTTTGGTTAGACCTGCAATAATTTGAGATCTAGAATGTAGGAAAGTGTGATGTATTTATTGTAAGTGATATTTGAAAATCAGGGCTTTTGTTATTTATTTCTATTCAGTTTCTGTATTTTGTATTGAAAGAGCAGTGTTGAGACTCTTGCTTATTCTTAGCAGCTTTAAAAACAATTGTAGCAAAGCATTGACCACAAAAAGTTAACGTTTCAAAAATGTTTTTATATTATCTTATTTGATTGAAATAATTTACGTCGGCTTTTACATGTAACAGAAATATGACTGACTGACAGGGCCTTTCAAGTTAAAGACAATAAGAAAACGTGGAAATTTGAGTGGGTAGTTAAACACTAAAGCGTGATTTTATACGATTTATTTAAATCATCGAGAAAGATTATCAAGAAAATTTATTATTCGCTTAAAAAAATTATGCAAGTATCAAGTACCCATCAGTGAGCCCTCACCTTTATAAAGTTTTTACATACACTCCTTTTATGATACAACAATAAGAATGTCCCCTCGAATCCTTTGTGCGTTGTGACGTGTATTAATATTCATACATAACGCAGTAACGTGTCCGAAATCTGTTGGGTAACGGATTACGTCTCACAAGGTTTATAGTTCACCTAAACCGTAGAAAAAATCGCCTTCAAAATACTATTATATGGCAAAATCAAAATTGGAAAGCTTCTATCAGTTGTCAATTAAGTTATTCAAATAAAATCCCCTAAAGAAATCCCATAAAAAATACCAAAAAATTTTTAATATTATAACATGATTTTTATTTATTTTTAAGAAACTAAATTGTCTTATTCATATTTTGATATACAATAAAACAATGTTATGTCCTTATTGTCATAATACCACGCTAATAAATGAATTTCATGCAAAACATATTTCATTATAAAGCGCGGTATATTGTTCTTCAAAAAGAGTTTTGATGTTGTAAGGTTTTGAAGCCGGAAAAATGCAATTGAGTTGCAAAGACGCTGGTTTGAACTTTTCCATCTTTTATAAATTTTTGAATGCAATCGTGTTGTGAATTTTTATAATACTACTTTAAAAATAAAAGTTATAAAGTTAAATGTAATAAATTATAAAAATCTTTATGTGAAAGTTACTCCTAATGAAAATTTTGTTTGTTCGAATTAGAAATGTTAATATTAATTTGTATACCTAATGTTAATTTGGTCATAGATCGATATGTTTGCACCCTATTTTACTTCAAATTTAATTTGGTAATTTTAAAGCAATAATTGGGAAAAAAGTTATAAAATTACAAGTCAATTTAAACAAATTTTCCTTTTACATTGTGCAAAATATGAAATGTGTCTATGGAACTGAACATCAAAAAAGATATTTCAATTTGCCAATGTTCGAGGGAAAATTTTTCGGACGAATATTAAAGAATGCTTTTGTGCGAGACGACCACGTCTATACTAATATATTGAGTCTGAATATTTTAAAAATTTTAATATATTTTTATAATATTCAATGACCGCTATAAATTGTCGAGTTGCTGCCTTCAATGGTTACCAGATTCGAAATTCGAATACTCTGATTAATAAGTCTTTTGCTATTGTTGTTTAATTAGGTATCCATTTCTGATTCTACCACTCAATATTTTTCTGTTTTTTATTAGCTTTTCTGAATATTATTAAATTTTGGTGGTATTTTAATGAAGTTACGTATACCAAAATCAGAAAATAAGACCTTGGGCTGAATCGTCACCACCAATCAACAAATATGAGATGTAGCTCAATTGATAGATCTTGCCAAGATGATATTTTTTTCCGGTGCCACGTTACTCAAATGAAAGAGGTTCTCATGGTATCTTACGTTTAAAGAAATATCTCGTTTACATATTATTGAAGAGTAATTGCAAAATACCTACTCATTTACCCATACAGCACATCGGCGGGCGACCCGTGCACTATGAGCATTGTATGAATATTAATAATTTCACAACCACTTGAAATTGATAGATTTTCTATATTTTTTTTTAATTACGAAATCATAATTTGAACTGTAATAATACAACTAGGTACAATATTGTACAAATGTAAAATAAAAATATGCGTTGATTAATAATAACAGATTGTATTTAAATCAAAGTATTTTATTAAAATAGGTGCAAGATGAAACTATTTTCGATGTTGTAATCTGATAATGAAAGTACTGTGCGCAAAAATATAATATCCGGTATTGAAACACGTTATTTTTTGTTGATATATATCAAAAATATCTTAAATATATATTTTTATAGTCGATCCAAGCTACAAATTATAAGGTAGAGTATATCCTAGACACTACAACAAAAAAAATTCAGCATTGTAATACACTATAATTATTAGTCGGTACACGCTAACAGAATCAACTTTAATAATGGATGGATGATCTTGTTACCGGGAGGTCTGCTTGATGTGTTTTTTTATTATTATTATTTCTTTTAAAGTTAAAGTTATTATATATTTTATTTTATGAAATGCTCACATAATGCCTCTATTTATTTGCGGTATGTGTGGATTGATGCATCTACTATACTCAATAACTCTTGTGTTTATAAGTATTTATTTACTTTTTATTTCTTTTTTTGACTTACTCGTGTAAGCCTTCCAGTTTTTGACATTTGAGTATTTTTGTTGCGTCACATTGCATATATTGTAATTGAAATGATTTGTAAAACAATTAAAATGTAAATCATGACTTAAAGGAGTGGCAATGAGCTTCTTGCTGCTTCTTCTCATTAGCTCAACCCTTTACGAAGTAGCGGTAAATTCAATAAGAAACAATATTTTTATTTTTTTTTGACATTCATAAGTGTCATTTCCGTGACCTACATGAATAAAGTGTTTTTGAATTTGAATTTGAATTTAATTCCTTTAAAATATTTAAATCTACAAATTATGAATTATGTAAGGAGTCTATAACTAGTAAAAAAAAATTATACAAATGCGACTATACGAGTATATTTCAAGAATCCTTATTAGTAAGTCTGGTGGAACCTTCCATGTATCCACATATAAATAACTCTTATGTTATAAGTGCTAGAATAATTAACTAGAATAATTCAAAGCACTATTATACCATAACACATGTTAATTGTATAATACAGTGTGTAGAATGCGGAAACTTCTAATAAAAAAATTAACATTAATAACTTATGATTAATATTACATATTAAGTCTATCTTATTGCGGGACTGGAACCTACGACCTCTCGCGTTCCGTGCGAGTGCTCTGCCAATTGGGCTAACCGTTCGAGTGACGTATCGTCATAAAATCTTGTATGCTTTGTTCAACTCTCAGGTTATGGTTTCAGCTACAGGATCTACTTTACCGTTGATAACCTGCTCATCCCAATATTTGTATATTAGGAAATTGACATGAGCTGTAGCTCTTGCAAATAAAAACAATTTGTTATGTTTTTAAAATGATAACCCTCACTTCTAGGATTAAAACACAAATAAATTTTGAAAACATACGTTACTCGAACGGTTAGCCCAGTTGGAAGATGAGTCGCACGGAACGCGAGAGCACGGTCGTGGGTTCGAGTCCCGCATCGTTCTTTAATAAAATGTTGTTTTCAAATTTTATTTGTGTATTAATACTAGAAGTGAGGGTTATCAATTTAAAAACTTCCATGATTCTCGTAACTAATAAAATAATCGACTATGTAGTCAATTAGTTTAAAATATAAACATAACAAAACATAAGTTTGCAAATTATAATAAGTCTCTTTAAATCAACAAATCCTTCAATAACCTCTCAAAGCCTTAATACGGCGGGAAGGTACTAAGCAACTTGTAGCACAATTTCTCCTTTAAAGCAAGGTTATCGAGATGGTACAGGTTACCATAGATACGGGGTGGAGGTTGCTATGGGTGATCTCGATTGCTCGCACCCCACAATAGTGGGCTGGTGTGGGGGGAGGGGGGCGAGATTCTCCACTTCAATAGCCAATTGATGGAAATAAAAACATCAGGTAAATATGTTTTGACTTCGATACGGATTAATTTTAATTTGAATTGCGTATAGGATTGATTCGTATTATTTCTATTAAAAAATATACCAGCTGTGAATACTCGCGTCGCTGGTTCATTTTCGATTATATAAGAAGTTATTTGTTAATGTTAATAATCTATAACAATTTACTTCACAATTTTTTCATATAAAAGACACATTTTCTTTTAAGCTATTGCATAGCTTCTATCGCGGGCCTTGAGCGTGGAGACCGAATCCAGAAATTCCGTAACGAAAATAACCTAACACTTTCTTACTAGATCTATATAGATTTTTCCCCACGGTCATTACAGTTGCCGTGGAACAGCGGTTATCACGTATGTTTTTTGTGCAGAAGGTCCCAGGTTCGAGCCTGGGGCTACGTCTTGATTTTTTAATTTATTTATTTTTATTTATCACGTTTTTTTAATTTTTATTAGTATGACAAACATTTTTATTTAGTTTCACATGTCCCGTTGTCTGTCTGTAATCAAATCTTGCAAGTAAAATTTTACTCAAACGGGAAGCGTTTGCCTTTTTTTTAAATTAATTTTATAAAAAAAAATACTGTATAAATAAATAAATAATTATAATTGCATAAGTTGATAAAAAATGCTATGCAATAGCTTTACCGCGGCAGTCCCCGAGTGCCACACGTCTTTTTTTTTTTTTGGCACTTCAACAGTAACATTTTAATACATTTACAAATATAAAATTTACATTAACAATTCTAATATGTACACCTATAAGAGAAATGCACAGCATTGACTAATAATAATAAATTAAATATGAAAATTGATTTGAGTTACTAAGTAGATATAATTAATTAATAATTTTCTATGCCAGAATACGTGGGATGAGGGCAACGCAGGACCGATCATGGATCTTTGTGGGAAGCCTTGAGCGTGGAGACCGAATCCAGAAATTCCATAACGAAAATAACCTAACACTTTCTTACTAGATCTATATAGATTTTTCCCCACGGTCATTACAGTTGCCGTGGAACAGCGGTTATCACGTATGCTTTTTGTGCAGAAGGTCCCAGGTTCGAGCCTGGGCCTACGTCTTGATTTTTCAATTTCTTTTGAAGCCTTTTGTCCAGCATTGGACGTCTTCCAGCTGATATGATGATGATGAATTATTAATTAATTAACATCATCAAGAAAAATATAGTTTAAAGAATTCTAGTCATAGTCAAATTTATCTATATTTATATGTACCTTCATCTTGCGTGAAAACATTGCTTTCTCTATTAATACTGTTGGATATTTTTGGTCAGCTTCAAAGTAATATTTATTCACACTCCTTATGGTATCCTGATAATTTTGTGTAATATCTGTTACAATTGTAGACTGGCTAATGTTGCAATGTTAAAGAAATGGAATTAATAAAATATACAGGGTTATTGGCAAGTTGACGTATTCCCGTTAGAAGATTATAAGCGTGACTATTTGTGATAATTTTAACCCCCACATGCATTATGCAAAAGTGAACCATTTTTGAGTTAGTTTTTGCTAAAATAAGTAACAATTATGACATTTTGCAATTTAGCTTAATTAAAGTTCTTGTTCGAATTGACTTCGCCTATTGCGTACGCAAAGTTGCATTATTTTTCTGAGTTGTGACTTAAGCTTCAACATGTGACAGGCGAGACGATGTAAACTAGGAATTTTATGTGACCACATGTGACATAAAAAATCGACCGGCGTTAAAGCCGGCCTCCTCGCAGGCCACGCATGGGTCGTCCACACTCTATCGATTAGGGAAATGGCTATTGAGCCATCATCTAATATAACACCAAAATGTGCATAATGAATAATATAAAAAATTATTGTAAATAGTCAACCCTATCACGTCTTAACGGGAATACGTTGAAATACCAATAGCTCTGTATATATTTTTCACCGACTTCAAAAAAGGAGGAAGTTCTCAATTCGTCGGTATGTTCTTTTTTTATGTTTGTTACCTCAAAACTTTAGACTGGGTTAACCGATATTAATAATTCTTTTTTCATTTGAAAGCTGGTCCTACCCGTGTGGTCCCATTGTAATTTGGTCCAGATTTGATACTGGCATCCATGAAAAAACCTGTTAAAGCTTAAGACTTTTGTGGTATACGTATGTATAGCAAAGTGGATGATAAATTTACGAATAAATCAATATCGCGCCAACCAATTTTGATGATTCTTTTTTTATTGGAAAGGATATACTTCAAAGATAGTTGGGTGAGAGTTTGGGTAGGGTCTAATTACGGAATCCATGACAAAGTAACGGACCTCTACAATTCTTAGGAGCAAATTAATGATACTTGGCCGAATCTTTTTTAAGCTATCCGGATATTTAAGTCATCTACCATAACATAGTTATGGTCAAGTCAATATGGTCAACAAGTCAAGTAGTCGAATATGGTACTCCTTCTGTGGCAGAATATCTAACTGTCTGTAATCAAATTGCAAAGCACTTACGTTCATTACTGCATTGAAAAATTTAGTATATCTACACATATTTAGAGAAATTGATAGTAAGTGTACCTCAAATTCACTAAAAATCATAAAATAAAAAAAAAATGATAAAAAAACAACCGACTTCAAAAACACTATTCTAATACAATAGATATAATGTGCACTAAAAAGTATAAAAATAATTGCGTATTTTTATACAATCTAATTAATTAATCTAATGCTAGTTACGATTAATGTAATTTTTGGAGTTGGTGTCATCCAAGGTTTCTTACTATATAGAAAGTTATAGGTGAGATGTGCTTGTGTCGTGAGGAGGCGAGAGGCGAGAGCGGGTCGCGGCGGAAGGACATCGATTCCCAAAATAACAATAATGGTAACTAGAATTAGATTAATTAATTAGATTGTATAAAAATACGCAATTATTTTTATACTTTTTAGTGCACATTATATATATTGTTTTGGAATAGTGTTTTTGAAGTCGGTCGTTTTTTTGTCAAATATTTTTTTGTTTAAAAAAGTTTTTTACGACTTTAAGAAGTATTAATTATTGTTATTTGTCCTTCAATGTTAGTACTCACGATTTTTTTATTTAGAAAACCCAATATTCAGAGCGGTGGCATCGAGCCTAAAAACAAACAATTCTAAGTAATATCAATAGATCAGCAGTGCAATAATTTCAATACCCACGACTCTACTCTACAAACTGAATTACATAATATATGCTTTAAATAGTGCTTGTGCAATAGGCACCGCTCTGCAACCTATCTTGGCTCCAGTGCAAATAACTTCCCACCGTTAGATTTTCCTAAGTAAGTAACCTACACATAAAAGAATTGCTCATTAGAACTATATTTGGAAACAACCAGAATATGTAAAAAATATTTTGATTTCTTCATTTTATATTTTAACTCACATACTATTTGGATACATAATGAATAACTTTATATCTTATAATGTGTGCGTATATATTCTACTCAAATGTATTGAGAAGTTTTGATAATTAACATTATAAATATTTTAACTTACTTACATAAGCATATTTGATGCATAGCTTTGTATAGATTGTCTATATTATATTGTGTAAGAGTTTGAATGACTAAATCTGTAATATTAATCAAAATTTTTAATTTCAAAGATTGCTCATGCATTGCATAAATCTAAAGGACGGGGGTATACCCCCGTCCTATAGATTTATGGCAACTTAATTAAATCGAATTTTATTCATTGGATTTGTTTGGAAACAACCATGATGCATCTTGTAAATCAAAACCATCTTTTAGTACCTACTACGACGTAGCCTCGTGATAATCCTGTAAAAATAGTTCCAGTCATTTTAGAAAAAGGGAAAAGATTTATAGTAAAAAGATGTTAATAATCATTAACATCTTTTTACTAATAATGGCTACAAACAGGTATTTCAATTTCATTTATTTGTTTAAATCTATTAGTCAAAGAGTTTTAAATAATTTATCTACATATTTTCAAAAATTCATTTTTGGTCTATTTTTGTCCAGTGCGTCATCTATCGGCAACCTCCTGAACCTGTTCTCCTGAAAGTTGGCGTGTGCGGAATAGACTTGTTACAGTTGAGGATATCGCATAGATGGCAGTAGTGTGTTTTGAAAGCTCAACATAGACTCCTGAAAGTAAGATCACTCGTATGACATAGATGGCGCTCTCGTGTGAAACACAGTTATAATTAAGTTAGATAAAAATATCATGATAAAAGACTTACGTTGTTAACATATCTGAAGTTATACGTGTGCAGCTATAATAAAGTTATTATTAGTTATTTATGTGAGATATTTGTAAATTAATAAATTATATATTATATATTAACGAAAATATTGTGTCGTCACAATTCGAGTTTTTAGAGAGGCTAAATGTTCAGATTTATAGCCGATGGAAAAACAATTTTCCAAAGGCATATTCATGTAGGGATAAATGATCACGCATTGTATTATTTCAATTGCTCTTTGATGTATTTTTAATAATTTTCACACTTTTATTCAGAAAAACTACAGGAAGAATGAACAAAAATTCACTTAAAAAACTTAGCTCGTCAAATGTTTGTATATTTGTGTCTGGTGAAATTATAAGTACAATGTTTAGTACAATTTTAATTGTACTAAACATACAAAATAAACATTCATATTTTATAAAACTTAATTCAGTATAGTATCAAATATTTACTCCAGATATTATAGTTTAAATTGTGTAATGCAATCAAAAGTCAATACATATTACTACTGAGCAGTGTTAATTGAATCCAAGTACATAATAACATCCGCGTGTATCATTCGATAGATATTATTACGTATATCAATTAGAATTAATTAATTACAAGCTAATCATCTATCGTTATGTAATATAATTAGAGATAGCCTGTTGTGGAAATATGTAAGTGATATAATGGAGAATGTTATTTGCTAAGAACTTTCTATTTATTGTTATGAAACCTCCGAGTCTCCGGATAGTAAAGGTATAACATGCATTTCTAAAATACTAGATTCTACTCCCGCTTCGGAAACAAATGGCGCTCTGAGAGAGAAAAAGTGGCGCATGAAACTAACTATAAAATATTATAATATGATATAACTAATTTTTGCTAACCTTGAGCAGTTGTTTTTTTTGATTTTATTGAAGTTATGATGCTGTTTTAAGAGTTTAGTAGTCAAATGTTTAAATTGTCTAAGGCTCACATGACATGTTGCTTTTTTAGCTTTTCATTAATAAATAGATGTAAAGCCAAATAATTTTCAAAGCCAACTAGTTAATTAACATTAATTCGTATTACGCTATGATTAAAAAATAGCTCTATAGGTCTAACTAACCAAACATTTGATTGTCTAAAGTAAATACATGAATAGTGTGCAAGAAATGGTCTACTAACAAGTGATTGAAAATGATATTGCCAATTCCGGTTTAGGCTAAAGTTTCCAAACTGGTGGTTAGTGATAGAATTTGACTTTTATAAATATAATTTTGTAAATAATATTTTATATTTCGATTTTATCTTTGATATATATGCCATTTGATTAAAAAGGTTAGCGAACGAAAATGATATCTAACTTATTTTCCAAATATCACGTAGTAAACTTCGTAAATCATGAAAACTCGACACTATTGCCGTACACAATATTCGGACAGACCTCATAAATTCTCCAAAAACCTAGCTAATGCAAAAACATTTGCGCCTCCCCAACATTATTCTTCAGAACAATTATTTTGATAATATCTTTGCCGAAATGGAACTATTACAACATGGATATATGTATATAGCGATATAGAGATTATGTATAGCTTTATAAATACTCCAGACATAAACCTAATTAAATTATATTGATTTTGTTACAGTTTGACTTTTTTTAGTATTGTCTTGTCTTTAGAGACATTTCATTCCACACTAGTGGATAGTCTGCAGAGTTTGAGAAGAAATTTTGTCAAAACATTGTTGTTCAGCTAAATCACCGAATTAATACAAAACTATTCTGTTGTGATTATAAACAACCCGGTCAACTCAATAGCTCTTGTCTTTTTATTGACTAAAAATTTATTGAAGTACTTTGCGGAAATCCATAAGAATCCAAATGTTTTAAGTTTTCCTTAGTGTTAATTCCGCCAATATTTGTCTTAAAGCAATTCGACACGTGAGACTCAGTGACTGAGTCTCGTGCCAGAGTTTGGCGAGTCAACATGTCCTGACGATGCCCCGTGTAGAGGCGAAACACGTGTCGAATTGTTTTAAGACAAATATTGGCGGAATTAACACTAAGGAAAACTCATAACATTTGGATTTTCATTTACTGTTTTCAACTTACTCGTGTAAGTTATGGAGCAATTGTCATCACTTTATAAAGATTGTAATTAAAGTAGTAATGAAAACGATGAAGCTGTTAATGGTGATTTATAAACATGGCAATAAAATAATAAGATTCCTGACACTACCTACTTCTCGTTACAACATTATCTGAAGTAACTGGTAATTTTTTAACTTTGGACATTCACCAGTATCATTTCTCTGACCGAAAGGAATAACGTGACATTGCTTCTTTATTTGATTCAAACTATGACGACGACGATTTACAAAACATCATAGGGTTCAACTGATAAAGTTTGCCGCATAACTAAACTCCTTTATACCCACAGTAATAATAATAATAAGCTGTATAACTCCAAAGCTAAGTCTCGAGGTGTCGTGAAAACGCTCTAGGCAGTGTCAAGTGTATGTGACATTACGACAGTTCGCGCTAACAAATTACATGCTAGGACGTGTCTGTTCCTCCTTGTGTATATCGATTCTGCTGTGTCTTTGCTCTGGTATTTGCCGTATTAATTCTGTTATGTCTCTAAAAATTGAATCTTTATATTAGAATCATTAGAAAACAATTTTCACTCAATTGGTGTTTTGCATGTTTTTACGAGAGAAATCAACAATATGAACAAGACGATATATATATGATATATGATTGCTTTTTGCTTAAACGCTTCAAACATATCTGTTGGCTAGGAATTAGATCGGCTCCTTGCCAGTACCGACTTACTTAGTAGCTACGGACCCTCCATTACAAGACATTCACCTAATGGTAGGTG
The DNA here is from genome assembly GCF_905404315.1 of Leptidea sinapis. NCBI lineage: Eukaryota > Metazoa > Arthropoda > Insecta > Lepidoptera > Pieridae > Leptidea > Leptidea sinapis. The sequence goes on from NC_066280.1 coordinate 7,073,033, forward strand.
ATACGCGGCTCTCATCAAGTACATTGTAGTAACGTTAGATTTCCCTTGCTGGGAATTTTAAGAATGTACAAAACTTGAAAAAGCTAATAGGACATCTGGATTCGAACCGGGGTCTTCTGCTTTCCGGATCGCCCAATGTCCCATCTGAGCTATTATAGTCATGTATATAATGGCGAAATTTGCTTTTGTATGCTAAATTGTAGCAGTTTCTCATTAAAACACGGATAAAACTACATTTTTTTTAAATTTAAACCTAGCTTGATCGATTTCTCGTCCCCGAAACTACCTGTATACCAAATTTCATTAAAATCGTTGAAGCCGTTTCGAGATTCAAATTATATATATACAAGAATTGCTTATTTAAAGATATAAATATCCGGACGACCCAGCCTTGCTCGGATTTTTAGGTATATACAAAACTTGAACAAAAAAAAACTAATTGGACATCTGGATTCGAACCGGGGTCTTCTGCTTTCCGGATCAACCAATGAGCTATTATAGTCTTGTATCTAGTAGCGTAATTTACCTTTGTGTTGTAATGTTATTGTAGCTGTTTCTCATTAAAACACGGATAAAACTACATTTTTTTAAATTGAAACCTAGCTAGATCGATTTCTCGCCCCCGAAACTACCTCTATACTAAATTTTATTAAAATAGTTGGGGCCGTTTCCGAGATTCAGAATATATATATATACAAGAATTGCTCATTTAAAGATATTATAATATTATGTGTTAACTTATATATATATACAAGAATTGCTCATTTAAAGATATTATAATATTATGTGTTAACAATTATTGTCACTATCATGACATGGACAGTGACCGTGCGAGACAACAGAAACGCCACTTACAATCGATCATTAGATGGGAGCGGACGTCTCCGAGGTGCAGTGCTACTTACTGTTATATGATTCATTAGGCACACCCCAAGTACCATAGTTAACAGCACATTACTCAGTGATTTATTTCTGTCTTTTTTTCTAAGCCACCTGTGCCCAAACCCGGGACATAACAAGGATTATTAATTTTGAGACATAAAATGTTAAGTCTCACCAGCCCGGCAACTTCACTAGTTGCGGCGCCTTCAAAGCGAAACATAATAATACTTACATATTACTGCTGCGCAGAAGAAAAATGGCGTCGTTCGAATAAAATAACTGAATCTGATCTAACTTCTTTTCGGCGTGTAAGTGGTAGGACTACTATAACCGGGTAACTCTACAATGGATCAAGGGAAATAGCGGTTCGTTGGGAAATGATGCAGCAGATGAGCTTGCAAGGCGGGCATCGGCAACTACACAACACCCGATGGATGAATGTCTCAAGCTGTAGACAGTCGAAGGCAATACCTGCACTGTCGCCCAAACTGACATGTAGACTTATCAGCCTCAACAGACATGACATTCGTATAGTGGTGGGCACCCTAACGGGTCACACATCACTAAACAAACACCTTTTCACAATCGACGTAACGGACAGTCCTAAGTGCAGAGGCTGTCTGGCCAAAGACGAAACGGTCGCTCACATAATCCTGGAATGTGCGGGGGTGGCCAACCAACGGGAAGAAACCTTAACCAATACGAGGTCGCTCCAGGAAGTCTGCGAATACCCCAGGAATGTTCTGGTTGGAGTACTGCACGCAAAATGGACCCATGCTAGTGGTTTAATTGCGGAAACAGGAGCCCCTATACCATACCATACCATACCAAGTGGTAGGACTGTAAATAAATACAGCACATAGTCATAAAGGTATGTGCGAACAGCCACTGTCCGTGTCAAAGTTAACTCGAAGCCTGTGTTGTCACTCGTCAGTATGTCACAGTAATTAATGGAACCTCCGATATCGTGCCATGTTTCACGTGTTTTTGTAACTGCGAGTTGCAGTTAATAGGGCAGGTTGACGCTACTGGGCCTTTTAATTAACGAGTTTAAATTAGGTGATAATTGTTAGAACTGGTGTTGTAAATTATATATGTTTTTAATGGATGAAATGTATAATTTAATTGTAAATAATTGTATGAGTATACCACGTTCGTCTATTAAATAATGAGTTGTATGTCTGTTGAATGTTTGCAATGGGGTTTCCAATGTTAATAATTGTTTTGTTGGTTATATTATTCGAGTATTCCAGTTCGTAGTTATAAATTTTAAGAGTCCATTGGAGCACCGTATGTAGCATGTTAAAAGAGAAACTTGACAATAAACATTAGCGTGATATTAGAATAAAATTTGCAATTTAAAATTTGAGCCCAAATATTAATCTAAATAAAAATAAACATATATTTATTAAATATAAATTCCAGACGAAACGTACCGTAGAAATGTTGTACACATAATAATATGCCAATATTTTTTTTTATAAAGTAAGGGACCCACGTTCTTATTTCCCACGTTCAAGATGATCGAACAATACAAAGCTTTCGATACTCTGGCCACATATCCTGAAGGGGATCACACGAACAATAAAGAATATTGCGGCCAATAATGTGGTAAACAGAATGTCCACACATACGTTATCCTTATAACAGTATACTATTCAGTATAGAAAAATAAATTCTAGATTAAATATCTTAAAAAAACACTCTTTAATTTAGTAATAATTAGATTAATAACGTCTAGAAAATATTTCCATGGAGATTGTTTTGATATTGTGACGCTATAGAACAAATAATCCACAATATTTTAAGGTGTATTTTTCATTTTTTGAAACTTGATCTTCTTAAATATATTTTTTCAATTAAATTAAAAACTTTACATTCTTGTACGCTCTATAGTCAGTTCAGAGATGCACCGAAGAAAAAAATCTAGGTAAAGAGTACCAAGAATATTAAAGTAAAAGTGATTACGCTGCAAGTAGGTAATATATCAGGTTCACAGAAAATAGTGAAAGAGATAGGCTTGTTAGTAACTAAGCATGTATCCAAGTTAAAACCATTATTCGAAGTAGATTCAAAAGAATGATTATTGCAATGGTGCGGTACGACACGAGCAGAAGAATGCAGATCGCTTCGAAATGCGAGATGGAGGCTTTTATTTGCTATTCAATGTTCTTGGCATGCCATTATAACCTTTTGTTCGGAATCATCTGGGAATTCGCTATTAAAATACGTCTTTACCTCTGAAATTTGTTTGATCTGGATTATTACGTCTTACTTATCTAACACCTTGTTTTTATATTAAAATAATTTATAATCATAAACGTAAACAACTTTTCTAATCCGTTTGTGTTTTGTAATATTTAAGCTCAATTAGTATTTCATCTAGTCCTTAATGTAGCTTTTATGGTTGTTAAATATTTTTTTTATTATATTTTATTCATTATTTGTTGAATTAATGATTTTGTATTTCTAAGTAAATAATGATCTGGCAACGTTAAGTTTTATTCTTTTTTGAATGACATTTAGAATTAGAAGTCTTAATTGCGTGTAATCTTGTGTAAACTCTGAAATTCCAAAGGTCTTTTTCAAATTCAAAAACTTTTTATAATATACATTTCATTATTTTGTTTAATTTATACCTGCTCAATCGACTTAATTGTATATTGGAAAAAGTGGGCCCGTGAGAAAGATTTACGATCTGTGGTATCATTAAGAAATTAACATAAATTAATTTCTTAATGATACCACAGACTGGGAATGGGGCGACCGCCCTCAGGTTAAATTAAATGGCTTTATCGAATGGATGGTAGTTTTTGATATTCAATGAGTGATATTATATCCTATTTGGAATAAAAATATTCGAATTTGAATTGAAAACTCATTGAAGAACTAATTTCTGTATAGAATTTATTTTTCTTTCTAGTTCTTCATTTTGAAGTTTATTTTTTTCGATATCCATATAAAGTTTTGGAGTTGATACATTATTTTCCACATATATTATATTCTTAAGTGGATGAGATAAAAATGAAAAAATATGAAAGCATTATTAAATCATCAACCGACTTCGAGGTGGTTCCATTCGACTGTATTTTTGAAGTAATACTTCTTTAGGCGCGTTATGAAAAAATTATGAGAGTGAAATTTTAAGATGCACGCGCATCACTGTAACACAAAAGGAACAGTTTAAAGTTGGTTCCATTAATTGCCAAAGCCATCTTTGCAATATTTTTACAATATTGTTCTTTCTACATACGTAGAATAGGGAATTTATTAATTTTAATTTAATTTATTTTCATTTTAATTTAATTTTAAGCATTTGCTTTGTTTCTTGCGTGCATACATACATACATACAGGTACACACACACTTATGTTGATTAATTAAGTTACAAATTTAAATATCGCGTATTTTCGTCTTTCTGCTCACTTCAATGACAACCTCATATGCTTAATAAGTTAGCGTATAATAATATGACAGAAATAGATTTTGTAATTCATGGTTAATACTTACTATAACATTAATGTTTTGTTACACAAAATTCAAATATTTCTCAAAAATCGAACACGATGATGGCAGTAACGAAATCCAAACAACAGGATTTACCACCGCAAAGCCTCAATGCTCGGTTTCGTAAACGTTTGTACACAAGCGCTTCGTCTCGTTTAAGATTCCCTTTGTTAAAGTACCCTTTGATGTGATGCACTTTGTTCAATAATCGACATCTTATCGTAGTGACAAAACACGAACGAAAAGAAAACTAATAGGACGTTTGGATTCGATGCCTGCTTTCTGGATCACCTGAGCTATTATAGTGGCGAAATTTACCTTTGTATTTTTATGTTATTATCGCTGTTTCTCATCAAAACACGGATAATACTACATTTTTTTAATTGAAACCAACCTAAATAGATTTATCGTCCTCGAAATCCCCTAAATACTAAATTTTATGAAAATCGTTGCCGTTTCTGCGACTGAGAATATACAAGAATTGCTCGTTTAAAGATATATATATACCACGGTCGCGCAACCAGTCGCCGCTACTAATAAAATGTATACAGCTCTATGGAGAGTTACACACCTAGTGTTCGTTTGACGTGGCCTGTCTCTTGTGTCTGTATGCTGTCTAGTTTGGCAGCTTACGGACACGGTGTCCTGGTGAAATCTCTTAGAGAGGCTTATTATAATTTTCTGATATTTTCAACGGTAATTATGGTCGCGTCACATATGTATGAACTTGTTTTGTATCTGTGCTGCAAGTATTAGGAAATGATTTACGGCCGTTCGCAATATTCAATCTATCTCCGGTTGTGGCCTACTTAAGATAAAAATCGTAACCATCGTTGACTTTTCTGTCACATTAAACTTATGACTGGTAAATCTCCTGTCCATACACGCTATCTGTCAATAGGAGGACGTATAGCTTACCAGCGATAGAAGTTTGTATGGAAATTGCAATTCACGCGTTCCAATATAAGGCGATATGAATGACTTGTAGATAGTATATTGGGAACGGTCTTTAAAGAAGTGATATTTTTTTTAAGCTAGCTGAGCACTTCGTTTTGGTAAAATCAGCTCGAGTTGACTTATTTGGCCTCGCTGGTTAATTTTGAAATTGAAACCTTCATTTCATGTGCTAGGGAATCAATATATTTTGTTTTTTGAATTTATCAAGTATCACTTTATAGCAACTAAAACTTCTGATTAGATGAACAGTAACAAGCAACAGTTCACCTTTATTTTATTATCTATATAAAATATAAATCAAAAGTAATGTAGTAGTTCAAATAGCAAGTGCATAAGAATAAGGAAATAAAATATAACGACTACAGAACGCCAAAGGAAAGGTGGAGAAAAGTGCTTTTACGGAGCAAGTTTCGCGTTGTGACGACTCTGGTTAAGGTTGGGGGCCAATTACAGCGGGTATTAAGAGAATAAATTACTTTTTTAAACGCTTTAAATCAATTGAAAACTGTGATTTAACTTTACCAATCAAAATTTCTGGAAGCGTTTGGTAGTGAGGAAAGTAATATAAAATAGCACTGTAATTATTGCTTATGACAGATAAATTGAAAAATGAGCATCAGATCACCCAAATTCGGTTATGAAAAGAAAATGGATGGACAAAATGTGGGTTAAAGTATCATAAAAAAAAGTGGATCTACGCATTCATTTCACAATTAGATCAGGGATATACGAAAGAGGAGCCTGATCAAATCAGTAAGTACAAGTGGAAGAAAATTCAGTCTGAATTTGTGACAATAAATATATGTCTCCTCAATGACTCGATACACAATTAATAGTTTCAGAGTCTACTCACGCTGAATGGAATATAATAGTCCATATATAAATATAAAACCTAAATATTTTATACACAATATTGGTCAATTATTTATATATTTTCTTAATTTTTCAAAGTGATAACCCTCACTTCTCGGATTCATTACACAAATTAAATTTGCGACATCTCAAGTCAATTTCCTAATATGCAAAGATTGGGGTTGAGCAGATTATTAACTGTAAAGTACATCTTGTAGATGAAGCCACAACATGAGAGTTGAACAAGACATAACAAGAATTGCTCAGTGGAAGAGCGCTCGCACGGAACGCTAAACATCACGGGTTGGTGTCCCGCATCGTCCATAAATTTTGTTTACAAATCTAATTTGTGTATTTATACATTTATGTGTATAATATAAATTTAACTACACGAATACATAATAAAGTAGTTAATTTAATTTTATATGAATACCAAGATATATTATTATACAATATTGGCTTTTGCTTGAACATGATAGAAATCGCTACAACCGTGGCCAAATAACCTTAAGAAAAAACAAGCTAGAGCGAAGCACTAAACTTCTAGATATGCAAAGCTATCTTTTGTTACATGAAACCATTGTGGAATACATAGGTGATATACGGTACCGAGCCTGCATACAAAACTGGTTTATACCGATTTACGGATTTATTAGCTTTGAAACTTTTATTTGTGGACGTGCCTCGAAGCTTAGTATAAGTAATATTTTGGAATAACACTGTAATCATATTATGTACAAGAAGATGATTATACATTATATACAAACCACATACTGAGGCTGAGATGTATAGATTGTACTCAAATTTTACTCAGACATTACTTACGTACAACTTAGCTAAGTGTATGCTTAGTATAATCTTTTATTTCGTTTTTAAAGTCATTTCACAGTTCAAATCATGCTGAGCATAAGCTAAGAGAGCCCAATAAAAAAGTCAAATGTGCGTTTTATCACACTCAGCAAAGTCTGAGCGATGTTTAAGTACGCTCTATTACAGACCTCAGCATAAGATCAATGAAATGCATTATACGTTTGAATAAAACACTTTTAAAGGATTAAAACGCATTTAATTTGCAACTGTTTTTACATTAGATTTTTGCGTAAAAGTTACATTTTTATTTTAGAAAACAGTCCCACTGAAAACGAGATCTAGAAAGTTCTTGAAACGTCGGGTTAACTAAAACAATCTAATGTAAAAACAGCTACAATTACACGCGTTTAAATCCTTTAAAAATGTTTTAATGAAACAAATGAATTTTTTTGTTGAATTAATTTGATACTGTATTAATTTGACTAAAATGAAATAAGTTATTTAATTACTGTTTAAGAAGGTGCAATCGTTTGGATGTTTGTGTTGCTAAAATTGGTTGACCAGAACAGCTCGTAACAACATAAGTAGTGATATAAGTCAAGTGTCTGTCTATCTTCATCGTCAGACAGTAGAGATGGAATGGATCGCAGCAATTTGCCGCGACGTCTCTACAATACGACTCTGCCATCTGTCTTTGTTGCAAGGAAACGCAAGCTGCAATATATTCTACTGATAGATACATTCCTAATGTGAATAACTTAGCTGTTTCTTTATTTTACAGTGATATTTGTCTCAACCGATACCGTAGAATGTTTAATATATAAAAACATGTATTTGTCACAACTGACTATTCCTATTTTCATAACAATTTTTAAGTATATTACTTTTACTGTTTACTTTTTTGGTTAGTTAATTTTATTTATGTAATATTTCATCTCACTGTCAGCTGTTGAAGGGTCAGAGTACTCCTTTAATTGTTATTATTCGAATGACATCTAAAACGAATTTCCTATAAAGCAATTATGGTTGAGCAGGTTATTAGCCGTACAGTAGATCCTGTAGATGGAGCTGTAACCTGAGAGTTGAACAAGACACACCAAGATTTACGTACGATGCGTCACTTGGACGTTTGGCTCAGTTGGTAATAGTGCTTGATACGGAACCCGAGAGGCGCTGGTACGAGTCCCGTATCGTCAATAATTGAACAAACAGGTTGAAGTTGATTCCTAACATTTTCTGACGTTTGCGACATTCTTTTTTTTTTTTGGTTTCTTCGTCCATTGTTAGGATAGGCAAAGGGTTCAAGCCCGTACAGCCGTATTCGTTATTTAGTAATTAATTGTCAAGGCCATCGTTGCTAATTTTTTTACAATATTGTTCTTTCTACAAACGTAGAATAGCACGAGCAATAAATAATTTTAAGGAATTTTGCTTTGTTAGGCCAAAGAAGTATGACTTCTTGCGTGCATATATAAGTGCACGGACACTTTTTTTTTATCTTATATCTATTTGCTATCTCATCAATCAAACCAATGAAAATATTATCTGTGTTGTTTTAAGTTTATTAAATTCAATAACCAAATCTGACAATCATTCGTTAGGGATGGAATGACACAATTCTTATTCTACATCATTCTTAGTAATTAAACTTACACACTTACACCACGGTATCTATACCCTTGTATCTCAGTTCCAGACACTCAGACCTTAAGTGTATGGAGTTATATAAAGTATGGCTTTGCAGAACCATCTGATTGTAAAATATTATTATATTAACAGATTATTTTGAACTTACCAATAACTTGATCTTGTGAACATGATCACTTAACGTCTGTCTTTTCACTTTTTTTTAATCTTAAGTTTGTTTACCTTTGACCATCGCATAATTCGTCATCACTATGCTTAAAGTAATACAATTGGATGTAGTTCCTGAAAAACGTTCCAAGCCACAAACATCACATTTTTTAGGAATTCGTGTTTACCATAATGTTAACACCAGGAACAGACATAAACTTATGATGCCTACTACTCGGCTAAGTTGAGTTAGTAAGTCTTTTGTGTGGTAAAGGTTATAGTAAAGGTAAGGTACTCGTATATAACATAAATGACTTTCTTAATGATACCACAGATTGGGAATGGAGTGACCGCCCTCAGGCTATTAAATAATAAGTTTAATTGTACAATATTACTTTTTAAACATATTTATTCTATGAAAAAAAAACCCCGCTGAGTTTGCTGCGCCCATTCTTCTCAGACCTGAGGCATTCATTTTGGAATGGGTAATTTTTGACTTTCAATAAGTGATGTCACATACAATTTTGAATTAAATATTTGAATTTGAAAGTTTAATAAATATTAGTGTATTCCATACATGTGGGTTGGGCTACTAAGGCATGATGTCATGTAAAGAGTGTCAGTAGGGCTGCCATTTTTTGTCAGTCCGTTAATATGAATCACGTGACCAGTTTTGTGTTCTTAAGTCAATTTCGACATGATTATGGTTTGGAACGTTTTTCTGGAATAACTTCCAATTGATTTTGTACAATTACATGGATTAATTTTGAAAACAAACTTAGCTTTCCATAAAAAGTTTTGCTAAACACATTAAAATCACGACAGTCAAAGAAATGTTAAATTACTTTTAATTGAGAAAGCGGTTCACTTAATTGAATCAAACTAGAAAATACTTTTAAAGTACTCATAATAAAAAGAATGCAAAAGCTATATTCGACATTTGAACTTTTGATTTTTCCAGTATTTATTAGCATTGCATTGCATAGTGCTGTACCAAACCGAAAATGAAATTAATAACTTTCTTTTTATTTTAAATTGTAATCTAATAAACTAAATAAATAACTTATTTAAATTTAAAAGCTATAAATATGACCATCAATATATTATTAAAAATAACTTATATGGACGCAGTACAATTTCATAAGTTTCGCAAGCATTGTTATTTGAACACACAAAAGCATACTGTATTGGCAATTTCTTTACAATAGTTCTTATCGAAGGCGAACAATAAAAGACTTGGAAAATTTCAGGCTAACAAACAGAACTTATATTAAATTGCTACTGGATAATCTAGATCGTCCACGTTCTGATTTTAATGAAAAATAATGCAAAAAAGAACTCTGAAGTAAAGAATGCACGTTTTGGCTTGAATTGTAATATGCTCAACGTTGGTAGTTGAAATGAACTCGATCATAGCTACATTATTGATATCTGCAATACGAATTTATTTCTTCGTGTACGAAATATTTTGGATACCAGTTATACCACTTTTATACTACGGTGGTTAAACTTTCTTTATATCTCTTCATAATATGACGATCGTACAATATTCGTGTGCTGCCCATTTCGAAAATAACTACGATTACTTACTTATTTAAGCTGTTTTCAGTGTCACCTAGCATATTTAGCTGGCTTCAGTTTTGTTTAAAAATAATCCAGAATTATCATACCTTTGCATGAATATAGCGTTATACTGCTTATAAAACTAAATAGCATTCGCAATTTTCACAGTTTAGTCACAGTCTGCATTAAAGTTGTAAGTAATATGTGAGGCAAAAGAAACTTAGTATTCAAATAGCTGAATAAATCTATATCTTAGTCGACCGTCTGTCGTTGAGTAAAGACTTATGAATACCCCTTATACCTAGCTGTGAAGTCGGGGAAATCTGCTGTGAAATTGACGCTACTACCTCGAGCATCCCGCCTCCTCTCCAGGGTGGGGCGAGGGTCTACCTAACACCCTCATCATAGTCTTTAAGCATCAGTGAATTGAATTTTTTTAACGTGTGGTTATTACCAAGACTTCTTAATAAGAATGTAGAAATTAGGAGGGTATAGTTTTGTTACTTTCACAAATCTGAAATTAAAATCACTTTTAGATACTGTTTTATTTTTTCAGTGTTTGAATTGTACTTTTCTTATTATTGGTATATTTCTGATCGAATACATTTGTAGTATATTCTTTCACGGTTGTCTGAATGGTCACAGAACGTCAGGTTAATTAAAATTTAACTTTTACACAGAATCTAATGTAAAAACACAATTACAAATTACACGCGTTTTAATACTTTAAAAAGTGTTTTATTTAAATACGTTTATAATGTCTACGAGAACAATATTGCAATAGACAATTATAACATAATCTCTTAACTCGTCAAGTACATAGATATTTCTAGTAGATTGTTTTGTATAAATTCCTCTGTGGATTTGTTTGTTTATAACATTAAGTTATATTTTTTATGGAAGAGGAGGATAAACCAGCACACATATGGGTCATCGGATGGTGTATTATCACCACGATGCATATTCTCTTGTAATGCCAGAGGTCGCCAAAGAAACTTATTTTGGAATTTGAAAACCGAAAAGGCGTTGGTACGTGGGGGCGAGCATCGAACTACTCTAAAGTATTGGTCTTAGCTGACTGTAAGATTATAGAGACAATTATTTAATTCCCAATAGAAGATTTAATTCCATTTAAGCCATTTTTATAAGTCATAAAGGTCTATATGAGATGCGAACATCGTAGGCTCTGTTTGTTGTTTGTAAGTTTCTGTTTCTTGATGATTCATCATAATTCACTAAGCAACCTTAATATTAGCTTACTGTATCATACTCTTGTGATGTCTATTTTATTTATAATGTATGTGGGTAATGTTAATATTATCATTCTTTTAAGATTTTATAATTATTATATTTTTACTGTACTAAAAATAAATGTTATTTGTATATAATTCTTGTATATTTCAATTGAACTTTTTTTTCAACGTCTTAATTTATATTTTTTCTAAATGTTATTATTAAGTAGGTATTTATTATTTTGAACACTGAACATTAATAATTAAAATATTTGTTAAAAATAAATAATGGACATCGGAAACACTACGCTATATAACTGAAGCACATACCTACGAATAAGAAATATTTAAATTAATATAACATAAGTAAAAAATTATAATTCTCGCAATAGTTTTACATTCGCATGCGTATTATAAAATAATTTGAACAGACTGGAGTCTATGTAATGTATATAAAGGGTGTGAACACCCAAGCTAAGCTTTAAGAACACTTTTCCCTATTTTAAAAGGAATAAAAAGGATTGAGAAAGCTCCATGACTTTTGTAACGTCGTTTTCTTAGGAACAGCATGAATGGATTTGGATTTTTTGCTGTAATTACGGTAGCAATTTGATTTGGATTCAGACATTTGATGAAATAGATTGCGTGTTATATTGAATAGTTCGTAGCTCAATAATCGTAGCGTAATAATATCGGTGGTAGTAATGCTTGGAACTTTTTAAAATCGTATTAGACATTATAACGTAAAACCATCTTTGTAAAATATTAATGGTACCTGTATCCTAGAACTAGTATTATACTATGTATATACACTGGCCTGCAAAAGTAAGTATCACACTTTTCAAATTAGTTTTTTTTCTTAACTATAGAAGGTAGAGATTTAAGATTAAAAACGTTTTGTTGCAAATTTTATAGGCTTTAATTCTTAGAAACTAAAATTATACATAAGTAACATTTTTAACTTAAAAAAGATAAAACAATGAAAATAGATATTTTTAGTTTAGTGTAAAAAAATTCAACTAAAATGTTATTTAATTTTTAATAACTGGTATTGCCTCCACGAGCTCTGATTACAGCTTCGAGCCGATTTGGCATAGTGTTCAGTAACACTAGGTTTCGGAGCCGATGTTGGGGAATATTCTCCCATTCTTCTACCAGGGCCTGCTTTAGTGCCCTGAGAGTAGTAGATGGTGGTCTGCGATTTCTGACTAGCCTCCCAAGCTCATCCCAGGCGTGTTCAATCGGGTTGAGATCAGGACTTCTTGATGGGAAAAGCCATCACGCTGATACCGACCTCCTGAATATACTCTTGTACGATATGAGCCGTGTGTGGCGGGGCATTATCATGCATCAGAAACGATCCATCACCCATATTTGCTAAATACGGCCCTGCATACTCATTGAGAATCTCTTGAGCATATCTTTGCCCAGTGAGGGTGCCATTTTCTATGGCTACTAGCTCTGTGCGACCTTCTGAAGATATGCCAGCCCATACATGTACACTGCCTCCACCGTATTGGACTCTTTCTGAGATGCAGGCTTGAAGGTATCGCTCACCAGGTCGCCTGTAAACACTTCGCCTTCCATCAGAAGTGTAAAGGGAGAATCGAGACTCATCTGCAAACAAAATTCTTGACCATTCTTCTTCATCCCACTGCATGTGTTCACGGGCGTATCGCAGTCTCGCTACTCGATGCTGTCTCTCGAGTTTTGGGCCACTCGCTGGTCTTCGGGGTTTCAAATTTGCTTCAGCAAGTCTTCTTCTCACTGTACTGTCACTAATGTAGTCCCTCCGGGTCTGAAGTAGCTGTTGCTGGACTTCAACTGCATTTTGGTGGCGATTTCTTAACACAGTGGAAATAATATAACGATCTTCTCGGGCACTGGTACACCTGGGTCTGCCATTACAAGGTCTCCTCAGATGGTGTCCAGTCTCTTCGTACCTTCGCTTTACCTTCTGGACCGTTCGTACAGTCACACCCACCATTCTTGCAGTGCGACGCATACTGATGCCTAGTTTCAGAAAAGCCATGATCCTAGCACATTCTTCAACTGAAAGAGGCATGATAAATAAATGTTATGTGCTTTTTAGCCTAAATTTTTAAAACAAGACCCATCGATCTTGAAAAAAATTTAAAACAGAAAGAAAAATGTGAATAGTAAAATTGTAATTCGGAAACGTCCACTTTGAAATAGGAATGGTTTTGTTTTTGAAGTTTTTTTTCAGCCAATTCTTAAGAGAAGGTTACCGACCATAAAGTTTTTATGTACAAAATTAAATTCTGTTTGGAGTCCTTCTATTTCGAAAGTATATCTTGTGAACTTAAAACGTTATCCCAATTTTAAAAGTGTGATACTTACTTTTGAAGGCCAGTGTATATAACGTGAACGAAATGAGCCATTTTTGTATTTATATGACTCTGAAATTGATTTCTAGGCCTGTTGAAGCTTTCTTAGATTTATAACATATTTAAAGATAATGCTATTTTTCTTGCTTGTATTTTTTATTATTTTAAAACGTAAATAGACAATATTAATTACGAAACTATTTCCAAATCGGAGGGTTAAAATAACACATTACTTAGTTAACCTCAATGATAGAAAACAAACTATTATAAAAATATCTTTATACGAAAAAACTACTTTTTTAAACGAAGTTCTTTTACGCATTATTGTACGGTGAAGTGGAAAAAATGGCACGTCACAAAAAGCTCCATCTGGAGACGTTCGATTCAGCCCAGTGTTATCGTTATGTTTCGGATATTATCGTCAACGGGCCGGGCTTTTTTACCAAAATTATATTTCAACCAGTGTGTTAGTTCCTTTAAAGCAAAGCTGATCTAGATAGATGATAAATGGTTCCTAGATACAAACCTGGGACTAAATCTCACTTCTTTTTTATGAAAATAAGGGACGTGACGAGCAGGACGTTCAGCTGATACGCCCTGCCCATTACAATGCAGTGCCGCTCAGGATTCTTGAAAAATCCCAAAAATTCTGAGCGGCACTACAACTACACTCGTCACCTTGAGACATAAGATGTTAAGCCTCATTTGCCCAGTAATTTCACTAGCTATGGTGCCCTTCAAACCGAAATACACATTACTGATTCACGGCAGAAATAGGTGCCGTTGTGGTACCCATAACCCAGCCGGCATCCTGTGCAAAGGAGCCTTCCACTGGTAAAAAAAGTTCTTTTCTTATGGACAAAAATAGATCAAAAACTTATTATAATATTCTTATTATGCTTTATACCTCTGGTGTATATTATGGAAACAATTTGATAAAAATTGTATTTAAAAATGGCTATATGTACTAATGTTCAAATTTTATTAAATAACCCCAGTACGTAGTTAATACAACAAGGAATATAAAAAATATTGTAAGTATAACAAACTAATATAATTCTCTATGTGATTTAATATCCAATGGCTAAATTACAAAAATAAGCATTAGGCCATTTTTACATAGTTCCACTTATTTATTTACATAATAACTATTTATATAATCTAAGTAAGTTAATTTATATTACTAAATATTGAATGTTTGATAACAATTTAGCAAAATATAATTAAATAACTAAGAATTATATATTTTTTGTATATTATTTTTAATTGCAAAAGTTTAAATTTGAAATTATTTAATAGTAAGAAAAATAATTAATTAATTAATTAATCTTATTATAGATTATAAGTATTAAAAAGTACATCTCCGACAATTAAATGCCAATACACAAATATTAATATTTTTCACAATATATGCCTAAAAAATTATTGAATTAGGCGTTTCTTTGCGAAAATCCATAATTATACAAATGATTTAAGTTTTCTTTTGTGTTAATTCCGCCAATATTTGTTTCCAAAACAATTCGACACGTGTTTCGCCTCTATACGAGGCATCCTCAGGACGTGTTGTCTCGCCAAAATCTGGCACGAGACTCGAATTGTTTTGGAAACAAATATTGGCGGAATTAAATCATCTTTATTTGCAAGATAAGGTAATAATATGTTGTTGGCTTATAGTTAACAAGTGCTCTTAACACTAAAGAAAACTTAAATCATTTGTATAATATATGCCTGTTTATGTGTTTGTACGAGTAAATCAACTGATTCACTTTCTACGTATTTTCAGAAAATCACTTCCTATTTTATATATCCTTTTTTATAAGTATAAATATTTTATCAAAAGAACAAAATCTAGATACTTTTTTTTTGAACTGATTTCATTCAAGTTTAATAATTGATTTCTATTTTTGTAATCGTGTTCGTATTCAAAAGAATTTTAACCATAAATAAATCCCAGGGAATGGAAGCAAAATATCATTAATTACAATACGTAGCTTATCGGCTCAGCTCACGCCATCGATCCGAGATTAACAACAGATACAGCGATACAGGTAATTGATTTTAGATGTCCCCTGTTAGACACCTGCTTCACTTAGCGCTAAGTAGACTTACTAATTAATGAACTGTCCTGCTAATTGCTGTTATAAAGCTTTTATTTTGCGACAAATTTAATGTCCTTAATTTAGTATGCAATTTTATGGCTCTTTAGATTCAATTTGTTTAATATTTATTTTAATCGAAGTAAATTTAGTAAGTAATTTAAGGGTCAAATAAAATAAAATAGCTGTGAGCCGGCTTCCAATGATTCTCTTTTTTCATGATAATTTTTATGTAAGAATACCAAAACTTAATTTAGGTAATACTTATATAGTAGCTTACTTAGTACTTATATTATATAGTAATAAATTATATAGCAGCCATATTATTTATATCAGATACAATATCCAATGCAAAGATTTTTTATGTTGCCGGCTTAAATATTAATCGAGCCGTTCAGGCCACAATAAAAAGGCTTATATAAAAATCTCATGTATCACTTACTTTTAAGCTCAATTTAACGTTTTGTGGTGAACCGATCCAATAACATCCGCCAGGGCTATATATTAATGACAAGAGCTTATTTTAGACAGCGCTGACGATAAATATTGAATAATTCTGTGTTTAGTATCGTTTTTATTTTTTTTGTAAATATATAATTAGTTACTATTATAATTAGTTATATATAATTAGTGCTATAATGAATTGTGACAAATTTTTATTCAGTTAAGTTTATGCTTTCATATTTTTGTCAAAAAGTAATATAAATGGATTATCTGTCTGTATTATAGTGACGTACGGCCGTTCCCAATATTCACCTTATCCGTACACGCTGTCTGTCAATGGCACGACTTATAGCTTACCAGCGACATAAAGTCCCAATGTAAGGCGATAAGAATGACTTATCAAGTATATTCAATTCAATTCAATTTCAAAATATCTTTATTATCAAGTAAATTAAGTTATGTACAAAACCAGTGTAGGTAGATCCTAGTAGTAGAGTATCGTGGTTTTAGGTATTGTTTTGTGGGTACTCAGGCCTATCGAGTATATTGGGACAGCTTCAGATTATTGACAGCTAATTACTGACAGTAGCAGGTAGTAATTTATCTCTATCTGTAGATAGTATATTGGGAACGGCCGTTAGGATTGCGTGCCGCTGTCAAATACCAATGAATATTGAAACCATTTACGCTGTCGTCAACAAAACGGTAGTTATATATGCTTATTTTTTAATCATACCGTTGGCCTTAGCACCAGAAAAAAAAGACAGAAAATTGCTTTTTATTGTAACATAATTTCGAACAATTATGAGATTGTGGAACCAAGACAAAGTAACTAAGTTTGCATTGTACTTGTCAATTCCAATTTTTAGGTTTTTGTACCCGAACAGTAACCATCGAGGAGGATCTTATTAATATTCCGTCAGTCTGTTTGTCCCCAAAAAACTGTATATCAAAATATTTATACTGCAGATATTTTGACATAGAAATATTAGATATAGGTATTATTAATATCAACGAATAATATCTAGTTTAATTTAACAAAACTAAAGTATTATTTACGAAAACCAAACGTACTTTCTTTTTTTAAATTGTATAATTTCGTTTTAAGTCTTTTTTCTTATATTATCATCTCTTGAAGCACCATTCAGAATCTTTTAAGGTTTCGTACGCGTTTCCAAATGTATCTTCGGTAAAAGGCATTTCTATCCTCTTTCTTTTTAAAGAATATCTGGCGATACTTATTGTAATCGTATCAATCTCGTGCAATAGGTAATTTATCGATCAGCCTCCACAACGCAAGTAAACACATCAATTTTCATAACTCCGCGTCTAGGTAATGGATGAAAAATTTTTCACTCGTCGCGTTGTTTCGTTTATGGAGCGCATAAATACGTCAGCGTGACACGAAACATCGATCACGAAACTCAACAAACATTCGCAAACAAAAAGAACTTGTGTTTTGAGCTGGATTGATTTTGGTGCCGCGTGATGGATCGCTCGCTGTGCAAAGATTTTAGTTTTTGCTATTTATATCTAGACCTGCCGCAGACTTGTGGTTTTTTGTCTATTATTTTAATAATAAACACTCTCTAACTACTTTCAAGAACGCTATATTGAATTATAATAACCTGTCCATTGTATTTTTGCAATAAAGGCATAAAAGGCATTTATTTAGGCACACACGCACTCTCACCATACCACACACGCACAAATATCATGTCTTATTATAAATATTGTAAGTCCGTTATTAGATGTAAGTCCTACAAAATAGTATTATTATAACCTAATTTAAGTTCTTGGATTTTGTGATGTTTTATGTTTTAAATAAATAAATAAATAAGTCTCAATAGTCCAGGATGTTGTAATACATCAAACACAATGATGGTTGTCGACGCTAGATTTCATATCATCGACTGTATTAAATTTAATTTTATTCTTATATGGAGCCATACACCTAAACCCATCAAATAACTCAAATATCATATCATCAACACAACCTTCATTCATTCATTCTTTTCTACTTCAACTACTTGCACATGACACCTGAACTACATAAGAAACTATAATTGTAATCCTGTTAAAGACAGACGAAATATGTATCTTTAAAATGATATCAATCTTTCTTTCATTCATCGCGAACAATGGTTACACATTACTACTTCACGGTAGAAAATGGCACCACCGCATCTAGCTGGTATTATGTGCAAAGAACTCGAAAATCAATACTTATAACATAAAGCAATAAAATTAAAAAAAAAATGTATATATTTTAGTTATTAATGAATTAATTTAAAAAACCAATTGACTGATTTAATAATTATTTACTACTAGCATGCTGTTATCAATTAATGAGTATTTTTTTTTGCAAAAAGAATGAAATGAAAAATCAAAACGAAAAAAAAATTCGGCTAAGCTAATTATTTAAAAATATATGAACCAAGCACTCAGTAACTACAAATACACGCATAGCCTAATAGATGATGCACACACACATAGAAAGAAACGCATAATGTGATTGTTATGTAATACAGTTTCCGTTCATGTTTATAAACTGTAGATCTCAGTGAGTAATCTATTATGGCCTCATAAGAAACAAGCGTGTATCTTTCTGTATCGTCAAATTCAAATTCAAATTCTAATATTTTTATTCAAAATAGGATTTATAATCACTTATTGAACGTCAAAATCTACCACCCATTCAAAAGAGACTGCCTCAGACCTGAGAAGAATGGGCGCAAGAAACTCAGCGGGCTTTTTTTTTAATATAAAATATGGATTACAATGTAATATCGTACAAAAAACATTAATAATTAAAGAGCCTGAGGGTGTTCGCTTTCATCCCAGTCCGTAGTGTCATTAAGAAAATCGTTTATGCTATAATAACCTTTCCCACACAAACGTTTTTTAACAATTCTTTTAAATTTCGTAACACATTTGTTTTCTACATTTTCTGGGATCATATTGTAGAATCATATACATCGCCCAACAAAAGACTTACTAACTCGACCCAACCGAGTAGTAGGCATAACAAGTTTATGTTTGTTCCTCGTGTTAACATTATGAATGTCACAGTTTCTAGAAAATTCCTCAATGTGCTTATGAACATACAAAACATTATCAAAAATGTATTGAGAAGCAACAGTCAAAATGTTTATTTCTTTAAATTTTTCTCTTAATGATTCTTTAGGACCTAGGTTATAAATCGCGCGAATAGCCCTCTTCTGCAGCACAAAGATAGTATTAATATCGGCCGCACTACCCCATAACAATATACCATAGGACATAATACTATGAAAATAACTAAAGTATACTAATCTCGCCGTATTTATGTCAGTTAACCGTCTGATTTTCTTAACCGCATATGCTGCAGAACTAAGCCTATTCGCCAATCCTTCAATATGGGGGCCCCACTGCAATTTGGATCAAGTTCAATAATAAAAATTCTAGATTTTTTATTGGGTGAAAGGGTAAAACCTGATGGTAATTTAAAAAATAATCATAATAATATTATGACTCTTCATTCTCAGTACATTTATGAAAATTTTATATACGTTCACAAAAATCGTCACCTTTTTGCTCTTAATAGTGATTTTCATTATTATAACACTAGAAATAAGGGATTGCTTGTAACTAATTCTAGTAGGCTTCATAAGACACATAATAGCTTTAAGGGTAATTTTATACACTTCTATAATAAAGTCTATCTTGAATATCTAAATGATCGGACAGCCTGGGACTAGAGTCTGATTATTTTATAGCGATAGAAATGACTGTACAATATTGTTTATTTTTATTGAAAAGAGCGCAAGAAAAGAATGCTAGGAGAGTTTCTTGCGCCGCTTCTTCTATCTCATAACGCCATTTGTTTCCGAAGCGGTAGTAGTATCTAGTAGTTATTAGAAATGACATTCACAGAATTCTAAAGGAATCAATTTTGAGAAAATAAATGCCTTTTATGCCTTTTAACCAATCGCAGACTGGACAATTGAGAGGTCATAAGATGCGTTGCTCATAAAAAATAAACACTACTTTATGTCACTATTGGCGGTCTAATTTTTGTCTTTTAAGCAGGGGAATATAAAAAGTGAAGTACTATTTCGCCTTACTAATTCCACCAAACTTATTATTTGTGGTTGTCAGACAAAAATAAGCCAAAGGACAATATTTTTATAATATACAAATCAGTATTGTGTGTCGCAATGAATAAAAAACACAAACTTACCACATCATATTTCTTGCAAAAATTAAACATAAATTTTCTTGAAATTGATGTCGTTGACTATAAATTATACCAACTAAGTAGACCAAATAAATATGCAAATTGAGTGTTTCCCAAACTCTGATAAAGTAAACTCAAGTTTTGTCCGTCGCCCGTCGCCTGTGGACTGATTAGCACTTCCAACAGCGCCACGAAAATAGCGATAATTTATTAAAAATTTAACACGTGATTTTGCGAACGTTATTTACACCTATGACCGTATCTTTAAAACAATTCCATTATTTTTGTCATGAATTATTATTACTTAGTATACATTTTGTAGCTGAGTTGGAGCAAATTTTGCTTCACGCTAGTTTTATAGTAAAACTTAAAGGTAATTTAGAAATATCAATTAAAATGAATTATGTTAAAGCGTGCCATTTTGCTTCAAATTATATAGAAATTCATTATTCAAACAATAAAACATATATTTGATATAACTATATAAGTTCTTCAAAAAGTATATTACTACTTTTGAATTATTTAATTTGATTTAATATTGGTATTACTACTGCTCTACTTTTAACTTTAAATTTTGACTAAAAACAGTCTGCTTTCAAACATATTTTACTGAATTTTATGACTGATGGATTTTCAAATTCTTCAAGTTGAACCCAAAATACTTTTACACTTTAACCGGGCTTATAATATATTTTTAAGTTCTATTATAGTCATAAACATATAATTAGATCTTAAGTTCCCTGGCCACAATTTCAAAGTTTGAAACGCAAGTTTAAATAATTTCGTGGACCGTTTCGTGTAAATATACTCGGTGGAATGGAAAGTTCGAAGAAAAACTTGCACCACGTAAACTTTGAGAAGCACAGACTCAGCATTAGGTATTCTAAAACATGTGATAGATTTTTAATACATTGCTTGTAAGGGGTTGCCGTCGTGAAATATTTTCTCTAACCATTTGTAAGAATTTTCACAGTACGAATTGTAAATTATTTTTCAAACATTATTTTTGTCTGAACGTTATATTATCGTCCACGATTTTGCAGTTAACTGTCTGACTTACCACTTTAAAGAATTACTGACGACAAATAGACAAATTTCACAACTTATCGGCTGTCAAAACTAATTATGAAAAATGGAATCTGTATTGACAATAGTCCCAATTTATTTGTTGCATTGGTAGTTTAATATTACGTACAGTACAAGGAAGATTTGAGAATTATCAATACGTTCTGTAAGATTCTTTTAGAGTGACCATATTTTGTTATGGGAGAATATATTAAGTTTGTCAGGTTACCCGACATATAGCATCTACTTCTGCCAAAGAATTAGCTAAGCAATTCAAAGAGGCAACGACGATCTTAGTGAAATTTATATAGTACTAGCTGCCCCGACAGACGTTGTTCTGTAGATAGTAAAATAACAACTGTTTTATATTTCAAAACATCAAAAATTATTTCGTAAATGTGCTCCCTGTTGTTAGAATGAAATTGTTTCACAGCGGAACTGTCAAACCGTGCGTCACTAAATTCTCTCATACAAAACAAATATTGAAAATAAAAATATTTATGGGTCCCAAATCGAAATAAAAACTACCCTATCTCTCAAGTTGGACCAAACTGCACTCCATGAAGTAATCACCATTAAAATCCGTTCATTAGTTTAGGAGTCCGTTGAGGACAAACATTGTGACACGAGATTTATATATATTAAGATAAATATTATTCCTGGATTTATTTTAGTTTAATCTTTAATCTCAAATAAAGAGAAATTATATTTAGCCTATTCAAATTTCTCTAACTAATTACTATTCACATTAAAGCAAAATGTATTTTTTTATGTAATATAAGTAGTAAATTGCCATCGCCATTTATGAGAACGTTATGAGCAAACTACATGAGTTTAGTTTCTTGGTTAGTAATTGTTGCATTTTAACTGTGACCATATTTGTCATCAATATTTTAACCGTGTGTAAGTTCACTGTCTTACCTATTGCAACAACAATGCATCTTGTCTTAGTCAAATGTATACGATTGTAAGTTTGTATGTCCAAATATTTATTAGTAATACTCTACCAAATCGATCTTCAAATGCAACAACTCAATGTCTCGCCACTTACCTGAAAAAAGAGATAAAATAATGAATGTTTGAACAAAGTGATTGTTACGGAGACAATAATTTATGGTTGGTCAAAGTGAAACTGCCATTTCTTTTGTTAAGTGACACTTAAAGGTTCTTTGACGCCGCGTAACCTGCAAGGTCGAATGAATCGTTAAGTTACTGTCTGAACATTTGACTTACTCATTGTGACTGTAAAGTTGAAATTGTTAGAATTTCTTCTAAGATAGGCTACGACTGAGCTAGAGTTAACAGAATAGAAATAAAGCAGGGTCCTAAAATATTTGATGTAAGTAATACTAGATTTTCACTCTGACTTCAATTGAGATGAATTTATGATAATGAAATGAACCAAATTACCTTCTTTATTTGTTTTTTTACTAATGGAAGCGAGACACGGCTACTGTTTAAAGTTATTAGGGTTTGAACAAATTATTATTTATTTATTTATTTATTTATAAGACAACCATAGTACTTGTTACATACATAGGTCTTATATGCTTTTTTTTTATGGAATAGGAGGACAAACGAGCGTACGGGTCACCTGGTGTTAAGTGATCACCGCCGCCCATATTCTCTTGCAACACCAGAGGAATCACAAGAGCGTTGCCGGCCTTTAAGGAAGGTGTACGCGCCTTTTTTGAAGGTACCCACGTCGTATCGTCCCGGAAACACCGCACAAGGAAGCTCATTCCTCATTTATATTGAATATTAAAAAAAATATGAGTTGAATTTACAACAAATGAAGATGTCACAACATGCACAGTCTATACTTTCGTGACACCAAGAACACAATAATATAAAATACTAGTAGTTGCACGTTGCATCTAAAGGTTTTATCTCAATGAAATGTTTAATATGAGAATAAGCAGTAAGCCTGTCAGCCATTAAGTTGGCATAGCATTTCCCATTCTGCACGGACGCACGCCAAGAGAGGGAAGATATTAGTAGGAAAACAAAAATTACAAAATCAAGGTACATGCGAATTTCATCATTATCAGAATTAGTTGGAGTTCAATCTTGTTATTCAAAAGAATTGTTAAAAAACGTTTGTGTGGTAAAGGTTAGTATAACATAAATGACTTCCTTGATGATACCACAGATTGGGAATGGAGCGACCGCCCTCAGGCTATTAAATAATAAGTTTAATTGTACAATGTTACTTTGTAAATGTTACTTTAATTGTAAAACATATTATTGATGAAAAAAGCCCGCTGAGTTTGTTGCACCCATTCTTCTCAGGCCTGAGGCATTCATTTTGGAAAGGGTGGTAATTTTTTGACTGTCAATAAGTGATTTCACATCCTATTTTGAGTTTTCCTTCCCACAAGCACACAGCCGGTCTGAGGTTCGAGTCTCCTTAGGAGACGCCCCGCGACTGTTGTTGCGTAGTCTTTGCGGCCTCCACGGCCCACGTCCTACTTCGCTGTGAAAGCCAGGGCTGCTAACAGCACAGAGGAGGTTTTAGTCGGTATGGGGCGTCCGCTTACGCGGACACTCGAGTCCGACATATAATACGTAACAGTATTTCCTCCTCTCAAAAAAAAAAAAATCCTATTTTGAATAAAAATATTTGAATTTGAATTTGAATTAGTGGTGCTTAAGTATTTTTATTAAGTGTTGATAAAGCTCTAATTTGCAAGTTAGAGAACTTATATAAGGCTGTTGGTCGGGGAAAAGTCTTTCGCACGTAGTACGTATAAGCTTATAATAATACCTTTGGCTGTTCTATTTGTATCTGGTTAGTTTTGATCACTTTAAAAAGTTTAAATTTTAAAAAGAAGCAAATAAGCAATTTGTTGTTGCTTTCAGCTAATTTGCGTTTCCTTTCTGAATAAATAAGTTTAATCTAATGAAAAAATTCGACTCATTTTAAAATTATATGAAAAAAACTTATATCGGTTATTGACCGTCATTGTAAGATTAGCACAAAGTTGGTTTAAGGATTTTTAAACCGGCAATTGTGATGTTAAAGATGCACCTATAAAATGGACGCAATATTTTTAAAAACTGAAACTAGAAAATGGATTTAAAAAGTCTTCTACCTATTTTATACTTTTATAGTAACAAGACATTAACGTGTAAAAGGAAAACAAAACCGAAATACCAATTTCTTAAGATATAATTATTGTATCATACCTAGAAATAAATTGTGTTAGGTACTTATGCATTATGTATATATAAAAACTGAATTTAGTACACGACTTCTATAGATATATATTTAGATAGAAGATTATATCATATAGATATAAATACAAAATAATACAATTGATGCCACTGTGGGAAGATAATATTCATATTATTAGATTATCAAGTTATCAAAGTATTTGTTTACTGGTAGAAATACTTAATTATTTAATTACTAGCTGACCCGACAGACGTTGTTCTGTATATAATAAAAAAAAAAAAATGTTTTTATATGAATTTTTCAATAATATATCATATCATCAAAAATTACTTCGTAAAATATGCACCCTGCTGTCGTAATGAAATTGTTTCACAGCAGAACTGTCAAACCGTGCGTCAATAAATTCTCTCATGGAAATTAGGTATGGACACATCAAAGGAAAAACAAATTTGTTGTTTTTATTTAATTAAGCAGCATTTTCCTATTTATTCGCCTTTTAAACCTTCTCTGGACTTCCACAAATAATTCAAGACCAAAATTAGCCAAATCGATCCAGCCGTTCTTGTGTTTTAGCGAGACTAACGAAGAGCAATTCATTTTTATATATATAGATGACGCAATAACAAATCATAGTCAATTAATCTTTCCATTGCAACTGTTCGAAAAAAAGTTTAATTTGATCGATGTAAAAACAATCATAATGTATTTGACGAAAGTTATCACCTACTACGATATGGGAACTCAGTAAATAACATGTTTAATATATGTGATGCAGTTGTTAAAACAGAACATTTACTTTATAACGTATCTAAAAGCGTGCTAAAAGTTTATGGTGAAATCGTCGGAGCAATGGACGAACACCAGACGGGGAGACGTTTTCACGATAAAAGTGCTCAAAACAGCAATAAACCAAGAATCATCAAATTCGTAATGTAACTGCAATATTCGTTAAAAATTTGACAAAAGTACACATAAAAAGAATGACAAAAGCTCTTAAAAGTTAAATTAGCATTTTATTTTAATAATAAGACTTTTGTATGTACATAATAAGTATTCTCTTAGAAAATCAAATATTCATTTAATATAAGCAGCTGTCTAAATAGAGTTCGTTTACACGCCTATGTGAATATTGAATGAGATTTTGTTCCCAATTTCGGGGGTTTTAATTTGGTTTTCACGAAATCCTAATTTATTTTCTAAAATCAAGTAACTAATTATGACAGAGCTATCTACACTGGGTATTGATATACTAAGAACTATGGTAGTAGTAGTAATATCTACATGGTTACGGCAAGCACTTGATAGCCATTGTAAATACATGATATCTTCATATTCATTGTGTTTACATGTATAATTATTATGGCATTATTTGAATTCAGTTGATAGAGTTTGATATTTTTTCAACATACTCTCTTAAAAGTTTTTCTGCTAAGTTTTTAACTTAATGTGTAGTGGTGATTCTTTGGAATTTGGTTCGGCCGCTGGTGTATATCCGCTATCTTCACCTTCAACGAACATCAAAGACTAGATAGACAAATGTGAAAGTTGGGTATTATTCCATTAAAAGTCGCGGCATCTTATTATTTTGGCAGTTGATATTCTGGCATTTTCCTCTGTCAGAGAATGAAATTTGGCAAATTTAAGAGGTAACATTTCTCAATGACTCAATGTCTACCAATATATATATATCTATAAACTGCGAATCTTTAACTTAAGTTTAGATTAGTTTAAAAACCTTCCTATAAAGCATTCGAATAGAGAACCACTGAACATGCGAAATTAAGCTCTAAAAATAGTCATTACAAATAATAAAACAACGTAATTAGCGTGGCGTGCTCCATAACCAATTCCACAAACGTGTTACTCCTTAATGTTATGAAAACAAAATGCCAAAAGTTGAATTTTAGCAATTTAAACATTAAGACTTGAAAACTATATAGACGGAGTGGACCAACAAATAGAATGAGGTTTTAAATATAAACTTTTTTATTAAGATTCAGAGCTTACTGCCGCCTACAAGAATAATAACACGAATATAACAATATATACTCTTTTAACGATTTTATACATGAGAAATAAAGAAACAAGGGAGGTTTTATAGTTACACTATGGTAAAAATGTATACGGACAATATATTAGTGTATAGACAATTGAAGTGTGCCAGAGAAAAATACATCTCTTACGAAGATATAGCAAGATAAAAAAGAAAGTGAATATATTAATATTAAATTAAATAAAATCAAAAATATTTTATTTCGTACGTAAATTGCATTACACTTGAAATAAGTTAAATTTTTTATACAGCACAAGAACAAGCAAGAATCTCTGAGGTTGTTCTTTTCAGAAACAGAATGGTATTAAAGGTTCTTATATTTAATTAAATTTACAAATCATTTCAATTACAATATATGCAAAGTGATGCAACAAAATTCAAAAACGTGAATTACTAAATGTCTTACACGAGCCAGTAAAAAAAACGTAATAAGTAAAAACATAGTTATAATTATTGAGTACATACTTAAAGTACAAAACAGTAGATGCATCAATCCACACATACCGTAAATAAAAGAAAGGCATTATGCGAGCATTTTATTAGCTATTATATAAATAAAAATTTATGTTATAACTTTAATAAAAGAAATAAAAAAACATGAAGTGGATTTAGCGGTGAGAGGATCATCCAGCTAACATAAGCAGCCCCCGTTCACAAGCATGACGCATAGACCAGTCATCGCCTCCCTCGACCATATTTTAGGGAAGGGAATGAGCCGCCCCACGTCATAAGTTACTGTAACTGATTTCAAATGACAAGTCCTAAGCAGTCAGCCACGCTTTGCATTAGCTTCTTATTATTTTAAAACTAGCGAGCCATTACCTAACGAACACTGTATTGTATTGACAAATCAAAATTGATTTAGTCATGAGTGTCAGTTTTCTAACTATTGCATTATATGAGATACATCCCGCTAACATACAAACAGATGAACACCATAATATTAGGATGATTTTAGTTACAATTCGAGTAAGGAATTCGAGATTGAAGATTTTTTTACAACTGGATAAAACTCTTGTTGTAAAGATTTTTATTCGATCTGGCAATATTGTATTTTACATTAGAGACATGTGATTAAGCTCATGTGGTCGTTGCCAGCTTTAAGTTGGGAGTATGTTCTTAACCTTGAGCGTCCACAAGTCGTATCGGTTCGGGAAAACTTTTCCTTTCTCTGGCTGTGTTAGACAAAAAGTTCCTCTCAAAAAGCGCAATTGTAGAAAAGACTAAGACTACTATAACATAGCGCTATACTTCAACATGATGCCGCGCCTATTTCTGCCGTGAAGCAGTAAGTAAGGGCGCCGTAGCTAGTGAAATTACTGGGCAAATGAGAATTAACATCTTATGTCTCAAGGTGACGAGCGTAGTTGTAGTGCCGCTCAGAATTTTTGGGTATTTCAAAAATCTTGAGCTGACCTGCATTGTAAGGGACAGGGCGTATCAATTACCATCAGCTGAACGTCCTGCTCGACTCGACCCTTATTTTCGTAGAAAAAAATGTTTTGCATTTTGACGTAATCTCCGGTGATGGAATTCAGCTATTGGTCAACGCGAACTACTCCTCTAATGACACCACATCACAAGAACCACAAGACATCCAGAACCAAAGAACCAATCGGAGATGACTTGATCATCGTTATTTCAGTCGCTCTTCAAGATATGTGGTCAAATGAAAGTAGCTAGTGCAGTGGAGTACCCATCTATTATTGGTTAAGGTTTAATCACGTTAAGAAACCGTGTACAAAAATTAAATATCCGGACGACCGAGCCTTGCTCGGATATTTAAGAATGTACAAAACTTGAACAAAAAAATAAAAACTAATAGGACATCTGGATTCGAACCGGGGTCTTCTGCTTTCCGGATCACCCAATGTCCCATCTGAGCTATAATAGTCTTGTATATAGTGGCGAAATTTACCTTTGTATTCTAATGTTATTGTAGCTGTTTCTCATTCAAACCATTTTTTTAAATTGAAACCTAGCTAGATCGATTTATCACCCCCGAAATCCCCTGCATACTTAATTTTATGAAAATCGTTGGAGCCGTTTCCGAGATTCAGATTATATATATATACAAGAATTGCTCGTTTAAAGATATAAGATAACAATATTTGACATAATCCAGCCTGTACACTTAATCAATCTATATCCATCTTCTAAACATCAAATAACGCCACTCTAACGACGTAGCAGCATATTTTAAATTGCACCCAGCATGACGTCACACGCGACCAGTGTGTTTTCAATTACACATAATTGTGGTGAAAATGTAATATCAACGCGTCGCTATTTCGTTTGTCGAACGGTAAATTGGTTTTTTACTGTCTAATAGGCGTGTTGTCGTGAATTTTTGTACAGTTTTGTATTTTAACTGATATATTTCATGTGCTACTTTGTTTTACTTGTTCGTAGTTGCTGAATGTTTCATTTTATATTTATGATAAATGGGCGAATGCTTTTTACAGCGTACTTTCTTAATTATAAATATACTAAAGGTATTGGTTGTGTTTGGCAACAGAGAGTTATTAGTCAGAGTTTTCTCGCTGCATAAACCATTCCACTAAAATTATATATCAAGTTAATTTGTTAAAGTAATATATGCTGAAACCAGTGGGAGGCTCCTTTGCAGTGGATGCCGGCTAGATTTTGTATACCAAAACGGCGGCTTTTTCTGCCGGGAAGCAGTAATGTGTAAGTATCATTGTTTTTCAGACTGAAGGCCGCCGCAACTAGTGAAATTACTGGGAAAATGAGATTATATCTCAAGATGACGAGCGATGTTATAGTGCCCCTCACAATTTTTGGGTTTTTCGATCCTGAGCTGCACTGTATTTTAAAAGGCAGGGCGTATCAAAATTACTATGAGTTGAACATCCTGCTTTTCTCGTCCCTTTTCATAAAAAAATCAAAGTAAATATTTTTAAGCAAAACTTTCCATAGATCCTTCCGACTTAAAAAAACTGATGCAAGCAAATTTGTCTCTTCGTCTGATTGATTTATATTTTTGAATTATCAGGTTATATTCCTATTCATGTCTAGGTTATATATATATATATATATATATATATATTATAGCATGCAAGCAGTAACCCAGTAAATATTTTGACCACATACAAAGAAGAGATATTCGAATTATTGATGATGAAGTTTCACGATTCCAATCGATTTGATTCTTTGGTGCAGCTTAGAGATAATAATCTCAGAATCTTTTACCGGAATTTCACAATGAAAATTCCAAGTAGTCTTTCATGCGAACACCACCAATCACATAACAAGTTAAAAAACCACCAACGGACACAAATGCGAAATTTCACGCGCATCACTTCGATGTTAGGCATTGTACAACTACGCATTTCAAAATAATTTTTCGGCATTGCACATTCACTTAATGTCAGCTGGCTGTATTCCCACAGCGATACGACTTAGGATATCCGTCAATATTTCTGCGTAGGATAGCTAGGATAATCCGTTTACCCACAAAGCTGCCAGTGCTTAGGTTTCTAGTAGCTCTATTGAGACGCGTAGATAGAACTTTATATCCGCTGGGCCCCACTGGACACGTCATGTCTTGACACCAAACGATGTGATTTTAAAAGAGCACAATATGTAACAAATGTCTGGGAGCGGAATCTAGTATATTACATATGTGATTATTATTCATCGTCAAACATGTTAAATTAAAACTTATTAAGCTGTTTAACCTGATTCCTGCCGCCGAATTCCACCTTCGCACGACACGCCACAAGTTAGGATATCATCCCCACCATCTGAATGTGTGGCGATCCTCCACAGTGTGGTTTTCAAGGAGCTTTCTTCCACGTACTACAATGCTGTGGAATGAGCTTCCTTGTGCGGTGTTTCCGGGACGATACGACATGGGTACCTTCAAAAAAGCGCGTACACCTTTAAGGCCGTCAACGCTCCTGTGATTCCTCTTGTGTTGCAAGAGAATGTGGGCGGCGGTGATCATTTAACACGAGGTGACCCACAGGTACGCTCGTTTGTCCTCCTATTCCATAAAAAAAATATGACTAAAGACTTTAGTCTATATATGTTCTTTGTATTATATATCTATATATTTATATTCAATATTTTATGCCTTTGCAGTGGACGTCTTGCGACTGTTGATGATGATATCAAATATTTATTTTATATGCTATATTATCAAAAGACGCGTTTGCAAAATTAGCTTAACACACAATTTTATTACTCGAAGTAAAATTGCGACCACAAACATTTATATTACATATAAAAACATACTACATTATTTCAAACAAGCCAGAGGTTTAATTGTTTTCCTGAACGTTGAAAAAAAGGTTCTAGATCGCGTCTCAAACTGGAGCACTCTACAGCCCTAAAGGCTCTTTTGTTAAGGAAACTTATTTTTAATTGGATACCGCACTTGAGGCTTGAGTATAGATATCGTTTAAACTCGTTTAAGTAATTCTTGAAGTTAAATTACTCCTGTAATGTTTGAAGTATGTAGATTTTTTAGTGAAACTCATTTAAAGTTAGGTGATCACCATGGCCAATTAATAATAAACCAAACCGAGGCAAAAGCGTACAATCTGCACTTCAAGCCCTGACATTTGTAAACGAAATTTCTTTGATATGCCAGTATTTATAAATTGAAAATTTTCCTAAAAAACTAGAATCAAAGGTGGAAAAATACGAAATATTTCACATACATGAAATAGACAGTAAGATTGGAACATGATTGGACATCCTATAAACAATAACAAATAGTGTGAAGCGATATAACCACTGATAACATCACTGACAGTTAAGGAGAGTTGACAAGACCTGTGTAAATTGTTTGAATTACTACTTCGAAACAAATAGCATTCGCAACCAACTTCTAAACAACCATTAGCTTGGGATTACGTCAAAAATATTTCTATTACAACAGAAAATTCCAATCCATTTACACAATTATAATAATTCAATAAAATGTTATGTACTCTTCTTATTTTGTCTTCAGTCAAGAAAATAACAGGCTTAGAGCAAAAGTTAATCTGGCAAGTTGGCAAGACAATAGAATATAAATAATGTATCATAAACATATCTGGAGCCAGGTTAGCTCAAGGACTGCCTACATTTTTACCTTTATCGCACCTTTACACATTTTTCTTTTGCTCAACGTTGGCTCCGGGCCAAAACTCTATATTCTGTTTGTTCTAGTTTAAGCTAATCATATAATTTTATTTTGCTTCATGCTGCTCATCATTTTGTGCAAATATCTCTATTTTCATGATGGCATAAAGAATTTTCAGAACCTATAAAGAAATAGTTTTCAAAGTCCAAAGTCAAAATTCTAAACCAAAGACTATCTCTTCTCAATATTCGTAGTAAACACAAATACCGATTTCATGACCTGAATCTATTTTACTTTGCATAAGCGCAATTATTAGGTAGTAGTTTTGATTTTAAGACTTGTATTTTTGTGAAAAAAAAGGTTTTCCAAACAATATAAATTTAAAAAATAACTGTATTGCAATTTTAAAATGGTTACTTAAATTCTTGGATGAATCAAATTGCTTGGATGTTCTTGGTATTCTATACAATATACTAGGTATGGTTTAGAATACTTAAATTATACAGATAGCCCGTAACATGTTTACAGCAAAAAAAACTTTCCTTCCTAGATTTTGAAGTAAGTTCCAAGTTAAACCCAAAAATTACATATTATATTCAATACCCATGTTATATACCTAATATTAAATCAAATGAAATATTTTTGCCTATATGTATAAGTATAATTATGTTCTTGGGCGTTATGTGCGTTGCCTAAATTCAGCAGGCTTGATCAGTCGTCACCCCAGCATTAATGAAGTCATCAGCAGGTATTTTCCCGATCTTAATATACCAGCTGCTTTAGAGCCAATTATCCGCCGCGATGGCAAGCGTCCTGATGAAGTGACCCTGATGGCTTGGACACGGGGAAGGGAGCTGGTGTGGGACGCGACTTGCGTCGACACTCCGGTTCCTTGCCATGTCTAAGCTACGTCAGATGGTTCTGGGGCTGCTGCTTTGACTGCCGAAGATAGCTAACGTCACAAATATCGCGTTCAGTGAATCATACATCTTAGTGCGGATAATGTACAATGTACTATCTAAACGCCTCAATAATGCTAATCAAAACACAAGCACTGACAGCTATTTGAGTCAACTAATCAGCATAGTTATCCAACGCGGAAATGCTGTCAGTATTCGTGGTATACTTCCTCGTAATATTAGTTTTAATTTCATCTAATCGTATTATGCATTGTAAATATAGTTTTTAAAATATAAGGATTTTTTAAATTAAAAATTTTAGGTAAATGCTTGCTTATAGTCGGTATTTGGTATAAGCTTTTGACAAGCTTTTCTGAGGAATGCGTGAAGGTGAAATGCAGGGCACAACATATAAAACGATCTTACCATGAATCTATAAAAAACAGCTTCTCTAATCTAAATGAAGTTAAGTAATAAATATGGCCATTTATCTAAAACTAATGCTATAAATCTTAGCAAACGTGTTTGATTAAAAATTAAAATCAATTATTTTTTAAATATTGCTTACATAATATTATATTATACAAGAACGTGCTACGTTAGTGTTGGTGTGGGCCTTTAAGTATAAAAAGGCCTGTGGTAGGACACTGCTCTCAATGTACTGCTTACTTTTCTTAAATTTATTGTTTGATTTTAAAAACTTTTTACTTGTTATTTCAAAGGCATAAAAGGCATTTATTGTCTCTTAATCCTTTAGAATTCTTTTTGATGTCATTTCTAATATACTAGACACTACTACCGCTTCGAAAACAAATGGCGCTCTGAGAGAGAAGAAGCGGCGCAAGAAACTCGCTTAGCATTTTTTTGCGCTCTTTTTAATCAAATATACAATATAGTATTGTCATGGCTGTTCCTATAAAATAATCATAATCTAGTCCCAGGCTGTCGGATCACTTAGATATTGTGTAGCTGTGGAGTAGTAGGACTTACGACAGAGCCATTTTTTAATAAGACATTTAAATTTATTTATAGATAATGCCTGAACAGTAGCTGGGATCCTTAGAGATATTATGTATCTTATGAAGCCTACTAGAATTAGTTACAAAGAATCCCTTATTTCTAGTGTTATAATAATGAAAATCACTATTAAGAGCAAAAAGGTGACGATTTTTTTGAACGTATATTAAATTTTCATGATGTACTTACTGACAATGAACAGTTATAATATTTATTTCTTTAAATTTATTAAATTAGCACTGAACCCAGTCCATAATAATGGGGCGTTCCAATAATAATCATCATAAAACAGCCTAGTTAAATAACCTATTGAAATTATTTTACGTTGAAATAGAGTCATTCACAACATAATCATTAATTGAAACAAAGTAACTCAGTTAACTCTAAACGTACACTTTGAAAACTAGTTTGAGTCGAAGTCCCAACTGAATTCAGTTCATTCCAAGGAAATTGTATTATGAACTTTTTCAACTGAAATTGACGTTTATTTCAATGTTAACAGTTTTTTGAATCACCGTATAAATTTTTACATTTACCATTGGAACTGGACTGGATTTTGGACGGTGACTGTTAGAGCTCATTCCCTACAGTTAATTATTTCGGTCATTCAATGATTTGAATCAAATCAAATACACCAAAATTTGTTTATTTATTTAGGTCAAAAAGAGTGACACTTATGACTGCCAAAATACTAATAAAATTGTATAATGTATATCACATTTTAACATTTACACCGCGAAAAAATTCAAATCGATATTTATGGCTTCATCATTGTACAATATATTTAAATTATAATTGGCACAGGTCAAGTGATGCAACAAAAATAAACAAATATAACGACTTTCTGGAGTAAATAAGAAATACAAGAAAATCTAAATTAATTAAAAATTTAAATTAAGAATAGTGTTTAAAATTTCAATAAATATAAATTAATAATAGTGTGAATAAAAAAATGTATTTTATTTTAAAAAAAGCGTTGGTCTCAATAGTTATAAATATTTGATTGATAGATATGAGTAGAGTGATTATCATTTTGATAATATCTTAAAAAGCACCGCTTTTTTTAAAATAAAATATTTTTTTTATTCACACTATTATTAATTTACATTTATTGAAATTTTAAATACTATTCTTAATTTAAATTTATTTTCTATTTTTTAGTTCGGTTTTCTATAAAAAGCGTGTTTCTTAGTTTTTTTAAACTATTATTTATTTTCAATTTTTTAGTTCGGTTTTCTATAAAAAGCGTGTTTTTTAGTTTTTTTAAACTATTATTTTTTTATCAAATTAGTGTAATGTCATCGGTCCTCGATAAATCTACAAAGCTTGAACGAAATCTAGCTGTTTAAATTGGGTCAAAATCGCGCCCAAAGAAGTCGGTTACAAACATACAAACATACAGGTGAAGCTAATATAAAGCGTATAAAAATCAATCCTCGCCCGCCACATATCAATATGTTTTAGGTTTTCAAATTCAAAATTAATTTTATTGTACGTTTCATAAAGTCTCTGCTGTAACAAGAGAGTATGGGCCGAGGTGATCACCTATCATTATGTGACCCGTATGTATGCTTGTATGTCTTCCTCTTCCATTAAAAAAAATTCCAAAATTGCAATTTTCATTGCTCACTGAATGACAAGTGATGAACCAGGCGGATCGACGCTTCTCTTGTAACAATAGAATCAAATAATTAATTAAATTACAAAACAAGTAATTAAATATTAGCTAAAACCAATCGTGTGATGTATTTATCTTTAATTAGTTGAATAACACGATAAAATATACATAAAAACTTAATAACTGGTGAATCAATTCACTAAGGTTGTAACCGCAATTATAATAGAATATTAAATTTGCGAAACATTTATCTTAAATAATGTTACGTAAAGTCAGCTTTCGAGTAGAATTAAATTACGTCTCCTTCGTGACAAAGCCGCAATATCTATTCGAGCTGTTAATCTGTTAACAAAGGGTCTTAGCGCCTGTCAGTCCAAGGTTCGTTGCCCGGAGAGACTCTTTCATTTCAACATCTAGATACGAACTAAGATTTACTATAGCATTAAATACCGGAGCGACAGATATAGCAAATTGCTTGGTATTGTTCTATTTATATCTAACAATATATTGTTAAAATACAAGAATGTCACTTAAACAATACGGTCATATTTTATTCGATAACGGTGTATTGATCACTACGATGAGCAGTTTCTGATTCAACATCAAGTGTTTATTTTTTTTTGTATTTATGATTCCTAATACGCCCTACCCAATACAATGTTGTGCCGCTCAGGATTCTTGTTACACTTCAATTCTGAGTGGCTTCGCTGTTGCTATTAAAAAATGCTGGGAGAGGTTCGCTTCTCTCTCTCAGAGCGCCATTTGTTTCCGAAGCGGTAGTAGTGTCTAGTGAATTAGAAAATATATCAAAAAGAATTCTAAAGGAATCAATTTTGAGAAAATAAATGCCTTTTATGCCTTTTTATGCGCTCGTCACTTTGAGACATTCGATATTGATAACCATTATCCCAAAAATGCCACTAGCTCTCGGGGCCTTAAACTTAAGTAACGCTTGCAAACTATAACTAATTCATGGAAGAAAAAGGCTCGCTATGGTCTTCATCTAATCGACTTCTCGTGCCAAGATACAGAATAAGAACATTCAGAAATAAAAATTCGTTTTTACCAGTTTTTGAAGATATAAAGATATCAAATATGACTAACAAAATATTAAACTATACTAATATCAATATTTATATTTATATTATAGTCTCGCAGTCAGATCCATCAAAAATCAATCAATCCTCCATCTTAACTTATTCTATTGAAAGAACTGACTTTCTTATCCTATCTTTTCTCTTCTCACATCTCTTAGTGTTAAGAGCAGTTCCAAAGATTTGACAAATGTTTGAAAATTCACAAATTCAGTAGCAAAATATTATTGTTCCCATCAAGAGGTAAAAATAGTGACATGTTTATGTAAAACTTGGTTATCAAACTTTATCTTTTTTTTTTTCTCAAATTATTCACATGATCATTGAAAAGCTCCACTAGGCTATCGTATTGGTTGTGGGTACCTATTTTTTTGTAAATGAATTACCCCCGACGTAAAAAATATCTAACATGATTCCTGCCGCCGAATTCCACCTTCGCACGACACGCCACAAATTAGGATATCATCCCCACCATCTGGATGTGTGGCGGTCCTCTACAGTGCGGTTTTCAAGGAGCTTTCTTCCACGTACCACAAAGCTGTGGAATGAGCTTCCTTGTGCGGTATTTCCGGGACGATACGACATGGGTACCTTCAAATAAAGCGCGTACACCTTTCTTAAAGGCCGGCAACGCTCTTGTGATTCCTCTGGTGTTGCAAGAGAATGTGGGCGGCGGTGATCACTTAACACCAGGTGACCCGTACGCTCGTTTGTCCTCTTATTCCATAAAAAAAATCTAATGATCTTAATTATTATCGAGCTCAAAACGCTCTGTTCAATAGATTTACAAAAAAACCAAGCAAGGCGTTAATTAGTACAAACCCTACTATCATATTTTACTACGTATTACTTTGAAACACAATAACTTCTCCGACCGTGTTATGATACGTTAACCTTATTCATTATTCTCAGAAAGGCTTACAGTATTAAGACTTGAAATGAGTTCAAAATGAAGATTTTAATAAAAGTTGTTGTATATTATTTGTTAATGTGGATTGATGAGTTGAGCGCTGCCAACTTTAATATCACGTCCAATGTTGATGGATGATGCAGTAAGCACGTGTACCGACTATGAACGTATATCATTTTTACTTCACTTGTTTTTTCGCTGGCAATTTAACTTCTCTTGCGGATTTTTGCTTAGTGGCTTAAGTATAAAAGCGATTATGTTGAATGTTTGGCGTAAAATTTACTCAATTTGCACAATGTTGGTACGTGAATTATATTGTATCGTACTTGTTGTTGGCAAAAAATCTTGCGGCCTAACAAATTAATTTGATATTGAGTTATACCTCAGAATAAACCAAGAATATGCAAAATGTTGACTATATCGCTAACAACACTGTCAATAAAATGATAATTCTAAAGTTTTCCGAATGTCAAACAGCCTTGCAAACGTTATACGCCCGAATAAACCAATCTTAAGCAATAATCTATTTGGCACATTCTTGGGTTATACTCAGGTATATCTTTATAACAAGTTTTTTTGTAAGGCCGTTAAATAATATTTTTTAACATGTTATAGTGATAATTTGTCTATGTAATTAAATTACTATTTTTACGATACTGTTTCATACAACTAATTGACAACAATAAAAAATGAAATAGCTACAACTATTCGGTGCATTTCGTTTTTCCAAGATATCTTGAAGCCTATTATAATTGGCTGCATAAAATTTTTGTGAAATTGAATCATTAAAATATAATTAATTATGGTAAGAACTGATAATTGTGAGAAAAGATAAAAGATCTAATAAGCTTGATAACTTGAATGAAAACTTTTATAATGCCTTGACCCTTTCTTATCATTAATGGACTATACGTTTGTCGAGGCAAACATTAATTGAAATCTCAATTAAATTTACTAAAATTCGTAACAAAAAGAAAAATGCTGCTAATCTCACGATATTTTCTAATGTCCGCCCAATGGGCACATGAGGTTTATCCCTGGACATAAAGGTCCTCAAATAGAGAGCTAGTGTTCCCCTCTTATTGTTTAGTATTTAATTCTTCAGTGGCCTTATATCAACCTCTACTTATCGTTTTTTCCCTTATCTACGGCAGTTAGGATGTATATATTTTCATCATTTAAGATGGCATTTTGCTAAGTCGTCTTTTTTTATTACAACATTTGTTGGAGTGAGTCTCTGCCTCAAAAGCAACAACCGGATCTTAAATATTGCTTACAATTATTAGCCTGATTTATCTTGCTTTTTAAAGGTTCTGTAATCAGACGTCACACAGAAAACATAATTTGCAGATGTCGTTGATAAAAGCATCCCATTTCACAAAACAGCATCTAACAAGCCAAATGAAACAAAACAGTAAAGTTTTCGGCAAAGTACGAAATACAAGCGAGTTATGGCCCCCACTCGGTTGATTGCTATCTATTAATTCTGTTGCATACTGTGTGTATCTTCTGGTTTTAATTGAATCACGTTCTGGTCGGACATACACGTAATATTTGATTATCATACAAACACATAAAATAAATTGCGGGGTTGTTTTACTGTTTTATGTATTGGATATTGTTTTAATGAATTTATTATACGCTTTTTGAATATGTTTTTCTGCTTTGAGTATTAAGGCAGATTTATAAATTCTATATGTTTTTTGATCGCTGCATTCTAAACATTATAATATTGCTATGAAAAATGGACTATGGTCATAGAATTTTGAAATTCCTTAAGTGATCATAATTGATAATTCAGTGTCATCTAATTTAGCAAATAAAGATCAAATATTACAACAGCTTAAGTCTTAGATAAAACTAATGGGCGAATAATTAAAAATTATAATTCCTAACGCATTGGTAGACAATAGTAACAAACAGTACCAACCGCTACATAACTGTTACCAGAAACATTTAAAAGTAAATTTTATCTTTTTCTTCTTTAACATGAGTTTTATTGTCTCGCGCCATTTAACTACACAAAATAATAAATTCAAACTGTGTTTGAAGATAAAATATGATAAAAAAGATGAAAACAACAGCCGTAAAATCATTAATGTATTTGATTTCTGCAATTAAGAACAATTGAAATAACGTTAAATATAAGTAACAAAGAAATCAAATAAAATAAAGATTAAAGATCCATTAAAGTAATATTATAATTTAAGTTTAAACGAAAAATCTTCAAAAAAACGACACTTTATCATTGACTTAAAAATAAATGACGTGATTATATATTACAGACAATGACAAGAGGCAATGAACGTGATTCAGTAGAAGACACTAAATACCAAAGAATTTATTTAAACTTAACGCCAACTTGAACGCTATAAATAGCCTATCAAGGCTGGACAAGAACAAATTAAGCATGCATTAAGGAAAGTGTAGCCTCTATCGGCGAAGTTCAGTTACAGCCATCACTTTCTTTGTGCAACTTTGTGATAGCTATCTCAGAGTGTTCAACGGGAAACTTACGAGGAGCCTTGCCAACTTACATTGTACCTAACTACTTGTGACTTGCCAAAGAGATTTCGTGAATTATAAACAAACTTGTAATTTGATTTACTCATGCCAGTACCACGCTGCAAAGGATCTCGTAGATAACATAAATAGAAATTTTAGGTTTATATCTTTATCTTTAACCCCGACACAGTAACATCATAAAGTTACTAAGTTGTATATGATTCAAAATAGGATATGAAATCACATATTGAAAGTCAAAAACTACCATCCATTCGGAAATTAATGCCTGATATGATCAGACCTGAGACGAACGTTTTTTAATAATATTTCGACACAACCAAATTAAAAGTAAACAGCCAGATGGCTACATTCTTAATATGTGGTATCATTAAGAAAGTTATTTATGTTATAGCAAAGAGTAGGGATGGATGCTAATATGTTGTAGTAACATTTACTTAGATGAAGAAAATATCCGATAGAAATTTTTCTTAATTCAACTTAGCTTAGCTTAGTGTGATGATATTAAAAGGTGGGTGGAGTTCCATACCTATATCGAGTTCTCATGTTCTTTAATAGAAAGTTATTATATGAAATCTCCATTGCAGAAAGATCAGACGAATTTCAACAATTTTCTTAAAGGCTAACTTTAGGAATTAATTATCATTTCGACCCCGGCCCTGTTGTAAATTGTATGCTAATTCAACGACAGGTTGGCGAATGGCGAGTTATTCTCAGGGACAATGTCTGAATATTCTCCTTGGTGACATCTTGAACGGAAACTCACAAACTCGATTATTAAGAGGGGCTCATTTCTGAATACTGTTATAGTTCTGAATTAAAGTTCGCAAGTTCGCTGTACTTTAATTCTCTTAATAACTTTTAATTGTCAAAGCAAAATTATTTCAAAGTAATATTTAGGATGAACATAGTTTATTTCAGCGTTATAATGACAGAGCATTCCCATATTACTTACATATAAACCTTCCAAATCTAATACAGCCTGTACTTAATATTAAATTGCTTTAATTACAACCTAAAATATTAATATACTTACGAACGTTCTTAGTAATTTGAACCCAATTTGTAGGCATAATTAGTAACCGTGTGATTATTATGAAGGGAATAATAAGTATTAAAATGATTTAGTACGGATGTGAAACTCATATCTCATATAAACTCACTTTCTTCAATGATGCCTTTCGCCTTGACAGAACTTGGGATATCAGGAACTGCTTAATATGCAATAACTAATTCAAAAGTCTAGAAAGACAATAATTTTAAGAGAGGCAAAGATCCTTATAATAATTTGATGTTATAATAATGCTGTGTATAATTCTTGTTCTATGTGTACTCATTATACAGTAATAAATTACAGTGAGGTGATCTAAATTTAGGGCCAAAACATATCAATAAAAAAAGATGTATAATTTTAGATATTTCCACTTTCATTGTATTCCCCCAATATGTCAGGTGGAATCTTAAATCTTAACGTGAATGAATTGAGTGTTCCTAAATAGCCATTTTTATTTTAAGGCAAAATATGGGAAAGCTTCTTCTATTTTCTTTACTGAAAAAATCTTCGGTAGTAACCCATGAAAGAAATTCTCTATTCTCTTGATAACTAAGACTAGATTTTCAACAAATATCTCTTTTTATTTTTCATTTATTTACTATCATGAAATCTCAACATCTGAATTCTAGTTTGTTAAAAAATGAGAAAAAAAATTGCCTAACTAAAAGTGGGCTCATTGCTTTAGTCAACGTGCATTGCGACATTATTTAAATAGACCGTTGACGGTTTTACCAGTACACCTGATGTGTACAGAACGCTGCTTAGATGAGATGACTCTCAAAGCAGGATAATGCACCTATATGTGTTCTGCCTTAAAATTCGCCTAGTGAAGTTACTGAGCTTCAACATCTTAAGATGGAGTGGGAGGCTCCTTTGCACAGTTAGCCGGTAGTTGGGTACCACAACGGTGCCTATTTATACCCTGAAGCAGTAATGTGTAAGCATACTGTGTTTCAGTCTGAAGGGCGCCGTAGCTAGTGAAATTACTGGGCAAATGAGACTTAACATCTTATGTCTCAAGATGACGAGCGCAATTGTAGTGCCACTCGGATTTTTTGGTTTTATCAAGAATCAAAGGCCAGGCAAGGTATCAATTACCATCAGCTGAACGTCCTGCTCGTCTAGTCCCTTATTTTCATTTAAAAAAAAGATGACATGACAGTGGTGCTTAGAATTTTGGACTTTCAAGAATACTTAGTGCTACTGCATTTGTTTAAAATATGTCGTACCACTTCTCATCATGTGAATGTCTTGCATTTCTCTTTACTCCTCAGAATATAAAGCGGAAAAG
Organism: Leptidea sinapis; assembly: GCF_905404315.1. Lineage (NCBI taxonomy): Eukaryota > Metazoa > Arthropoda > Insecta > Lepidoptera > Pieridae > Leptidea > Leptidea sinapis. The sequence continues at coordinate 7,115,533 of NC_066280.1, forward strand.
TGATCCCAACATCGTTCGAATTTTAATTGTTCAGAAACATTTACTTGAACCATATTACGTCCCTTATTATTATTGAAGAAATAAAGTGTTGATTTTCATAATTAAGACGAGATAATATCACAAAGTTCCAGCACAAAATAGTCATAATATTTCAATAGAGATTCTCGAAAATTAATTAACAAAGAAATTTCTAAGTATAGTGTACTATCACATGAAAAGCCAGAACTTTGCCAAATTGAACCGGTTTTGTTACCAGCGATTTGGCAACGTTTTCGCCAGAATATTCGTATGTTTTGATGCCCTTGTTCATTAGATTCAAAATTTTATAAAAACTCACATCACATGTGATAATAATTTACTGATGAAAGGTTGTATTATGCAGACGGTCATTGAAATCTTTCATTGTTTATGGATACGTTTATATATTTTATTCAGTTTAACTGCTTGCCATTTTAAATCTTACCACAGAGTAGGGTTAGATACTTTCGAATATATAACTAATAATATTATTTAAGCAATAGATAATACGAAATTTACTCAAAGACTAGAGACTTAGGTTATTGACTGTTTTTCAAAAGCATCTATATTGAAAACACCGTGACAGCTTTTTAATGACTAAACGTGCAAACTTCAGTCTTCTTCATGATTATTTTATCAGATTTTTTTACTGTGGCTAATTATATTATAGTTAGGTAGGTGTGAGTAGTTTTAATAACAACCCAAAAAAGTTCCACCAGACCCCTCAGTAAAAAAATATATATTTCGTTCTTAGAAATACCTAATTTTTAAAAAGTTATACACTACATTTAAAACCCACTTTTCTTAGATTGTGGTTCCATTAATAAAAGTCACACACAATTTCAACATCTCAATAAATATTTATTTAAGTCTTATAGAAGGGAATTAATCCTTAAAATTATAACTGTATACCTAGGTATAGGTGGACTAGAGGTAATTCATGGTTACTAGCATGATTTGTTGAGAATATCGAATTATGCACGCCGTCTACCGGCGTACACTGATTTTAACAAGTTTTTTATTAGCTTTACCTGTATGTATGTTTGTTTGTAACCGACTCACGTGGGCGCTATTTTGACTCACTTTAAACAGCCACATTTCGTTCAAACTTCGTAGATTTATCGAGGACCGATGACACTACATACATTTGAAAATTGAAACCTAACTAGATCGATTTCTCGCCCCCTAAACTACCTGTATACTAAATTTCTTAAAAATCGTTGGAGCAGTTTTCGAGGTTCACACCATATAGGTATAAAGATAAAGATTTTATAAAATTTGATTCCGTATTTTATTTACATTAAGTAAAAGTAGGTATAAATTTCTAGTTAAATATAATTTAAATAGGTTCGTAACGTATGTGTGTCACAACTTAATGATATGGCACTCGCTAAGCCAAATCCTTGCAAACACTGTCAGGGATTACCTTAAATTTGTACGAGATAACTGCACAGCACTCAGCAGTTTTAAATATTTTACTTACGTAAGCAAGAGAAGTATTTACCTTTTATCTTGGGATATTGTGAAATAAGTACACAAGTAGAATTAATTCTGAATGAAAAATTCACAAAGACTACTATGTTATTACGACAACCTTTTATGATGGTTCAAATCCCGGTAGGTGGAAACATTTATACGATGAATATGGATGTTTATATGTACATAGTACAAATTACAGGCTATGCCTAGTTTGGGGCAAGATATCTTTTGTGTGAACTGTATATTCTTGAGGTTAATCAAAGAATTAAGCGTACAAGTTCAAATATATTAACGTATTTCTACAAAATATTTTTTGATGACGAATTATAAGTAGTCAAATAACAGTGTTTTATAAAAATAAAATACTTTTTAGGAACTAAAACTTAACGGATAAATCCTTTAAAATTGTTATATTTAAATGAGTAACGCTTGCGTTTGTAAAAAAACTGTGTTTTACATATTTTTAAATTATGTAAAAAAACATATAGGACCAACAACCGCTTTGGTCAGCTTCAATCGTATGTCAGATAATGTCTCGCAATATTTATTCCGCCTGATGAGAAGCTTAGTCTTCCCAATCTTCTTAAATGGTGCAGAAACGTGGACGGTGCGCCTGAAAGACCGACGCAAAATCGACGCACTAGAAATGTGATGCTGGCGGCAACTGCTGCGAATTCCTTGGACTGCGTTTCGGATCAATGTTTCGATATTGGAAGAACTCAAGGTGAAGGAGAGATTATCGTCGACTGTACAAATACGAATCCTCAAGTACTTTGGGCACCTTACACGAAACCAAATCTCCATGGAACGACTCATCGTCCAAGGACGACGCGCTGGACAGACCTGATAAAGGCTGCGACACAAACCACCATAGTCCTATGTTCCTGTAACGCTGAAGATCGTGGTAAGTGGAGGCGCATTGTGAGGGCTGCATCATCCACCACAGATACGTCTTGTGTGTATCTACAGTCTCATCATGCAATCACGACCACTCTGTCAAGAGTGAACGACTAAGGATGGATGGATTATTTATTTAGAAACCAATCTTTCCTCAATCTTGAAAGAAATCTTTTAAGGTTTAAGAATTTTATATATATATATCCTTTTATTTCTTTTATGTAAGAGGGGGCAAACGGGCAAGGGTCTCACATGATAGGAAGTGGTTAGAGAATACATGGACATCCACAAAACCAGGGGTCAAGAGACGCATATCCAGCCTTTAAGTTGGGGAGTATGCTCTATGATTGAAGGTCCCTGAGTCGTATTGGTCCAGGAAAACTGCAGCCTGTAATTAATTCTACAAAAAGGCTGTGCGAGGCAAGAAGAAGAAATTGAAGTAAAATAATCAAAATAATAATTATTAATACATATAACATTAACTATATTATAGACGATTGCCGTATACAAAAAGCGAATTGTAAAATACATAAATCCAATGCTATCCGATCGTACTAACATTAGGGAACATATAAATAACTTATTTAACGTATCGTACACGTATTACATATTCACGAAGCGCTCCTATAGTTTGCGATTGTTTATAGGAGCGATAAGGGTCAGTATTAAGTCTATAAGCTTTTTCCGATGGAGAAGTCGTGTCGAAACAAGAGTCTGTTCGACTTAAAGCATGGATTGCTTTAGGAGCGCTGCTTTTGAGTTTACACAATAATATGAGAAATGTTACTTCTACTTGGGCTGCTTTGTTAGTAAATGAGATGAAAAATTAATACGCTTACCTTCCAATTCATAATGACACAAACCCCTTATTAATTTGAATGTTAAGTTTTTTTTTCTGTGAAAAATCATTTCAACTAGACAAAATAGTTTGAAAATTGAAACAGGTTTTTATATTGAATATTTTACTAGTATGAGGCATCTTTGCACAGGATGCCGGCTAGATTATGGGTACCACAACGGCGCTTATTTCTGCCTTGAAGCATTAATGTATAAGCATTACTGTGTTTCGGTCTGAAGGACGCCGTAGCTAGTGAAATTACTGGGCAAATGAGATTTAACTTCTTATGTCTCAAGGTGACGAGGGTAGTTGTAATGCCGCTCAGAGTTTTTTGGATTTTTCAAGAATCCTGAGCGGCCTGCATTGTAATGGGCACTGTGTACTTATCAATTACTATCAGCTGATTGTCCTGTTCGTCTCGTCTATTTAGAATTTAGACTCATTGAATCTATTTAGTTATAATAAATAAGTTGGTTAATGACTTCTAATAGAAATAGTAATATATTTATTTAGGGAGTGAAAATAACAAACATATAGCACCGATACGTCTTGAAGCTACATCTGTTCGTAAAAGGGCTATAACATGGTGAGAAGAACTGATTAGAAACTCCCAGCCCATCTTTTTAAATCATATAGCAACTCAGCCTTTATAATATAACATTATACAATTTTAGGTGGCCTGAGCAGAACCAGATAAAAACCATGCGTAATAATCATCTATATAATCTACTATAATATAGTAAGTCAGTATACAGTATAGTCATACATATTTCTTGAGTTTGTGCTCAGTGAGTCTTAGTACACAGTCTGGTATTTTATTGTAAAATTAATACCTATGATAATAATAATATAATAATAATATTGACACACTTTTTACACAAAATTATCTTGCCCCAAGTTAAGCATATATAGCCTGTGTTATGGGTTACAAGACAATGATATATTGAATACAATATCCTTACTTAAACATAAATAAATTCATCCACACTCGCACTCATCACTCACATCCATGACTCGGAAACAAACATCCATATTCATCATATAAATGCTTACACCGGATTCGAACCCGGGACCTCTAGCTTAGTAGGTAGGATCGCTAACCACTCGGCTATACATGTACTCTATGATGGAGCCTTGAACTCTAGCTAACTTATTAAAAGGCACGTACAGTTTATTCTTCCTTCTTACATTGAATAGAATGAAATAGTAGTAGTTTGTAACTACGCCCAGATGAGTAAAGTTCCTAAGGTGCATCACTTCTAGACTTATAACAAATCTTATATCTTTAAACGAACATTACTTACATCAGATCATACTGTAATAGCTCAGATAGGACATTGGGTGATCCGGAAAACAAAAGACCCCGGTTCGAATCCAGATGTACTATTAGTTTTTTTTTTGTTCAAGTTTTGTACATTCTTAAAAATCCGAGCCAGGCAAGGTCGTCCGGATATGTTGGCATTAAGCGTAATTGTTGCTTTAGACATTTTATAGTTATCCTCATATTTAATTGCTATTATAGTGGGTAATATCGGCCTTCGAATATTATGGTATATTATGGAATTTTATTACTGGTTCAATTGCATTAACAGCCTTCTCAATATGTTTCGACTTTTGTGAATATATTATAATGCTACACTCTAGCTTATAGCCATCCTCCTTTTTGTCTTTCAGCCATTCTTAACCACTTTGGTATAGGCCTTCAGATTGCAGAACTTAGCCCGGTTTTGCAATACCTCAAGTTCTGCTGCAGATCTCTTGACGCCATTTATCCATCGCATCTGGTGCTATTCTTCCATCGCAGCACATCTCGTATAGTATTTGAAATCAAGTTGTTTAGCATATAATACTAACGATGTTAAACAACGATATAATATATAACGATGCTATAAAATATAATCTAAAAACTAGTGAACGTTAAAGAAAAGTATTCCATAGTCCATAATATAAAATATAAGAAATGCACAGTGACCTTAACATAGCGTTTAGCGCTCAATTTCTTACATTACAAATTCAAAGAGTCATGGTGGAGCGGTATGTTAGCGATATTACATTAAAGGGGGGCATTCGATCAATGTGCATTTTTTTGGTTCATTTAGCAGCCATACGTTCGCCTCCGAATGTGGGTGTGGTACAATATTAGACAAATAGCGGGCAATTATATGATTAAAAAGGAATTATGATAAAATATTGTTTGCTTGTAAAATTAATATCTCAATGTAAAAGTATTATCCAATTCTTTAAATTTATAACATTTCATTTATAATGTAGAATTCTACAGCTGTAGCTGTACAATCTTCTTAACTTTTAAACACCAAAATGTTTCACCAATATAGTGTGTTTAAGCACTTATTTTGATCACATTTTTGCTAATTCTTCAATTATAAACCTAAAACTAAATTATTTTTATTTTGAGATGTTTACTTTCCCATTATCAGGTTTTGGATGATAAGTATTTATATTTTGTTTGGTTAGAGATGTGTATTGATTTTATTGAATGAATCTCATCTATAATGGAAAAATAAAAAAGTTTATGAAGAGATATACATTATCTCTGAGAGTGATTGATAGACTATGTGTTCAAGCCCCCCAACATAATATAAAGGTATTTCTGTAAACTATGGACTTAGTGATGAATGAAATCAGTCAAAAAGCTTTTCTTACAATATTTTTGGTTATGTAAAATATACATAAGACAAAATATCTGACTGCGGTGAAATTTGTAGATACACTCAGGTATAAATACATACAACGTCAGAAGATTAGAAGTACACTAATTTTGTCATGGCCAGATTTTAATGTATCCCGTTATTATTTAGTTATAATGTACACAAAATAAAGGAAGACATGACTTTAACTAACCAATTTATAACTGAATCATTGTACGCAAAAAACGCTTCCGCTCATGGCTAGGACTCAACCGTTAATGTACGGTTTATGTAAATATTATGAGAGTTTAACTATTCAGTTATTCACTTAGCGTCAGCTCTCGCAGGCCGTCTTTTTGTATCGTAACTCCAAATACCTCCTTTTACTTTAAGTTAAATTGTTTTTCGTGCTTAAGTCGATTTAAGTGAACTTAAAATTTGAATCAATTTACAAATTTCGCGTGAGATTTGAATATATTTGACTAAGCATTGTTGGTTGTTGACAGATTTAGGGATTAAATTAAATAATTATACTGTAGGCGTTATGTATAAGACCTAAATCATAACAATTATTGCAAAAGTCTTTTTCTGGTTACATTTATTATCATTTCAATAATTTGTTTGGATAATTCTGATGTGAAAATGTGTTTAATGTCTTCAAGCATTCAATACTATTTCCTCATTAATCTAACTACATAAAGATATTTGATGTCACATGAATAATTATTGTTTGATTGAGGAGGCACTCTAATTTAAATTTGGTAAGGTCAACAATTTGTTATGTTTTTTTTATAGTGATAACCCTCACTTCTGGGATTAATTGCACAAATAAAACTAAAAATAAAATTTTCTGAACGATGCGGGACTCGAACCCGCTACTTCTTGCGTTCTGTGCGAGCGCTCTTTCCAACTGAGCCAACAGTTGGAGTGACTTGTGGACATTACAGCCTTAATTGGTACCACTTTAGATGTAAAGCTCGAGGGCACACATATTGAACAACTAGCAGATAGACTCAGTATTACTGAATACGTCGTTGGAATGATTAGAGGGTACACTAATATTGAGATTAAAATTAATAAATTTCAGTTATTTTGACGTCATGACGTACAAACAGTCTTTTGCTATGAAGCAATTTTCTATAATTTGATGAGGAGGTAATGTGGAAAAAGATTGGATAAGGTATGGCTACGAAATTGAAAAGAAAAAAATACTTTTATAGTTCATTCAATACGCGACCATACATAATAAGTCTAAAGGCTTCTGGAACTGAAAACATTAGTGTTGTATGTGTCTTTTATCTGGTAAACCAGTGTGTGTTCCATTTTAAGTAATGTGTAACACCTGGATTATTCGTAAACGAGCGCGATCCAAACACTATAATAGCAATACTCTCATTATAAAAATCTTTAGTATACAATATCTCTAGTATTAGTCATTTGTAACATTATTGGGAGATACATAAATGGGGAAATATACCAACTATAATGGATCATCACAAAGTGCTGAAACTGCTTGTTAGAGTTAGGTTATCTGGTCTGTGAGCAAATAAAATAATATTGAATAATAAATCAACTTAATATGGCATTGTAAATAAAAATAAATTTAAAACAAAGTAACATGAACACATATTATTATCATCGAGTCGTTTCACAGTAAACTGAGCACTTAGTGCAAGATGGCAGGTACAATACACAAGCAAACATTAGGTACATAAACTAGACGAGACGAAATTAAGACTTTGTTTGTGGCCACGAAACGAATGGTTGTATTTTGTAATATTTCAATTTCGTATCACCCTTATTACTAAAAAAGGGCTTTCTGTAACGTACTGTTTTTATATAAAAAAAAACGAACGTGGAAGTCACGAAGGGGTTTGTACAATCGTTCCAGATACAAATCTTTAAATACTTTTTTAATTTAAACAAAAGAAGGGCGCAATAACAATATGTAAATATTTGTAGAGTTCGTATTCGTCATCTTTGCAACCTAAAATAATTGCAATTATAATACAGACTGATAGGGGGACGGATGGAAAGAGATACCATAATAATAGTTACCCTTCTCAACCCACACTTAAAAAAAGATCTGTACTCAGATAAGATCAAAACATCAACTGCAAACAAATAGATTATTATGAATTAATTCACAATTGATGACCTTCGTTCGATCCAAAATTTTCTAGTCACATTTGAAGCTAATAATAAATTAACGGTTTTGAGAAAACATTACGAAAAGCATTATTTAAGAAAGATAAATGATAAAATTTATCCATAATAATGTGGACATTTCTTGTTGCCTTTATTTTTTATGAAACAGAAACTGTTTAATATTTATTAATGAACTTAAAACGTTGATAAGTTTGAATATGACATTTAATCAATTAGGAATTTATTATGTCAGCACTTCCATGGAGTTTTGATTCCCATGAGTACGGGTACAATAATTGTATTCAGATAGAGCTAATGTCCTACATTGAGTACTTATCGATCATTTATTTACAAATAAGTTTAATGGAATAAAATAAACTTAGCTCAATTCTTATTTTTACAGCATAACTTATTATTTAATAGAGAAAATCTATTAACATTTACAATTGATTAGTAAGAGAAGTTGTCGATAAAATTTCATTTTAATTTGAAATAATTAAATCTTTAGGGGACTGTAGACGTACTTTTCTGAAGCAGAACTTCTTTCCTCGCGCTGAGCACTATATGTTTTGGGTACTGAATGAAACTCATACTTTTCGCTAGGATATGTTACGCTGGTTGGGGTAAAATCGACTTAGTGGACCATGGTAGACTCGCTGAGTAAGCGTTACGTGTTATTTAAAACTAAAAAGTAAACTACGTCTGGAATTGTTTTTAATTTATTAAGAAAATTAATAAAAGTTTTTCTTATATTTGTCAAAAGTCATTTGTTTCATTATTATTAACAAAAGAAAGAAAGGAGGAAATAAAAAGACATAAGAAAAAGATGATTAGTTTGTATGATATTCGATACGTTCAATACTTATATAAAATATTATTTCCAAATCGTTTCGATTAAAATATTTAATGAAAATTTCGGAATCTTTGTATAGAGTATTTGTTATTATATAATTTATATTAATTTTCGTTTGTGAATCGTTGATTTTGTGGCCTCATTTAAGTTTTTAGTCAAAGCACGTTCTCCCAACGTCTGCTGTCCACCTTGGCTCGCTCGCGTCGGATTAACTGGAATTAAGATCTCTCTTACTTATGTTTACTTTTACTGCTTAATTAGAGATTGAAACGGACAATAAAAGTTAAAAGAACTATAAATATTTAATTAACATTGGCTATTTAATTCATAATACCGTTAACTGTAATATAAATCTTACTATATAGTAATATTAGTTTTGTTTTATGCGTATATGATCAACTTGACTCATATTTTAAATTTCAGCAAATTTCCTAAATTATTATAAATAATTTAATTTATAATTTGATGAAAAAATTAACAGAAGGCCATATCGTGATACCAACTGACGACCTAGCCCAGTGGTTATTGACCCTGCCCACTCAGCTAGAGGGGTTCAAATTCCGGTAGGTGCAAACATTTATTTGATGAATATTTATGTTTGTTTCCGAGTCATGGATGTTTATATGTTGAAGTAAGTAATATTGTATCATTGTCTTGTACCCATAGAGGCTCTGCCTAGTTTGGGGCAAGATAATTTGTGTAAGAGTGTGTTAATATTATTCAAAAAAGTCAAGAAAGCAGAAGAGACCTTTCGCTATTTTGTTCGCTTTATGTAGACAAGGCGTTACATGCAAAGTCAAGCATTATTCTGCTAAACTATCCCCTAAATTATATTATTCTACGTAAACCTGGAAATTCACTCATTAAAATGGCCACAATTTTGATTTGAATCAACGCTACATTAACTCTTTCAAAGGAGAACAAAGTAGTGTTAAAACAAAACCGTATAATATATCTGTGGCGCGTTCCTCAAATCCCTTTATAAGGGTTGAAAGCTGAAACTTTGCCAAGGTACGGTCGGGAAACGAGTTTTAAAAACTCCAAAACTCGCCTTGAATTTTTAAATGCAGTTTCTTGTAACGTAACACTTGCTTTGTGTGATAAATTGTATACTTAAGTAACTTAAACAATTCTCGACGCGGTTGTGCCTCTGATGTGTTGGGGTTATGCTGTGTACTTGAATTGAGAGTTCAATTAAGTCAAGAATTTAAGTTATATAACGATTTTCTTGTTTATCTGCACCGTACTGTTATATGATTTAATTGAAATGAATTAAAAAAAACTGTGTTGCTGACCAATGTCGAGCAATCAACTCTTTTTACTCTTGAATATTTCATTTTCTCTATTTAAATCATATCTACAGTTGAATTATTGCATCTTTAATTACTTAAAATTTAATAAGTTGTGATTTTTTGTATGAAAATAAGGGACGAGACGAGCAAGATGTTCAGCTGATGGTAATTGATACGCCCTGCCCATTATAATGCATTGCCGCTCAGGATTTCTGGATCAGAAATTCTAAGCGGCATTACAATTATTACGCTCGTCACCTTGAGATATAAGATGCTAAGTCTCATTTGCCCAGTAATTTCACTAGCTACGGCGCCCTTCCGTCCGAAACACAGTTATGTTTACACATTACTGCTTCACGGCAGAAATAGGTGTCGTTGTGGTACCCATAATTTTGCCGGTATCCTGTGCAATGGAGCTTCTCTCTTGTAAAGTAACTGGCTAGTCAATTAATATTCCATATTTGCCTATGTCCCTAGTATTTATTTAACAATTCAAAAACGCAGGAATTTTCAAAAAACGGATAAAAGTTTATTTTACACCATTTATTCATATACCCGGCTGTAATCACAAAAACAAAAATCACAATAGAACTCAGACCCATCAAACATGTTCAGTCATTCGATTATGCAAATGAAGACAACGGTAGGGACGGATTCTGTATTCTGCATTCCGCTACCAAAAGGTCATAAGTGATTAGCAACCATCTTTTTAGAAAATTTATATCGCAGCGGTGGTATTACTATTGATATAGTCCAATAAGTTTTCTGAGAAATTCAAAAATATTAACGATCCAAGCGAGCGTCACATAGCCCAACCTCAAGTACAAAGAGATATTAAAACACTTTCACCTATGTAACATTTATTATGAGCGAGTAGAATGCACTGTTTTAGGATAACTCTAACCTATTATAATACATAAAATAGGCTTTATTATTGTTTTTTTTTTTTTTTATGAAAGGGACGAGACGAGCAGAAAGTTCATGTGATGGTAATTTATACTCCTGGCCCATAGCAATGCAATACCGCTCAGGATTTTTGGAAAACCCAAATATTCTGAGCGGCACTACAATTGTGCTCGTCACGTTGAGACATAAGATGTTAAGTCTCAGTTGCTCAGTAATTTCACTGGCTACGGCACCCTTCAGAGCGAAATACAGTAATCCTTACACATTACTGTTTCACGGCAGAAATAGGCGCTGTTGAGGTACCCATAATCTAGCCGGCATTCTGTGCAAAGGAGCCACCCACTGGTAAATAATAATTGATGATTTATATTTCTAAATAATGGGTAACCAAAGTTAAACTAGGGCCTCTACGATAAACGACCATACCTGACCATACAACGTCCTGATGGTAAGTGATCACCGCATCCCGTACTCTCTTGTAACACCAGAGGAATCATAGGAGCGTTGCCGACCTTATAAAACTTCGAATAAACCTATAAATAAATTCGAAAACCCAAAAAAAAGTGGGGCTGCGTGGTGACAGTCAATGGCTTAACCTTTTATGCCACTGACGCTTGTCTTAATCTTAATATTAACCATATATTTATATAATAATTCCCTAACTCAGGCTAACGTAATAACAGTTGAATATTTGATATTTATCTATTATAACTAGTACTTCAATAATAATTCTCAGTAGATGAAAGTAGAATAAATTTAGTTCAATTCATACTCTTATATATATATATCTCTCTCTTTTATTAGTATAGTTTTTACTTAAACATATAAAAACACCTGACCTTGCCTTCAGACTGTTGTAATTTATTAAACACTTATATTAAATAAAACAAATCTTATAACTATATTTACAATACTACCACTTAATACTTACTTTTGTAATTTATTTATATCAGACATGAGAATAGGGCTCACTTGATGAATGAATATGTATGTAATGAAATCGTTATTTTCACCAGGTTCTAGCCATCCGACTTCCCTGATCAATTGTCACTCGTACCAGTGGGAGCCCCCTTTGCACAGGATGCCGGCTATATTATGGGTACCACATTATAATAATAATAATAATAAAACTTTTATTTGGAACAATTTAACAAAGATAATACAAACAAGTAAAAACGATGATAGTTGCAAAAGTATAAACTGCAGCGCAGCTAACAACGCCCTTCTCCGAATACAATAAGGAATGATGTTCCATGCACAAAGATCTAAATAGTAAACAGAGTACGGTTATTAATAAAAGACATTAAAAAATAGTACAAGACATGTGATTTGAAATATATACATCATTATTATTATATTATGTTTTTGTTTTGGGTTAAGTGTGTGGGTGAGTGTTAGAGATACCGTATATAGTAAGTGAAGTTTGTTGTGCTGTGTGTGGTTTTCTTAGGTGTGTGAGGGAGTGATGAATATTTTACACATCCACAAGTTTCTCTGTATCTTCATAATCTAATGTTTTTAACCAGGAGTCAAGTTTCGCTATACATTTCTTCTTGGTCAGTGGGTAGATGTTTAAGCTTTTGTTGATTTTGTTATACGTTTTAGAGCTTATGTGTTTGTAATGGCGACTTGCAGCTATGGTTCTACGTGAATCAATATTACATACCCTATTTGAGCGGCGTGTGGTACAGCATTTAGGGTCAAAGGTAATTACGGAGTGTTTGCGAAGAGCAGTTTGAAATATAAATAGCTGTCTAACTGAGAGGACCTGGCAAAGGGTATACAAATCGGTTGTCGGATATCGGATTGGTTTCCTTGCTAGCACTTTCAGAACTGCTCTCTGCGCACGCTCGACCTTGGCGCCTATTTCTGCCGTGAAGCAGTCATGTGTAAGCATTATTGTGTTTCGCCTCGAAGGTCGCCATTACTAGTGAAATTACTGGGTAAATGAGACTTAACATCTTATGTCTCAAGGTGACGAGCGTAGTTGTTGTGCCACTCATAATTTTTGGGTCTTACAAGAGTCCTGGGCGGGATTTCATTGTAATGGGCAGGGCGTATCAATTACCATGACCTGAATGTCCTACTCGTCTCGTTCCTTATTGTCATAAAAAATGCCCTTATCCTGTCCAAGATCAGTAGTATAATTAAAATAAAATAGATAGACACATGATATTAGTACCTTTGAATTATCCTGTTGGTCACAGTTGATATAATTGTATATTGGCACTGACATTGACCAACAATATGAAAATGGAAGTTTCTTGATACGTGAGCAAATTGAAAGTAAATAAGTGGGTGAAAACAACGTATTTTTTTCCATAGCATACATGAACATATGGGTGAAATAAATAGTATAATATTACACGATATTTCCAACGTGTTTCTCTCCTAGATATGGAAACACATTTGCATTTACTTGATCAACAGGATTTTTCAAACCATTTTAGAATCCAAAACCTTTATGTACATACTCATCGTGTTGACAGTCCATATCATCTTAAACTACTAGTTTCTTTGGGCGATATCGACGAAACGACTAGTGTCCTTAGTTACAGAACAGTATATTAGATAGACTATGTGTAATTTTCAAGCTAAAAACATATTGGGATTAAACATTAATTTATCAAGTAGTCAGCTAGCATTGAAACTTTCTGACGTGAACTAAGGGTTAATGTTGTAATGGGCCGTTTGTTTCGGTAGAATAAGCAGTGGCTTTTTTTATGAAAATAAGAGACAATACGAGCAGGACGTTCAGCTGATGGTATTTGATACGCCCTGCCCATTACAATGCAGTGCCGCTCAGGATTCTTGAAAATCCCAAAAATACTAAGGGGCACTACAATTGCGCTCGTTACCTTGAGACATAATATTATGATGTTAAGTCTCATTTGCCCAGTCATTTCACTAGCTACAGCGCCTTTCAGACTGAAACACAATAATGCTTACACATTATTGCTTCACGGCAGAAATAGGTGCTGTAGTGGTACCCATAAAATAGCCGGCATCATGTGCAAAGGAGCCTCCCACTGGCTTACTCCACCGAATTGCTTCGCAGTAGTGAAGCGTTAAAGGCTTAGGTGGTTATACACATCAAATGTATGATCTATAAGCATGACACAAGCAGGTGTAAAGGGCTTGTTCTTGGTTTATATCTCGAGGTGGACTTCGACATCAATGTTGGAATGGAAAGAAAACGCCTTAAATCATCTTAAATATTATTAAACCTAGAAACCGTTACTGCAATATAATAGCAAAATAATAACAAAAACAAAATTCTAAACACATGCTTCCTCTCGCGAGCACGTGGGCCAATGCCAGCAACAACCGCCCGTTCCTGGTTGTATGCCAACAAAGCTATTACGTACATTTGCAGCTATCAAAAACGGTTACCGAAAGTATACAAAACTTTCACATTTGTTGGCCCGTTCCGAAGTTTGCGTTATATAGCCATTGTCGACTATCTCACTGTGACATGTGATGATTTTATTTTGAAACAGCCTCCATGTTAATTTTACTTATATTTTAGGAAGGTGTGGGGTCTCTTATTTTTGTGTTTAAACTCCTTAATTTAACCTTCTTTCCTTGCAGATGTTCTAACAGGAGAAATGGGAAATTAAAACCAACAGGATTTCTACAGCACAAGTCTTTCAGGTGGAAGTATGCCAGACAAAATGTCTGGTATGATGAAGTTCTGCTGCCGTATTAACCTAAGCAACTTATCTGAGCACTCCTCATATTCACCTACTCTTCGTTGTTTGCCGTTAAATGTTAAAACCTGATGTTAGCTAGCGCACGTCCAGAGGTGAGAACAGTACTCCATATGAGGCAAAAATTGCTTGAAGCTATGTATTGTGTCACATTACTGAGAATACCAAGGCATTAAGGGGCCCATTTGGCTTTTTCCGTGCTCACTTGGAAGTGTGACCATGGAAAGCGTACGGGTCACCTGGTGTTAAGTGATCACCACTGCCCACATTCTCTTGCAACACCCGAGGAATTACAGGAGCTTTGCCGGCCTAAGGAAGGTATACGCTTTATATACGTTTTATTTTAATGTACCCATGTCGTATCATCCCGAAAACACTACACAAGGAAGTTCATTCCACAGCTTTGTAGTACGTGGAAGAAAGCTGCCTGAAAACCGCACTGTGGAGGACACCACATCCAGATGGATGATATCCTAAGTTCTGAGTGAGTCTGCATACCAAACGTAGAATCGTCATGCTCCCATAGGTAGCTGATACCTGCCACTTCCATTTGGTGTTCACTGAGCTAAAGAAGAATGTGTTAAAAAAAATGAAGGAGGACACTCGTTTCAGATTCAGTTCTTGAATCCTTAGGTGTCGAATCAAAAATATATCGTTACATCATTCAGAAAATTCACAAAATAAGCGACAGAACAGTTAACCTAATTATAAATGATCGTCAATAACTAAGCTATAGAAAAAAAAAACACTAGGTAAATAACAATTATGGTACTCTAATAGTTTACAAACCTCGAGAAAAACTTCATTCTCATGTCCTTGTACAAGAAAGAATGTTCATTTAGAACTACACTATGAATAGATTTTACTTCATGACATATAGTGTGATGATGAAATTCGACAGCAGCAGATCTTTCTGGAAATAAATAGTTCTAGATCTTAGATAATTGGGATCTAAAGATAATTTTTCTAGGTGTGACAACATGAAAGAAAAAACATATAGTACACACACAAAAATGCTCGGCAATATGAGTCGATAAATGAATGAATCTATAAAATAACTTATTCATTTTGTTTTTTTTTAATGATAACCCTCATTTCTAGGATTCATACCCAAATCCAATTTGAAAACAAACTGTAAAGTAGATCCTGCAAGATTGTATGAAGATACGGAACGCCAGAGGTCGTGGGTTTGAGTCCCGCATCGTTCATAGAATTTTGTTTTCAAATTTTATTTGTGTAACTTATTCATCTTTAGAAAGCCTATGCTATACTATCACACCAAAGCGCTCATCATAATAAAATGTAATTTTAATGCAGCAATATTTAAGCGTCGCATAAATCCGACGTCTTATGTACATCAGGGAGACGTGTGGCCGCAGAGTAGACGCCCATAAATCTCCTCGACTGAGTGTTCGCCGTCGCATAACCGGCCGTCTGTCACACCGATGCGAGCTTCACGCTAAATGCTTGTAAAGTTTACTTGTGGCCATAACTCAGAACTAACCATTTACAGATGAGAAGGTGTGTGTTTCTGCTTCAGTTGGAAAAGCTATTTGATAAGGTAATTTGACATATTTTAAATTAGAATCATATTAATATTTGAAATATTTGAAAGGAAATAAAGAATACAGGCTTTAATAACAACGAACTTGGCTCCATGGTTAGTGACCCGCACTTTTTTGCTAGATTTCGTGTTTTATTTCAGATAAGTTAAAGCTTCCGTGTGGTGAAGTCTATTATAATATGTAACATACATAAAATATAGTTTAAAATATTTTTTAAATACTTTCTGGCATACATATTATATATATATATGCTTTGACTATTGCTAACAAGCGCTACCAACGTCATGAAACTGCCATAAGATATCCCAACTAATAATTACATTTATTCAAGTACTGTTAATATTTATATACTATTTATTATAATTATCACTATGATAAGAAATAACTATAATAGTATATAATATTCAGATCAGAACTGTTGGTAGCATCATCACGGTAAACCGTCGTGCCCTATATAAGCCAGAGCACTAAGTTCGAGTTTGAATTCTAAGGGATAACGCTGCCCAAATTGTGATTATTAGCAGAAACTGTAAAAATACAGATATTTCATTTTTAATATGTGCGTTTGAATTACCAATCCCTTCTACAATTGTAATAAAAGTATATTGGCAGAAGCCTATTGGTATTTCATTACTATCAAAAAAATATTGACCAATAATATAATAACAATTTAACTAACAAATATTTATAACATCACATAACTTACTCTTAAACTATAACATTATCCCTAAGCTAAGCCCGAGGCTTCCACAGTGCAACGATCCTATGATTCCAGTCACATTTCAGCCGGTATTGAATTAACGAGCTACAGGTGTTCAGAGATTGCCAATAAATTGCATTATCCTTCTGAAACATTTAATTCACGCTGTATTACGCTACATTCATCGTTGAGTTATTCAAGGACTAAGATTAATTTAAATAGATATATATTTTGTAAATAACAATTATTTTACCTTTACTTTTTTGCTCTTAATGTTGATTTTCATTATTATAACACTTGAAATAAGGGATTGTTGAATTCTAGTAGGCTTCATAAGATACATTATAGCTTTAAGGGTAAATGTTATACACTTTTAAAATTAAGTCCCATTGTTTAGACATTATCTACAATCAAATTTAATTTTTTTAATAATAAATGTCGTTAATCCTACTGCTCCACAGCTGAATATTATCTAAATGATCGGTCAGCCTGGGACTAGATTATGATTGAGATTATTTTATAGCAATAGCAATGACAGTACAATGTTATAAATTTTATTAAAAAGAGAGCAAAAAAAGAATGCTGGGAGAGTTTCTTGCGCCTCTTCTTCTTCCTCCATTTGTTTCCGAAGCGGTAGTAGTATCTAGTTTATTAGAAATGACATCAAAAGAATTCATTTAATTTTGAGAAAATAAATGCCTTTTATGCCTTTTTCTTTACCCTTTGAGTTTTCATTCTAAGTAAAAACTAAAGTTTAAATTTTAATTAAAGGATCGAGGGCGGAATATGTTTAACTAACAATAGTCGAATCTCACCACAGAGCCGCCGGTTAGATCCTCCCGCCATTTATTAGACGCTATACAGGCTGTAATCGCTATCGTATCAGTAGGCGATTCTTATGCAACTATATTTTTTTTTATTGGGGTTGACAACAGCTTAATACAAAATAATCACTTATAATTAAATACAAAAACATAGCCAATTATAGTCTACTACAGTTTACCTAATGGAAGGAACAGCAGTGTTTACAATAATAAAGAAAAAAAAATGAACAATGAATAACACACGATCAGAGAAATTAAACAAAAAAAAGTATTTAAAAATGCCTGCGTTGGTTGCATAATGGATTATATGTATAAGTCTGAAAAATGAATATAAATAAGAGAAAAACATGACAGACATGATACAATACATACATTTAATATTATAATCTATTGATAAATAAATAAAGATATTTCTTACAAATGAGATTTCTCTACAATACTTTTTATGGTGTGTTTTTATACATTATACAATTTGTTATGTTTTTAAAATGATAACCCTCACTTCTGGGAGTTTTCTTTTTACTTATGTTAACGTACTTTCGATATCAGCTTAAGGTTTTTGTATATCTATACTAATATTATAAAGCTGCAGTGTTTGTTTGTTTGTTTGAACGCGCTAATCTCTGGTACTACTGGTTCGATTTGAATGATTCTTTCAGTGTTGGGTAGTCCATTTATCGAGAAAGGCTATAGGCTATGTTTTTTTTTTTCAAAATTAGGGATCCGTTATAAAATTGCTATTTTGTAACACAAGGTGTAAAATCGAAAACCTATTTTTGCGTGCGCTGCAAAAACTATTGACAATAGAACAAAATGATGTACGGGCTATAATATAGGCAATATTTTATTGCTTATAAAACTATCGCGTGAATTATACTTTATATGGCAAAACAACGTTTGCCGGGTCAGCTAGTCTGTAATAAAACTAAAAAAAAATATGAACGATGCGGGACTCGAACGCTCGACCTCACGCGTTGAACCTAAGAGTTGAACAAAGTATACAAGATTTTGTGACGATACATCACTCGAACGGTTAGCTCAGTTGGAAAGAGCGCTCGCACGGAACGCGAAAGGTCGTGGTTCAAGTCCCTCATGTTATGATGATGATGTTACAAAGCACAAACTGTAAATATTAATTTACAAAAAATCGTGTGTATATACGATGAAGAAGCACAATAGGAAATTATAGAATCATTATCTCCATATGTACTCATACATACGTACGTAAGTATTCATAGCCGTATGGAATAAACACATTTTTTAGAATATATTTCATTCATGCCTTACAGGCTAAGTGGTGTGCATAATTATATTATACTTGGCGCATTTTTTGTCAGTGTGTCAATAATTTTTGTCAATGAAATAATTTTCAACCAAAAGACATATTTAATAAATAAATTACAATGCTGCAACGATCTAACCTTCACCAAAAATTTAAATAAACGGTATTTGCGGCGCATAAATCATGTTACTAGCTAGCTTATCTTAGTTACGCCGGTTCGTCAAAGTCTGTCATAAAAAAGCGATTTCAAAGATTATTAGATCTTAAAATACTCTTAAGCGTTGATCACTTGTAAGGTATCTTTAGTCTCGCTTGTCTATATCTTATCAGCTTAATGAACTCGACAAAGTACTTATATTTTTATTAATCTTCACATCAAAATCTTGCTAATGAGATAAGGTTATTTGCTTTTTTTAATGAAAATAAGGGACGAGACGAGCAAGACGTTCAGCTGATGGTAATTTGTATGTCCTAGTCATCACAATGCAGTACCGCTCAGGATTCTTGAAAAACCCAAAAATTCTGAGCAGCACTACAATTGCACTCGGCACCTTGAGACGTAAAGAGTCTCATTTTCTCAGTAATTTCACTAGATACGGCGCCCTTCAGACCGTAGGACACAGTAATGTTTACACATTACTGCTTCACGGCCGAAATAGGCGCCGTTGTGGTACCCATAATCTAGCCGGCTTCCTGTGCAAAGGAGCCTATAAGATTGCCATGTAAAGGTATTTAAATTTTACGAAAATGATGTCTTGTATCATTTCACATCATAATATATACTATTCAAAATAGTATTTAGTATCGTTTCTTTCTTTACATGTTCACGAGAAATTTTTAATTAGTTTTAGTACACTGAGCCTTTCACAACTTGTTGATTTTAAGTATATTATCTCTTAATAAATAAACGTCTTATATTCCAAAACCAGAGGAATCTCAGGAGCGTATCTGTCCTTTAAGGTATGTATACAACTGTACACGGTTTAATAATAAATACATTAGTTTATAAAAAAATAAGGTATGAGACGAGCAGGGCGTTTATCTGATGGTAATTGACACACCCTGGCCATTACAATGCAGTGCTGCTCAGGATTCTTGAAAAACCCAAAATTTCTGAGCGGCACTACAATTGCACTCGTCGGCTTGAGACATAAGGTGTTAAGTCTCATTTGCCCAGTAGTTTCACTAGATACGGTGCCCTTCAGACCGAAAAACACAAAATGATCTTGAAAAAATAATAAATTTTATCAGTTTTGATGAAATAAAAAGGTACCAGACTGGCAATACATTTTTCAAGGACCATCAGGTCCTAAAATATAAAATTCTGAGTGGGACCGTTGTTGCGCTCGTCACACTGAGACAAGATGTTTAATCTCATTAGCTTAGTAATTGCAGGTTGTAGCGTGTGTCAAACCATAATACTTACATACATATACATACATACTACCGTGTGACGACAGAATAAGGTATAAGGTATTAAAACCTAACCGGTATTCTGTGCAAGGAATCCTACCACTGGTAAAGTACTGCACTTAATACTACTGCTATTATTAATCCCACAAATGAGGGTTAAAACATAACAAATAGTTTCAATTTGCAAGAGTGACATCTCAAGTCAATTTCCTAATATGCAAATACTGGGGTTGAGCAGGTTATCAACTGTAAAAACCTGTAGATTAAGCCACAACCTGAGAGTTGAACAAAGCATACAAGATCACTCGAACGGTTAGCTCATTTGGCAGAATACTCGCACGGAACGTGAGAGGTTGTGGGTTCGACTTCCGCATCGTTCATAAAATTTTGTTTTCAGTTTTATTTGTGTAATTAATCCCAGAAGTGAGGGTTATCACTTTAAAAACATAACAAATTGTTGACTTTGCCAAATTGAAATAAGAGTGCTACCTCAATCAAACAATAATAATTCATGTGACATCGAATATCTTTATGTTTATGTAATTATTAATGAGGCAATAATATTGAATAAATGTTAACGACTTTTAACACATTTTTCGACAAATATTTCATTACTACTATTATCAATACAAAAGTTTGTGACTGTGTGTTATTATTTTATGACCTTTAGAAAGAAGAAATAGGGTCATAGCGTTTTAGAAGGATTACCCAGACAAGAAGGCATACTTGTATTTAGGTGTGACATAAGCCGAACGGTATATGACAAACGGGTCGGATGTTCCGCGAATGCACTGCCCACCGCATACACATTATCTTGTGGGAACTATTCCTTATTTTGACATATTGCTAGCGGAAACTCGTGGAAGATACGTCTGGTGTGGAGATGTAAGAGATCTATTGCTGTGTCTAGAATTTATTGAAAAACATTGCTCTATTTGTACATAAGATAAGGCCGTAGTTTTGGCCTCGTATATTTTGAAGAAATTGATATTATATAATGATGCTTGGCATAACATTAGATAATGCCTACTACTCGGCTAAATCGACGTTTTATGTCTGCTTTTACAACAAGATCCCAGAAAATGTATTACGAAATTGTTAAAAAATATTTATGTGGTAAAGGTTTTGTAACCTCATTAAAATTTATTATTTAATAGCCTGAGAGCGGTCGCTCCATTCCTTATCTGTGGTATCATCAAGACAATCATTTATGCCAACTATGGCATAAATGATTTTCTACGAATGTACTACTATGTACGATTTTACATTGTAACCACATGGAAAAACAAAGTAGCCCGGAGAGTTTCTTGCACCCGTTCTTCTCAGGTCTGAGTCCGTGTGTACTTTTTAATGTAAATTTAATTGTTATATGTGGTTTAATGCGACAAAACGTGGGAGTTCCGTTTTTTAGTCCCTAGTAGAACATACTTTCGCGCTTAAGGCATGCAAAAGCGTTAAAAATAATGCTGGGAGAGTTTCTTGCGCCACTTCTTCTCTGTCAGAGCGCCATTTGTTTATGAAGGGTGGTAATGTTAGACATGACATCAAAAATAATTCTAAAGCAATAAATTTTGAGAAAATAAATGCATTTTATACCTTTATATAGTATAGTATATGCGATATATAATATATCGATTCACAAATAAAAAGACCAATATATAAAAATAGATTATTTTCAGAACACAGTCAAAGACAAGGCAAAACCTCGCACTTAAATAAAACTCTTTGACAATAAAGCCTAGAAACAATATTATAATTAACTATTAAATTTGGAATTATTATTATCAAGGTCCTTTTAATTTACCTTATGAACTGTACAAATTATGAAGGCAGATTTGAAAACATTAAATTATAAATCATCATTGCAATCAATCTAAGAGTTTGTATTGTTCTTTAATATTTTCACAAATAATGATAAATAATTTATTAACAACAGGACTCGAACCCGCGACCTCTCGCGTTCCGTGCGAGTACTCTCCCAACTGAGCTAACCGTTCGAGTGACATATCGTTGATAAAATCTTGTATGCTTTGTTCAACACTCAGGTTGTGGCTTCATCTACAGGATTTACTTAACAGTTGATAATCTGCTCAACCCCAATATTTTCATACAAGGAAATTGACTTGAGATGTCGCACTTGCTAATCAAAACAATTTGTTATGTTTTTAAAATGATAACACTCACTTCTGGGATTAATACAAAACTAAATTTATTTAATATATTCTTAATGTAAAACACAGAAGACGGTATCCTCAGAAGTATTTTACTTAACCCGATTTTCATCCCTATTTACATTCGATACACATACTGAAACTAGGAATCGAGTTACTACCCTCTTGAGAATACCCCGCGGCATTCCGCAGGGCCACAAACTTGAATATACGAAACAGAGCTCATAAAACGACTATGCAAATAGAGTGAATTCTAAAAGGGTGATATTTCAATTCATAAATAACACAAGCTATGCTAATATCCCACATTTACGATATACTTTGTAACAGCGTGTTTATTAAACGTTGTAATAAAAATGTATTAATAAAATTATAAATTAAATATGCAAAAATAAAATTTTAATAAAACACTTTTAAAAGATTCAAAAGGCGTGTAATTGTAACTGTGGTTTACATTAAATTTTTGCGTAAAAGTTACGTAAGTTAGTTATTTAGTTTTAAGACATTACCAGATCTCATTGTCAGGGGACTGCAGATGAAAGAGTCAAAGATAGTATTTGTCATAGTTGCCATTGTGAGGTTTAGCACCATTTATTGCCTCGAAATTTTGCCAAAAACCATCTGTCTACGGCAAATACCACCTCCGAGGCAAAACATAGTGCTAAAATTCATAGTGAAAACTATGAAAACGAGATCTGGAAAGGTCTTGAAACGTCGGGTTAAATAAAATAAAAATGTAACTTTTACGCAAAAATCTAATGTCAAAACAGTTACAATAACTTGCGTTTTAATCCCTTAAATGTGTTTTACTTAAATGTGTAAAACTCACGTAAATTAAATAAAATAAAATTACAATTTTTAATTGTTGGTGACGCCGGTGACTCTGTACGTGGTGCCCCCGGTTCCGTTCCAGAATGCGCATGTCTTATAATAATTACCTTAATATATCGGAAACGGATTGTAACTCCTTTAGTGTCATACGAGAGTATGGTCTACTACTTCTTAATAAATTACATATTCACAATAAATATATCATTATTAAAATCTTTTTGTATAATAGACAGTAAAACACTAATAATTATGCCATATTTTATTAAGAATGACTTAAGTTGTAACAGTGTACGAGCTAAACAAATATTCTAAGGTTCTTCAGAAATATTACTCGATTAAAATAAATTAAGGTCCATTGAATGATGAGGAGACGCACACTGATATGACAACCAGGTTCAGCTGATGGTAATTAATACGCCCTGCCCATTGCAATGCAGTGCCGCTCAGGATTCTTGAAAAACCCAAAAAGTCTGAGCGGCACTACAATTGCGCTCGTCACCTTGAGACATAAGATATTAAGTCTCATTTGCCCAGAAATTTCACTAGCCATGGCGCCCTTCAGACCGAAATACAGTACTTATACATTACTGCTTCACGGCAGAAATAGGCGCCGTTGTGATACCCATAATCTAGTCGGCATCCTGTGCAAAGCAGCCTCCCACTTAGTTTGAAGGCCGACGTAGCTAGTAATAATAGCCTTTAATAAAAATCTTTACATAGTTTTCGATTTACATTTAGTTTGCAGTAGACATCGGCACAGATTGTTTTGCTTTCGCATCCCTCAGGCCTCCCCCAGGCTCTTCCAGTGTTCTCGGTCATGACATGATCTGCTCCACGTCACACCAGCGGCATCTTTTAAATCGTCGCTCCATAGATGGAGATAAGACCGAGTCGTAGACGACTCGGTCTCCCTCTCTGTCTTTTTCCTTCTCTAGGATACCATTCTGTTACTATTTTGGCCCATTTTTCTTGTTTGCCTCATATTAGGTGTCCTGCCCATTGCCATTTGAGTTTACTAATAGTTTGTGATACGTCTGCAATGTTTGTCCTTTTTCTTATTTCTTTTAAGTTTATTCAATCGCTTTTCTTAAACCTTAGTATACTTCTTTCTATGTTATGTTGACATGTTTTTAGTTTGTTGAGATAATCGTTGGTTAGTGCCCATGTTTGACATCCAAACGTCATAGCTGGGAGTATGCAGGTGTTGTAAACAATACTTTTGAGTTTTAGTCGTATTGACTGGTTTTTCATAATCTCCTTTAGGGACCAGTAACGTTTCCATGCTATATTTATTCTGTTATGTATTTCCTTTGAGGTAGTATTCGTA
This sequence comes from Leptidea sinapis, assembly GCF_905404315.1. NCBI lineage: Eukaryota > Metazoa > Arthropoda > Insecta > Lepidoptera > Pieridae > Leptidea > Leptidea sinapis. Next base: position 7,140,435 of record NC_066280.1, read on the forward strand.
GGGGAGATTATCTGGCCGAGGTAAGTATATTCGTCGACGTAGTCTATTGTTACACTGTTTACTTCAATCGGTGATTTTAAACTATTCGTCATCAGCTTGGTCTTCTTTGTATTCATCTGTAGGCCCACCTTTTCGCTTTCTGATTCTAGTTCTTTGAGCATGACCTGCAGTTTACTTGGGTTGTCTGTAATTATTATCAGATCATCGGCAAATCGGAGGTGGTTCAGCATCATCCCGTTTATTCGTATCCCATATTTTGTCCAATTTAATTTGCGAAATACATGTTCTAATGTAGCCGAAAATAGTTTGGGGGAAAGAGGATCTCCTTGTCTTACACCTTTTTTAATTTGGAATTGATCTCCCGCCCTTTCGGTTTTTATTTTCTCTGTCATGTTTTTATAGACATTTGCAATTATTCTTATGTATTTCTTTGGTACTCCTTGGTCAGCTAATGCTTTCCATATCGGTCCATGTTTGAGAGAGTCAAATGCTTTGTTATAGTCAACGAACGCTAGATAATAGGGTAGACCATATTCTTTGTATTTTTCTGTACAATAATAATTGTAAAATTTCGCGTTAAATCAAGAATCACTTACCATCAGATGAACGTCTTGCTCGTCTTCACTTCTTGTCACTAAAATAAATAGCAAGAAAAAAAAAACAAAAACCTTTTGATGTGTATATGTACTGTATATGTTAGGGCTTAGACTAATAACTGGGTCCATGTTATCAGTGCGCAGATCATCCGTGGTTGGCCCCAACAGCTTCTCAATCAGGTTGTGTTTAATTTCAATCAAACGCATGGCCGAACGTGTAATTGCTAGCAACGATACATAACTCACGGCTCTAATTAAAATGTTATAGCACAGACATTCTAAATTATGCTTCAAATTACATTTTTTGGTAAGGTTTAAGATTGTCATCACTTTCTCTGTAACATCAAAAGAAACAACATTTAAATCTTAGATCATTTATACGTATAGATAGACTGTGACAGCAGTGAAAATGTCAAAAAAAAATTGAGGTTCACAACAGTTAACTACTATTTTGAGCAATATACGTACATTAACACAAAGTGATATACAAATCGCGAGTGTAAAACGTATGTTGTCACGCACTCTAAAGTAATATACCTGGCCTGTTTTCATCGGTTTTGTCAAGCAGCAAGAGACTATATATATACGTATAAATTATCTAAGACTTAGTGATACAAAATATTTTGAATTTATATATGGTATATTTTAAACTGCATTTCATATTATTAATATCATCGTCAGCCGGCACATATATATTGTAATCACAACCCGAACTTTGATTAAGTAATTTTTTAAGTAAAATTCTCACAATTTGTGAATAATAAAGTAACGTCACGTTACTTTTTGCTCTAACTAGTGATTTTCATTATTATAACACTAGAAATAAGGGATTGCTTGTAACTAATTCTAGAAGGCTTCATAAGATACATAACAGCTTTTAGGGTAAATGTTTTATAATAAGTTCAGGCACTATCTATAAATAAATTTAAATGTTTTATTAAAAAATGGCTCTGTCGTAAATCCTATTACTCCACAGCTGAATATCTAAGTGATCGGACAGCATGGGACTAGATTATAATTATTTTATAGCAATAGCAATGACAGTACAATATTGTATATTTTTAATAAAAAGAGCGCAAAAAAAGAATGCTGAGAGAGTTTCTTGCGCCGCTTCTTCTCTCTCAGAGCGCCATTTGTTTCCGAAGCGATAGTAGTATCTAGTATATTAGAAATGACATCAAAAACAAATCTAAAGGAATCAATTTTGTGAAAATAAATGCCTTTTATGCCTTATTCCGCTTGAACCTAACAAGTTAAAACAAATTAATCCCTTTAAATGCAATGGCAATAAATACTAATAGAGTATATATAGAACAATGCACAGATGAATTAGCCGGCCAGTCTCGCAACAGTAGCAACAAATACAGCCATGTTTATGTATGTTAATGGAAAATGCTCGCCTTGAATACAGATTACTCTTTCAGGCGGCATCTTGCATACATTAAAAATGTGCTGACTTGGAAACTTCACCTTTCTATGTTGCCAATATAATCAAAGTATACAGAGCTTTTGTATAATTATGAACATACTTCTTTGTTCGATGGATAATAGCGAGTCTAAATTACACTTTATTTTGATGAGATTGTTATTCAAGTGTCTGTTTTGAGTAACGGGTTATTCAATTAAAAATATTTTAGTTGTACAAAGGTGTTGTAATTAACATCACTTATTATCTAACGAAAAAAAGAAATAAGAGCAACATTCCCGTATTTTTAATAGTTTACTAGTCCATAATATGCCTTGATGCCCAAGTGATTACCGGAGTTGATTAAGCAAGCTTATTACGAGCTCATCACATATTCTCGCACAAGATTTTACATCCGTCATGTTGACGTGACATGATGCTCCAACGTGACAGGAATGCTCGTGTCATTTGTCACGTTGAATATCATGCTTACACTCTACTAGATGTTAGTTTATCATAAATTGTTTAGCGCAAGTCATGAGTGATCTCAATTATGGAAAAGTTTCTGCAGACTATCCGTGCATATCACGGCGTCGTTTGAAAGGATTGATTGTTCATGAATTAATGGAATCTGGAATGTAGAGCTCCTAAAACCTAAAATATTAAGGTTTTAAATAAAATAACTACCAAGCTGATCGAATGATGAAGCCAGAAAGTTAAATATGGAAAAGAAGAACAGAAGTATTAGTTGAAGTAAAATATTATGTACTAAAAACACCTTACGTCATTTGATATTGTCAATTAGAGGCATTAATGATACGACATTGGCAACTATAGTTTACATAGGTATAAGCATCTATCCCCTTAATTTATGGTATTAGTATTCATTTGATGCCTAATATGGATCAGTGTTAAGTGATCCTACCTACTGAGGTTAAAGTCCCGGGTTCAAATCCAGATTTAATTGTTTTTTAGTATGTATTTCGTGTTAAATATAATATTGTTTTCTTGCATCCATAGTACGGGATATGCCTAGTTTAGGGCTAGGTAATTTGTGTAAAAGTGTGTCAATATTATTATTATTGATTGAAAATCCTTAATAATCTTTTATTATTACTGCGCAAATATTAGCTTACTTAAATTAATATATTAAATAATATTTACTTGAAATCATCAGCAATAGGTACTTAATGAATTTCGTTTCAATTTATAAATTCAAAAATAAAACACACAGATATTTAAACATTCGTATAAAATCTTTAACAATAAACAAATCAGATTGAAACTTCTAGATTTTCGTCGAGTTATCTATGCGTTAGTCCAACACCAAATTTTAAATTATTTGCAACAGTAACTCTGATCTTATCTGCTAATTAAATAGTGTTATTTAAAATATAATCAAAGTTTATAATTCACAAGAAGTTGGAGCTCGTCTTGAATACATCAGTGCCTCAAGTTTAAATTCATATTCAGGGGAGGGTACAAGAAAAGATTGAACTACACCAGACTAATCTCGTTACTTTAATCTTGTGTTGCAAAGAAGCTGGCGTAAAATAAGCTCTCTCCCACTATTTTGCATTTTATGTTGACTTTGCGAAGCTTATCCAGCAAATTTTTTAATTGAATTAAATTATAAATGCAGCGCAGACAGATTCTAGAATGTACATTGTTTAATATGTATTTAAGATTGCGTAGTGACGTCATTCTTGATTATGTAAAAAAGTTTATTTGAAGAAATTCTAAAGGAAATAAAAGATTCTGTACTTGAATTCATGAATGACTTCCTTATTGAATACTTTGTGATGGTAGTTAAGTTTTTTTTTAATGAAAGCAACCAATAAGTTGTGCTTTCTTAAAATTGAACACACTTTTTTAATAAGTGCAATTTTTTTATGAAAATAAGGGATGATACGAGCAGTACATTCTGCTGATAGTTATTGATACGCCCTGCCATTAACAATGCGTGGCCGTTCAAGATTATTGAAAAACCCATAAATTCTGAGCGGCACTACAACTCTCGTCACCTTGAGACATACGATGTCAAGTCTCATTTGCCCAGTAACTTCATTAGCTACGGCGCCCTTCAGACCGAAACACAGTAATGCTTACACATTACTGCTTCACGGCAGAAATAGGTATACCGAATATCTAAACAAAAAATGTTTAAGTTTTACAAAAGATATGATAGTAATTACCACCACTTTAGCTATCCATCAATACAATGAGAAATAATTACAAGAGTGGTGACGGTTACAACTGGTGACGCTGATGTCTGAACTGTTTAGTTGTATGTAGGGGGAAGAACTCCGCTGGTCTGGTTACTGTACTGGTTCTAAACTTGTGGGTGGACCGACTGGTAGAGAATGATCGCACGTCGTGTTCCTTCGGTGACAAATGGCAGTTTCCGCGTGAGCGTCTTGTTGGTTGATTGGTGCTTGTTCTCGGTTAAGGCGGTATGGCACCGTAACAGCAACTCCTGATGAGTTTCCAGTAATATTTAGCTTACAGAAGAGGCAACAAATGGAGATTCAAGTCGTTGCTATCATATCAAGGACGCAATATAATACCAGGAACATTCAAGAATTTATTACCTGATTCAAATAGAATACATACAATCATCTGTTTATTTTATCAAAGTGAAATTCTAATGCGACTTCCAACAAGGTTGCGTTAAACGTTTAACGCCATACCATAACACCATAAAAGAGAGATAATGAGATAGGAAGCATTATACAGAGTTTTGGTACCAGGCGATCATAATTGAAGAAGATATTGTCTTATGTATGACGCGAGTATACCTTAATACATTCTGACGCAATTCGCACGACATATTACTACATTGACACCAGGATAACACATACATATATATACATATAAGTGGTGATAGTAATGTCTTTCATAGCGGTTGAAATCATGTGTCATCCTAGCAACACGTACCAGGACTTCATATGCAGTTTAGAGGTTCTTGCACAATGCAGGTTTCACTTCTGACATGTGTACTTTATACGGACAAAAGACTTTTATGAAGGTAAGTTGGAAATCAACGAACCATCGGACTAGTTATATGGATGACATGTATAATTAGTTGGCAGACTTAGTTCTATAAAAACTTTAGTCTCTTATGACACTCGTGAGACCAACTTATTGACTGTGAGTTCTATTTTTTATCGAATAGTTCTAACAAGTCTAATTAGTAATTTCCAAGCAAGAAGATAGATTAGCGAAATCCAAGAGAGGAATAGTAAAAACACAAATGATCTCACAGTTGGAAAACAAAAAGCGTGATGAAGGCAATGGCTGTTAATGTGAAATCGATACCAGAGTGACGGCTCTTGACGAATGCGTTCTGCGGTTACAATTATTGCTAACAGACTAATAACTGGCAAGGGTTGAATTTATTTTTCGGTTACTACTGTTGTTAATATTACAGGATTGTATTATTTGTTTTGTTTTTGTAGAATACTCCATTTATTAATGTTTTATTTGTTGGAGAGGAGTTATTACAATCCTTAAATTAACTATGTAAACAATTTGTTATTTTTTTAAAGTGATGACTCTTACTTCTAGGATTAATTACACAAATTCAATTTGTAAACAAAATTTATGAACAATGCGAGCGCTCTTCCACTGAGCCAATCGTTCGAGTGACGTAACGTTCATAAATCTTGATATGTCTTGGTCAACTCCCAGGTTGTGGCTTCATCTATAGGATCCACTTTACAGTTGATAACCGTAGTGGTTCGAGGCCTGCATCGTTCATAAATTTTGTTTGCAAATTTAATTTATGTAAACAAATTCCGAGGTAAGTGTCTAACATGCTAATAAGAATATGATACGGTGAAAGTATGAGCTTGAAGTGCAAAGGCCACTTATTATTTGTATTATGTATTTTAGTCGTAGGCTGTCTCAAAAACAATAAAAACCTGGATACAATACTTACATCAAAAGATTATGTCATTGTCACTTTTTTAAGATAAAATGATATATCATAAGTAAATCATAACAAAGATTTTTTAAGTTCTGGGGTTGAAACACTTTAATTCCGTGGATCTACTCAACCCTCATACATTGTTCAAGCGCACGTCTACAAATTCTCCCTTACTCAGCTGGAATTTTAAATCACACCTCTAGGCCTTTAGTAGCGAAATAGACTTACAGGGTTTTTCACACTTAAAGTTTTAAGTTTTTAAGGTCTCTTACATTAGTAATGGCTTTACAACCCTGAATAATATACCAACGGCCTTACAAATTACCAGTGGGAGGCTCTTATGCACAGGATGCCGGTTAGATTGTTATGGGTATCACAACGGCGCCAATTTCTGCTGTGAAGCAGTAATGTATAAACGTAACTGTGTTTCGGTCTGAAGGGCGCCGTAGCTATTGAAATTACTGGACAAATAAGACTTAACAACTTGCGTCTCAAGGTGACGAGTGCAATTGTAGTACCGCTCAGAATTTTTGGGTTTTTAAAGAATACTAAGCGGCACCGCATTGTAATGGCCAGGGTCTTTCTATTATCATCAGCTGAACGTCCTGCTCGTCTCGTCCCTTAGTTATTAAAAAAAAAATCATTAGTTTCGCGCAGACTGCAGACATACAAACAGAATCGACTGTGACCAATATTGGCTAGGTACTTATTCAGTATGCAGGGCCAGAGATGACTTCTTTAAGGTACTGGGTGTCGCCAAGCCTTATTTAATATCCACACGCCTATGCCTTTTTTAATCAAGCTATCAATAAAAATCAGCAAAACTTAAACTCATCGGAGTGTTCCGAAGAGCTGTTTCACCTGATTCCTGCCACCGAATTCCACCTTCGCACGACATGCCACAAATTCGGATATCATTCTCACCATCTGGATGCATGGCGTACACCACAGTACGCTTTTCAAGGAGATTTCTTCCATGTACTGCAAAGATGTGGAATGAGCTTCCTTGTGTGGTGTTTCTGGGACGATACGACATGGGTACCTTAAAAAAAAGCGCGTACACCTTCCTTAAAGGCCGGCAACGCTCCTGTGATTCCTCTGGTGTTGCAAGAGAATGTGGGCGGCGGTTATCACTTAACACCAGGTGAACCGTACGGTCTTTTGTCCTCCTTTTCCATAAAAAAAACTGCGGATATATCCCTATTGACCTATTTAACATCTGATATTATCTAAGAAAGATAAAACAAGAAACATCAATAGAGAAAGTACGAAGGAATATTGAGGAACTTTGCTATGTAGGCTCTGGACTGAGGTGATTCAAATTTTCAGTAATTTCCCCGGAGAGATATCAGCGTACAAACCGCGACAGTTATGTATATATAAAAATATCGTCTGTCTTGGCTTTATGAAAATATTTCTCGTTGCTTTTATTATATTTGACATTGATATTCCCTTACAGAACGTGAATATTTTACCTAAATATACTTTGAGTATTGGAGACTTGGTTATAATTGAAATGGTTCTTATAATAATTTCAGCATTTAATTTTTTTATTACCAGATCTTTTTATATTGAGGCTATCAAACGTTAGAGTTTTCTATCCGAATTCTTATTTCCGATACCATGGAATTTTAAGATAAATCTTTCTGTAAATAAATTATTATTTCATATCTAAATTCAATATATATGTTTATAAAATGATACCGCCCATGTATAACAACAGGTTTTTTAATAGTTTTAATTTGTTAATACTGCAGCCACGATAATACGTGTTTTCATGACAATTCTGGTCATATAATTTATAAAAAGGCATAAAAGGCATTTATTTTCTCAAAATTGATTCCTTTAGAATTCTTTTTGATGTCATTTCTGATAACTACTAGATACTACTACCGCTTCGGAAACAAATGGCGCTCTGAGAGAGAAGAAGCGGCGCAAGAAACTCTCCCAGCATTTTTTTTGCGCTCTTTTTAATAAAAATATACAATATTGTACAGTCATTAGTAATCACTATCTAGTCCCAGGCTGTCCGATCATTTAGGTATTCAGCAGTGAAGTAATAGGATTTACGACAGAGCCATTTTTTTATAAAACATTTAAATTTATTTATAGATAGTGCCTGAACAGTGGCTGGGACTTTATTAAAGAAATGTAAACATTTACCCTTAAAGCTATTATGTATCTTATGAATCCTACTAGAATTAGCTAGAAGCAATCCCTTATTTCAAGTGTTATAATAATGAAAATCACTATTAAGAGCAAAATATATATTATATACTATAATATATAGGCGTTGCAGATATTTTTGGTTTGCTATGCTAGATAATTATAACTTCTTACTCACTGTTCTTAAAATAACATAATAATATGATATCGTATGTTAAATTCGTTACTAAAACTAAATGAATTTATAAAAGCCCCCACAACATAATACTTATTAATATCAGGAACGTGGAGTTGAAATTAATACTTTAAATGTAGGTCGCTCAAATTAATACACTTTTCAAGAAAGTCTATAATGTAATAAGGGTATAGTGAATAGGATACAAGCAATAACCGTTAGAGAGAACTACCCACCGCTAAGCAGTGTTCAGGATTATAGCTGCGAGTTACTCTGCTTAACGACTGCTTTAAATGAGTATCATTCTTTAAGTGAATGCCCAGATTTTATTTTAGCATTTTGTAACAACGAAGGGGCAGGAAATGCTTTGCTATCACGACATCGTATAGGTATTAGTTAACATATGCTATTTTCAAGCCTAGTTGTTGATAGGAATAGGGAATTTTGTTATTATGCGTTTGTAGTACAAAATAAATGTTTTGAAATACATCATGTCACACTCCTACATTCATGTCAAACGCTCAATGCCTCTGATAAGGTGTTCGATAGTGGTTTTACTACCACCAGTCTAATAAAAAAGTAGTACTTATATTATTTTCAAGTAAAGTTTAATAAAAATAAACGCTGAACGGCAATTTTTTTTCCATGCATCTCAAATTAGATTTTTATATTAAAATTTAAATAAATTTTTTTTAATGATGTAGGTAGCTTTTTATAGGTACTTTTTAACACAAATTTGCTTTATGCAAAATCGGGAGGCCCATCTACTGTAATAGACTAAGCTTCTAGCAGCAAATTTGCGTGGAATTTGGTAAAGTCACATCACCTTGGGAGCTTCTCAAAATTTCAGGATAAAATGTCTCAATGTCCTTTTCTGTATCCTGAAAGTGTTGTGTTATTAGTATCGGTTGAGAATTTAAATCGTTACATTCAATCGAACTCATATCACATCACATCTTTAACATTAGAATGCATTACTTAAGGCGACACTAAATCCCAGCGACCTTGAGCGATATGAGTTCATGGCTGCCGGCCCGCCATCTATGTAACAAAGCCAATATTTTCAAAATTCTTGGGTGGAAAACAGTTTATATGCTTAAAATCCTTGTTATTCACTACTAATCTGAATAAATGAACCTACACAAAAAAGTACAAGTTATCAGAATAACTTTTCTGAGAAAAGTACCAAAAAAATGCGTCACGCCATGCCAAAAAACATGTTTAACTTCAAAGAAAAGTGGTAGTTCAAAAAGGCTCGGCAGTATTAACTATAACCAACAGCAAGCATTAGCAACCTACAAATAAGACTTAAGGATATGTGTAACAGGATTAAGTAGTGTTCATAGCTCGAAATGCTATACTTTCACCACAAAACTTGTCTAAAAACACCATGTTTGCGTGTTTTCTGCTTACTCTTCGCCTTAATAATATTATTTGATGCTTATAGTAAGTAATATAGATATTTAAATAACATTTCTTGAAAGAAATAAAATTATTTGTTAATGCTTATAAAGGAACACCAAAACTGTAATTGTTTTGAGACTAATTAAAAGCTCTCCAAGTAGCAGTTGAAAAAGTTTCGCCAACTTTGGTGATACTTGAGAAACACAACGTTAAAATACTAATGAAATAATATTGGAGTAACTTTTATGCAGTTCTTGTACCCAGATCCCTTACTCTACTGTTTGTAGAAAATACACTCAATTATTATAATAATAAAAACGGCCTGTACTATGATCTCACGATAGCAGCACAATACATTTATCACGGGGAGTGATCAGAGGAGCTGTTCGGGTTGATTCCAGCGGTCGAATTCCACCACCGGACATTACGTGCAAAGTACCATCCGCATCACGTAGACGTCTGGCATTCCACAACCGCGCGTTTTGTTCGAAATTTCTTGCCTCGCACAGCCACTTTGTGGAATCAACTACCAGCAGCGGTCTTCCCGAACAGATACGACTTAGGGACCTTCAAGAAAAAAGCATACTCCCTTAAAGGCCGGCAACGCATTTTTTGACACACCTGTTGTTACGGATGTCCATGGGCGGTTGCCTCACCTCTCCCCATCCCGTGAGCCTCTTGCCCGTTTGCCCCCTCTCATATACAAAAAAATCTATAAACAATAAACTACTACCGGCGAGACTAGTCGCTGTCCGATTAAAATTAGTAGCGCCGCGCCATCCGCATCGTCAATCCGTAATTTTTCTTATTGCATGTACCGAGCCTAATGCGCCCAAACACGTAGGTATATAATATAAATAGAAAAGGCTAATGTAAGACAAAAACTTAGTTCTAATTTGTAAGTAAGTAAGTAAGTAAGTATATCTTTATTTGGAACAAACACTACAAATACACGAGAACATTTACAAAATTTAATAACAAATAACATGAAAAAACTTATCTTAAAAATTACTATAATATACCTAATCTAAGTAAAACTAACATACATTAAAAAACTAAAGTAAGTTGGGTATCACCCAACACTGATTTTCAGTAGCTACCTTCAATAAGCCGGCCGTCGCGATAACAGCCACAAGTGCTTCCATTATTAAATACAATAATTATGTAATAAATAAAAATAAATAAATGATAGTACTCAAAACATAAGGTAAAAAATAATATTATAGTAGACGGCTAGATCGTTACAGTTATTAATTAGATATATATTGATTATATAATATATAAAATTCTCGTGTCCCGGTGTTTCTTACCAAATTCCTCCGAAACGGCTGTACCAATTTGTATGTAATTTTGTGTGCATACCGGTTTTTTATATTTTTTATTTTATATGCCCAATATATAAATATATATACATACATATATAAACATATATATCCATATATACATATACACATTAAATATATTCATTCAAACTATGAAAGAGATTTGCGGCGTGATTTTTTTTAAAACTACATATTAAGATGTATTTTGAGAGAGGCCCAACTGAAGTGTAAACAAATACGTTTTATATTTATTTCTAAAGGTATAAACACTATTTATATTACGAAGGGGAGGAGGTAAGTCATTCCATATTTTAGAATAATTATAACAAAAGCCTCCTTCGAATGCCGCTGACCGGTGTGGTGGTACACAGAGCAGGTAAGGAGAAGCTCTAGTGTGATACTTGCAAGTGTCAGCAGACCATCGTAACTTGGTATAAAGATATTGTGGAATTTTGTATTTTATAACCCCAAAAAGAAGAGTAGCGAAATGCAATTGTCGCCGATATTCCATTTTTAGCATTTTAGCATTATTTAGATATGGTGAGACATGTTCACGAGGAGGGATTTTAAAACAATATCTAGCGCAGGCATTTTGTACCCGCTGAATAAGATTTTTAGTTCTTGCTAAGAGCCTGTGACTTATAACTGCATCGGCATAATTGAATTTAGATAGAACTAGACTCTCACAAAGCTTGATACGTGTCCCTACATTCAAGTAATTCCGAATATTGTATAAAATTTTAAGTCGATAGAAACAGTTTCGGACGGTAGTGAGTGTATGCTTCTCAAATCTTAACTGTTCGTCCATTAATAAACCCAAGTTACGTGCTTCATTAACTCTTTCGATACTTTTCTCATTTATTTGAAGTAATGGATGCTGTTGGCCTATAATATCGATCTGATTTCTAGTTCCTAATATCATGAACTTCGTTTTATCGGGGTTTAATAATAGTGTATGAGACTCTGACCACTCTGAAATACGTTGTAAGTCTTCATTTAGTTTCGTAACAGTGCTACTAACATCGTCAGGCTTACATGTAATATATAATTGTATATCGTCAGCATATAAGTGGAACTTACAATGTCTAATACTTTCTACAATGTCTGCGCAGTAAAGTGCAAAAATTATAGGGCCTAGGATGGAACCTTGTGGAACACCTCGATTGACAGGAGTAAATTTAGAAAAACATTTCTTGCCATCAGATGATGTAAGCTCCACAGTCTGCTTACGATATTCTAAGTAACTTAGAAACCATTTAAGAGTTTCCAAGCTAAAGCCATAAAATTTTAACTTAGATATTAATAAAGATCTATTTATAGTTTCAAAGGCACGCGAGAAGTCTAGTAAGACCAAGATTGTACCCGCCCCCTTATCTTGTGCATCTAATATATTATCCAATACTTCAATTAAAGCAGTTGTTGTGCTATACCGTTTCCGGAAACCCGATTGCAATTTTGGTAGTATGTTATTTATCTCTAAATATTCTGTGAGTTGAGCATAAACAATTTTTTCTAATACTTTCGATAGGCACGGTAATATACTGATTGGTCGTAACTCTATCATTAAATTAATATTTTCTTTTTTTGGTAGGGGCTTCACCAAAGCTGTTTGCCAACTTGTAGGGAATACACCAGATAATATGGATGTATTCATTATGCTAGTGATGACGGGTAAAGCGTGGGGTAACAATAATTGGAGCATATCAAGTGAAATACCATCAAGACCAACAGCGTTAGAATGTAACGAACGTATTATTTTTAAAACAGATATTTCGTTCGTGGGCTTTAAAGAAAATACACTACGGTTATACCTATTATTCTCATAATAATAAAGAGTCGAAAGCGGTACATATTGGCTTCCAGGTACATTCACAAAATGTGAATTTATTAAATCGGGATCCCTAAGGTGCTCAGGAAGATCATTGTAATTTTTTTGATTCACATTAACATGCCTTCTCACATGTTTCCAAAGAACTTCCGATTTATGTAAATTCGAATTTATATAAGTGTCAAAATATACCGCTTTTTCCCTGTCAATTGCGGCCGTAACTTCAGACTTGAGGTCCTTATAATAATTTTTAGACACCTCCGATTTGTTTTTTCTAGCCCTTATTTGTGCTTCATCTCTGCGTCTCATGAGTAACTTAATATTATAAGTTATCCATGGATATTGATGGTCGCGTATGCATATGGTCTTCAACGGAGCTAATATATCGAACAACCACAAAACGTTCTGACTGAATTGGTCTACCATGTCATTAACATTAGGCGCTTGTGAAATATTCTGCCAATTAATTAAATTTAATGCACTTTCCAAATTGTCCGATTTTATATCCTTAAGCGGCCTAAAGATTATATTTTGTGGCGAAAGTTTATCCCTCATGATGTTGAGATTAAAAGATATAAATGTGTGAGCGCTGACCTCCGCAACTAAGTCAAGACACACGTTATGTACTTTTGTATTCGAACAAACAAGATCAAGTAAAGTTGCAGTATCCCCAGTAAAATGTGTTGGTTCATTAATATGTTGTTTCAAGTTATGAATTGTTAGAAAATTATCTAAGCCCTTGCTACTTGTTTCCTGAGAGTTTAAGTAATTTATGTTAAAATCTCCTACTAATAATATATAGTCATAATATGGGAGCGAACCTATCGTTTCAGTAAGTGAGTCGAGAAATATTGCTGTGTTAGTCCACTGTGGGCGATAAGCAGTGCCAATTGCAATAATTTTGGTTCCTACTTTTATTCTTAGCCACATCTGCTCAATTAATGACGGAGTGGGACAATCAAGAAAGCGGACTGTTATTCCCTTCTTAATGTAAAAACCTACACCGCCACCTCGCGACCTTAAATTATTAGGTATTCGAGCAATATGGCGTAAGCGGTATCCGGGTATACGAGGAGCTTTACCTTCTTCTCCCTGATATAGCCATGTTTCGTTTAATGCGACTATATCTACATCATGTCGTGCCATTAGAACAATTATTTCATCATGGTGTGTTCCTAGGGATCCCGGGTTAAAAAATCCAACTTTAAATTTCTTTTGTTTAGCCATTAAATAAAGATAAAATATTTAAAAAATTATAAATATGTATATTATATATTGTTGTAGTATATAAAACAGAAAAGTGTATCATACAATAAATAAAATATAAAACCTCTTTCCGTACTACTATTAATAAAAAAATATCACGATAGATTAATATTACTAATAAGGTAAGATAAGCTATGACTAAAGTCTGAATTCGACTAGTTCTGTTATTTTTATATAGCAATGATTTGATGCAAAAATTCTTTTTGTAATTATTCAACATTGCGGTTAAATTAGCATAATAAACAATTGAGGCCTTTACGTGAAGCAATACCATAACTGAGATACCCCCCGAGGACATAACACACACAACTATCGCAATTTTATGAAATACACAAAATATTTTTGTTAAGAACATAACGTTATCGTGAACAGCTACATTGTAATGAAAATACGCTTGAAGTATTAAGTTTTTACAAATTGTCATAGCAGAAAAGAAACAATTTAAACGATATTTAATCCAACAGAACTCGCGCCAAAAATTTTATTGAGATCAATTTCGCTACGAATACGACGCATATATATTTGTCCACCTCGGGTCCACACATAACGCCAACCCTGTCGGCGTCCTTCCTCTTTTGCCTTATGGAATAACTGTCGATTGAAATAAGTCAGACGTTCATTTATATATATACGGGTAGGTATACCATCTGTGATGCCCGACGTATCGATGTTCCGCCGCACGCGTGCTGACTGAAGGACGTCGTCGCGCAGTGCCCGCCTGGACAGTCGGACGACCACGGGCCTCGGGCGCTGCTTATCATCATCACCGCCTGTTGACGTTAAATGACGACGCGGGCCCGCGCGTTCGGCGCTCACAATGTCTTGTACATCAAGCGTGGTCCCTATTTTCTTCGCGACGAGTTGGCACAAATGAATAATACTTTCTCCTTGATGTTCAGGCAATCCAGAAATTTGAATATCATTCATCATGCTCTCCTGCTCTCTAACGTTCAAGTCAGCTTTTAATTGTGTGATAATATCTTTCATTTGTGTACACTCATTTTCTAGTGTACGTTCCGACACTCGCTGCTCGAGTGTTGTCATACGCACCTCGACTCGATCGATTCTGTTATTGAACTCACCCATCGTTGTATTTAATTTCGACATTTCTTGGCGATGAGAGGACATCTCAAGTCTAAGGAGTCTGATTTCGTCGGCCAGAGTATCGCAGGGGCTGGTTGCAACAACATTCTCCTTATTTTTCACTTGCCGACCGTCGTTACTTAGCGATTCAGTAGCTTTGTTTTAGGTTCACGACAACTCAAACTGTATTAACTAAACAACTCTTGTGTAAATTATTCAAAATCCAAACTGTGTGAATGAAACTCAGTTGTGGCGTGTATTTTGAATCAATGTAATTGGATAATTTAATATTCAGTTTGTTTACACATCGTTTACTTTGATAGCTCTGTGTTTGATACTTCAGTTAATTTTGGTTTTTGTACATCTTTTAGATAAGGTTTAGATTGGATTTAGATTGGATTGACTGAATTGAATTATGAAGAATACTTTGGTAATAAATGTAATGATAAAGTTTTATCTTTTGCTGTCAAGACACGTCGACCAGGGATTAATTACATTCTACGAACAGGTCGTGGATGAATTAAATTAAATGGGTAAAAAAGTAAGGCAAGTGGAAGACGCCAGGCAAGTATGTAGTGCGTATATATGTCCAGTCAATATCAGTTGTCCCTTCCAAAACAAGATTCAAATGATTTTGATCGAATGTTTATTTAAATAGAGTTTTAGCTTTGTAACTGCAGGTGAGTGAGAGTGTGGTGAGAGATCGTTCACGTAGGCCCTTATGTTAGAATAGCGAACTTGCCAAAATGAATAAAATATTTTGTAAGCCAATGGGGGCAACGGATTATAACCTCGGATTCAAACTTAAGCTATTCTGATTATTTCATCAAAAATTGTTTCAGTGGTTTTTACAGTCAAGGAAAATACACACATCAAATTATATATATATATATATATGTATATAAATAAAGGAGTAAGTCCAAATTTGTTAAGGAAATAAATTTATTCTTGATAATTGTTTTTTGTGTATTTGTATGCACATAAGCACAGAACAGATGGCCGTTGGGGCAGTAAAGTCCTCGTATGGCGACCACGTACCGGAAGATGCAGTGTTCGTAGGCCCAGGCGACGATCTGTTCAAGATCGCCGGAATACGTTGAATGAGGGCAGCGCAGGACCGATCGTCGTGGAAATCTTTGGGGTCGGCCTCTGTCCTGCTGGACAGAGAAGACGTCTTCCGGCTGATGATGATGAAGCATATAACATATACTTGTTATGCCTACTACTCTTCTAAGTCGTGTAACTTATATTTTCGTTGGATAATGTATATGCTTTTAAAACAGGATGCAAGAACAACTAGAAAGTACATGTTTTGTCAAATTTAATAAATTTAAAAATTTAATTTGAATTAATATTAATTTATGTGACCAACTATAAAACAAATGACTGACTAAAATATGATGTCACACTGTGTGACTGAAGTGATCATCCCAGGCTGTTTAAGAATTTATTTATTAAACAATCTTACCCCGCTAAGCTTCCTTATTTTCAGGTCAGTCATATCTTGAGTATTTGTGGTAAATTTTTGACGCTAAATAAATGATTTGAAAATCTGAATTATTAGCTGACAATACGAATAGGTACGCTGCACACTAACGTAAATCAAGTGTTCGCTGGAAATTGGATGTTAAAATAATAGAGAAAGACGATTGAATGCAATCTATTCATTAACTATTGTAGAGTCCGTGGAATCCTCTCGGATATCGGTGATTCCCCGTTTAAACTCGAATAGGCCGGAAATCGATTGCTTTCGAAGCTTTACGTTTGAATTCCAATTGTAGACTAACTTACAGATGCGGGCTTGACTATGCACGAAAAAACTTTTAGCTTTGTGAGCGTTTTGACATTGACTCGAATGGCAATAGCTAGTAAGTTATAAGCAAAGTATACTGCGACCAACTCAGAGTGGGCTCGCTGCCCGATAGTTTTATTTAACATGCTTTTTAAAAATGGTGTATTTACTCACATTCAGTACCATGTAGCCCATAAATAATTTTCGTGTTACTTTTGTCACATGTGATGTCACAAACAATTCTTATTAACGTCAACATATTTGATTTGTTATTCACAATGATTTAAGGATAATTAGACGATAAAGGTCCTCCACCAACAATAATAGTAAACAACAAAATTTTTATAAAAGAAAATAAAACAATTATAGTCACTACAATATAGTACTACCAGTGGGAGGCTCCTTTGCACAGGATGCCGGCTAGATTACGGGTACCACAACGGCGCCTATTTCTGCTGTGGAGCAGTAATGTGTAAGCATTACTGTGTTTTGGTCTGAAGGGCGCCGTAGCTATTGAAATTACTGGGCAAATGAGACTTAATATCTTATGTCTCAAGGTGACGAGCGCAGTTCTCAGAATTTATGGGGTTTTTCAAGAATCCTCAGCGGCACTGCATTGTAATGGGCAGGTATCAATTACCATCAGCTGAACGTAGATTAGTAGTAGATTTTTAACTAGTTTTATCTAGGTAATATTCACGTAAACTTGTAGTGCTATTTGGACTATCATCTACCCAGGTGCGATCTTAGAACAAGTTAGCTCTTTGTATTAGGTGGGAGAGATCCCCAACCATCGAGTAACGATATGGACTGATATAAAATAAACATTTAACTTCCTGTCTGCTCACGTTGCCTTATGGCAACGGAATAAGACCACCGTGTAGTACGATGTTATGAAGTTAGCACACAAGACATTAACATGAAAAACTGCATGATACAAATAAAAAAAACGGCTTATAAGACCCTTTTTTACTTCAAATCTGTCATTGCATATTCATATCAGATAATATAAAGAAGTCGTAAACAGAATGCTAAAGTTAATTCTTCTATTAAGCGAGAAATGAATAGCCTAGAATGAAAGCTTATCGAAATCATAGCGCACACATTCACAGTAGCTATTTCCTACTGGATCCACACAGTCTATACTAATGCAAGCGGACGTGAGCGGAAATAAAGCGCTTAATAGATTCGCCTCGCCTCACAGACGCATTGACAACAAGCTAATCTATTTATGGGTAAATTCAGTCTGTAGCAGGCTTTATTAGGGAAATTTTGTTCCCTTTCCCGATTAATTAAGATGGGGTTTTTAACTTAGTTCGAAATATTACAGATGATTTATTACTTAGTTAAAATTTTAAATGTTTATTCCATCTAAAGCGCCAATGAGGTTTTACGTATTTGCCTCCGTGTCTACAT
This sequence comes from Leptidea sinapis, assembly GCF_905404315.1. Lineage (NCBI taxonomy): Eukaryota > Metazoa > Arthropoda > Insecta > Lepidoptera > Pieridae > Leptidea > Leptidea sinapis. Next base: position 7,158,816 of record NC_066280.1, read on the forward strand.
TTTCCGAATATAAATCAATATTAAAGATACAAACACGTTTCGTCTTATAATATTCAAATAAATACAATTTAAAGTTATATATTTATTATTATGTAAGCAATTATTTATAGCCATTTTAAATTCTTAATCTCTTATAATTTATAATTATAAATAAACCAGATTTTATGTCAATTTTTTATGTCACATTTTAAGCCATAGTTTCCAAACCATATAGTATAAAATACACTTATCTATCACGTTCATAAAAATACAAATATGCCAACCCATAGATAGGGTGAAAAAAGAGATATAAAACAATCCGTAGATCAGTTACTGAAATGCCGAAAGCAGGATATGAATGAATTAAATTGATTATTTATACAGAAACTATTAAGCCTCTCATCTTGTCTTTAGTCGACTTAGCTTTATATGTAAAAGTTATTTATTAGCTTTAACTTAGGTAATATAAAATGAAATTAGAAATCAATTATAATAAAGAATATGGAATGTTCTGACAGTATTTTAAACAAAATAATGTATCAAAGTCAATATTCTGTTAGCAATTAACAGGACTGATTTATATATACGTTTAATTTTAATATATAATGTTACATACGTAGGCTTTGTAATCGTGAAAGTATCTCAGATTTATCAGCAATGTATAAGAGCTAAATCTGTTAACTAACTTGAAATATTTGAGACGGACAGACGGACAGATGAATTGACGCGCCGCAAGACTCTGTAATACTATGTAAATGAAGCTGGCTCATCGACCTGCCATCTACACTCAAGCTGTGCGTGCAGTGAAATGTGTTCGAAACTATTCTCACATCGAAACGTTTTACACAGGGTGACACTCTTTTGTTTATTCTCATTGTTACCTTTTCTAATTATTTTACATTATAACACACATGTTATAATGTAAATTCAAGTATTAATTCAGACAATAATCTATCCCATACTTACTGTGTGGCAAGATTCCAATACACATTGGAATCTTGACCCCAGTTGCCAAGATTACATCTTTTAATTAAAAGTAATACACATTATAATATATTGTAATATTGCTCTCTATTTAAATATTTTAAAGTATCAATACCAACCTACAGTGGTCTACGAACTAAATTACCAACATGACATCGTATAAATAAGATTTGTGTGTTTGAAAATTAAACTTTGCTGTTAGAAAAACTACACCAAAGTTTATTCGACAAAACATAGTTCAAATGTAACATTTCAAACTTACGTTGAATTAATTGTGTCATTTGTCCGTTGTCCAAACTTACCTGAAACAAAAACAGTACATTAGAAATATTCATAGATTACTAACCACCATTTATGCAAATGATTTGAGTTTTCTTGAGTGTTAATTCCGCCAATATTTTATCTTTAAACGACACGTGTTTCACCTCTACACGAGGCATCCTCAGGACGTGTTGACTCGCCAAAATCTGGCACGAGTCAGATCTTGGTGTGAAACACGTGTCGAATGTTTAAATACAAATATTATTGGAATTAACACTAAAGGAAACTCAACTGCATATTATTATATATTCCATTTTAGGGGCAGCATTAGCTTCCACCAAAGACTGCTATGGTTCAGAAAAGCCAACACGATTGAAAATACTTATATATCTCGATTAAAACTCGTAACATTGTTATTTTTTTAATATGATTAGTTAGTGAGTAAAAAGAATAGGGGAGTCCCAGGCCCATGGGTGTCGTAAGAGGCGACTAAGGGCTTTTTAGAAGTGGGAGAGTCACGCTGCCGTCTTTTGACGTCAGCACAATCGGGCCAGACTCGTCCGGGTTAATTACCACACTCGCACAGAATACCGGCGTGAAGTAGCGGCATAGTGCCGCTATGTTTCGCAAAGGTTAGTGTCGAGGACCACCCGAATATGACAGCGGATCTTCAACATATTTTACCCCAGGAGGGTACCGGCTCTACCAGAGTCGGAGAATCCCTCCCCAAGCACTCTAGCTCGGGCTGCCCTTCGTATTCTGGGGAGGGCACAGAACCGCGCATGACCAAGCACAAACGAGGCAATAACACCACGGCACCCCGCTCAACGTGGACTTTTGCAATATCAGGGGAATTCACTCCAATTTAAACGCCGTCCACCACCACCTTGAGACGGCGCAGCCGGCCTTGTGTTTCCTTACGGAGACGCAGATATCTCGACCTAGCGATACGTCATATTTAACGTACCCCGGGTACAAAATTGAGCACAATTTTTTGCCTCATACCGGGGTATGTGTGTACGTTAGGGAGGATATCTGCTGTCGCCGTCTCGACAATTTTGAGGGTAGGGACCTGTCCACTCTCTGGCTCCGCGTAGATTTAGAGGACCGCGTCCGCATCTATGCGTGTGTCTACAGGTCCCATAGTGGTAACGCAGAAACCGATCATCTCATGGGCTGCGTTCAAGCGGCAATTGACGACGTGCTTGCACAGATCCCCTCCGCTGAAATCGTAGTCTTGGGTGATTTCAACGGGCACAATGCCGAATGGCTTGGATCACGTACCACAAGTCTGTGGTGCGTAGTCACGCAGGGCGATCTGTGCATAATTTTGCATTGGCGTACGGTCTGTCCCAATTGGTTGAGTCGCCAACGCGGCTCCCGGATGTGGATAGCCATATGCCGTCCTTATTGGATCTTCTGCTGACTACACATCCCGATGGTTACCAGGTCTTTGTCGACGCCCCTCTCGAAACGTCCGACCATTGCCTGGTCAGGAGTGTAGTGCCTATCCGACGCCAACGTCGCAGACCACCAGCGACCCGCCGCGTTTGGCACTACAAGTCAGCAGATTGGGATAGGATGCGTTCCTTTTTTGCATCCTACCCTTGGGGCAGGGTTTGTTTCCCTTCGGATAATCCTAGTGCCTGCGCCGTTGCAGTAGCCGATGTGATACTACAGGGTATGGATATTTTTAAACCAAACTCTGTAGTGCCCATCGGTGGCAGATCACAGCCCTGGTTCGATGCGTCAGTTAAAGCAGCATCTGACTGCAAAAAGCAGGCGTATCAAACTTGGGTTGCGGCGCTGGCAAGGCAGAGTACGAGAGACAGCGCTTTGGGGCATGGAATGGTGTGTGCGCATGGCACGTGGTGGTGTGTACAGAATAAAACAATCGAAAGAGAGTAAAAGAGAAGCAGTTGAGTTAAAGGGAGTTAAAAGTTAAGATTATACAAAATAGTATAGTAATTCCACCTTCGCACGACACGCCACAAGTTAGGATATCATCCTCACCATCTGGATGTGTGGCGGTCCTCCACAGTGCGGTTTTCAAGGAGCCTTCTTCCACGTACCACAAAGCTGTGGAATGAACTTCCTTGTGCGGTGTTTCCGGGACGATACGACATGGGTACCATCTAAAAAAGCGCATACACCTTCCTTAAAGGCCGGCAACGCTCCTGTGATTCCTCTGATGTTGCAAGAGATTGTGGGCGGCGGTGATCACTTAACATCAGGTGACCCGCATTTTTTTTTAATTTTGTACTATGCTAAGCTTCAAATATATACAACATACAAGAAAGAAAGTTTGTGTTATTATTAATTAAATATTCTGCGATCCCATGTGTGATTGAAGGACTTACATGTAACAGTATGCGCATGGTTCAAATATAAATATTTTATTCAAACTAGAATTTAATATCTACCACTAATTACAAAATGTATGTATAAAATTTATCCTTAAGGAGCCTGAGGGTGGTCGCTCCATTCCCAATCTGTAGTATCATTAACAAAATCGTTTATGTTATAGTATCAATAACCACACAAACGTTTTTTTAAAATTCTTTTGAATTTCGTAACACATTTGTTTTGTACATATTTTTCTTAGTGTTTCATCATGTTTTTAGCATATACATCGCCCAACAATTCCTTCCTATCATATTAGGACCTTAAATTTTATTCATCTTACCAGCATATTATAACAGATATACCACATGTAATCTACCTGCAGATAGCCATTAATATCTGGTCATTTAAATATTAAGGCCAACGTGATATTATATTGTTCTGCAGAAATTTCTGAAAAGATTTTTTCACAATGCTTTCAGCACTCGGTTTGAAGACAGAGTTTTGCTTTGATGACGTAACGCTTACCGCGAAAGTAGCTTTTTGACTCGGGTACAGCGTTTATTTTGCAGCAATAATTTATACAAGTGCTTTTTAAGTGAAATATTATTACGTTTGGAGAGTTCAAGTTTTAATTGTTAGTTTGTAAATAGTTATCATATTTGACACGTTTATTATTTAAAACAATGAGACTGTAAGGCAGTTATTACAAATATTTATAATTAATAAAATCTGTTATTATATTTATATCACAATAAATATTAACTGCATTCATTCAGCATGCTTTATTTCATATTTAAGTGTGATGAAAGGCATGTTTGCTATAATTTAAATCTAATCAAGACAAATTAGGATGTCTTGACCTCATTGTAATATATTTTAGCTAAATATCAAATAAAATGTATTTAATTATATTATAATTATTAACTACATTTTTTTACTTATACATGTTAATTAGTAAAAATAGTATAACATGAAACCTGCTAAGGGACCACATAAGGAGTAAAAGATAAAAAAATAAACGATTAAGAATTATTTAACCTTGAACAAACATTAACTCGAACACGTAATGCTGTCATTTACATAACAACAATTATTCAAGTTCGTACAATTACTGAAAAGTTCGTCCATTAAAACTGTAGAACTTTTCATTCATTTATAAATAGCAGACGTCATTAAAACACACTTTACAATTGCATCACAGTGACCATTTTGCTGTCAAAAACACGATTTAACATTCAACATTCATCATTCGACTGCTTTTGTTTCGTTCGGCTAGTGTTCACCAATCAAAAATGACTCTTAATTGAGTTAGATAGAGACCAAAACTGTGCACTCGGTTTTTTCTGCGAACAAGGCTTATGACGCGTTTATATTTCAAGCACCTGCATAAATAGCAAAGTACTAATTGGAAAATTATATTAAAGGTAATGACATCATTAAAACTCTGATAATGATTATGACATCTTAGTAAAAATCCTCCTATTCCATAAAAAAAAATAGAGTGTTATTAATTCAAAGTAAATGCATATTAAACTAAAGTTTCTAGGTGTGTCATAGAAAATGTGAGAACCATACAAAGATAAAAGGCAGAGTACGAGAGACAGCGATTTGGGGCATGGAATGGTGTGTGCGCATGGCACGTGGTGGTGTGTACAGAATAAAACAATCGAAGGAGAGTAAAAGAGAAGCAGTTGAGTTAAAGGGAGTTAAAAGTTAAGATTTTACGAAATAGTATAGTAATTCCACCTTCGCACGACACGCCACAAGTTAGGATATCATCCTCACCATCTGGATGTGTGGCGGTCCTCCACAGTGCGGTTTTCAATGAGCCTTCTTCCACGTACCACAAAGCTGTGGAATGAACTTCCTTGTGCGGTGTTTCCGTATCTTAGTAAAAATAATAATTATATAGTATTACAACAGTCACATAGTTAAAACATATAATGTAAGCATGGCCCGCTTTTTGTCCTTTTTTAAAATAAAGATTATATATTATTTCAGATTAAAAAAAAATACTGATTTTATTATTTTTACTCACTACCTGAACCAGACTGACTCAGACGATGTTCTGTTCAAAATAAAAAATACGAATTAATTTATTATCGGCGGTGTGCGATCTGTCTCTTATAGCCAAACAACTTACAGTTATTTAAAATAAAGATCGGGCAAAGGATACAAATAAATAGTTTAAAATAAAAATAGTTATTAGGTTTTTTAATTTAAGTAAGAAAATTCTAAGAAAATTTAGAAAACATGAAGTTATAGCGTGACCAGGAGAAGTAGGGGTTTATTTTTATACATAATACAATAAATTATACTCATTTAAAATAATGACATCTGCCAACTTGTTGAATCACTCAAATTTAAAGTACTCTTCTTAATTTGAGATTGTTTTCTTAACATCCACAGATATATTTGTTCACAACTAAACAATATTGTACTGAAATTCGTTTCGCGGGGTGTCTAAGATTATCATCTTTGTCATGGCTACCAACACAAAGTGCGTATACCTACTAATAAATAAATAATAACCGTGGTCCTTCTAGCTTTGATTGTGGGTGGTGGTGGCGGTGATCACCTAGGGAAAATCATGTCACCCTAATCACGATTATGCTCTAAAAAGGCTGATAGTTAAATATATTTTTTCCACACACCACCAATTTATGGCTTGTATTTTATTTGGCAGTGTTTACCGATTAATACTGTTATCGATTGACACGATATAATATTGTTCTTAAAAAATACCGTACTCCAATGCTCAAATTTACATATTTTAATGGTACCACTTGGTAAAAGAGTGTATGACTCCAGTAGCTTGTGGAACATTAATTTTGTTATTAATAAGGAGATTTATATATACACAATAATCATTTACCTTATGTATGTAATACGTAAAATATTAAACAAAAAGTGTGTGTGTTCTTATGTATGCACGTAAGAAGTTATACTTCTTTGGTCTAACGAAGCAAAAATCAACACAATGATAATAAATCATGCTATTCTACGTTTTTAGAAAGAACAATTTTGGTAAAATCTTGCAAAGATGGCCTTGAATATTAATTATTAAATAGTGAATACGGCTTTATGGGCTTGAACCTTTTGTCTATCCCAATAATAGACGAAGAAACCAAAAAAATATACTGAATTACGCAAACGTCAGAAAACCAACTTCAACCTGTTACTTTTATTTTACAGTGATGCGCGTGCATCTTTTTTTTTTAATTTCACTCTCATCTTTTGTTCACAACGTGCCTTAGTATAACTTCAAAAACTTAAAAGATTTACACGGCTATGGCCATCAAACAACATAAATTATACATATATAATGGTACTATGTGAACACTAAACAAATCATAGGAGGTCTTTGTCACATGATCGAATACATCCGTTATTCTTCTATTCAATTGGATCTTCTTTCCATGTTGATAAATAACACTTTACCAAAATAGAAAATTTAAAACATGCCAAAAACTTTGATTTAATTCACATGCTTACATAAAATGCTGAATACAAAAATAGCATTATTATAATACTCCAATAAGCTTAACTCTCAATGCATTTTGTTATAATTCCTGCGGATAATATAAATAAACCGATTCCAGCGATAATTATTTACAGAATGCAACCGCAACAATTTCAACGCAAACCAGCGGCGGAATAATTTCGGTGAAAATGTACGGATTTCCGTGGAAATTAACTTGTGAAGATTTTCAGGTAGGCGTTGATCGGAGTTATGTTTTGGGCAACGCAATTGCATTAGTTAATGCATGGGCTATAAACATAGACTTAGAGGGGCTAGATATGCGCTGTATATTATATGTGCCTTACATAAAGATATATGTATGAAAATTATATTTTAAAGGAAACTGATAAAACTCAAATTGTAGAAGATATAATAGACAAAATAGAATATCACAAAAACTGAAAACTTTGCAGTAATTTTCTTAAAGTGAAGTGAGCTTACTAAAGCATCATATCATACATGCTTTGGGAGTGGAAAATTCAGTATTTTTTATGACAATAAGAGACGAGATAAACAGGACGTTCAGCTGATGGTAATTGATACGCCCTGCCCATTACAATGCAGTTCCACTCTACATTACAGGATTCTTGAAAAACCCAAAAATTCTGAGCGTTACTACAATTGCGCTCATCACCTTGAGACACAAGATAGATATTAAGTCTTATTTGCCCAGTAATTTCACTAGCTACAGCGACCTTCAAACTAAAACACAGTAATGTTTTCACATAACTGCTTCGCGATAGAAATAGGCGCCGTTGTGGCACCTATATATATCTAGCTGGCATCCAAAGGAGCCTCCCACTGATTCTCACACAAATATCACACTTTCATCTGATATTTATTTTTGTAGTAAATTTCATATACTAAAACATACCTTGTGATTTCAAAATTGCAAATTGAACTAAATTTTTTGCATAACAATAGTAAAAGCTTAATAAATTTTTTATTCATCCCTTAATACAAGTTAATTTTTAAGCCAACTTTAAGCTTACCTTTATAATTATGAAATAGTCTCTTCCAGTGCTATTCAAGTTTATCTCTGATGTACATTAGTCAGCCAGCCAATAATGTACAGCTATGAACGTGAATTTCATATTCTGTGTAATTGTGATTCACTGCAATCGGATTTGATTTTGCGATTGTTATCAATGGAGGTGTTTCAAAAGCCTGTTAGAGCTGCTAAAATCGTTTACGTGCTTACGTATTTTGGTGCAGAAATTATACATTTATGGAATTTATTTGAGAGGCGTACAAAAGGAAGCGTTATCGTCTTCTAAGAATATATTATTATACTATTGTTTATATTTATATTCTGAAGAAATTTATGTTGCGTTGTATTCTTAACTAGGTAATATTGCATACAATAAGGTCGGGTGAAAAGTCTTTTGCAATATGTATAATATAGTAATTAAATATTTTTTGCTCTACTATTTGTGTTTTGAAATCATTAAAAATTTAACATTTAAAAAAAAGAAACAAACTAGTTAAAATTATGTTTCCAGCTATTTTTCCTTTGTTTTCTTTGTGTCAAAGTGTCAAAAGTGGAATGAAAAGATTTAATACATTTTAAAATTTAATTACACAAAAAGCAACAATGTAATGCAAGCTGCAAAAAAAAAATTGTGATGTTTAACGACCTAATGCAGTATCAATAGGAGTAGCACAAAGTTGATTTAGGCAGGAGATAGACTATGATAACTGTGGTAACGTCGAAAAAATGATGAGTTTGATAGAGACCTCTATTTTGAGGAATGTGCAATTGCAACGCACACTAATACAAAGTGACATACAAATTGCGAGTGTAAGACTTGTCACGCACACTAAAGTAATAAACCTGGCTTGTTATCATCGGTTGTCTAGCAGCAAGAGGATCTTTCTATACATATAAATTATCTTATTTTTTTTCAAACCATCAATTTGCATGTTAAAGCCACCTGGTTGCTCTGTTACGGATAAAATGGATACCAGAATATTAAAAGTGGAGCTACACGAGAACCATGTACTCAATTGTCATTCTTTGTTGAGCCTATGAAACTGTACCGTTTTTATAGAGATTGATAACTGATGATAAAACGTGGATTGCTATAAGAATGTCCAAAAAGTTGTAGGGTTGAAAGGGCATTGTTCATATTTCTTAACTTATACCGTCAGGTAGAACCATGTACCTGGTAAATTAATTTAAAATTAAATTTCTGATGAATCAGAATCTAGCTGAAGCTAGAATAGTTAGATTGTAATTAGAATGATAAAAAACATGTTTTTATAATAAAAGGAAGAAAAAGTAGATCTATAGACTCGGATCTCTGCTGTCAACAATTAATGATAAAATTTATTCAAGAAGTTAGGAGAAAGCTTTAAAAGAAAACATTGAGTAGAGAGATTTTTAGATGAAATTCTAAAACTAAATATAATTAATTGGGGTGATTCCAAGTAGCGCATATTTAAGTGGAAACTTCATACCAACCTAGTTATTCGATTTCAAAAATATAAATAATGTAAAAGAACATAAGAGTATGGAAACTAGTGCATTCGATATTATTTCATCAGCGCCGCAACCTAATGTGCTAATTCTAATAATAGATATAGCATTGAAGAAATGAGATCATGACCTCCTTGCCGGCATTACTTACGTTATGATCATTTCTTAATGAAAATTCTTGTGTTTGAAATAGACAAGATAAAACAAAAGCTAAACCACTAAACAATATAATTTAAAGTAGGCTTTTGCAGGAGATAAATTGTGTTCTCTCAGTCATACTTTAATAATATATTTACTAACGAAAGTTTCAGCCAATTTCTAGTCTAGCCAAATAAAGATCTAAATGCAATTATATTCATCTAGATTAGAAAGAGAGGAGTCATTGAGATAGAGGCAATCTGAAATTGCCTGATTATATAGCTGTTCACTCGGCTTTTTATACGGGACTATTTAAGTTTAACCTTTACAGTATAAATATGGTAACATTGTTTTAATTGGTAACTTTACAATTGAAATACTATACTGAACATTGTTTAATATTAGCACAAAGATTACAAGGCATTTTAAATAAAATTATTTTTGATTTTTATCGTTGATTTTCTCACGTTTGTGGTTTAATATGTAAACTTATTATATTCATATCAAAATTAAAATACGATAAGGTATAAGTTTAAAACCGCGTCTCTCGGCATACAGCGCCTTGAGTACTAAGCAAACAGATCGATGACGCATTATCCTTAAATCTACCAAGATTTTCAACTCTCAAGTTGAACTCCATCGAGCCATATCTGCAAGGTCTAAGTTACAGTTGATAGCCTGATCAACACCAATAGTTTCAAATTAGAAAATTTCATTGGGTTCTTTACTCTTTCGAATCTAAACCATTTGCTAAATTAAAGAGATTTCCCTAATATCTGGGACTAAAAGAGACGCGGGAAAATCAAGAAACAATAATTTATGGATTGACAAAATCTAACTTTGTACGTATATTTTATTTGCTTTTTTCATGAACCTGTGAATACTAAGTATATAACTTATACTTAAAGTTAAATGATGATTTTAACATCCAAATGTTAATGAATTTCATCATAATAATTATTATAGTGATGATGTATAAGAAGATAAGTTAAAGTAGACTAAAATATTTTCAAGCTAATTCTAATCTTAACTTCATACAGTAATCTTCTTACACAAGATAACCTATAAAAGTCAATAAATATTATTGTTAAACATGATTTATTAGTTTAAAACATTTATTAACAAAAACCAGAAGCACAAACAAACATAAATACCAATATATATGTTGCGATGGAATTTGAATTTGTAATTACGCAAACATTGAATCATAATACCGTTTAATTGAGTTCAAATCCAACAAATTCCATAACGAACCAACATTATATCAATTAGCAGACATTAACAGAATATTGGCGAATAAAATTATGCTCGTTGGGGACTTTAAAATTATTTGTAATGGAATACAATACGTGTTTAATGCTGGCGATAAAATTTCAATTGCTTGCAATCTGTTGGAATTGGTAGAGCGTGACCGTAGCCTGAAAAAATGTCATTTCAGTACTTCGATGTAGCGGATTAACGGTGCGTATTTTGATACGCAGAATCGATCAACGAAACGGAACGTAGAATTAAAATGTAATATTAATCCTTTTTGTATAATTGATTAAGATTGGAAAGTCGTATTATTTTCAAATGGCCACGTTGGACTAGGGCAGATCTTTGGAGTACGTCTTCCGGCTCATGATGATTATTTTCAAGCAACATTTATTTTTTGTACGTTTTTTACCTCAAATTTTCGCCGTTTCAGTATCAATTTTTTTAAGTTTTTAAGGTTTACTCCCGAAATGGTCTTATTGTAATAAAAACCAGATCCCCTCATCTATGAGTAAAATTGTAGGTGACATCGTTTTACTGTTTTTTTTAATAAAAAAAAAACTTAATGAAATAAATCTGTTGGTCTGAGGCTGGAAGGTAGGCATCCAAGGTAGGTTGGATCCCCTTAATAGAACCATGCATCCGTATTCGTGGTTGAACTTATTACAATTGGTTTGAAATTAACTCATTCTGTTAAGTACAAATACACTTTCTTTCGATTGTTGTGGTGTTGTCCCTCATAACGATTAATACGTTACACTTTCACTTTAATGTAATTTAGAAAGAAGCAATTTATTTTGACACTATGAATACATTAAATTAAAACTATCATTACGGGGAAGTGTACCAAGAATACTGGCAGCATTTGAGCTTTGGGTAGCTAGGCTGATCCGTACACCGAAAGAGATGCAAGTGCTTAGATTTCCAGTAGATCCATTGAGGCACTAGGTGTATGACTCACTGAGACTGACGTTTTCGACGTACGCTGTCGTTGGCAGTCAAAGCACCTGCCCAACTGAAGTAACTTGGACATGAGAAGGAGAAAGAAAAAAACAAGCAGATGTGTGTGTGGTCTTGATCTTCCTTGGATTTTAGATTGTCTGTCTGTAGTACGTCAGAATACGCATGTTTTTTATTTATTATAATAATATATCGTTTAGTAGAGGCACCAGTGGGAGGCTCCTTTGCACAGGATGCCGGCTAGATTATGGGTACCACAACGGCGCCTATTTCTGCCGTGAAGCAGTAATGTGTAAGCATTACTGTGTTTCGGTCTGAAGGGCGCCGTAGCTAGTGAAATTACTGGGCAAATGAGACTTAACATCTTGTCTCAAGGTGACGAGCGCAGTTGTAGTGCTGCTCAGAATTTTTGGGGGTTTCAAGAATCCTGAGCAGCACTACTGGGCAGGGCGTATCAATTACCATCAGCTGAACGTTCTGCAAGTGAGTAAACTCTTAGCATCTTAGGTTCGGTGTGTGTATTTTAATATCTATATATATAATGAAAATGGTCTTTGTTTGAGGTTCAATTACGCCTAAACCACATGAAACTACCACCATTCGATGCGAAATTTATTTTTCGAAAGCCAACATTCCTTCCTTTTAAAATTCATCCAGCGAAGCGGGCGGGAACGGCTAGTTAAGTATAAGAATTTTTTATCTCTTAGAACATATTAAACAATGGCGTGATAATAGGTTACATTTACATCTGTATCAGCAATATTAATAAGATTCAAAAGCACTGCACATTCAAACGCGGAAAAAAAAATATTGTATGAAATAATTAAACCACATTTTTTTTTTTTTTTATTGACTTCTATACAAAAACAAATTTTTTTAATTGCCTGACCTTCCCAGCAAAAAATATTTGCACAATACTCCATTTGACTTCTTAATTGCCTCTCATATAGACGGGACTTAATTTTATTATATAAAGAACTATTTTAAAACACTATTTTAATATCCCCATCATTTTAAACTTTTCTAACAACTAAAAGGGATAAAGAGTGCCGACACTCTACTTATCAGCCGAAGTAAAAGGTTGTTACAGCTGCCTGATTCATTAACTATTTATATTCACTCAATGGCCCTTTTCCTCCCTCTCAATTCTCTATTTTATGTGGAAGCTATAAGCGTTGATCTCACAGCTTATAGATTTAATTTATTGGGTATAATATTGCCAAATAAAGAAAAATTGTACTGAATTAGATTATTCCGTATCGCTTCAACAAAAAATGAATATAAATGTTTACTTCGTTGTTCGACTACTGCAATTAATCTATTTTGATGTTTTTTTTTCAGAGACGCGTGAAAGTATCCAGTTAAATTATTAACATAAATTAATAACAGCTTTAGTCATTTGAAGCTGTTTAAAGTAAGACTCCAAGTTTATTCTTTATCAAAAATAATTCAAACATCTTTTTAAGGCATATCATTACTGCTACTTACGAAAACATAATTCTTTTTGGAACTAACGATTTTCCAGCATCGTTTTCGTATCAAGTAATAATTTGTGGTAGTGTAAATACATGATTACGCGTATTTTTTGGATCCCTCAATTATAAGAGTGAAGTATTCGTAGCTCGTTATATCATAAAAACTCAAATATTTTATGCATCAAAATGTATATCTTATAAATATACACTGGTCTTTAAAAAAAGTATCACACTTTTAAAATTGGGATAAAGTTTTTAGTTCACAAGATATACTTTCGAAATAAAAAGGACTCCAAAGAGAATTTAATTTTGTACATAAAAACATTATAGTCGGTAACCTTCTTTTAAGAATTGGCTGAAAAAAAACTTCAAAAACAAAACCATTCCTTTTTCAAAGTGGACGTTTCCGAATTACAATTTTACCATTCACATTTTTCTTTCTGTTTTAAATTTTTTTCAAGACCGATCGGTCTTGTTTTAAAAATTTATGCTAAAAAGCACATAACATTTATTTATCATGCCTCTTTCAGTTGAAGAATGTGCTAGATTCATGGCTTTTCTGGAACTAGGCATCAGTATGCGTCGCACTGCAAGAATGGTGGGTGTGACGATACGAACGGTCCAGAAGGTAAAGCGAAGGTACGAAGAGTCTGGACACTATCTGAGGAGACCTTGTAATGGCAGACCCAGGTGTACCAGTGCCCGAGAAGATCGTTATATTATTTCCACTGTGTTAAGAAATCACCACCAAAATGCAGTTGAAGTCCAGCAACAGCTACTTCGGACCCGGAGGGACTACATTAGTGACAGTACAGTGAGAAGAAGACTTGCTGAAGCAAATTTGAAACCCTGAAGAGGTGGAGGCAGTGTAGATATGTATGGGCTTGCATATCTTCAGAAGGTCGCACAGAGCTAGTAGCCATAGAAAATGACACCCTCACTAGGCAAAGATATGCTCACGAGATTCTCAATGAGTATGCAGGGCCGTATTTAGCAAATATGGGTGATGGATCGATGCTGATGCATGATAATGCCCGGCCACACACGGCTCATATCGTACAAGAGTATATTCAGGAGGTCGGTATCAGCGTGATGGCTTGGCCATCAAGAAGTCCTGATCTCAACCCGATTGAACACGCCTGGGATGAGCTTGGGAGGCTAGTCAGAAATCGCAGACCACCACCTACTACCCTCAGGGCACTAAAGCAGGCCCTGGTAGAAGAATGGGAGAATATTCCCCAACATCGGCTCCGAAACCTAGTGTTCAGTATGCCAAACCGGCTCGAAGCTGTAATCAGAGCACAAGGAGGCAATACCAGTTATTAAAAATTAAATAACATGTAATACATTTTAGTTGAATTTTTTACACTAAACTAAAAATGTCAATTTTCATTGTTTTATCTTTTTTAAGTTAAAAATGTTACTAATGTATAATTTTAATTTCTAAGAATTAAAGACTATAAAATTTGCAACAAAACGTTTTTAATCTTAAATCTCTACCTTCTATAGTTAAGAAAAAAATTTAATTTGAAAAGTGTGATACTTACTTTTGCAGGCCAGTGTATTATAATAATAACTTTGTAACAATATGGAAAAATATTCAACTTTCAGTTTTAAGAAAATAAATTGGTGTAGAGTTAAATAACGTGAATGATAATCTTGTGAATAAATTTAAAATTAAGATCATTGAAAGACATTGTATGAGAAACCAGCGAAACATAAAAATCAGGCCAGCCAAAAACCTGCCAAAAGTCACCGACCGGGGGCATCATGAGATCTCTTTTTAAGCTAAATTTTTATTTGAATCCGACGAGCGGACAAAAGGAGAGCAAAAATGGCCCGCGAACACTTTGAATTATTAATGTTACTGTGAGGGGTTTTCTTGGAAAGCATTTCTTGTATTTTCATTATCGTTGGACATAAATGAACGTTGAGGTAATCATATTTCTTAGGAGAAAAACCGTTTTAAGTGTTATTGCTTTGAGTTATTTAAATATCTTTTGTTATTTTCTATTCTTATAACTTGGAGGAAAGAATGTTATATGTTTTTTTTTTATGGAACAGGAGGACAAACGAGCGTATGAGATCACCTGTTGTTAAATGATCACCGCCGCCCACAATCTCTTGCAACACCAGAGGAATCACAGGGGCGTTGCCGGCGTTTAAGGAAGGCTTACGCGCTTTTTTTGAAGGCACCCATGTCGTATCCTCCCGGAAACACCGCACAAGGAAATTCATTCCACAGCTTTGTAGTACGTGGAAGAAAGCTCCTTGAAAACCGATTTGTTGAGGACCGCCACACATCCAGATGGTGGGGATGATATTCTAACTTATGGCGTGTAGTGCAAAGGTGGAATTCGGCGGCAGGAATCAGATTAAACAGCTCTTCGGAACACTCCCCGGGATAAATGCGGTAGAAGACACACAATGAAGCGTCGTCTCTACGCAACGCCAAGTGATCCAGCCGTTCACAGAGCACTGGGTCCCAGACAATTCGAGCTGCTCTGCGTTGCACGCGGTCAAATGGATCGAGCTGATACTGGGGTGCGCCAGATCAGAGATGACAGATTTGTAGTGCGCTAGAATGTGGGCCGGCTTGAAGTATTGCCGTGCTCTATTAATGACGCCCAGCTTCCTCGAAGCCAATTTGATTTTGCCCTCCAGATGGCCACGGAATTGGCAATCCCTCCAGATTTTGAGACCCAGTATTCCGATACTAGGTGAGGCTTTAAGGGAAGTGTTGTTGAAGAGCGGTGATATGACAAATGGGGTCCTTTTAGTGGTAAACGCGGCCTTTTCGAGAGAGGACTCGATAGAAGACACAAGCTTCTCCCGGCACTGGTCGACGATTTCCCTAGAGAGACCTGCATGGCCCGTGTATACGGCATCACCAGTGCTGTCGTCTGCATAGCAATGTATGTTGGAGGTGTCCTACATATCATTGGAATACGGAAGAAACAGCGTGGGAGATAGCACACAGACTTGGTGCACTCCAGCATTCACGGGATTTGAGCAATAATCGTCGACAACGACATGTATGCTGCGCCCAGTGAGGAAGCTGGAGGTCCACTTGCATTAGCTCTCGGGAAGCCCAAATGATGTAAGTTTTGAGAGGAGCGCCTTGTGCCATACACGATCAAAGACCTTCGCTTAATCTAGGCTAACTGCCAGGCCTTCTCCCTCGCTGTCAACAGCCGTCGCCCATCTGTATGTTAGGTATACCAGAAGATCACCAATCGACCGACCATGGTGAAAGCCGTACTGCAGGTCGTTGATCAACTGGTGACCCTCAAGGTATACCAAGAGCTGGCGGTTAATTATGGTCTCCTTTTTTTGGCTCGGATGGACAAGGGCTGACTTCCATGAGTCAGGGACTACGCCTTTTGAATAAGAGTGCTGGAATAAACGCGTTAGCACCGACGTCAACTCAGGGACACACGTTCTAAGCACGATTGGAGAAATGCCATCCGGCCCGCTCGACTTCCTGACGTCCAACGAAAACAGAGCTCGCCGAACAGTTTTCTGTCTGAACTGTACTGCAGGCTGACTCTGGCACTGCGGGATGGTCGGCGGTGTTTTTCCGTTGTCGTCAAGAGTCGAGTTGGAGGCAAAAAGAGTGCACAGGAGATCGGCTTTCTATTTTGCCGTATGGGCCAGAGTGTCATTCCTCATGTGCAACGGCAGCATGGACGGCTGGTTGATGTTATCAAGAGCAGCTTTCGACAACGACCAGAACTTGAAGATTCTGATTGTTATTACAGTTGCACTCGTCACCTTGAGATAAATGATGTTCAGTCTCATTCGTTAGTTATTTCACTGGCTACTGCGACCTTCAAACTACAGTTAGCACAATAATGCTTGCACATTGCTGTTTTATGGCAGAAAATAACGTTACTGTTGTACTCAACTAGGGGTTATCCTGTGCAAAGAACTCTTCCACTGGTGGAATCTGGCATGTTGTCATTCGCGATTGGTATCTGCTATATTACCACATTATAGTAAAGGAACGCTCCTTTGATTTATCAGGTGTTAAAAGAGAGTTCGGGCGGCGGTGATTTCTTTACATTGTTTGCACTCTTCTTTCATTAAAATTATGTAGAACTAATTTAGTTTGCATCTTATTTACCTACCAGTGGGGTCGGCTAGATTATGGGTACTAATGGCGCCTATTTCTGCCTAATTTCTGAAGCAGTACACATTTCTGTGTTTCGGTCTGAAGGGCACCGTAGCTAGTGAAATTACTGGGCAAATGAGACTTAACATCTTATGTCTCAAGGTGACGAGCGCAATTGTAGTTCCACTCAGAATTTTTGGGTTTTTCAACAATCCTGAGCGACACTGCATTGCAATGGGTAGGGTATATCAATTACCATCACCTAAGCGTCCTGCTCGTCTCGTCCTTTATTTTTATAAAAAAAAACTTTTATGTATATTTGTAAGTTTCATGTGGCGTTAACTCTATAAGGTAGATTCTGTCACATTCCTGTGTTTAACAGGGAGCATTATATATTTTACACAGCCTAATTATCACAAGTGCTCAACTTAAGTGTCTCTATTTCTAAAACTTTAATTATTCAAACGACGAAAGTGAAATTGGGTGGCGCTGCAATCCCGAAGCCATGTTCAAATTTGCTAAGCTAAGTTAAGACATATATAAATTCTCTTTATTTTGTATAAACATTTAATTATATTAATCTGCGTTAAAGTATTTGAAAAGATAAAAAAAATATGGAAAACTAGTGGACCTAATGTTATTCTACTTAGATACAGCAATGTTAATATCTAACAGACACAGGCAATGCTGATATTGACAGGTTGTGTTTTTTGTATCTATATTGGGTTCTTTAAAAAATATTAAAATCATTCCTGTAATTCGATCGCAGCACAACGTACCAAGTCTAATTGTGAATCTAAACTACGAAACACACCTAAAAGTTGAAGAAGAAATTCTACAAACTTACAAACATTCGAATACTATATCATGTATAAAAATTGCGGCAAAATAGTAGTTAAGGGAGCTTTCTTCCGCGTATAATCTAACTGTCTATCTAGCAGTGAATCCATGTCAATTGTTGCTCCCAAAAGAATTAAAGGTGGTGTCGTAATGATCACCAAAAATATTTTATTTCTATTATATTTTCTAATATTAATTCTTAATATGAAACATCAGTAAACACAACCGTTCAATAATAAGCTTGTAGACTTATCAGAGTCACAATTAGATGATAAATACTTTATGACATAAATTTGCCGAAGACATTTTGACTGTTGTTTGATTACCCACTATAAGTTAAGACTACCTTTATTGTTTTTGGTAACGTTTAATTAACTAATTGTGCCGTTTAAATTTTACCGGACGAATATTATGCATAGAATATTTAATGTTATTCAAATTACAATTTGCGTCTTAATAAAAATAAATTTTATAAAATACGTTTACAAAGGTAACACTAATTTTATTCATTCATACAATGTAAGATCACATAACAAAAGCCAACTACAGAGTGGTAGCCATTGTACCCTTTTCAAGAGTTAAATTGTACAATAGTAAAGTTGTGGGAGTAGCAAACGGAACTAGAAACAAATTTATTATCCCTGAACAGGTTCAAAGCCGCCTCCCAAACTGGAACCTTCCCGCACTCGGGCTTCCTAACCACTAACTTAACAAGTACATTAATAATTATGTTCTCTTTATTTAGGTGGTCTTAAGTAGAACGTGGATCGATCTAAGTTCATATGAAATCTTAATCTTATTACTTTTGCATTTCTTTCGAAGTATTTTTCATCTCCTACATACTTATGTATTTTATAGTTGTTGTTCACGGTTTGGTAAACATATTATAATATTTTAATTATAAAATACGAAATATTATTTATTTATGGTGTATGTGGTTGATGCAGCTACAGTACTCAATAAATTTTGTATTAATTTACATTTACTTTTTTGACTTACTCGTGTAAGAAATTGACTATTTGAAGTTTGAGTGTGTCTGTTGCATCATTTTACATTTTACGTATTATATTGTAATTTGAAATGATTTATAAATCGATGTACTTAAATGTAAATCTTGATATAAAAGAGTGGCAATGAGTTTTTTTGCTACTTCTTCTCATTAGATCAACCCTTTACGAAGTAGCGGTAGATTGAATAAGAATTTTTTTTTGACATTCATAAGTGTCATTTCCGTGACCTACGTGAATAAACTGATTTTGATTTGATTTGATTTGAATTCTTGCCTATAAGAGATAGTAATAACATATCACAGTACTTTCTTGGATGTTATAAGGATCATCTTGATTGTTGCAAAATGTATTTACGTATCACTGACCATGAAGCTATTTCATAACGCTTCTTCTTTTGACCTTATTCCAATATTTAAATAAAATTATTTTTAAGGGATAGTAACGCGTTTAATCTTGGCTGTATTTTAATATAACTGTTTGCGTAAAACATTTTTGTTTAAAACTTAACAAGACGTTTCGTGAACTTTGCAGACTCAAACTTTCAGGAGAACTGTCTTTGACACATAACTACAATTACACGCTTTTTTATCCTTATAAAAGTATTTTTTTTAATAAATTTATAACACCCACATTAAACGAAAAAAAAAAGACAATAGTTAATTCGAATATTCAAGACTAGCTCGGTGTAACCTATCCCCCATGGATCTAGCTAAGATATACAAAAATAAGTTTTCAAATCCGACTGGTACGATACATTCAGAGATTATCGCATTCAATCAAATGACTTCATCTATCTTTTATTACCATAGATGATGGCTAAGATGTATTTAATATAACCCGACCTGATCAGACCATAAGCGCTCTGTTAGATATTCACCGTTATTCTAAGATATATTTGTAAGCAATTCTTTCGTTAAGAAAATCAGTTCATGTCAAGACCAGTAGGAAGCTCCGTTGCACAGGATGTCGGCTAGATTATGGGTACCTCAACGGCGCCTATTTCTGCCGTGAAGCAGTAATGTGTACGCATTACTGTGTTTCGGTCTGAAGGGCGCCGCTGCTAGTGAAATTACTGGGAAAATGAGTTTTAACATCGTATGTGTCAAGGTGCCGAGCGCAGTTGTAGTGCCGCTCAGAATTTTTGGGGTTCTTCAAGAATCCTGAGCGGCACTGCATTGTAATGGGCAGGGCGTATCCATTACCATCAGCTGAATCCTGCTCGTCTCGTCCCTTACTTTCATTGAAAAAAGAAGTATGATACAAATAATAAAAAGTAGGAACATTAAGATATGTACATTATTTCTTCTAATTCTTCGAGTTAGGTTCAAACTCCCTTGAGACAGCAAACTTTAGCTTTAATTTGAAATATAAAATAGATCGTAGAACTGAATTGGATGTATGTGTTATTTTCTTTTTTAAATTTTAATTACCCACATTATAGCCTCATATTCATAAAAGAAATTTATCGAAGAATGTTCAATGCCAAATTATTCTTATATTAAATTTAATTTAATTTTTTAATTTAATTTCCGTAACAACTACATTAAATAATTAATACATCAATTTACTATATTTTTATAGTATACTATAATGTATTTAATACAAAACAATGCTTTCAACTATATTTACAATACTTAATAAGATTACATAAAGTAAATCTATCACTACGAGGGAGTGTACCGAGAATAACAATTTTGTAGCTAAGGGAACGATGGCTGGTCCATGCTTCAACTCGTGAATGGCTGCCAGGTCTACCTGCTATAGTTAATAAATCATTGTATTTGTTGGATGCAATTACTAATTATGACAGTAACCACGATAATCATGTTCACGAGGCATCCTTACACAAACAATGAAATCAAGCTCTAAAGGCATCTAATATACGATCATTTATATTAATTATATCATTTATTCTTTATTCCTTTTTATAAAGTAATTTATATTATCTAAACACGATTCAGATGTTGGATGTAGTACCTTACAAACTATTTTTTTATGTATATTACAGCCATTGTAATTTGATTGAAAAGAATAGCCGTCGAGTTTCTTTTAAGTTCTTCTCACAAGCTAAACTTTTTCCGAACATATGGTAAGTTAAGTAATTTAAAAGAAATGTTTATAGTGACGATTCAAAAGTGCTTTGTTTAAGCCTTATTGAATAAAGTTTATTTTATTTTGAAATACTGGCAACCCTATCGAGGCGCGTAGATTCTCCGCGCCACTAGGCCTCACGGGCCAAGTGTCTCGACACCAAACGGCATAAAAATTTCAGATTCACTGAGACGACATATGTGCGACTTTTGCTATCTTCTTCAATAATTATTATTATCTATAAATGTTCTTGACTGTTGGATATTTGCAGAAATTTAAAATAGGCACGAATGTTTGCATACAAGTCGGTTATTTCCAAATGCAGGTTCAATTTAGAAATAGAATAGAAATAATTTATCCGGGATGAATAAGGAGTGAATTTATAGGCTTATGGACAGATTCTTAATTTTTAATAGAAAAACCACACCACAGTGAAGTGTGGCCACGATTTGCTAGTCTTAGAAATGGGAAAAGGCTCGATGGATACTTACATTTAATATTCATAAAGCCATTAGGAAGTCTCTGTAAAACACTTAATGAGCTGCATAAATATATAAGTGCTATATATTTGAGCTGTATCTACATTAATTCCTAGATCTTGTTCACAAATTAAACGTACTTAATGTATGTACATGAAACCCATATAAGTACTTCTGGTATTTTTTAAGCTCCATCTGCGTTCATTTCTAGATCTTGTTCACAAATTAAAAGGACTTAATGTATGTACATGAAACCCATATAAGTACTTCTGGTATTTTTTAAGCTCCATCTGCGTTCATTTCTAGATCTTGTTCACAAATTAAACGGACTTAATGTATGTACATGAAACCCATATAAGTACTTCTGGTATTTTTTAAGCTCCATCTGCGTTCATTTCTAGATCTTGTTCACAAATTAAACGGACTTAATGTATGTACATGAAACCCATATAAGTACTTCTGGTATTTTTTAAGCTCCATCTGCGTTCATTTCTAGATCTTGTTCACAAATTAAACGGACTTAATGTATGTACATGAAACCCATATAAGTACTTCTGGTATTATTTAAGCACTATCAGCGTTCATTTCCAGATCTTGTTCACAAATTAAACGGACTTAATATATGTACATGAAACCCATATAAGTACTTCTGGTATTTTTTAAGCTCCATCTGCGTTCATTTCTGGATCTTGTTCACAAATTAAACGGACTTAATATATGTACATGAAACCCATATAAGTACTTCTGGTATTATTTAAGCTCCATCTGCGTTCATTTCCAGATCTTGTTCACAAATTAAACGGACTTAATATATGTACATGAAACCCATATAAGTACTTCTGGTATTATTTAAGCACTATCTGCGTTCATTTCTAGATCTTGTTCACAAATTAAAGGATCTTAATAAATATAACCGAAACCCTTATACATATTCTTAATATTTTGTAATGTTTTGAATCCAACTGTTTTTCTGGAATAATTACGTACAATCATTCATTTACTTCACTCATCAATAACGTATTTATTAAAAAACTATAAAACAAGAGCCTAATCTTAATTAAGCCTAATCTCACTACACCAATCTATAAATCTGTTTAATTTTTTTGAAAACATATATTCACTGTTATCGTCCATGTAAAATAAACTTTTTAGAATTTCAAAGCATAAAATACTCTAGTCCAGAACAGGTTTCCAAATATATTTTTAAAGTCTCTCAGTCTAAAGATCGCAATGTATCCAGCTAATGGACTAAGCTACTTTCAGTTTTAACGATCTTTGGGGCTAATGCCGGCGAAAATGGTTTTCACGTCATGGCGTTTAATGAAATCATAATGCGCGCTAAAAGGATTTTAAAATATATGGAAAGGAGTGACCGAAGTTGTTAGAGTTTCTAATAATACATTTCATAACACACAGTTTTTAATATAAAGCAGGTTATTGTTAAAATGTTAGTATCTAAGTGTCGTGTCGTTAGGATATTAGCTTAGTCTACGGAATGAAATGATCGATTAAATAATTTTGGTACAGTACCTTGTTCAGAGAAACATGAACAGTTTTTCAGTAGTTATAATACGCTACACATACTTAGAAGGAGAATATAAATTACAAAACACAGATAAGAACATTGACAATACATAATCCGTTAATTAACAATACAATGCAATTACAATACTTACAAATGAATTTATAAGATTAAACATAAGAAAGTACTGCTAAAGAGTTAAATGGTAAAAAAATCGAATCACATTTAAATTATTCAGAAAGATCATATTATGAGTTTTAATACGTACATAAATGTGAAATAAAATATTTAAATACTTGTTTGAGTAGTATATACATATGATGAAATACACCTTCATTATCAGAGAGTTATATTGGCTGTATTTTTAACCGACTTCAAAAAAGGAGCAGGTTCTAAATTCGTCGGTATATTTTTTTATGTTTGTTACCTTAAAACTTTCGACTGGGTGAACCGATTTTGATAATTCTTTTTTTATTTGAAAGCTGGTGCTTTCCGTGTGGTCCCATTGTAATTTGGTGAGAACACACTATTCCAAAACAATAGATATAATGTGCTCTAAAAAGTATAAAAATAATTGCGTATTTTTATACAATCTTATTCTAGTTAAGATTACTGAAATTTTTGGAGTCGGTGTCATCCAAGATAGGCTTGTAACTACATACATAGTTATAGGTGAGATGCGCTTGAGTCGTGAGGAGGTGAAAGGCGAGAGCGGGCCGCGGCGGAAGGACACCGATTCCTAAAATTACAATAATCGTAACTAGAATTCGATTGTATAAAAAAAAAGCAATTATTTTCATACTTTTTAGTGCATATTATATCTATTGTTTTGGAATAGTGTTTTTGAAGTCGGTTAATTTTTTGTTATAAGTGTTATTTTTGCAACAAAAAACAATAGATACAAAAACAATATGTAGTGATAATTGGTTCAACATAAGTACACCTAATTCGTGACCGAAAAAGTGACCGCGCCTATTTTAAATGGACAAACACGAGGTGTGGTCGCATCGGATGCAGTTTGTGGTTCGGAAAGCACGACATTAGGGTTGCGGCTAATTGGCTCTTTCCTTTTATATTTTAATGTTGCATTGGCCGAATTTTGTTAGGCTTATTCGGTTTAATTTGGACATAAGACTGTAATTATCTGTTGGGCTCTTGTGGTAAACAGTTACAATACAACTAGATGTACGCAGTCTTCGTTCGAGGCTACATCTATATTTCTTATATCATATGCACATAACCTAAATAAAATTAAAATGTGTTTTTAAATTTGTTAGATTT
Organism: Leptidea sinapis; assembly: GCF_905404315.1. Classification (NCBI taxonomy): domain Eukaryota; kingdom Metazoa; phylum Arthropoda; class Insecta; order Lepidoptera; family Pieridae; genus Leptidea; species Leptidea sinapis. Next base: position 7,183,552 of record NC_066280.1, read on the forward strand.
CTATAGTGCATTTATCAATATACTTGAGATAATGTAACTTGCGCAAGAAATATTTTTTTTGAATGTATAATAAGTACTGTCAAATTTGACACCATGTCAGACCAGGTGGGATGGATACCATAGATCAATTCAAAGTATAATAATGACAAAAATTTGTTGAAGATGATTTAGAATCAGTTCTCAATAATCTTCAACAATTTTTTTTTACTATGACTTACTAGCTGATGTCCGCGACTTCATCCGCGTAGATAAAGGGTTTTAAAAGTAATAAGCAAGTTTGCAATTGAAGATTTTCTCATGCCCTGTTCCAGGTTCCTGTTTTCGCTCCCGTTCCCAACATTTTATATGAATCTTATTTCGACGAAGATTGCTATGGCAAACTTAACCTACTATTGCTATATATAGCTCGTCGTCGTGAATTTAATTTTTTTTCCGGGATCAAATTTAGCCTATGTACCTTCCCAAGCTAGCCCCTAGCGCTGCACAAAATTTCATCAAAATCGGTTCTGTAGTTCATTCGTTATAGAGTAACAAATAAACTTACATTCACATTTATAATATTAGTAGGGATTATGTTGCAACCAACGCAGGTATTCTAAACAATTTCTTAAATTACTTTGATTTACTTTTGTCAGCATTTAATATTTTTTTAACTTATGAAATCTGTCGAATAAAAATTTGGAACACGGCGGGCGCAGTTCGACGTTACTGAGATTATCTTTCTGGTACCTACATGTGATTTATGGGTAATGACCCACATCATATTATATTTACGTTCATGCCAGGATGCTTCATATAAATAAGACATACTGGCATTAGAAGTTGATCTTGCCTTTATTTATACTACAAATCAATTAGAAATATATTTTTGCATAAAAATATTGGTCAATGATATTTATAAAACAGAAATCAATCTAATGATTATAATATGTAAAGTTCATAAATTTTGTTCTTCTATAATTATAGAAGAACAAAATTTGTGAATTTTAAAAAAGAAAGTTGATGATTTGATGCATAGTTACGTAAGAAAAAGGTCAAGTTACTCACCACTGTATCACAGAGGAAATTACTGAACTACTTTTATTGACTTCGGCACCTACTAAGAAGGGATTATCTGATTTGTGTATTATGTACCCCTAAGGGGTTTAATAGTTTAATTTTAAGCATAACTTTGGTTGAAACTCCTCCAATTTCATAATACTCTCAGGAAACTGGTATTTAAAGAAAGAACGAAAGAAAAATCATTTATCCTGCAACTTAAAGCTAGAATTCAAGTTGACTTCCTCATTGATTTGTATTAACATGCAGGATTGGAGTTCACCTCAGCATAATACTGGTCGTACCCCCCCCCCCCCCTATATATATACCCATAGCGGCGAAATTGGGATTATTTTAAAATAGTTATAATTCAAGCAACATCCAAATATTTATAAATGCCAGAGACTCATTTATCAGAATCTACGAATCTTTACATCACTGAAAACGTAAATGTTTTAATAGCAACATATTTATTTATTTATTTATTTTTTTATTTATTTATCATATTACATATACCGATATAAAACTAGGTCAAATTAGCATCTAAAAAAAAAACCACAAAGGTTAACAATTAATGCTAATAACACTTAATAATACGTCACAACTCAACAACAACTTATGCTATAAATTAAATGAACACAGTGAAAATATTTTAAAAAACTTAAAAACGAATAAATATAACTTATAAATATGACTTAGCAGGTTCAAATTCTCTTAGCTATAATGAAGAATATAAAAATGAAAGCTACAGTAATTTATTGAAAAACTATCGACAGCAGATAATAACTTTAATCAGCTTGAACAAAACCTTTAAAACCGTGCATTGTTACTCATTATCCACAATAGCGAAGCTTTATTTTATCCTATCATGGCCAATACGTAAAGTACATTAGCCCTCTGTAAATACTAAAAAACGTAAGAAATATCGAGAAATAAACAAATTTAGCGCTTATCGTCATTAGTTACAGCTTACATTTGTACAAACGTAATGGTTGTTAAAACGTTTTAATAAATTTGAATTGTACAGGTATTCCGCGTTCGAATTCTCGTATTTATGATAACTAACAGTGCTTGCTATGTATTGAACATTCCTGATGTTTGAGACTAAATGTTGTGGAAATCATTTGCCTATATTCAACTAGCATTATTATAGTATTTCGATTACTATAAATACATATATTATACATGTAACGCAAAAGTAAAATAAAGTACCCATATAATAATATAGAGGATGAAAATGATCAACTTAATGAAATCAATTAAAAAAATCATGACTACTTTTTAGTTTATCATTACGAACGATATTATAGCTACAGAAATTATATCGGGTAACTTTCTACCTATTTAATTGACCCTATTTATAACGACAGCAAACTATCTATGCATCTGTCTACTCACCTCATACTATCTCAAAAATGGAGTTTGAAACTTGAACTTTTCGCCTTAGTCGTGTTTCAACTGTAACTTTCCGAATCGTGTTTTAAATTTATTTAATTTTTTATTTATTGACACACCAACAGCATTACATACAAAACATTAAAAATTATGGTCCTATAGGTTTATAATCTGGTATGAATGCCAGTTACTGGTGCATACACCACTCTCATTGCAAGACATTAATTTAAATATAAAATACAGTTTGACCTACAAATTAAACAAGGATTTTAAGCAAATTACTAACAATAATAGATAAAATATAACAAAGAAATAGTTTGTATGAATATCAACTAGTATAGTATTATTTATTACAAACAGAAATGTGCGGTTAGTTTTTTTTTCAGACTTGTCACTGTGTCATGAAAAATATCAAAATCTTTCATGCACGCGGCAAATCGATTGTACTCAGAACACATCCTTGATAATGGAGAAAGTTTAAGGGCATTTGTCCTATAAATAAATAAATTTAACATAATATTCGTAAACTGAACTAAAAAAATGTGTTACATTGCTGCTTATTGACCAAGAATATTTTTAACAACTAGAGTAAATGTGGCAATGTATCTATACATTGCCACATTTACTACTAGTCGTAGCTTATTATGGTGATATTTGTAGCATGTGTCATATATTATATTTGCATTGCTTCTATACGACGTGATTTGTCTGTATGTAGTTCATTGGGTATTATAAAAACAAAAACGCACATGAAGGGTTCCATAACATCGTAGAAGATATAACTGAAATTTTATGATACAAGATCAAGTTAATAGGCTTTATGCACGGACCTCGGAAAAAATCCCCTTATAATGCAAAGAAATGTAAACTGCGGTTATCACTTTCTATTGTCCCCCTGTTAAAATACTATAAATTTATTTATATTTGCTCACTTATTGGCTCACTTAATGTTAGGTAAACAACCCATAGCTTGGAGCCTAGCGTCTCATTTATAACCATGTATAGAATAAGGGATAATCCTCTTCCCCTGCCACAGAACCAATACGTGCAAATGTATAAAAACATTCAAGTAAGCATATTGACCGAACAACAAGTTAGAACAGCTTCGAGCTCTCGAGGGATCCGACACAACTATCGAAGTTTTCCAAACGACTTGAAACTCGCTGAATGCAGGGACACTAGAGAAAGAAAGCTCATTTTACATTCCGTCGCACCTCGAACTTGGACTCTACACAATCAGACAATGAACAAATATTACCTGAGCTATTTTACATAAACAGGTTAAGCTACGAAGTCCAGAAAGAAGCGATATCGCTGCGTCCTTAAATATTGTGACAAAAACATTTTTTTTGATTTGATACGCACTTAATGTTGTAAAAAAAAAGAACATTATCAAACAAGTATAACTAAGTTAAGAAGTTTGATTTAGAAATCAAATCAAAATCACTTTATTCATGTAGGTCACGGAAATGACACTTATGAATCTAAAAAAATATATTTTTTCTTATTGAATCTACCGCTACTTCGTAAAGGGTTGAGGTAATGAGAAGAAGTAGCAAGAAACTCATTGCCACTCTTTTAAATCAAGATTTACATTTTCATAGTTTTACAAATCATTTCAATTACAATATAATATGTAAAGTGATGCAAAAAACATACTCAAACGTCGAATAATCAAATGCAGTGCCGCTCAAGATAATTGAAAAACCCAAAAATTCTGAGCGGCACTACAGATGCGATCGTCACCTTGAGACATATGATGGTAACTCTCATTTGCCCAGTAATTTCACTAGCTACGGCGCCCTTCAAACCGAAACACAATAATGCTTACACATTACTGCTTCACGGCAGAAATAGGCTGCTCAGAATTTTTGTGTGTCTTCTAGTCCCTTAATTTCATAAAAAAATATCTAATACGGTCATCATGCGTTTCCGAAATATAAGAATATTACTATCTATTCTACTATATAAAACTGAAGCTTTTTCTTTCTGTTTTTTACATATTGACAAATACATATTTTACGATTAACTGACAGCATATGAAAGATTTTTGAAAGATTGATTAGTCTGTATGTCCTTAAATAACTCAAGAACCCTAGCAAGATCAAAATTAAAATGCAGTCAGATCATGTGATTAGCTAGCGGATAAGATATGAACACTTATTTCTGCCTGCGACTTCGTCCGCTAAAATTCGTAATTGCGAAAATTAGGGAAATCGTAAAAAATTCGGGATCAAATGCATCCTATACTTTTCTTACCCAAATTGTACTTAAAATATAATAATTGGCTCTGTTAACAACACAATAGTGCACATAGAATTATATGACGACTCATATAATTGACTGACTTTAGTAGTCAGAGGTCCCGGGTTCGAATCCCGGTAGGTGCAATCATTTATATGATGAAAATGTTTGTTTGTTTCCCAGTCAAGGATGTTTATATGTATTTATGTTTAAGTAAGTATATTGTATTAAATATATCGTTGTCTTGTAGCCATAGTACAGATATTCCTAATTTGGGGCAAGATAATTTGTATAAAAGTGTGTCAATAATATTATTATTATATATGCACTTTGGTCCTTTTCTTTTCCTAAAAAAAGAGCGTATGTGCGTTAACTATCCGGGACCATTTTTGATAATTTTCAAGTTTCCAACACAGGATCGCTGTCATCAATAGGGATGATGGCGGATTTATTATACTTCTTTTGTAACATCTAATTTTAAGAATATAAGAAACTGTAACGCAAATAACTATATTCTTCTTAATCTTTTTTTTAAAGAACACTTGAGGCGTGATTCGTTGGAAACCCTTGCCACTCGTGTCTTTTGACCGTTTTTATATAACTACAATAATTATAATAATTGGCTCTGTGGTTAACTTCACAATAGTTCACATAGAACTATTTCCAAACAAAATAATTGAAGACGGACTCTAACAAGAAACATGAACCACACCTAGATGCTCCCGCCAATATCGTCTTATTTGTGTAGTGTTTTACGACCGTATTAGTCCGACCCGAATTGAAGCACTTTTATTGCTAAAGGCATAAAGATGATGGAATTCGTCCGAAATTTATTCACGACCGCCGTCCACGTTTCACCCAAATTGAAGAAGCGTCTAAGGGGTATAATTTCACTTAACGTTATTTATGTGGGTCTGCATAATTTTCCTGTATCGCGTATTTAGATCAAGGGCAAAGTTAGAGTTTTCTCAAAGTAAAGGGAATGTAGAATTCTATTCTATAAATAAATTATGACACAGTGAAAAGCGGGATGACTTTAAGTAAAAGAAAATCTGTTTAATATTTAAAAAAAAATAAAGATATTTCTGAAATAAGAAATCATTATAGATTCTATTCAATCAAGTCATATTTACATGTCAATACTGTTTGAATTAGACTTAAATGAAATAATCAGAAAAAATAAATATTTGGTTAATTCTAATAGATAAAATAAGTAGTTATAATAGTTGTTTTCATAATAAATGTGAAACTGATATAATTGTCTGTTACCAATGATTTGGCTTTGCGAGCCAGTTATAATGAAATTCATCATAGACATATTCTGTCATGAATACTATAAAAAATAAAGACAATTACATTTAATACATAAATTTTAGGTGCACAATATTACTGAATACACAAACAAGGTGTTTTTAGACAAGTTTTGTGGTGAAAATATACCATTTGGAGCTATGAACACTACTTTATCCTGTTACACATACCCTTAGATCTTACTTGTAGGTTGCTAATGCTTGCTGTTGGTTAAAGTTAATACTTCAGAGCTGTTATAAAGTACCAGTTTTCTTTGCAGTTAAACAAGTTTTTTGTCGGCATGATGCATTTGTTTAGTATACTACTTTCATAAAAGTTGTTCTTATAGCCTTTACTTTTTTTGTGTTGGTACATTTATTCAGATTAGTAATCAATAATAAGGATTATAAGCAATTAAACTGTTTGAGCCTGTTAAAACGTTACATTTTTGACTCAAGAATTTTGAAAATATTGGCTTTGTTACCTAGAAGCCGTGAACTCATATCGCTCAAGGTCGCCGGCATTTAGTGTCGCCTTAAGGTTCTTATTAAAAAGCCCTTATTAGTTTACAGTACTAAACGTGGAGGCACATCCGAGTAAAAAAATAATATATAACGTCTCACAATAAGTGACAACATGTCTATGACTAAGTTAGCTAGCGTCATCTCATCTAAATAAAAACAATAATTTCATATTCATTGATATATAATTCAACTAAATATAGAACGTTTAATGAAATTTAACTCATCCAACATTTCTATTTCAATTTAATAAGACTGAGCCATAACCTATAAATCTAGAACCGGACACACATTTATAAATTGAATATTAATATTGCATGTATGAGAGACATGTTTATATTTTATATTCAAAGAGGACGACGTTATTCAGCACCGCAGCTGAATATAAGTCAATGTAATATTAAATTTATAATACTAACAATATGAAGAGGTAAGGTTTGTGAGTTTGTAAGGTTTTAGGGGATAATCTCTGGATCTATTGAACTAATTATATATACATATATATATATATGTTTACGCGAAAATTAGATATTTTTTGCGATGGTTGGACATTACAAATTCGGACAAAACCGTCGAATGAAAACGTTTCTTACGAAAGATGTGACATATAGTATGTTTTTTTTGTATATGTACATTCATGTGTGGTAGAATCGGAACGTCAACTACTATAGTTACACTTGTAAATTTGCGATCGAAGACGCGGGTAACAGGTAGTATATCATATTTTTGAACGCGAATGTCATAAAGGCTTACGTGGGCTTAAAATCTAACAGACACCGTTTGCCTGGCAGACAGTAAACAATATATAAATATTATGAAAAAAATGATTTAAAAATGGACTATGTACCGTGGGTTGATCCTGCTCGTGCTTTCAGGAAGACAGGTATTTTTTTTTATAAAATTTAACGACAAATCAGCTTTAGGGTAACCTGATGATAAGACAAGTATAGCGTCGCCCATGCTCGCTACAATTCGTAACAAATGTTTTTCCGGACGAAGAACTATTGTGATAAAGGCTTACATTTTTATTTGAGCTTCACTATAGTGTACTTAGTGATTAATACTTTTAAGCAACAGACCCACCAGATATCTACAAACAAAAAAAGTTTACGTGTTAAAAAATTGATATATGAAGTATTTTTTTCAATTTAGTCAAACGCCATCTACCGGCTCCAATTGTAAACCAAAACTATACTTTAATATATTATACTTAAACAAATTTATTAAATTTATTTTTCCTGTTAAGATGACGTATTATAATATCCTGTAAAAATGGAAAAAAGAAAATGGACTGAGCTGTCCCGCTCGGCTAATTAACTCTCGTTCTGGTAAAGTCGGCTCAAGTTCATTACATGATCAAGTTTTTACTTCTGCTGTGGGATAAGTCTAGTTTATAGTATTTTCTTTGACTAACGCGAGTGTAACACATTTAAATAAAACACTTTTACAGGATTAAATTTCAGTTTGAGCACCCCTGGAAACGAGATATGGAAACTGAAATGTCTTGAAACTTCGGGTTAACTAAAATATGTTATAAAAATGTTACTTTTTCGCAAAAATCTAATGTAAAACACAGTTAAAATTACACGCGTTTTAATCCTTTAAAAGTGTTTTATTTAAATATCAAATGTTAAAAATAGAAATAATATAAACTAGAAATCTTTCAAAATATAACTGTGGTAAAAACAAATTAAATAAGTTGAAAGAGCTAAAAATACTTGTTCCTTTGCAATCGTAGGTTGAATTCTCGCTATCCCATAAACACTAAAAATAAATGAAGACACAAAAAAGCTATATTTAACTAAAAATTACACGTAATCTAACCCCTGTCCCATAAATCACAGTATTTAGTAAATTATATGAACTTAGATACGCAAACACGAAATGATCAGCAAACATTTGAATGTATGCTTATAACGTAATAGAGTTGAACAAGTGCCAAGGATAAAGCAATTGATTATTGATATTGTTCGGCTATATTGGTTTTCGAGCTGCACCAAGATTTCGATATGGCTTTGATTTAGTCAAGTTTCAGTCGGCGCATCAATAACCATTGAAATCTAAATTTAATCTGTATATATATAAAAAGTTTACGATTAAGCAGATTGACACATCAAATTTTGGGAGGAAAGGTATATTCCTATATTATATTCCCGATGTACCTGAAGAGTAAGCAATGGCAACCTATTACCATGGCTCCGCTCTCTGTTTGTCCGTCTGTCAGTGGGCTACGTCCATAATCCACAATACTTATACCGAATTGTTGAGTATTTTGTGTACCTATGTTTATTACTGCTAAATGAACGTTTATTAGAAAGTTTCACTTTATAAACTAAGTTCGAATACCATATTCCAAATATTGGAGTGCCCTCTATTGTTTATATCACAAAAATATATAAATACATATAATTGTGATGTTGTACGATGGATTGGAAACCTTCCTGGGATCAACTCGTTTTTACCTGGTTTTTTATCTTTATTACGACACATAACTGATTTTTTTATGGAATAGGAGGACAAACGAGCGTACGGGTCACCTGGTGTTAAGTGATCACCGCCGCCCTCATTCTCTTGCAACACTAAAGGAGCATTACCGGCTTTTAAGGAGGGTGTGTGCTTGTATTCTAGAGGATTCAGTACCATGTGAAAGGGCATACCCTTTGGCATTTTTATGGTAGAAGTGGACAAACGAGCCTGCTGCCTAAATCACCACCACACTCACACCCTCTAGCAATACAACATGAAATTCATGTGGTATTGTCTTGGAAACTCATTATAACACAGATTATTAGTGTTTGATAGTTTATTATAAGCCGCGCGGTGGAGCAACGCTATCGCTACGCATCCAATGAAAGAAAAACAAGTGTCATAAGACGTCGCTTCATTGTATAATATCTTCTACGTGTCTATTACGTGGAAGTATTAGACACAGATCGATTTTCAAGGAACTTTCTCCCACATACAAATCTATATATATAAAAATGAATTGCTGTTCGTTAGACTCGCTAAAACTCGAAAACGGCTGGACCGATTTGACTAATTTTGATCTTGAATTATTTATGGAAGTCTAGACAAGGTTCAAAAGGTGATTAAATATGAAAATGCTCGGAATTAAATAAAAACTCACTTTTTAATTCAGCATTAAAAAAATACATACGACTTAAAATTTTCACCCTTCTATGATGAACACCTATTTTATCATGATATTTGTATAATTCTTTTTTTTTATCAAAATACACACTATCTGTTTCATCCACTGAAATAGGGTTGCAAGATGGCAATAATTATTGTAGTAAGATACATTTTATGTACGACTTAATAATATAAGGTAGGTCTGAGAATAGGTCGTCATCTATTTTTTATAGACCCAAAAATTTTAAAACTTGAATTTTTTTTATTACTTTACATGGCAATACAACGTTTGCTGGGTCAGCTAGTCTAAAATATAAATCGTGTTTTAAATTTCCTTATACGTTATTTTTTAATTTATCAGGTAAACATCAAGTTCGTACAACATTTCATAAAGACATAAACAGGATCGATATTAAGTTGTTCCAAAAATAGAAGCTATAAAATATGGTCTTATTACTGTTACAAGTATAACATACAGACAAGACACTGAAAATCAACCAAATAAAAGTTAAATAAATTTTGTGCAAGATACGGTGCGATACCGCTCCTGCTTTTAATTAATTAGAAATGAAATGGACATTTTATTTACATTCGGACATTTTAATTAAAATAATGAATTCAATTCCCTAAAGACAATGTACTTTAAAACAAGAAATATGTACTTGGAAATTAAATTTCACTCGTAATTACAATACCAAATTACAATTAATAACAGTATTTGAAGTGAAACAACAGTGGCGAAGTATTATTTGTTGAAGTTATTGATTTTGTGTCCAAAAATTTATCATGTAGTAAATAAAATCAACTTAGTGGTAATCTGGCCAAAAAATAACAATTACTTTAGCTTTAAATCGACATCAAATAACTATAATAAGGCTCTCAAAGAGCCTCCTTTAGAAAACTAGGCGGTGGTAGTTGAGTTTCTATTGAAATAGTTGGTATTTCTTACATTAACATTAGACAGTCTCTCAAAGAAAAATTTAAAGAAATAAATATTATGACTGTTCATTCTCAGTACATTTATGAAAATTTAATATACGTTCACAAAAATCGTCACCTTTTTGCTCTTAATAGTGATTTTCATTATTATAACACTAGAAATAAGCGATTGCTTGTAACTAATTCTAGTAGGCTTTATAAGATACATAATAGCTTTAAGGGTAAATGTATACACTTCTATAATAAAGTCCCAGCCACTGTTCAGGCATTATCTCTAAGTAAATTTAAATGTTTTATAAAAAAATGGCTCTGTCGTAAATCCTATTACTCCACTGCTGAATATCTAAATCATCGGACAGCCTGGGACTAGATTGTGAATATTTTATAGCAATAGAAATGATTGTACAATATTGTATATTTATGCTGGGAGAGTTTCTTGCGCCGCTTCTTCTCTCTCAGAGCGCCATTTGTTTCCGAAGCGGTAGTAGTATCTAGTAGCTATTAGAAATGACATCAAAAAGAATTCTTGAGGAATCAATTTTGAGAAAATAAATGCCTTTTATGCCTTTTTATGGTATAAATATTTTTTCTGAAAATGAAATGGAGTTGTTATGGTATTGGTAAAGTAACAAATAATGCCCTAACACTGATGACCCATTTTTTAAGTAGTTTGGTTTTTATTTGTGAAAAAGAAAATGAATAATGTGAACATTTATAAGAGGTTAAATTATTGTTTTTTGTAAAAAAAATATAGTTAAAATGTAAAATAATGAACATTCAGAAAAAAAAAAAAAAAAACAAATTATATCTTTTTCATCTATCATCTATTATACATATATTCAACTGTAATAAAGGTATTATCGCAGGTTACTTAAATATATTAATTTCATTATCTGCTTGATCTTGTTTCGTTTTGTTTAAACTGCGTTTCATTGAGAAAATTTGGAAAAACCAATTGCAGTTTCATCTTAATATAAAATCAAATAAAGTGATATAGGAGCGTATAGGATATTATAGATTTTCTTGCTGAATGAAAGTTTTTCTATAAAAATAAGGTCCTGCAGCGTTTTAAGACGAAGAGTAAGCAGAAAACACGCATACAAGGTGTTTTTAGACAAGTGTTGTGGTGAAAATATACCGTTTGGAGCTATGAACACTACTTCATCCTGTTACACATACCCTTCAGTCTTACTTGTAGGTTGCTAATGCTTGCTGTTAGTTAAACTTATCACTCCAGAGCTATTATGAACTACCAGTTTTGTTTGCAGTTAAACAAGTTTTTCTTCGGCACGATGCATTTGTTTAGTATACTGCTCTCATAAAAGTTGTTCTTATAGTTATTATATTGATTAGTAATCAATAATGAGGATTGTAAGAAATTAAACTGTTTGCGCCTGTTAAAATGTTAAATTTTCGACGCAAGAATTTTCAAAATATTGGCTTTGTTACATAGGAGCCGTGAACTAATATCGCTCAAGGTCGCCGGCATTTAGTGTCGCATTAAGCTCAAATTCATTGTTAGCAAAAAAGTATGCATAGTATCATTTATAACCTTCATTAAATTATTATTTCCACATCATATTCTTTCTTTTTGTATTTATATATCTATCAAATTTACACATTATAACTTTAGCTTAATTACTGCTGAAAGGTATACAACTATATTTCAAGACAGTATGTCGGCCTCTTTGTCAAAGCAACAATAAAATTTATCCCGGAAACCCATTCGCAGTTACCTTTTATTATAATGTTGCAGATTCCATCCAGGGCACTTTTCACTGGACGCCATTGTGTCCCACATAATGGGTTCCAATCTTTTTATTCCGCCTCTGATTTTGAATGTGAGCATTAACGCGTTTGGTAAACCGACATGCGCTATTCTAACCTCTATTTCTTTGGAAACAGTGCCAGAATCGCTTAATTATTTGTGCTATGCATGATTAGGAATGTCGTTTTCATATTTGGTCTGTCGCAATCCAATGAATTGACCCCTCGTTAGAGTTTCCAAAACCAATGCAATTTGCGATAACGATGCCATTTGAATGTCTAATACATATTTCAGATTCGGTGCTTAATTTTATTCTATGCATTTCGGTAACTGTTGCAATTATTACAAAAGTGAAAATAGCATTAGTATCATTTTGCTCTTAATAGTGATTTTCATTATTATAACACTAGAAATAAGGGATAGCTCGTAACTAACTCTAGTAGGCTTCATAAGATACGTAATAGCTTTAAGGGTAAATGTAAACACTTATAATAAAGTCCCAGCCACTGTTCAGGTATTATCTATACTTAAATTTAAGTGTTTTATTAAAAAATGGCTCCGTCGTAAATCCTATAACTCCACAGTTGAATATCTAAGTGATAGGACAGTCTGGGATTATATTATGATTATTGTATAGCGATAGAAATGACAGTACAATATTATATATTTTTATTAAAAAGAGCACAAAAAAAGAATGCTGGGAGAGTTTCTTGCGCCTCTTCTTCTCTCTCAGAGCGCCATTTGTTTCCGAAGCGGTAGTAGTATCTAGTATATTAGAAATGACATAAAAAAAATCTAAAGGAATCAATTTTGAGAAAATAAATGCCTTTTATGCCTTTTGCGCTCTAATCGAACCTAATTAAGATACTGATACAATTTTATGTGTTCCATTAGAGTTATTAATACAACAAATTACATACAATCATACCAACAAACTCTTAAATGACTGCATAAAAAACTTCAACTCTACACATATTAAATCTGAAACTTTATCAATATCAAGTATATTTTACTGGAGAACTAAGAGAATGAATAATTACATGTTTCTTAGCAAATTCTAAGGTAAATAAAATTATTAAGTAACTAGCTGACCCGACAGACGTTGTTCTGTATATAATAAATAAAATAATGTTTCTTATGAATTTGTCAGTGATAAAGCATATATTTAATCAAGAATTGCTTCGTAAAAATGCATCCTGTTGTTGTAATAAAATTGTTTCACAGCATAACTGTCAAACCGTTGCGTCAATATATTCGACGAGGTACGCATCAAAGGAAAAACAAATTTTTTGTTTATATTAATTTTTTTCCGAGAATTTTCATATTTATTCACCTTTTAAACCTTCCCTGGACTTCCACAAATAATTCAACACTAAAATAAGACAAATCGGTCTAGCCGTTCTCGAGTTTTAGTGAGACTAACGAACAGCAATTCATTTTATAGATTTAATACACGCAATAAGAATTGTTAACGTTGTTTTGTTATCCTTATAAGAAAATTTCTAATAATAATATTGAGTAATTAATATTTTATATCAACATCCCTTGTATTGTTTCATTTTCATCAGATACCTTTATTAGCCGATTTTAGACTTCCTTCATATGGCGCTGGCTTGACCAGTAATTCTGACATGTTTTTCTGGCTTCTTCTACCCATTAACTTTTTTACTCAACACTTTAGTATATCCCCTATTACCCGGCCTTAACTATTATTATTCTACCTTCGCACGACACGCCACAAATTAGGATATCATCCCCACCATCTGGATGTGTGGCGGTCCTCCACAGTGCGGTTTTCAAGGAGCTTTCTTCCTCGTACTACTAAGCTGTGGAATGAGCTTCCTTGTGCGGTGTTTCCGGGACGATAAGACATGGGTACCTTCAAAAAAAGCGCGTACACCTTCCTTTAAGTGATTCCTCTGGTGTTGCAAGAGAATGTGGGCGGCGGTGATCACATAACACCAGATGACCCGTACGCTCGTTTGTCCTCCTATTCCATAAAAAAAACTTAGATTTTTACAACAATGTGTTTTAACTGGTAATTTTCATCAATACGTTTTCTTTAATGAATGCAAACAATGTACTTTTATGTCTAATTTCAATAACAGTTACGAACTTCTAAATCATACTCAAGAAATGCAAACAATTTTTGAGTATTCCTAAGAACTCGCACACCGTAAGACTCATTAAAAAACTTCTTAAAATGTAAATTTCTTTTTCTTTTAAAATAAAATACAAATCGAGGGTAGATGTATCAATAAGTTACAAAGGCCGACGCCTTAGGCGATATATGCTGTAGATACGAAGCCACACGCTGAACCCCTACGTTTGTTCTGGTTCAAGTTATCAGATTGAAGCAGGTATCATTTTAAATATTTTTATTTAATCATTTCGTCAATAATATTTTTGGTTTTCATGCAGTTTTATTTACTTAAATAAAACAATACATAAATTGAAAAGTCCCAAATATTTAATCTGTTATTCATTCAACAAAATTGATTAACCAAACGGTTTAATAAGAAATCCAATATTTACAACGAATGCAGCAGCTTCCTGTTCATTTGTTTTTATTTGATGTCAGTAGGATTTACCAGTGGGAGGCTCCTTTGCATAGGATGCCGGTTAGATTATGGATACCACAACGGCGCCTATTTCTGCCGTGGAGAAGTAATGTATAAACATTATTATGTTTCGGTCTGAAGGGCACCGTAGCTAGTGATATGAGACTTAATGAACTTTTACTGGGAAAATGAGACTTAAAATCTTATGTCTCAAGGTGACGAGCGCAATTGTAGCGCCGCTCAGAATTTTTGGGTTTCTCAAGAATCCTGAGCGGCACTGCATTGTAATGGGCAGGACGTATCATAACCATCAGCTGAACGTCTTCATCGTCTTGTTCCTTATTTTCATAAAAAAAGGTGGAAAATCTTACCTATATTATTAAATTGATTGGAAGATTGCTTTAGACTAAGAGTAGTAATTTATATGACTTTAATATTCAAAAATTCAATAAAATATTTATTATGTTAATCGGATGCTTAATATCAGATAGCATGATGTCAACCATTAATATATTGTGATAAATATTTATTATCACTTTATTCAATATCCCTGCGCTTATAACTTAGGCCACACATGGATCTATTGCCCGTAGCTTTAATCAATAGCTATTCGCCTGTTATTTGCCGACATGACGTTTTTATTAAATAAATACTGATAAAGTGGACGGGTCAACAATTGATAGGTGTAATTTATTAGTATCTCTATACATGTATTTTTAGTTTAACTAAAATAGGAAAAAATAGTGAGCTCCTGTTTGCTTACTTTGAATTCTATCAAATATGTTATATTAATTAATTCCATTTATTTATGGAAAAGGAGGATAAGCGAGGATTCGGGTCACCTGTTGTTAGGTGATTATCGCCTCTTGTAATACTAAAGGAATCACAGGAGCGTTTTAAAAAGATGTACACACATCTTTTGAAGGTACCCATATCGTATCGTCCTTTAAACACCGCAGAAGGAAGCGATCCACGGCTTGATTGGTCGTACAATAAAGTTTCTTGAAAACCGCACTGTGGAGGAACGCCACAGATCTTCAACTCAACTATTATAGATTAGATATTCAAGGTTCCGCATTTAGAACTTATCCTACCCAGCCTTTTCCCGCGTTACTTTCAAAGTGATCGTATTATGTATCGAGAAGTTAGTTTTTTATTATTAATTACATCGGTGCGAAGCTAAGGCTTAAATCAGCTAAGGGTTCTTATTATTAGGTTATTAATAAACTAAGATTATTTTCTACGATCCTTATTTTCTTATACGTAATATAAAGAAGCTTTCAAACGTCGGATTCACTTAAAAATGTACACACATGTCAACATTAAATCTACTTTGGCTTTGTATCTTGATAAGAAGCACCAGAAAAACATAAGAAATATTGATATATTATTTGTAAGTTCTTTCTTATTATGTGTACTTTCTTAAGGTAAGTGTTGGGAAAAAAAATCTCCCGTTTTCGTACTAACTAACGAGAGGAAATTACTTATTGAAAAAGATTTCTTTTCTCACTTGACTAACTGAATTTACCCGGGCTAAGAAGAAATAAACATAAAAAATATACAAACATAGATAAGTTCATGCTCCAGCACATATATTTTATTTCATGTCTGTTTAGATTGTATTAAAATTTCAATTAAGTATTTTATCCAGCTTAACCTCGTTATTGCTTACTACCATAATCCTCTGATGAAAATGTGTGGGTGTACACGTTTAATTAAAATTGTATATTATATCGTCCTACTGACATGACGTGTTCTCTTAAAATAACTAAGACTGAACATTACCTATCATGGCTAAACTTACAACAACGTTGCTTCAAAGCCATAAGCATTTCTTCATTCTTTGCGAGTACAATAAGTTAAACAATACCAATTCAGATCTTGATATATTCGGAGGTGGGCTGGTCAGATTCAAACAATGTGTTGTTAAACACTTAGCTGGTACTCAATCTGCATAAGTCAAATAAGTAGTTTTATGTTTTCGTTTCTAGTCTTTCAATTCATAAGTTAAATTTATAATTTGTACTTTCATGTCTTATTTTGTTTTTATTGGAGCCATAGAATTCTTTCTATTTTTCAGAAGTAATTAGGGAGTATTTTTTGTAATTTTTATGTTCACCATAATTGTCCTATACTTTAGAACTACTAATTGTAACATAAGACTAAGAAAATTATATTGTATATGATGTGGTGTGCTTTCATAAACAAATAATCATCTAAGTGTCAATCAAAGTATTGCATGATCATTCCATACTGTAAAGTAATAATAAAAAGTGGTTAAGAGCGAGTCGTATGTAACACGAAACATTATACTGTGAACAATAACAAAACGTATTTCATCTCATGGTCCTCTCTGGCCACTGCAAGCTGAACGGGCACCTAGTCAAAATGGGTCTCAGTGAATTAAACCTGTGCAGATTCTGCTGCGAAGTCGCAGAAGACCCCCATACACATCCTACTGGATTGCGAGGCTATTGCCAGAATCAGAATGGGGGATTCTTTAAAGTACAATTTTAATCCCGGCACACGTTTCCTAGTCAGTAGCCTCGATTTTTCCACAGCTCATTTGTTTTTTTTAGATATTGGAAGTCGAGGCGCGCTAGCGCAAGCAGGGGGCACAATAGATCCTAGGATTTAAGTGTAAATGAAACATGAAAGAATTTTATAACGATATTATGTTAACGATTGTAAAGTTATTCACCATGTAGGTTTTATACATGTTATTTATTCCGGCAATAGTGAAGGGTTTCTGGTTATATTTCAGCCATCTACCTATTGCATATATGCAGCGCACGGAACCCTTAATATTCGTTTCCTTACTTACTTCTTTTGACGGTAATACTCCTGTTGTAGGCCTCAATCAAGATATTTCCTAGCCGAGTCTTAAAAAAAGCTGTCTTGTGTTTTCTATGTATCATGGATATATGAATATTTGGATGTGGATTTTGCCTGGTAATGATTATTCATTCCTTTTGTATACAATCTATTTGCTACATTGCTATGGCCACAAAGCAAATTCGTCTAGCGATCCTGGTTCCATACAAATAACTTATAGGTGCGTTTTTTTTTTATGGACAAACGAGCGTACAGGTCACCTGTTGTTAAGTGATCACCGCCGCCCACAATCTCTTGCAACACCAGAGGAATCACAGGAGCGTTGCCGGCCTTTAAGGAAGGTGTACGCACTTTTTTTGAAGGTACCCATGTCGTATCGTCCCTGAAACACCGCACAAGGAAGCTCATTCCACAGCTTTGTAGTACGTGGAAGAAAGCTCCTTGAAAACCGCACTGTGGAGGATCGCCACACATCCAGATGGTGAGGATGATATCCTAACTTGTGGCGTGTCGTGCGAAGGTGGAATTCGGGGGCAGGAATCAGGTTAAACAGCTCTCTGGAACACTCCCCGTGATAAATGCGGTAGAAGACACACAACGGAGCGACGTCGCTACGTAACGCCAAGTGATCCAGCCGTTCACAGAGCACTGGGTCCCCGACAATTTGAGCTGCTCTGCGATGCACGCGGTCAAATGGATCGAGCTGATACTGGGGTGCGCCAGACCAGAGATGACAGCAATACTCCATGTGTGGCCGGACCTGTGCTTTGTAGAGCGCTAGTATGTGGGCCGGCTTGAAGTATTGCCGTGCTCTATTAATGACGCCCAGTTTCTTTGAAGCCAATTTGGCTTTGCCTTCCAGATGACCACGAAATTGGCAATCGCTCGAGATTTCGAGACACAGTATTCCGTAACTAGGCGAGGCTTTGAGGGAAGTGTTGTCGAAGAGCGGTGATACGACAAATGGAGTTTTTTTAGTGGTTAACGCGCAAACTTGAGTCTTCTGGGGGTTTCCCCATTCCGCGACCTTCTCAAGAGAGGACTCGATAGAAGACACAAGTTTCTCCCGGCACTGGTCGACGATTTCCCGAGAGAGACCTGCATGGCCCGTGTATATGGCATCACCAGTGCTGTCGTCTGCATAGCAATGAACGTTGGAGGTGTCCAACATATCATTGATATGCAGAAGAAACAGCGTGGGAGACAGCACACAGCCTTGGGGCACTCCAGAATTCACGGGCTTCGGGTTCGAGCAATATCCGTCGACAACGACCTGTATGCTACGCCCAGTGAGGAAGCTGGAGGTCCACTTACACAAGCTCTCGGGAAGCCCAAATGACGGAAGTTTGGAGAGGAGCGCCATTTGCCATACACGATCAAAGGCCTTCGCTATATCCAGGCTAACTGCCAGGCCTTCCCCCTTGCTTTCAATAGCCGCAGCCCATCTATGTGTCAGGTATACCAGAAGATCACCTGCCGACCGACCATGGCGAAACCCGTATTGTCGGTCGTTGAGCAACTGGTGACCCTCTAGGTATACCAAGAGCTGTCGGCTAATTATGCTCTTCATGATTTTGGAGAGCAGGGAGGTAATAGCAATAGGCCTGTAGTTTGCCGTATCCGAACTGTCTCCTTTTTTTTTTGTTCGGATGGACAAGGGCAGACTTCCATGAGTCAGGGACTACGCCTTTAGAATAAGAGTGCCGGAATAAACGCGTTAGCACCGGCGTCAACTCAGGGGCACACGTTCTAAGCACGCTTGGAGAAATGCCATCCGGCCCGCTCTACTTCCTGGCGTCCAACGAAAACACGCCTAACAGTTTTCTGTCTGAACTGTACCGCGGGATGGTCGGCGGTGTTTTTCCGTTGTCGTCAAGAGTCGAGTTGGAGGCGATAATAGTGCACAAGAGATCGGCTTTCTCTTTTGCCGTATGGGCCAGGGTGTCATTCCTCATGTACAATGGCGGCATGGACGGCTAGCTGAAGTTACCAAGAGCAGCTTTCGACAACGACCAGAACTTGCGTGTTCCGGTCGGGTAACTGGAAAGCTGCTCGCCGATTTTGATGACGTGTTTAGACTTTGCACGGGCGATTTGCCGCTTAAAAAATCTAGAGGCACGGTTGTATTTCCTCTTAAGAACTGTGCAGTTCGGATCCTTTGTGCCCAACGCCGCAACCCAAATTCGATACGCCTGTTTTTTGCAGTCAGATGCTGCTTTAATTGACGCATCAAACCAGGGCTGTGATCTGCCACCGATGGGTACTACAGAGTTTGGTATAAAAATATCCATACCCTGTAGTATCACATCGGCTACTGCAACGGCGCAGGCACTAGGATCATCCGAAGGGAAACAAACCCTGCCCCAAGGGTAGGATGCAAAAAAGGAACGCATCCTATCCCAATCTGCTGACTTGTAGTGCCAAACGCGGCGGTTCGCTGGTTGCGTTCCGTGTTTCTTGAAAGAAGTTTTCAAATACCCAGAATTATAGATTCGTGGGTTTCTTAGGAACTGTATACATTTATTGATCTTTGTTTATTAAAAAATATTCTTAATAACACGTAGTAAATCACGAAAGCGGTGAATGAAATCACTAATCACAAGTGAGAAAGATCAAACTTCTATAAGAACAAACTTAAATATTGTTATCGACTAAAGACAATTATTATTGTTGTTATTCGAATATGTATGTTGAAAAAGATGTATATATATTTTATAAATTTAAGTCAATAATTTAATCGGAAATTCAGAAATTCGACATTCCACCGTTAACATTTTCATACTTTCAATTATAAGGAAATAATCAAATAAAAAACGATAATTATTTGCTATTTTAGAAAAATTGCTATACTTTATTTACTAAGATAGCAAAAGTAAGATGATGACTTTGAAGCTATATCTGATATTGTTATCTTTCTGAACACAAAATATTAGCTCAACGTCGCTAAACACAAATAAACTTGTGAGCCAGTACAGATGAATCAAGCAGAAGGAAAAACAAACAACAATATTGCTTGTAAAAACTTGTATATCCACAATGTCCACGTAGACTGACATAGAATAGAGATGACTAATAGTATTCGATGTTTGTGATAAAAAAATATTGAGATATTTTGACGCTATCGGCAATAAAATGCGGTTATAAAATGTTGATATCGTTGACAACACTGTTTATACAATTCTGAAGGTTTCCGAATGTCAAGCAGCCTTGCAAATTAACGCGGGAAACGTTATTATACGTCCGAATAAGCCAATCATAAGTAAAATGAAAATTTTTAAACATTTTGCATATTCTTGGTTTATTCTCAGGTATAACTATATACCAAATTTATTGGTAAGGCCGTATAAGTTCGCTATATATCTAAATATATCTGTTTATATAAATAGTTACTTTAACGAGGACATTAACGATGCGTTTATTGTATCAATGTAAAAGAGTTTTTTTGCATTATTTAAGCAAATATTTTCGTACATTCAAGCATGTTATAATTCATAGACAATTAAAATAAAGTGAAGGCAAGTTATCAAACTCTTGCTAGAAATAAATCATTTCTGAGAACCTTAAAATGTTTATTGTATTTTTAAATTCAATAATAAATAATTTTCACATAATATATTTAGGGATCTTAATATAACATATAAATCAAGATCTATAAAATTAAAATAAATTATTTTGGTATATCAGAAGAGGCAACTTGGCCGCAGGCTCAATATAAAAGTGATTTGTTTATCCAAACGTGGTAAAAGAATTTTAACAGTAATTGGTGTATATATTTTTTAACCTCCGCATAACGGGAGGTTATTTTATTTATAAATTTTGAAAGTTACGTTTATTTATCAGTAAAACACGACCATAGGAGCTGGCAGTAAGAATTGCAGCTGAGTGAAGAAAATCAGCGTAAAATCGGAAGTGTAAGATGTAGCTGTCATGAATATAAAAGTAATAAACCTGGCCTGTTGTCATGCGTTGCCTAACGCCAATATAAGCAACGAACATTTTGATTAAATTTTCAAAATTCTATCGAATGACACACTGCGTGGCGATCACACGTATTCATAGCTTTTTCTCCTTCCCAATAGTAATACTTCACTGTAACACCAAAATACCATAAAACATTAACCCTATTACGTTCATATGCAAATTCCAAACCATATTGAATCTTATCACTTTGTGTTAAGACAGGATTCAGTTTAAAATATGTTCACAGAGCATACGTTTTCTTGCGATAAACTTATGCCTATTTATAGATACAAATGTATGCTTTCGATCGTGCAACGGATGGATTATTTACTATCTATCTTTCGACTAAATATAGAAGAGCACCTGAAGTATTACAACACACCTCAGGAATTCCACATTTCCACACACTCTTTTGCAAAATGGAGGTAGACTTAAATAAAAGCGATTGTTAACATTATACAATAAAAATGTTTTATTTTTTCAATTTATTCAAAATCCTTTTATGTTTACTATCTAAATAAATTTACCGTACAAAATGTCAAAAATGTAAATGCAAATGTTTTGTTAAACGGAGAGGTGATAAAACCGGTGGAATCTGCTTTATTTCTTGGCATAACTCTAGATTCCATATTACAATGGGGCCCACATATTGAAGGATTGGCGAATAGACTTAGTTCTGCTGCATACGCGGTTAAAAAGATTAACTGACATAGATACGGCGCGACTAGTATACTTTAGTTATTTCCATAGTATTATGTCCTATGGTATATTGCTATGGGTCAACGCTGCCGATATTAATACAATATTTGTGCTGCAGAAGAGGGCTATTCGCGCTATTTATAACCTAGGTCCTAAAGAATCATTGAGAGCAAAATTCAAAGAAATTAACATCTTGACTGTTGCTTTTCAATATATTCTTGATAATGTAATGTATGTTCATAGGCACAAAAGTGAATTTGCCAGGAACTGCCATAACCATAATGTTAACACCAGGAACAGTCATAAACTTATAATGCCTACTTCTCGGCTAGTCGAGTTAG
Source organism: Leptidea sinapis (assembly GCF_905404315.1). NCBI lineage: Eukaryota > Metazoa > Arthropoda > Insecta > Lepidoptera > Pieridae > Leptidea > Leptidea sinapis. The sequence goes on from NC_066280.1 coordinate 7,206,275, forward strand.
TATGTCTTTTGTGGGGCGATGTATGTGCTTTTACAACAAGATCCCAGAAAAGATCCAAAAAAACAAAAGTATTACGTTATTCAAAAGAATTGTTAAAAAACGTTTGTATAGTAAAGGTTACTATAACACAAATGACTTTCTTAATGATACCACAGATTGGGAATTGAGTAAGCGCTTTCAGGCTATTAAATAATAAGTTTAATTGTACAATATTACTTTGTAAACATATGTATTCGATGAAAAAAAAGCCCGCTGAGTTTGTTGCGCCCATTCTTCTCAGGTCTGAGGAATTCATTTTGGAATGGGTGGTAGTTTTTGACTTTCAATAAGTGATGTCACATCCTATTTTGAATAAAAATATTTGAATTTGAATTTATATGATTTTATATATAATACTAATAATGTACATACACAAAATTCTAATGCACATATTGTACAAGAATTGTAAATAAGAATAAAATACATTTTATATGTTATTAAGAAAATTTATTGAATTAGGCGTTACTTTGCGGAAATCCATAATTATACAAATTATTTAAGTTTTCTTTAGTGTTAATTCCGCCAATATTTGTCTTTAAAACAATTCTCGACACGCTGAACTGACTGCTGCAGTCTCGTGCCAGATTTTGGCGAGACAACACGTCCTGAGGATGCCTCGTGTAGAGGCGAAACACGTGTCGAGAATTGTTTTAAAGACAAATATTGGCGGAATTAACACTAAAGAAAACTTAAATAATTTGTATGTTATTAAGAGATGAGTAAAAGTAATAGGTTTTATAAATAAATAATCTTTCCTATATCCTATTAATATACATAAAGTTTAACTGAACTAAACTTTTCTCGAGTTAAACAATTTCAATATTAAATTGTTGGAATTAAATTAGTTTAAGTTTAACTTCTGTCATGCGGCCCGAGATGAACAGGTTTTTTTTTTAAACCTGACTAATTTTATAATGTGTAACTTGTAATCTTCATTCAGTCATTAGACCTGACAGTTCTATGATCTGAGGTGACATCTTGTGTTGAAAGTAATTAGTGAGACGAAAGTTGACACTCGTTGGCGATGTGCTAATGAATGTTACTTGTTAAATTTATATGTTCACATTTAGATCAAACGATTAGTTGGCAGATATTTCTATAACTGATAGCATTTGTAGCTAGTTGATTGGTTTTAAGTTATTCAAATGCAATTTCTGGATGCCGGCTAGATTATGGGTATCACAACGGCGCCTATTTCTGCCGTGAAGCAGTAATGTGTAAGCTTTACTGTGTTTTAGTCTGATGGGCGCCGTAGCTAGTGAAATTACTGGGCAAATGAGACTTAACATCTTATGTAACAATTTCTGGGTTTTTCAAGAATCCTGAGAGGCACTGCATTGTAATGGGCATGCCGTATCAATTACCATCGACTGAACTCGTTAGTGGACAGTAACACATAAATTAGACTTACAAAACTCTGCAAAATATCCCGAATCAATGCTTAATATTATTAATATAGTATTTATGCAATTGAATTCCTTATATCTGCAGCTATTTCTTATTTTAAGCTTGGTTTATTTAGGAATAGGAATGAAAACGATGATAAAAGCCGAACTAATGTACGTTCTTGGATTATTTATAATTTAGATCTGGAAATATAGGCGATGGAGTTATTTCTATACTTTGTTCCATAAGCCTTTTTCCTTCAATTCTATGTGAGCAGATTGTGATCAAGATTATGGACTAACATTAAGACGTTCCAAATAAGAAAATAAAATAAAATTCATTATAAGCAACAATAGTTAAACACATTAAATTTAAATAGAACGCATTTTAATTTTGATAAATATCATGTTACCGGCCGAACGGCGCCTATACCTCCGTGAAGCAGTAATGTGTAAACATTATTGTGTTTCAGTCTGAACGGCGCCGTAGCTAGTGAAATTTCTGGGTAAATGAGACTTAGAATCTTGTCTCAAGGTGACGAGCGAATTTGTAGTACCGCTTAGAATATTTGGGTTTTTCTAGAATCTTGAGTGGCACTGCATTGCATTGAGCAATAAAATAACTTTGAATAAATCTTCGTAATTAATATAAGTTATTAGTAAACTGGTTTACTTAAAAAATGTAAAAAGACGTGTGGCACTCGGGGACTGCCGTGGTAAAGCTATTGCATAGCATTTTTTATAAACTTATGCAATTATAATTATTTATTTATTTTATTTTATTTATGCAGTATTTATTTTCCTTTGTTTTTTTTTCTTTGATATTAATTCAAGTTACACTTTTTGAGCGTGGTCACCGATAAGAAAACAATTTTTTTCTTTTATTAAGTAAATGAGAAGTTAATATTGTTCAAAATATTTTTATTATCTTACAATACATGTAGGTTATTCAGGAATATTTATCATTGAAACGTACACGTACCCCAGGCTCGAACCTGGGACCTTCTGCACAAAAAGCATACGTGATAACCGCTGTACCACGGCAGCTGTAATGATCATGGCGAAATATCTATATACATCTAGTAAGTGGGTGTTAGGTTATTTTCGTTACGGAATTTCTGGATTCGGTCTCCACGCTCAAGGCCCGCGATAGAAGCTATGCAATAGCTTAAAAAAACTACTACTCTGAACTGCACGAACTGTGGCCTCAGTGTGTCAATCTTCCTATTGGCCGAAGTATAAATTATGAACAAAATGCACACACAGTTTCTGACGGCCTTAATACAGAAACAGTTTCCAGGCCTAATCTATGTATTTCATATGAATGTTATTGATTTCATAAGTGTTGTAGATCGCCGCAAATAGCTAAGACGTCTGCCGCAGATGCAAGCCCCTTGAGACTGTGTTGACCTCATTGAATCAGAATACAATATAATATACTTGATATCATACGATTATTATAATAAAAGCATTCATGTTTGTATACAATATGGAATTTATAATAATTTTTGTAGAGATAATTTGTTTGCGGAGTTAAAAATCTTATAACTCTTGGATAGTTTTCATTGGTTTAAATAGTAAGTTGAGTAGTAAAAAAGGGAACTCTACCACAAGAACTCTGTAGTCCACCTGTCCGTCAGTTTGTCCGGCAGTGGGCGGACAATATTATGTGTAATAGTAAAAAAAAATGTTTAAGTATTATACGATTAACTACCACAGTTAAAACAAATAATAAAAACTATCATGGCGTATTTCCAAATGGGAAACATGTCAACTACTAAAGTCAAAAGATTTTATTTCTTTATCTAATTTACGTTGCTTCTGGGAATATAAAATACAAATTTATATTTTTTTTTTTTTTATGATTTAAAGTGATAACCCTCACTAATACACAAATAAATTTTTTAAACAAAAATTTATGAACCATGCGGGATTCGAACTCGCGACCTCTCGCGTTCCGTGTAAGCGGTGCAGAACCTTTAAATATTGGGGTTGAGCAGAATATCAACTGTAAAGTAGATGTTGTAGATGAAACTACAACCTGAGAGTTGAACAAGACATAGAAGATTTTATGACGACACGTGACTCAAGAGCTCAACTTGGAAGAGCGCTCGCACGGAACGTTAGAGGTCGCGGAATTGAATCCCGCATTGTTCATAAAATTTTGTTAAAAATTAAATTTATATTTTAACAGATTCTACGGAAAAGTGTGCCATTCAAACATATGCTTCCAGAGTTGACATCATTGGTGCTCTAGTGAAACAAGTAAGTGCTAAGGTTGTGATTTATACAGCATACTTAGACTTTGCTCAGACTTTACTCACGTAAAACTTAGGTGAGTGTTGTAAAAAAACTACTTAAGTATTTTTTTTATTATTAACTTTTCAGTGTCAGTTGATAATAATTATATAAAATCAACCTGAATGAAAACTCCTAAAAAAATCGTACACAAAAAACAATTACATCATCCACGTAAACAATCAACACTAAAAAAATGTTCATAAAATGAAAACTACTTGGCCAAACTATGTAAAACTAATATGGGACCAAATGGCATCTATTCCGCATCGATCCAATGAAGAATAACGTAAATCGGATCATAAATCTCGGTCGTAATCGGTGTACATACATAAAATAAATACCGATCGAATTGACAGCCTCCTCCTTTTTGAAGTCGGTTAAAAACGTGAACTTGATTTGTGCATTGTACTATCTTATGTCAAGTTCAGCATTATTTCATGACTACGAAATAAATAATAATCAAGGATTATTCTAAGCATATACTCAGCTAACTTTGAGCTTAACGTCTGAGCTAAGTCTTAGTACGCTATATAGATCTCAGTTTAAGTCTGTCCAGTGTCCAGTATATTGCCCATAGTACAGTTTTACCAGTGGGAGGCTTTTTACAGGAAGCCGGCTAGATTATGGGTACCACAACGGCGCCTATTTCTGCCGCTAAGCAGTAATGTGTAAACATTACTGTGATTCGGTCTGAAAGGCGCCGTGGCTAGTGAAATTACTGGGCAAATGAGACTTAAAATCTTATGTCTCAACGTAAGGAGCGCAGTTGTAGCGCCGCTAAGAGTTTTTGGGTTTTTTAAGATTCCTGAGCGACACTGCATTGTAATAGGCAGGGCGTATCAATTACCATTAGCTGAAAGTTCTGCTCGTCTCGTCCCTTATTTTCATAAAAAAAGTATGCTGGTTAAACTCTTCGGTTCTAGCTCCAGACTTCAGTTTGGCTTTACAGTTGATAACCTAAAAATTGATGAGAAAATTGTTTCCTTACAAAGTATTTGAAAATTAAAATTATTATATCTCGTTAAATAGTACGGAACCCTTCACATGTAACACCTTGTTCTTTCGCGGTTTTTTATAGTTTCTATTAAGATTTTCTATTGATAGGCTGTTGTTAGGTTGAATGTTACGAAGTATCGTAAATATTTTATTACTTTATGATCGTTCACTATAAAATTAGATCTGACCAAATACTTTGGCCTACAAGTGGAAAATTGATGGATTGTACATAACAATTTCTTCATTCGTGGAGCATCTAAAGTTTTAAGATGTTTTCTTATGTGTTTAATCATAATTTGCATCATACGATATTAACACGGCTTCCGATAAGCTACTCATCACTAAAGTTAAGTAACCAACTGTCGAATCTCATGTTAATTATCATTTGAGATGCTAAAGGGATAATTAGCTACTTTAACTATTAACAGAGAGTGTCAAATCTATATCGCTCATCACGATATCTCTGGAAATTTCATAAGTAAGAGTTATTTTTTATGAACAGAACAACGTCTCTGGGGTCAGCTAGTTTAATTATAAATGTAATAATATTCTAACCGCAATGTTGTGTTTCTGTTGATTGTCACAGATTAAAGTCATGTCGAAATTATTGTCAAGTAATTGGCGATATATTACAAAATAGCTGATCCAAGTTTTTTATTCATATAAATTTACAATTTTCTGCGCTAATATTAGTTCCAAATTAATATTAATTACCAAAATTATGTATGCGCTGTTCAGACACTAAATTAAACCTCCGTTTCGTACATACAAATTAGGAAAAAGGAATATGTTAAAAGGGAAGGGGTACTCACTGAACTCAGCTTCACCTCACTTCTTCACAGGGCGCCCTGATTTCACTAGCGACGATTTCACAGTTTACTAAAGTTTTATGGTTAAGTATATCAAACACATTTTGCAAATCAAAAAACATGTGTTTGAGATTTATTTGTATATTAATTTTTTAGATATTATATTGTCTCTATCCGTGTGTTTTATACCTACTACTACATTTTATTTATACACATATTATGTTGAACGTAGTGGCCAGCAATATTAACAAATGCTTAAAAACTTGTCTTGTTACTCGAAAGTTACAGTTAAAGTTAATAGCTTAAAAAAGGTGGATCCCAAACCCTACCATCCTGTTCACCCGAACCACCTATCTGAATCAGGGTCTCAGATTTTTTATAATAAGTATTCCAATTTGAATATTGCCGCATTGATATATAGTCGTACAGATTAATATGTAAAAAATATTTTCAAAGTTGCAGTTGAATATAATAAAATGGGTTTTGAATTAAATTATATTTTTTTATTTAATAATTTAAACAACATTTATAACAATCAATATAACATACAATTAATAATGAATTATACACAGAATAGAACATTTTCGACACTGTCTTAGATTTTTGATACTTACTAAAATCAGTAGGTATCAGTTAAAGACACTTTAAAAGAATCGATACCTTCTTGAAAAAAGAATGAATTATGAATCCTCAATTCAACCTTCCACATAATATATATAGTATTATCTTTTAGCAGACAGTAATTACACAAAGACATAAGATACAAATTATTGTTTGAACATAGAAATTGATGAATAATTTTAGGTTAGGTATATCTTTTGGTATATCTTTTTCTCCTACTTTATAGACTTACATACAATTTGCTTTTTTCTTAGTTTTGTTACGTTCTACAATTATTAATATGTTTCCATGATGTACGTCACTATTTTCAGTGGGTCCCAAAATACATGCAAACTCGCCATCCTCCTTTAGGAAAGTTAAGTCAGATTTACTGTGCAGATTGTGCATTTTTTTTTATGGAATAGGAAGACAAACGAGCGTACGGGTCACTTGGTGTTAAGTGATCACCGCCACCCACATTCTCTTGCAACACCAGAGGAATCACAAGAGCGTTGCCGGCCTTTAAGGAAGGTGTACGCGCTTTTTTTGAAGGTACCCAAGTCGTATCGTCCCGGAAACACCGCACAAGGAAGCTCATTCCACAGCGTTGTAGTACGAGGCAGAAAGCTCCTTGAAAACCGCACTGTGGAGGACCGCCACACATCCAGATGGTGAGGTTGATATCCTAACTTGTGGCGTGTCGTGCGAAGGTGGAATTCGGTGGCAGGAATTACGTTATTTTGAACTGTGATTTTTAAATTCCTACCAGTGGTTATATATAAATAAGAAATATTTTTGTCGTTTTCTTTGATCTTGACCTCTAGTGCTCATTCAGTAGCGGTTGTAGAAATCATATCGAAGTTTTCATTAAAGAAGATCCGATTATATCGTTATTGGCGATTCATAGTAGCACTCGATCAGTGACCATTCAATTTAGTACATAATATTTAATGGAAACAGGCGCTGTTTATTTTTAATTAATTACGGAATGAGCTGAACGCCTCAGTAATTACCATGCGCAGAAGTTATCACCTGATGTACTTGTGTAAACAGCTATTAATTATAATAATCTGCTAAATAAATAGTGAGTAATGCACAATATAATTATTTTATAATAACACATTGGATACTTGTCCAATTTCACCAGCGGTTACTGTTATATCGTTTCATTAATGTTGTATTTTTTGTAAAAGGACGTAATTCTAGAAAAACGTTCCAAACCACAATCATGTCGTTATTGAGTTAAGAACACAAAACTGGTCATGTGATTCATATTAACGGACTGACAAAAAAAGGCAGTCCTACTGACACTCTTTCAATGACATCATGACTTAGTAGCCCAACCCACATGTATGGAATACACAAAATTTATTAAACTATAAACAGGATTTCCTTAAAATGTGATGTTTGTGGCTTGGAACGTTTTTCAGGGACTGCATCCATATATGCTTATTAATTAAACATATTATTAGGCGCGATACTAAATGAAACTAAAAAAAACTTCATTAGAGTTATAACTTACAGTAAACAAACAAGAAAATAAACAAATTGTTTCCAACAAAAACTTGAAATCAGCTTTATTATTAGCTTCACCTGTATGTATGTTTGTTTGTAACCGACTTATTTGGGCGCGTTTTCAACTTACTTTAAACGGCCAGATTTCGTTTAAACTTCGTAGATTTATCAAAGACCGATGACAATACATTAATTTGATGAAAATTTTCAAATTTTCAAAATAAGATTATTGTTTATTTATATAGTTTTCAACTATCGTCGATAAGGCAGGAATTGATGTTAATTTTAAATTTCTTTTGTATGTTTTAGTTCGGTTTTCTATAAAAAGCCGGTTTTTTAGAATTATTTATTATTTTCGGCAATGTCAATATAAAGTCAGAGCAATGTTTACATGAGTAATTTATACGCAATTACATGAAAATATGTACTTTATGAGTTATAATATACAGTTTGCCCTCTTCCTCCATAAAATAAAATAACAAAAAACAACCGACTTCAAAAGCACTATTACAAAACAATAGATATAAAATGCACTTTAAAGTATAAAAATAATTGCGAGTTCAATACTTTGAAATTAATTAATCTAATTCTAGTTACGATTATTATTATTTTTGGAATCGGTGTCCTTCCACCGCAGCTCTACTCTCGCCTCTCGCCTCCTCACGTCGCGAGTGCGACTCTCACCTATAACTATGTATGTAGTTACAAACCTACCTTGGCTGACACCGACTACAAAATAATACTCCTTCTCTTTTGAAGTCGGTTAAAAAATTAAAATAACAACACATTTCTATAAACAATAAGGTGTGTGTGTGTGTGTGTATGTCATAAAGGCATAAAAAATAAAAAAAATTGATTCCTTTAGAATTCTTTTTGATGTCATTTCTTATACTACTAGATACTACTACCGCTTCGGAAACAAATGGCGCTCTGAGAGAGAAGAAGCGGCGCAAGAAACTCTCCCAGCATTCTTTTTTTTGCGCTCTTTTCAATAAAAATATACAATATTGTACAGTCGCTATAAAATAATCACAATCTAGTCCCAGGCTGTCCGATCATTTAGATATTCAGCAGTGGAGTAATAGGATTTACGACAGAGCCATTTTTTTATAAAACATTTAAATTTATTTATAGATAATGCCTGAACAGTGGCTGGGACTTTATTGTAGAAGTGTATACATTTACCCTTAAAGCTATTATGTATCTTATGAAGCCTACTAGATTTAAATACAAGCAATCCCTTATTTCTAGTGTTATAATAATGAAAATCACTATTAAGAGCAAATGTCCGAGGATAGAATACAAAACTAGATTTGACCTATGCTATAAATGCCAGGTAAAGATTTATTTTATATAATATGCATACTGAATCATATACCAATACAAAAAATTTAAAAGCACATAACTCTGAAACAAACATTCATACTTACCATACAAACGCTAGTAACTTGAATTCGAACTCGGTCTCTTAGCTTAGGAGCTAAGGTTCGGGCCAATTTGGGTCAAACGTAATTTGATTGGTTCTGTTTTAAATATAAGGGCTGGCAAAGGTTTGCTATCTTTAATTAAAGCGAAAACCTAGGTCTCTTTTTGAACGACCCTGCTTTGAAGACTGTATTCGCGTTTATATTCGCAATTTAATAATTCAAAAGTAAAACCTTTTCATGTATATACTTGTCATATTGTACTTTTATAGCACAATAGTTTATTTCATTCAAGATCTTAACGAATGTATTTTCAACATACCTTTTGAATTTAATTAAAAATAACTAAGATGTTTCTAATACACTATGAAGCATTTACTTCAATGTTAGACACAGCTGTTACATCAATAAACAAAAATAAACCCTTTTAGTTATAAAAAAAACACCCTTTGGCAATAACTTACATTGGCCTATGAATATCTAGACGGAGTGAAGTTGTATCCTTTTTCAATTTTCGGATATAATAATTGAATACTAATAAGATAAAATATTATGTAAAATTAGTTTGACCGTAAATCTACTGTTAAACAAAAGCACTGCAATAAAAATTCAAGTTTTTTTCTGAAACATGGGGCAAAAAAGCGTCCTAACTACTTTTTCCAGGTACCACTGGCCATTGCATCCTTAAAACAGATGCAGTTTTAAAATCAACCAAATGAACAATAATTTTCTCATTACTCAGCTATACCTACAATCTTCTACTGAAATATACTAAAGCAATAGCCAAAATCTTATATATAAAATTCTCGTGTCACAATGTTCGTTCCCGTACTCCTCCGAAACAGCTTGACCCATTCTCATGAAATTTTGTGAGCATATTGAGTAGGTCTGAGAATCGGCCAACATCTATTTTTCATACCCCTTAATTTAAAGGGTGGTCCACACGTTTATGACATTTTTTTTAAATTTGTTTGATTATGAGTCAGCATTAAAAAATACATACAACTTCAAATTTTCACCCATCTACAATCAACAGTTACTTTTGTATCGCGATTTTAATATCGGCAATACAACGTTTGCTGGGTCAGCTAGTATACATATAAATATATTCAAGTGAATTTTACAACGGGCTTATAATTTATGTTTTTTGGTTATTTGTTGATAAGATTAACATTTTTATTACTTGTGTTTAAATTTTCAAATTAACTAGAATATTACATCGTTTAACGTGCAATCACGTATAATATAATATATTAAATATATATTAGCTTATGTTGTCCACGCCCCGTCTATATAATTAAAGTCACTGTTCACTTGCAAGCATAAACCAAACGGAGAACAATTCGATGGAGGAAGCTGTAAATCTATAAAAAGATCGAGTACTGCGGGCACGTGCTATTGTAACGAAGCATGAGTTGATGCATGTTATATAATTCAATGGGCGAGCGAAACCGTGGAACTGTTGTCATGTTATATTCGTGTGTAACCAATGATGTTGTAATATTATACATAAAACAACCGAAAAACACAAACATTTGTTTTAAACATTCGTCAATATAGATTGGCAAAATCTACATATTATTTGAAAACATAGCAATGCTTTAGACCTGAGAAGAAAGGGCTCAAGAAACTCAACCTCTTTATTTATAAATGTTGGCGCTCCATTCATTCTCAAGCTAATCGTTGGTATCATTAAGAAATTTTAATTTAAAAAACTTTTACATTCCAATCTGTGACATTGTCTATCACTTACACAAAGTAAAAATTTATGTTTTTTTTTTCTAAAATAGTTTAAAGTTCGTGGGTGTAATTAATCATCACATCATCCACATTCAAAATATACATATTAATTTTCAAAATTGATTCATATATATATTTTACTGTTATGAAAACTATTTTTTTTTTTCATTTTTGTCACCTTCAATAAGTCAACTCCGTCACCTACTCAAGTCGGTCTTTGTTTTTATAAAGTTATTGTGCCACTGATTTTTTAGTTTTGTTAGGACAAGTTTGACAATACATTGTATTATACTGAATAACCACCAGAAATATCTTTTAAATTGATCCAATTCAATTCTATTTATGCCGAAATGACGAAGAAAATAGATTCTTACATTAAATGCTGGCCTAAGGCACATTTTAATGAAATGTCAGATTTAGCGTCGTCTGATCCGGATTTATGTGGCGACATAAATATGAGAGATTCGTATTCTTACTCCTTATATCCAACATCGAAAAAACTAAGCTCAAGATTTGCACAGGAAGCCTGTGTTTGACTTAAATCCATCTCAATAATAATATAAAAATTATAACATCATCAGTTTCAATTTAAATGTCAAATTTAACACTTATTGCAACCTTTATTATTTATTTAATAATTAAGCATCGCTTTTTATAAAATTCCTATCATATGCCATTCCTGTAAAATATAATTATCATTATATATTTATTTTACTTTAATCACCTCTAACAGGCAGTTGCAATAACAGCCTTTTAAATAAAACACTTTTAAAGGATTAAAACGCGTGTAATTGTAACGGTTTTACGTTTTCAGGGAGACTGGGAAAACGAGATCTGGAAAGGTCTTGAAACGACGGGTTAACTAAAATAAAAATGTAACTTTTACGCAAACATCTAATGTAAAACCGTTACAGTTACACGCGTTTTAATCCTTTAAAAGTGTTTTATTTAAATGTGTAACACTCGCGTTAATCAATGAAAATACTTATAGCAGCCTGTTACTTAAAATGGGGCTCAATCTGTTATACTACCAAGCAGTGAAGGGGGTTCAATTAATTATAACTTCAGGTCGTGGCTTGAACGTCAGGACCGCACTGCTTCGGCCTCGATTGATTCACGGGTGCCAGGTGCATTGTGTGGCACAGGGAGTAAATCTGAACTGTGCCCTGGACTTGTCACTCGAGTGTAGGTTTACAAGGCCCCCTTACGAATTTCACCAGCCCTAGGTTTCCCGCATAGCCAAATTTGGTAAAAACTAAAAACCTATTAGTGAAGCTTTAGATGTTTATTCTAAGAATAAAAATTACTGTATCTCTCAGTTATCTCTAAATCCAAAGTTTATAGGAACTTGAAGGATATTATCAATACGTAAGATACGAAGTCGATCTATAACTTTCACTTCATGATTCTGCTTTTGAGACCAGTCCTTCTTTAGAGTGGTTTGTTTAGAATAGTTAAAGTGTATATATTTATTATTTCCCAATATGTCAGTCGTGATAACTGTCATAATAATTAGTAATCGCATCCCACAAATACAATTATACATTAAATATATATAATAGACCAATCAAGCAGCACTCATCCATGAGCTGATGTATAGACCAGCCATCGTTCCCACATATTTGAAGGAAGGAGACGACCCGATACACGTCGCCGCGAGCTTTAGTTTAATTTGGTAAATAATCCTACTGCCGCGAAATTATTAGTCGAATCGAATATCTAACGAATGTATTCACTTACACACAACTATCACGCGTATCTGCCAACATTAAACTTTGAAAAAATAAAAATTAATTTCCCTAATGGTTTATTTTCATAAAACGTCGTATAAACTTTTGTTTAAAATAAAATACAGGAATGAATGGAAGTCGGTTCATGACACACATTCTTGGCAACCCGTGAATTAGTAATAGTTATTTAAAATGTTTACAACTTATGGAGCTCGTTTGTTTTAGACGAGACGCACGCTATTTTATGATTATTAAAACTAAATATTGCAACTTCCTAGGTTTTACAAAGTCTACATACAATGTTCTCTGCTTATTATTTAATATATGATTTTTAATAATGCAAAAAGAATACTGCAAGAATTTCGTCTCTCTCAAAATCACATATGTTTTTAAGGCAAGTAGGGGTTCAGTTTAGATGTTACACTAAAAATAATATAAATATGTTTCGCATAGGTTAGTGTCGAGGACCAGAGGCGATCTTTTCGCCTCCAACTCGACTCTTGACGACAACGGAAAAACACTGCCGCCCATCCTACGGTGTCAGAGCTCTATGCCTGAAGTAAAGTTCATCCTTTGGGCTTCCCGAGAGCTTCTGCAAGTGGACCTCCAGCTTCCTCACTGGGCGCAGCATACAAGTTGTTGTTGACGGTTTTTGCTCGAATCCCAAGCCCGTGAACGCTGGAGTGCCCCAAGGCTGTATGCTATCTCCAACGCTATTTCTTCTGCATATCAATGATATGTTGGACAACTCCAACATACATTGCTATGCAGACGACAGCACTGGTGATGCCGTATACACAGGCCATGCAGGTGTCTCTCGGGAAAACGTCGACCAGTGCCGGGAGAAACTTGTGTTTTCTATCGAGTCCTCTCTCGAGAAGGTCGCGGAATGGCGTAAATTGAACCTTGTCCAATTTAACCCCCAGAAGACTCAAGTTTGCGCGTTTACCACTTAAAAAACCCCATTTATCGTATCACCGCTCTTCGACAACACTTCCCTTGCAGCCTTGCCTAGTGTGGGAATACTGGGTCTCGAAATTTCAAGCGATTGCCAATTCCGTTGCCATCTGGAGGGCAAAGCCAAATTGGCTTCGAAGAGGCTGGGCGTCATTAATACTCCAAGCCGGCACACATTCTAGCGCTCTACAAAGCGCAGGTCCGGCCACACATGGAGTATTGCTGTCTTCTCTGGTCTGGCGCACCCCAGTATCAGCTCGATCCATTTGACCGCGTGCAACGCAGAGCAGCTCGAATTGTCGGGGACCCAGTACTCTGTGAACGGCTGGATCACTTGGCGTTGCGTAGAGACGCCGCTTCATTGTGTGTCTTCTACCGCATTTATCACGGGGAGTGTTCAGAAGAGCTGTTTAACCTGATTTCTGCCGCCAAATTCCACCTTTGCACGACACGCCACAAGTTGGGATATCATCCCCACCATCTGGATGTGTGCGGTCCTCCACAGTGCGGTTTTCAAGGAGCTTTCTTCCACGTACTACAAAACTGTTTGAGCTTCCTTGTGCGGTGTTTCCGGGACGATACGACATGGGTACCTTCAAAAAAAGCGCGTACACCTTCCTTAAAGGCCGGCAACGCTCTTGTGATTCCTCTGGTGTTGCAAGAGAATGTGGGCGGCGGTGATAACTTAACTCCAGGTGACCCGTACGTCCCGTTTGTCCTCCTATTCCATAAAAAAAAGATATTAAATAAATGTATTTTCCATTAAATTTGAAATCGATATCTTGAAGTTTCAACTCAATGATTCGAACTTTGATCATAATTTGTTGTCCCATATTAAAATAAAATAAACATAATAATTATTCTGTTAAAACCTTATTACTTAGAATATCATTCGAAAAATAAATCAAATATGGACTAACGTATGCCCTTAAATTAAAGTATTCTATTACTGGTAAAACATATTAAAAAGCTAAAAGACCAGAGAAGACAGCAATACTCCATGTGTGGCCGGACCTGCGCTTTGTAGAGCGCTAGAATGTGTGCCGGCTTGAAGTATTAATGACGCCCAGCCTCTTCGAAGCCAATTTGGCTTTGCCCTCCAGATGGCAACGGAATTGGCAATCGCTCGAAATTTCGAGACCCAGTATTCCGATACTAGGCAAGGCTGCAAGGGAAGTGTTGTCGAAGAGCGGTGATACGATAAATGGGGTTTTTTTAGTGGTAAACGTGCAAACTTGAGTCTTCTGGGGGTTAAATTGGACAAGGTTCAATTTACGCCATTCCGCGACCTTCTCGAGAGAGGACTCGATAGAAAACACAAGTTTCTCCCGGCACTGGTCGACGTTTTCCCGAGAGAGACCTGCATGGCCTGTGTATACGGCATCACCAGTGCTGTCGTCTGCATAGCAATGTATGTTGGAGTTGTCCAACATATTGTTGATATGCAGAAGAAATAGCGTTGGAGATAGCATACAGCCTTGGGGCACTCCAGCGTTCACGGGCTTGGGATTCGAGCAAAAACCGTCAACAACGACTTGTATGCTGCGCCCAGTGAGGAAGCTGGAGGTCCACTTGCATAAGCTCTCGGGAAGCCCAAAGGATGAACTTTACTTCAGGCATAGAGCTCTGACACCGCAGGATGGGCGGCGGTGTTTTTCCGTTGTCGTCAAGAGTCGAGTTGGAGGCGAAAAGATCGCCTCCGGTCCTCGACAATAATCTATGCGAAACATATTTATATTCTGATATAGATATTATCATCTTAATAGTAAATTTAGAAGATAAAAAAGCCCATTACTATAATTTTCCTTAAATTTATATCTTCTATGGGTTAATGAGCAGGTTGTATTTGAATGCTTTCATACAAACAGGTATGTCGAAGGTTAATTAGAAGGCTAATTAGATGGTGGCTATCAATAACAATTAGAACAATGATTCATTGATAGTACAGGTATACCGGCTAGTTGTTTGCATATGCAACCTGCCTTTGAATATAATAGACGGAGTTTATATAAATAAAATACTTTTTATAGGATTAAAGTGGGTAAAATTGTAACTGTTATAACATTAAAATTATATTACTTAACTATTATTAATTAACTTTTTGCATCGAAATTACACTAAAATTATTATTTATTTAAATCGTAATTTAACTCTAGTTTTATTAATTAAATGTGTAATACACACGTTAATTGAAGAAAATACAAGATGGCGTTGAAATAAATGACATGAGAGTATAATATTACTATTATAACCTTATAAGTTAACTTATAAGGTAGGTACCTACCTATAAGCACTAAAAGAAGGTTAACAATTTTAACGAGTGACCAAAATTATTTGCTTCAGTGGATAGTTCCTTGATAATCACATGAATTATTGATCAACACCTTTCATCTATTTATTAGTGACTAGCTGACCCGACAGACGTTGTTCTGTATATAATAAATAAAATAATGTTTTAATATGAATTTGTCAATAATATATCATAACATCAAAAATTACTTCGTAAAATATGTACCCTGCTGTCGTTATCAAATTGTTTCACCGCAGAACTGTCAAACCGTGCGCCAATAAATTCTCTCATAGAAATTATATATGGACTCATCGAAGGAAAAATGTTTGTTGTTTTTATTTAATTTAGCAGCATTTTCCTATTTATTCACCTTTTAAACCTTCTCTGGACTTCCACAAATAATTCAAGACTAAGATTAGCCAAATCGGTCCAGCCGTTCTCGAGTTTTAGCGAGACTTACGAACAGCAATTCATTTTTATATATATAGATTTAATATTTCATTTATAAATTCCTTATATTATATTATTCGTACTCAGTTTAGATTCCAAATTTCAAATAACTACATTAAATTTTCATAATAAATATTTATATGTGTAATTGCGTACATATTCTGACTATAAAATAATAATATGTAGGGTGGTCTATCTAGTAGTAGCATAGTCTATGGTTTAACCACTATATTATTTGGTGTGCTTATTAGCACTAGGCATCACTATGTACGGCCTATACAGAAAAGAGTGGATTTTTTTTTATATAATATGCTATTACTACGCCCAAACAAAATGATTAATAATTCATAAATTAATTTCAGCGGAGCTTCATAGTTGTATTTGATAGTAAAGTTAATTAATTAATAATAAGTTAATTATACGAGAAATCTGGTCCATGTTACAATACGGTGAATATGTGGATGAAATATTTGTGAATATTTTGCGTCCGTCTGTGAGAACTCTGGACAATTTGAGCTGAGCTAACAGAAGGCAACTATTGCAGTGGCAAGCTCTTTTGCACGTCAGCCACGTGGGTCTTGGCTGACGTCATCTAGCAATAACTACTTATATAGTTTTGGTTTGAAACTACTTAGACTTAACATCTTATGTCTCCAGGGGAAGAGCGCAATCGCAGCGCTCGGAAATTCGGGGTTTCAATTAATCCTGAGCATAAAATAGACTTTGTTAGAAATGCAAAACATTAGAATATAAAAACAAACACTATCTCTTATCTTTGCTTATTTAATCATAGTTATATATCGTTATCTTTTCTTGACCCACGATATTGTACATGACCTGAATTGAGTCTGGCCAAACCACTGGTGCTAAATAAAAAAAATTTGAACAAAACCTAACCTCGTGTTGGTAATTAACACGTGCGCATGATCATGCGTTTCGGTTGAGATCTACTGCTTATTCCGATGAAAATTGCCTCAGCTTTGAAGTTGAACAGGCGCTATCATCTCAGTGAGCCCGTGGCACTAAATAGCCAAAAACCTATTTTATGACCATGAGAACAGTTAAAGATAATCATCACGTTTTCGAATATTCCAATGCTCAACTATTATCCATTAGTTACTAAACAAACGACAGTCAGCTAATATAATTCATCTGCATTAATTGTCTTTCCAATAAAATCATAGTTGAAATGTTTGACAGAAACGTTTCATATCTAAAGTTTAATTTATATATATATATACTAGCTGACCCAGCAAACGTTGTATTGCCGATATTAAAATCGCGATAAAAAAGTAACTGTTGATCTTAGATGGGTGAAAACTTGAAGTTGCATGTATTTTTCATAATCAAACAATTTAAAAAAAATACAAAAAAATTTGAAAAATAATTTCGTGTTTAGGACGTGTTTAAAGGACCACCTTTAACATTTAGGGGGATGAAAAATAAATGATGTTAAAATTTCATGAGAATCAGTCAAGCCGTTTCGGAGGAGTTCAAAGTTTAACACCATGACACGACAATTTTATATATTAGAAAATATATATCAAAATTATGTTAAATGATTAATAATTTTACAAAGTAAATATTAGTTTAAGATAAAAAAAATACATGTATGCTCACAAGTAATAATGGTTAAATAAATTGGTATAATATCGCAACAAGACTGTCGAAATCTATTTAATACATTCATCAAAATATAATTTAGTGTCTCATAAAACATCATTGTAGACTTAGATAGTGTTTAGCAAATAGAGAGAAATGTCATATTATTCTAATCTCATATTTTATCTAACTATAAATATTGACGCTGAAAACCGAATTCTTAATAAAAATTAATATATTTCTTACCAATTGAAATATATTTTATACAAGACTATTTTTCCCCTTCATACACTATTGTAATTCAAAACATGAATAAGGTAAAATTAAATAACATTTCTCGCTCTTTTACCGCCAAGCATAACTTTTTGTCGAGTCATGAATGCTATGGGTTTCTTTTATTCGGCGTTATATTTATTGAAATGTTCTGTTTAATATGGAAATTTGTATGACATACTTACGTTATATTGCTAATCCTGAGACTAGTTTATAAGAGAATAAAAAATGTTCAAAACAAAAGTATTACGTTATTCAAAAGAATTTTTTAAAAACGTGTGGTTACTATAACATAAATGACTTTCTTAATGATACCACAGATTGGGAGTGAAGCGACCACCCTCAGGCTATTAAGTAATAAGTTTAAGTGTACAATAATACTTTCTAAACATATCTTTTCGATGAAAAAAAAACCCTGCTGAGTTTGTTGCGCCCGGTCTTCTCAGGTCTGAGGCATTCATTTTGGATTGGGTGGTAGTTTTTGACTTTCAATAAGTGATGTCAATCCTATTTTGAATAAAAACTCAAAGACAATAAAAATAAATAAAATATTACTCTCAATAAGTAAACACTGAACGAAAAGTACTCCCAAAATGGCGTAGGCAAGAACCACACTAATCATAACCAAAACCGTGGAGCACATGCGAATGGTATTGATAAACCTAAAAAGTTCAGAAATGAATCTACTTGGGATGGATCCAAAATTCTTAAAAAATCAAAGTTTCTGCAAAAAAGGAAACTTGAAGCCTGCAAAACAACTAGTAAGGGCAGCAGAAAGAAAAACAGCAAGGGAAGCCAAGGCCAAGAAATTAATTTTGAATAAAAATATTTGAATTTGAATATGATTCATTTATTACAACGAGCCTAGCGCTGTATATCCATGATACTGCCTTCTGAAATACTTTTAACAATATATTAGTTACCTATGTGTTGCTACAGTAAAGAACGGCAAACGGGGATACATATGGGTATGATCGCTGCGGTCCTTTCTCTTTAGTAACATAAGAGGAATCACATTGCCAACCTTATACAGCATCAAAAAAATATTCTAAAACCTAAAACACTCCGGTACGTGGTGGGGGCGAGTGGTGAGAGTCAATGGTTCATTAAAATTGTATAAATGTTCAAATACACACCAGATAAGGGTAGCCGGAATTGTAATAATATAGTTGAAACGTATTGAACAAACTATGTATAACTAAACATTTTTTGTTTAATCATATTCTGTAAACTCAAACTTTAATTTCACTAAGATAAAACATGTAGCTATTATGCTGCAGTATAAACCAGTTTGTAAAACCATTACAGGATTTTCTAAGCCTTTCAAATCAAAATATAAACTTACCAATTCATCGTAGTAGTTTGCGATTTGCGAATAGATCAAGGAATCGTAATCCATTTTCACTCACACACACAAATTGGGTTAGACAGAAGGTTAACACAGTGTCACTGCACTTTTCCGTGTCAGTTGGGTTAGGGCTAAAGACCGGTAAATGCTATTTTATTGGAAACTTTCCTTCGTCTTCACGTCGATGTAAGACGCATTGGTCGAGTAACGTCTGACGTACACTACCGCCTGTAAAGCTAAAATAAGACGAAATTTTAAACACAAATCTTTGGCGCGCGCTAGATTTACATAGAGGTGTTACAACCAGTGCGTAAAATGTTTCTAATATTCTTTATTGTTTTATTAAATAAAAGTTACTTTTAATATTTGTAAGCTATCAGTTTGAAATATTATTGATAGCTTGAAAGTGTATTGCAAAAACAAGACCATCAAATAGTCAAGTAACATTTAAATAAATAGAAAATTATTGATTACAAATTATCATGCAATTTCTAGCCACGAAAGTTACTTAGGTACACATATGGCAATAATTATTTACGAACAGATTTTAATTAATAATTTCCTTCCATTCAAATCAGTAGATAAGGAAAAAGTATATTTATAATAAGCGATACCTGGCATTGTACTGAATAATCATTACAATTTATTTTGACAATCAGCTCTGTATATATCTAACACTTGGTCGTTAGAGGAAGCTGGTTATAACGTATGTTCGACTGTGAGTTACTCCAAACATTTTACGTTGGTTTGTTTTATAATTTCACGAAAGTTTTTTAATTAACATTGTGAGAGAGCAATGAACTTTATGTAATTTTATAAATATAGATTAAATTTATAAATTTCTGAATAGGTTTCTTCTAACTACGTGAATGTACGTGCATAGTCGTTAAAACTATATGGTTTTGGTTGGCGCATCGGTATATTCTATATGGCATTATGAAAGTGGAATATATTTTATTTTTTCGTCAAATCGAAAATGTTTGCATTAAATTTACTAAACCGTTTGTTTCTTTCTAATAAGACAAATAACAAAAATGTTAGTATTGCATGAGTTAGGTTTATACAAAAATATATTTTTACAGTTCATCCGCAGGATATAATTTCACAAAAGATATAATAAATCATCACAATCTGAGTACTATAAAAACTCTCCGAAACCACAGACAAAAGCGTTGCGACGCTTGCCACGGTTCTCTACGTAAGTTAAAATTAAATGTTACACTGAAATGATAAGACTCATGCTTTCCCTATATTTTTCACCGGAGCTGGCAAGAAAAATAGTACTAGAACATTATTTACTATTTGCGGCTGAGGATTGTTACCAACTCTCGTTTATTACTTGTTTTTTGGTCAAGTTAATGATGAGTGAATGAGTCTCATCGATACTGCTTGAGGACAACTGTATTCTGTAACGTGTATTTAACCCAATGTTTTGTTACCATTACAGCTTAGAGTTACCTTACCTTAAAAATCTTTCCAATAATT
Source organism: Leptidea sinapis (assembly GCF_905404315.1). Classification (NCBI taxonomy): domain Eukaryota; kingdom Metazoa; phylum Arthropoda; class Insecta; order Lepidoptera; family Pieridae; genus Leptidea; species Leptidea sinapis. The sequence goes on from NC_066280.1 coordinate 7,227,219, forward strand.
TGATAGTTGTACATATTGGACAAGGAGAGCGTTTAATATAATAATAATATAACAAATTCTTTATTTCGACCAACAAAGGATCATAATGTGTTAGTAACAACGTAACATAAAACCTAGTGTAAGTAAAAGATATCTTAAAATCTAACTTAGGAAAAGACAGACTTGTCAGCACATGTATCACACAGAAGTAGTTCAGGTACTGATAATCGAACGATCGAATCTGTTATGCAAGATCTTAAAAAATATTATAACATAAACTAGAATTTATTTTTAATGTATGTATGTGTTTGTGTATTTATAATTGTTATAATATTTCGATGAAAACAGGAATAACATTTGATGATATTGTGAAACACATTTAATTATAAAGAGGAGTTACTGTATCAACGAAGTATTAACCATTTTCATAAATTTTCCATGAAGACTAGCACGTACAGATTCTCGACGCATCTGGCAGGTTATTTATAGTATTTATATAAATTGGTATGTCTTTTATTGATGATTCATTGGAATTCATTTAATTCTAACGAACATAATATTATATGCAGAATCAACGTAAATGCAAACTAAACATGTCTGTGTCTCCGACCATAATTCATAAAATTTTAAGATATAGAGATTATTATGGGCATTTACCTATTTTTATATATTAATTACAGAAAGCAATGGGGAATGGAGTGACCGCCCTCAGGCTATTAAATAATAAGTTTAATTGTGCAATATTACTTGTAAACATATTTATTCGATGAAAAAAAGAAAAGCCCGCTAAGTTTGTTGCGCCCATTCTTCTCAGGTCTCAGGCATTCATTTTGGAATGGGTGGTAGTTTTTTGACTTTCAATAAGTGATGTCACATCCTATTTTGAATTAAAATATTTAAATTTGAATTTGAATTTGAATGACTTCTACAATAGTTTAACACTGAATTTTATCACAACTATGAAACGTATCTGACATTCTAACTGTTGTTTGACATTGTTAAAACAAACGTTAATTGTGAAACTATTGCATTTTTTTGAGGAAAAGGAGGACAAACGAGCGTACTGGTCACCTGGTGTTAAGTGATCACCGCCGCCCACATTCTCTTGCAACACCAGAGGAATCACAGGAGCGTTGACGGCCTTGAAGGAGCGTTACCAACCTTTTAAGGTACAATGCTATTCGTTTTAGCTGTCTCCACTTTTTCATGTAAATTATTAAAAAAAAAATCCAAAATTTTCTCGGTATAAAGATCGAGTATAAATATACTTATGAGTTATGAGACCCTAATTTTGTTTGAATATAATTTAATTTATTTTCAGAGTAATATTTCAGTCAAAAGAAAAAGTTATACATTATATATATCAACAGCACACCTGTCATGGTTGAAAAAATGTTCTAGCAAATACAATGTTAAGCTGAAGTTGATTTTAGTCTACACCACAAAGTAATCATAACCAGCCATAAGCCTCTTATTAAACTTAACTCTAAGTAAATCATTTATTACTATCTTCACCGTAAATTGTAAACATAAAAGGGACATTACAGAATATCTTCAAAGAAATCCTATTATTTGAAACAAAGTAGAGTTGAGACGGAAACAAAGTATTTGTCGTAGAATGCGACACATCACATGCATGTGATAAATGCATCCAGATGTTGGGACTCTATATAAAATTTTATAAAGCAATTTACGAGCGTCTCCGTGAAATGCTTTTAATAATTGAATTCAGGATTTTGTCCTTTCTCGTAACCTGTTTATAAAATATGTAAGTTTATCTTTTAACACTTCGTTGCGTGCACATACTTAAAATATCACTACTTAAGTTTTTTGTGTACAGACGATAATCTTTATGTGTAAAATTTTGTAAAATCATGAAGCTTTTCTTCTGATGTCATAACAATTTTGAGTTTATCAATTCTATTATTAATGTAAGAAGGTACTAAACGCAACTTAACAGCTTCTTGAGGTAATGTGAAATATAACTCAAAAAGAAAATAAATTCGATTCAATAAATAATTAAATACTGCAGCTATTTAAATAAATAATATCCTTAATGACTATCTAAAGAAATTTAATCAAAACAAATCTTATAGCTATATTTACAATACTACGATTACATAAAATTAAAACTATCATTACGTGGAAGCGTACCAAGAATACTGGCAGCATTACCGCGTTGGATAGCAAGGCTGATCCGTTGACCGAAATAGCTGCCAGCGCTTGGGTTTCCGGTAGCCTTATTGAGGCGCGAAGATAGTATTTTGAACATTCTCCGCGCCTCTGGGCCCCACGGGCCAAGTGTCTCGACACCAAACGCCACAAAGATGTATGACTCACTGAGACCAACATATTTGCGACGCTTGCCGTCTTCGGCAGTCGAAGCAGCAGCCCCAGCACCAACTGACGTAACTTGGACATGAGAAGGAGCCAGAGTGTCGACGCAAGTAGCGTCCCACACCAGCGCCCTTCCCCGTGCCCAAGCCACCAGCGTCATAATCATAGTCATAGTCACCACTATCTATATAAAACTAATATGTCTAATTCAAGCTATTTGTAAGGAGTTCGGTGTTTAAAAGGAAAGCGTTCCAATCTTGGCAAAATATTTTTTTAAGCATTTTCTGCGCAATGTGTAAAACCGTTAACTCTCACCATACCCTTGGTTCGATTCTCACCCGCCACGCACCAATGTGTTTTGGGTTTTTGTTATATAATTCATATGTACGTATACAATTTATAATGCCGACAGCTCTATAGTGATCTATCTGGTTTTAAAAGAGGTTGATTACATAATATCATCAGGTTGATCTGTTTAAAAAATGTTTGTGTGTACTTTGTATGCACGCAAGAAGGTTGCAGGTTGAAGGTAATGTTGTTGAAGGCAATACTTCTTTGGCCTAACGAAGCAAAAATCATTAAAATCGTGCTTTTCAACGTTTTTAGAAAGAAAAAGATGGCTTTGACAATTAATTATTGAATAATGAATACGGCTGTACGGGCTTGAACCCTTTGTCTTTTCTAATAATGGACGAAGAAACCAAAATAAAAAAATAACGAAAGACGCAAACGTCAGAATATTCTAGGAACCAACTTCACCCTATTACTTTTGTGTTACAGATCACTGTATCATCAGCGCGCAATAGCGCGCGCATCCTAAAATTTACTCTTATGATTTTTTCATAACGCGCCTAAAGAAGTATAACTTCAAAAGAAATAATATAAGAGGATTATCCAGTCACCACAAGTAGCGCTCGTCCACGAACATGACGCATGGATCAGCCCTCGCTTCCTCCGACTATATTTTAGGTAGGTACGACCCGCCCAAAGAAATAAATAAGATTTAATACACAGTCTCCCATAGCGGCAGCTTTATCTGATGTTAACAATAATAGATATGTTACGTGTAAACAAACTAATATACCGTTAAAACCGAGGGAGTAAATTAAACTGTGCGGTAATTGAGGCGACACAAACATTTATTCTATTTCATCGTACAACAGCTGTAACAAATATTTTGGTATTTTGTGCAACATAGTTTAACTATTAATAATGGAACATAACATTGACTTCAACATTTATCGTTATTATACGAGAGAATTTCATTAATTATTATACAATTCATTAATTCATTAATTATATTAATTTGTTAGACGATGTAAATGCTTTTACAAGATGATCCCAGAAAATGACCAAAACAAATATATTATGATATGTAAAATAATAATAACATTTGATGACTTTCTTAATGATATCAAGTGAAATACCACAGATTGGGGAATGGAGCGACCGCTTGTAGTCATAAATTAATAAATTTTATTGTCAATAGTTTTTGAAAAACAGAATGGCTTCTGCAAAACTACGTAAAGATCACGTTACCTAATCTATTGTCACGACCAGGTCACTTAAACAAATCGTACTTCAGCGCGTTCATATGCCCAGAAAAATGATGCCTAGAATCAAGAAGTGCAGGATGAAGTATTTGAGCCATTTGCTCATATAAAAAACTATAGACCAATTCAGCTCATCATGCTGGGCAAGGTGGAAGAAAAGGCCCGCGCTAGGCTTCAATAAAATCCTGGCTTTGGAACATACAGTAGCGGTCTGGGATTCCTCCTTTGAACTGTTCCTTCTCGCCAGTGATCGGGACCAATTCAAAAACCTGAATGTCAACTTTTATGGCTGAAGAGGCTTGTAAAGAAGAAAAGAAAATACCGCGCACATCTTCAAAATACTTAGCAGCTTTAAGTAACCTTAAAAAATTCTAGTAAGTCCTAGAGGATGTAAGAAGCTGCTCTTGGTAACGTAAATTTCTTTTCACCGTGTCGCTAGTTCACGGGGATTAACACCTTGACCTATACGGTAAAGAAAAAGCAATAAGAGATACGCATTCTCACTCTCATCAGCCGGAAGACGTCCACTGCTGGACAAAGGTCTCCCCCAAAGATTTTCACGACGATCGGTGCTGCGCTCCCCTAATCCAACGTATACCGGCGATTTTCACCAGATCGTCGGTCCATCTTGTGGGACTCTACCAACATTGCCTCTTCCGGTACGTGGTACGTCTTCGAGTATTCCGGTCGCCATTCGAGAACTTTACTGCCCGAATAGCCATCTGTCCGTCGAACTATGTGCCCTGCCCACTGCCACTTCAGTTCCGCAATCATTTGGACTATGTCGGTAACTTTGGTTCTCCTACGGATCTCCTCATTTCTGATTCAATCTCGCAGGGAAACTCCGAGCATAGCCCTCTCCATTGCCCTCTGAGCAACCATGAGCTTTATCATAATTATTCATAATTTAATTTATTTCCCAGTAATTTCCTGAGTTCAAAAAATCTTCTTATAAAATCTTCGCGTACTTCTAAGCGGTAGACTCATCATATGATAGGAACGCGACGGGACAAAAACCAATTAAATGTGCTAAGACCTTATGCAGCCGCAATTTATAGAGCAATGGTTATGTGGCTTGTAATAATGTACGCACCGGACAGTAATGCAATGGAGTTGGTTCCAATGTAAAATTTATTTCCTAGAATTTTTATTACTATTTTGAAACTTTAAAAGTTTTCTTGTAAAACAAATAAAGAAGACTCATGATTATAACAGTAACTATTTAGTCGTTCATGTTAAGAGTTTTTTTTTTTTCAATATAATTAAATAACTCCTGTGTTAACAAAAATAATTTACTTTGTTTTCACATATTTTTTTATTTTCCTTTCTAATGTGGTCTCTACAATACTTGTAAATTGTAAGTTTTTGATAGTAAAAGTCTTGAAACGTCAAAGTTTTAAATCATGTATGCAAATAGTATGGTAAATTCTAATTGAATTAACTCCTAATTATATTATTACATAATACATGAGTGTGCACATATAAAATGTAATTGGTCAGTTGTCCTAAATATAATAATTAAAAAGTGTTGTTGGTACTTGAACCGCGTATTAAAGTAAGATAGCCATCTTTACAGACGGAGTAAAATAATTCCCTAGTTTAAAAATTTTTTTTTGGATAGAGTTTATTATTAATAACAGTGAAAAACATAAACCGCTTATCATACTCATTTAATTACTTCCTTGTAAAATAACCATAAAGCGTATCTATTGATTTGTTATTCCATAACACACGCACGACCTGTTGCGATAGTGTTGCACTGGAGGCTTTCCAAAGCTTTAGTGAATCATTTTTAAATAAAAAGCTCTTTATGTACCATTTACTTTTTCAATTTCCTTGAGAGCTTTGCCAAATTTAAATCTTATGTGTATTTAATGAGTGCTATTACAAGAGTTAGGTTTTTAGCATCTAAATCAAAACATTATTTTTGCAAGTCCCATTTTTAAAAAAGGGGGTACATTAGGTAGACATTTGTTTCGGTCTGGAGGGCGCCGTAGCTAGTGAAATTACTGGGCAAATGAGGCTTAACATCTTATGTCTCAAGGTGACGAGCGCAGTTGTAGTGCCGCTCAGAATTCTAATGGGCAGGGCGTATCAATTACCATCAGCTGAACGTCCTGTTCGTCTCGTATCTTATTTACATAAAAACAAAAAAAAAGGTAGACAAATATTTAAAAAAAAAATATTGAATTAGGCGTTACTTTGCGGAAATCCATAATTATACAAATGATTTAAGTTTTCTTTAGTGTTAAGTCTCGTGCCAGATTTTGGCGAGACAACACGTCTTGAGGATGCCTCGTGTAGAGGCGAAACACGTGTCGATATGTTTTAAAAACAAATATTGGCGGAATTAACAGTAAAGAAAACTTAAATCATTTGTATAGACAAATATTGTGACGCCATGCAAGGGCACAGCAATATTTTGTATAAATTAAATAAGTTTTAAACAAAACAATATTTAGCAGTGTGAATACAGATTATACAACTAATAACAATTTATTTCTACATTATCTAAGGATATTATAACAAATTCTCACACTTAGCATAATTAAAAATTCGCGTAAAAAATAGAAGCATTTTGTAACTTAAAATTTTAAGGTCTCTCTTTAATTTAGAAGGCTTCTCTTTATTTTTACTTTTATTTGGGGTATGATTTTAAATTTTTATTGCCATGTGATTCCTCCAATCCGGATCAGATGTTTTAGTAGTTTGCGCCCAACTCGTTAGCGGTCTTCTTCTATAGCGTTTCCTGTTTGGGTCTTTACACAGACTGTTTTCCAATTACAGCACTAGAGCGCATTATGCGTCATAATGCTCAACGTTGAGTGTTCTTACTACAGCAACGCTTTGCACAATCGAGCACTCTCAAAAGTACTGCTTTCGTGTGATGAGTAGAATAGATACCAACTCATTGACAGAAAATTAACGTGTGTTTTCTCTTTAAGTTGGCATTGATCCAAATTTTATTTATTATCGGTAGTAATATTGTTTATTGTTGAAAAAATTTTGAAAGCTTTCGTTTCGTCGTAGTTTTTTTTAAATATTATAACTCAATTCAGACTGTGTTAAAAAAGTATGGTTAACGGTACAAATTTACCGAAAAATATATGTTTTTCTATCATTATTATTATTTATCAAAATGAAGAAGACAACATCTTATTTTCTTATTTGATTGCTAACATTATGAATTTTTTTTTTTTCAACACTGAACTAAGTACACACGCACTCAGCTGGTGCATTTTAAAACTACTTCAAGTTCAAAATGCAAAAAAATTCAAAATTCAAAAACACTTTATTTAGGTCACGGAAATGACACTTATGAATATCAAAAATAAATAAAAATTGTTGAATTGTTGGTTGAGCTAATGAGAAGAAGTAGCAAGAAACTCATTGCCACTCTTTTAAGTCAAGATTTACATATTAATTGTTTTACAAATCATTTCAATTACAATATATTATGCAAAGTGACGCAACAAAAATACTCAAATGTCAAATAACTGAAAGGCTTACACGAGTAAGTCAAAAAAAGAAAAAAAAAGTAAATTAATACTTATAAACACAAGAGTTATTGAGTGTAGAAGATGCATCAATCCACACATACCGTAAATAAATAGAGGCATTCATAAAATAAAATATATAATAACTTTTACTTTAAAGGAAATAATAATAATAAAAAACACATCAAGCAGACCTCCCGGTAACAAGATCATCCAGCCACCACGAGTAGCACCCGTTCACGAGCATGACGCATGGACCAGCCATCGACTCCCTCGACCATATTTTAGGGAAGGGAATGACCCGCCCCACGACGCCGCCAATTAAGCATCAGCACAATTTGGCATTGTGCGGCACTGAGTGGTACCTACCTGAGTGGTACCTATGCTCTGAAAATTGGAAAACTATCAGAATGTACTTTGGATGGACCAACGCCTCTATCAGTCTTGCTATAGACCACATCAATATTATTTTTGTCTTTGTGCATATTTAAGAATATCTTTAGATATTTGTTTATTCATATTCATTTATTTGCTTTTAAATAGGGTGGTACAAATTTGGTCTTAAATAGCTTAAAGTATCTCCTATTTAGCCATTACCAATATTACATTACATTACATTACCAGCATGCAAACTTGGTATTGGGCAAAAATTGTATTACAATATAAATTAATTTATTTTATATAACACAAAATTATAATTTTATACAATACAAAAAAAAAATATTAAAGTCAAGATAAGAATAATCCACTTACAATGCAATGTCAAAATCTTTTACTCTTTTTGGTCAAAAAACTCTTCTATTGTATAATATGTGTTTTGAAGAAGCCAACTGTGTAAGGATACTTTAAATCTTGAAAAAGGTAACAACTTAAATGAATCAGGGCTCTTATTGAAAATTTTCATGCCCATCCAGAAGCAATTTTTCTGAAATAGAGATATGTGGAACGACTCTAGTCACTAACCTATCAGATTTCCTAAGTATTCTAGTACTGTGGGTCATATGCATTTGCTGTAAGTATAGCACACTGTGATTTTCCTTTACAAATTTTGCCATCTCGCATAAAGTCATATGTGTTAAACTTTAATTTATTTTAACTGTGTACTTATAGGTCGAAAACATCTATAAGATTCTGTTATAAACAGAATTAGTTAGGTAAAACTGCATTGAGTGCAGGAAAACCTGTTACCAGGACATGTACGTACCAACGTTATATATATATATATATATCTTATCGTCATAGATAAATTGTTTCTTTTTAAATACCCACGGAGCACCATCCTTACGGTACGATAAAAAACAGCCCAACAAGTCTTGAGTTTTAAATTTTCCTGGTATATTATTTGACAAGTTCCTTCAGGCTCCAGTACTTGTTCCAAGTAAGTTGTATAAGATACGTATTTATTTATAGAATAGAATTGTTATTACAACATTTGCGAACTATTCATATATAAATAATGTTAAAATAATTAACAGTAAGCATCCTTGTTAAATGTAATTAAATTTATAATCTCGTTCTAAGATTACTTTTTATGTATCACCTTATAAAACTAATTATGCAAGAAATTCATTTGTGAGGCGCTCTTGTAGTTTTTACAATTTACATCTTACTGAAAATAGTAGGTGATATTATACTCAATGTTAAACAATTGTTCAAAAACATTAAACATTCATTTTACGTTGTTCCTTTCTTTTAAAATACTATGTTACTTAAGAAGAGTTATTAGTTTTTGGCCATTATTTCGATTGGCATTATAAAAGTAGGGGTGCTTTTTTTTTAAATTTCAGTCGGTTTGATTCCCAGACGAGGCAAGTAATTTTTTGGAAATCTTTGAATGCAGAAGTACTAACTTTTAAAAATAACATAAAATATTCTTTCGGTAAAAAAGCCTATCTTTGATATTTAAGGTACTTTCCCTTCATGTCCCATAACTTTAGGACACCCTGTATATTTGTAACCTTATTATTGTAAAATATTGCTTTGTAGTATTAAATTTTATTAAAATGATCAATAAGTGTCAAAATAGTTTCAAAATATTTTGATGTGGTCTCCGTCGGCTACTTTTAAAGCAAAACGGAGTATTCGAACACTCACAATGTTATGAAAATCCTTATTAAACATCTTTAAGTCTAGCCATTTTCTCATAATTACACGAAGCAACGTTACACCATCAGTGCTCTAATTTCGCGTCGCTTAATCCTCGGCTTAAACTCGATTCAACATTGCACGTACTGAAAATTCTTTACGCCGGCAAATTGCTTTCATTTTATGCCGTAAAGCGCTATTTTTAATCTTTATTACATAGTCTGTGGGCCTTTTACTAGTTAGACGATGTTAGTGACATTAATATAATTGTATTAATGTAACACATGCAATATTTAATTAATTAGAAATACACTTTCCGTTACCCATGGCAATTTAATTTTGCTAGTGCACGCGCGCTCAAATGGTTAATGAAGCATGGGACCCAAACAAAACAAAACACAAATTATAAATATTGCTAATTAATTGTTGTATTTAAAACGACCAAATCACCAGTGGAGCCTCTTTTGCACCGGATGCCGGTTGGATTATGGGTACCACAACGGTGCCTATTTCTGTCGTGAAGCAGTAATGTGTAAGCATTAATGTGTTTCGGTCTGAAGGGCGCCTTAGCTAGTGAAATTACTGGGAAAATGAGACTTGACAACTTTTGTCTCAAGGTGACGAGCGCAGTTGTAGTGCCGCTCAGAATTATTTGGTTCTTTCAATAATCTAGAGCGGAGCTGCTTTGTAATGGGCAGGGCGTATCAATTACCATCAGCTGAACGTCTTGATCGTCTTGTTCCTTATTTACATAAACGCAGCAGCTACATGAGATTCTCATTTTAGATATAAGTTGTGTATTGGTTACATAGTTAGTTATAGAACGTGAGTACAAAACTCATCTTGCGCGATCAAAAATTGTTTTGGATATCTTTATCAAGTATGGAGTGGGTTATGACGGCGGAAGATAAAACACGGTAATATTTCATAAAGAAAATTCGGCGCATATTTTCCCGGGTATAATATCGCCGGAACGCGCACAGAGCACGATTAATGTGAAATAACATGATATACTATGTTGGACTACTTTATTTCTTTACTGTGCTAATTCAGTGGCTGGAACCTTATTATTCTTGATTTTTTAAGTACCTTTATCTTGACTTGTTTGGTAGATTTTGTTTATTTCCTAATTTCATTACATAATATAATGGTTGCTTTATAACCTAATACTTATTTTATATAACTATATCACACATATTTTAGTATGCGGTATTCACTTTAAAAGGTTATGCAGTTAGTAATAAGGCCTTTGTAACTTAGCATAAATATAACTCACAAATAAAATTTTAAAAACAAAATTTTACGAACGATGCGGTACTCGAACCCACGACCTCTCGCGTTCCGTGCGAGTTCTCTGCTAACTCAGCTAACCTTTCGAGTGACGTATCGTCATAAAATCTTGTACGCTTTCTTCAACTCTCAGGTTGTGGCTTTATCTACAGGATCCACTTTACAGTTGATAGCCTGCACAACCCAAATATTTGCATATTAGGAAATTGACTTGAGATGTCGTTCTTGTAACCTTAACAATTTGTTATGTTTTTAAAAGTGATAATCCACACTTCTCAAATTTTGTGAGAGTTATCACTTTAAAACATAACAAACTGTTCAGATTGCCGGTCTTGTAATCTCAAGCAAAGAAAAAATTATAAAGTAAAATTTTATGTTCTTTGCATTATAAAATTTAAATTGGGTTCACTCAAATGGTCAACATTTATCATTCGATAGAAAATCTTTAATCGTTTTATAATAAGTCCTAGCCGCTGTTCAGAGGTGAGCAATAAATTAAATGACATATTTTATTGAATATAGTTCTGTTGTAAAATTTAATACTGACCGAATAGAACACCTAAGCAATGACACTGACAATTAAATAAAAAATTATAAAGCACAAATAAAGAATTCTGGGAAAATTAGTTGCACCGTACCTTCTCTCTCATTTGTTTCCAAAGCGTAATCTTTTTATTATAAAATGAAACCATACTACTTATACGGAAAAACGCAACTAATAATATATTTCATTTGACAATAATCGGCATTTTTTATATTTACTCATACGAGAATGTTAACCCGTAACAATAATCTACTGACGATCAAACCCTACATTGGTCCATTTATGTCGTAGAGAATAGTTTACTCTCACAATATTCCACTTACGTTTCTCTCCAAAAATTATTATCATTCATAGAGGAGTCCAGACGAACCTTTAGAAATTAATACCCAGTCTCATCTGGTGGTTAGTAAATGGACATATCCGTGTTCTTATTTGGAATGTTACCTAGCTTCTGGAATATATTAGATTCCTCTAATACCCTACGTAGGACTTTTACGGGATCATCCTCAATTCAGAAATTCATCATAAATTTAATATGAATTACGAGATACTTCATTTTATACCTATACACATTTGGTCATTTTGTAATGTATACACATTTTGTATATAAAATTTACTGTTATGAGCTTATACAAATGATTTAAGTTTTGTTTAGTGTTAATTACGCCAATATTTGTTTTTAAAACAATTCGTCACGTGTTTCGCCTCTACACGAGGCATCCTCAGGACGTGTTGTCTCGCCAAAATCTGGCACGAGACTCATTTTGGCGAGACAACACGTCCTGGCGGAATAAACACTAAAGAAAACCTAAATCATTTGTATAATTATGGATTTCCTCAAACTAACGCCTAATTCAATATTTTTTTTTGTTATGAGCTTTTTTATATTTCGCTCTTAGATAATTAGGAACATGAAAACCTACGTCTTACACTAGCGATACGAAAGTCATTTTATTTTAGTATACGAACGTTGCTAAAAAAAGAGACATATAAATTACATTAACATTATATAACATCTTATAACAACTCATCGCAATACATAAATTTAGACCTTTTAAATAACCCTTAATTGAATAAAAACCAAACTCTGCGACAGATATAATACACATTAATATACCGCCTTCATTATTTATGAAAGCGCTTGTATCTTCAAAAATTGTTAAGGCTGAATCCACTTTTCCATTAGGGCTTTGGGAAATGACACATTTTATATTCTATGCGTCGGCTTTCGAGACACGAATATGAGCTTATGAAATTATTTTAGGGTGCGATAAAGAATTTTTTGTTTATTGCTTCACTTTTTTAAATTTGTTTAACCCATAATATTTACTATCTAGTAACATCACAGTAGTGCCACCAAATTACACTACATGAGATTTCAGCAGAAGTCAAATGGTAATACAGGTATAAATATATGGTATTGTGCGTATGTATTGTACTCTAAGTCTTAAGATGCTTTATGTCTTATAAGGGATCAGATTTTGACGGCTGTAAGCTGGCAAGGCTGTCACCTTTGAAGAACTTACGTTAAATTCAATCAAATATTAGAAATGACAGCTATTTTAGACGAGCAGGACGTTCAGCTGAAGGTTATTGATACATCCTGCCCATAACAATGCAGTGCTGCTTACGATTCTTGAAATATCCAAAACTCCTGAGCGACACTACAATTGCGCTCGTCATCTTGGAACATAAGATGTTAAGTCTCATTTGCCCAGTAATTTCACTATCTACGGCGCCCTTTATACCAAAACACAGTAATGCTGACACATTACTGCTTCACGGCAGAAATAGGCGCCGTTGTTGTACCCATAATCTAGCCGGCATCCTGTGCAAAGGAACCTCCCACTGGTACTATGAAGGTATGTTTTCAAATTCCATAGTTGGCAGAAGCTGTTCAGCCTGACTTATGTGTTTCATTATATTTTGAATATTTATAAAAAGGATCAGGTGGAGATGGCGCCTCAGAGCACGTGTCGGCATTAACATACATCACCTGCTCGTAAAGGGTTGAATGCGAAATTTGCAAGCCATCTTATATGTAATGGCATTAGCTTTGCCCGTGACTCCACTTGCGTAGATTATTTTACTTTTCCATGCAATTTGGAAGCTCAGTAATAATGTATTTTTAACCGACTTCAATAAGGAGGAGGTTCCTTATTCGATCGGTATTTTTTATGTGTGTACACACCGATTACGTTTAGATTTATAATCTGATTTACGTAATTCTTCCATATTGATAGCTTTGAAGTCGGTGATAAGCCAAACGTAATAGTATGTACCTACGCTCGCCACGCGTGACTTTGAGCAGGATAGCTTCATCTAGAAGAAAACAACCCAAGCGGGCCAGACGTCCTTTTTAATAATTATAGTAAGTAAGCTGTTTATAATATTAAGTTTTATTTTCTTTAGGGCTTGGCACCGACTTAAAACCTTTCAATAGGTAGCACATATTATATATAATAGTATTTCATTAATATTAAAGGTAAAGGTTTGCAAAAATGTATACTAAATTAAATTTTTTTAGGTTATTTTATACTTTTCAGTTTTTGAAGTTTTTTAAACGTAGTTTTTTTTTTAGTTTTTAGGACCTAAGATGAAACGTGTTATGCCTGTTATTCCACTGGCAGTTACAGCGAATAAGTTGACTGCTATTTAGAGGCAGTAGTACCTAAGTGTGGTGGAAAGGGGTAGTAATGCCCCGGATGAAAACTGTTATTACCCCCAAACCATTCTGTTATTATAGAAACACCAAATATTCTCATTTAATATTATTAGATGGTTTAATTTTCATCTTTTTTAATTTCACATTCAAAGATGAGATATCTGTTACATTGATCCGTTTCCATTAACCGACTTCAAAAAAAGAGGATGTTCTCAATTCGTCGTAGGTTTTTTTTATGTTTGTTACCTCAAAACTTTGGACTGAGTGAACCGATTTTGATAATTATTTTTTTATTTGAAAGCTGGTGCTTCCCGATTGGTCTCATTGTAATTTGGTCCAGATCTATCAACCATAAAAGTCTTTAATTTACTATAAGTATGTGCGCGACAAATTTACGAACAACTCAATATCGATATGGGAACCATGACAAAGTAACGAAACTCTTCAATGTTAAATCAATTGTAATAATAACTATAATTTTGTTATAAAACGAAAAATGAATTATTAGTTAATAATAATTTTGCATGCCGGAAATGGCCGAGAACATTGATACCTTAAAACTATTTACACCCATTGTTACATGTTTTCTAGCAAAATAAAGGATTTATGATTAATGATTCAATTCTTAGGAGCAATTTAACGATACTCGGCCGAATCTTTTAAATGCTATCCGGATACTATGTGAGTCATCTACCGTAACGTAACGGTCAAGTAATTGTCGTAGTCAAATATTCCGATTCACCCATGCCAAAAATAACAATGATTGTTACTACAATTAGATCAATCCACTAGATTGTATAGAAATACGCAATTATTTTCATACTTTTTAGTGCATATTATATCTATTGTTTTGGAATAGTGTTTTTGAAGTCGGTTGATTTTTGTTAAAATTTTTTTCTTTCTTTATTAATTAAATGTTCAAAGATGAGTGAAGGTTTCTACTATTTCTTATGGGATCATATAAGTAAGCCATTATAACAAATATCACTTACGTATAAATTAGTTATCATAAATTATTATTATTAATTAAGAACACTTCAATTTGCTCCAATTGAAAAACCTTACAACTCTTGAACCTTTGGCACAGATATATTTTCCAGAAATAATGTTTTTGTTACCCATTAAAGTCCGACTTGTTTTCGTAGCCCTAAAATCGTTTTATGTCCTCAAATAAAATTACCTTTTCCAAACAGAATTCGTACGGAGAATATAAAGTAGAGGTTAATTTTATACAAGCATTAAATTTTGCTGGGCACAATTACTTTATTCGTCGGACCGTCTGAAAATATTGTCCGAAAAATGCTAATTCTATTTTAAGGGTTTAATGTAGGCCTGACGTTACGTGCCGTTTGAAGTTTACCTGACTTAGAGTTATGTCTCACTCTTGAATTTCGGGAAAATCAGATTTCTGAATTGCAAAAATATATTTTTGGAATTATTCAGATAGCTGTTAAGAGCTTTAACATTATCTTCCGTTTATATATGAAATCCTGAATTATTGATTCTTCGTAGGCTAGGGACAGATCATGAATGAATAATTTTTTCATCATTATTAGAGGATTTAAAAAAGATTTTTATAATAATATTCGTACATGTTTTCAGATATAAATTTAAAATATTGGTAGCATTTAAATCCATGTACAAAAGTTTAATAAAACATCTTAATATAAATTCATGTATTTAATTGCGTGACCGTAAATTAAGCAGGTGCAGTAAACAATTGGTCTGCAAAAATGATAAATACGACACAGGTGCAACGAGAAATGTTTGTTCGCGGAAATCGAGCGTTTTATTTATTTATCGACGGAAATGTATTTATTTTTAAAATACGTCAGTTTATATGACCGATTACTGGACTGGCCATTGTTGATGTAGGGAACGATAAGCCTTTAACGTCATTTTTACATCTGAGTGAGATGTATAAGGATATTTATTTAACGATTTTCATCCGTCTTTACGATGGATGTGATATAAGATACCAACCCACTCTTTTTTTACGAACGGCCACTGTGCAATTGAGTTAGATTTAACAGCAAAAATAAATATAAAACCAATATAGGTTTTAAGGTTATATTGTGTTCTACTAGCCATTACAGTTGAAAATAAAAAATCCTTCAATTGGTACTGGAACTGGAACTAAACAGGACTATAGAATAGATTTTAGTTTTGCTTAGCTAATTTCACTAGTAGAGTTGTTTAGCTACATACACACTTTACGACTTTCTCACTAACATGTTGAAGATATTTTTCAGAGTTTACATAATTCCACAGTTAAGTGTATTTCTCAGTTCGTTCAATATAATCATCAAGTATACTGGCAACCATACTATTACGTACATATTTCATTAAATTGTACTTAATATGTTACTAAATTGGCCTAGCAATGCATTGAAAGTAATGAGTGACGTGAATTGAGTCTGTAGCAAAATTGTAATGACTTTGTTATGAAATTATAATTTTTTTTATAACAATAAACTAAACTCTTTGGATTCAATTGATAATTATATTTTATTATTATGCTTGAAAACTGTTATAAGAGAAAATATATTAAATATAAACATATAAGCAGTACAGAGTGAAATGCATGGAGCGAATCTAGTAAACGTTTACTTATAATAAAAAATCAAATGACTTTACACATTTAGGATCAAGGAAATGACAGGTATTAAATTAATGTTGAGCTCTAATGAAAAGAAGTGGCAAAAAACTCATTGCCAGTTTTAGATCAACATTTAGACGTAGTAGTAACATTTAAATGTAGTAGTATCTACGTAGTATATTAGAAATGACATCAAAAAGAATTCTAAAGGAATCAATATTGAGAAAATAAGCGCCTTTTATGCCTTTTTACAGTTTCATTGTCTTATAAATTATTTTAAATACAATATTGGAACGAAGTTCCTTACGGCAGGCTTGGAGGAAATAGAAATTTTGCTGCGGGAGCAAACTGAAAAAAAATGTGATAGTAAAACCGTAAGAAAAAGTCCGTGGAATAAAACCGTTAAATAAGACGTGCGCAGGCGCGACAGTCGTATACACAAGTTTTGTAATTGTTTCTATTTCTATGTAATTTTATGTTGTCAAACAAAAATAAAGAGACATATTTTGTTATTTTAATTGACAATTTTAATTACGTAATTTATTATTTCCTAAAATACTGAATTTCCTAAATACTTTCCTGTACTTAAATATAAACTAATCTGCAAAATTTAAGAGAAAAATCAAGAAAACCTACATAAAATTGAACACAATATTTTTTTTACAAATTGTGTCGATTCTACATTAGCCGAAGGAACTTCGTTCCTACCTGGTGTCGCACGACACCACATCTTTTTTTTTTATATGTAAGGTAATGTAATAAAAATATCCCAACGTTTAGTTTTCAAAGCGATTCACGAGTCAGCCAAAAAATTTATGTAATTTAATAAATTAAAACACAAGAGTTTTAGAGAACTGTAGAAGATCAATGCACACAAACAATAATTATTAAAGGTGTTATGCCAGCATTTTATTAAAAATTGTTTTTTAATTTTTCCTGATGGAGGACCATCGACCTCTCTTCTTTTGCTTTCCAGATGATTTTACATATGTTAAAGTCAATTTATTATCAGGTTACTTATCTTTACACATAAAACTAAATAACAAAAATAAAAAGTTACTTACCCCTGGTAACGTTCGTTTTTCATGGAGGGCTGTTTGTGCGCTCGAAGCGCTGTCCGGGTTGAAGTACGTGAGAAATGCACATCCTGTTAACAAAAGAAGGTAACTTAAATATTATATTTTGATCTAATAAGTAAGATACTGAAAATTAAAAGGAACAAATTGTTTTGTTATAAGATTATAACTAGCTGACCCAACGAACGTTGTATTGATATATAAATTAATAAAAATAATTGCAATAAAAAAATAAGGGTTGCGCTCCGGCAGAAGTGAAAACTTGAACATTAATGTTTTGTATTTTTTTATGTTTTGGCACGGTTAGGGAATAATTTCGCACGAATTGCTTTATTTATCAGAATAAAAGTACTAGTAGTGCTGTAACTAAATAAAAATTCTTTATTGCGCGATCGTACCCAAAGATGTCACTTCATATTACATGACAAATTTAACGATTCAGAAGTATTACAATTATTTTACATTAAGAAGTTAATATGTCAGAAAAATCAACTATCATCCATCATTTCAACGATAGCGCAACAAATGAATTTTAATGTTTCACTTCTGCCGGCATTCGCAAACTGCATCCCGTATTTTTTTGGGGTATAAAAATAGATTAGGACTTTGTGTCAGACCTACCAAATATACACGTAAAATTATATATCATAAAAATCGATGAAGTATCCGTTTCTGAGGAGTATTTTATATAAATATATTAATCAATACGTAGTTCTACGCTCGATGCATGATAAGAGAATAAGATAAAACTGTGACTAGTCTACAGTGAACCATTTTTCCTTACTTAATTTCGCTTTATTAATTCAGCCATCTATATATATAAAAATGAATTGCTGTTCGTTCGTCTCGCTAAAACTCGAGAACGGCTGGACCGATTTGGAAAATTTAGGTCTTGAATTATTTTTGGAAGTCCAGAGAAGCTTTAAAAGGTGAATAAATAGGAAAATGCTCGGAATTAAATAAAAACAACAAATTTGTTTTGCCTTTGATGTGTCCATACATAATTTCTATGAGATAATTTATTGACGCACGGTTTGACAGTTCTGCTGTGAAACAATTTCATTACGACAGCAGGGTGCATATTTTACGAAGTAATTCTTGATGTTATTGACAAATTCATATAAAAACATTATTTTATTTATTATATACAGAACAACGTCTGTCGGGTCAGCTAGTTAACCAATAAACAATGAAAACGAAAATTTATCAAATGAAAGATGAATTTGAAACAAAATGTCAACACACATTACTCGTAATTACAGTGGCTGTCAGTAGGTGAACTAAGCTAATAATATTGTAATAGTTTGTTCGATAAATACCAGTCCCAGTGGAATTTAGCCTGGCTAATTGGCGCGTCTATATTGGTTATTGACTACTGATTTTGGCCTGTTCAATTGTAATTATAGATCCATAGTTAAAACAAAACGTGTTTAGAATTTGAACAAGTTTTGTAATTGTTTTGTTTAGAATTTGTAACTGAAAGTAGCCAAGCCAATGTTATAATATTTTAATTAAAAAAATTGGTTAAGGTAGTACTTGATCGGATTTAAGAAAACTAAACCTAATGTATAGTATTTATATAAGAAACACTATAACTGAAGTCCATTAGAAGTATTGAATCAGGCTATATTCAGGAATTCACTTTATCAGCAAAAGAAACACCAAAGAATTTTTAGTTTTCGAATAGGATATGAAATCATTAATTGAAAGTCAAAAAGTACCTACCACCTATTAGAAAAATTATAAATTGGACCTGAGAGGAACAGGCGTAAGAAACACAGCGGTATTTTTTGTTTAAAATATCATTACAATGTTATATCGTACAATATCATTAATAATTTAATAGCCTGAGGGCTGCTACATTACCAATCTGTGGTTTAGTCCAAGAATGTCTGGCCCTGAACCAGTACTCGATGAAAATGAAATTAACTTATTTATTTGCTTTTGGAATAGGATATGTCCAGATCTTAAATATTACAATTAGTCCTCTATCCAGCTTATATTAAAAGCATGCAAAAACTTACGTTCGTGATCAATGATCAATGATGTACGAGGGCAAACAGGATATATAAATAAGGAAGAGGAACGGTCCACGATAGACCCTTGTGCTACCCAGTGCGAGGAATCCCAGGAGAACTCTTACAAGTCAATCTTTTGAATTCTATTGCTTAAATATGAAATCAAAAGATCGAATGCATTTACTGCTTTATTTTAATGCCTTAGTGATTTAGCTTCCTGACCAGAGTTGAATGTTGAACACACTTAAAGGCTATACGTAGATAAATCACAAAAGATATTATTACAATTCTGTGATTTATCCCATGCAACAAAAATATTCTTGATTATATTAACACCTGTGTCCGTAGTTGTACGTCCACTACTGAGTTAACGTAAACTATGTAAAATTTTGGCTTAAAATTGTTTCTTCTAAAATTTTACTAAGGGTCGACAAAACTGACGCAGGACGATATTGATTCAGGTCAGAAATGCATCCTGACTATAAGTTTTTAATAAATTTTAAAGATTTCATTTTTTCCGGGCTTACAAAACTGAAATTGAAAATTTATATAATATATTCTCTAACATTTTCCAGAAGAAGTGACTCAGCAACGCTGTTGGAGGAGATAACAGTATTTGTAATATGATAATAAATCTCAAAAGCAGAAGCAACTTCCTGCTCAGATTGAATAACTGTTTTGTTTATAAATAGATTATTTTTAGAGGAACAATCTTTCACTTTTCCAGATTCCCAGTTAGTAACATTCCAAGTTATCACTATTTTATTTGATGCATTTTTAATTATTTGTCTACAATGCATAGACTTTGCAACAGAACTAATATTTTTAAATAATTTACTACAAGGATCGTTTCACAACTCACCCAAAACCGTTATTCAGTATACTATTGCCGCCAAATCTGATTAGAAGTCTCAAAAGAGGCGATAAATAACAAAGAGGACATGGAGTAGTGACTCAATGTCGCGAAACCCCAAGCTCTTGCAACTCACCTGATTATCGTCGTAGGTCTAAGTAAGGAGAAAAAAATTGTGTTTAATAGTTTATTTTGCTTGATACTTGAGAACCAACCTGTTGATGGACAGACAGATTAAATACACTTCGAGTACGGAACTCCAAAAACACATTATTTCTAAAGTAAAATTTGTTCCGTTTGTATTATATAACAATAAAACTTATCACTTACAATAGAATTGCGGGGTTTGCATCGGGCCAGTAATTAGGCAAGGCTTTATTTCCGGTCTGAATCTAAGGCCGGCTACTGCTACGCCCAGGCGGTAAATAAGCACTCCTTGTTCTTGATGCACGCAACGCTTTTATTCAGCTTTTAAATTGGACTCTAATTTATGTTTCAAAGAAGCCTTTCTATGAAAAACTTCCGTCCCTTTTACAGACTTTCTTTTTATTCAAAATTATTCTAAGTCCTTTTAAATAAGCGGATTGGTTACCATTTCATTAAGATAATTATTAGGATTCATTTATGTCATGAGGATTTTGACAATATTTGTATAAATATGTCGACAAAATATTGTTGGATGAATCAAGTGAATCTTCTATTGGATCTGGAGAAAAGATTAGTCAGAAAAATAATGATAACTATTACAAAGGCAAAACAATCTATATTTCTAAACTCTTATAGCCGTTCCCAATATTCAGTCTATCTCTTACTTGAGATAAAAATCGTAACTATCGTTGACTTTTCTGTCCCAATAAACTTAACGACGGTAACTCACCTTATCCGTGCACGCTGTCTGTCAATGGGACGACGTATAGCTTACCAGCGATATAAAGTTTGTATGGAAATTGCAATTCACGCGTCCCAATATAAGGCGATAAGAATGACTTATCGGGCATCAAATGTCCCAACGGACAGCTTTAGATTATTGACAGCTAATTACTGACAGTGGAAGGTAGTAATTTACCTCTATCTGTGGATAGTATAATTGGAACGGCCGTTAGTCGTAAGAGCGCCGGCAATCTTACAGAGATTTGTGTTAAAGTATGTCAATATTAAAAAAAAAATCTCCAGTGAATTGCTAGACCAATGTTTAAATTATTTCAATAGAATCATGAAACATAATTCATAATTAAAATAAAAGAATTGCATGATAGCTTTTCAAACCATAACATTCAAAATTTTTCAATTTTACAACATTCTTGCATGCTTGATGATCACGAGGAGACTGATGTAATGAGTGAGTAATTGATAGTTATACACATACATATGTCGATCTATGTTTTTCTCAGCATTTTATTGCTTGATTATTGTTGCGTTCGAAATAGGCGATGTAGATTACGACGCTCAACACTAACTAAGATGAGATGTGACTCGGTTCTGTAATTCTTCGGTGTTTACATATTTGGTTAATCAGATTTTAGGATTTAAACGTGTCTTCGTGATAATAATTCAATACAGTAATATAACAGTACTTTAACTTCATATTAGAGCGGACACACACAAACATACGATTTACACAGCCGCTAAGCAATCTTGGGGAGACTACACTATTGAGTGCCACGCCGTACGCCACCGAGACTGGTCGCTGTCCGAGTTAAATTAGCTATAACACCCTAGCGCTCTGTCCAGACGTGAGGATAAATTTCAAGGAGACCGTACCGTAGGGTACTTGTATTGTGACAATGAGAACAGAAAACACAAGAATCAATCAATTAAGCACCAGTTAAGTTTGTTATATTTCCATTGCTATAAACTTTCAATAAAACCTGTATAAATGACTGTCATTAATATTAAAAATTACATTAATCTTACGTTTTACTTATCTTTGGGAGCTTGTCGCAGTTCAAATATGCCAGAACATCGAAGGCAACACATAGATTCATATAAAATATTGACTCGCAACATGAAAACGACATATTAACCTTTAGCATGTATTGTACTCGTTATAAAATACCAAGGCTTTATCAACATTGCTATAATGCGGCAAGCTTGTACACTATTGTGGCAATTCATGATGAAATTTGAGCAAATATGAGAAACGCGAAAGTTTTAAAAATATAAATACTCACCAAAATGATTTTGAATGATCTTGCAATGTTTTATAGTAAATAATGTTTATTTATTTATTTATTAGGAAGCCAATGTGCATACCACTATCTTAATCGATAGATACGTTTAAAAATTCTTTTATAATGTTGTATATTCCACTTACAGGCTAACATGACATGCTTAATAGTATTATATACATCAGTTGTTAAACTAAAACTTTTGAAAACAATTTTTGAAAAAAATTAACAAATTAAAGCCACAAGCAAAAGGCTGATAAAAAGAATAACTATGTTCTTACTTAATAACTAAGAAAAACTAAAGAATTAACAATGTTATTTGTAAAGCAACTAATAAACCGTTATTTCTAATATTACGAATCTAATCGAAATATATTTAATGAAACGCTTTCGAACAATTTCTATATACCTATATAATCTCTAGAGTATTCCGAATATTATATTATACTTCTCAAAATTGACAGTGTCAGTACTAAATTTGACCAAAATCAGTGAGGTAATTTATGTGTGAAATACTTCAAACAGCTTCTATCACATTATGATATTAGAACGGAAAATCTCGAAATCTTTTCAACATTGTGTAAGCTAAAGAAGTTCATTTATGTGATACCGCTGTGGGCTCTATTACAACACCCTTTGAAGAACATACGCGCCCTCAGGGGCCCTGATTAAATGCTAGCCGTACATCAGACACATTGATGTATTAATCTGTAGATGGAGCGTAACACTTGGCGATGCATGAAATAAAATATTTATTTATTTATTCGGAAACCCAACAATCGCACACTAATACATAAATTACAAACAAAATTAAATATATATATATATATATATATATATATATATATATATATATGTCTAAGTGTACAGATAACTTACAGGGTTACATCTTTCATTATCTGTTACCTTCCCCACCATACTATACAACTTGTTTAAAGTTAAATATAATGTTAGTAAAATTACAGTTTATCTAAATAAATTTTGTAAACCCTGCACCAATGTCCAAGTCTGGTATTTTTATTTGTGATACTTAATTCTGGGTCTTTAGATGCAGTTTATATGAGACATTCAGCTATTCTTGAAAGTTCCAGAATCTTTGGGCCGTAGTTATTATTATATCACATAGCAACTAACTTAGTTATTTAGGAGGTAGCTTTTGGATGCTCCAGAATCACACTACTCAACCCTCGCGGGATGAAACCTTGCACATTTATACATGATATTTGTGATTTCCATTTCGGTTGGGTTAAATAATTTTTAGTTCAATCCTTAGTTGTCATGTCCAATCACCTATGAATTGTTAGTCACTCATAACACAAAAGAGTAATAGTACTAACAGCCATCCAACGTAGCTCCATAAGCTCAAGGTAAGAACAGTGTGCTGACTATATAAGCTAAAAATGGGCACTGGATTCTCAGATAAGCCATTTCGTAATTATTAATGACAAACGGTAAGTAAGTAAGATCTTTATTTGTTAACTAGGGTAATACATTATAGATACATTATTTAAATACATTTTAGCTCTCCAAGTCGTGCCCGTTATTGAGCATACAAATATTTGACATATAGATATTATAATCAAATCATAATAATTATCATAAAACAAAATTGATTACATCATGAAATAAAGTTAAATTAAATTAATTGCATCATGAAGTTAAAAATAAGAGCGACCACATCATTATTAAGAAATACTATTATAAATGTCATAGTTAAATTAAAAATTAGGTTCAAAATACGCAGTTACTAAATACTTAATTTGTCAATGTTACTTCAAGGCTTCAAAGTCATTTTCTATTAAAAATTCACTGATCTTATACTAACATTTATGCGCTAAATATATTTTAAGTTTATGTTTGAATTCCCTTTTAGGCCAGTTTCTCACATGCTCTGGTAATTTATTATAAATTTGTTGTGCCATGCAGATTATATTTGAGTGTTTTAAAGTGGTGTTTGATTTCTCCAGACATAAGCGATTTTCAAAACGTAAATTTCTCGTTTGGCCTTCGGATCTCGTTTTGTAAAGGTGGGGGTTGTCTTTTACGAAGACAGCTACTTCTAGAATATATAGCGCAGGTAGCGTTAAAATAATGTGTTTTTTAAAGTAGGGTACGCAACTTTCTGTCCTTTTTAATTTAAACATACCTCTTATACAGCTTTTTTGTGAAAGAAGTACTGCACGGTGGACTTATTTATTACGTTACATGTTTTTTGGTACCCATATTTTTTGGTCTGATTTAAATTATGGTTTACATAAAAAAAAAACATCAGAACAGAAAACATAGCGTAATAGTGTGATGAAGAAATATGTACCATAGTTCAAAGATTTCTTACTTTCCCAGTTCCCTTTTTATTTACTGACTGAAGTTATTAGTATGAAATACTTATGAGTTATTTGCAGATAATATTTAGTATCTACCCTCTTTTTCTATCTATCATGATTATAATCACTCCATTGTGATACTATAGACCTTATGAATAGTCTTAGTAAGCAGAAATGAAACCGTCTAACTGTACTTGGACCAAACTATGTCTCTGTCTGCTGATATTAAACACCTGGGTAATATTTATCCATTACTTCTATAAACCACTGACAGCTCTGTCTAACTTTCTTTTATAGGCACTCACTCTTAGATGAATAGAAATTTTGGCTATATTTATTATGACTAGAATTTTTGGTAACTTTTAGGAAAATTGTATGATAGAAGAAGAATATTTAGATATAAGTGTAGAATTATGTCAAACTGATAATAAAAATTAGTTAATGCTGCGTTTTGTTTAATCCCTATACTGTTATTAAATTAAAATGAATAAGAATAAGTACCATAATTTATGCTCAACTTCACAGTCTCCGTAAAATTTATTAACAAGTTGCATGATCAGTAAGGGGAAAGTTAGCTTGATTTATTGTTTAACGCTTATTTTTTGTTATTTATAATCTTCAATGACCTCAATGTCACCTTTTTAACTTAGTGAAATTTTTATGAAATATAGCACTCAGAGCTTTAAAAATAGCTATTTGAAATGAGGACAGCCTTCTCAGAAAGCGGTGTGGTCATAAATAACTATAAAAGTAAAATATCTTAGCAATAACTCATATTTTGTCTTTGTCTATAATGTTTTAGATTTAAATGAAAAGGGCGCTTTGTTAAAAACACGGAAATAGTAATTTTCCTTTACGTGCACTTAAAAACAATTAATATCATGTTTAATCTAAAGCCAATAAAAATATTACATATAACGTAAGCTCTGATTCCTTTCAGTATTATATTATATAAATGGCGATGATTAAGAAATGGTATATTACGCACCTAGAGAGAAAAGTAAGTCATTCTCACCCGTGGAATATTGACAATCGCGGTTGGCAATGTCCTACTTATCTCACGTGGTGCGTATACGATTTTTTTCCCACCTGGATGACAAACTCGCTTTTAGTCCCTGGTATGAGAGACAAAAGTTGTCTTGCCGGGAGAGTATCGGCCATGTTTCTCCCTCGTACTTTTAAAGTAAGCTTTTCATCGAGATGAGAGAAAACATAGATTATCATGTATAATATTATCTAAAAAGTGTGTACAAAATACAGTAGATATTGTTTTATGAAAACAATAGATTACATGAAAGTGTTATGGATAAAAAAAGGCTGACTAATTTTAAAATGAAAAAAAAAGTTTAACAAAAAAACAACCGACTTCAAAAATACTATTCCAAAACAATAGATATAATGTGCACTAAAAAGTATAAAAATAATTGCGTTTTTCTATACAATATAATTTATTAATTTAATTCTAGTTACGATTATTGTTATTTTTGGAATCGGTGTCCTTCCGCCGCGACCCGCTCTCGCCTCTCGCCTCCTCACGACTCAAGCACATCTCACCTATACCTATGTATGATAAAGTAACAAACCTATCTTGGATCACTCAGTGTTGTACCATAATATTGTTATCTCTGGTTATTTGTTTGTTAAGCATCTTGTGATATGTCAAGAGTCAAAGTTAAAGTTAAGATATTTTCAAATGATTATAACTTAGAACACAACTTATTTATTACGATGATCCAAGCACTGTCTAAAGATTTATTACTATTTGACCGCGTGCAACGCAGAGCAGCTCGAATTGTCGGCGATCCAATGTCGTGTGAACGGCTAGATCACTTGACCTTGCGTACAGACGTTGCTTCAGTGTGTGGCTACAGAGTAATCCGAAGAGTTGTTTGACCTGTAGTGCAATTCTCTAACGTAACGATTCTTGGCTGTACTCGACGTCGAGCTTAGCGCTGTTGAAGGTCGTGTTACTTAGATCCTTACTTACCTGTGATCCTCTGGTGTTACAAGATAATGCGGGCGGCGGTAATCACTTAACATCAGGTGACCCGTGCAATCCCTTGTCATCCTCTTCCATAAAATTCATTTGATATAATTTAATTAAAAAAAATATATTCTTTGTTTTAAATATAAGGAAAATGAAATACGGCAAACTAATTAATATATCGTCTTATCACAGAGGTTGTTAAAAAGTAAGAATAACACTCATAATGCTCTCTTTTAAGAAATGATCTCGTCTCATCCAGAGTCATAAGAGGTTAAAAGCAAAGGTGAATTATGTTCCTTCAAAAGCAAACCTCAAAAAGTTATGATAAAGCAAAAATACATTAAGTACAGCAGGAACGCAATTAAAATGTTAATATAACGTGTTTCGTAATTGAGTTAAATGCACGTACAAGCCAACTTTCTATTCGTCTTAGCACAAAGAGAACAGTAGCATTTTACAGTAAATGAGATAAAACTCAACTACTGCCGCTATAAATCAGTCTGTTACATTTAACTTAGGTGTTGATAACTGGCGATCGGTTCGTATAGACCACTATTGTACGAATACAAGATGTTTAAATTATGGTTTAACTGGTAGGTATTTGTAAAACTAGCCTCAGTGTTAATCTACCAAAATATGAAATTAAAATAAATTAACAATTAATATGTTTTCTTTTACTTTTATATGCATAAGTTTTATGCGAAAAACTTACAAGACGAAAAATATGTGCATTGTAAGTATTTCTTACCTGAACTGAAAATCTTGAGCGACAAAATTTTCCAATTGCACTCAAACATATCGTAGGTTCAATACAATTTTGTTTAAATTAAGTCGGATTAAACTATAAACTGAACAGCGCAAAGTTAAAAATTTTCCCATGCGCGAATATAAAGGTTCAGTTGAATTTCCGAAAAAGTTTGAAGGGTTGCACGTTTTTATATAATTCTGAAATAAAAAATACAGCAGACATACGTCGAATTCCAAGTGTTCTATAATTGTACTGTGTACTTTGACTAGAGCGCGCGAATCGAAGCACGCACATATACACATGATAAACACGGCCGCTAAGCAATCTTAGGGAGACAAAACTATTGACTGTCATGCCGTATTCCGCCGAGACTAGTCGCTTTCCGAGTTAGATTAGCTGAACCGCACCGTCCCCGTTGTCAATCTTTTTATATGTATCTACCCTACTGCTCCGACGACACGTAGGTATAAACCTCAAGGAGACCGCTGAAATACGCTTCAGCTCTATGACCACAAATATTTGTTTAAACATTATAATTATTCAATACATCCAATTTAGTATGAACCATTTAAATCATAATTATCAAAGCTACAATGCACTAATAAGTACCTATTGTAACTGTAAGAATTGCAAAAATTATTGAGACAATGATCCATAATATAAACATGGCAAAAATGAAAACAAAGAAAGAAAAATGCTCATTACTTTAATCTATTGCTTCCTTAGAAGGTTATATAATAAATCTAGTCAAAGTATGTTCTACGTTCATAATAAACAATATTTCGATGCAACACACCCACTACACACTTTGCATAACTTATGTAAACGAACTACTACGATTTTAAATACCTACAATTCCCTTTCCATTCTCACAAATTGTTAACAAAATGAGTCATCAACGTAAATAAATTGACCAATTTCTGTAAGTAACACTCGACAATTCATTTTTAACTCAACAAAAGTGTAAAATTATTGCGGAACAGTTGAAGGAAACTCGAAAACGGAAAAAGCCCAACAAATCAGCTGGGCAAAGGAAATGTAAACCACTAAATGAGAATTGTTACGACTGCCGCGGGTTGTATGAAATTTGTATAATCGCGATAACGGAATTATTGGTATAATTTCACCCCACAAATTTACACATATACCATTCGTAGCTACATGTAATGTGGGTTACGATTTCGGATTTAGATATCTTTATGGAACAGGATGTAAGCAAACAAGTCACGTGATATTACCTAAATGATAGCTGCGATGGAAATCCTTGCTTTTGAAAATCGTTGTACGTTTGTGTGCATAAAATTTTAAATGATACAAAGTTAAGGCATTCACTGGAGCAGTTTAATTTGTGACAGACAGTGTTAGATGAAAGAGGAAATAAACAACCTTATGGAGGAAAGGAGAATCAGACTACTAAGACTCTGATGAAACCAAGTTCACGGAGATCGATACGAGAATTCGCCGCGAATTCACGGGAGGTGCGAGAATGTGGAGGATCTTTTTCCTAAACATGGTAAAATTTAATACAGCTACAAAAGTTGACTACAAGTAGACTACACACCAACTCATAGGTAACACTTTTGAATAACAATTATGGACAAAACAAAGAAAAAATACCTGTGGGAACATTAAATTTTCGCTGATGATTCACGTTTAGCTGTAACCTGTTATTTGAGTGATAGGTATTCTATCCTGAAAGACAAAGTTACAAAGGCTTTAAAAAAAGCATAAACTGGAAAATCAGCGGGCCGAGGTACCTAAACTTATTAAGGATGAAAATATTGATATCCTCGCAAATTGTTTGAACACCGTTTATAACTCTGGCTGCTTACCCAAAGGCTGGTTAACCACATCTTTCATTACACTCCCTAAGAAGTTAGCTCAAGAGAGGCTATATTTGCAGTACAGGTTTTGGTGCAAAAATGCTTAGATATTTGCAGCAGGATGTTTTTCTTTGCTTCATCGATTACGAAAAAGCTATCGATAGAGTTTTGCATGACCGCCTAATCGCAATCTTACAAAATATCGGGTTGGATGGCAAAGATAAATGAATGTGCGGCCGATATTAATACCATCTTTGTGCTGCAGAAGAGGGATATTTGCGCGATTTATAACCTAGGTCCTAAAGAATCAGAGAAAAATTTAAAGAAATAAACATTTTGACTGTTGCTTCTCATTTTTATTTTTGATAATGTTCTGTATGTACGCACATAAGCACATTGAGGAATTTTCTAGAAACTGTGACATTCATAATGTTAACACGAGGAACAAACATAAACTTGTTACGCCTACTACTCGGTTGGTTCGAGTTAGTAAGTCTTTTGTTGGCCGATGTATATGCTTCTATAACGTTTGTGTGGGAAAGGTTATTATAGCATAAACGATTTTCTTAATGACACCACGGACTGGGAATAAAGCGAACAACGTCAGGCTCTTTAATTATAAATGTTTATTGTACGATATCACATTATAATCCATATTTTATATTTAAAAAAAAGCACACTGAGTTTCTTCCGCCCATTCTTCACAGGTCTGAGGCAGTCTCTTTTGAATAGGTGGTAGTTTTTGACGTTCAATAAGTGATTTTAAATCCTATTATGAATAAGAATATTTGAATTTGAATTTAAATCGTCCAGACTATGTACTGGAATCAGCGAGCGAGTCGAAGTCGAAATTAAAAGGGTGTCAGACTGGGCTGTGTTTTATCACCTACGCTATTTAATTTGTACTCGGAAGCCACAATAGGAGAAGCAGTCGAGGACTTAGATTGTGGAATCAAAAGAAATTGCCAGAACATAAATAATATTAGATATTATTTCGATGATACATATTTTAATAAAAATAAAAATATGAATTAAAACAGAGGGTCGTCGCCAAATAACGTGTAAAATAATAATTATTAAAATTTAATTTGGAGTAAATTATGCTCCAACATTAAATATTATAAGAAGATAGGGATAACCAGAGAAATATTTATAATAAAGTATTTTGATAATTAAAAATGAACCGAAATTGTATAATATTTGTTTTTAAATTTTTAGGATTTTTTAAATTTATCATCATCAGCCGGAAAACGTACACTACTGGACAAAGGTCTCCCCCAAAGATCTCCACGACGATTGGTCCTACGCTGCCCTCATCCAACGTATTCCGGAGATATTGACCAGATCGTCAGTCCATTTTCTGGGGGGCCTAACAACACTGCGTCTTCCGGTACGTGGTCGCCATTCGAGGACTTTACTGCCCCAACGGCCATATGTTCTTCGAACTATGTGCCCTGCCCAATAATTATTGTTTAATAATTTTAAATATATATTTAGTAACATAACTTCAAATAACGCTAATAATAATATTTGTAATTCTATTTGGAACAGCCACTAACTTAATAATATTTCTTTCATTCGTCCACAATTTCAACAAAATAACATCATATTTTCGAAACGAACCGCAATTGAAAGTAATCTAATAAAATATTCCGATAAAAATTTCTATATCCATTCAACTTGGAACCGAGTGAACGCTTGCAGCAATATTCTTACTACTCGTCTATTTAGTGAAATAAAACACGAAACTTATTGTCTTCTATTATATTGCAGAGATTTTATTTATATAAAATATCAATTACGCAAATAAAGTTTGACTTTAAAATTATATTCAGGAGAATTTTATTACTTTTTTAATTAATAAATTAAGAAATACTTATACTAAGAAATTCCACATTTATTTTATATCATAGTGTAATGGAAACACAGGACAAGCTTGGGGCGTTTAAGGTTCCCGCACAAGCATCGTTGCTAAATTGAATCGCGGAATATAATTATATACATACAGAAGAAGAAATCTTCGCAAGAGAAAAGGCCTTAGAACATGCACGAGACTAAACTGCTCATTTAAACTAACTTAAAACAATTCAAATTGATTCATAACCTACAGAAATTTGGGGTAATAAATATAAAATACACATAAATTGATATAATATAATGATCAATCCACTTTACCCTTTATACTTACAATACTTTGACCATAATACAGAAGTCAGTCATATAAATAGGGGCAAGTTAATTGCAGGTCCGTTCTTAGTTTTGTAGCAGAGACAAATAATGACACGTAAAAGACTTTAACAAGTCTACGATTTTCTAGGACTAATGGTTACTCAATTATATCGAACTATTTTCTCTAATAATATTAATGTGTCTGTTATAGAGCAAGTTAATGTTTACGCTTCTTTAGTAAAATTAAAAAAGGTAGCCTTAGATAAAGATTATTTATCAAATGAAAATGATACGAATGGAATCTGCGCCAACTTAACTACACCATTTAATATATAGACACAAGTAAGAATAATCTGCAAAAAATTACCAATTCTATCTTGTTCATAATTTTCCTGGGGCTTCATTAGTTACTAAATGTTGATCAAAATAAAATAATATCATAACAGCATTCCCTTGCATGAAATAATCCAAACCCAAATATATCCTTTCATCATAAGTTGTAAATCCGCTTACGGGACTCGATAACCTCGATCTTTATAAGTATGTGTATTTTTTCCAATTATTCTATAATCGGATTCCCCAAACTCTGTAACGGGATCCGGGAGGCAATCCCGACAGACTCAGCTCAATTAAGGCCGCGAACTTTCTAGGCATTCGTCGGACAACAATTAACTAGGGATTAGGTATGGAAGTCATAACACTGTTCAGGAATCCTGCTAAATAGGTATAATGTGCATACGGCTTTAGTACGGCAGATCATATAAGTCTTAATTACTTAAGTAGGATTTTATGAGAAGGATTATCTGATATATATTTTCATAAATTTTACCTCGAGTAGATTTAATTGAGTACGCCAAGGGATTTAATTGAAACGTAGAGAAGTAATCTCCCTGATTTATAATAGAACTTAAGGGAGTCGCGGCATCGTGTTTTGATAAAAAGCTATTTGTGGAGTATAGAGTATATAAAATATAAATATTCTGAAGGAGATAAGCGTATTAGGTTTGTTACAAAACCTACCTAGACTATAAAATAAGTGTACGCTTTTTGATTTGCTATTATGTGCAATCAGTTATATGATAAATATGAATGTTTGTTTCGGAATCATGGATGTTTATATGTATTTATGTATGTTTAAGTAAGTATATTGTATTAAATATATCGTTGTCTTGCACCCATAGTAAAGGCTATGCCTATTTTGAAGATAATTTGAGTAAGAGTTTGTCAGTATTATAATAATTATTATTTAAGATTAATTATGTTATGAAACGCCATTGATGTTGGACGAGAACGTCTCCCGAGTTGGTGCAAAATGGAAAAATGCAATTATAATCTATGTACCTACTTACTTTTATAACAAACTCTCTGCGAGGTCCCCGTCGTAGACCGTAGAGGTCTACGCAATAAATGCATTTCATAGCTGTATCGGTTCTAAAACTGTTTTATATTTTTTGCTGCGTCACTTTGCATAGGGGATTATGTAAAATACTGAAGTTGTTAAATTTTAATCAATAACAATCACCAGACGACCATTGCCGATCTTATAAAGCATCAAATAAACGGTCATATGTATTGAAAAACCGATAACGGTTAAGATAAATAAGTACGTGGCGGGTGAGAATCGAACCAAGCCACAAGGAAAGCAATCGTTCTATTCTATTGCGTCACTGAGGCTAATTCACTTGTCTGGCTATAAATTATTTTCTAATTTAGAAGCGAATGTGTGAGTACCAATCATACCATATAGTTTCAATTTGTCAGAGTAATATCACTCAATGTTGTAGACATGCCCAATCAACTTCCACCATTACATAATGCCAGACTTCCAAATACGTCTTAACATAGTAATTTTTTTTATTATCCAAAGAGAAGATCGAAATACGCTTTATGAGATTTTATTTTTTCGCAAATTGTAAATATTCTCCTGCAAAAAATAAACCTTTTATGAGATCAAAATAATATAGATCAAAGAGAGCTAACTAACAATCAAATATAATTCAGACTGTGAGAGTGAACACACGACATGATAATCAGTGGAGTTTGCATTAGTTGACCATTAGAGATGGGATTAATGTTATCGATAATATTTTAATATTGCAACAACGCACACTGTTTTAAATACCTGTAGCACCTTGATGTAATAGCAGTTGTGTGATCAATCGATTAATTAAAAAAAAACAACATTTCAAACAATTTTACAATACAAGTGTTTTTAATATAACTACATGAAACGCCTTTGATGTCGGACGACAACGTCTCCCTGGTGCAGGTGCAAAATGGAAAAATAAAATTAATTACATTATTATGCAATTATCACCTAGGTACCGAATTAATTTTATACACACACACATATTCACGCCTTGATCCCGTCGGGGTAGGCAAAGACAATAGAATGTCACTTGCTTTTATCCTTATAAACCTCACGCGCTTCCTTTACATTCATTACTCTTTTCATACATGCTCGCCGGTTGCGAGTGCTGAGTTCGACCTTTCCATTTCTCAAAACGTCCCCAATTTGGTCGACGAATGTTCTACGAGGTCTCCCGCGACCGACTTGCCCACACACACTTGCCTTATATATTTGATAAGTCATTATTTTTTCACTCATTCGCTCCATCTGTCCAAATCATTTCAACATTCCTTTCTCAGTCTTACTTTTATAGTAGGTACACTTCTAGTCTTATTTTTATAGTACACAATTTTTAGATGTTTTAAATTTTAATTATTAAATTTCTAAAAATCTAAATTAATAAACTTAAATTTGGTCTAAAATTGGTTTCAAGTTCATTACGTATCCAACAAAATGATCTGAAAGCAGCCCGCAACCAAAAGAGCCACGCGATTTTCTGTATATATGGTGGCGTTGGTAAGAGTAGCACTACACTTGGGTCAGTATCCCACGCCGTCTAACTCTCTGGGAGGTCCCGGCCGTTGCTCTACGGTCTACGCAATAAATTCGATTCATAGAAAGTGGAAGCGGGCACGCCCGCAAGGAACCCGCTTGTAGAACTGTGTCGAAGGGTCAGACCGACAAGGATGGCTTCATTAAGGTGTAGCGGAAGAAGAGGAACAGAACCAGCTCCTGCGTCCCGTAGTCCCAGCGATGTATATCTACGTCTCCCGCTTTCACCACACCACCAAGGCCTCCGACATTGTTCAGTACTTGGTGGAGAAGACAAGGTTCCGGTTGGGTGAAGTTACCGAACCCGCGCTTCACATCGCCGCGAAAATGTGACGTAGATTTAAGTTTTAAAAATATGTATGTTAGATTATAAGGTATTTATTTTATGGGCCTTGTAGCCTGAAATAAAATGATTTATTATTATAGCTATATCGATTCTAAACCTGTTTTATATTTTTTTCTGCGTCACTTTGCATAGGGAATTGTGTAAAATACTGAAGTTGTTAAGTTTTGGCCAATTGTTCTCATTAAGATGCAACTTTTAAAAGGTGTCGTAGATGATGAAATAAAACAAGTGCACAAGACACGTACAAAGCCTGAATATAATCCTCACCACCTGGAGACGCTCCTCAATACTTCGGTTTCAATGACCTTAGTTCCACATAAAAAAACATACTTTGAAATGACCATCCTTGCGCGGTATTTCGAACGCTAGTACCCTGGTGTTGCAGGAACCGTGGGCAGCGGTGATCACTTTGGATCATGTAAGCCGTTTATTTGTTCTCCTCTTCCATAAAAAAAAATATCTTTATTAAGCACCTAAGAAAATTATAAATGAATCCTTTATAAAAAAAACTTAACCTTCATGTTACATAATAAACTTACTCTAAAACATATTTCAATAAAATTTCCCACTCGCCGCACAGACGAATATAACGTTTAAAATTTATGAACGTCAAAGATACCCACAGTGGTGGAAAGTTTACCAGAAGCGGCGGAAACTCACGAGGTATGATTTTACCAAATCTAATTTACAATAACTCTCGAGACGCCCGCAAGAGGTATGCATGAAAGAATTATTTCACAACTTCCAGTATCTCAAATATAATTTTCGTATATTTTCAAACTTGTTAAACTTTATAACGTTTCTGGAATGTGGTTTTGTTTCTTTCTTTCAAAATTTTAATTACTTTAAAATGATATAAATATTTGTCCGTTACAAATTATATTAAATTAATTATAAACTTAATTTACAAATCCCTGAGATATATTTTGCTACAAAATTAGCTTAAAGATGACTTGCAGTCATGGGACAAAGTGACATACACACCTAAAAAATAACAAAGAATATATACTTAAAAAGAACTACGTTTAAAATATCCGACATCAAAAACTGAAATGTATGAAATACTTAATAAATATTTAATTTAATACATCTCTTATGGGACTCCTGACACCTTTAATTTTAATAAAATACTACCTATTGATATGGTGTAAGTCGGTGTCGGTGTCACTTAAAGAGTCGATAATATATAAAATCGATAAACGTGATCACAGAACCCCATTCCTACTCTCAGCCTAATGGAACCACGTGAATCAATAACTGCTGACCGTCTCATTACAACGCCCGACATTCAATCAAAACATGCCACTTAACTATAGCCCCTCGTCTGCTTGTGATACTGGCGAAATTCCTCTGCCCCTTTCGAGTCGTAAGGCTTTTAATCGTGGTCGTAATAAAAGTGTCAAACTGCTACGCCTTAGTAAGGAAAATGAAAGAAAACATAGAACGGTTTATTGACTATTACTAATAAAATAAAGGGACATGGAATCGTTTTCCGCTCGCTATGATATGACAGGACATTTGGAGGTCGTATCGGATATTATAACTTCCTATAACATTTCGAATATATATAAAATTTTCGTTAAGTATCTGCAATTTTCTTGTAACACTCCCTTAGCAGTATCTTATATATATATACCCTTTATGCCTGTATGTTAAAAGGCGTACACTTATATAAAAGGCTGACAATCCTTCTGTTATATCTCCGGAGCTGCAAAAGAGTATGGCGGTAATAACATACAAATGTCTATTTAATGTTTGTCCCCTCTCATATAAAGAAATACTACTATGCTATGCTTGTATATACAATGCTTGTTTGACCTCATACCTTTATAAAAACGATACATATAACAGCTGTCTATTCGTAAA
Organism: Leptidea sinapis; assembly: GCF_905404315.1. Classification (NCBI taxonomy): domain Eukaryota; kingdom Metazoa; phylum Arthropoda; class Insecta; order Lepidoptera; family Pieridae; genus Leptidea; species Leptidea sinapis. The sequence continues at coordinate 7,264,048 of NC_066280.1, forward strand.
TCATCTGACGCTGTTTATGATTACTAGCACCTTACTATAAATAAACCTGATAACAAAATTTTGTGAACGATGAGGGACTCGAACCTGCAACCTCTCGCGTTCCGTGTGAGCGCTCTTTTCAACTGAGCGAACCGTTCGAGCGACGTGTCGTCATAAAATCTTGTATGCTTTGTTCAAATCTCAGGTTCTGGCTTCATCTACAGGATCTACTATAGAGTTGATAACTAGATAGATAGAGATAAATAGAGAATTTGTAGAGTTATAAAATTGTTTAGATTTGCAAGAGCGACATCTCAAGTCAGTTTCCTAATAATCTAAATAATAATAAAGTAGTAATAATAGTAAAGTAGATCCTGTAGATGAAACCACAACCTGAGAGTTGAACAAAGTATACAAGATTTTATGACGATAAGTCACTCGAACGCTAGAAGTCGCGGCGGGTTCGAGTCCGGCATCGTTCATAAAATCTTGTTTTCTGTTTTATTTGTGTAATTAATCGCAGAAGTGAGGGTTATCACTTTAAAAACATAACAAATTGTATAAACCTTACCATAAGTTCATCCTTCAAACTCATTTGTCCTATATTAAAAAAAATAAACGACAATATTTGTCTGTGTATACAGTACTTCTCCCGGCATCTTACACTTATAAATATTCAGCATCTCAAGAGTCGACTAACATCACAACAAAACACGAACATAGTGAAAAGATAATATAAAACAGCAGAGTTTTAATTATGCAGTATCAGCTGGTTATTGAGGTCAAACGAGACGGACAGACGAGCACAAAACGAACAATGGTGAGGAAATGAACATTCCTATTGTACATGTTGCTATTAGCCTGCCCCGAACTGGTAATGTGTGGGCAGATTTTAACTTTAAACTCGAGCTGACATTTTTATATTCATACAACTTTTCATCGGTGTAAATAAAATAGTGATAACAGTATAATGATGGTAACGTATTTTTGTTTTTCCAACAATTGGTGGATTCATTTTCTGTATTCCTAAAAGTATTATGTCTGTTAAATTTTATGTCCTAAGAGTTGAACAAAGTAATGCCTAATTCAATAAATTTTATTGTACTTCCTGTAAAAATAACGATTTTTTTGAATTAAGGCGCGTTAGAAAAATGCCTCGCAACTATATTATTGATCGTAGACCTAAAACTGATTATGTCTAAATTATATACTTAGATCATTTGAAACCGGCATGAAATAGGATTACCCCCCAATACAAATATAGCAGCACGGACTAAGAATAGACTACTCCAGGACGGTACCAGGCTATGTAGTCCTGGAGAATCAATCACGGGGTGTCCACAATTAGGAGCAGTGGATACTCAGGCTGCCCCGCGTATTCCGGAGGGGGCAACGGGCAGAGTGTGCTGACTCGGGATAAACAGAGCAGGAGGCGCAAACCACCTCCACATTCTGGCAACGCATCTCTTGACACCTGTTTTTGCAGATGTCCATGGGCGGTTGCCTCACCACTCGTCAAACTCTTGGCCGTTTGCTCCCTCGAATATAAAAAAAAACATTTGTACTTTTAGATAGATTTTGACAGGTGTGAAAACTTTGAAAAATTATTTTGGGAAATGCCCGCACACCAATACAAAGTGACCTACAAATCTCGAGTGTAAGATATAGCTTGTCACGCACACTAAAGCAATAAACCTGGCATGTTTTCATTGCCTCTATCTGGACGTGCTATCTAAGGTATAGTATAAATTGTCATTAAACATAATACTTGATAATGACCAAGATAACTCTATTTTAACTATTGATATGCTTGGCTTACCCCAGCTCCTTTTAGTAAGACATTTCGATTATTAATTTAACACGACACAGTTCAAGCTTTGCACTAAGTATGGCCAAGGGAGGACTTTATAGTTTACGCTAAAATTTAATGCCATGATATTTATTATTCATTATTTATGAATTGTTCACTGCATGCGAGCAGCGAACCCTTTGAGGTTCTTAATAGGCCTTTTAAATGCCCAAAAAGCCACACGCAAAATTAAAGCACTCCAATTACATAACAAAAACTGAAGCGAATTTTTAAAATAACATCGGCGTGATATTTTAAATTAAATTAAGCGTATAAAAACAATATGGCTGAAAATACACGAATATTTTTTTGGTTTTTATAACAATTTGGTTAATTTGCTTTAACTGAGTGTATTTTGAAAATGTTATATCTTGTTACGTGTACAATATGTCACTTTATTCAAGATTTTGATTTGTTTTTTTCATCAGATTGGTTTTCCTTTAACAATATAAATTGTTAAAAGTCAGTGGTGGAATATGTAGCAATGTGTTTTCGGGTTCCGAACTCATAAGAAAGTTTAATTAATACTTTATAAGATCGGCAATTGTGTTTCCTCTAGTGAACTATAGGTATGGACTACGGTGGTCATATCCAATCATATGTGTGATCCTCCTATTCGATAGTAAAATTCTATGAACAATTCGAAAATTTAGCCGGTGACTGGAAATCTCTATTTTCAGCAACGCATGCACACAAAAAACAAAGTTTTTTTTATGAAAATAAGTGACGAGATGAGCAAGACGTTCAGCTTATGGTAATTGACCCGACATCACAATGCAGTGCCGCTCAGGATTCTTGAAAAACCCAAAAATTCTGAGCGGCACTACAATCGCGCTCGTCACCTTATGACGTAAGATGTTAAGTCTCATTTGCCCAGTAATTTCACTCGCTATGGCGCCCTTCAGACCGTAACACAGTAATATTTACACATTACTGCTTCAGGACTGGAATAGGCGCCGTTGTGGTACCCATAATCTATCCGGCATCCTATACAAAGGAGTCTCCCACTGGTAAAAGTGATTAACATATCTTGAAGCAAGACGTAGTATAGTAATAAACCTACAAATTATATAGGACTATATTTACCAAAATAAAACAACATTTTGTACATTTTCAGTGTCTGTTTTGTTAAATAAAATATATATTCTTTCTTTTCTTGTATTCAAGAATACAATATTATCATGTAGTGTAGGTCGCCAGGCAATCTAATATTCTAGGCCGGGCATGATAGACGATCTAGTCTGGTCAGGTCTATGTCTGTGTTAAGTGCCTTACGTCGAGACCTGATTCAGTAACTACGGCTATAAATTTCTTTGATAGCTGTATGAAATAGGTAAAACTTGTTTAGATACATATTTGTTCTTACTGTATTCTAGATATAACTAATTCAATAATGTTTTATCGTTGATTATGTACGGTGGTATCGGCTGTTTTTAGTATATTATTTTCCAGCATACCAGGCTTTTTTCCATTGTTTAGGGTTCATGAAAAACATATAATACTGAGCTTCATCGGAATTGCTCTCGATACTTTGAGACATAATATGTTAAGTCTCTTTAGCCCCGTTATTACACTAGCTACGGCACCTTTCAAACCAAAACACAATAGTATTTGCACATTACTGCTTCTCACCTAGCCGGTATCCTGTGCAAAGAAGCCTCTTGAGAGTTCAAATTGCAAAGTTAGATGATATAATAAAAGTGAAAAAGGTAAACAATCTCAAAATCTAAACCATAACTTAACCGTAACTTTGTGATAATTTACACATGACAATCTAATAGTAACACTGCAGTTTCGTTGCCTGATTGAGTAGAGAAAAATATTTCCACCAGAGGAATCACAGGAGCGATGCCAGCCTTTAGAAAGGTATATGCGATTTTTAAAAAGTATGTATGTCGTATCGTACTGTAAGCACCGCACAAGGAATCGGCTTTCGTACGTGCAATAAAGTTACTTGAAAACCATACTGTGGAAGATGGTAGCCTAAATTGTGGCGTGTCAAGCGAAGGTGGAATTCTGCGGTAGGAATCAGGTCTAACAGTTATTCCGAACACTCCCGGTAATAAACGCGGATGTAAAGACACACAAGGTCAACAGCAGTAGGTCAAGAGGACGCTCCCCTATGCTCTGGACAGACCAGATCAAAGCCCTAACCAACACTCTCCACAACACATGTGCCAGAGAAGCAACCGCCAAGGATAACTGGCGTAGAATCGTCCGTCGTTCGACGTGACCACGACTGCTCTGTCAAGAGTAATCCGACGAAGAAGAAGAAAGACACACAATGAAGGTATGTCTCTACGCAACGCCAAGTGATCTAGCCGTCAAAGAGCATTGCAAGGTACAGTAGAAAAGGTAAGCTAATCTGATAGTGACTCTAACCGATTTTAATTGATAAGTCTTAAATAGGTAGCCACGCTTAGACTAAACTTCAAAGTTTGTGAATAGCCACTAGCTAGCCCTTGACTTCGCTAGTTGTCTCCATATTCAGTTATGGAGTGGAAACCCAGATCTCGCTTGTCTTTTTCAGTGTCTAGACACTGAAAAAGGCGGACAGCGATCGAATAGACTCCTCTGAAATATTAAAAGGTGGAAAAAAATGCTATAGATTACATGGACCGCCATTGTGTGTATACTGAGAGAGCTTGGTGTCAAAGCTAGACTTTCCACTATATGCGTTCGCAGTGTGTTGGAATTCTTTGGACATATTGCACGTGAAGAGGATCACAATCTTGAACAGCTGATGGTGACAGGCAAGGTAGATGGCTCATGTCCTAGAGGACGCAGTGCCACGAGATGGTCGGACCAAATACGATCTTCTGTGAACATCAACTTCCACAATGCCTTACATGAAGCTAAGGATCGCAGCAGATGGAGGGAAATCGTACGGGAGAAACTGATGCAGCGGGTAGTCACGACCCTCAGTAATGAGGAAAACGATGCGAGGAGAAGCTGGCACTAAGACGAACTAAAATTGCTCACGCATTATATTACGTTGATACGCAACTGTATTCTAATATTCTTATTTCGCACATTATCTGTCAGTTGGCCTACATGGTAGTATATTCTAAGTACTTGCACTAATATACAATGCAGTAAATCTCACTTTTTACTTTTGAATTACTTAACATATTGCAAAGAAAAAACATCTCGCTGTGAACACAAGATAATGATGGAGTTTTGTATTTACATAATGCCTACTCCCGCACACAAGTTGCTTAGCGAAACTTTTCTGAGACTTTTTTCTGCGTTAATAATTAAGACCGACTACATTAAGACGTTGAGATCATCTTGAAACATCTTGTCTGCATGTTTTATGTATATGGGGCGAAATTATCTTGTTTTTTTGTAGGAAAGTGAGCCTATCTTTAATACAATATGATGTTTCTGCTGTAAAATATTATATTCTTTAAATCCTCTATTATAAATTCTGAAACAGTTAGCTTAGCCAACATTAAAACTCCCAATGTCTTAATAACCATTACATCATCCAAAGGAGTGTTGTAATGTTGTACTGAACTTCATAACAACACTCCTTTTTTTTCGATCCCTTCATGCGCTAAGAGTTCAACAGACAGCCACATTCTAATTGCTCGATGCGTGGTTTCTGTATGAATTTCAAAACAAGAACATTTTCGTTTACGCGCGTTCCACACAACCAGAATGTCGCGCGCCGTAAAAAAAGTAGGTTATTCGAATCCCCGCCATTTTTCTTTGATATTTTTATTGTTTTGTTTACAAAAAATAAGCGATTCAAGTTTTGACAGCATACCGCCAGATATTGTAAACGCTGCAATGTAAATAACTACTAAAATAAATAATTATTTCATTAATACTTAGTTTATTTGTATATAATCAGTAATGGATGATATTAGGTTACTACTAGGACTTGCTGTTTTAATGTTAGCGGTAAGCTGTTTTAGAATCTTTTAGAGTGTTCATATTCTGGGTGTTGATAAAGTTTTGGATGCAACTGTTGATAATCAGGTATTAAAACACTCATGTGATACTATTATAAACCCACATTCGTATTTTAATACCCCTTATTACAACACAGTTGCATAAATAACTATTACACATACATCTATCGAGCACATTAGTGTAAAAATATATTATATAGCCCTACCGCCTTTACGAACCGCAGTAGTTCCTTGACGCGAGTGTTGCAAACACTATCTGGTGGTACGAAGTAGTTACCAAAGATTGTGTTACGCTTATGCATTAGTGGGCCGCAAAATGTAATAGATACTCACATTTTCATAACAGCTCGTCATGCTCGTTATTATTTCATATCGTTGTTAAAAACATTTAAAAAAAAAATTTAAATTAATTCGAAAGTTACTCTTACAGCGTCGTGTTTCTGCTAAATATTTGCGACTCTTGCGGCGGGGGGATTGATTTGATTTGAAATTTCTTTATTATCATAATTATTACAGTTGTATGTTTCCAGTGTACATTAAAACCTAGAAATACAAGTAATAACAGTAGTAACACGTTTTTTAACAGATATCGCCTGTATTACAAAAACTATTTAAAGGAATTTAAAATTACAAATACTTAATTTATATATACTTAATTATTATAAATAACAAACAGGTAACTTATATAATTATATGTATGCTTCAGTACCTAAGCAGCATTACATTTTCTACAATGTAGGTAGATAATCCAAATTATACACTTGTCCATAAAAAAACAGCAAGAAACAAAGGCGAGAAGCCATCGGGCGGGGGGATTGCTAGTCGATCCATTAACTCGTGTATGGATACTACATACGAGTAATATGATTGTCCGATGTATTATAGTGTAGTTGTATTTTTCTTTTATGTACATGACAAATTATGAGATACAGTTTTTATTATTTTGACGATATTAATTGGTTAATACTCTAAACTTTAATAGTTGTATGAAATACCAAAAAGGAACCAATGAGTTTCTTGTATGTTTGTCTCACTGTTTTATAAATAAAACATAAATAGAATAGTACTGAGGGAGGCTTTCAATAAAGATTATTTGGCTTTTCTTCTTTCCATGTGACCAATCTAAAAGCGAAAATTAGTAATAAAATCGCTTTTTCTCTTTTAATTATCATTTACTAGCTGACCCGGCAAACGTAAATAATTTATCCCGCGTCCTCTCATTGTATAAATTGTCTTAATATGTAATGAATGTCATTGACTGAATTATTTGTACTGTCCTACTAATATTATAAATGTGAAAGTTTGTATGTCTGGATGTATGTTTGAACTTCTTCAACTCAAAATCTACTGAATAGATTTTGATGAAACTTTACAATAATATAGCTTACACACCAGAATAGCAAATAGGCTATAATTTATAAAACTATAGTGTGAATTATACAAATTATAAAAGAAGTGTGATTGTTACTAATGAATACAACTAGCGCCATCTCTTATCAACTAGCAAGCAAAAGATCAATACAATTTATATGGCAAAACAACGTTTGCTGGGTCAGCTAGTGATAAATATGGATTCTGGATTAGTATTAAGTAGTCACCAACTGCATATCATACACAAAAACCTTCTCTGTAACACACTTATGGTATCAATATTATTCCGATCAGTCAGCAGTATAACCGAACAAAACAACCGACTCTTCATAAATAAGTATAGATTATTGTTTCTTTATAAAGCACACTCCAATATCTACATGAATGAGGTCTGAAGCAAAAACTGTGAGCGATCATGTGGCTACATGTGTACTGCAATATGGAACAGTGAATTTAATATCCGTCTGATACTGGATGGACAGGGACGTTTCTGATGTCGTCACATACGATGTTAGTGGAAAAATATTTAGTTATTTGGTATAAAGGTGGATTAACACTGTGTGATATAATATTACAATAAAGCACTAAGGACACTTTCTTAACAGTCGTCAGTGTCATTGCTTTATTTATCAGTATAAAAGTACTAGCATTTATGTGGATAAATTAAATATTCATTTATTACGCTATCGTACACAAAAATGAAAATTTATATTACATAAAAAAAATTACACTTCAGAACTATTAGAAGAACTAACTTAAAAGTTTATCTCTCAGAAAAATGAACTTTCATGCATAATTTCAACGACTGTCTTACGAATTTTCGATCAGGCCACTTGTCAAGGTGACAATAAATATTAAATAAGCAATTCCTGTTCAGCTCTATATACTTTACGACGAATACACAACTATAAAATATAACATAGATAAATTGGTGCAACAAAAATACTCAAATTACGATAACTCCAGTAAGTAAAAAAATATAAAATAATTAAAAAACCGAGAGATATTGAGTACTAATATATAATAAACTAATAAATATGATTATTAACATTAATTGTCAGATTAAATTCGAAATATATAAAGGCAAGGTATGAAGCTCATAGTATCTTAAATATAATACCGATAAAGTTTAAATTGTAAAATTGTATGTAATAATCGAAAAAATCCTTCTGGTTTTAAAAATCTTTCACTAATATATAAAAAGTACCATTAAAAGTACTAATAAATTATATTAATCATAATGTCCTATTTATACAAAATTTTATAAACTATTACTTCAATAATCGATTGAAACATTTCTTCTTCGTTTTCCATATGATTATAAAATCGACTAAGTTTGATATAAAATTATTATCAACTACTTATATAGTATATACAATTTTTATTTATGGTATAAACTCAAAACTCCGACAGTACTAGTGGTCAGTAGTTAACAATATCCTCATCAATCATCGCGAATGCAAAAACTATTGTAAGCGATCACGTAGAGTACATGTGTAACGAAATATGCGACAGGGAGCGCGCGGGATACGAATTTAATATCTGTCAGATACAGGGCGCCGCGGGAGCTCTGCCTGATGACGTCACGACACGGGGCGGGAAATTATAGCTATGTATATACTTATTATAGTCGTAGACAGAAAATTGTATAACAGATGTCAGCAACATTATAATTATGATTACTTGAAGTGTTTAATTCATTCTAAATAATTATTAAATTTATTTAACTACTTACTGTGTTAGTTACCATTTTATATAATTATCACTATAGTTAGAAATAACTATAATAGCATATTATATTCAGATCTTCATTTAACTTGATTCGTGTAAGATAGTTGGTACTATAGTAGTGCCATCTAACTTTCACTAGCTACGGCGCCCTTCAGACCTTAACACAGTAATGCTTACACATTACTGCTTCACGGCAGAAATAGGTGCCGCTGTGGTACCCATAATCTAGCCGGCATCCGGTGCAAAGGAGCCTCCCACGAGACTTTGACATATAAAGCTATTATTATTCATGTGTAAATTGGCACGTAACAAAATCTCGAATGATTTATAATAATATTTATTAAATTTTTATAACATTAGGAAACTACAGCTTCTATTGTTAATTTCAAAGACACTCAATAATTAAAGTTTTTTTCTTAGACAAAGCGTGCGAAAGAGAAAAACATCTGTATCGAAGATACAGCAACATAGACAAGGAAAGTAAAATGAATATGATCCACGAATTGTACAAAACAAGTGTGCTACGTAATTTAAAAGAATTGTCAAAAAACGTTTGTGTGGGAAAGGTTATTATAACATAAATGATTTTCTTAATGACAACACAGACTGGGAATGAAGCGGGCATCCGTAGTCTCTTTAATTATAAATGTTTATTGTCTCTTCAGTCTATTTTCAATAGTTTTTGATGTTCAATAGGTGATTATAATCCTATTTTGTTTAAAAATATCTGAATTTGAATTCTAAGTCTTAGCTATTTATTCATATTATAATTATGGAAAAACACATTTAGAATTCAGTTGGTGCTACTCATTACCTCAACTTCATTTTCATTCGTATTCAGGACACGCCAAGGCTGTACACTGAGGTCTTTTAGACTTACCATTCCCTATTGTAATTCCATATAATATCTTTAATATATAAAATTCTCGTGTCACGGTGTGCGGGAACCGAACACCTCCGAAACGGCTTGACCGATTCTCATGAAATTTTGCATATTGGGTAGGTCTGAGAATCGGACAACATCTATTTTTCATCCCCCTAAATGATAAGGGTGTTCCACACGTTTTTTTTTTTTAACTTTATTTGATTATGAGTCAACATTAAAAAATACATACAACTTCAAATTTTCACCCATCTACGATCAACAGTTACTTTTGTATCGCGATTTTAATATCGGCAATACAACGTTTGATGGGTCAGCTAGTAGCATATATATAACTAGGTGTTGACCGCGTCTTTTCTTCCGAGGAAATTTTGATATCCTGATCAAAACCTTTTGTTGATGTATTGACCAAAAGTCATTTTATCCAAACATGCAATCATCCATATTTATAATTTTAATGTAGATGGATAAAATATTAAAATCAGATAGATATATAACTAAAAATATTTAGTCCCTGATTAAATGTATGTCCAGATAAAATATTTATTTGGTACAGAACGAAATCTAGCGTATGCATCTCTTTGTGGCATGTCAATACCGCCGCCTATACTCTCTTGCAAAGAGCCCCTTATGCATTCCCATGCATGAAGTTACAGAATGACCGAATCAACGGCTCCTGAAGATGCCTCACGTAGAGAGGCAAATCACTCGTCAAATTATCTTCAGCATGGTTTTCTCATTGCCTAATTGGTTCTTCGTTGTTGGACGCTTTTATTCCCTAATTCCAGGTTTTGTATGGTGTATTCTGCACGTAGACAAGCAAAACTTAGCAAAATGACGCACTGTCAGAGTGCTGTTTGCTTCCGAAACGTAACTAAGCGAAACATCTGCTTTGCAAGCAGAAATATAGCTTATTTATATGACATAGAAAAGAAATACAAAACTTTTTGAAACAATGTAATACAATTTTACAAATGTAAAGTCACTTAGACTTTAATTTTATTACATTTAGGTACAAAAACGATTATAAAATAAAAATAAGAAATAGAAAATTAATATATTTATAGGTACGTATAGATATGAAATTGTAAATCAACAATTGAACACAGCATATTATTTTTATCTCGATTTTGCAACACTTATTCAAAGTCAAAGTTTTTATTTGTTACAAAAAATCATAAGTTACAATAATATAAATTTAACAAAAGATTGAGCTACGCTACTACGATTCAGCCTTCTTTATGTGCCAAAATCTTGAACTTAATAACAAGAATATCATATAGTGTAAAGTATAACACAACAAGTTAAACTTGACAACCCTACACTGCAACCCGGTGGGACAACCCTTGTTTATAGAAGATTGAGTGTGACGTATCAGCAATTTTTGTGACGTCACACACGGGACTCAGATGTTGACGAGAATCGAATTTAGCATTTACGGTGTCAAGTGTTACGTGTTGAATATGAAAGAGAACTGACAACATACATTGAACAAAAAATGTGTTTTATTCCTTTATATTTAGATACGTTGTTTTAGTTCTCTTCAAAATCACTTTGTTAATATTCCACTTTCTAAAGTCCTGGTATATTATTGTGGTTCCACTTGCATGAACATAAACTTTTTGTTTCTGGTACCTATTACTAATGTGGCTTCTATTCTGATGATTTCAATATCTGATCATGGATAGTACGCAGGTCAAACTTTACTTTTACTTCATCAACATTTTAGTTTATCTTCCTGCAACCATCTTCTCTAGCTAATCAAATACCTCAAAAACACCAAAGTTAGTTTTTTTATAGAAAAGGAGGACAAACGACCATACGGGTCACCTTGTGTTAAGTGATCACTGCTGCCCACGTTCTCTTGCAACACCTGTGGAATCATAGGAGCATTGCCGGCCTTCAAGGAAGGTGTACGCGCTTTTTTGAAGGTACCCATGTCGTATCGTCCCGGAAACACCGCACAACGAAGTTCATTCCAAATATTTTCTTCATTCATTCATTTAATTACTTGGAGTAGATAAGAGTTAATCGAATAGTAAAACTATTTTAAGTTTAAAACAGAAGATATTCAGTGTGATCTCGATGTTATAGCTACGCTCCATATCGCTTCTAGGGCTTATTTTGATAAATTTAATATTTTGATCACATGAATTGAACATGTGCTTCTTACAGATGAAATGTAATCCCATTCTTCGCCTGGTACCAGTTTTGCAAGTGAGATCGACACACAACGGCGTAATTGCTTAAAAACTGACAGCTGCATCTAGATGTAAACAGTACGCTCACTACTACGCTTATCCGGCGTAGTTTACACCGTCTCACTTTTGAGCGCATTGACGGTTTCTAGTTTGTTTTCTATTCTGAGGATTTAATCAAATAATGGTCTACCAAATGATGTGTAGTAATAATTATAACATCTCTTATTGACAGCTTTCTAGAATAGTTAGAGTAAAAACCGTGCTCTCTAACAGATATACTTATCCACTCTAGATGCTTGAAGTCAAACATTACTTAAATGTGGCCCATTTTGTAGAAAAAAGCGATTAAATCAAAAACGTTGTAATTATACAGTCAAATAAAGTAGTTTCATTTCAATAAATTAAGAATTCTAATTGAAACAATGAACGTGGGCAAATACTAGTTCTATTCTATTCTAGGAAGAATTTAATAGAACTAGTATTTGCCATAGTAGGAACTATTGCTCCTGTGGAAGGTATACCACAAGTTTGCCAATGTCACGATAAAGTAGACCAGCAAGCTTAGAGTATTTTTGTATTATAATTTGATTGGTAGTGACCGGTGCTAAACATTGAAACAAGTTTTATTTTCTTATTTTATACCTGAAACAAATATACATGCTGTTAGACTAAAAAGGACATACACAAATATGATTACATAAATTATTACAAGTACTTAATGATATATACAACTTAATCTTATTCTTTTTAATTTATTTAAACAAAATATTTACAAAAGGAGTAAAAACTGGGGAGAGGATTCTAGTTAATTGTTTCAAGTTAATAATTTCCGTCATTAAAACATTTTGAAGTATTTGATCGCTAGCAAAAAATGTCATCTAATTTTCAAATGATACAATGAATTTTGGTAGATTATAGAAATATATTCACTTCATTATTAAACTTCGTGTGACTGTCGAAATCCTGAATATTTTATTTATTAGAGCCCTTAAGCCATCACCATAGTTTTGTAATCGAGTATTTTGTAACTTAGTCCACCCACACAGTTTCACCCCATACAAGGGGTGATTACCCCTTTATTGTTCCCCCAGCGAGCCCTAATGCACGACACTATTACTCTAGATATGAACTCAACGTCCAATGTCTTTTTCATAACAAAATAATTGTTATTTAGGTGCGGCGATGATATTCGGGAGTGGCTAATAAGCCCCTGACGTTACAACGAGGTGCAGTGTCGTCAATTTATACACAAGTTGCACGCTATGACTTTGTTCGGATTTAACTTGATAAAAATGTTACAGCACATTGAAACCCGAAATACCTATTCTCAAATGAAACAAAAATTGTGATTATTTTTTAAGTTTTTGTACGAGTACTTTTTTATTTTTTGTAAGAGAACCTTTTTAATTTTTGTAAAAGAACTTTCAAATTCTTGTAACAGTACTTTTTAATTTTTGAAAAAGTAATTTTTAAATTTTTGTAAGAGTACTTTTTTATTTTTGCAAAAGTACTTTTTATAAATCTTTGCCAGTGGGAGGTTTCTTTGCACAGTATTCTAGATCGGTGGGTATCACAATAACTCCTTTTTCCATCGTGATGCAGTTATATGGAGGCATTATTGTGTTTCAATTTGAAGGGTAGATATTGAAAGAGTGGGCAAATGAGACGTAAAATCTTATGTCTTATATTGAAGACTGCAATTGTGACCCCCGTTAGAATTTTTCCCTCAAGATCCTGAGCGGCACTGCAATGAAATGGGCAGAACGTATCATTTACCATTAGGTGAATATCTTGCTCGTACCATCAGATTTTTCTATAAAAAACAAGAAAAAATAACCCTTCATTCGGGAGATCATCACTAGAGACTTGCAATTTTATTTAAAAAAAAATGTATTGTATATATTATTATATCATTGGTATAACTCATTTATAGCTTAGTGATTAAGAGCTTAAATAATATTTCATATCATATTGCAAAGAATATAATGAAAGATAGTAAGTTAGATAACCCTAATAATAAATAATTATTACAATACTTGTAGTAAAAGTAGTGTGATAAAACACAATAGTTCAATGAAAACCGCATAAATATTATAACGAATTTTAAATTCCTCTTACAAAGAAAGATTCAAGTGTATAACGAAAAGAAGAAATTTCAATTTACCATCGGTTCGTATTACGGAGGAGTTCACCCGCAATGGAAATGAAATGCTAATCACCTGTCACTGTCCAAAGGCAATGTTTTACCAAAGGCAGGAAAGATAATGGCTAATATTACAATTTTTTAATTAAACAGCTTCTGCTGGTGAGTTTAAATGAATTGTTGTCATTTCAATAATGATTCTATGTTAAATTGTATTTTATATTTTTTCTCGACAGAAGATGGTTTGACTTTATTTATGTAGATCTACTTTAATCCTAATAGTTTATTTTTATAAAATTACTGACAGTATTTTCTTCATTATTTACATCGTGCAATTTTGCTAGCACTCTGTTTACCGCCAAAACATATGCAAATCATTTCATTGAGAAAACACCTGAGTTTTACTTAACTGTTGCTTTCTGAGGGTCTAAGAATGTTGGTTTCAGGTAGTTACCACCAATTTCCTTGTTGAATACATCAACTTTATGACCCAGTAGACTCTTGATATCTCTATACCTATATATTCACAATGTAAAAAGTCAGTCAACAAGCTGAGGTAAGCGAGCGTGGGTTAGTGAACGTGCATTGGACAGATACTAATAACAACATGTTGTTCTTGGTCCATACAACATAACATCATCGTAAAAAAATGCTACTAGCTACTATTAAATTAAATAAGATCTATTTCCCTAATGTTGTATCTGTAGGCATGCTCCCTTTCTTAAGCGTATGGCTTATAAGATCAATAGTTGAAGAGAAGTTTTATTTTATGGAATAATAGGACAAACGAGCGTACGAGTCATCTGGTGTTTAGTGATAACCGCCACCCACATTCTCTTGCAACACCAGAGGAATCACAGGAGCGTTGCTGGCCTCTAAGGAAGGTGTACGCGCATTTTTTCAAGGTACCAATGTCGCTTCGTCCCGGAAACACCATACAAGGAAGCTCATTCCACAGCTTTGTAGTACGTGGAAGAAAGCCCCTTTAAAACCGTACCGTGGAGTAGCGCCACTCATACAGATGATGGGGATGATATCCTAACTTGTGGCGTTTCGTGAGAAGGTGGAATTCGGCGGCAAGAATCAGGTTAAACAGCTCTTCAGAATTTCATCAACCTACAATTTTATAGTTTGAGATTAAACAGATTTGCTTCACATATATATAAAACTTTTTACCAATGGTTAATTTAACATCAAATTGCCACTTTTCGGTCACTGCTATTGTTATTTGACAGTAACTGAGCGTAACCACAAAACTGCTAATTCAGAATTAATAGATGTAAATTACTGGGATGCAAATTCATCCGATGTCATTATGAGATAATTATAAATTTAAATTTTCTGTAATACAGCATGGTTGATTACACCCGTATTAATACAGAAAGTTCATCTATTTTTTTTGGTATTTTGTTTTCTGATTTAGGTTTTGCAGTCACTTACTCGTTAGCGGCTACGCATTTTTTTAAGTAAACCTTCTTTAGGTGCGTCTTGAGAGTAACTAAGATTATTTTTAAATAAAAGTGCAACTCTTACGCAAAAATCTTATGTAAAAACACAGTTACACGCGTTTTAATCCTTTAAAAGTATTAATTATAATAACTATATATTGTTATTGTATTAGGTACATTACTAGCTAATGACCGGTGCGTTTAGCTTCACCTAAACAAATGCATGCAATATATACAAACATACATATTGTCGCGTAGCAACGCTTCGACGTATATGACGAGAGTTGTCAAACGTCATATCGTGCAGCAACGTACATGACGAGAGTTGTCAAACTTCAAGACATTGATAATTTCAACAGCTCCGTCAGTAATACTCGTAGCTTTCGCGTAAAAGTGTTTAGTTTATGGATTTTTTTGGGTTTTGTAAAGTTAATGGAAATTTCTAGTAAGTTCTAGTTCTGACTTGAAAGTGTAAAGAAGAAGAAGAAGAAAAGAAGAAGTAGTGAAAAGTGGAAGTGTTCAAAGAAGAAGAAGATAGAAGAGACTTAGTGTTCGGTGCGGTGTGACGCGTTGAAGGTACCGTTGCTCACAAGAGGAACAGCGGCAGACCGGCGAAGTGCAAGTTCTGAAAAAGTGAACGTAAAACAAAGACTCGTTCCTATAAGCGGAGTATTATTTCCAATCCCTGACCCACTCTCGTGTCAATATTTTTATTTGATTTCTATTTTTTGTTAAATACAAAATATGGAGAAGTTCATTGATTACTCATTTAGTTTTTCCCTGTTCTTCAGTTTTGCTTTTTACTTACAATTGATAAAATTAATTAACAGTTTGATCTAAAAATTAAAAATATAACTAAATATGCAAGCAACTGGGAACAGTGTTAGCTGTATTTAATGGAGTATGTACTTAACCAAATGCAATTTTTGGAACAATCATCCACTTGGTGTTAGTCGTATTCGTGTGGGTACTGTGTGCTATGAAGTGTTACCATTGAAACTTCTCTATTTAAGACAGAAACCATCAAGCTTTTCACGTAGTATTTCTACTAAAAAGGTGATTGTAGCAGTGACAGAAAGAATTGAATGAAATCCTGTCCTGAAGAAAAAAAACATCTCGGAATATAAATAGACTTTATTAAACTTAAAACTTAACTGACGACAGAATTAGTTATTATTTAACCAACAATAACAAAGAAAATGAATATTTTCTTGTACACAATTATTCATGCAAATAATCATTTAGCCAAATTCCTATGTCTTGTAGTATTTCTCAGTGTTACCGTAAACAAAATATTTAGTTAAATCACTGTTTATATCATTAAAAATAAAGATTCCAAATAAAGTAGCTTAAAAAAATCAAACAAAATAACAAAATACAGCGATTAATTTTAACTCTACATGATACAAAACTGCTATATATCTGAGAACCTATTTGGCAGTCTTTATACATTATTTAGTGCTCTTGCAAACACTAGAAAACGCTAAGTGGATTGCAACTCATACTGAGGCCTGGTTTTAAATTTAAACAGTGTGTCGCGAATTGTGAGCACTCCACAAAATTGACTTAACGCTGCTACTTGATTCTGGTCCAATTCGTATGTCTGTTTGTCTTTACACTTTGAGTTTGGTGTTGGATAAAACTTTATTAAGTTCAAATTGCTTTTGGATAGTATGAAGTAAATAATGAGATTAGATTTTATGTTTGCCAAGTGTTTGATAAATTATTAATGTTGTAGTAAATTACTAAACTTCAGTAAACCGGGCTCACATGACTTTGTTGAATTCTGAATGACTATTTTTGTTTTTGCTTTTGTGCCTGTTTGATATTCGCCATTTTGGCGCTGTTGGCCATGTAGCGAGAGTCTGCGGTACTTAAACTAATGATGATAACTGGAAACTATTTACAAAAAAAATGTGTACTTTATTGCGTCGGTTCTTGAAGTATAAATAACACAACACGTACAGACTACAAAGTGTGTAAATCGCGCTCTCGGTTGGTCAATTGTCGTAACTATTAAAATATCTGTTCAAACGATGTAGCTAGAATAGCTCGCAGAAGCCAGATTTTTTTTCTCTTTACTGGACATTTATCGTTATATTTTAGATAGTTCACGCTATAACTTTATAAATTATAGCCATGTGTTATTCTGATGAGTAAGCTTCATTATTTTAAATTTCATCAAAATTCATTCAGTAGTTTTTGCGTGAATTAGTAACAAATATAAATACATACATATATTATTACAAACTTTTGCGTTTATAATATTAGCAGGACCAGTAGGTTGTTTATCAATGTAGAGATGTAAATGAAAACAAAACAAAGAACTATAAAATGTGGAAGAAACATAACAAGTGATCATCTAAAAAATCTATAAAAATGTTTATATTTTATTATGTATATTATGTAGTCTTCAGTATTGGAGCTGACTCGTTTTATTTAAGTGGAAAGTATTTTATTTTGGCAGCAAACAGTCATGTTAAAAAATGTTCTTATTCTTATACTTAATAGGTAAGGACCTTGAGTGCCCACAAATTATAATGTAGTTAACAATTAGTATAAACATTGAGGAAGTATTAGTTAATTAACAATAACAATCGTTGTCATAATGTATTTCAAATCTCTATCTTCTGAATGTATTTTTCTAAGGACTGGTATGAAGAAAAGACTGATATACCTAGGAGGCATATCGGTCTTTCCTTATCATCAACTATCACGTACACAACATAACTTTGAAACCAATTTCCAAATGTTCGGGTTATTCAAAACATTACATCATCATCATCATCATCAGCCGGAAGACGTCCACTGTTGGACAAAGGCCCCAAAGATCTCTACGACAACTGTCCTGCGCTGCCCTCATCAAACGTATTCCGGCGATCTTGACCGGATAGTCGGTCCATCTTGTGGGGGGCCTACCAACACTGCATCTTCCGGTACGTGATCGCCATTTGTGGACTTTACTGCCTCATCGGCCATCTGTCTGTCGAACTATGAAACGTCGAAATATTCAAAATATTTAAATCATAACAACTATTTTCTCTGTCATAAGCGTCATGTATCTATGCTACATCTTGTACCGTCTCCTTTCACTTTATAGTTGTGTTCTGTGGTTTCAACCGTCATTTTCATCTTTGATCTCCGAACACACACATCATTTTTACGAGCATGTCAACAGGCTCGTAAGAATTTTAACTGCGTGTTCACGCAACGCCATTTTTACAAAACATGATGTAATATGAATCCATCAACACGTAATGAATTTTTTTCATTTATTCTATAAATAAATATTTAATCATTAAATCATGCAATTTTGTCATTTTAACTTTCTTTACGATGTATGGACATGGAATATACATTAACATTTTTTACTTACTACAAAGTCCAAATTATATTATTTCTTTAACATCGTATGTAAGTAAAATCTGTTTCCGGGTTGGTAGAATGATAAAAAAATATTTGTAAAAGATTTTTTTTTCATGGTGGTCATTTTAAAATTTTCCATGACATGTTGACTATATCGCTGAAAACACTGTCAATAATTATAATAATCATAATAATTCTGAAGTTTTCCGAATATCAAGCAGCCTTGCAAATATTCTTGGTTTATTCTCAAGCATTGTTTTATTACTTGTTATTTATATCAAAGTTTCCGATATACCCCGGAGACATACATACGGATGGGCAGAAGATTCTTAGCCAAACAAAAAAAAAACGCTTCTACACGAGTCAGTAATAAATCCAATAGAAAGAGAAGCCCTCAATCTGTTAAAATCATATTTAAGCGAAAGAGTTCAGATAGTCGATGTAAATGGCAAACGGTCTTCGGGTAAAATTGTGGGAATAGGTGTTCCGCAGGGTTCTATTCTCGGTCCTTTCTTGTTAAGAAATATATATTAACGATCTACCGTTTCTGTTAGATGATAGCCATGAGATTGTATTGTTTGCTGATGATACTTCACTTATTTCAAAGTGAAGCGACGTGCAGATATTGATGACGAGGTAAACAATGCACTCTCAAAGATAGTGCGTTGATTTGACACGAATAATCTGCACTTAAACAGTAAAAAATCAAAGTTTTTACGGTTCATTACACCAATCACACCGGAGGCACAATTCAACGTACTTCTAAATAACCAGAGATTGAAACTTGTGGACACTACGGTCTTTTTGGGTATCACGTGAGATAAAAAGCTTCAGTGGGATCCACATATTACCCAACTAGCAGAAAGACTCAGCTGTGCTGCATATGCCGTTAGAAAGGTTAGAGAGTTCACGAATGTTGCGACCGCTAGATTAGTGTACTTCAGTTATTTTCATAGCACATGACGTACGGTATTTTACTGTGGGGTCATGCTGCTGACATTGATATAGTGTTTGCTCTGCAAAAGAGAGCTGCTCGTGCTATATATCAGCTTGGTTATAGACAGTCTCCCAAAGAAAATTTTAAAGAAATAAATTTAATGACTGTTCATTGTCAGGACATTTATGAAAATTTAATATACGTTCGCAAAAATCGTCACCTTATTGCTCTTAATAGTGATTTTCATTATTATAACACTAGAAATAAAGGATTGCTTGTAACTAATTCTAGTAGGCTTCATAAGATACATAATAGCTTTAAGGGTAAATGTATACACTATTATAATAAAGTCCCAGCCACTGTTCAGGCATTATCTATAAATAAATTTAAATGTTTTATTAAAAAATGGCTCTGTCGTAAATCCTCCTACTCCACAGCTGAATATCTAAGTGATTGGACAGCCTGGGACTATATTATGATTGTTTTATAGCGATAGAAATGACTGTACAATATTGTATATTTTTATTGAAAAGAGCGCAAAAAAAAAGAATGCCGAGAGAGTTTCTTGCGTAGCTTCTTCTCTCTCAGTGCGCCATTTGTTTTCCAAGCGGTAGTACTATCTAGTATATAAGAAATTATATCAAAGAGGAATTCTAAAGAAATCAATTTTGAGAAAATAAATGCCTTTTATCCCAATTATTGGCAACCTTGAAATTCTGTACCTATCTGGTATTATGGCAATAGCTTACAATTTTTCTTTTTAATCAATGCAAGTGTTACACATATTAATAAAACAAATATTTTTAAACGATTAAATCGCGTTTAATTGTAACTATGTTTTTAATTTTTTTTAAATAATCGTTATCCAAATGAGTGTCAAAGTGTACGAGATCAATCTCGTGCCAGAATTTGGCGAGTCAACATCTCCTGAGGAAGCCGCGTGTAGACGAGAAATACATGTCGAATTGATTGAAGACGAATCCTAGCGGAAGAATGCTCAAGACGGCTCACACACACACAAAATTACTAAACTTTAAGTAATCGTTTACAATTGAACGATAGTTGTAAGATCTCAAAAACGCCTCTAACGTTTTTGATGAGATAAGATGATGCGATATATGGGCATGAAACTGATCTAAGCAGTTTTCATTCCTGGGCAACTGGACTTTTCAAGACTGTAGAGTGTTAGTAAAAAAATGAATAAAATACCACAAGAGTTATTGAGTGCAGTAGATGAAATAATCCACATGCACTGCAAATAAAGAAACCGTGCCTTATATTCACGAGTATAAATATTTATAACTATAAATTTATATAAAAATAACTGTCATATGAACAACATGAAGCAGACTTCCAATTGACAGGATCATCCAACCACTTCAAGTAGCGCCCGTTTACGAAAATGGACAAGCCATCGACGATGACTACGACCATATTTAAGAACGACCCGACGAATTTAAATTGATCTGCCAAATTGGCCAAAATAAAACCGGCTGTAAAGCGTAGCATATCCACAACGGCTTGGTTCGTAAAAATTTTATTTAGTGAAATGTGTAATGAATAATTGCTTTCACGCAAGAAACTGTACCTTCAAGTACTCTCAACCCTTTTTGCGATTCATAATCGTCGACGCTTTTCAATTTAGCAACTTCATATGCAAACATTACATAACTTTTCGTTCTAAAGCATCGCATAAAATGTTTTAAAAACGCAACTGAAAATTATTTTTTGGCAAAACTTGACAGTGTCAAGAGACTCAGCAAAGTGCGTTATGGATTTTGGGGTTCACGCTATCTGGGGTTCTGTAGTTTTAAATTTCATTTATGGAATTGAATTTCAAGATTCTAAAAAAATCCAACGGTATGAAAGTTGATACTAAAATAATGTTAAATTGTCATGATCGATAATCGCACACAACACACAGGCAAAATGAACCTAAAATATTGTTTACCAGGTTTATCTAAAGTTGTAACGTAAGTGTTCGAAGTAAATCCATCGAACAGCATTATATTACAAATATTGCTTAGTAGATAAAATTAATTGTAATAAAATCATGTCTTGCCTTTAGTAAGGCAGTACGCGGGTGAACATTGATCGGGCCGGTCCTGGCTACCATTGACCATTACAGGACCGGCCCGAGTAACCATTTTAACCATTATAAACAATGCATAGTAGAGATGCAGTACGCGAGTAACCATTGATCGGTCCGGTCCTAGTTACCATTAACCATTTGTCTATAACCATTACAGGCTCGAAGGACCATGAAAACGGGTGCACTTAGGGGTAGATATATATATTGGTTTTATGGTAAAAGTATTTATTTACTTAAGATACTAAATTAATCTATGACACTTGGTAAATAACTATAATTAAAAGTTCTATTTGTGAGTACGCGGATTTCTACTATTAATTGGTTAAAATGGTCACTCGGACCAGTCCTTTAATGGTTATAGACAAATGGTTAATGGTAACTAGGACCGGACCGATCAATGGTTACTCGCGCACTGCATCTCTACTATGCATTGGTTATAATGGTTAAAATGGTTACTCGGGCCGGTCCTGTAATGGTCAATGGTAACCAGGACCGGCCCGATCAATGTTCACCCGCGTACTGCCTTACTAAAGGCAACACATGATTTTATTACAATTAATTTTATCTACTAAGCAATATTTGTAATATAATGCTGTTCGATGGATTTACTTCGAACAGTAAGCCTCTAATAAGAAGTTACAAATGAAATTTAAAATCATTATCAAATGAATGTTAAAACCTGAATTTCTTTTCGAATTGTTATATACTTTATAATAAGAATATTAGAAGTATAACTCGCGACTTGTTCAAGAGTCGACACAAACCTGGGAAGAAAATGAGGAAGACCTTTGCGTAATGGGATGAAAATATATACATTCCTAAAGCAAAATAACTAAACAGTGATGTGCATTAACTAAATTCTACTAAATGAATTCCACCTTCTCACGACACGCCACAAGTTAGGATATCATCCTCACCATCTGGATGTGTGGCTGTCCTCCACAGTGCGGTTTTCAAGGAGCTTTCTTCCTCGTATTACAAAACTGTGGAATGAGCTTCCTTGTGCGGTGTTTCCGGGACGATACAACATGGGTACCTTTAAAAAAAGCGCGTACACCTCCCTTAAGGCCGGCAACGCTCTTGTGATTCCTCTGGTGTTGCAAGAGAATGTGGGCGGCGGTGATCACTTAACACCAGATGACCCGTACGCTCGTTTGTCCTGCTATTCCATAAAAAAAATGAAATATTTGACTTATCGTTCACTTTGGGTGGGATAAGTAGCATAAAATGGACATTTTTTGTTACAATGCAACGTTTGAGATGGAATTTTGAATGATCTTGACAACAGTGGGAGGCTTATTTTTTCACAGGATGCCGGCTAGATTATGGGAACCACAACGGCGTCTATTTCTGCCGTGAAGCATTAATTTGTAACCATTTTTTTTTCGGTCTGTAGGGTGCCGTAGCTAGTGAAATTACTGCGCAAATGCGACTTAACATCTTATGCCTCATGGTGACGAACGTAATTGTAGTGCCGCTCAGAATATTGGGGTTTTTCAAGAATCCTGAGCGGCTCTGCATTGCAATGAGCAGGGTGTATCAATTACCATCAGCTGAACGTCCTGCTCGTCTCATCCCGTATTATAATTATAAAACCGGTCATAAATTCAAGTATATAAGTTATGTAACATTAATGTTAAGATTTATCAATAAAAGCATTAATAAATAATGAAATTTAAATAATGGCGGAACCCTAAAATCTGTTGCATGTAGGCTGAGAGCGATATAAGCTTTGTTATCGAGCAAACCTCTTCACAGTAAATACTCTTTGTAACCTGACCTGGTAAACACAGTTAAAAATTAATGAAAAACTGAAGCAAAGTTCTGCGTTTAACTTGGCCAAGCGTGAAATGGTAATCGCTCGTTATTTTTATGCTATAACGTATAGCTTGTTTGTCAAAAATAATAACGCAAGTTCGGATCTAAAAACGATCATAAGTATTATAAGATTATAAGTGAATCTTAATCCAAATTAAATATTTAAATTCAAATATTTTTGTTCAAAGAAATGAAATAACAGATTAAAAGTCAACAACTACCACCCGTTCGGAAATTAATTCTTCAGAACTGAGAAGAAGAATAAAATTTCGATACAATTAAATGTATAATTTAAATAGCCTATTCTGTGATATCATTAAGAAAGTAATTTATTTCATAGTAACCTTTACCACATAAACATCGTTACATTATATATTTGTTTGAAAATTTCATGGGATCATGACGGAAAAACATATACGTCACCCACAAAGCTTAGCTGACTAGCAGGCATAATAAGTTGGTGTAAACATTATGATTATGACAGTTTCTAGAAAATTCACACATGTGCCTATGTACCTAAATAACATTATCAAGAATATATTGAGAGATAACAATTAAAATGTCTGTTGTTCCTCCAATCTCATAATATTATAATTACAATCATAACTCCTCGCACGCTTCAAGCAAAAAAAAGTCCCGCGCTTTTGACCTTTTATACGCTTTGCAGGATACATACAGCACAGAGCTGAGTTGGTATTTAAAACAAATGTAACGTTTATAAAGTATTTTTAACTGTTTTAACCCAAAATATAATGTTTGAGCATTTACTCATAAAATTATTACTGTTAATATTACATCACATGCATTACAAAACATTGGAAAATGAAATAGAATATTTAGGCATGATATTTCAACATGGATTTGTGTATTTATAACATTTTAAATTAAAATCTAAATTATATACAGGTCACATTATTTATAAAACCTCTCTCAAATTTGTACGAAAAAAGGTAATTGGCGTCGCGCCGTGTAATTAAAAACTAAACAAAGAGGGACGACACAGTATGATAATAACAGTTGTTTCATTACTATCAACGACAATAACAGTGCAGTGCTGACGCTGTGTTTTGGGTGAATTCTAATGGAGCTTTTCGATAGAATTTGGGTGATTAAAAATCAAATATGGCTAACTCGTTGAATTATTAAGGTTAGTTGGTTGTTATTTTTTTCTGAAGCAAATAATTTGCAAGGAATCAAAAAAAAAATTATTTAGTTAACATTGATGTTAACTTATATTTATATTGATATAATCTTGATTATTTTTGTATAAACATTTTTATTGTTATGTTACTTCCTCCCTTAACCATGCTATTTATTACAACTTTTATAATTAAAATATATATTTTTCTAGATTTCTCCTTACTCATAATTTTTTGTAACACAAAGCATTCTGTGATAACCTTTAATTCAATTGTAGGAAAAGTTAGATTTTATAATTAATGAAATGTAATTATTAACACTGTGACTACTTTTTCTTATGTTGGTGATCCATTAAATAAATAAATAATGACTGAAGAACTTTATGTTTAAAAATAAATATCATTTTAGAATTAGTATATCAATTTTCCAGAATTGTTCTATTTAAAAAAGCTGGTAATATTATCAGATTTATGGTTTAGTATATACTTAGTTTAAGTTAAGAAACTTCTACTGAAAATATGTAACAAGTATTCAACCCATATTCGACACCGCTAAGGATTAATTACTGTTATGATTAAACTGTGTCGTTATTCACGTTAATAATCGCTTAATAACAAGGTCTAAAGGTGAGGCAAGTAATTAGGTGCTATATATTTGAATAAACTTGTTTTTAAATACAAACAAGAAAACTATTTAGCAAACAGGCTTAGAATTCTATTTGGAATTATTTCTATTGGGTTAAGAGTACTGCTACACAGTTCAAGCCATTGTGGGGACTTTATTTAATTTTCCGTTCATGAAAAACTTATGATTCATTTAAGTGTTTCAAAAAAAATTGTGGAATATCTTAAGAGTTACGTAGTACATAAACCTTATAGTTTCGCTATAAACTGGTGTACATATGAGTGGTCACAGGTTTGCTAAGAGACCGTGTACTACAAAGCTGTTATTTTATATTGATATGCATTTTAATCAAAGCCTGCGCCTGCGCATTCTAAAATGACAATTACTTGTAGTACCATTATAACCAGCCGATCGTAGGTAGTTCGTACCTTGAAATTCCAAGGTAGCAATAGTTTACCAGTTCCTTTGCACCTTCCCTTTTGGATGGCGACTAGATTTTGGGTACCATAACGACGCCTTTTTCTTCCGTGAAATAGTACTGTGTAAGCATTACTGTGTTTCGGTCTGAAGGGCGCAGTAGCTAGTGAAATTACTGGGCAAATGAGACTTGACATCTTAATATGTCTCAAGGTAACGAGCGCAATTTTAGTGCCGTTTAGAATTTTTGGGTCTTTCAAGAATCCTGAACGGCACTGCATTGTAATGGGCAAGGCGTATCAATTACCATTAGCTGAACGTCTAGCTCATCTTATCCCTTATTTTCATTAAAAAAATCACTAGTTAACGTTGGTACTCATTGACAATTCAAAATTGGTTACGCATCAAGGGGCGGTCAGGTCTACAATATGCTAGTATACTAAGTCTATGGGTAACACAGAGTCAATATTAACCTTTTTGCTGGCTGTAGGCTGCTGTCAGCCACATCACGCTATAAGTTAGCCAGCATGCGCTATCTTATTTATTTTCCTACCGAGAGCTATTCGTGGCTCCATATTGATCTGTCGCCAACCATTCGTGAACTAGATTTATTGTGAGCCGGTGTGAATTGATGGCGCGTTCGTTCTGTGGTTGCCGCGCGAATTATTTGATGTTATATTGGAATTATTTGAAAAAGGGAATTAAATTTTTGAATACGGATATTATTTACCTCCCTTCCAAAGGGGTTCGCAAATATACGGACTACTACGATCCGGCAGAATCCAGTGCAATCTGCCTGGATAGTGGAAAGTATGCCTAGATTGGCTATTCGCCAGAATGGAAGTATGGCTAGCATAATGAACTTATAAACCAACGTAATGGGAAAGGTAGAAGAAGTAATGAATAATTTTTTATTGATTGCATAAAGTGGCTGTGTGAAGAAAGAATCTCTGGCAAAATGCACGGTTGCAGAGATTGAGATGACAACAGAATGACACTAAGACTTACTTTGTATTACATCTTGATGTACGCCCCTATCGATATAAGTACGAAATCATTGAAGCTATACTTCTTTAGGCGCGTTAAAATAAAATATGAGAGTGAAATTTTAAGATGCGCGCGCATCACTGTAACACAAAAGTAACAGGGTGAAGTTGGTTCCTAAAATTTTATGACGTTTGCGACATTCGTTATTTTTTTATGGTTTCTTCGTTCATTATTAGGCCAGGCACAGGGTTCACGCCCATACAGCCGTATTCATTATTTATTAATTAATTGTGAGAGGAATAAATAATTTTAAGGATTTTTACTTTGTTACGCCAAAGAAGTAGAACTTCTTGCGTGCATACATAAGTACACACCCACTTTTTTTAATTCGAGGAGCTAATCAACTGCAACAATATAAAGAGCGAATGTGGTCAAAAGTGTCGGAGCAGTGCCACCTAGGTGTATTCCCACGACCATGTCGGGTAAGTAATGAATTAGGGTGAGGTCAAGGATAAGTAGAATAAAAGAATTTACTGGAATGGTTTCATACAATGTAAGGTAATTTTATCAGAACGCGATGGATAAAGATCCGTAATCTCTGCCCAAACTATCTGGAACACGCAAACGAAAGAAGAAAGCAAAAAGTACATACTTCTTCCACAGGTTCACAAAAAATTCACAAAAATGTGTTATGAAATTCAATAGAATTTTCAAAAGACGTTTGGGTGGGTTAAGTGGGGCGTTCTCCAATAAGTTAAGCATATAAAAATGGCAACACTCGTATTATTCCTCAGGTATTACACGAGATATGGATGATGGTAATCAGATATAGACAGGTAACCATAAATAAATTTAAATGTTTAATTAAAACATGGCTCTGTCGTAAATCTCACTACTCCAATGCTTAATATCTAAGCGATTGGACAGCCTAGGACTAGATTATGATTATTTTATAGCAATAGCTTTTGTTATAATTGTATATTTTAGTAAAAAGAGCGCAAAAAAAGAATGATGGGAGAGTTTCTTACGCCGCTTCTGTTCTCTCAGTGTATGATAACTGACATCATTTAAATACCTTTTAGCCCGTTTGGATGCTCGTTTGTTGTCTTCTAACAAAAAAAAACACTGGTTCATTTTCTACCGGTTTTATCTTTATTTTTAAAATTATAAATATTCTATCATACTTCTTACTTATTCATACAATTTCTAGTAAAATTGTTATCTGGCAAGCTCAGGTGTAAATCTATATATATGAAAATGAATTGCTGTACGTTAGTCTCGCTAAAATTCGAGAACGGCTGGGCCGATTTGACTTATTTTGATCTTGAATAATTTGTGGAAGTCCAGGGAAGGTTTGAAAGGTGAATAAATATGAAAATTCTCGAAAAAAAAATACAAACATATAAATTTTTCCTTTGATGTGTCCCCCGACGTTCAGAAAACAAATTGAAAGAATATTTTCATTCATTGATTTTACGAAATAATTCTTGATGTTATGGTATTAACAAATTCATAAAAAAAAAAAAAACATTTATCATATTATACGGAACAATGTCTGTTGGGTCAGCTAGTACTAAATAATTATTCACATTGCTCATGTATTTGCAATGTTGTTAGCTTCTTGCATCAACATTGCACTAGACCAACAACTTGATGCTTTATATAAATAAAGCATGTTTTTGCTAAGCACGCGACGCGACGCCAAGTGCATTCATTCATTATTTACAAAAACACGTTACCTACGAGCGGTAGATTTTATTTGAACGTGTCACATTTACTTAATAATTATCAGCTTATAATATAGAAAGGAAAAGCTTGAATTTTCCGTATCAGTACAAGTTTAAATACTTTTATATTTTTATTTGCATCGCGGTCATTTTGCGAAATCGACATCTTTTTATTTTTGTTGGTACCTTAGATAATTTATACGTCAAGATAGACAGTGACAGATGTGAACACGTTGAAAAAAATAGCGGCGAATGTTAGCCTCTATTTTCACCAACGCACGTACACTAAAACAAAGTGCTAAACAAATCGCGAGAGTAAGACGTAGCTGTCATGCAAATAAAGTAATACCTGGTGTGATGCGTTACCTAACAGCAAGAGGCTCTATCTAGTTCATAGGTTCTCAACGTGAGCGATAACGCCCCCTTGTGGGCGTTTGAGACACGTCTGAGGGGGGCAGTAGAAGACCCAGAGAAAATTAGGGGGCATTGAGATGGCGCACATGGGGCATGGGTAGATTGAAAAAAAATCTAAAAAGGAAAAAAATACACGAAAATACTCTAGAAAAAAACATATTCTCAAAGTGGGCGGTGAGCAAAATAAGGTTGAGAAACTGATCTAGATGTATAAATGATCTACGGTTGGTACAGCGGCAATAGTAGTACACATTATGTCTTTTATCCACATATAGTATGTCTTTTATCCACATATAGCGACCGACAGCCAGCCCAGTCCCCCTTCTTTCTCACTCACGTCACTAGTTCAATTTCAAACGTGACAAACCAAGTTTTACCAGTGGAAGCTCCTTCTCACAGGATGACGGCTAGATTATGGGTACCACAACGGCGCCTATTCCTGGCGTGAAACAGCAATGTGTAAGCATTATCGTGTTTCGGTCTGAAGGGCGACGTAGCTAGTGAAATCACTGGGCAAATGAGACTTAACATCTTAGGTCTCAAAGAGACGAGCGCAATTGTAGTGCCACTCTAAGTTTTTGGGGTTTTTCAAGAATCCTGAGCGGCACCACATTGTAATGGGCAGCTGTTCGTCTCGTCCCTTACTGTCATAAAAAAAGAGAAAAAAAAGTATAGTCGATTAACGGCTGTTCCCAATATTCAGTCTATCTCTTACTTGAGATAAAAATCGTAACTATCGTTGACTTTTCTGTCCCAGTAAACTTATCGACTGTAACTCGCATTATCCTTACACGCTGTCTGTCAATGGGACGACGTATAGCTTACTAGCAATAGAAGTTTGTATGGAAATGAAATTGCAATTCACGCGTCCCAATATAAGGCGATAAGAATGACTTATCGGGTAAATTGGGACAGCTTTAGATTATTGACAGCTAATTACTGACGGTATAAGGTAGTAATTTATCTCTATCTGTAGATAGTATATTGGGAACGGCCGTAAGTAAGTCGAGAACTTATCGATCATTATTACGTTAAAATCATCCAGAACTAGAAATATAATGACAGAAATTAATCTTTATTTTGACAGAAATAAGGTTTTGCAACATTAGAATATAAGCGAACACTATCGAAAAGTGCTTTCACTAAAATAAGTAAATTTTTGACGTGATTACGTCTTATAAATTGATGAATACTGGCTGTTACACACGAAAAAGTGCCACGTTTCACCTGAGGAGAGCGTGCGAGCGGAAGAGAGGAACAAGTGATAGAGAGACACGATGAGCCTGAGCGGTCGGCTAGTGACGGATCCATTTCTCTTCTACTGGGACGCATTAGCCGAAGACTTCCTTTGTTTATTAGAATAAACTTGCAGCAAAAAAGGTAAACTCTTGCATTTTAAGAATTTGATTGAAGATAATATAATCATAAAAAAGCAGTGATTTTTTTAAAATTGGTTCTTATAGAGTTCTTTTTGATGTCGTTTCTAACACTACCACCGCTTGGGAAACAAATGGTGCAAACTCTATTATACATCTTTGTTCTTTGATTATTAAAAAGAAATAGCATCGGTCGGTGAATGCAGTTAAAATAGTTATGTTACAATTTTGACAAAAAAATTATTATGACTGATTTAGACGGTCGTGTTAAAATATTTTTTATGACGTTATCGTCTAAAACTATCGTCCGTATAAAGACTTTACAGACAACCAACTTTCTTTAGTGTGGCTTTATTTATTATTTTTCTTTGAAATTTCCCGTGTCATATACACCTGCATATACTGCACATAGAATCTCATTTCAGTTTAGTTGTGAAAAAAAAATCTCCGGAATCATAAAATTTTTAGAAATTTGTAAAGCAAATGCGAAAAAGTTTGTTTAGAATAAATATCAATTAAAAATATTCTGAAAATATAGCCTCAACGTAATATTATTTGTCTTTCGGAACCCTTACTTTGGGAGCCTCGTGTTTTGTATATTTAGATCTAAAAGTCTAAACTATCCCATTTGATCAACATAAATAGTAGAGAGTGTCAAACGTGTGTAAAAAATCAACAATCACTTGAACCCTACGCTAGAGACTGCCTCGAAAGAGAACTACGCAGGGAGCAAGCACACTTCAATCCCTCTAAGCAAATACAGTTTTGAACGAGCGAAAAATGGAATAAAATTTTTCGTTGATGTAAAATCGTGAAGTGAGGGCGGGCACATAGCGAAGCGTGAATTGGCCGTTCCTTATTCAGCAATTTTATACATCACTTGTGTTACTTGTCTGTTCTTTTGTAGAGAATTTTATTTAATCTGTGGGAAGTTCGTGAGGATTTTTCACGTTAGGCCTTTGCCCTTTATACTCCTACTAAGTACAATTTATTTTTTATTTTTTTATTGTACCTATTGAAGGCAGAATTTAGAATAACAATGCTGATTTTACCTTACTGCAGCCAACACCATATTAAATATATTTTCCAAGTCTTTAATGATAACTATAATTACAGAGATTGTTTGATCATGGACAGGCAAGGATTAAATATATGTAAAGAAAATACATTACTATTTTCTTAATTACTTTGATTGTAAATTTTACCGTGCTGCTTAAAGGACTGTCAAAGCATTTATGTATTTGTTGTCAATGTCAGTGGCATGTGTCTTGTCTGTGTTTTAAAGTTTTATCATATTTTACAAGATTAGAGGTTAAAGATTGGAATTGAAAGTTGAAACTATCAATATTAATTAATAAGGAGTTGGCATAATTAAAGAATAAACTTTAATGTCGTTTCTTTTATTATTTCAGGTTTGTTTTAATATGGTGATGTTTTAAATTAAGTGTGTTAAAAACTATAAAGTATAATAAATCTTTTATTATTTTGGAGCAACACATTATCGTTTGATTAATTGGCAGATCCTAAAAACTACCATTATATATATAAAACATTTACTGTAATAATATTAATTTATTTAGGGGCGATTTCGTATAGAAGTATTGGATGAAATGAGGCAACGTTAATTCCTTGATGAAATCTGCAACTAACTGGACCTCTAAAAACTAGTAATATGAAAGCTTGCACGAAAGAAAGAATGCGACAACCTACCCTAAAATCTTGCATTATTTCGTGTAATATAAGCATATCCTTATATTAAGTTAGATCTATAATCTCTGACATAATAAAGTTAAGCTCCAAAATCCTCGGCTGATGACTAGCTAAAAGTGTGTTCCGTTTTATTCAAACCGGAATGAAATTCTAGCGACCTTTGGCCACGCTGGGGACGAATATAGGGTAATTGAAATTTTTCTTAATCCCCTCGAGTAGCGCAGGAAGTTACGTTGCCGAAATTCGATTAACGATCTTATAACTTTACCATTACTGGCTTACAGCGTTCTAAAATCAAACTTTTGTTTTAAGTTCAAAGAAATAATTGGAAGTAAAATGATTAAATAATTAGAAGATATAAAAGAGTGGCAATGAGTTTCTTGCTACTTCTTCTCATTAGCTCAACCCTTTACGAATTAGCGTCATTTCCGTGACCTACATGAATAAAGTGATTTTGATTTGATTTGAATGTTTTGGAATACTAAAAATTTAATAAATGTTAATACCTATAATAGAAGTTTCTTTTTGTAATGTTTAAGTTATAACCCACTTCAAAAAGGAGGAGGTTGTAACTATACAAATTTAGTTTATGTACAGATTAATCCCAAAAGTGAGGGTAATTTGCATTTGTTTTCACCACACTTATTCCAGAAAGTCTGCTTGGATATTTGTTCAGCTAGTCTTGGCAACATCTGAGACCATTTTTTGATATAAAGAAACAACAAGCGTATCGTCTCGTGTCCAACCATCGAAACTAGTGTTAGTTAAATAAATAATGATTTAATTTATTTCATTACCAAATGTTTTGTTATACCATTTAAAAAAAATACATTATCAATATTGATTCTAGCAATTTAAATTTAAAAAGTTTGAACGAAAAAGCTTACACATAATCCGATTAAAACTAATTTCATTATCCGTTGCAACTATGCTATGGAATAAGTAAAGTCAAAGAAGAATTGTCGAGTTTTCCTGAGCTAACGATCAAAGTTAAGAATGTATGGAGAGTAAAGTATAATCTTGCATAATACGAGAGGTTATAATTACTTTTTAACTTATAACTCTATAAATTTGAAATCAGATATAGAAATAAATCGATAGTTGATCTTCAGTTACCCAGTACACTTTTCATCGCAGCAAACTGGATAGTCTGCTTTTTAAAGTTATTTCTTCTTTTATTATGCATTTCCTTCAAAATCTAAATTTATTTTCACCTTTTTTAAGTGTTAGCACATCGTCAATAATTTACATAATAGAGAATGTAAACAATATGTTATATTTTTAAAGTGATAACCCTCACTTCTAGGATTAATACACAAATAAAATTTGAAAATCAAAATTTTATGGACGATGCGGGACTCGAACCCACGACCTCCGGCGTTCTGTGCCGGTGCTCTAACCAACTGAGCTAACCGTTCTAGTACTTTGTTCAACTCTCAGGTTGTGGCTTCATCTACAGGATCTACTTTACAGTTGATAACCTGCTCAACCCCAATATTTGCATATTAGGAAATTGACTTGAGATGTCGCTCTTGCAAATCTAAACAATATGTTATGTTTTTTTTTTGTACTCGAACGGTTAGCTCAGTTGGATAGAGCACCGGCACGGTACGCCGGAGGTCGTGGGTTCGAGTCCCGCATCGTCCATAAAATTTTGTTTTTCAAATTTTATTTGTGTAATAGAGAATGAATTATCTGAACATTTTGTAAAATAGTATTATTTATATATTTCCCAGTAATAATAATTCCAGTATAATAACCTAACATCATATAACCTCATAACCATCCAATTCGTATTTATTACTATTTTTTTTTGGAATTCAAAATCTTTTGTTACACTATATTACAGAAATATTTTTTTTTATTTCAAATTCACATGCTTATGAACTACAGATACTTAACCATACATAACTATAAGTATCAGTGAATTGGCTACGTATACATAGCAACAAATATTTTTTTTCAAAATTCATATGTTTAGGTATATACTACACATACTTAGACATACATAACTACGTTTAATTATATATAAATGGATTGGTTACGAAGGTCATAGTGAATGTCGAAAGTTCTAGCGTAAAGGAATCTCGACCTTGAACGTAATTAGCTGTTTTTCGAACAAATTGGTTTTCATTTTTTTATGAGAAATTATGAGGAAAGGAGCAAGGCGTTCATCTTATAAACGAAACATCCTGCCCATCACAATGCAGTGCCACTCAGAATTCTTAATCGAATCCAAAATTTTGAACGGCATCCCAATTGCGCACATCGCTATGAAACGTAAGATCCTAAGTTTCACTAGCCTATAGATTTTACTAGATACATACAATAATGCTTGCACACAACTGCTTTATGGCAAAAACAGGTGCCGCTGTGCTACCCACCTAACTGGCATTCTTCGATATCATTGGAGAATAATTAAATAAATGTATCTCTATTATTTTAAACCCGTATAAACAGATATGCATTTGATGCATACGACTATTAGTGTGGGTATCTTGTTTGAAATAAATAACTTAAATGCTGCGCAAACAAATTATTTACGGAACTATGCTTACTGATGTTTTCTGAACCCTGAAGTGCTGACAAGTAAGTATATTATAATTGTGTGTGCGGGATTCGAATCCAGGACAGGTCAGAAGTCAGGCTTACTTACCTGCTTACTTAGCTATGAGGTTATGAGGTTTTCATATAGAAATTACAGTAAAACAACCATATCCAAGTATAGGTCTTTCATTTCTTTAACGGTGCAAAGTATTTGTGTTGCTTGGCACCGGTTACGTGTTGCAGCTTTATGTAGCGCCCAAATGGATTTCACCTCATCGCCTTTATTGAAAACGTCGCGTGTTGACTTTTTCAACTGGAAACTGTATTCTCATTTGCGAATGTATTTTACGAAATGTTAGATAATAAAAGTGAGAAGCCTCCTTGATTGACAACTGGTGTTAATGAAATCAGCTATTAAAACATACATTAATGAATCAAATGTACATTTTAGTAATGTATGTAGCTGAACTAAAATCCGGAAGCTGTTTTCTGTTACAAAAATCTTAATAGAAAGGCTAGAATCCCTAACAATCAATAAAAATCATTAGATAAATACATAAAAAATTAAATTGCAAGTAAAATGTAATAAATAAAACTTTCTTATTTGATCATTTAAGTATAAAATTGTAATTCACTTCATAAAAATATTAATGTCCAATATATTAAGATGAAAAACTAGAATAACTGAATCTCTCTTGCTGCACATGCTTATTATGATTATGTACCCAAATAAATCAAAGGGGAACCCTTTCACTATGACTGTGCTGTCACTAAGTTGTCACCACTGCCCATATTATCTTGAAAAATCAAATGAATCACAGGAGAGATGTCGGTCGTCATGGTAAGGTTACAAAGAGCCGTAGCGGAATAGGACTAGAGTCTAACCGTCATGCATAAGCCATAATACTTAAACTGGAATGGAATGTACTATCATAATATGATATTGTGTTTAAAATATAAATTTTGGAAGAGAGGCGCAAATTGTTAAACAAAAGTAATATACTGGACATTAATCTATACTATAATATTATAAAGCTGCAGTGTTTGTTTGAACGCGCTAATCTCTGGTACTACTGGTCCGATTTAAATGATTCTTTCAGTGTTGGGTAGTCCATTTATCGAGGAAGGCTATAGGCTTTGTTTTTTTTTCAAAATAAGGGATCCGTAATAAAATTGCTATTTTGTAACACAAGGTGTAAAATCGAAAACCTATTTTTGCGTGCGCTGCAAAAACTATTGACAATAGAACAAAATGATGTACAGGCTATAATATAGGCAATATTTTATTACTTATAAAACTAACGCGTGAATTATACTTTATATGGCAAAACAACGTTTGCCGGGTCAGCTAGTATTGTTATAAAGTCAATTACAATTTTATACATGACAGACCAATGAGAATGACGTTTTAAGTCAAAAAGTATTTCAATAGAAAATATTTAATTTGTCAGTCAAAAATTGTGGCAGCCATTGGTGTTTTAAAATTACAATTATTGTTATATCGTACGAAATTGTTATGCGTTAAAAACGTAAATTGAGTGGAGTTTCACACATTTACTCGAAGGTATTTTTTATGGAAGAGGAGGGCAAACGAACGTACGTGATCACCACCGCCCACATTCTCTTGCAACACCAGAGAAATCAGAGTAGCGTTGCCAGCCTTCTAGTAAGGTATACGCGCTTTTTTGAAGGAAATACCGCATATCATTCCACTGCTTGGTTATAAATGGAAGAACGTTCTTTGCAAACCGCTTTGTGGAGGAACTCCACACATACAGATGTTGGGGATGATATTCTTATTTGTGGCGTGTGAAGCGAAGGTGGAATTCGGCTGCAGGAATCAGGTCAAAGAGTAATAAATTTGATAGAAGCGACACACAATGAAGTGACTTCTCAACTATATATTGAAGGATTTATTAAACCTTAAATATAAAATATATATTTTATAGCCTCCTCATTTTATAGTAAAAATTTATACATGTAATAATCAAAAAATATCTGCTTTATAAATCACTATTAGCAGGTAATACTGACCAATAGTGCGGTGATGTTCAAGCCGCCCTGATGACAATATACACAGGCCTACATTTTGGATGACAGCTCGATTAAAGGATATCATTTTGTGGTGTATTGGGATTGATTATCGTGAATAATGTATGAAAACGTTTATATTTGTGTAGCGAATACTTTTATTCATGTTGGACTTCTTAATTATTATTTGTAGATGATAAATATGCTTTCTTCTAAAATTTGGGACGAGACGAGCAGGACGTTCAGCTGATGGTAATTGATACGCCATGTCCATTACAATGCAGTACCGCTATTGAAGAACTCAAAAATTCTGAGCGGTACTACAACTGCGCTTGTCACCTTGAGACATAAGATGCTAAGTCTCCATTCAGTCCGTAACACAGTATTGCGTACACCTTACGGCTTCATGGCAGAAATAGGCGCCGTTGTGGTACCCATAATCTAGCCGGCATCCGGTGCAAAGGAGCCTCCCACTGCTCTGTCAATATTTATTTTTGTAGCCACAGAGCAGAGACATCAGTTGAAACATGCGATCAAAATTTCTAAAACCTTAAACAATATTTCAAATACTTTCAAGTTATTTGTCATTTATTTCACGTACAATGTTAATTTAATTGAAATCAAAATTACTCGAAAAACCTTGCATTTATGTGACGATTTTTATATTATAGGTAAGTATAAGAAAATAATAAGGCTTAACAACAATTTAGTGATATGTTTTAATAGTTCATAGGTATAAGGCTAAGTTATATATCAGGATTTATAAGCTGTGTAACTCATATTTGAATTTGAATTATTTAAAAAAAAATCCGCGTTGAAACTCATTAATAGTATTGCTGTAAAGTTCTC
This sequence comes from Leptidea sinapis, assembly GCF_905404315.1. Lineage (NCBI taxonomy): Eukaryota > Metazoa > Arthropoda > Insecta > Lepidoptera > Pieridae > Leptidea > Leptidea sinapis. The sequence goes on from NC_066280.1 coordinate 7,301,608, forward strand.
AGGAGTATCGCGCACCTACAAAATAATCGATTTATTCAATGCTACCGCCCTTTTCCTGTCATCTCAATAATCTTGAACGACTCATCTCTTTGATAAAGCTCTTTAGATTTTCCTTTTTTCCAAGTTGTATTTGAAATGTTCCGCAATATAATATTTCGTTCGTGACGTCACTTTGGGGTGTTGTTACGTTTTTATGAATGAAATTGGATAGGTTTGTCTGTTTTCTTTCATTTTGGTGTATCAATGACTATATTATTATTGTGAAAATAATGCAAATGTAAGAAAATGTAAGATTGTGATATTATTTGTACAAACTGTACAATAATGTGCCGTAATAAAAAACTATCAAAAATAAAAATTAATAAATTATTTTTAATAATTTATTTAAGCTTAACTCTACCTTAATGTAATTTAAAAACACATTTTATCAATATCAGACTATATGGTTACAAAATTCCTTTCATAAAATAATATGTTACGTAACCAATGTAACCATAGAATTAGACCAAAAATGCCTTCAAGAAAGCTCGTATTGCGTTTTCAAGATTTTAAACATCCAAACCTATTATTGGCATATAAAAACCTTCATTTTAACAATAAAATTAAATATATTTCTATTCCTATTATAGAAAAGAGAAAATTTCAAACCTAGAAATACCGTAATAATTACCGCTACAAAGCGAATCGAACGCAAAAAGCCTTTAGAGAGGATTTGTTCAATTTGATCAAATATTGAAGCAGTTGTTCAAACAATAGCTTATGACTATAAATAGCCAGTAATCCGGAGAGCTCCACAAATTTGTATAAAATTTCGGCCATTATCCGAAGCTCATTGATAAACGATAGAACGGGCTCAGATTAACAAACCGTGATATTATAGATTCACATTTATCTGTGATGACCGTTCGACTTGAATAGGATCCATTTGTTTTAATTAAATGTATTTATTATACGCTTTTTATTAGCTTCACCTGTATGTATGTTTGTTTGTAATCGACTCATTTGGGCACGTTTAAGACCCACTTAAAACGGCCAGTTTCGTTCAAACTTCGTAGTTTTATCGAGGACTAAATGACAGTACATTAATTTTATATTCCATTTTCCAATTTCCAAAATAAGATTTTTGTTAATTTATTTAATTTTCATGTGTTGCCGATAAGGCCAGTACCAGTGGGTGGCTCCTTTCCGACAAGATTATGGGTACCACAACGGCGCCTATTTCTGCCGTAAAGTAGTAATCTGTAAGCATTACTGTGTTTCGGTCTGAAGGGCGCCGTAGCTTGTTTAATTACTGGGCAAATGAGACTTGACATCTTATGTCTCAGGGTGACGAGCACAATTGTAGTGCCGCTCAGACTTTTTGGGTTTTCCAAGAATCCTTAAAGGCATTGCATTGTAATGGGCAGGGCGTATCAATTTCCATCAGCTGAATGTCCTGCTCGTCTCGTCCCTCATCAAATGATGATAATTTTAAATTTCAACCATTATCTGTAACCGATTTATCTAATATTACAAAATTTACATACTTTCTTGAGTCTTTGAAAAGTCTATACTCTATAATAGTGTCTGAAAAGCATTATATTAAGTCGTACTTTAATGTTGCCATAAAAGCATTGTTTTTTTTGATGAAACTAAATCTAGGTTTGGTGCAGTAGGTTCAAAAAAATATTAGTTCACAGGTAGTATCACTACATCCTACTAATATTATAAAGTTAGGATATCATCCCCACCATCTAGATGTGTGGCGGTCCTCCACAGTGCGGTTTTCAAGGAGCTTTCTTCCACGTACTACAAAGCTGTGGAATGAGCTTCCTTGTGCGGTGTTTCCGGGACGATACGACATGGGTACCTTCAAAAATAGCGCGTACACCTTCCTTAAAGTCCGGCAACGCTCTTGTGATTCTTCTGGTGTTGCAAGAGAATATGGGTGACGGTGATCACTTAACACCAGGTGACCCGTACGCTCGTTTGTCCTCCTATTTCATAAAAAAAAATTCCAATAAACGGTCTAACTCTAAAAATAATTTATATGGCAAAACAACGTTTGCCGGGTCAGCTAGTATAATTATAAATCAAAGTCCTCCGTCGCATCCGTTTGTTTGTCTGTTCGCGATAAACTCAAAAAACACTGAACCGATTTTTCATGCTGTCACAAGAATATCGTGGTTCTCGAAAAGGTTAGTATTTAATTTGTTTAAGTTTGCATATATTTTTGAAAATATTGACGATATTTGTTGGATGTGTCGGAAAAAAATAGATCGTCTGAGAACTTTCAACGAAAACGCCGTCTAAGCCCCTTGAGATATAACAAAATAATGTATGGTGGAATTATATATCTTATATAGGTCTACAGAAAAATCCGCGATGGCATATTATGTCTTTCTCCTAAGGATAACATACTATAACTATCTTAATACTACAAAAAAATAGAAAACAAGGAGTCATAGTTGAAGGGTATGATGATTCAGAAATACGTTTTTTTTTAACTAATTAAAGAAGACACATCCCCGTAGTAAGAATGAATCTACTCAACAAGGAAAAGTATATATACAAAGCATGTGGTTTCTTTTCATTCATTCATCATTTAAGCGGTTCAGCTTCCTAGTGTAACTCCAACACCAAAGTTTTCATTCTAATTAAATGAAAGGTTTCCCACAAAGTTTTAAATAGTGTATAAATAGTTTAAATACTTAGAAGAAACTATTTAAATTAAATTATTTACATATGTGTTGTAACAAAAATTTATTAATCTAATGCACTATTATAATTTTAACAAACTTGTAGCGAATAACACCTGTACCACATTTTGTTGTTGCGCTAAGGAAAGTAAGATGTGCCTACACAATAGTATATATCAAGTAGCAAATTAATTTAAGCCAGTTGATGACGTAGTGTAATAGTGATATGATATGTTTTCCCTAAATTCCTTGAGTTCACTGGCGTATGTGACTTTTTATTACAAAAATGTACAAAATCATGTTACAATAAATTTTTTTTTAACAAAAACACTATTCCAAAGCAATATATAATATGCACTAAAAAGTATAAAAATAAATGCGTATTTTTATACAATCTAATTAATTTATCTAATTCTAGTTACGGTTATTGTTATTTTGGAACAATCTTTGAAGTATATCCTTTCCCATAAAAAAATCATCGAAATCGGTTGGCGCGATATTGAATTATTATAAAATTTATCATCCACTTTGCAATACGTTTGTATAGCAAATTTAAGACTTTTATGGTTTTCTCATGGATGCCATTGTCAGATCTGTGTGACCAAATTACAATGGGACCACACCGGAAGCACCAGCTATCAAATAAAAAAAGAATTATCAAAATCGGTTCACCCAGTCGAAAGTTTTGAGGTAACAGAGATAAATAAAAACCGACGAATTGAGAACCTCCTTCTTTTTTGAAGTCGGCTAAAAATATCATTACTCATAGCTGAAAGACGTACTTATAACTGACAGCACAGGTAGTGTTTGTCACCTTCATTAAAAATACAATATATTTTAGTTGAAAATAGTTATTCATCCCTCTGTCTTAATTTCCCAAGACATTACAGAACAAAGTAACTCTGTCTCCATTTACATTAGTGCTAACATTTCGTCTCTCGACAATTTCGCCAAGTGCAAACTGACTGTTGCTTAGAAATATAACAAAACTGAATTTTCAGTCTCATAAAACAAAAATAACGAGATTTTCTGCACTTATTGTCTAGAGATTAACGTTTTCTGAATCCAATTTTCAACCGTCATTGAACCACACAGTTGCAATTAGTTAAGAAAATTCTTTTCTTTATTAGGTTTAATGGTAACATAATAATATTAATATGATTTGGTTCGTTTATAAGCTTTTATAGTGCTGAACCTAGACATTGAATGTAAGGCAAATTTAGAAACCAGAAACCCCTTCGAAGGGTTCAAAATTATATTATAAATACATAAACTCTGAAAAACATTACAATGGTGTGTATCGTTGGAGGAATAGTTATAAAATATTAATTTAAAAAATAGTGTTTTTTTGAATACAATATTATGAATAACAATACTATACCTGCTAATGGTGATTTGTATAAACTCAAAATTGGATCGGAAATGAGCGGCCCGGCGGCGTCTGAAAATAATTGTTCTATTTGAAACAATTAGCATATTATTGTTCCATTTGAAGAATAGTTGATGCCGTGAGATGTTCATATACACTATCCATTTAAAAATTTATATCGATAATTGCAAAAAAATACGAAATACTCTGATGCATTCGTGACTTTAATTCAAACCAAGAAATTTATAGAAACAATCTTCTGCTAAGCGACTGGCAAGTCTATAACAACTTGATAATTTCGGAGAAAGATCGTTGTTTACAATAAATATTCTTATAGAAAAATTCCATCTTAAGTGTGTTAGTATTTTTTATCCAAAGCGAATTATTTCAGTTTTTATTTATCTAAAGTCTTTCTCAATAACGCCATTTAAATATAAGACGTCCTGTTAATTTTGCAACGATATTTTTCACTTATTACTCGTAAAACAAATTAAAAGTAAATCTGTAAACAAAATCTAAAGCATTCCAGCCTGAATGTATTTAAACAGCTGTCGTTAGACTGATAATGTTCCAAACCTGTTTTCGATTCAAGCAATAAAACTTAATCTTCCAAAAAGGCCAATTGGGATCAGCAAGTAGGTAGTCGAACACGCATTAGGCTAAGGATTTCCCAGTTTTGGCTTCCGTTCCGACATTTATTTCTCTAGATATCTCAATTCCCAACTAATGCTCGAGTACACTCATTGTAAAAATATATTAGCTTAAAATCAACATGGTTACTTATTATTTTTATATTATTCTAATGATAATGAAACCAATAATATAAAACAAAAAATTTATAGAAATATACAAACCGCTGTAACTTATAACTGATACTATATTTTATAACTTGACAATTATTTTTATATTTGTAATTTCTCAATATACTGTGTTTTTTACAATCAAGTAACAATCCTTATATATTATCGCATTTTTTATATCAATAAATTATTATTTATTTGTTGAATACTCGTTTACTTGTACTATTACTGAATACAAATAAAATACTATCTTAAACTTTAAGTTCAGTACGATTGTTGTTTTTTAATTGTAGACAAATATTTTAATGTTTAGAATAGACTTAATATTTTTTATTTTAAGCTCAAATTCTAAATCATTCTATGATCTAAAATCATTCTATGATTAATCAATCATAGAATCTAATCATCTTAATAAACCTTAAGGTTATGATTGAAAAATTGACATAAAAGTAATCAGGAATATATATAATCAACTTGAAAGTTTATTATTTTCAAATCAACCTCTTTTTCCGTTGTGAAACTTTCTTGCATTTCGCCTTTGACTGTACAAGTTGAACCGCCACGACTTTCACAAAAGAATAATTCGCGAGTTATAAAGCAATTTCACATCTGTTCCTTAACTAGATTGTGATAATACAGTAAAATACTAATAGTGTGCTAATTCATATTATAGAAGCGTATTTAATATGTGACCAAATTTAATGAACTCCCATGCTTTATAATATTGTACAATAACTTTTATTGAAACATAATGCAATCAAAAAGAAGGTCAAATTAAAATTAAACGCAGTTAATTTCACTAAAGGCGTCAAGAATAATATGATATTTTTTACAACTAACTTTTTCAATAAATTAATATGGAGTGAACTTTATTCGACACTATATCCAGTAGATTGACGGATCTCATACAAAAGATAGTATGGAATTAGATAAGTGTAAGTTATCAGTTATTGCTAGGTAACTCCCGCATTATTTTATCAAAAATGCATAGAATTACTAACTAGCTTTCTTTTAATTAATAGAAAAATGCGATACTACAAAAGAACACACTAAAACGTATAATAGATTTCCATGAATTATTCGATAGGTAGAAGTTAAATATACTTATGGTGGCTCCCAGTATCGGGAACTCTTCATATATTTGAAAATCTTATTTATTTTAAGTTGTATTTACATATATTTTTATTATCGTTTATATTATGTACAGTACTTGTTAATTGATGCATTGAACTCAATAACTTTTGAAAATTTTGTAAGCTATTTAATATTTTTTTCATTATTTACTCATGCAAGTCATTGAGTATTTAAAGTTTGAATATTTTGTTACATCACTTTACATTAATTGTAATTAAAATTATTTATAAAACTATGTCACCTTTTGCTCTTAATAGTGAGTTTCATTATTATAACACTAGAAATAAGGGATTGCTTGTAACTAATTCTAGTAGGCTTCATAAGATACATGATAGCTTTAAGGGTAAATGTATACACTTCTATAATAAAGTATCAGCCACTGTTCAGGCATTATCTATAAATAAATTTATATGTTTTATAAAAAAAATGGCTCTGTCGTAAATCATATTACTCCACTGCTGAATATCTAAATGATCAGACAGCCTGGTACAAGATTGTGATTATTTTATAGCGATAGAAATGACTGTACAATATTGTATATTTTTATTGAAAAGAGCGCAAAAAAAGAATGCTGGGAGAGTTTCTTGCGCCGCTTCTTCTCTCTCAGAGCGCCATTTGTTTCCGAAGCGGTAGTAGTATCTAGTAGTTATTAGAAATGACATCAAAAATAATTCTAAGGGAATCAATTTTGAGGAAATAAATGCATTTTATGCCTTTTTATGCCTTTTATGATGCTGTCAGATTTGATTTAAACGAAAGTAAAAAAGAGTTTCATGTCTATACTTTTCATAAAAGCTCAACATATCGTGAAATGTTATTGTGCCACTGATGTATCTTAAATGAAATAAAGTCTGTATGTTATGTCAAAAGTAGATCTTAATATCTTCTTTAAGCATACAATTCTTGTCATACATTAAACTGCTAAGTAGCACCAAATAGGTGAACCAATATTCAATGAATAAGTAATTATTTATAATAGACCAAGACTATATCATCATACGTTACATAACTGTTTACAATATACTGTGTGTTTTCATCTAGTACTACTCGCGTGTAAACTCAACAATTTAACTGAACTTTCACAACTGCAATGACACTTCCGAGCATGACGTTGTGTTAAGACTTTGAAATACTTTGATAATATGTTCATTAAATCATTTTATCACAGTCTCTCCTCCGTTGTACTTATGTATAAAGTTTAATTCAAGGTGTATTTGCAACAGCTCTGAAGAAGTCATAGAAAGATCATAGAGAGTGTCCTGTTAGTTACCATAAGTACAGCACATTTATCTTTATGACTAACACCTACGTATTATTTAGATAATTTGCAAAAGTATTATGCCTGCCATGGTATAAATCACCGCTGAGGTAACCACCAAAAAATAAGTTCATTAAAGGTATTTTTTTAAATATAAACATGATAATACGTAATTTTTAAATCTCTTAGTCTTTCAGTTGATTCACCAGAAAATAACCCGAAGACGCTCCTACTTCTTCTACATAAAACTTCTTCTATCTACGCCCCACCTAAGATCTTTGTTATACCATTATATAGCGGTAGAAAGCCTTGCCATAAAAATAAAATTTTGTTTATAGCTAAAAACACATCACTCGCTAAGCTTATCTGAAAATTTTATGAACACTAACACACAAATATCCAATATCATTCATATCCGCTTACACATATTTATTTTTAAATATATCTGTGTATTTATTGAGTCAATCCACGAGAAACAATCACTAACACGTTATTCGTCACACTGTCATTATTTACCACATCATTACGGTTGTCACATTAAGAGATTTGCGGATTAAGCGCTTCCGTTCAAAATCACAATATACGAAGACATCAAAGAGAGATCTATATTTGTTAAATTGAGCGTTTCATTTCATTATATACGAGTATTACTTTGTCGACGTTTGTGTGAGACAAAATGAAGTTTTTATAACAGATATAAACAAAGACCTTTATTCTTGTAAATGGCTTAATGAATTGTTTTATTTAGTTATTACAAAATTTAAATTAATTATTGAATTTTATAACGAGATTTACGTCTTGTGAGATTTTGCCTATGACTTCATTTGTTTATACTTAAATCGATTCAAAATGATTGAACACTTATGAATTATTTTAATAAAATTTTGCGTCTTTTTTATTCAAGCAATGATTGAAATTAATAAAATTCCTAATATCAACCAAATGACCAATACGTAAGTTTGAACTAATTAGTTAAACGGTCTCAAAAAAGCCGGATCAATGGTACAAACAAATAAACGTAATTTCGAAAATAATTGTTCACGATATAACAATGTGTGCTGAAAATATCCCATATCTATATATATCAGCAACGTTAACATTTGCTCCAAAGAAATAAACATTTTGACCGTTGCTTCTCAATACATTTTTGATAATGTTCTGTATGTTCATAAGCACATCGAGCAATTTTCTAGAAACTGTGACATTCATAATGTTAACAAGAGGAACAAACATAAACTTGTTATTCCTACTACTCGGTTGGGTCGAGTTAGTAAGACTTTAGTTGGGCGATGTATATGCTTCTACTTCTACTTCTATATAGGTATGAGAGAATTAATAAAATATTTTTGCAGTAGCCTTGTCTGCATATTTTATTTAACTTCGATTCTAATAAACTTTATCTATTTACGTAATAAGATATCTCTCTCTCCCGTCATGTATATGATTTATAAATATAAATTCAAAATTGATCATTTTTATTTCATGCTAGGTATTTGTATCACTTAATTAAAGATAAAATAAAAAAATCTCAGGAAATCTCAGGAATTGCTGAACTGAATCAAAAAATGTCATAATAGAATGCTTTTAGCGACACATATAAGCTTGTTTAATTTGAATTAACACCTGTTTATATTCTTATACTTGCAAATAGCAAAGTAGGGTTAAAAAAGCGACGTTCATTCCTCAACAAATTTTGTAAAAAAAAAATTCTATAAATAGTCACATTAGTTCAATATACATTATTTAAATATTTCACAGTACCATGGTCTATCTATTACTAAATATATTTTGATCTATCAGATTCATCCCAGACGAACCGGCGAAAGGTCACCCTCCAGTACTGAATTAAATAATATCACTTCACTAGATAATATTCTCTAGTTAATATTTAATATCAGTAAATACAAAACAATAATAAGTAAATTAATCTTGTTCAAGAAAATAAGCTTACATTAAACGCTATTAAAAATTAAAAGGGTGAAAAATATATCTTTATTTAAAACCTGAAAAGTTGCCGCTAAAATACTCTCGGCTAAGACAGCGAGTTTACTAAATCATCTAATACATTTTGTCAGAATTATTTATATCGGTCACCTTGTTTGATGTATTGTGGTCGGGCGCGGAAACGTTGTCCTAACTTGTCACCGTTCGCACGAAATATTACGCAGATATTTACAGTGATTGTTTTCGTTAATTAAAAATGTGTTAAGTAATAGAAAGTGTAACTTAAAATTTGCTTTGCAAAAATACAATTTTACGTTGATTACGTAGTTTACTTTTTCTTACTTTTGCGCACTTGCTTTTGTAGTTGAAATATTATATTGTATTTACAAATACCTAATAATTTTACGTAAATATTTTTTTCGTTTTCATTTATTAAATGGTAAATGAATATTTAAGCGGTAAATTGAAGCAGAAAGTTTCAATACTGAAAGTTTTTTTTTATTAATAAAATCTTTACTTAAGGTTTCTAGACCTAGGCTTTCTAAACTTGTTTCAAGTAAGTAGGTTAGAATGTATTAAAGATATCATGGAAATCCACAACATGATAGAAGGGTCATCAAAAAATTTGGTCTAAGCTGTTTTTAATCAAAATTTTAAATAGATGCATTATATAAAGTCAGAGTGTGAAACGGGCGCTTAAATTCTTATTACTTTTTATTTTTTACTAATACTTTGACGTGCTTATATTAAGTATCGAACTTATAATCCGTTTCAAGACCAACAAGTCATATTGCCGGTCAATACGAGAAAAATTAGAGGCCCAACAATCCTTAACCTTGATATCCACGAATATTTACCAAGAAGGACAAACTGAAAACGTGAATATAAATATAAGTTAAGTGTGAAACGATGCCAGACATTAATTATAAGCAGGATGAAGTTTATTTCTATCACATTTTTCTAGTTGTGTAGGAGTTTTTAACAAAATATTGGTTCATAAAGTTATAATCGATGTTAAATGTGAATAAAATGTATTACTTGTTTTTATTTTGTAAAAACCATATTAGTGCAAGAAAATTATTATGTATTTAATATCATAAATATTATTAGCGTTCATAATATCACATTAATAATAAGTAAAAATCGTTGAGAATAATAAACTGAAAACTAATACCAAAATAGATCAGTTCATCGAGATATCAGTTGTTGCTTCGAGCTTTGCTGGTAATTTTTATATATGTTTCTTTCTGAAAATAGTCTATATCCAGCCATTTTTTCATTGTGTTAGAATGCCTACTTCATCTCTACTTATATCAGTATTAATATTACATACACAACTGAAATAAACCATAAATTCCTTTAGCAATCGATCTAAAACTGTCACACCGTTCACCTTTTAAATATCATCACTACGCTCTTAGTATTTACCACCTGTCTGGTATTTTTAGTCAAACAAACTATAATAAGAAATGATAACAAAACAAACTTCAATCATTAACATCGATTTTATCAATAATGCGACTCTTACCAACCACACTTATTTAGCCTAAAACACACAATGTGGGTCCTAACTGTCCTTACTAGAAATTTTATTATATTGAAAACATGTATTCTGATAATAGATAATATGGATAGTTTTTTGTTACTATTAAATATATATTTTATTATTTTCTTCGGTTTATTTCTAAATAGTATAATTATTAATGGCTTTCATAAGGTTAATATATAGCCATAATGTCAATGCTAAAGAAAACTGTAATTTTTTTCTAATTTATGATACGTTAGTGAACAAGACCACTGTGACATGATATTATAATAGTAACGGAAATTTTCGAGTTCACTTCTATTTTCTTAATCTAATGATTTTGACCACATTAACGGGTAAAATCATATATTTTATAGTTTTCCAAAATTAGTATTACGATATGATTACTTATTCAACCTCTCTTCTATTCTTCATTCAATTGGGAATATTGAGAGGAATATAATTTTAAAATATGTCTTAGAATATAGACCAAAAATATCATAAGAAGAATAATCGAATGATATGTTATGTATTATATATGGATTAGTTGTTTCAAAGCGTTAATCTATAATTAATGTTAGTTGTTCACATTGACATGAAACTTAATAATTATATTTCAATAGTAGTAATATTCTCATAAAGTTATATTTTCATTAATAAATGTGAAACAGAAATAATAATAATAATAAAAATGTTTAAGTATAAACAAATAATTTTCCTTGGTATAAGATTGTAAAGCTTAAAATATAGCCTGTGGAGTCTTTAAAACATCCTTAAAACGTTCTTAAAGATAGCAGAAAGCCAAAACCACTTCAAATATTTTCTGCTTAACATTCACCGCACATAATTTCTATAATTAAAATTTCACGTTTCCCGTTTGTTTAATGAATGCCGTAAGTTTAATTAAAACGTACCACCTAATTAATGTAGCGCAATACATCATGTTCCATGCCTTATTATTATTATTAATCAAGAAATTTGTTATTGCAATAAAACTGGAACTAAAATTTAACTAAAGATATTTTGTAGATGATAGATATACTGCAGAAATCAGAAACTACAAACATAATAATATCAACAATAACATATATATTTATAATGGTATGGCTTTGAAAATTGACGATGAAATATTTAACAAAACTAAATATTGCTTCCTAATAAATTAAGTTTCTTGATGAATTAATGTTGGGGTTAAAACAGCATGTGTGACGGATTTTTCACCTAAGCTTTATTTATAAAAAGGTTTTGCTACTAATACGATCGTAATCTCCGCGGCGTCAATCAAACCTATCTTAAAAATGAACATCTCACGGCAAACACAACCCAATAAGTCGACTCACCTCCACAGATCAGCGACATTTGTGCTATTTTATTAAATCTTTCAGTAAAAAATTCCTATTCCTCTAAATATCTAGCTAGCGCGACTATCTACTTATATCAAGCTTTCCTATCACTATTTATATGCAAGAAGGCAATGGAATTAAATTTTGTACTCGCGATATATTATAAAAACTAGTTAAAAAATACTCTAGACGTTCACAAAGACACACCGCGTTTTGAAATTATATTTTAAATTCGAAATAAACACGTTTCTCGATCGCCGCGTTATCATAAGTACATGGTGATTGTTTACGCGGCGGCGCTCAAGGCACGGCTTGTCTGGCGTGCTCCGGCCGGCGACTAGCACGCGGCCGAGACGACGTGACACTTGCCCGCGTCACGTCACCACGGCACGCATGCGTGACACTTGTCAACACATGCGCTATCGCACATCGTGTCTGGAAATTAAAAGTTTCTAGAAAGTTTACCTATACCTATCTAGTATAAATTGGCATATGGAAAAAAAATAACTAATGACTTATACTATATTTAATATCATGGTTGATTGATTTTGTAGTTATCGAGCTAAGCAAGATCTTCAAGATAATTTTTTTGATGTAGTTTGAACCTTACAGTTCTATACTAAGAAGATATTGCAATGTTTGAGGTTCGGGTATTAATTGATAACTCTGTCTTGCGATTATAAGCCCTTTTATTATACGCTACAATAGTTTATAATATGGTGCCTAGTTGGAGATATGAGTATGTACATATGTATATGAAGGTATACCCCATATCATATATAGCCTGAATGATAGAAGCACCACCATTTAAGCTGACGCAGTTTATCTGCTAGTTCAAAAAAATTGGTCAAAAAATATTGACTGAATTGGGGCTCTGTTTTCAAATAAATCACTTTTTTGAGGTCCTGTAGCTTTAGGTATTTCAATGATATTCTATCAGTAGCCAACTACATATCCGGTGATAAAATATTTCTTGTATTGGGTTGACTTAGTATTTAACTTACACCGTATCTTGTAACCCATCAAAAAGTACAAACTTGTATATTTTAAATTAAAGTCTTAATGCAACTAATCATTCTTACATTTGAAAAATATAAAATATTCCCAATCTATCAAATGGTAAATATTAAATTTACCATTACTTGGTAACTTTGATAATCTTTTTAGAGTGGTTCCCCGGTGATTCGGTACAAGTTTTCAAATGACCTCGACCTTCTGCCATGGTTCAATTAATGTATTATAAATTCTACGATAAGTCGACTTGTAAAGTTGATACCTTTGTATATTATATCTTAAAAATTATTACATTACTTGTACATTGTGCTTATCATTATATTCTTGACGCCAACGTGATGTAAAATTACCAGCAAAAAATGTTTTTATATACACGGAGCGCTTATATTGTTTACATGCATGAAAAACAAGTTAAAATTATCTGTGCAATATAATATTGGAAGAGAAAACCATGTACATTAATATATTTATTAAAATTAGCAATATAAACGTCAGAAAATATTTTTACTACGACCAATTAAGTCTACAATTATTTCGTAGCAGCGTAGTACCGCGTAGAAGGAAATCGACTAAAATGACACGGAACTGAATAATAATTTATGATGATTACTAATAATTGGAAATGAGCTTTTAGTACTATTTCTTCTTTCTCAGATCAGTATCTATTATTCCATATGATAACATTGAAAGCATATTATATAGCGCTGAGTTTCTTGCGCCCATTCTTCTCGGGTCTGAGGCAGTCTCTTTTGAAAGGGTGGTAGTTTTTGGCGTTCAAAAAGTGATTTTAAATCCTGTTTTGAATAAAAATATTTGAATTTGAATTTGAATATTATTTTTTGACATGCCTGGTATTGTAACGAGCATTTCATACGTGATGTCTTTCGATCAAGAGTTTGTAGTTTTATTTTTCTACGGCTATGTATAACTTTTTATTCTAGAATAATTTAGCTGGTAGGAATGTTTCAGTAACCACCTAACAATCTACCATTGTGTTTCCGGTTTTCCGTTTCATGTTTACAATTACTTGACTCTTCATAGGATCGGTACCGCTCTGGTTTTTAATCTGGCGTAGCAAGTAATGTAATTTAAGTATTTTGTTTTATATACGTACTTCTCTAGTACTCGAAGAAAAAATAAAAAAATAAAATCAAGTTGATCAATGACTCTAAATTATGAATAAAATATGTCAATGACATCATCGAGCCCAACTGGTTAGTTTCTGATATAAAATTCAATTAGGTATAATAAATTCATATTGTTAAGTAAATAATATTTAGAAAGATTTTACCATAAAATAAAGTTCTTAGATAGATACAATTAGTTAGTTTAATTATTGTTCTGTGTGATCAATAAATCCGGATATAAGAGCATAGAATTTCAATAACAACAAAGGCTAAAGTTCTGACATCTGGTTGTATGTGTAATGTATAAACATAATTTTAAAATTAATACCTTATGCATCAAACTTTAATACGACTATCAAATAAAGTCTCAAGTGAGATGTTCTGAAATATGTTTGAAGTATTATATTTTGTGGGATTTGAGCGAAACTTTTGCTGAAGTTTCCATCGAAATATGAGGAAGGAAAACTAGAAAGCAGAATTGTAGAGTGATATTTGAAGGCCCTTGGCGTGATGAGCTAAGTTTTGGTATTGTGAAATTTTTAATACCCAAACTAAATTTCAATGCAAACTTTCGACTGGGTGAACCGATTTTGATATTTTTTTTTTATTTGAAAGCTGATGCTTCCCGAGTGGTCCCATTGTAATTTGGTCCAGATGACAATGACAATGGAATCCATGAGAAAACCATAAAAGTCTTAAATTTTGCTATACATACATATAGCAAAGTGGATGATAAATTTATGAATAACTCAATATCGCGCCATACGATTTCAATCATTCTTTTTATGGAAAGCATATACTTCAAAGATAGTTAGGTGAGAGTTTGGTTAGGTTCTGATTACGGAATCCATGACAAAGTAACGGATGTAATCAAATTGCAAAGTACTTACGTTTATTGCTGCATTGAAATTTTTTGTATATTTACACATATATAGACAAATTGTTAGTTTGTGTACATCAAATTCACAAAAAATCATAAAATAAATAAAAATAACAAAAAACCAACTGCCTCCAAAAATACTATTCGAAAACAATAGACATAATATGCACTAAAAAGTATAAAAATAATTGCGTATTTTTATACAATCTAATTAATTAATCTTATTCTAGTTACGATTATTGTAATTTTTGGAGTCAGTGTCATTCAAGATAGGTTAGTTACTACATACATAGTTATAGGTGAGATGTGCTTGAGTCGTGAGGAGGCGAGAGGCGAGAGCGGGTCGCGGCGGAAGGACACCGATTCCAAAAATAACAATAATCGTAACTAGAATTAGATTAATTAATTAGATTGTATTAAAACACGCAATTATTATTATACTTTTTAGTGCACATTATACGTATTGTTTTAGAAATTGTGTTTTTGAAGGCGGTTCTTTTTTTTCTATAATTTTATTTAATTTTGTACATAATTTAATTTTAATACTTCTAGATTTGTATTTCTTTCTTCTTATTGCATTTACTTATTATTTTAATAATTGTTGATCTTTCTTACTCATTACGTATTAGTTAGTAGTTACATTATAAAAACAACATGTGGATAAGAGTGTGGTTTCTCACTAAAATATAATTTAATACTGTACTTTGAAATTGTAAAATATATTGTGTGAACTGTTTGTTATCCCAAAGAAATAAAATAAATAATTATTTAGGATATGAATTTAAAGAATGTTTTTATGTCCCAATCTGTTTATTAATATTTATTCAAAATGTAACTTGACTTAATAATAAAAATGTATCAATAGCTTCTTGTTATAATATAATAATTTATAGAATCATATTATACCATGCAAGAAGATTTAAAGACTGATCAAAGTATTGTCGACACTCTTTCGTTCAACACAAATTATAGCTTTTCCACTAATTCTACGATTATTTATTGAATTACATCAATTGATTAGTGTAAATACTATTATCTGTTTCTCTGTCTTTTTATTCCGGCGTATCTTTGAAATATGTGGATGTATTTTGGCTTGACTTTCACTTGCCGATAGCGATTAATTTTATTAAATTTTCTGAGAGCAACATTTGCTCATTAGTCGATTTTCTTGGAAGCAAATATAATTAATGATAATTAAAACAAATGAAGAGAGAACATTTTTATATGATATTTAATTTTATGATATTTGATTAACACGGAGTGAAGATGTAACATTATAAATAATTTGTATTATTGTCGGGTTAAATAAATAAATTTGTAAAATATATTTTTTTACGCAAATGTAGTCACTTGCACGCGTTTTAATCGTTTAATTTATCCTCAGCTTAACAGAGACTACAGACCTACAGTTCCGAACAAACCTAATGAAGGACAGATTCATGGAAGGACTACATGTCTTCGATATTTGAAACTTATTAGCCGTATCCATTCAAAGCTAATGTGAAAGTTAACAGAGGGAAGCAATCAGCCCTTAAGGGCCTTAATTGGAGGCCTGTGAAGGTTCAATTTGAGCCGAGTGCACACTGCCGCTGTGACACTGAATGAAAATTGGATTCGTTTGAAGTGTACACAAGTTGTGCTTCACACTCCAAGTGATACTGGCACAATTTTGAAAGCTCGCTATCGACTGACGGAACTATGAATGAAGTAATTACTGAATGGAAAATGTTATAAACTAGAAATTCAAAAGTGTTGATGAGTTTTTTGTTGCATCTTCCCTGGTCTAGAAATTAAGACAACCGTCAGAGGCGCAATAGGTTGAAACGTTGACTCTCACCATAAAGTCCTCGGTTCGATACCTGGCCGTCACGTATCAATGTTTGTACAATTATGTACGTTTATTTGATGCTTTACAAGTTCGAAAACGCTTATCGTAATTGTCTCGTATGTGTTTATCTTTCTTTTTCCATTAAAAAACTCACATCGTATATTAATTGTAGTTTGACTTATGTTACTTTATGATACCTGTGATAAAACAACATAATGCGTTGCTTATTCATCTTACTAAAAAAAGTTGTAGATATTTATAAAAATATTACATTATAGACCTAGACTTATAGCCACTATAAATTATTGGATTTCAAAAAGTGCTTCCATCGGTAAGTCTTTGTTTCTCCACAGAGTTCCTTTGTATTTTCTTGCGTCCGCCCTTCTCAGGTCTGAGGCGTACTATTTCCAATGGGTTTTAGGTTTTGACGTTGAATAAGTGATTATAAATTCTAATTTGAATAAAAATATTTGAACAGTCGAGAAAAAGTCGACTAAGTGAGCGCGATCATAAGGCAAAATTGTTAACTTTATAACACAAATAAAAAAAAAATGTTTTTCATTATTGATCTAGCTTTGATGACATTTTCAGTTGAACTGTGTGTGAGTGATTTCAAATATCAAGCACACACATCAACCGAGCTGGTTTTCATGTCAAGCACTAGATAATGGGATGAACGATCGTAAAATTTTGGCATTCTATATTGTGGTTCTCAAAAAACTTTTGAATTGAAAACTTCTTTAGCAGCGTTGAGCACTTTTCTTGGGATGGCTATAAAATGTTAAACTCGCGTCAGGACTGATCGAAAATTCGTATGATAGTCGTTAAAATTATGAATGAAACTTGATTTTTCTTAGAGATAAACTTTTTGATGTAAAATAATTGTAATAGTTCTGAAGTGTCATTTTTGTGTACGATTTCACAATTAATGATTAATGTATTTAACCACGTAAATGCTAATACATTTATACTGATAAATAAATTAATTCGTGTGAAATTATTCCCTAACAATTCCAAAAAAATTAAAAATGCACATTGTTTATGTTAAATTTTTTACTTCTGCCCGTACTCCCGGAGTGCATCGAAGTAAATAAACGTTACTTGGTCTACTCATCCTTGCAATCAACTTTGTTCCACTTTTAACAATGCTAAACGCAATATTTTCCATAATTCAAGGTTAATTGAGACGGTTCTTCCGTAATCGACGAAAGGAATATTCCAACCAAGTTTCAAATCAATAGGTTATGGTATATGGTTCCAGAGATATCATCATGAGGTGGAACACAAGGGGAAATCTAACTTAATATTTTTTTATTTTTTAACATGGTTTACGTGTCTTCCTTTACAATAAATGAAAAGCGCAATAAATATAGAAAAATTTCACTAACAGGAATATGGTATGAATAATGCTGAAATAAATAGATTATAAGAAATATCACTTTTACTGCCTTGTTTTAGAGTAGTTTTTTGTTGGAAAGTTGTAGTCTGTAATATGTTTACGAGTGACCAGAGCACTTCAAAGAAAAACACGAGTGTTTTGAACGTGGCTTGAAAAAAGCATAAAAAAATTCGGTCGGCGTTTTTCTGCTCAATTGAACGAAAATATTGCTCAAGTGACTGAAATTTATAATGGGGTTAGATTACCAATATTTGTTGCGTCATTTTGTAACATAGTTGTAAGATGTTTTAACTTCTTTATATAAATAAACGTTTTGTTATAAATCTATGCGCCACATTAGAATTTTAGAATGTTACTCGCGAAGGATGAAATGAGTAACTAATTACTATGAATCCCATGTATCTGTCTGCCGGGATCTTTCGCAAAACTCGCAATATTTTTTAAATATAATAATTTAAATAATTTTTAATTTCTTTTATTTTTTTATGATTTATCATAAAAAAATAAAAGAAAAGCTTTTATCATTTTATTACAATCTAAGCTTAGGCTACAAAGCAATTTAATTTTTAACTTAATTTAGTAAGTAGAGTAAATCTAAAAAAGGGTCCATTAGCACTATTCTTATCGCCTCTACTAAGAGGAAAACACTATGTTCTTGTATTTTTTACACATAGTACATGTTAGTTCAACTATTCACTGCCTAGCACAAGGTATACACTATCCCCCTTATTCATAATGGTCCGCTAACTTTAAACAGCCGCTAAGGAGTGTTTTTTTTCTCATTCTAACTTAGGTCAATAGAAGAAGACAGAGTGAGAATTAGCAATGCTTTAAGTTAGCAGAATATTATGAATAAGAGGGTATATCTATATGTTGAACTACAAAGCGATTTAATTGAGTTAGGAAACTATTGTTCCGCTAATGACTTATACCTCAATGTTGACAAATGCTGTATGATAACATTTTCGAGGAAAAAAAAAATATAAAATAAACAATGAACCCCTTAAAAGGGTGTCAGAAATAAAAGACCTTGGGGTAACGCTAGATTCGGCTCTCTTATTTGAAAATCATTTAGACAATATGACAGCAAAAGCTTATAAAATGCTTGGTTTTATATTCAGACAGGGAAATGACTTCAAAAATATTCATACCAAATTTAGAATATGCTTCGACTGCTTGGAACCCACGTTATACAAAATATATAGATGCTATAGAAAGTGTACAAAATAAATTTATTAAAAGATTAAATTATAAGTTTAAAAATTGTAATACTCCTCAATTTAATTACCTATCTTTACAACAGCGTAGAGAATACAGAGATCAAGTTTTCCTTTTCAAAATATTACATGACTCAATTGATTCCAATCGTATTTTAAGTATCATTAAACTTAACTGTCCAAAACATTATACACGTTCTATCGATACATTCTTTATCCCTGTTCGTAGAACTAATTATACTAGCAATTGTTTTATTATAAGAGCATGCAACACTTACAATAATAATTATAGTCACTTAGACATTTTTCATAGTAGCTATCGAACTTTTACTAAAAAAATTAAAGAATATCTTAAACATCCTCAAAATATGTCCAACCGATAAATTTGATAAATTTTGTTTCATTATCTAAAGGTTTAGATTGTTTGAATCTTCTGACTAGGAAAATTAATTATTATATTTCATGAGCCTATTATTATAACGTCATCGTCATAGATGGATGCGAAATCTAGCTTGTATACTCATAGAATTTTAAACCCTACTATGAATCAATCAAAAAAATTGAATGGGCAAGAACTTATAGAACTTTTATATTTCAAATTTAAATTCTATGAAATGTGTTAAATGAAATGTTTATTCAATAATACGATAGAAATGTTGAAACGAAACTAATTTCCGCTCCGAACACCAGGAGCCGAACAAATGTAATTTATTTTGAAGGTTCCTACATTAATATACTTAATAATAGATCACCGATACAATATACTGTTAAGATCTTTTGTTATTCAGCCTTTTGTTGAATCATGTTATGATTATGAAAGAAAAGAACGACAAGCAATATATTCACCAGAGGAGTCACAGGAGAGTTGCCGGAAGTTTAGGAAGAAATATGCACTTTTTTTAAGGTGGCAATGTCGTATCGTTCTGGAATTGCCGCGTTGCTTCCGTGGTATTTTCACTTTGATTTTACGTAGCAGAAAGTACCTTAATAGGAAGAAGGTGTTCTTAGAAGGCATAGAGTAAATAATGCAAGTCATGTGTGGCGACACAACTAAATGTTGGGATTGATGATTAAGTTTGAATTTGTTGTTACAGAAAAAAATATTTAACGATTTTAAATCTTCCTATATCGGGTTTCATATTACTATTCGGTTTCTCGTAAGTTGTTAGAAGTTGCATCCACAGAAATTCCCCTACCATTGTAAAATATACATCAGCTGTCTTACTACCGCTGCTACGGGTACAGCCTGCACAGGTCAGCTGGAAGGCATGGGCTTAGCAGTGTAGAAGTACGTGGCGTAGGCAGAGATTACGAAGTTCAGACCATAGTCCTGATATACTTGCCCGGTTTCTTCCACTGGCTTCCAAATTTCTTTATTATGCTAAAATTGTAAATTGTTAATTTAAATGTATAAATTGTTGATGTAACTCATAGCAATACAGTACAACATAAATTATGTGTGGCGGTCCTCCACAGTGCGGTTTTCAAGGAGCTTTCTTCCACGTACTACGAAGCTGTGGATTGAGCTTCCTTGTGCGGTGTTTCCGGGACGATGCGACATGGGAACCTTCAAAAAAAGCGCGTACACCTTCCTTAAAGGCCGGCAACGCTCTTGTGATTCCTCTGGTGTTGCAAGATAATGTGGGCGGCGGTGATCACTTAACACTAGGTGACCCGTACGCTCGTTTGTCCTCCTATTCCATAAAAAAAAAAACAATTTATAGTGACAGGAATCTAAGTAGCAACGTTAGCACTTGGAATCAATTATTGCATGAAAAATTGGCTCTATCTGCTTTAAAATATTTGATATATGTAAATGAAATCCCACAAAGTATTTTGGTAAGAAAAACGTATAGCACATGTACAGGAAAAAGCCCTATTATTTTTATTAAATTACTAATATGAATGTAATACAAAGTGTTTATTATCTCTTTTATTCAATATCTAACTGTGAATTGAATTTCTTTTTACTTCACTCAATAGATTCACAATCCAATGACATGACAATACTGTGATGTATGGCTTCTTTCATTTTGTTAAGCGTTGGACCCTATCTGAAGCCGAGGTCAAACTCATCCCGACTGCTATTACCCTTTCAAATAAATTGAACACAAATCTCACATGTTTTATTGAGTTAATTGATTTTCTTTTATATGGAAATAAGTGACCGGATGAACCGGAGCTGTGAAGCGATATTTTTTTTTGTTATGAAATTAAGGGACGTCCCTTCGATACGTATCGAGCAGGACGTTCAGTTGATGGTATTTGATACGCTCTGCCCATTACAATGCTGTGCCGCTGAGGATTTATTGAAAATTCCCAAAAATTCTCTGCGGCAATACAATAGCGCTCGTCACCTCGAGATATAAGATGTTAAGTCTCATTTGCCCAATAATTTCACTAGCTACAGCGCCCTATGCCGATGCCGTTGTGGTACCCATAATCTAGCCGGCATTCTGTATAAGGGAGTCTCCCACTAGTGTTAGGATCTGCCCAAAACAGTGATAAAATTATGAGAGGTGTACCAGATCATAATCATTGTTCCGCTCGCTTAAATCTTACTACTTGTGGTGGTGACGTGGGACAGGTCGTTCCTTTCCCTAAAATATGGTCGAGGGCGGCGATAGCTGGCCACTAAGAAAAGACAACTTTTGACATATTTTTTTAAAAGTGCCATTTCCTTGACCTACATGAATAATGTGTAATTTTGATATATAAAGTATAGATAGTATTTATGGCTTATGTATTGTGTATGCTATATAAAAAAATAAATGAAGAAAGCAAAATATAATGTTGAAAAAGTTACAAGTACAAAAACTCTTATGTTATTTTATTGTTATTTTAGTTACAAGGAAATCAAATAAACTGGCATAGCTGATACAGAAGTAACGTATTTGGTTTCAATAAATCACTTTGTTATGTAAACATACGACCTCAGCACACTGACGACAAAAAAGATTAGCGGAGATTATATTTTTAATTGAAAAGCAAGCGAGGCAAAATATGCTGACCAAAATAATGGTGTCAAATTATTTCCATTTATTATGAGACGTATCATCTGTCGTCCGCATAATTATATTGCCCAAGAACGTCTAGTGGTTTGTAATTCTTCTATTGATTTTGATTCATTGATTGATATATTAGAATATTTTTGAAGTCATACTTCTTTAGGCGCGTTATGAAAAATTATGAGAGTGAAATTTTAGGATGGGCGCGCATCACTGTAACACAAAAGTAACACGTTGAAGTTGGTTATTAAAATTTTCTGATGTTTGCGTCATTCGTTATTTTTTTGGTTTCTTCGTCCATTATTAGGACAGGCAAAGGATTCAAGCCCATACAGCCGTATTCATTATTTAATAATTAATTGTCAAAGCCATCTTTGCAAGATTTTTACAAAATTGTTCTTTCTAAAAACGAAGAATAGCATAGGTATGCTTCGTTAGGACAAAAATGTATAACTTCTTGCGTGCATACATAAGAACACACACACTTTTTTTTTTATAGAAGAGAAGGAACACCAATCGCACAGTTCACATGATGTTAAGTGATCACCGCCGCCCACGTTCTCTTACCTTACTCTTAGAAAAGTGTACGCGTGTTCTTAAATATAAGTTTTTTAGTAAATTGTGATATTTTGAGCTTAACATAACATCAAAACGAATTCGCACGATAAAATAATTTGATTCAATTGATTCTTTACGTCGTGTAAAAGCCATCAAGATCAAAGATACGTTTCTCGAGCGAGTTGACTTGTTATCTGAGCAAATAGAACCTCTTCATTCGAACTCCACTGATCATATTCGAGCAAAATGAAATTTTGATTATTCAAGGTATTTTTTCCTTTTATTTCAAGGTTAATTCACATTCAAATATTTTTATCTAAAATAGGATGTAATATTACTCATTGGAAGTCAAAAACTACCATCCATTCGAAAATTTATGAAGAACGGGCGCAAGAAACCCAGTTGGCTTTTTCTTTAAAAATAACCTGAGGGTAGTCGCTCCATTCCCAATTTAGCGTATTACTAAGAAAGTAATTTATTTTTTTGAAACAATGATCACCATAACGTATTTTAACAATTCTTTTAAATTTAGTAGTAAATTTTCTGGGATCATATTTTAATAGCATATACATCGCTCCACAAAAAACATACTAACTCGACCTATCCAAGTATTTGTAGAGTATCCAGGTATTTGTATATTAAGTGAAAACCGTGGTAAACCCTGATTTTTCAGTAGTCTCGATACAACAGTGGTCGGTAGAAGGTACTTAAGTTAAGTCTATGTTTTTTGAAATCTCAAGAGCAAGAAAAACAGAGCACGGATATTTAACATAACTTACTAATGACTTAGACTTCAAGTAAACCATCCCATTTAGCTTATTTGGGAACTTAATTATTTACCTTTGGTGGACACACGGCTTACTTTAAATACCACAACTGACACATGTATCTATATAATACATATAAATGAATTTCTCGTGTCACTATGTTAGGCCATTTACCATACTCCTCTCAAACGGCTTGATCAATCTTTTAAGGTCTCTTTTAAATGACATATTATGTTTATATGTCATAAGTTTAAAGTTATCAATGATGATTTCTTCTGCTTAGAAATTCACAACAAACGCAGTTCACATAACATTTACCATCTTACTAGCTCTTTGTATTATATTTGCAATATAATAGACGAAATATTGCATTTTGAATACGCTTAAACCTTACAGAATGAATACTTGAACTTTTTGTAATATATAAACTTTATTTATTTACTCACCCTAGTGAAGGACCTCTGAACGGTCTGAAACTTATCAGTACCAACATCGAAGAATAATTGTAAGTAAGAGATGTTTTAGGAAAGTTTTAAAAACTTAATATTTAAACTATTTTATTTTTAATTATCATATAACAATAAAATAAGTTCTCATCGCAAAGGTAGCGCCTCCAGCAAGTCAATAATATGCCACATGAACCACACCCGACCCAAAGTATAACAAAAAATTCCGTGTAAACCTCAAATTTCCCGAGCACTCTCAACTTTTAATTGACAAACTTACAACCTACTCCGAACAATATTCGAGCTTGTTACCAGTAAAAAGGCACCCGAGAACTCCAACAATTTCGTACAGTAAACATAAAAAACACTTTCGGCGACAAATTTTTCACTTGTAACGGGACTGGCTTGCAAAGCGGGCCGTCATAACATACGCAGGAATGCCTCGTGAGTTATTGGTTGTTATTTCCTAAGGAAAATTGTGCAATATATCGCTGTTTCATATCGCCTCTGCTATTTTCTATTGTTTTATGTATACAGATTCAAAAATAGTTTGCTACTTACAAAGTTCGATTTAAAACTCAAAAGAATAATCCTGGATTTCATAAATTATTACTTAGATCATTTAAACGTCTAGATAGACGCAGACACCTGTGAAAACGTAGAAAATAAATGAGGTTTACTGTTAACCTCTATTTTTAACAATCCACGCACACTAACTCATAGTGTCATACAAATCGCGAGTGTGAGACGTAGCTTGTCACGCACACTAAAGTAATAAACCTGGCCTGTTTTCAACGGTTATCTAGCAAGGGGCTCTATCTATGCGAATAAATTATCTAAAAATTATTAAAACTATTCGACGTCAAAGTACGTCGTGCTCACAATATACTAGAATAATTATAAGCGTGTAATTAATTGGAATTTATAAGCAAATGTGTATATCTATCCGCTTTTTCTTTCTCTCTTATTGTGTCGAACGTGATGATCGCCACTACTAACGGTTTCATTTTCGAATGCTACTCGATCACAATACATCATGTATATTGTATCAGGACGGGTTAATGGTACTGTAATTCATTCGCTATATATTATTGCAAAAGTATTCCACGTTCAAGATAGTTAAAACCATCTTCTTCATTAAAAACATCTGTATATCTTATAGCAAAATATAGAACAATCAAAAAAGAAAACCTATCCTTGTAATTAATATATTTTAGTATTGATTGAACCTTTCTTGAGTATTGTGTTGAACAAAATTTTATATAAGGCCACTAAAACAATATGTAATGTGAGAAAACCTTAATATAATAAATTGTTTCCTAAAAGATATTGTTACTCTCATCTTATGGAGAAAGAAGCGAGACTTTTTTATGGCTAGAGGGTTCAATAGTTATGAAATAACTGCTAAAAAAATGTTAATACACGGGTAGTGCCCTTGGACATCTGCAATACCAGGTCTTGCATATCCATTATCACCGTTTGATATCAGAATATGTTTTTTTTTATATGAGAGGGGCAAACGGGCAAGAGGCTCACGGGATGGGGAGAGGTGAGGCAACCGCCCATGGACATCCGCAACAACAGGTGTGTCAAGAAATGCGTTGCCGGCCTTTAAGGTGGGAATATGCTTTTTTCTTGAAGGTCCCTAAGTCGTATCTGTTCGGGAAGACCGCTGCCGGTAGTTGATTCCACAAAGTGGCTGTGCGAGGCAAGAAATTTCGAAGAAAACGCGCGGTTGTGGAATGCCAGACGTCTACGTGATGCGGATGGTACTTTGCACGTAAAGTCCGGTGGTGGAATTCGGCCGCTGGAATCAACCCGAACAGCTCCTCTGAGCACTCCCCGTGATAAATGCGGTAGAAGATGAAGAGAGAACCCACATCTCTACGCAATGCTAGAGAATCAAGCCAATCGGAGATGACTTGATCGTCGATGATTCGAGCCGCTCTTCGTTGTATGCGGTCAAATGGAAGAAGCTGGTACTGGGGAGCACCCGCCCAAAGGTGAGAACAGTTTTCCATGTGAGGCCGAATTTGCGCCTTATAAAGTTGCAGGCGGTGGCTTTTAGTGAAGTACTGTCTCGCCTTACTGAGTACACCAAGTTTTTTAGAGGCCAGTTTGGCCTTCTCTTCCAAGTGACCACGGAACTGAACGTCGCTCGATATATCGACGCCAAGTATGCCAATACAGGCTGTGGCAGTTAGAGGAGTGATCTCGAATCGAGGAGATACTACAAAGGGAGACTTTTTAGTGGTGAACGCACAAACTTGTGTCTTCTTGGGGTTGAATTGGACTAAATTTTGTCGGCCCCATTCCGAGACTTTGCAAAGCATAGTCTCGATTTCAGACACAAGTTTGATCCGGTTCTCGTCGACGCTATCCCGGGACATGTTGGTACGGCCGGTGTAGGAAGCCTACCCCGTGCTGTCGTCTGCATAGCAATGAATATTGCTGATTTGCAGCATATCATTGATATGCAGCGTAGGGGATAGCACACAGCCTTGCGGGACACCAGAGTTTATGGGTTTTAAGTCGGAGCATGCACCGTTGATAACAACCTTGATGCCTGACCTCCGATCAGCCAAAAAGCTAGTGACCCATTTGCACAACGTCTCGGCAAGCCCATAGGATGGCAGTTTCGCTATAAGCGCTTTATGCCACACCCGATCAAAGGCCTTCGCTATGTCCAAACTCACCGCCAACGCCTCTCCCTTCGACTCAACCGCTTGGGTGAGGTACGCAAGAAGATCACCAGCTGAGCTACCCTGACGGAAACCGTACTGGCAGTCGCTGATCAGCTGGTGCCCCTCTAGGTATCCCAAGAGCTGGCGGTTGATGATCGACTCCATTACTTTGGAGAAAATGGAGGTAATGGCAATGGGGCGGTAGTTGGACGGATCTGAGCGTACACCTTTCTTAGGGATCGGGTGCACTAAAGCCGCCTTCCATAATTTCGGGACTACGCCTGATGAGTAGGAGAGCCGGAAAAGACGGGTAAGGACCGGCGCCAGTTCCGTTTTCTTGGACAGCCTTGGCGAGCGACCAGAACGCACGAGTTCCCGAGGGAAGGCGTGCAAGTCTCTCGCCAATTCTGCCAATGTGCTTCGACTTCGCTTCAGCAATAACTCTTTTGAAGGACCTGGAGGCATGATTGAAGTGTTTTTTAAGTTCGCTGGAATTCACATCCTTAGATGCCACCGCATTGACCCAAGCCTGATAGCACCCCTGCTTTCGGCGAGAGGCCATTTTGCAGGAGCGGTCAAGCCATGGTTGGGACCTGCCACCGATAGGCACAGAGGAGGATGGAATGAAGAGTTCCATACCTTGCAGTACCACATCAGCAACAGCGTCAGCATCGGCATCTGGATCTCCCAGCGAAAAACAGATCTGCCTCCACGGGTAGGATGCAAAAAAGCACCG
The DNA here is from genome assembly GCF_905404315.1 of Leptidea sinapis. Taxonomy (NCBI): domain Eukaryota; kingdom Metazoa; phylum Arthropoda; class Insecta; order Lepidoptera; family Pieridae; genus Leptidea; species Leptidea sinapis. Next base: position 7,329,323 of record NC_066280.1, read on the forward strand.
CATCTCGTCCCACTCTGCTGACCTATAGTGCCACACGCGGCGACAGCTTAGGCTGTTATTAGGCGCGTGATCGGCACGGTGCTCCGGATCAGGCAGTGGTCCGACGATCCCAGAGGAGGGTCAACGGAAACTAGGTAGCCGTCCGGATGTGAGGTCAACAGAAGCAACTTTTGAGTCTGAAGATCCCCAAATTGAAACTTTTGAGAAATTTTACTGTGGGTAACTATTTTGCGTGCGAGAGAGGTTGTATCTTGCAAATCACGGTTTCATAAAGTAGAGCTATCTTAAAAGTATGGAAATTTGAAATTTATAATCTTATATTGATCTATTACTATGCAATTTAAGCTGAAATTGTCGAATATATTGAATAGGGTACTATCTAGGCTGGTCGTTTGTCTATAGAACTGCAAATATGGAAGTCACAAACTGAATCCTGGATACAATAGTTACAATCACTAATACAGAGAACTTTGGATGAACTAAAATCACCATGGGGCCAGTTTCAAAATCCACGAACACATAGCTTTATGCCTTCACGAAAACCCAGCAACATATTGAAGACAGAAAGTATTCAACCAACGATCAACTACGTCACACACAATTTATGAATTAAAACCTAGGACCGGGATAATTTTTGAATCCAAAAAAATCGATATCTTTATTTTACCCATACCGTTTTTACGCTAAAACAGCCCCTCTTTTCCAATTCCCGACTCTGGTCGCCTATAATAAATTTTTCTTGTCATTCTTGTTATATTCTCTTCCTTTTCCAATGGGTTTCAACCTACTATTCTTTATTTTTACTTTTTATCATTTTCAAAGGCTTCAGCACTGGTTTACCTGCGGTACATCACATTTAATCATGCCTGAAAATATAATATCATGGCCTTCATGGTAACAAACAATTTGCAATATTTGTTAGAATTGCCTCTGAAATGGAATATCTACAATAAGGTATATAATGGCGAGTAATTGGTTAAGATTACGAGCGGAATCTAACAATAAATGTTTACTGCAAGTTTATTAAGGGTGTGATAGTGCATATTTGGACATTCACGAAAGATTTTCACTTGGAAAATAACATTTGATCACAAATAAATAAAGCAAAGGAACATAAGTGTATATTCACCAGTGGGGCTTCTTTGCATCGGATACCGGCTAGATTATGGGTACCACAACGGTGCCTATTTCTGCCGTGAAGCAGTAATGTGTAAGCATTACTGAGTTTCGGTCTGAAGGGCGCTGTAGCTAGTGAAATTACTGGGCAAATAAGACATGACATTTTATGTCTCAAGGTGACGAGCGCAGTTGTAGTTCCGCTCAGAATTTTTGGGTTTTTCAATAATCTTGAGCGGCACTGTGTTTTATTGGTCAGGCCGTATCAATTACCATCAGCTGAATCTCCTGAGTTGAGTTGAGAGCTGAGTCCTTCTCCCCTCATCCCTTATTTTAAAAAAAAAAAAGAAAAAAAAGATATGAAAAACACTATCAGCATTATTGCTTTGTTACACTTGTAAATTGTCAGCAGTAGTAATAGCGTGGCATTTGCAATAACGAACTTCACTAGTAAAAATATATTAGGAACTAGTAACAGAACTACATATGTTTAACATGATGTATTGCAACAAAATCTTCCCAAAACAGACCCAAGTTGAACTAATTCGATAAACAGTAGAAAAATACAGTATTATCTCATGGCATTGAGCCCGTTATTCTAAGACGTAAAATCAAACGTCGGATATACATGTATTTAAATCGACTTAATCATCTGATATATATGAGTACATGTGCACACTTTAGTGGCGGTAGTGACCCATGAGAACACTGCACATATATCGTTTATCTTATGATATATAATATATCTTATGATAAAGTAAAAATAAATGGTACGAAGTAAATATTTTGCAACAGGCAGTAAGTTAAGTTATCTCAAACACTTAAGCCAAAAAGTATTTCAAACGCAGGTCTGCAAAACCATTACCGTGTACATTTACAAAACCATCTCATTCACATCGAGATGAAAATATCGCGTTTGTCTTCCTATTTCAAAAAAAAAATGAAGCAGAATACGGGTCACCTTATAGTAAATTATCACCGCCGCCCAAAAGTGTTGCAACTCCAATAAATCGCGGGTTTTTTTTTTTTATATAAGAGGGGGCAAACAGGCAAAAGGCTCACGTAATGGAACGTGTTGAGACAAACGTCCATGAACATACGTAACACCAGGAGTCAAGAGATATGTTGCTGCCCTTAATGTTGGGAATAAGATCTATTTTATTTATTTACGGTGTATGTGGATGATGCAGCTACTGTACTCAATAACTTTTGTTTTGTATTAACTTACATATACTTTTTTTTTTCTTACTCGTGTAAGGCATTGACTATTTGACATTTGAGTATGTTTGTTGCATCACTTTATATATTATTCTGTAATTGAAATGATTTGTAAAACAATGAAAATGTAAATTTCTTGCTACTTCTTCTTATTAGCTCAACCCTTTACGAAGTAGCGGTAGATTCAATAAGAAAAAATATTTTTTGAAATTCATCTGTCATTTCCGTGACCTACATGAATGATTAAAAATTTTTAATTTAATTCAGTTCGGGAAGACTGCAGCAGGTGCATACCACATATTCTATAAAGTGACTTGGTGAAGCGAGAAGTTTTACCGTCTTAAAAGACGTCTTAAGAAGAAGAGAAAACCTAAAGGTTTTGATGCTTGTTAATTAATTTTTGTTACATGAGATGAGGCATTTTTAATTGCTTGGAATCACTGAAATTATTTTGTCTCTTGTTTTTCGCATCTCGGCGTCTACTGTGTTTTTTGCGTTAAAACACCCTATATTTAAGTTCACTGAGATATGGTCAACTTTATACACAACCTTTGAAGTTCTTCGCAGGTTTTGTTAGTTTTTTCAAAAAATATGATTGCATAAAAACATGCAATTGAATCGGTACAATGAACGCCCTAATATGGGTTAATTAAAAACAGTGCTCAATGAATAATGTGCCATGTGACGACGCAGCACGCCACAAAATTGATTACATTTTTTATTGTTTACATCGCACCGTGCAATCTGGCTGTATTTATTATTGGTTCGCCGATATGTTGAGCTGTAGTCACAGCCTACTGGACAATGATAAATCGTTACTTTATGCTGTTATGCAGTTTTAAATGGTTTTTATTGTAACGACTCGGTTATAACGTTTCAAAAGCTTGGCGAGCTTTCAATAAGCTTTATTAATACTTTGTATATTTTCTATTTATAACATACTATAACAAAAACCTATTTCGAAGTTTCGATGTTTTTATCGATGATGATAATAATATAAATTTTAACACAAACTCTGTCACTCTAAAATCTGATCGATATTAATATTGATGCCCTATGCACACATTTAAATTAAAGTAGAAATGGGCAGGTCATGTTACAAGACTGCATAACAATAGATGGGTAAAAAGATAAGAACTTGGATTCGACCGGTAGGCAAACGCTAACGTGGACGACTACAAATTCAATGGTATGGCGAGATAGTTTGTATAGATGGAACACGTTTGAAGGAAAGGACGAAAGACAGAGATAGATGGTATTTTGTGGAGGAGGCCTTCTCCTTAGGGGTTCTTAATTAATCAAACTATTTATTTCATGAACCATTGTAAGATATAATACTTATATTATTGACACACTTAACACAAATTATCTTGCGCCAAACATAGCCTGTACTATGGGTGGAAGACAACGACATACTAACTTAAACATACATAAATACAAATAAACATCCATGACTCGGAAACAAGCATATAAATGACAAAAATTGTGTTTTTTTTATCGAATAACAAAGCATAAAATCAAAACAAACAATTATCTATCATATGTTATAATAATTGTAAATACTGTAACTGAGAGGTAAATATATAATAAAACTTTTATATTAGCGATTTCAGAATATGGCTGAAGATGAATTAAAAAATTTTCATGGAAAAATATATTTATTTGGCCTTGTAATAAAAAATAAAGAGAACCCCACGGATGACAAAACATTTCGTCGGCCTATGAAAGATTCAAGTAAAAATTAACATCAAATAACATTTATAGAATTAGTCGATATTTTGCAGTAATCCATTGTTACTTAAAATGTTGTTATAAATTATGTTAATTCCGTTGAGTTTTCTAAGCTCCGGTGGTTAGCTCTTTTTGGGTTTTCTTTAATGCATGCCTTGCGACAGCTTCAAGGTCAAGTTTCAGGACTTATTTGTGACTTCATTTCGCACCATAATTTTTTCTTTCCTTATAAAATTTTGGTGAATTCTATATTTAGTTTTAGATCTACCTGCACTAAACTGCTCCGATATATCGTTTATAGTTCATACATAGAATCATTATTATAATTTAATTAGTACGAAAGGCATTGTAAATGAGTAAAACTTGCGACTATCCAGTATCTTTCATGTTTTTTATATTCGCTCTAACAGAATTGCCAGTAAGTAATAGAATATACGAAGCTCCTTGGATTAGTTGTGGTATTCATACCCTCTAGTTTGCACCCCAATACAGAGAAGGGTAGCCCTTGCTTACATATTATGCGCACACTTGATTTGATACTAACTGACAATCACCTACACACAAACTGTTATGTACGTTTTATATTGAAATATTTTTTTCTCTGTTCTATTTAAATTAAACTAGTTGACCTGACAGACGCTGTTCTGTCAATAGAAAAACTTAAAGATTTAAAATAAAACAAAAACGCTATCCTGAGTGATTTTATAATATTATGTAGATTGATATAAAGTGATATGGATTAATATTGTTTTTGTGTAAACATCATTTACATTCCGCTTTATAATTGCCAATTATTTGAAGTATTAAAATTGATATCGTATATTATCCTTAAGAGATACGTACATACCATCTCATTTTCGATGTACCAATATAGGATACACAATTCCACCATACATTATTTTGTTATATTACAAAGGGCTTAGACAGCGTTTTTGTTGTAAGCTCACAGATGGCTTATTTTTTCCGACAGCTCCACAAATATCGTTGATGTATACAAATATATATACAAAAACTAAAAAAAATATATACTAACCCCTTCCTTGAGAACCACGCTATCCAATGATTGGTGATAACAGCATGATAATCTGTGCAGAAGTTTTTGAGTTTATCGCAAACAGACAGACGCGGCAGAGCATTTTGTTTTATATTTTGTAGTGATATTGTAATTTCTAGAAATATTCTTTGTGTTTTTAAATGGTTTAAATACTAAATATAGTTTGGACAGACTTTAATGGTTATACAGTTTACATTAGGTTATTTAAATTTTTTTATTTGTTTATGATTAAAGCATTCTACAATGTGAATGTGCGTGTGAATAAAAAATTTACGTAACATTTTCAACAATTTATTTTCATGAAATAAAATACGTACCCCTTGTACGTACTTTAATCAATATCAATATAATTAATAACTTAATTGGAAATGGAAAGAAAAAAGCAAGTGGAAGTATTGTTTTTAAAGTACAAGGAATCGATTAAAACAACTTTAAGCCTCTAAATTTGACAAAACTTGTTTAGTATGAAGCCAATTCATAAAAAGTAATAACAATAAATTAATCTATTGCTTTTATAAAACAAAACAACAGTTAAGTAAACAATATTGAAGGTATTTTCCGAGAATTGAAATTGAAAGCACAGTTCGATTAATCAAAAGATTCCGCCGCTCAACTCGTAAATAATTTTTCTTCCCACCTAAGCATTTGTTTGTTGTTCGAGAAAATTCTATCTGCAAAGGAATTGTTCTGTGAATTAAAATAATTATTGCTTGTAGCTTCTTACAAAGTGAACTATGGTGAAGTATTTTGAGTTTTATATATTCTACTTTAGAGTTATATTATTATAAATTTACACCTTAAGAGTTTTCAGAAATAAACGTTTTTAAGATCCATTCGAAATATCTTTGTATTAGGAAAACATAAATTTTATTCTTTAAATACGATTTCAACAATATTTGAGAATTTATGAAAGGGAGTTCAATATCCGTTAATACAACTTTCAAGAGGTAACTATTAAAAAGTTATCCTAAAGAGAAACTTATGCTAAAATTAATAACCTAATCTAACATAATAATAATAAAGTATTTTTAAAATTACAAATACAAGAATATCTACCGTACCTACTACTAGTACCTACCTTACCATCAAGAAAGGCGCTTCCATCTTCCTAGACGGCTAGCAACGCTCCTGTGATTCTTCTGGAGTTACAGGAGAGTGGGTTGCGGTCACTCATCTTAACATCGGGGCATATACGCCCATATTCCTTCCATTAATCAATTATTCATAGACTCCATAATCAAGACTTACCTGCATCATATTATGATGTGACGAGATCACAGAGTGACGACTTTTATCAACTTAAGTTTTTGCTGACGCTCTGATAACTCTCCATGATGTATCACACACATAAGAATCAAATATTATATTTATGATTTGATATAGTATAGAAACTTTAACAAAAGCATTACATAAAAATTATTATAAAATAAAATAAAACATTTTAGATTCCTAAGCTCCTTCCTTCAACTTTGACATTACGATCTTTGCAATTCTTAATATTGATAATTAATTTATTATTATAATTTGCATTAATAATATTGTCATTAAAATAAAACCACATAATTTATCAATATAAAATAAATGAATAAGTTGTTATTCATTACTATTAGATTGTTTTAGACAAATACCTACCTTTATGCATGCCGGTGTGTTTATCTTTAAGTACAGTCAACTCGTATATCTTGCCGTATTCCTCAAACATCGGCCGCAAATCTTTCTCCTCCAGATGTCGTGGTATCTGTCCGATGAAGAGCTTTACAGCATCCTTGCCAGCCCCCGGAGGTGCTCCAGTTCTCTCGGCCGGTGTCAAGGGAGACCCTCTCTTCTCCGACGCGCTATGAACCGGTGTTGAAGGCATTGATGTTATCATCGCAGAGATCGGCTCCCGAACCGGACTCACATCTTTCAACTGGCTCTGGATGAAGCCAGGAAACATCACGGCCGGATTGCAAAAATTCGCGCCAACTAACATTATCACAGTTTAAAAAAAATCACAGTTATTTGTACTACGTATCTTACTCTATAAATTCGGTTTTGTTTTAAAGCTATCGCGGGCTTGAGGGTGAAGGGTGGCTGCGTTTGTGTGCGTATTTTATGTCTGTTAGTGTCACGCGTAATGCGTAATGGTATCGATTTTATACTAGAAGCTTATATCTCGCACTCACCCACTCAATTCACACGTGCGACACAAAAACTAGTCTACTAAATAAATTTATTATATAAAAACGATTTTAATACTTAATTTATTGGCACAAGATTAGGTACTGGATTGGTTTGAGCGTAGTTAAGTTAGGTAAATATTTAGGTACTAGTTTACGGCGGTCTTAGTCTAGATAATCGTTTGTTTACGTTTTAGCGCACGCGGTTTTGTTTACAAACAAACCACAACAAGCACTATTTTTATGTAATTCAAATCCAACAAACAGTTCTACCGCACGTTTCTGTCCGCGGTAATCCCGCGCGCGCGAACGAGCGCGTAACTTAAACTTACACACACATATATACAATCACTACGTAATCACACGACGACGAGGAACGATGACTTGACGCACAAAAACAGAAGAACACACGAACTAAATTAGGCAACAAAACTGCCGTGTAACCGGCTGTATCTCTACATGTCCACTAACCTAAAATTCCCTGCCGGTCCTTTCATAGCGTACGCTATGGGGAGACGGTCTTGATACAAGCCTCCCTTTCTCTCCCTCCGTTAAACTCGCTCGTTGATTATTACGAATCTTCTTGTGAGATGGCGAAATTATTGTTGACGTATTCACTAGGTTTTAGTAAAGTTACAATGCAATGTTTGAAAGCCGTTTGATTAATATAACGTAGCGTGTTCTACGCTTCGTACTCGTAGCACTCGTAGCGGTTTATATTATTGTGTAGTACTGTTTATTTGTCATTGAAAACAGCGTGTTGCGATTTTATTTGTACTTAAAACTAAGTTATAACAATAATTTCTAGATAGAATTTTAACAATGATGAAAACATTGTCATTTCATAATAAATTTAACATTACCTTGGTACTTACTGAGTTTTCTATTAAATTCATTACTACAAAACACATTTATAAATAGTATATATTATTTATGATAAGGAAAATTGTAAATTTAATTTAATTATTACTTTTGTCAGTATGTTTTAAATTTAATATTATATATATTTTTCTATGGTATGAATTGTGGTTAAAATTCAAATAGGATGTTCACTTTTTGGCAAGTTATACTCGCTAAGCCCTAAACTTTGAGCGGCATCTTGACATACGATGGTGAGTGTTAGTCTGCCAGTAATTTCGCGAGTACGGCGTCGTTCAAACAAAATAGTGCTTGGACACTTTTTGTTGGCGCTATAAAATGAAGCCGCTTTGGAATCATTTATCTGGAATCCTGTACAAATGAGCTTAAATAAATCAAAACTTAAAAAATTTTAAACCAAGATAGTGTAGTAAAATGGTCTCGTTTTTAAAACAATTGCTTTGTTCTAATATAAATTTGAATCGATTTTGATAACGGCAAGTAACCACAGCTGAAAACTTTCTGAATTATTTATCCGACCAATGCTTAGGAGGCAATCGTAAAACGCAACGGGAATTTCTCTAAAAAGGTCTTTAATGTTTGGTCGGACAATAACTCAAGCGCCGAAAATAGAAGGGGTCCCTCTCCCTCTGGTGCTCACCCCTGAAGCACCTCACTAACCATAGATACATCAAAAGTTAGAAGAAACATCATCTCTTAATATATTTAGAGGGTCCCTTTATTAGTTATATAGGTATCGTATATCAATACTATTGCGATTCTAGATATGTTGTCTTATTATTTAATACTATACCTATATATATATATATATTTATATATATATATGTATATACTTTTACTATTTATGAAGTGTAACGCGCATTCCATCCAAAAAACTAGCCAACAACACATCCCACAAAAAACCAATCGCACATAATATGATAGTGGGCGGTTGTTATTACATGCCATTTGATTATCACTCACCAGCTGTTTTATTCCACATCCATTGATATTTTCTTAGTCAGTTTGAGCCTTGTGTAAGACAACCTAGAACCTAATCACGATTTTAAATATTTTATGATTTTAATTTAACATTAACTTGACTTAAAACTTAAGTTAACACTTTATGTAATGTAAACTAAGCAATAGAACAAAGTTCAAAAGAATTTTATTTAAAAAATAAACCATTAATTTTATTTTATATTTTTAATACCCCACGCGCTGTCTGAACTCCTTTGTTGCCATTATCAACCTCACTTTGGATGATTCCCGCGTTCCTCTTAATGCTTGTTTAGAAAAATATATCAAAATTTTTCGGCCCCTCTTCCGTTATGGCTACGTAAATTTTGGAAGCCTAATTCATCATAAAATACAATTTTCGTTATGTTTCCCAAAATTTATTAAAAAAGGACACGCCTGGAGTGTAAACGATATTCCGTAATACAGTGGTTCTATTTATAGGTGCAATAAAGTTTTAACCTTTTACATTAAAAAAATAAATAAAATGGACAGCAATTAAACCTCATTAAAGTGTTATTTAATCATGATAATATGACAGCAAGAACAGTTTTCGGCATGCATTACAATGTAGTGTCAAGATAATATTATTATTAAGTAACACAGTAATTTCAATTCCTACGGCGCCCTTCAAACCTGTGTTGGAAGTGATGATGATCAATGAAAGATAGGCACGGTTTTCAAGGAACCTACTTCCGCGTACAACCAAGATGATTTTTCTCTCTGGTGTTGCAAGAGAATTCAGGCGGCAGCAATTTCTTTAAAAAAAAACCGAAACACAAATAGTGCTTGTACATTGCTGCTTGGCGGCAGAAAGAGGTACTTATGTGGTATTCATTAAGCCAGAATCCTGTGCAATGATGCTGGCAACTGTCACCGCCTAATAAGTGACAGTCGTCTTTTTTCACAAAAGCATAAGCATAAGAAACAATTAGAGATCCATAGGAGAACCGAACGAATGGCGACCACGTAAAAGAAGATTTGTAGGCCCCCCACAAGATGGACCAACGATCTGTTCAAGATCGCCGGAATAGGCTGGATTTCACCAGGAAAATAATAATTCTTGCACATTTCTGCTTCATGACAGAAAAATGGATCGCTGTGGTACCCATATAAGAAAGAAACCTCTCACAGTTAAATGCATAATATTTATGAATGAACAATACTGACCGAAGAGATAAAATGTTCGAAACAGCACAATATGCAGAGGCGACAAGTTCAATACTTTCGTTATCTGTAAAGGTTCTGGCTGAGCGCTACAAAGCCGAGATACCGATTGACATCCGCCATTGGCTTGGATGTCTTCCAACTGCCATTCAGCGAGCCATTGCCTCTGAATATTCAGCATTCACAGTGCGGATTCTATAGGTGATATTAACTTTGTGTTGCTAAGCCATTCTGCATTTAAAAGAACTAAACTGATGCTTTAACGAAAGACTGAGAACTTTGTGAACTTATAAGAATGCGGGTAATTTATAGAGCCTGCATCTATATAAATAATTCATTCAATATTGTAAAGTTACATTAGTAATACATTTTATATTTTACATTATAATATAATAATTTTTAAGTATGTTTTTGCATTAACTATGTCTTTGTCTGATACTACTATGTTATTCCTAGTGTGAGAGCCTAATTTGTGGGGAACCTGTGTCAATTACATGTTATTATTAAACTCGTTTCATATGGGGGCATATATGGGGCTCACAATTTAATATGGAGGAAATTACCATCGCTCATTAATATTTCATCACCAATAGAATATTTAATTTTGAATACGGGGGCATTCAACAACAACATGAAACTATGGCCGAAATGTACAATCTATTACATTTTTGGGAGGTTTCTTTGAACAGGATGCCAGATTAGTTGGTATCAGATCGGCTCATTTTTCTATAATGAGACTGTAATGTACAAGTTTAACTGTGTTTTTGGTTCAGCGTTATTGCTAATGAAATTACTGGGCCTATGAGATTTAACATCCTCTGTCTTAAAGCTCAATCAAGAATCCTGGCATTGCATTATAATCGTAAGTGTATTTAAAAATAAAATTTGTGTACACTGTCGTTGTTTGATTTCTGCCGCGAATTGGCTATCGCAACACCAGGATCACAGCAGTATTACCACAGTCAGAGTGCTATAAGTGGTTCTACTTTTCTGTATGGATTCGATGGGTGATGGAATTAATTAGCCTTTTCAGAATTGTTGTAATTTTGTACAGCATACAGTTGTGAAACTCCTCCTGCGAGACTCGGGCTATGTACTAGAGAGGAAATAGATTTAAAAAATCCGACCTAACTGCCGTGCTTTATTTTGGATCCATAAAGTAGTTGAAAACACCAATAACACGATTTAATTCATTTCACATTTCGGAGTGTCTAAGAAACTAAAAAACTTTCTTACGCTTAATGAATATAGCATCTTTACAATTTGTTATTCTTAAGTGATTACCCTCACTTCTGGGATTAATTATACTAATTTTGTAACCTAATTAAAAGTGCGTCATCTCAAGTCCATTTCCTAATACGCAATTATTGGGGTTGAGCAGGTTATCAACTCTAAAGTTGATACTGTAGATGGAGCCACAACCTGAGAGGCGAACAAGACATACCAAAATTTACGAACCATGTATCACTCGGACGGTTGGCTAAGTCAGCGCTTGAACGGAACCCGAGAGGTCGCGGGTCCGCATCGTTTATAAATTTTATTTGTATAGCGCCTTTATTTAGAAATTAAAAAAATTTTTTAAATCAATTTTCAGAAAATAAATCACTTAAAATACAGAAAGTAAATTTTCATACATATTTGTTCCCAGTATCTATGTCCCGCATAGCAATGATGCTTGATATTGAATCGCTCTTACGACCCTTTGTGCTATCATTTACATATACACGACACATACCCAATAATATTGGACCCGAGATATACACACTTTATATATTACCGATACAATATGAATAAAAGAATTGGGCGATTGTTTTCAATGGTGTGAGGGTGACAATGGCTTGCGACTGGTAGTGACATTTAAATGTTCATTTTAATTATTAAAAAAGATATTTTTGCCATAGACTAGCATGATCTTCATCGTTGTAATTTCAATGGTTGAGAGCTGATATTTATTATTATAAAACTCTTAAACTATATATATATAGCTTAAGAGGTAGGTATAGGTAAGTATAGGTTTTATGTTACTATTTACTTAACAGCCGAAAGCCTCCCACAAAGATGTTCACGAGAATCGGCCCTGCGCAGCCCTCAACGATCTACTCCGGTGATCTTGACCACATCATCAGACCAACTTTACCCACACTGCGTCTTCCAGTACGTGGTCACCATTTGAGGACTTTACTAACACAGCGGTCATCTATCATTCGAGTTATATGCTCTGTTCACTGCCACATCAGTTTGGCAATCATTCGGGCTATGTCCGTAATTTTGGGTCTGCTACAGATCTCCTCATTTCTGATTCGATCTCGGGAAACTCCGAGCTAGCCCTCTCCATTGCCCTCTGATTGTGTTTATATTAGAGAAATTGTGGCTCACCAAATGGAATGTAAAAACTGGCGCCCATGGTTATATACAATATAAGAGTCAACAAATGCGTTTCCAGCCTCAGAAGTATGCTCTAAGTTAGAAGGTTCCTAAGCAGTATTATTGGTTCAGGAATACTTTAGCACGCAATTTATATTCTAATGCATCTGCGTGATACAAGGAACTTCTAGCAAATCGCGTTATTGTGAAACGGAGTGATATAAACATAATGCGGGTAAAAATTCACATTTCGACATGATTTCTGAGCATTTAATGACAAAGCCCAAATCTATGTTATATACCTTATTCTGTCACTAACTCTACTCAACGGCGAATAGTTAAGCCGATCAGAGAAGACTTGATCCAATCGTCACTGTGGTATGTAAACGTATGATCAAAATTATTCTTTAATTATTCTTATTTAAGTAACAATAAGTTTATAGTATATTTTGGATATGATAATAATAATTATTTAAGAATTTTTGAATTTTTAATGAAAGTTGATAACAGTAATTTTGAAATCCATACAATTATCCAATTTGATTAAATTTTTATATTTTTATATTTTTTTTTATGGAATAGGAGGACAAACGAGCGTACGGGTCACCTGTTGTTAAGTGATCACCGCCGCCAAAAATCTCTTGCAACACCAGAGGAATCACAAGAGCGTTGCCGGCCTTTAAGGAAGGTGTACGCGCTTTTTTTGAAGGTACCCATGTTGTATCGTCCCATAAACACTGCACAAGGAAGCTCATTCCACAGCTTTGTAGTAAGTGGAAGAAAGCTCCTTGAAAACCGCACTGTGGAGGACACATCCAATTATTTACAATATTAATAGTGATAATAATAAAAATAAAATAAAATTAAACTAAAAATATAACGATCTTAATACGTTACTATACTTTTCCAATTAAAAAAAATATTAAAGTATATTTTAAATTAATGCGTATCTACAATATTATGTGCAATTTGTACTATCATAATTATTTTGTGAAACTTTCTTTACGTTATAATATTAGTAGATTATATAGATGTTTGTTGTTTGACAGAAGTTGTTCATGTTTGATTGTGTGCCAAAGATCAAGCCTATTAAATTATTATTTTCATTTTATTTATTTAAATCATTCGGGTCCGAATAGGTCGTTGGTACTAGTAAGAAACTAGGTACTACTAGTAGAAAACTAGTTTTAGGTAGGTAAAACTAGGTCCTTCATCAAGATGAGAGTAGTGGATTCGCAAGAACATCTTACTGTAATATAACGTTAACAAAAAGTAACAATATCTCAAGAAAGTTTTAATATTATTGTTATTATTATTTTTATCTGGTACGCAATAACTTTTGTATCTAGTCTTGCCATAAATACTGAAACAAAGATATAAAAATATCTATTACAATTCAATTTAGTACCATAACAGTGTGTTATTTTAATACATATATATAAAACAAAACAAAATATAAAAAGCTTATTCGAAGTGGTCTGCATTGGCTGCAATACTAAAAGAACGCACTCTTTCCATGGGAAAATTCTTCACAGCCAATCGTACGGATTTTTTTAAGGACTTCTATAATTCTTTTTTAAATTATCAGTTAAGAAATGACCAGTACGTCTCTTATAGGCTGCAAGTCCTAAGTCATCTTTTAAAGTACGCGACATGGTTCTAGGTGCTATCTTCATCTCCCGAGATAAAATCTTTTGGGTTGGAGAGGATTTCTTTGAATTCTTTTCCTTAATGCTTTGGCCACCTTTTTCGAACGAACACTAACTGAACGGTCAGATCTTTTCTGTCACAAACAGAGTAGGTCTCATTGTACCTATAAATAGACCGGTACACAAACATTTTAATAATATCAAGCGTATAGTATAAAAAAAATCATTTTGCTCTGTACCTACATTGTGTAATGCAATCACAGCGATACGGCTCTCTTTATCACCCCACTCTATTTTAATATCGCAAAATATTGTACAATTTATTGGCGCCAAAATGAGAAAACTCAATGAACAATCATATAAAAATGACAGATTCCTAATTCAAATGTAATATTTTGTTTAATTTTAATAGTATTTATGGCCAGAATAAGTATAGTCGACTATGAAATATAAATTTCATGGGTTAAGCCTTTCCATTAAATAAACTATAATAAACTCGTTGCTTTTACATCGCTCTTTCAATTGTAGCATTCACGATTTCTTAAAACACAGCCAATCACCATTTCAAGAGAAAGGAAATCCAACAAACGCAACCCCAAGAAAATCTAAAAACGTGTTCAAGGTGAAAATATCGTAGTGAGTATAGCGGGTACATAAACTAAATCGGATGAGAGAACGCACGCAAATCAAGACACAATTGACAATAAACCTTACACTGTTGTAATAAGATATACATTTCAATAGGGGTCTTCCATTATGCGTACAGATTATAGATATTTGTAGGTAGGTTGGTTTCCTTTTGTATTTACTACAATCTCCCGAAACGCTTATTGCCCCTACTCTTTCCATGCTATAGAGCCTTATTTCTCAGGGCCTTATTGGACCATTGTTAACGCCATATATTCAAATTGTGCGGTTGATACCTTTGTTTTTTTATGACAATTAGGGTCGAGACGAGCAGTACGTTTAGCTCATGGTAATTGATACGCCCTGCCCATTACAATACAGTGCCGCTCATTCTTGAAAAACTTAAAAATTCTGAGCGACACTACATTTACGCTCGTCACCTTGAGACATAAGATGACAAGTCTCATTTGCCCAGTAATTTCACTAGCTATGGCACCCTTCAGACCGAAACACAATAATGTTTTGCTTGTGGCGTGGTCGCAGGAATCATGTTTATTATATTATTATTAATTTATTAAATTACAAATATTTCGGTGCCTATAATATCAAACCAAACACGTACATTAAGGTGGTAAAGTAGGCTTTAACAACTTTTTTTATTTTCTTCTTGCTTCCTCGGTGCAGTCTGACTCATACTTGATCGCCTATTAATTATTAATTTCACCAAAAAAGTTTCAAAAATCTTCACTCAAAATAAGCCTTTATTCCAATGACAATAAGTGCTACAACGCCATGACTACTTACTTTCAACCTGTACTAAGCTGTGACCTAAATAGGCCATCGAGAGACTCAATTTTGAAGACAATTAAGCAAGTTAGTCCCTTGGCATTAAGTAAGTAAGTAAGAGAATAAGAGATGTAACTTGGTTATTATAAATTTAGGAGGCCAAGCTGTTATGGGGTTAAAGTCTTAAATATCAATTTACATGAATTAATTCATATTATTTTTTTCTTCATAATATAACATAATTCATAGCATAAGATAAATTTTATGAGCAGTTTGTTTTCCTATAGCTAGAACACTAAATCAAAACAATAAAATTACATGACAATGATATCATTTTCTAAATGCATTTGGTTTTTTACATGATATTTTAACCAATATCTCTTATTTCTTGCTCTAACTCTCTTATCTAAATCTGATGAATAGTCCAGTGAAAGATAACTCATTTTATAATAAGTAGCCTAGTTTACTTCTTATATATAAAATTCTCGTGTCCCGGTGTTTGTTACCAAACTCTTCCGAAACGGCTAAACCAATTTGTTTGAAAATTTGAGTGTATATCGGGTAGGTCTGAAAATCAACCAATATCTATTTTTTATACACCTAAATTATAAGGATCACGCACGCCTAAAGAGTTTTTACGCGATTTTATTATTATTCTATTCCATCCACAGATACGCAATAGAGTTGCAAGATGCTAATCGAATATAATGATTTATGTAGTACGATATATTTTGTGGGTCTAAGAATCGGTTGCATCTAATTTTTATACCCCAAAATTTTTTTTAATTACCTTATATAGCAATACAATGTTTGCTGGGTCAGCTACATTTTTAATAAATTTGTTGAAAAATAAATAAATAATTTGTAATGTTTTTAAAGTGATAACAATAAAATTTGAATTTTGTAACGAGGTGGTACTCGAACGGTTAGCTTTTCGTGCCGGTGCTCGGTTTAGAGCACCGGCACGGAACGCCGGAGGTCGCCGGTGGTTGAATCCCGCATCGTTCATAAAATTTTGTTTTTCAAATTTTATTTGTGAAATAAATAAATATTATGTAATTTTGCATTATTTTTCGGAAATCCATAATAATGTAAATGTTAATAGTTTTCATGACTGTTAATTCCGCTAAGATTCCAAGAGATAAGACAAGTGTTTCACCTCTAGACGAGGCATCCTCAGGAGGTGTTGACTCGCCGATATCTCATTACATTCAGATTGGAAATT
Organism: Leptidea sinapis; assembly: GCF_905404315.1. NCBI lineage: Eukaryota > Metazoa > Arthropoda > Insecta > Lepidoptera > Pieridae > Leptidea > Leptidea sinapis. The sequence continues at coordinate 7,346,294 of NC_066280.1, forward strand.
AAATTGAAATCAATGAGCTTGTAAGCCTGAACATTTTTAGCCAGACCTTAATCTGTGTGGGTGAAATCGTGTGCAGTCACCCGTTTAAGATAAGTTTTAATGAACTTTCAAGATCTTAGAAAATTTCTCGCCTTAACCCGATAATGCAGACATGATGACATTAAGACCACGACACGATCGCTGTAGATCGCGCGATTACACCAGAATTAGGTTATTATTACGATAATTGCGCTTTTCCTACCAACTTGAAACACTGATAAGGATTTATAAGAGCTTTCGAATAAATTATAGACTTGATGTTGTTTTTGATGTGACCTTTCACGCCGTTTTATTGCTGTTTTTGCGTGTTTCGAACGATTAAACATGAACAATTTTGTGCAAATTAAATTGCTACATTATAACATACACATTTATAAATTAATGTCCCTCCTTATTCTATTTTCGTGTTAAAATTATGTTCTGGTATACATGTTACATGTTTGTAAATGCAATAAAAGATGTAATGAAAGTATAATATACTAGTTGACCCGACAGACGTTGTTCTGTGTATAATAAATAAAATAATGTTTTAATATGAATTTGTCAATAATATATCATAACATCAAAAATTACTTCGTAAAATATGCACACTGCTGTCGAATTTAAATAGTTTCACAGCAGAACTGTCAAACCGTGCGTCAATAAATTCTCTCATAGAAATAATGTATGTACACATCAAAGGAAAAACAAATTTGTTGTTTTTATTTAATTTAGCAGCATTTTCCTATTCATTCACCTTTTAAACCTTCCCTGGACTTCCACAAATAATTCAAGACCAAAATTAGCCAAATCGGTCCAGCCGTTCTCGAGTTTTAGCGAGACTAACGAACAGCTATTCATTTATATATATATTACATAGATTATAGTGTAAAGTTAAACATAGAACTTACATAATTCAAAACTTATTTATTCTAATGAGTAATGTTTTGGTTTCAGATGGTAATGCTAATAGTAGTATTAAGTGCACTAATTTAAAATAAGTTTTATTTATTTTTTAAATTGTTATTTGAAAATGTATTATGTTCTCCCATAAATGATCAAAAATATTTATTAAGCTCAGTAAAAAAATATATATTTTTAGCACCAAGGCCATTGTTGTTTTTTTTTGTTTATTTCTTTTCAGAGAACAATATACAGTCTTTAACAAATTATATACATGATATAGGTCAAATTAATATCGACAATGAGTCCCATACAGGTTAAGCATAAGAAAGTACAGACACAACTTATGCGTAGTGATCACAATTTTGACAATTATCTAAAAAGAGTAAAATATTGTTCTTATAATATGTATCTTAAATTTACCAATTGAAAGATGAAATATTTAAACTTCTAAAAGAGTGCTGTTGTACAAGTTCTTGTAAAATAAGTAATATTTGCATAGTTGGTATGACAGCTATCTATGAAAATAAATTGCGGAAAACATTATACTATCACATATGTTTCATTTAATTAGTTTCTTAAAACAAAACAAAAATAGTCAGGATATATTTAAATAAACACGTGCAAATATAAAGATAAGCAATAAGATTATTCTCATATTAGAAATTCATGGCCATATATTTTAAAAAGGATGGTCTTAAATGAAGCACAAAATTATAAACTCGTTACCACATAAGTTATAATAAATATTCGGTAACGGATGTACTAAGTGCAAAAAAATTCAACCCAAATTGTGGCACCAGCAGTCCCCAATGAACGATCGGTTCATCGAACCCTCAATCACAGGGGACATGGGGAGGGTTATTGCTATGACAAAGTGGGATTTTTCGTTCACTTGCTCTGAATTGGAATTTTATTACAAAATGTAAATTGGAGAGTGACAGTAATTAGTCCAAGTAAATTGCTTTTCCGGGTTTTATGTTGAATTATTTTAACTTTATATATATTTGAGATCCCAAATTTATCTACAAATAATAAATAAATGAACGAATAAAGATATCCATGAATACGGAAATATACAAAGAACATATAATCTATAGGTCTCAATACAAAATACAATAATATATAAGAAATTTGAAAAACAAAGATATAAAACACATTCTATAAATATCATCTTCATTATATCCAACTTACTTCCATGTACAACCAAACAACGAAATTCAGTGCATTTCACTTCAGAGATAATGAAAAAAAAAATTCGTAGGTTTTTTGAGATTTCTTAAATTCTACCGGTCCAACGCGGACCTAATTATTCTAAATCTAAGTTTGGTCAAGCCCTTTCCAATGGCACCAACCACAAAACACACACAGATACAGACGTACGGAAACCATCGCGGGAATAGTCAGGGAAGCTTCCTAGGACCTTAAAACGTCCCGATTCCCGATTCCCGATTTTTGAAAAATTTCAATTTTCTTAGCGGAAAGTTAAAATATCTCCCGAAATCCGAATGATAGAAAGGAGACTGCCAAATGTGACGTCCCTTTGTCTGCCTCTTTTAACTTCATCAGCTTTTTCGTGCTCTCTAGTAGAGGAACCAACTATTATTGATTTTTAAATGTTATTTATTTTCTTATATGATCCTTATACTTTGTGACCCCAGTTCTCGCCCACATTTCCTTTCTCAGATTTCTTTGTTGTTAGTATTTCTCGTTTCAGTTGTCACTCATTCTGTCCAAACCAGTGAAACACACCCTTCATCTCTTTTATGTTTGTTTAATGACATTTATATTAACGCTGGCAATACAAAAGCTGTTTTGAATTTAAAAATTACCAAATACATTAAGGTACGAATTTCCCTAAATTGCGTGAGATAAACCGTTGTCCCCATACGGTGACGCACCATGTGACGTCATCAATCATGATAAAAGCCAGTGCGTACGATGCGTGTTCGGTGTCAGCGAACGATATTGGATCTGTATTTAAGGGAACGAGCGAAATTCGCGTAAATATAGTAGCCATGTTAATATTGCTGCTAATAAATTACTTTTTTATTTTGACTTTCGTAAAAGCAATATTCATAGTAAGTAAAAGTCAAAGTCAAAAATATTTTATTGACATAAAATCAAGAGATTGATCGTCAACGTCAATGACTTAAATACAATTTAGATACATGTTAATTACACAAAAGTTTAAACACATACATAGATATTTTTAAAATAATGCAATCTACTAAAAAAATAAAAGGCTGAACCATAACATCCATAAAAAAAAAACAACTATAATAGTTTATGTACAATATATTTTATGTACAATACCGGCTCAATTAATTCTACTATTTGTAATATCATTATATTAATTATGTGTAAGCATTTTTATTGATTTTATAATATTACAAATAATGGTGATTCAATCCATTTAAGCGCCATATTAATATTAATTATTAATAAGATAACGGAAAATTACGTAGATAAAGGTAATAAACATAAATAGAAAAAATAGATTCTTTTTTTGCTTATGTAATATGCTTTATCTAGATTTTTGAACGTGTTTCAATTTATCGTATGAGCCTTGTCATAATTTATTAATTTATCTGAAATAATATAATCTTTATTTTCAAGCACATCCAATGCAAAATTCTTTTAACTTGCAAACTGTGTTGCAACTTTCTTTAATACAATCCAGACTAGAATAATGAAAGAAGTTTCTGCTTTATTAACCGATGTTGGCAGCATGTGCTTCGTCAGCACTCCTACTCCCTGAGAGAGTAATAAAAGAAATTGTAGAGAATCGCTATCGATGTAAAGCACACAGTCGTCAAATGTAAGATATGACATAGTTGCTTTAACAATAATCCGTTTTACCAATAAAATTAAATAGTTTGTGGTATTTTTATTTTACTGTAATGCAAATCTTATTTTATGAATCATCAAGAAATCAGTTTTTTGTTTATCTATCAACAACTTTTGTCTCTAAAATATTAAAAGTCAAATACACTTAATGTATTTTTTTAAATCAGAGTACAATTCAACCAATTCAATGAAATGAAATTATGTACAAAGCAGGAAAGTACTAATATTACGTCCAACATACGAGTAATACCAACCAACAGGAGTAAAAACTTTTTTTTATGAATTAAGAGACGAGGCGAGCAGAACGTTCAGCTGATGGTAATTGCTACCCATTACAATGCAGTGCCGCTCAGGATTCTTGAAATACCGAAAAATTCTTAGTAGCACTAAGATTGCGCTCGTCACTCGTCAGATTGAGTCATAAGATGTTAAGTCTCATCTGCCCAGTATTTTCACTAGCTACGGCGCCCTTCAGACTGAAACACAGTAATGTTTACACATTACTGCTTCACGGCAGAAATAGGCGCCGTTGTTGTACCCATAATCTAGCTTCATGTGCAAAGGAGCCTCCCACTGGTGATCAACTTCATCAAGGTACACAACAACTTCACAAGGTATACGAAAAAACTGATTTTCTTATCAAACAGAAATAACATTTATAATAATTTTGAATTAATTTCTCTGGTAGAAAATTTGTTCTCAGCTATCGATCTCCTCTATTCGACTAGAGTCGACATTACCCCAACGCACTGTTATACGGAATATTAAAAGTAATATGTTCAAAAAGAAATATATTTAGAACTAGAAATAATGATACAATGAAATGTATGAGTGGCTCAGGATTCGGAAGGAGACTGACTGCTTTAATATATTAACTAGGTGAAGCCTTGGTCTTTTAGTGCTGACGCAAGTGTCATGTCTGCATTAAAGCATACATATGTACATATATAACGTTACATAGCCAAACGTGACAGCTCAGTATCAGGCAATACCCACAAAAGAAAATGTTACTAATCGGTCTAAAAAATCCATTAAAGAAATTCAAATAAATATTTATTATACATTACTTAAAAATATTTATTTCTTTATTATAGTAAGTACTACCTACTATGACGTGTGGTGCTAACTATATTTTTTTTGCTTTTTCTTCATAAATAGAGGTCATTTGATGAATACATGATACAGTCAATAGTTATTTGAAACTTCTACAACCGAAAAAATTCGTTTCATATTCTCCTGTGCTAGAACTATGATGTTTTCTATCAGGGTATATAAGGGCGTTAAAAATATATTATTTACATACATAATATAAGTTAAAACGTTTACAATCTAAGTAAACCCCATATAAAGGAGATTTACTTCAAAATTTTCAAATTTATATAAATGACAAAAGGCTGCGCATTTTAAAATTCACATGAAAATCCTCAAAAAAACATTAGCTCGTTCATAGCACTCGGAGTATAAAGGAACTAAAGCCAGTTCCAGCGTTCGTCTTTGAATGGGACAGCTCAAATTTAAACCCAACCCTGTCATTTAGGATCAAAAGCTACTCAGTAGTTTTCAATGAAGCTGCAATGCCATGAGCTTTATTTATTATTAGCTTATGTCTGTTCAGTTTCATATCTTCTTTGAAAAATAGGTTTAGATACAATTATTTTTAAATAAGATAATAAGTAAATCGTTAAATGCACTAATACTTATATTAGTTGTATAAAGAAAATTATAATTTTCTCTTATATTATATTGTATGCATGAATTAAAAATATTTTAATAAGATCTCGAGGTCATTTGAAATATAGAATTTCTTAAAATTAATACGACATTGCCAAAGAGAGAGATAAAATAATTTTAAGAATTTCTATAAGTATTCCAAAGTATAGCTTTCGTTTTTTAATATCTAACGGATGATAGTAACGCACCACCACCGGAGAGGAAGCGACTAACCACAGAGTAACATGATCCTTACACATCGACTAACCATTAACTACTTTCTTAGTCAAGAAACGTATAAAGTATATATAGATCTCGTGTGAATAAAAGAGACTCTAGAGATCTCTATCTATTCGCACTGCCGGCAAGGGCTCTCAATTCTTGTTTATCGCAGCGACAAGAGCTGTCAAATAGAGCGATAGTACTTACTGAGCGATGCTCACTTGGCGGTCAGAAACACTCTACGAGCGACTATCAGTGGTCATTTCTTACTGAAATGCTAGTAAACTCACATCGTGTACAGCCTAGCAACTAAAATACCGAAACTTCAGTCGCTTCTAGCTTCTCGCTACTTTGGAACTCTGATTTGTTATTCTCGAAAAATATAAAACTAATAAAGTTATACCTACAGGAACGTTAACTACGTTTCATGATGATTAAAGTGAAAGGCAATTCATTGGGATTTATCATTTAAATAAGTGTAAAAGAGGATTTTACAAAGAAGAGTCTTTTATCTATCGTATTATTCCCTAGTTAAAAAAAAAACAAATAAAATAAATTCAGTATTCTCTGGATGACGAGCATCCTTGTATTATCGACTTTTGACTCTTGTCAAAACAGAGCGAATCGTTAGCATCGCTTTAGTTGCTTGATTGTAATGTGAGTTGTCAGTACTTTAGAATTTACAGTCATTTTTATCATCATGAAACATACCTTCTGTGTGTATAATAATTATGACAGTTGTAAGTCTATAAGAATCAGAGATCCTAAGTTTATTTGTTGCCCAATAAAGTTTCTAGCTCAACTCGCTGCTCGTTCATAGCTGGCAGTGGGACAAATACCTCAGACTCGCACATTTACATTAAATGGAATCATTTATTCAAACAAAACAAATCTTATATTTACAATATTATGACTACATAAAATCAAAACTATCATTACGTGGAAGCGTACCAAGAATACTGGCAGCATTTCGGGGTTGGATAGCTAGGCTGATCCGTTGACCGAAATAGCTGCCAACACTTGGGTTTCCAGTAGCCTTATTAAGGTGCGAAGATAGTACTTTGTATATTATCCGCGCCTCTGGGCCCCTCGAGTAAAGTGTCTCGACGCAAAGATGTATGACTCACTGAGACTAACATATTTGCGACGCTTGCTGTCTTCGGTAGTCGAAGCAGCTGCCCCAGCACCAACTTACGTAATATGGACATGAGAAGGAGCCAGAGAGTCACCGCAAGTCGCGTCCCACAACAGCGTCCATGTTATTAACTTTATATTGTTATTAAATTTTAGTTTATATTATATTAGTTATAAGTAAGTAATCATAAGGATATTATAGTTAACTCTAACAGCAGCAACTACAGTGAATGTTTTGTCCATCTGTTATTAGTCACATCACTAATTAATTTCTAGTTAAGAAATATAATTTCAATGCTATCAGCTAATGAGCAGGTCATTTAATGTGTCTCTTACTAATTTCAGAAACATTTTTATACTTGAGCGAAATTTTTTAAACATGTTGTACAGCATACTTACTGGAACTACGATAAGATGAGATTTTATAAGATTAAAATGTAAGGACCCGTTTTAAACAGATTTTTATATTGAACAACAGTATTCTTGTCAGATATTCCAAAAAACAAGCTGACAAAGAGGACTGTACGGATTTTTTATGACGTCCGTTTGTGCACCATGTGTTATTGCTATATTTGTTCTATTTTTATTTCAGCGAGGCGCTATTTTTTTCAATTTGTTAGCAATTGTTAGCGTGTGAATTTTTTAGTTTGCAAATTTGTCCGATGTTCTGCAGTAATAGTTAGCTACCAAATGTTCCAAACGATAGCTCTCGGCTTTTAGTTAATTGCTTGTGGATTCGATGCTATTTTTAAATAAAACACACGTTGAAGTATTTAAAAGAGTATTCTAATTAATATATTGTGGTATGTATTGTTTTGATGTAATAATTCATACACAAATAAAATTTGAAAAAAGAAAATATGAACGATGCGGGTTTCGAACCCACGATCTCTCGCGTTCCGTGCGAGCGCTCTGCTAACTGATCTAACCGTTCGAGTGACGTATCGTCACATATTTTTAAGTGAGGGTTATCACTTTAAAAACATAACAAATTGTGATAATTCATATTAATAATACTCTTTAGACATACGAGTACTCTATATGATTCTCAAAAATTCAATGAATTGGTGTATTTATCAAATTAATATTAGTAGGTATAAGTAGCACGTTAGTTAAGTGAATGTAATAGCATTATAATGCAATGCTAGCCTACTTATTTCATTTTAAATTTATTGATCATATTATGACTTAAAAAGGAGATTGACCATACATGAGCCACATGGTTGTGTCAGGCAATAATATATTTAACAATTTAAATTTCATTGTTATATTCAGTATGGGAGTAAAAATAAAGTGCTTCCTATCCCAAGTATTTTTTATTTCAGCGGTACCTTATATGATTGAGATAATAAGATCGATTGCTATTAATCGAATCATAATCGACTACGAGTGGCATCTGCATAGATTATACATTAATTATAAAGATTTTTTGAGAAACATAGTATCTCATTAAACAATTTTAATTGAATTGAAACATTTCGTCAAGTGGTGAGTCTATGGTTTCATTTAATGTAATTTTTTCATGATCGATTGGTCATGATTGGTTCATCGTTTAGAATAACTCTGTAGGTACCTTCGTAGTCCACGGCAGTAAAGTTCATGCAAACGAGCGCTACCTTCTTAACAAACTAACCTAACCTAACATTTTTTATACTAGTTTTTCTCTGAATCTGGGATGCCAACCAGAAAAATATTTTCGTGAGTAAAAATATAATTATCAAGCTTTATTTTATGCTAACATTTATCGAGACACAAAAATATTTGTACTTGGCCCAAGCTCCTTACAATGCTGGTCATTCTCCTCTATTAGGCGTAACTTAGTGGACATCTTAATGATAGAAATTCCATGAACTGATATATTTATTGTAAGTTGCGCTCAGTTAAGTCTAAATTCAAGATGCAAATGGCCTAGAGTTAGAGGCTTAACTCATTTTCCACCGAAGAATCTTTGACCTCTTTCAGCGAGTGAATAACTCCTGCTATGCCTCGTGTTGGACATTTAAATAATATGGACTAGTCTTAGCGCATCAAGCAATACCTCAGTTACCTTGAGTTATAAAGATATGTTATATGCCTGTTATTACTCTAGCATAAGAACCCTTTACACCAGATCACGACATTTACAGTACTCAGTTATAATGTGGTAACAATAGTTGTGAGAGCACTCTGCAGCCCTGAACCAAACTAAAACAAACTCATGAAGTCTGGTTAACGTAGTAATAATAATAAATACTTTCAAAGCTAAATCTTTACAGATAAGAAGACAATACACGTTTGCTCATGATCTAAATAAAGTATTACCTATTGTAGTAAATTAGACTATGCTTGTAACTAATTCTAGTAGGCTTCATAAGATACTTTTTTAATTTAAGGATAAATGTATACACTTTTATAATAAAGTCCCAGCCACTGTTCAGGCAATATCTATAAAGAAATTTAAATGTTTTTTTTTTAAATGGCTCTATCGTAAATCCTACTACTACACAGCTTAGCATTATTTTATAGCAATAGCAATGACAATTCAATATTGTATATTTAATTTAAAGAGCGCAAAAATAATGCTGGGAGAGTTTCTTGCGCGGCTTCTTCTCTCTCAGAGCGCCATTTGTTTCCGAAGCGGTAGTAGTGTCTAGTATCTTAGAAATGACATCAAAAAGAATTTTAAAGGCATCAATTTTGTGTAAACATGCATATATGATTATTAAAGTATTTTCGCTATTGAGCATTATCTTGAAATAAATTCGACGTGTTATTAATTGTATACGTCAATCACCCACTCAATCAAGTCGATCTCATATCCGTTAGTCGAATATAAACATATACAAATAATCCGCACTTTATCAAACGTACATCGTAATACGTAGCTCAGATGCTTTGTATCACAAATTGCGTTTGCTATCTCTAAAAGCGAGTAGTCTATTAAAGAACCCTAGACATTGTATACTTCGTAGACTTGGTAACGAAGAGCGCTCCCGAGGGTCACTTTGACCCATAAGCCCTGAGGGAAATCCAAAAAGTTATGGCGCTATTCAGTTGATACTCAGATGAACCTTACATTTGCCGATAGCGTAACGAAATATATCTGCTTTCATACGAAATACTAAGGGTAGAATAAGTATGCAATGGTGGCTATGATAATGCATTATTAAAATCAATAATAATTATAATTGATATCTATACTATAATATATATTATAAATCTGCAGTGTTTGTTTGTTTGTTTGAACGCGCTAATCTCTGGTACTACTGGTCCGATTTGAATGATTCTTTCAGTGTTGGGTAGTCCATTTATCGAGGAAGGCTATAGGCTATGTTTATATGCTATTTTTTTTTCAAAATTAGGGATCCATGTATATTCTCGAACTCTATAACTCATTAGAACAAGAAATCTTAAAGCAAATGAAAGCTTTTAGTACAAGGAAAAAGAACTTGTCTACCGATCGATATGCGTGGACCTTGTAAGAAATACGATCAATCTGAAGTAATTATGTATAACGTAGGAGTTATGGGTTTTGAGTTCGCATTTTTGAGAAAAAGTGACGATATGAGAAAGACGTTCACCTTATGATAGGAGATACGCCCTGCTCATTACAATGCAGATCCAAGATTCTTGATTGAACCTAAAACTCTGAACTGCCTTACTACTTCATGACAGAAAAAGGTGACACTGTGGTACCCACTTAGCTGGAATCCTATGCAAAGACGCCTGGTGGGAGGCCTAACTGGAGAAGAGTTGCCTTGAACAGAAAAGAGTGGAAATCGTTGGAGGAAGCCTTTGCCAATAGGCACGCCAAAGTAATAGACATTTTATAGTATATATTTTATATCTTAAAATTCTTGATTTTTTCAAATGTTAATTGCGTTTTTAGTACGGAATAAAATGGCTTTATTATTAAGGATATTATTTAATTTCACAAATATTTTGCAAGAAACAACACTATTCCCAATGGACATCAAATGTGGAACACGGCTAGTCGCAATTTCATAGCTGAACTGTTTGCTTGATTTGATTGAAGAAAATATTAGCAATTGTACTTTATATTAGTATGGCACTCCTATTACTATTAGATCTTGATACTAGTTCTGGTGTCGTTAGATAGGCTATAATATTATAACTATTTTTAGACGTGGCTTCGACCCTAATAATTTGCAATCACGCATTTTCGATAAATCGTAAAAATTCCAGTTTTTAATGTACCCTATATTCCATCTTACACAAGGTTTTTGTAAAATTTCATGATTTACTGTGTACTTAAGTCGTGAATTAAAAACAAACAAATTCATGTTATATTAAGTATTTTAAGTTCTGTCAACAACAAAGATACCTGTGTCCGCTACTTATCATAAGGAATATAGCTCCACATCTTGAAAAAATCTGAAAATTATAAATTAGTGTGTACTAGTAGAATACGTCATTACATTGATGAGGAAAATTATAACATTTAAATGTATCCTTTCTCTTATATTGCGTTTGTAGCAATAGACATTTATTTGCATTACTTTCAAGTGTGTACATAAACCGTATAAAAAAAATTACTTCTGGATAGTATGTTTCAATATTGTCGTAGATTTTCCTGATCGAAGTGATACATATAAGTCCGCCATTTAATCTGATGCCATATTATGCACATGAAAAACTATAAATGATAAACAAAAATTCCTGTAAAAAATAATGCCTACTACTCGGCTAAGTCTACTTCGAAATTCTTTTGTGGGGCGATGTATATGCTTTTACAAAAAGATCCCAAAAAATGTTCAAAACAATAGTATATAATAATATTCAAAAGAATTGTTAAAAAGCGTTTGTATGGTAAAGGTTATTATTAGATAAATGACTTTCTTAATGATACCACAGATTGGGAATGGAGCGACCGTCCTCACGCTATTAAATAAAATTGTACAATATTAAATTTCTAAACATACTTTTTGATGAAAAAAAAGGCCCGCTGATTTTGTTGCACCCATTCTTCTCAGATCTGAGGCATTCTTTTTGGAACATCCTATTTCGAATAAAAGTATTTGAATTTGAATTTGAATTTAGCAAAACCACGTTTTTTTGAACTTAGTCAAAATACATTTAGTCATTATCATTATATCATTTGTAAAAATAGATTTTTTTAAATCTACGATCAATATTATATATATGTAAGTAAGAATCCCTCCCTACTGCGTGGTATTATTGCCAAAAAATTCATAATTTTGTGTACTTATAGTGAATGTAGTTTCAGCACAGTAACACCGAAAATTATTGTAACGATAATTCGATAGATAGCAGCATTGTAGATTGTATTTTTATACCTCGAATTTATCTCATCATCATCATCAGCTGGAAGACGACCACTGCTGGACAAAGGCCTCCCCCAAAGATTTTCACGACGATCGGTCCTGCGCTGCACTCATCCAATGTTTTCCGGCGATCTTGACCAGATCGAATTTATCTAATCCCTATTAATTTCCCATTACTTGAAAATTGGAAAATTATTTAAGTAACACAAATAGTACTAACATAATTGTGGATATGACCTTCTATTACGTGAGGAACACCTGTGCCAGAAGGCCACGCACTGCTGTTACAATAAATTTTAACTTAGGGTATCTCTTGTGTATGTGTGTATGTATGTTAAGTTTCGTCTTTTCTTGATACTACTTCTTGTTTTATATAAAATTCTTCTTCTTTTTTGCAATATACAGAAGTGTTATTGGATATTATTGAATCTCTAACATTAACTGGGGCAGGTCATTGTCGAGTTCATTCTAACTTTCCCAATTATCAATCACAAAAATAATGGCGTAAATTGTTATACTTACAGAGACACATAGTATACACACATTATAGATACATTAACATACCGAGATTTAAGTCTACACTGACAAAAATATTTATACAAATAAAATTTAAAAACAACATTTTTATGAACGATGCGGGACTCGAGAGCGTCCCGTACGAGAGCTCTTCCAACTGACCTAACCATTCGAGTGTCGTATCGTTACAAAATCTTGTATTCTTTGTTCAACTCCCAGGTTGTGGCTTCATCTACAGGATCTACTTAACAGTTAATAGCTTGGTCAACCACAATATTTGCATATTATGAATTTTATGATGATACGTCATCGAACGGTTAGCTCATTTGAAAGAGCACTCGTACGGAACGCGAGAGGTCGTGGGTTCGAGTTCCGCATCGTTCATAAAATTTTGTTCTTAAATTTTATTTGTGTATTAACCCAGAAGTGAGAGTTATCACTTTAAAAACATAACAAATTATTTATGTCGTCAATACCAATTAAAAAAAAACATATTTTCTTAATTTTCCTTTTGAAAAAAGAACTAAACTTCCGGAGCCACGGTTTCAACGACTTTCATATCACGTTATGAACCAGCTTAATAAAATATATGATATTCGAATAGCAGGTGACTCGAATTCTCAGCCAATATACGGAGATGTCCCGACGAAAGGCGGTAGTAAATAATTTGTTCGGTCGACATCTGGTCTCTTCCCTTTCCCTGTTGCCCCAGATGCGGGGAAATTCGAGAATAAAACAGTCACACCCATAGTTCAGTTTATGTGAGGTATTGTTTACGGTCCTGTTTGTTTGTCAGCTCCAGAATAAATTGTTCCACGTGCATTAGTATTTTTATATATTTATATTTCTGTACAAAAGTTGTCTCGTTAGTTATATGCAATTCTGTGAGTTCTTTCTAACATATTCATACAATAAATAACTTTTGCCTCTTTTTAATTATGAGGTGTTTTATTCGAGAAGAAATAAAAATCTGGTCTTTATTTTTCTTTATACATAAATGGAGAGATACTTATAGATATACTAGCTATTATCCTCAGCTTTGCTCGCTTTAATGTCCTTTAATTCAACTATTTTTTTCTTCTAAGTAGGATCTCATAAACATTTCACACATATAAATAATTTAGTTTATAATAAGGAAAAGAAATTATAATAAAACATATACACTGCGGCGTCATCTATAAATAAAAATTGGCATTAAGTAATATAAATTACCGCACACATTATTAGATAAAATTTGAGTTATTTGTATTAATATTATACAATAATAGCAAGTACTTTTTGGTAAATTGGTAGAAAAACTATGCACGAAATGAAAGGCTTAGTGGAGACTAAAATAATAATTCTCATTGAACAATTTTGATTGAAGTGTAAAATCGTTTGGGTAATTTGGTGGTTTTGGGGTGAGAATTAATTAAATTTACATACTCTATAGTCATACAGTATAAAGTACGATTTATTTTGCATGAAACATTTTGGTGAAGATTAGTATTTAATATTGATACATATCAGATGATGATATTGTGACAATAGTAGTAATTATAGATGAAAATTGATACAATATTAAAAATCCTATTGATTATGTAATTGAAAAAAAATATGTATTTATATATATATGTGTGTTTTTTTTGGATATAACAAAATCATAATCTTTTTCATATAAAATAGCGCAATTAGTTTTAATACTATGTAATTAAGATAATAAGTAATTTCTCAAAATCTCCTAAATTTATTATTAATAATCGAATATAATAGGGGTTAAAGTATGATATTGCCGATTTGTAATTTGTAAGGTGGATAAGATTTTTTAAAAGAAGAACTACATAGATACCATGTGAAAGAACTTTCACTCAAAAATCTCAAACCATGAAGGTTCTATATAAATTCGAATTACCTATTATTGTTACAAGTTTGCGAAGCTAAGAAGCATTTTAAACAACGTGGCGGTTTTTTATTTAATAATTGTAACAAGACAGCGTCATTGTCACAATTTAATCACAGTGTACCTGATAGTTGAGACATTGGCTGACACTTACAGAATAAACATCTCGTATCTGAAACTCCCAGGGTTGATCTGAAAACTGGGGGAGGCCTATGTCGTAAGACAACCTGACCAATATAGTGGTTGCTGTACATTAATATAATTTTAATGAATTTAACTTTTTAATAGATTTAAGAAAACATATTTAATAAAAAGTATATAATTATGTATGGTCAGTGAATAAAAGCTATTATTATTACTATATCTGAAACCCACTACATTCAAACTGCAACATAAAAGCACAACATTATTTTACGGCAAAAATACAAATATATATGGCAAATCTATAAGTTAATAAATGGAGAGCCGTTTTTTGTTTAGTTATACTATCAAAACTACTAAACCAATCGGAATAATACATATACCAAAAGATGCAGCCTGTTTCGTAGAAGGTTTTACAATAATATGATATATTGGTGATTACTTATCCAAAACCTATTGTATTTTTTACTTTATAAATACCTAAATAGTCGCAATACAAATAATTCAACCAATGACAATTCATTGCATATGAATTACAAATCATACAATGAGCGGGCGCGGGGTTCCTAATTTTAATGGCAAAACATGGCCGAGTCAGCACTTGTCTATTATAAATTACTAGAATGCAGATACTAATTGCATACAAATAGTGCATACTTTACCGGCTCCTTTGCACAGGATGCCGGCTAGATTATGGGCGCCGTAGCTAGTGAAATTATTGGGCAAATGAGACTTAACATCTTATGTTTCAAGGCGAGGAGTGCAGTTGTAGTTGTACTCAGAATTTTTGTGTCTTTCAAGACTCCTGATCGGCATTGCGTTGTAATGGGCAGGGCGTATCAATTACCATCGCCTGAACGTCCTGCTCGTCTCGCCCCTTATTTTCATAAAAAAATAGTCTTCAACTCTGTACATAGAATATTAATCGAAATGCATAATTAGCTAGCTACGTTATCTGTTTCAAAAGTATTTAAAGTAATGAGTCAAACGTTTCCAACACCAGGATGATAAACATAGAGAAGACAAAAATATCCAATCATAAAAAGTGACATGGGTTACATTCAACCCGGAAAAATATCAAAATACATGTCACATCTCAATCAACATTTGAGGAAAATTTACACAAAATACACGCACAAAATTTCGGGACAAAAGCTAAACATAAAATTATACAACTTACCTCTTATAAGGAAAAAACACCAATAAATCTCTCACGGCCGTCAAGTAAAGTATACGTTTTAGATGTACCAGGATATACCGAGGGTCTCTCCATCATAGATTTTATCAGACTTTTGACTGTATGAAGGCTTTGACGGGGTTGTCTAAGATTATTTGTACATGAATTATTTATAATTTTGCCTCGATAATTTTTGAAGTGAAAAATTCTTCATCGGCGATGAGCACTTTTCTTGGGATAGGTATAAAATGTTAAGCTCACATCAGGACACATGACCTCGAAAATTTGTAATACAGTTGTTGAAATTATGGATGAAAGTTGATTTTTCGGAGATATAAACTTTTTAGTGTAATCATAAAGTAATATAAATTGTCATTCTTGTGAATAATAGCGCGATAAATGAATATTGTATTAACCTGGGTATTGTAGCTATTGTATAAGTACTTTTTTATCTTCGCGCCTCAATCAGGCTACAGCTGGACACCCAAGCACTGGTAACTATTTCGGTCAACAGATCAGCCTAGCTATCCATCGTGGAAATGCTACCAGTATTCTTGGTACCTGTTATGAGAGTTTTAATATTATGTAATCATAGTATTGTAAATTTAGTTATAAGATTTGTTTTGTTAGTTATCCAACAAACTGAATATATTTATTCAAATGAATGATAAAATGACCTCTTTTATAATTTACAAGAGGACTGTGTCCTTGACCTTTCTTCCTCGCAAAATCTAAATATAACAAGTATATACTAGTATAGAGTGTGCCGTATCTTGTAGCTCGTGTATTGTTTATTAAACTATTATTTTGTTACAATAAATTAAACTACATTTAAAAGACATTTATTTCTTTTAAAAATGATTCTTTTGAAATTAATTTTGTTGTCAATTAGATCACAGATACTCTGAGAGAAGAAACGGAAAAAATCTCTTCGAGAATTATTTTTATGCGCTCTTAAAAAATATACTTGATACAAAAATTAACTTTAGTATCGTATGTAACTTCCTATTGAAATTATACTTCTTTAGGTGCGTTATGAAAAAGTGATGAGAGTGAAATTTTAAGATGCGCGCGAATCACTGTAACACAATAGTAACAGGGTGAAGTTGGTTCATAAAATTTTCTGACGTTTGCGATATTCGTTATTTTTTTTTATTTCATCGTCCATTATTAGGATTGCAAAGGGTTCAAGGGTCGTATTCGTTATTTAATAAACAGAACGAGGATTAAATAATTTTAATGATTTTTGTTTTGTTAGGCCAAAGAAGTATAACTTCTTGCGTGCATACATAAGTACACACACACATTTTTTTTAAGATTATTATTTTCTAGTGCCATGCTGTGTCTTTCTGTTCGAAAATTCTGCAATTGGGTAGTAGAAATTACAGCACAGCCCTTTTTTAATAATACCTTTTTTATTTTGACAGCGTCTGAAGATGACCGGACATCATTATAAAGGTGTGCAAGTTTAAATATTCATAGAATACCCTATCCCATACATATTAAAATCCTTTACCCTGAAACAAATGAACCTTGAAACAATATTGGAAAGAAACGTTGCTTTAAATTCTAAAAGTTCTCGTTCGGAGTTCAATCCATTTCAATAAATTTCCTTTCCGAGTACAAGTTGGTGGTGATTTCTGGCGTCCACTCCAGGAACTTTCCGAAGGGACGCTATTAATCTATCTTTATTACCATCGTTTGATCACGATGAATTCACACAAAAGTGTTTATATGATGTTAGGGCTGACACACGCATCACTTAATTGAAAACGAGAAACTGTCAACCTTTTATTCGCATCATAATATTACAAAAGTTATAATTTACTGCAGATTTAGAAGATATACAGAAATATGTATATTAGCTTAAATGGCAATGATCGATATGTTTCGAGGCTATATAACGTTGTTAGAGAATATTATATAAGTTAATTTTTATTTAAGGTTGTATTTAATAACTTCTTTAATACAATACTGTTCTGTCTACAAACGTAAATAAAGAATATTTTTTTTTGTTACGCCAAAGAAGTATAAGTTCCTGCGTGCGTACATCAGTACACACACATGTTTTTATAGTTTGCTCGGAAATACGGAAAGACAGACAGATAATAATTTCATAGCTATTAAAGTGATATAATATAGCACATACTCTGTAGGTGGTCCCAAACTCTTATTAATGTTCAAGAGAAACTCTTATTAAATTTATTGAATAGTATTTGCGTTTTGGCCGGATATACATAAAGACAAGCAGACCGAATTTTTTTTACTGTTTCTTTAATATTCAATGTACTTTTTTAGTTTGTAACAATTTTATTATATGTATTGTTGAAAAGATACTAAACAACTTTTCTATGTTGGCACCCCTACGACAGTAGACGCGATGAGTTTGCGGTATTCGTAGTAGCATTCTGCGAATTTGAGGGTAGACTAAACATTTATTGTTATGTGTAAGGAATATAAATTGATAAGTAGTGAAGATAGTGTTAGCATATGTGTATCATGCAGACGTGGTGCCAACATGCATGGTAAAAAATGATGATACCAAGGCGTGATTGTGCGCCTGAATTGATGTTGATTGTTTTCAAGTTACATATAAGAATTGCTGCTAATTGGAATCATAATTTGATTAGGAATCACTATTTGTGTGGTACATCTTACCTAAATGTTTTAAGTTTTCTTTAGTGTTAATTCCGCCAATATTTGTCTTTAAACAATTCGACACGTGTTTCGCCTCTAAACGAGGCGTCCTTAGGACATGTTGACTCGCCAAACTCTGGCAAAAACTGAATTAAATGAGCCGGAAACCGCTCTTTTATAGCCTCTTCCCATAAAATGACGCGCTGTGATTGGTCGGCTCTTGTGAGATATGCAACAATGGTGAAGGGACCAAATTAGTTTGTTCATTCAACAATGTAAACATTGTAAGAAAACTTAAAACATTTGGATAATTATAGATTTCCGCAAGGTAACGCTTACTTCAATAAATTTTCTGGTACCTTTTAATTAATTTTGTAATTTGTAAATACTATGACGTCAGTTGTTTAAAAAGTTACGGTTGCTTACAAGCTGCATAAAAGACGTTGCTTCGCTGACATTTTGTGCCAAGTCAATACGTTGCCAGAATGGCTTAAAAATTGGTGAACACAAATAACACCCAGGTTGATGCAAGCGGAAGGTTATATTCAGACTACCACAGGTTGCAGCTGGACAAATGTACTAGACATCGCGTGGTCCCTGAAAGTAATTTACCTCAGAGTGACTATCGAACGGGCATTACTCGAAGTTGGTCACCGAATCAAGTAAGATCACATAATTTCATTTCGTTCGTTTGCTATTGTTTATAAGCAATATTCTGATAATTCTTTCAATATAATACTTATAGATACTTAGTAATATTACGTTACAATTCACCTTCTAGTTTGAGGAATATATTTAATTCTTTGATGTGCATAGTTGAACATAAGTAAAAAAATTGTCAATAAATATTTTAATATTTCAGTTGTTACTGTTTTATGCGTTGATGTTTTGTAATTTCTATGTGGCCTTAGGCCCGGTATCTTCGAAAGTGGAGACGAGACATTTGATCGACTTTAAATGGTATTTATGGATGAAGACCCTTCTAAAGCAATAATCTACCGTTTGCATAACGAATTTAAGCGCGGTCGTCTATCTTTGGGAGATGAAGAATGAAATTTTCGTCCTTCGCCGGCTGTCACCGAGGAAAATGTGCTGGTATTGAAAAATTTAATCCAAGAAAACAAATGAGCTGCATGTGAAGAAATTTAGCAGATATTGCAGATTGGATCGGGAAGAGTTCATTCACAAGATTCTACACGAGCACCTTCGTCTGAAATGGATAGTTTCAAGCTGGCTGCCGTATAACCTCTCCGAAGCTCAGCATCTGGGTGGTGTGTAATGGTGCCGTGCCATAAATAAGAAGCAGACTTGTCACGGCGCATTTACATCATTGTGGCAGGTAACAAATCCTGAATTTATCAATACGATCGTTAAACAAAGCGTTAGTCGATAGTTTTGCTGTTTCAAATGAAAAACGTCCTCCTCGCCTCGTCCCGTATTTTTATTAAAAAAAAATTACTCGATGAACATTTTTATCACTAGTTTCTTCACTGTGACGGGGTATTTAGTGTCGATTCCATAACTGAATCAAAGTTATATTAACGTCGAATGGTATTCTACAAAGTGCTTGCCAGTAGTTTTCAATGCCATGAGCTCACTATTGCACACTGCTATTGTTTCACCACGACAACCTGCTCGCACTGAGCGCTCAAAACAATGAACTTCCTGGACATCAGACCGGTTAAAGTCATGAGTTACCCTCCTTACAGTCATGAGCTAGCACCGTGTGACTTCTCTTTACTGCCTTAAAAAATCAAATGGAATGGATCCAGTCTTGGTCTCCGGAAATATGCTAACAACTTTCAAAAAGGCCAAAGAAGAGTTGTCTGCGGCAGACTGGGAAAATTGTTTCGAAATCTGCTTTATATGCATGATGCTTAATGATGATGATGCATGCTTAAATAAAAAAAGAAGGAATCTGCGCCGTAATATTAGCCAGTGAAGCAATTTTATGCTAGTGTGTGTGCGGTTACGGGGTATACCAGTTACACATTTTTTTCTCCCTTAAATAATCATATATCCACAAGTACTTTAATATTATTGTTTTTATACTTTTTCACAACGCACGATGGCATTTTTAAAATATTTTATTGCGGCGCAAACTGATTGTCACAGACGATGACAAATCTTATAATGGCGGCCAATCTGCTTGTATTAGTGTAAGTGTATGCGTGGGGCTATGTATTGACACGTTTGCCGGCTTATTTTGGTGCCTCACTGTTATGTAAGGTGACACGGAGTCCTTACTTTTTTACTCGTCCGTGTATGTAAAATATTTTTTTAGAATCTCAATACTTTTAGTGTGCCCCACGTAACACTATTTGAATATAACTTTTATAATTAATTTTCTACACAATTTGGTATTTTGAAAGTATTACTTCTGGGATTAATTATACAAATTAAATCTATAACCAAAATTTATGAACGATGCGGGAATCAAAACCTCGACCAATCAGACGCCGAATATATTTTGCTACTTATAAGTTTAGATCAATGCGATTAACAATAAAACTATCAAATGAATGCCTAATCATTTTCAATTAATATATAGTAATTTTATGCTAGGCGTTATTTTTAAATTCATACTAGCTTAAACCATACACTCTGATCAAACCTTGCGTTACTGGAAAAGTAAATCAGTGAAATATTTCAGTTAGTTTTTAATTAACTCGTGCAGATGAATCAGCTGTCATTGAAATTTCTGATTGAATAACTGATGCTAGTCAATTGATCTAGTCCGCACACTCACTGAATTATAACGATGGTATGACCCCCGGTACTGTCAGCATGCGATTTGAAAATGCGGAAACCCGCAGTTAGAAATAGACATCTCAGTCCTATGTCAAATGCATAAACAAATAACTTCATATGTTTTATAATAAATAATATTTAACAAATTAATGAAATAGAGATTCGAAATTCATGACTGCTTTGTCCTAGGCCAAATATGAATAAGTTTATGATTTTAATTAATGCAAAACTCTAAAACATTAGCGCAAAATAAAACTTTTCATGATAGAACTGGCCATTATATTATATTCCTAACTACTCACAAATAAAATAAACTATACTGTTTCTAATCTCAGCTGGATTTGCATCCAATGAATTTGTTCAAAACATTTTGGCTGCAACTGTACTGTTATTGTCAATTTTATCAGAATTTCAACTGTTTTCAACCTTGTGCCGACGTAATAAGGACTCTGCAAAAGAGAATTATTCAGCTCTAAAATTTCTACTCGCATGTACTCCCATTTCAATACCATATCTAACTGTAAATATTTGATATGGAAACTTTGAAATGAATTGTTTAGATTTAAACAAATGCGACATCACACTACTAACAACGACATTTGAATTTATAACTATCTACTGAATAAATATGAAAATAGCTATAGTAATACTTTTGTAAGTTCAATATCTAAATTGATAACGTGGGACTTTCTTTTCTAAGTCCATAAATAGTTATTTATTGCAATTTGATGGACGAGACGAGCAGGACGTTTACCTGATGTCGGCGGATTCTTGAAAAACCCAAACATTCTGAGCAGCACTACAATTGTGCACGTCACCTTGAGACATAAGATGTTAAGGCTCATTTGCCCAGTAATTTCACTAGCTACAGCGCCCTTCAGACCTAAACACAGTAACGTTTACACATTACTGCTTCACGGTAGAAAAAGGGTCCGTTGTGGTACCCATAATCTAGCCGGATTCCTGTGCAAAGGAGCTTCCCACTGGTAAGTCATGGCGGCGGGTTAAAATCTACAGAAAATGCTTATCTACATGCTATAGTGCCAGGAATTAACTTTAATAGGAATACCCTATGCAACTTTTTAGTTAAAAGTGCATACTATCTTCGTATCTACAAGCTTTTACCACAAGCTATATTACATCTTAGATAATGGATTCAACATTTTCACAACCCATTTGCATACCTTGATAAGTTTCATGTTTAAAATGATTTATCGCAGGCGCTTAATTGCTGTCCGAATAAATTAAAACTTTACATCATTGCGGGAACTTTGAAATTTGATTTAATGAAGTATTTATGGCAACGTTGGCAAATAATGTCTATATTTGTTATGTTTTTTAAAGTGATATGACCCTCACTTCTATCAACTGTAAATTAGATCCTGTAGATGAAGCGACAACCTGAGAGTTGAACAAAGCATATAAGATTTTATGACGATACGTCACTCGAACGGTTAGCTCAGTTGGTTAGAGCACTGGCACGGAACGACAGAGGTCGTGGATTCGA
The DNA here is from genome assembly GCF_905404315.1 of Leptidea sinapis. NCBI lineage: Eukaryota > Metazoa > Arthropoda > Insecta > Lepidoptera > Pieridae > Leptidea > Leptidea sinapis. Next base: position 7,369,024 of record NC_066280.1, read on the forward strand.
GTCCTGCATCGTTCATAAAATTTTGTTTTCAAATTTTATTAATGACTAGCTGACCCGGCAGACTTTGTACTGCCTCAATCGATAAATAAAACACCTAAACTTTTATATAAACTTAAAAAAACAAAAGGAATCCTTTTTAAGTGTTATTTACCCGTGTTTTAAGGAATTTTATATTTTACCTCCTCAGAAAGTTCTAACTTATAATGACATAACACAATAACTGAAAAAAAAAATCTAATTAATTATTCATTTTAAACAATTCTTACAATTTGATTTCTGAACGACACTTCAAAGGAAAAACAAAATTGTTGTTTTTATTTAATTCCGAGCATTTTTTTATATTTATTTACCTTTTAAACCTTCCCTGGACTTCCACAAATAATTCAAGCCCAAAATTAGCCCAATCGGACCAGCCGTTCTCGAGTTTTAGCGAGACTAACGAACAGCAATTCATTTTTATATATATAGACTATATTGTTCATTGATTAGTAGATGATAAGCCCAGCATTAATTAAATTTTGTTACATCGTTATTTATTCATACAACGGTCTTGTAACACTAAAGGAAACACAATAGCTTAGTTGTCTAAACACAAATATCTTGGTACGTGGCGGGTAAGGACTGAACCATAGGTACCATGGTGAAAGCCATCGGATGTACATATAGCACCACCGACTCTTTTGATCTTACATAAATAAATAAAATAAAATAAGCCTTTATTGCTTTTCACAAATATTACTAAACTAAATATAAACTTAAATCTAAATTATATGTTAGGTTAAACGGCTTGTCTTTCGACAAAGGCCTCCTCTAAAGATTTCCACGCCTCTCTGTCATTCGCTTTCTTGTGTTCCAAGGAATCGAAGGCCTTGTTGAAATCTACGAATCCTAAATAATAGTTTTTCTTATATTCATTGTATTTTTGCAGGTTTTGTCTAAGGACATGTATGTGATCTGATGATGATCTATGTGACCTTACATTAACTCCCCTTCAATGGTAGACGACTTCAGTTAAATTAGAAATTTGTAACAGTTCTACTTAAATTGCCTTATCTTTTGTGTCAGCATTATTTTGCTAATAAATCTGAAAAGCTCTAATGTCACGTAAAAAGCAATGACTTAACATTTAACCATCTTATTTATATTCCTTGTAATGAAAGAATCTTAGTAAAATTCTAACAGACAATAATTCGAGGAGTCTTTTTGGATGATGAAGCTCCTAATCATTAAAAAGTACTCTTATATTCGAATTCAAATATTATTATTCAAAATAGGTTTAAAAATCACTTATCAAACGTTAAAAGGTACATACTACTGTATATGTAAAGTATACAATAGCTAGCGTTAAATGGATAACTCCTGTGCAACAGCTTTTCAAACCCCATAAGATTTACTGACGCATCGAATTCAACTGCAGGTCAACAAAGCCTGGGGGAAGTTTACAATTTGCGAGCGGGAACGCTCCATTTCAGATTTTACACACCCTGTGCTTTAATTGCGTTTCTTTCTAATTCCTTTTCGGTTCGTATATATCGCTTTTCACTTGATCCATTGCGTCTTTTTTTAACATAATATGGATTTCTTTTAAACAAATGCAGAAGTGGATGTTGATGTAAAGGAGTCTCTTTCATTTTCAGAAACAAGGTGTTTGCCAAATAAATGATCGGATGTGCGGGTAGCTGAAGTGAATGTCTCGTAAACCTCACGCATTCAATTACTTTTGGCGCGCCTTTTTTCTATGGCCTCTGAATTGCAGGTCACAATGAACGAAGCTTATGCTATTACAGTAGTGAAGTCATTTTTATAAATTTTAGTAGAACAAGGGCTATAACATATAAAAAAATTATAAATATATTTAAAATACTATGACTACATGAAATGAAAACTATCATTACGAAATATATATATCGCCCGTGGGGCCCAAAGGCGCGGAGAATGGTCTAAATACTATCTTCGAGCCTCAATAAGGCTACTCACTGGTGACCCAAGTGCTGGCAGCTATTTCGGTCAACGGACCAGCCTAGCTGTTCGACACGGTAATGTGGTTCTAATTTTATGTAGTCATAGTATTGTAAATATATTTATAAGTTTTGTTTTGTTTGAATAATAAATTCATATAAAAAAACATTCAACGATTTGACATATTTTTGTATTTTGAATAATATTAAAAATTGGCAAGTATCTAAAATTGGAGTCACTACAATTTATTAAAAACAAAAAAAAAAAAAACAAAATTCCTTTAATTGTAGGCACAGTCGATCATAGATTCAAAAATGTAGATAACCTTTATATAGATATTATGCCATAAAGTTTAATAAAATGATTATTATATGAAATGCTGAATAAAGTATTTTCTTTGATTAAAGTGAGTGTTACAATTTAAATTAAACACTCTGTGTTTGTACATAAGAATTTTGCGTAAAAGTTACTTTTTTATTATATTTTTATTATTATTATTTTATCTTCAGTTCCCCTGAAAAGAAGATCTTGAAAGCTCTTGAAACGTCAATTTAACTTTTTTTTTTCGCTTTTTGATCACCGCCGCCCACATTCTCTTGCAATACCAGAGGAATCACAAATGCGTTGCCGGCCTTTAAGGAAGGTGTACGCGCTTTTTTTGATGGAACTCATGTCGTATCGTCCCGGAAACACCGCACAAGGAAGCTCATTCCACAGCGTTGTAGTATGAGGAAGAAAGCTCCTTGTAAACCGCACTGTGGAGGACCGCCACACATCCAGATGGTGGGGATGATATCCTAACTTGTGGCGTGTCGTGCGAAGGTGGAATACGGCGGCAGGAATCAGGTTAAACAGCTCTTCGGACACACAATGAAGCGACGTCTCTACGCAACGCCAAGTGATCCAGCCGTTCGCAGAGCACTGGGTCCCTGACAATTCGAGCTGCTCTGCGTTGCACGTGGTCAAACGGATCAAGCTGATACTGGGGTGCACCAGACCAAAGGTGACAGCAATGCCACATGTGACTAAAATAATTATAATTACGCAATTAATTACAATTATATGCGTTAAGCCTTAATGTATTAATGAAATGCTGAATAAAATAATATTATTACAATGCAACTCATATGAGATAGCTTACAGAGTGCGGGCTAAATCTCGCTGCCGATGTCATCTCATCCCAATCCTTCAGACTACTATTTTTAACACTTTATCGCATTAAAACAGTATTACAAAACCTTTTATTACATTCGCTACACCCAAGCCTACGTTCGTGTCATATTAATTTAATTTCATTGTTCATATCCTTTAGGGGTTGTCGTAAAGTTTACGTCCAGGGAACAAAAGGCTTAACTCACTGAGACAGCTCGCAAGATTTATTGCATTTAAATATGTATTGTATTAAAATACGAATGAAAGAGGAGCGAAATGAAGAATATTTTTCCGAGTTCCCGAGGGATTTGGTTTGATAATTTTATGGGAAACTTTTTGTATCTACTATTTCTTTGTTTTTGTTTTCACATTCGTAACATATCAGTAACTAAGCCAAGGCTGAGTCGACTAAATAATAATGTAGCACACAAACTAACCCTTGTCGTTGACATTAAATGCATAAAATTGAGAGAAAAATAGCAGTTGACCAGTGGGTGGCTCCTTTGCAGACGTTGTCGGCTAGATTATCCGGTACCACAACGGCGCCCATTTCTGCCGTGAAGCAGTAACGTGTAAGCATTATTATGTTTCATAAACAATCACAAAAAGTCTCCGGTATTTTCAACACAGACTACTATGAAAATTATCAATAATTGATATTTTCAGTGTATCTCTTAATTACAATAGCGATTTAATTAATCATTACCAAATATAACGATAAGTTTACATCTATTAATAACCAACAAAATAGAACTAACTCTAATACCAGTTTTTTCTCAATTTAACCAGAAAGTGCTTTAATTATTCACTAATAACCACATAAATACGAATAGAAAACAGAAGCAGTTTTTCCGAATAAGTTTCCAACATGTATATGTAAATGAGCGTGCATGCAGCTTATAACATGCTAATTGAAGTTAGCTCAACTTCACCTCCGCCATACATTATAACAACATCGAGCTATGAAAACATACGACTTGTACATCTTTTGAATTTTAATATAGCCTGAAATAAGAACTTGTTCTAGTTCGTAGCTAATACGAAAAAGGCTCGCGAGGCCTTGACATTTATTAAGCTACCCTTTAGGTATAAAGCAATATATTATTTTCATTAATAAGTCGTCATCGAGTTTCAGTAACACATTTTCATTTATATTTTAAGTAACTATGAAGTTTATGATTTGTATATGACATAAGATTTAAGCGCAATCTTAGCCTTCTATCTGTGTGAAGGGGATGAAATATATATATACTAGCTGCCCCGACAGACGTTGTTCTGTATATAGTAAAAAAACAACTGTTTTATATTTCAAAACATCAAAAATTATTTCGTAAATATGCTCCCTGTCGTTAGAATGAAATTGTTTCACAGCGGAACTGTCAAACCGTGCGTCACTAAATTCTCTCATAGAAAATATGTCCATACAAAACAAATATTGAAAATAAAAATATTTATGGGTCCCAAATCGAAATAAAAACTACCCTATCTCTCAAAATGGACTAAACTGCACTCCATGAAGTAATCACCATTAAAATCCGTTCATTAGTTTAGGAGTCCATTGAGGACAAATATTGTGACACGAGATTTATATATATTAAGATATACGAGTATATATGTATTGTCGCGATAATTCTTCTACAAGCATTAGTAATATAATCTTGAATTTCAAAGGCTCTGTTTTTATATAGGTAGATACTATAATAATTTCAAAATTAAAAAAATGTCTATTATCAACCAATATATAAATAAGAAATACTGAACTTTTAAAGGTTTAAGGATGTGTATCAGCATTTAAGATTATAACGACTTAAATAATAATAATTGAAAATATAAAAACAATTTGTTATGTTTTTTATTTTAAGTGATAACCCTCACTTCTAGGATTAATACACGCCTCCCATACGGGACTGCGTTAGTTTAGGGCTATTTAAATTAAAATACAAGGAATATCTTATTGATGTCCAAAAATCAATTTAAAATATTTAAAAAATTAGTTTGTTTTGTGTGGCTGAATGTTTAAATCAAGTTTAATTATTTTTATTTGTTGTTAGTTTTAATTTTAGATCCGAGTTTCACTATTTTTTGTGCTTTGTGCTCATAGAGATTTAATAGTTTGTATACCTTCGTGTGACAGGACTGTGCATTAGTAGCGCTCTCTGGGTTTCCACGGAAGACCAGCGTTGTGGATTCTTTCGAAACCACAACTATGCTGAGTTGGGGGCCCATTGGCGTCATTAGATCATAATTAGATTAGTATAACTCTAAGAACTATTATCGAATGTATAATGACGTCAATAAACATTTTTTCTTTCTTTAATATAAAACTTTAAAACAAAATTTTTTGAACGATGCGGGATTCGAACCCACGACCTCCGGCGTTCCGTGCCGGTGCTCTAACCAACTGAACTAACCGTTCGAGTACCGCCTCGTTATAAAATTCTGTTTGGTTTGTTCAACTCTCAGGATGTGGCTTCATCTACAGGATGCACTTTACAGTTGATAACCTGCTCAACCCCAATATTTGCATATTAGGAAATTGACTTGAGATGTCGCTCTTGTAAATCTAAACAATATGTTTTGTTTTTTTTTAAAGTGATAAACCTCACTTCTAGGATTAATACACAAATAACGAACTTAATACTCGAACCCACGACCACTGGCCAGTTTCGTTTGTGTAAAATATAAAAAGTCAGCTGCCGAAGTAGAGAAGCCCCACTGTAACACAAGCCTAGCTATAATCTTGCAGCATTTTGTAGGCGGTTGTAAAGCTATCACATTGCATGCAAGCTATCTCAGATGTTGTTGCTGCAAATTGCCGATGTTTGCTCGAGATTAGTTTCATACTGTATTTGGGTTACCGCTGATTGACGTTCAGGTTACCCCTTATGTGTACTATTACCTTTACCGGCGATCGTCTTGATAACATTATGTTACGATATGTTTTTGCAAATCTTTAAAGTGTTCTGTTTATTATTACATTTTTATAACATTTGATCATTGGTATTAATAAAGTGGGAGGGTCTTACAGTGGGAATGCCGGCTAGAATATGGGTGCCACAACGGCACCAATTTCTGCCATGAAGCAGTAATGTTTTAGCATTATTGTGTTTCGGTCTGAAGGGCGCTGTAGTTAGTGAAAATACTGGGCAAATGAGACTTAATATCATATGTCTCAAGGTGACGAGCGCAATTTTAGTGCCGCTCAGAATTTTTGTGTTTTTCTGGAATCCTGAGCGGCACTGCATTTTAATGAACATTGCGTATCAATTACCATCAGCTGAACTTCCGACTCGTATCGTTACCCTAGTATAACATAAATTACTTTCTTAATGATACCACAGATTGGGAATGGAGCGACCTCAGGCTATTTAATATTAAATTTATTGAACGATATTTATATTAAAACTACATTTAAAAAAAAGATAAATCCCGCTGAGTATTTTGCACCCGTTCTGCTCAGGTCTAAGGCATATATTATTTTGTAATGTACATGCATGGGTATGATTTGCCTATTATAAATAACAATATTTGAATAAAAAAAAAATTAACAAAAAAACAACCACCTTCAAAAACACTATTCCAAAACAATAGATATAATGTGCACTGAAAAGTATAAAAATAATTGCGTATTTTTGTACAATCTAAATTATTAATCTTATTCTAATTACGATTATTGTTATTTTTGGAATCGGTGTCCTTCGGCAACAACCCGCACTCGCCTCTCGTCTCCTCACAACTCAAGCACATCTCACCTATAACTATGTTTGTAGTAACAAGCCTATGTTGGATGGTCGGGACCTACGGTCCAGTGATGGCTCTCCAGAACTGAGAACTCTACTATACAGTTCGTTATCATGAGTGCTTAATTATGGCTTACAATAACTGATACAAAAATCCTACATTGAATTGAAATATTTTAAATTTCATTCTCAAAACAAGATTAATTTGATTGTAAGTACTCAATAAATCGTCAATAAGAGAGAATTTTTTGAATTTAGATTCTTTTTGATGTTATTTCTAATATACTAGATATATTAGATAGACCGCTTCGGAAACAAATGGCGCTCTGAGAGAGAAGAAACGGCGCAAGAATTTCTCCCGGCATTCTTTTTTCGCGCTTTTTTTAATGAAATATGCAATATTATTCTGACATTGCTATTGCTATAAAATAATCATAATCTAGTCCCAGGCTATCGGTTCAGCTGTGGAGTAGTAGGATTTACGACAGAGCCATTTTTTTAATAAAACAGATTAAATTTAAATTTGTTTATAGGTAATGCTTGAACTGGAACTTCATTATAAAAGTGATTACATTTACCTTTAAAGCTATTATGTATCTTATGAAGCATAATAGAATTAGTTACAACAATCCCGAGCAACAAAAAGTAATTTACGCGAGTACTACACATTTCAATAAAATAACTTTCAAATCATTGAGTTACGAGTATGTTCATTTTTACATCTAACCGAAATGTCATGACAGTGAGATCAATGCTAGGAGTAAACCCATATCATGCAAAAAAATCCGTTTCACACCTTGTGGTTCTCAAGATACTTTGATTCAAATTCTCTACTGAACTTTCTTGTGCAGTATTTCAATATTGATATGATCTTCGAAAAAACTAAATGCTGAGTGACTGATAAATGACCCGCATGCCCGTGTATATCTTCACCAACAATATAATTCATATTATACGAGTTCGGGATTATGATAGGCACAGAGAAACCAACACAAAATATATTTAGATTTTACATTTAGGCGACATATAATTTAATGACTCTATTACATTAGGTAAATCAATACAAGACAATTTGTCTAAACTTTCCGCGTGAAAAAATACGCTTTAAGTTTTATTGTTTCCGCGTAGAGTTAGGAGATTAGCGCGGAAGCCTATAACTGTGGCAGTAAAAACTCGTCTCACCAATCCTTTATTCGCGGTACCTTTTTTGGTATGTTTTCCATTTGAAAAGATACGTTTATTCGTGATATGTGGACTGAAAGAGGAACATGTTCGTTTGTGTCCGTTCATCGTATTGTTTCCAGGTAATTTAAAATTCCTACTGGAATAAAAGTAGCATGCTCTTTGAGCTTTGTACGTGAGAGGAGTTCAAATACTAGATAATACATTAATAATGTTTTGATCTTTTTATTATATGCATAAACAAATTTTTATTGGCTTTTTGTAACATAAATTCAAATATCATACCTTATAAATTAAAATATGATAAATTATATACTTTCATAGCTAAAGGTAGTGATCGTTTGCAACATCGATGACTCTCTCTGACAATTGTCCTCAGCATACTCACATTCGCCTGATCCTGTATAAACAGTGGGAGAGTCAGTAGGTCAAAGTGTGCTTTATTAGCTAAACCTACAGAGGACGTTATGGTTCTGGTAATCACCATACTGGCAAGTCTCTGCAAGCTTTTTAACTTGGGTTTCACCACATACGTAGTTGGTAGTTGTTGGCCTCACAATTTTTTATGAACCGCCATAGGAGGCACTTGGGACTTGCTCCCTACCAGACGCGAAATTACACTCATGCCTTAAGTCTTGAGTATTTGTTAGCCTTAGTCTCTTTTGTCGAAATGTGATTTACATCTGGGGTTCTGCTTGAATATAACTTCCAAAAACATAACCTTAGTTAAGAATTCGAATTTGAGTTCGATCAAATTAGGGAACTTTGTTTTTTAGATACTCTTTTATTAGCGAATGGTGGTTCTTTCGACATCGAGTGAAAATTTATAAGCTTCGCACCACTGTGTGTTGGTTTGTAGCATCTATTGCAAATTAGAGATTATTTGACTTTGGCTTAAGCCTTTGACGATTACAACTAGGTAATCTTCGTACTCCATAGCATCGTTCATCCACTGCTAGTCCATAGCAGTAACAATAGTACGCTTATCCAAATGATTTGAGTTTTCGAGTTCAAATTTGATGAGTTCCAAAATCAGGCACGAGACTGATCTGTCTCGTGCCAGACTTTGGTGACTTAACGTATCCTGAGAATGCCTCGTGTAGAGGCGAAACACGTGTCGAATTGTTTAAAGACAAATATTGGCGGAATTAACACTAAAGAAAACTCAAATCATTTGGATAATTATGGATTTCCGCAAAGTAACGCCTACTTCAATAAAATAGTACGCTTTCTTGTTGGCAGTCTCTAGTAATGTGTAGTGTTATGAAGAAGATTAGGGCTTTGTGGTTTTTAAACATTTGACAGTTGTGGAGTCTACGTTATTGTTTTTTAGTCTCTTGATTAATATGTTGTGTAATTGTTAAATGGGCACTTAGACTATGAACACTTGTAATGCTACTTTTTTGTCTTGTAGCTTTTTTTGCTTCTCAACCCTATCGAAAGATTGTACAAGAGGTCCAATTTCGTGGAGCTGCCTTAACTGTAGGTAGTAGGCTTAGAGCAAGCATAAAATAAATAAACATCAAAGAAAACCCACATGGCCTTTTAATTTTGAATTTTAACATTGCACAAAAACAATAGCAGCCTGAGAAGATTGCTTTTGAAAGCCGACAAACTTTAATAATCATTAAAATTCAACATCCAGATACAAGCCGCACGCTAAAAACCGAGAAATAAAGAGTATGTAGCGATAAATAACGATACAATACAGCGAGCAATCGAACCTCGCAATTAATTTCAAGATGAAAGCGAAGCAAAACGACAAGAGCACGTTCACTGTTACTCTAATAAATGGAATTGAAGCTATTTCTGAAAACTTTTGATACGAAATTGTATTTACGTCTGTTTTTCATTTGAAGAGGTCCATTTCACAGACATTCAAAATTTCCACAGCTACGTAAAAGGCATAAGATAAGACGATATAATGCATAGAAATTAAAAATAATAAGGGTAGAAATTACCTACAAATGTTTTGTATAATAAAAATATGTAAAGAGTGTATCATTTTTATATATTCAAACCAATCGATATTTTGGTATTTATATTACCTCAGTAGCTATTTATTTTTTTCTTTATGACATCTTCTGCATTTATTTTAAACAGATGTAATTCCGGTTCATAAAAGTGGTGACAAAAAATTGCTTCAAACTATAGCCCATAGAAACCCATAATATCATAGCTAAGTGTTTTTAGTAAGATATTGGAAAAAAAAGTTAATATCAGATTGACCAAGTTTCTTGAACAATATCAGCTACTTGCGCAAAACCAATTTGGCTTTCGGTCAAATTGATCTACTCCTACTACTACTACGGGATGCATTACTTGAGGTCAAATCAAATCAAAATCAATTTATTCATGTAGGTCACGGAAATTACACTTATGAATGTCAAAAAAATATTTTTCTTATTAAATCTACCGCTACTTCGTAAAGTGTTGAGCTAATGAGAAGAAGTAGCAATAAACTCATTGCCACTCTTTTATATCAAGATTAAAACATTTCCATCGATTTACAAATCATTTCATATTCATATAATATGTAAAATAGTGCAATAAAAATACTCAAACGTCAAATAGTCAATGTCTTACACGAGTTAGTCATAAAAGTAAATGTAACAAATTAATACAAAAGTTATTGAGTACAGTAGCTGCATCATTCACATATATCATGAATAAATAAAGGTATTCTGTGAGAATTTTATAAGCGATTATAAATAACGGTTTCAGATTCTATATATATATATAATAACTTTTTAGAATCTGAAACCGAGTCTCCCGCAACAGGATCATCCTGCCACCATAAGCAGCGCCCGTTCACGAGCATGACGCATGAGCCAGCCATCGCTTCCCTCAACCATATTTTAGGGAAGGGGACGACCCGTCCCATGTCGCCGGCACAAGCAGTGACATTTAAGCGAGCATGACGAAACCTATTACGAGAACTCAAGAAAACAACAATAAAATAATCCTAATCTACACATCATGCAATACTCACGAAATACCTCTATTTACAATTTGACAATTCTGCTTAAACTTGTAATCAATATTATATATTAATAGTATATTTTTACTAACAGTAATCAAAAGCTCAATCCTTTAGGGTAATCAAATCAAAATCACTTTATTCATGCAGGTCAAGGAAATGACTTTTCTTTTTATATCCACCGCCTTTCAGGGTCGAGTTTTAATATCACAAATCATATCAGTTACAATATATGTACAGTGATGCAGCAATAATACTCAAACTAAAAATACTCAAAAAAAATGTTAATTAATACGTACGACACATACATGACGTACAGTCACAGCCGACTACTACTGTATCAACAATAATAGTAGGCCGTGGTACAGTAGATGCATCAATCCACACACACCTTAAAAAAATAAAGGTATTTAGAAACCATTTTATTATCAATTAAAAAAAATATAATTTTTAATTTTAAAACCATGAAGCAGAGTTTCCGGCTACAGGATCATCCTGCCACCGCAAGTAGCGAACGTTCACGAGCATTACGCATGAGCCAGCCATCGCCTCCCTGGTCACTAAATATATTAAGCAAGTTTGAGGTAGAAAAGAAAACCACCGCTTATCTTAAGCAATTATCATATTCAGAAACGGAAAGTCTACTGTAACCTACTCACTAAGAATCACACACAACCACATACATTCACATTTAATTTTTATTTATTCAATTTTGTTTCGTTTGTCATTGTCATTTATCGAGGATTCACTGACCCCGAAGATACAGTTTTAACTAGTTCGGGGTCAGAGGTCAAAGTCTTTTAATATCACTGGAAAACTGTTTTTCAATATTAGTATTATTACAATTAGCGATAAAAAGATGTAAATAATTAATATTATATCACTAGATAGATAGTGACAATATATGCATAGGCGTTTTCCTAGATCTGAATAAAGCATTCGATACAGTCTCAATCCCTATCTTACTCAAAATACTTTCCAATAATTTAGGAGTTAAAGGAATAAGACTAGTTCAAAAGTTATCTTAATGAAAGACAGCAGTGTATTAAGATAGGAGAACTTACTAGTGATCTTATCAATATTGGCTATGGAGTTCCCCAGGGAGGTGTTTTGGACCCTACACTATTATTAGCTTACGTTAACCCTCTTTATAAGTTATCACCTACGACCAGACATATATTTTGCTTTGCCGATGATACTGTTGTTTTATTTAAAGTAAATCAGTGGTATGACGTGAAATCGTTTGCTGAAGAAGCATTGAGCCAAATCACGTCTTGGCTGGAAAAAAGTTTACTTACTTTTTATTGATGTAGGCGTTACTTTGCGGAAATCCATAATTATCCAAATGATTGAACAACTGAGTTCAGTCTCATGCCAGATTTTGGCAAGTCAACACGTCCTAAGGATGCCTAGTGTATAGGCGAAACACGAGTCGAATTGTTTAAAGACAAATATTGGCGTAATTAACACTAAAGAAAACTCAAATCATTTGGATAGTTTACTTACTGTCAATACCGCTAAGACTTTACATATGTGCTTCAATATCTCTAACTGAAATAATCCTGACGAACAATTAACTCTCCCAATACACACCTATCCTTGTAACCGAAATAACAATCAATCTTGTTGTAAATGTAACAGCCTAGCTAAAGAGAAAACCATTGAATATCTTGGTGTTACCCTAGACGACCACCTAAATTTGATGGTCCAAATTTATAATACAAACAAAATAAACGTGTTAAGCCAACACACAGTGGTGCAAAGCTTATAAATTTTCACTCGATATCGAAAAAACCACCATTCGCTAAGAAAAAAACAAAGACCCCTAATTTTCACGAACCCAAGTAAGAATTCTTAGCTGAGGTTATGTTACTGGGAGTTATATTAAAGCAGAAACTCAGATATAATCCTCTAATCGACAAAATAGATTAAGGCTATCAAGTACTCAAGGCTCAAGGCATGAGTGTAAGTCGGCGTCTGGTAGGGAGACACTGGGGAGCAAGTCCTAAGAGCCTCCTATAGCTGTTCAAAGAAATTGTGAGGCCAACAACTACGTATTCCTTTATGTGGTGAAACGCAAATTAAATAACTTGCAGAGACTTGCCTGTATGGTGGCTTCCGGAACCATACACCCTTTGACCTACTGACTCTCCCACAGAGAGAGTCATGGCATGTATGGATGTCGCAAGCGGTCAATCACCTCTAGCCATGAAAGTATATTATTTATTATATTTTAATTTACAAAAAAAATCAATAAAAAATTGTTAATGCATACAATAAAAATATCAAATTATTATAAATGTAGTATTAATTACTAGTAGTATTAATTATTATAATCTAGTATTTGAACTCCTCTCACGTACAAAGCTCAAAGAGCATGCTACTTTTATTCCAGTAGGAATTTTAAATTACCTGGAAACAATACGATGAACGGAGCACACAAAAACTAGCATCTTCCTCTTTGACTCCACATATCACGAAAAAACGTACCTTTTCAAATGGAAAACATACCGAAAAGGGTACTGCTAATATAGGATTGTTGAGACGAATTTTTACTGCCGCAGTTATAGGCTTCCGCGCTAGTCTCCTAACTCTTTACGCAGAAACAATAAAACTTTAAGTGTATTTTTTCACGCGGAAAGATTAGACAAATTGTGTTGTATTGATTTAGACAGAAAGCATTATTAAATTATATTTCGTCTGTATTTACAACCTGTATATTATATTTTGTGTTGGTTTCTCTGTGTCTATCATAGTGCGAGCTCGTATCATATGTATTATATTGCCGGTATCTGGGCATGCGGGTCTCTGTCTTTGATAATCTATTTAGATTTTTCGCAGGTCATATCAATATTTAAATACTGCACAGGAAAGTTGCTGACGCTTATAGCAACTTTACAAGAAGCTGCACGCTTATAACAACATTAGTAAATTTAATAAAAATATAAGGAAGTTAAACAAATACACTTTAATAAAATCTTTAAAATCATGGCTAGTAGTATTAAAATACGACAACACAGAAAACGCTCTCAAAATTAAAATATAAGTAACAATTACTAGTACTTATTTTATCTTGTACACGAAAAAACAGTTTGACATACTAACATAGACTTATTAAAACAAGTTACACACACACACACACGCCCATTTTCGCACACACATAGTAAGTTACTAATTATGTATAAGCTTTCGGAAGGACCTAGCCTCTGTAACTCAGGGTATCCTACCGCAGAGGGTAGGGCACAAAACATTATGTACAATATATTATAAGACTTGAATAAATGATTATTATTATCATTCCATAATATCATCAAATAATAAATATTATATTCTGTCTCCTCTGCTTGGTTTAATTATTGGAACACCCGGGCATATTATATCCAATCCAGATTTGATGGATTTTTCGTAACTGGGAGGAATCTCTAAAAAACATTTATAAATAGGTTTTAAATGCCGAGGCAACTATTTATACCCACGAGTTGAGAATCACCTATTTGTCGGTATTAAATAAGCATTATGCTCCACGTATTACATAATATTATTTATTTACCTTTTATCGTTTAAAACTTATAAGGAATTTTCTTGTTTAAGCGCTTCAAATTTATCGCATTTCTGAACATTTCTACCTGAATGTCAAAATTCTCCCTCAAATAGACTGAGAGCTAAATTACATTTTGCACTAGTCTCATCCTACGGGAATAAACTTTTAAAATGACAACTCGCTAAATGCAATCCGAGTAATTTCAAGTCACAGCACGTTAGCTTCAGTTAACGTGTTTTACACTTTAAATTTTCCCTCACAAAACGAATATGACGCTAAGTGCAACTGTAATAAAAAGTACAGATGTGGTTAGTATTATTATATTCAGACGAAATAAGAATGTATTCGAGCTGTATAACACTGGTTTAATGTATTTAATTTTGCGGATTCAATTTCGAAGATGTTTAGTTTAATCGAAATGGTTTATTCTACTTAAATCAACTTGTGTGTTGTAATTCCCTTAGTGTTGTACATGCTCCCTAACATGTGCGGTGCTGATTACTTACTATGAGGTTACGCACGGATGTCAGCCCTTAAAAATTGGTAATTCGAATAGTATTTCGTAATTCACTATAATTTTTTTTATGTTATAGTTGAAATTGGTTTTCTGATTAATATGATTTATAAACAGGCTGCCGATAAACAACCGATGGATAATAATACTACCGATAAAAATACTAGTCTTAGTAAAATTATAACTAATCTTAGAAAATGTAATTCTAGTAATATTTAAATTTTAATCTAGTATAACGTAGATGATACGTACAGTTTTTGCTTATTTTTCGAAAAGCGGTAATCCATGCTTTATGGTTGACGTCGAGACTATCTTACGTCATATTACAAAGCAGCCAAATAACAAAAAGAAAATCTATTATTTTATCACACGACTTAAAAATATGTGGAGGTTTCAATTCGATTCTACGTTAATTTTTTGGGCTATATATTTTGGCTTTAGAAAGAGTTAACTATCAGTCTGATTTTTCCGATGTCCTGATAATTGTATTTGTGAATAATTGAGAATAGTTTTCAGAATTTATAGGCATACGTTTTTAAGTGTGTTTAACAACGAATCAAAAAGCATTTATAAACAGAAACAAACATTAAGTGTAGTCAAACTGTTTGAACTTGAGTATTTTACAAGATAATTAAGTATCTACAACCGATCATGTTTAAATAGAATAAGAACAGATATAATATAATATTATATCACTTATCTGGTGATGATGCAGGAAGTTGGGCGCATCGGGACTCCTTAAAAGAACCATTTATCATTGCCTTGTTTGGCATGTTAGCATTTTGAAGAGGCGTACTTCTTCTATACACAAATTACGTTTCTTTATCAGTATACTTTAGTCAGTAATCAATTTTCACTCGTACAAGGTAACTTTAAAGTGTAAAATAAAAAAAATATACCTACTAAATAGTTAGAAATAAATTTTTTTGTTGTGTTACCTGAGACAAACTAATTTCATATTCACGTTGCATAAGTATCGAATGTCTCAATCAATATATTTAACTTGGAAACAACTTAAAAATATGCATGTTTCAAGTCGTGATTTTTTTAATTACATGGGTTTTATTACATCAAAAATTAGTAAACCTAGGTAACACTGAATAACGGCTTAATGTAGAAAGTTGCCAATACTTTTATTGTTTTTCGGAGTAATCTCCGTTCCTCTCTACACATCGTCGCATTCGATGGAATCACTGAGAAAAGCAGTGGGTCCATTCTTCCTTAGGGGTTTCTTCTATGGCATTTTCGTACGTTTTCACCGCATCTTCAGGGCTTGTAAAGCGAATACCTTGACTTTTATTTTTAGTTCTTGGGAATAAATAAAAGTCGCAGGGCGCCAGGTCAGGATGACTCATTATCTCGACACCTGCCATAGTCCAATATTCAACAGTCCATTTGGCGGAGTGCGGTGAAGCATTGTCATGGTGAAGGAGGATCTTGCTTCGAAGGCGCTGGTGTCGAATTTTTTCCAAGACAACAGGCAAATATCGATTGACATACCAATCTGCAGTAACTGTCCTTCCATCTTCTTGCACAACTGTCGCGAAATGACCTTTCCGACCAAAGAATGAGGCAATCATGTTTTTTCCTTGACTTCTTCCTTTCTTTACTTTAGTTGGCCGATCCCCGAAAGGAAACACCCACTGAGCTGATTGTCTTTTGGTTTCGGGTTCGTACCAATATATCACCTGTGACGATGTCAAATACAGCATTTAAGTTACCGCTGTTGAACTTATTTAGCATTTGGCGACACCAGTCCATGCGAATGTGTTTCTGGTCGTCGATTAAAGCATGGGGAATCTATCTGGTATAAAACTTCGAGACGCCTCAATGTTCGTGTAATATTTTTTGAACTTGACTCATACCAATGCCTAGGCTTGCCCGTATCTGCTATAGTTACCCACGTATCAGCAATGGCGTTAAAAAACCAAATACTGTGTGCTTTTGGCTAATGATTTGGATATTTTATTACACGCTTTTTATTAGCTTCACCTGTATGTATGTTTGTTTGTAACCGACTGATTTGGGCGCTATTTTGACCTACTTTAAACAGCCTGATTTCGTAGATTTATCGATGACCGATGACAATACTTTAATTTGATAAAATTATTCCATTTTTCAGTTTGCAAATAAGATTTTTGTTAATTGATATAATTTTTATCATATCGTCTATAAGGCAGGAATTGATGTCAATTTTAAATTTCAATATAATTTTTCTATTTTTTAGTTCAGTTTTTTATTAAAAACGTGTTTTTTAGTTTTTTTTAACTACTATTTATTTATACTTTGGTTGACAAATATGAATATGACGTCATAGTGACTTTATTTTATTTATTTATTATAGACAGACTCTTTCTCATATATATATTACATCATATTTGGTCCCTACACTAGGCGTAGCCTGTCCTGTAGGCAACCAATTTACATTCTATGGTTAACAATATGAACCGAAAGGTCAATAAGTGCACTCTGTATGTGTGTGGTTGGATGTGAGTATCTGATTAATCATGTTACAAAGTATTAACATTATATGAATGCTAAGCTATCACTTTAAGAATATCTGCATAAGTGACTGTATTTAGCCATCTCTGTATTTTCAATTTGATGGACCGAGCAATTTTAATACTTAAGTTTTCGTCCATGACGACTCCTAAGTATTTTTTATGAGTAGTTCTACTTATACTTTTGGAAGCAACAGGACATGTGTGGTCTTTAATATCAAAAATGTGGCAAGGGGATGAAGTTTTCGTTTTTTGGAAACAGATGTACTGTGTTTTAGTGAGATTTAAAGTGAGAAGATTATTTTGTAGCCAAGTTGCAATATTCCTCGTTCCTTGTTCCGCTGTGTGTAGTGCAGTAGCCCAGTTTTTCCCGTAGAATAAAAGAGGTGTGTCATCGGCATAACCAATGATGTCAGAGCTAGATACTTTAGTGTTGATGTCATTTATATACAAAAGGAATAACGTGGGGCCTAATATACTTCCTTGGGGGACGCCAAAATCTATTGAACTTGGATTGCTTTTCTTATGATCAACTTTAACACACTGAGTTCGGCACATTAAATAGCTTTTGAACCAGTTCAGGCAATTACCTCGAATACCTAGGAGCTCAAGTTTTCGTATAAGTATATGAATACAGACTGTATCATAAGCCTTCGCGAGGTCTAAAAATACACCGATACATTTTTGCTGCTTATCTAGTTTGGAAGAAACAATTTTAGTTACTAAGTCTACAGCGTTTTCTGTTGATTTTTTTGTGCGTTACCCAAATCGACTGTCAGCTATTATTTTGTGTGCGTCAAGAAAATTTGTCAATCGCTTGTGTACTAGTTTTTTAAAGTTAGAAAATTTTTGAGAATGATCCTAATAAAGAAATCGGTTCATAGTTCGTAGGATTCGATTTGTTACGCGACTTATGAATAGGAACAATTGCAGCAATTTTCCAGGCAGTAGGAAAAATTACTTACTTGAAGAAGTATAATATTAATAATGCGTTGACATTATGCGTGAGTTGATTGAATTTAGTTGATAACTTTTCGATAAAATGAGATAAAAACGATATTGATATTTAATACTTCTTGTCTAAGACAGCCATTTTGAGGGCTACACAGCTATTGAAACTTGAAAAAATCTTTTAAGCTAAGAACTTACAGAACTTAAAGTGACAATCCATGATATTTTTGATGTTGGATTTTATGTACTATCAAGGTATTCACTTGCATATTTGCCCCCTCTTATAAATTAGTTACACCATAATACAATGTAACAATCATCAAGTCTTAGAGAAAAATGCATTTAAGTTCAGATGAATTGCTCCCCTATGGGGAAAAGCTACTAAAAGCTATTATGTCCATTACTCCAATCTAGACCCAGCTGAAATGTAAAATAAATAATCATCAAAGAAGCTATCTGACCAAACCGGTCATTGAACTTCGTAAATCACGCGAACTATCTACGATATGCTAGTCGTCTTGAGAGCACTTACTGCTAGCATCCACTTTCCTTTAGTGCAAGTTACAAGCGCGAGAGATATATGGCATCTTGTGAAGTAATCTTCATTTTCCACTTAGTTGATGCTTATACATAATATATAAAAAGAAATACATAGCAATTTAGTTTCTTATTTAAAACAATTTTATGAAAATGAAAAAGTATACAAAATTGAAACGCTAATGGTGCTAGGATATACATACTTTACCCTAATTAAAAAAATATATATAATAATAATCTCAAAATCGTAACCTAACATATCTGCTATTTTGTACATTCATTCCCCATGTTGATGCTAAACTAAACCTATAATAAAAAGTTTATCATAAATTCGGTCATATAAAATATTATATCATTGTGGGGCAAGCTTTAGGTAAAATAAAAGGGGCAATAAAGGTGTTATTTGCCCCTTTTATTTTTAAATTATTATATTTCTCATTTATATCTGTACTTTAATTGATAAAAATTTAGACTAGAAGGCTCATATAGAATCACTAGTTAAAAGGATACATAAATTTGTCTTTGCTCTTAGGCGAACCAAAAAGACTATATCAAAAGAAGCTGCAATCATTGTCTATCATGTCTACATAGCATCTATAATTAGGTATGGTATCTTGCTATGGGGTAACTCCACAAACATAAACAAAATATTACTGGCGCAAAAGAGATGTATAAGAGCTGTGGCTGGTATAGAGCCTTTCGATAGCTGCAGACCTCTATTTTTAAATTTAAACATACTGACTGTAACCGAAATTTACGTACTAGAGGCTAGCTTATTTATTAACAAAAATTTAAATCTATTCACTCGGATGGGTGACTGTTCTTTGTTTACATCGCGTGATGCTACAAGACTTCGAGTACCCCACATTAGAACCACGTTGTACTAAAAAAACTGTTATGCTATTTGTGTAGAAATATTTAATAAATTACCAAAAGAAATAAGAGAGGATGTTAAATAGATTTAAATTCAAATTATTAACACTATTAAAAATATTGTATAAATGAATATTATGAATAAATGTATATTATCTAACGAAGTGGTAACTGGCACCAATACTATTTTTACCAATAATATTAAATTTTCTTGTGATTATTTTTACTACATTATCTATTAGCATTTCATTTATTATTGTAAAGGCTTTACGTTGATTTAATTAAATGTAGCAGTAATTATTGATTGTGTTAGGTTTATAATATTGTGTAGTAAAACCACAAAAATATTTGCATGTCAGTCAAGACGAAACATTTGCCTGCTCTTAAATTTGTAACAACTTTACTTGTGAATGTTTCTGGCAAATAAATAACTATGACTTTGACTTTGATCTTCTGTTATGAAGCTGGGTGTCAACTTCTGACAGTCAATAAGTGATTTAAAAATCTTTTGTTTGATTTGATATAGAATAGCTATAATAAATTATCAATGAAAAAGAACAACGTTGTACATAATAAGAAACGGTAAGTATATTTTAAATGCCCCTGATAATAATATTATTATTTTATTTTATGACAAGCGGCATTGTTATATTTTATTATAATTAAAGCGTGTCAATATCCTATAGTATGGTACTCAATGTATATTTCCGCTTGTAACTTGCGAACTACACAATCGGTTGTACCGTTTTATGCGCTTTTTAGAGCTGCTAAGAGAGGAGACGTCTGCAAGGACATAACTGCTAAGCCCAAAGCACGCTTAAACGCCTTCAATTACTGCAGTTGTTTCGAATATATAATATTGGCAGTCGTAAAGGATAGTACAACAAGACATGCCTTCACCGGTGTAAACAGTGTTTATATGTGGGATAAACATAGCGTGGTATATATAATGGTGAATAATTTAAACATAACAATTTAAAGAAATAAGGGGTTAACAGAAAATTATTGTCACAATTTCTTCATTACATTTCTATTATAAGAAGAGGAAAGTATTAATACAATTATAATAATATAATCATTAACATTTAGTACAAATGAGGGCGGACCAAAGGCAGGTGACCTTCAACAACAAGACAATGAAATTTCTAGACCGGCTGGTCAAATTATGAAATGCTTCCTTTCCTTTCTGTGAGGAAAACGGCAGGATTGTACTTTTGCAGATCGATGACGCGGAGAGCTTAAGGTTCGGACATGCTTGTGTTTGTGAAACTTAGTTTAAGATAGTCCAGGCACTATTTTTCAAGTGTGTACTTTAAATAGAAGATTGGGGAAAAAGTAATTTCACATTCAGTAAGTAAAAGCTTGTAATAAAATCTCTTTGGCTGTACTATTTGTTATTTGTTAATTTTCAGTTTTATTTGTGTTTTTCCTTCTGTTAAATCTGTGAATCTAATGAAATTCTATACATTTTAAAAAATTATTATAAAAATGAAAAACACGCACAATAGGCAACAAAAAAAAATTATGATGTCTATGGACATAATACAATGTCAGTCTGAGTAGCACCAAGTTGGTATAAGCGTTTGAGATTTCCTAATTTGGATGTCAAAATGTACCGTGCTTTGGTCGGAATAAAATCACCGTATCAGAATTTACAAAATAGCAAAAGAACTGTAAATCTAACAGCAAAGGGTTTTGACCCATTTGAAATAACGAGGTTTACTAAAAAACCTTATAAAAACAATAACCATGAATGGTGAACTCATTTACAAGAACGTCCGATAAAGGCTGGTCGGGCGTCACAGACTGTGGCAAGATCCGGACTAACTGGTAGTAAGGTAAAATTTATTGAAGTAGGCGTTACTTTGCGGAAATCCATAATTTAAAAAATGATTTGAGTTTTCTTTAGTGCTAATTCCGCCAATATTTGTCTTTAAACAATTCTAGTAGAATGGTAGTAAGGTGATAAATACTGTATGAACGGTGGGGCTGCAAGAGCTTTGTTCCTTATGAGCACTTCCTACTACCAACAACTGATCAAATTAAAACACTACTCCACATCGGTATTCTTAATTACATACATTAAATATTTTCAATCGCACTACCTCGGTCAAGCTGTTCTCTGTCTTTAATTATCTAGTTTATTACTTTTAAAAAATTAATCTTGCAAGATTTGACATGTGTTTAGTAATGCAAGTGTTATGATGTTCAAATATTACTGTCGGTTATAATATGTTGTTGAATAATATGTTGTTTCAATTGTTATCAAAATTTTGGACATGTATTTAATTTCAGGAAATATAAACAAATAACTAATTAATTATTTATATCGTAATGTTGCCTCGAGGCTTTCTTAATTTTCTCGACTTTATTGAGGAATTTTTATAGGGAGTGGATGTTTTTGTATTGCAACTATTTCCTCGACTGAGGTTGAGAGGAGTAGGGGCACGTTTATGGAAACATCTTAGTTTATGGGTCTTAGATTTTTTATTTGATGAGTCCTGACAAAATTCACTTACCACACATTGTTTTTATTACGGAGTATATCCCACATGAGACTATTTAAATGTAGAGTTAAATTAAGATTTCATAATACAAAACAGGGAATGTTAGAGCTTGACACCAAATATCGATTGAATATTCAGTTCAACGGTTACTTGACTAGAGTATGTCGGCAACGTGTAGCCAATGCCACTGTGCATTGCTGATGTGACGAAATGTATGGATTAGCTCACTGTGGGAGGTGCGCTTCGGATTTACGGAGCAAATCTCTGCACTAATGCCGAAGATATGCAGCACCGAATATTGAATCTGTATTATCATGGAAATATTTATATCTTTAAACTAGTTGCGTAGAAATACACGAAAGTAGTTGCATTTTGAAAAGTACAAGCCCTGATTTTCTACCTTCTAGCTTCTTTCGTGATCCAAAACAATATCAATAAGACATACGACAGTCTTACGTCTGCAGGTAACTCATGAAGAATTATTAATAATAGGGAAAATTTTGTTTCGCATTTTATATAAAAACTCTAGATATATCTTTGCAAATATTCTTACACTTAATAATAAGTTATACGATGTTTTTTTTTTTCATTTTGGTGAAGACATGATCCCGCCATTTTGCGACTTGTGATCAAAAGAAGGCATATTTATATTTATTTTTTTTGCTATTTAATAGGGTAGTACAAATTTGGTCTTACAATAGCTTTAATTATCACCTATTTAGCCATTAGCCATCAAGTAGTTATTGCAGTCTTGATGTTAACCTGACACTGCCTTAATAATTTTGAAGAGAACAAAACAGGTTTACCAGTGGGAGGCTCCATTGCACAGGAAGCCGGCTAGATTATGGGTACCACAACGGCACCTATTTCTGCCGTGAAACAGTAATGTGTAAGCATTACTGTGTTTCGATCTTAAGGGTGCAATTACTGGGCACATGAGACTTAACATCTTATGACTTAGGGTGACGAGCGCAGTTGTAGTGCCAGTCAGAATTTTTGGGTTTTTCAATAATCCTGAGCGGCATTGCATTGTAA
This sequence comes from Leptidea sinapis, assembly GCF_905404315.1. Lineage (NCBI taxonomy): Eukaryota > Metazoa > Arthropoda > Insecta > Lepidoptera > Pieridae > Leptidea > Leptidea sinapis. The sequence continues at coordinate 7,392,496 of NC_066280.1, forward strand.
TGGGCAGGATATATCAATTAACATCAGCTGAACGTCCTGCTCGTCTCGTCCCTTATTTTCATAAAAAAGGCATCAAGTAGTTATTGCAATCCTCTCTTGATGTTAACCTGCCTTAAGAATTTTGAAGAGAACAAAACAGGTGGAAATCAGAAGTTCAAGGCTATATGGCAGTTACACACCTCTTAGTCAAACTCTATAAATTTTAATGAATGCATAAATATGTGTGAAGTCAAGTGGTTAGTGATGATCGACCACATCATTTTTATCGATTTCGGGTCATTCTCTCAAGTTCTCGCTTTAATCTTATTAGTTTGTTGGCAGTAGAGAACTGAATTGTAATAAAAGCGTAATGAACAATGTTCTTCCAATTCCACCACACATTTAACATTGTGTGTAAAGCCTAACCACTTTTGACCACGATCTTTTTCGGACTTCTTTAACTCGTACGTTTTACACACGATTCGATTTTATTACAACTGAAAGAATCACAAACTAGTACACGGTTTCTTTTGGTTGAGCTTGTGTGGCACCCAAATATCGAGCTTCTCTGTGTTAAACCTTTTTCCAAATAGGTCACAACGGTTTTGTGGTGGATTCCCAGTTCTTCAGGTATATCTATCTACTAATTGATATTGAAATTCCTGGAATTTTATTAAGAAAATTATTAAACTAAGTTAGTGCTATTCTCACTGACACTGCATTAGTCCGCTATTGCACTGTTCCAGAAACATCAAATTATTATTTCTCGGGTTGCGTTACGTTTCTTTTGTATCTTGTAATAAAAAATTTAAAATGTATCGAATTTTTCGTTAGAGTCACTCATTTTTACAAATAGAATAACAAATCAAAAAAGCTTAAAACAATATTTAACTGGTTTGTTTATTTTATAAATGTTTGAAAAAACAACCTTTTTGAATCACATCAAAACTAGATTGATACAAACAGAGAGAGAAAGAGATTTTATTACAAGTAACTATATGCGAGAAAACTTTTTCAACGTCATATTAGTAAGCTGTAATTTATGGAGTACCTTTTACTAATTCGGCTTAGCAAAAAACATTAAAAACCAATATTACAAATTAAAATTGTTCGCTATGCGAAAAAAATATACAAAAAAACACAAAGTACATGCACACTATAATTAAAACGCTGCTGATAATAATATCAAGTCTTTGCTGAAAGTATTAATTATAATTTCATTGGCTGTATATTATTGATAACATACAGGCTTTTTAATAACAAAAAAACAACCGACTTCAAAAACACTATTCCAAAACAATAGATATAATGTGCACTAAAATGTATAAAAATAATTGCGTATTTTATACAATCTAATTTATTGATCTAATTTTAGTTACGATTATTGTTATTTTTGGAATCAGTGTCCTTCCTCCACAACCTGCTCTCGTCTCTCGCCTCCTCACGACTCAAGCACATCTCACCTATAACTATGTATGTAGTAACAAACCTATCGTGGATGACACCGACTCCAAAAATTACAATAATCGTAACTAGAATTAGATTAATTAATTAGATTGTATAAAAATACGCAATTATTTTTATACTTTTTAGTGCACATTATATCTATTGTTTTGGAATAGTGTTTTTGAAGTCGTTTGTTTTTTTGTTAATTTTTTTTTTATTTTATGTTTTTTAGTGAATTTGAAGTTACTAACTAACAATTTGTCTAAATATGTGTAGATATACTATTTTTCAATGCAGCAATGAATGTAAGTGCTTTGCAAATTGATTACAGACTGTTAGAAATTCTGCCACAGATCGCACCATTTCTATAAGTCGTTAAGGAGCCCCATTGATAATCATATTCGACTACAACAATTACTTGACCATAACTATGTTATGGTAGATGACTTAAACATCCAGATAGCTAAAAAAAGATTATCGTTAATTTGCTCCTAAGAATTGAAGAGTTCCGTTATTTTGTCATGGATTCCGTAATCAGAACCTAACCAAACTCCCACCATCTTAAACTATCTTTGAAGTATATCCTTTCCAATAAAAAAAGAACTGTTAATAAATAAAAATCGAAATCTGTTGGTGCGATATTGAGTTATTCGTAAATTTATCATCCACTTTGCTATACGTATGTATAGCAAATTTAAAACTTTTATGGTTTTTTCATGGATGCCATTGTCAGATCTGAACCAAATGGAAACACACGGGAAGCACTAGCTTTCAAATAAAAAAAGAATTATCAAAATCGGTTCACCCAGTCGAAAGTTTTGAGGTAACAAACATAAAAAAAAGAACATATCGACACGAATTGAGAACCTCCTCCTTTTTTGAAGTCGGTTAATAAAAAAATGCACAATATTATGTTGTAACAACATTATTATTATAACATTATTATGAAATTAATAAGCCCACTGAATTTCTTGCAACCATTGAGCCTTTCTCAGGTCTGAGGCATACTTTATTAATAAATATGTGACCCCACTATTTGGATGTGTGGCGGTCCTCCACAGTGCGCTTTTCAAGGAGCTTTCTTCCACGTACTACAAAGCTGTGGAATGAGCTTCCTTGTGAGGTATGTTAATGGGACGATACGACATGCGTTCCTTCAAAAAAAGTGCGTACACCGCAACGCTCCTGCAATTGCAAGAGAATTTGGGCGGAAATTATCACATAACAGCAGGTGATCCGTACGCTCGTTTGTCCTCCTTTTTCCTCACAATAAAGCGATTTTAATCCTATTTTGGATAAAAATATTAGAATTTGAATTCAATATGGTTATCAAATCAATCGCGAGGCTAATCGGGTGAGTACTTTTCTGCACTTCTTTTTGTTAATAGTCATCAAGCTCTGTTAGTATCATATCTTTTCTGTAACATTCAAATTGTAAGTACACATATTTCTGATATTAAATAGTCGCCGACTGGTTATCTATTATTCAGAGGTTGAGCAGGAACAAAGCTATTAGGCTGAGAGTACGAAGACCACAGACAGTCATTTGTGTGGCCCCGTCGGTATAAAAACGCTGTTTTGCATTACGTTTGCAATATTTTGTAAAAGATTGTAAATAATCTGTATTTTAGTCCTCGTTATTTTTACGTACTTGTGCTATAACTGTATCTATTGTTATATTAATATTTAACTAATAATTCTCTTGCTATTACTAATTATTAAAACAGAGTAAGATAGGGAATGTTGGTATTCATTTAGTGATTAGTACGACATCAATTTAAAAATAAAATGGCACTTGTTGTAAATAAATCTTTTTATAACCGTCTTCGAAAAGGAGGAGGTCCACAATTGGATTTGTATTTTTTAATTTTTGTAATTACGCCGAGACTGATGATCCGATTTACGTTATTCTTTATTAGTTTGATGCGGACTGTTTGCCATTAATTGTCCCCATATTTGGCATAGTTTGGCCCAATAGTTTTTATAAATTTTAGTAATCTGAAAGGTATAAGATTTGCATAAGAGGTGTATTAAATTAAAAAATTATTAAGTTATTTTAAATTTAAGAATTTAAACAACAGATTGGTATCGTAACCGTAAAGTAAGCGACAGTTTTGGATAAATAACCAATAAATAATAGAACACATTTCTAAAAGACTGCCAACGTTCCTGTGATTCCATTGGTGCTGCAAAAGAATGGGTGAGCGGCGGTGATCACTTAACAAACGTATGGTTTTCCTCCTTTTCCATGAAAAATATTTTTTGAAAAATATAATAAATTAATTCCAAAATAATTAATGTTTTCTTTCAGCTATACACATTTTAACTTAGAGATTATATAGGTAGATGAACGTATTTTTGTTATGATAATCTCCTTATTATGAGACGTTAATCGTAACTCGAGCTTAGTTGATCGAATTAAAATGTAAATTGTTCGTATAGGTTTAGGGTGGTCGTTCATTTAATTAAGAATTTGTATTCATCTCTCCTCGTTTAATTGTTTTTTTTTTGTCCATTTTTGTTAGGATTTGAATAATTGAATAATATAGCAACACACTCTGATGACATAAGAATACGTATTGTCTTTAACATAACTACTGAATGGATCCAATTTTCGTAATTTCTAATCTATTTGAATTTTAAATCTTTTCTTTTTTTAATACTTATATGTTCAAAGCTGGAACGTTCAAAGTGAAGTACGTTCTGATTTATCCACCGTTGTATAATTTTATACTAGACCTTATAAAACGCTTTCCATGAATCCTAATTAAAAAATCAACTATGAGATATTCCGTGTTTATTTACTTTTCTCATGGAATTGGAGGATAAACTAACGTACGGGTCACCTGGTGTTAAGTGATCAATGCCGCCCACATTCTCTTGCAACACCAGAGTAATCACAGGAGCGTTGCCAGCCTTTTATTAAGGTGTACGCACTTTTTTTGAAGGTACCCATATCCTATCATCCTGGAAACATCGCACAAGGAACCTCATTCCACAGCTTGGTTGTGCCTCGATGAAAGTTCCTTGAAAACCACACTGTAAACGAACGCCACACATCCAGATGTTGGGGATAATATCCTAATTGCATGTCGTACGAAGGTAGAATACGGCGGCAGGATTCAGGAGTCAAACAGCTCTTCGGAACACTTACCGTGATAAAATCACTTAAACTTAAAATGGATTTAGTTTTACACTAATAAACGTGAACAAAACTTTGGAAAATTTATTGAATTAGACGTTATTTTGAGGAAACCCATAATTATCCAAATTCTGTGATTTTTATTGAGTATAAATCCCACTGTTTATTGGATAGCAAAACTTCACTTTAAAATATAACAAAGAGTTAAATAACTTTGCCTTTGTCTGAACATTTAAACAATTATAGTATATATAATTTAATTCTAGTGTACGCCGACCTGAACGGCTCATCCGAACCATTTCTATTGAGCTAACTTTCAAGCTATGAATAAAGCATCAGGCTGTCATCCGTAATTTTAAACAGCGACGTCTTGAGGTTTCACTTACACAAAGTTTAATTTTAAGCAACAGATTACGGATTCACTGTTCAAATAATATCTGTACATTCCGGACAGCTCCTTTGTCTATTCGGTTTTGTATTTACTGATATATTATTGTTAACTTAGTAATTTTCGCTAACAGAACGTTACAGATGCGTACGTACCAACTTAAAAAGACTGCTACATCTATACAATATAAAAGAAAGTCGTGTTAGTTACACTATTTATAACTCAAGAACGGCTTTAAAATTGGTGAGGAGGCAGCTTAGAGCCAGGAGACGGACATAGGATATAAAAAGTCATAAAATATCAAAAAAAATACGAAAAAATATTATTATAAAAAATTATTTTCTGATACCTTTTGTATGGATTGACAATTTGACGACATCTCGAGAATTGAAAGAATTCAATAAAATTTTTTGATAGTTTCACACTACATGAGTTATAAAATACAACTGACAGTGCACATCATGTTATTTAAACTTAAAAAGACTGCTGTTACTAACTTATCATAAAGTTAACCGTTCGCTCGTTTGTCCTCCTCTGTGATCTGTGAGAAATGAAAAAATATAAAAAAATATTTCATGTGAAGTCTTTGAGTGTTATGTTTTTGTTTGTTTATTAAGATATGTCCACTTCTAAATAATAGTCTAAAACTATTTAATATTTACTGATGTCCAAAATTAACTTTGTGTGCTTAACACACACACGCACTTTAGACCACCAGACAGAAATGAAAACTCCATCAAGCTGAGGATAAAAGTGCGCAATACAACCATATTATCTTCTTTATTCATAAATAAATAATATGTATAAAATTAATAAAACAGATAAATTTTGTTCTGAATGAATGCGCTCCTTTAGTTATAAAGTTTTCAGCGCACCTACAAAAGTTTCACTTCGAAACAAACCATCTGTAAATTAATAGATCACTCACGTATAAATTAAACATTTTCTAAATAGGTAGAGTCGTATGATAATAATGCTTGTTAGAATGTTGAACTTCACACGACAATAATGTAACAGTCCATTAAAAATAAGATAATATCACTCGTTAAGCTAATTACGTACAAACATTACAAGCACGTGATAAACACAAAACTGTTGACACATATTAGGAAGTGCTGCCAAATATGAATAGTAAACATGAATATTAAGAGATTCAAATGTCAGGAGAGTTTTAAAGTGAAATATAAAATGTTTTGGATTAAGGCCAAGCATTGCACAAGAATATTACATTATTACACACGCTTTAGCATCCACTGGAGGCAGAGTAAGTGAAAGATTTGGCAACTCTATGAAATAGTGGGATCTTTGCGTTTCCGCGCAGATTTCGAGATAGTGGCTTTGAGCTGTTAGTAAAAGAGGTCGTACCAACATATAAGTAAGTTGTATAACAGAGTAATGGAGCATTGTTCTTAAGTATAGCATTATAGCCGACGACCCATATAGCCGAATGGTTAGTGACTCTCTCTACTAAGCTTAGAGGTCCCGGGTTCGAATCCCGGTAGGTGCAATCATTTATATGCTGAATATTGATGTTTTTTTCCGAGTCATGGATGTTTATATGAATTTATGTATGTTTAAGTAAGTTTATTGTATTAAATATATCGTTTTCTTGCATACATAGTACAGGCTATGGCTAGTGTGGGGCAAGATAATTTGCATAAAAGTGTGTCAATATTATTATTATTATTACTATATATCTCAGTCAGTACTGAATACATCTAAAAATATAAAACAACAATTTCAATTTTATTGCAAATGATAATAAAAATGTAATATTTTTGTTATGTAACGCTGAAAATGTATTGTCGAGTGTTACACATTTAAATAAAACACTTTTTAAAGGATTAAAATGCGTGTAATTTTAAGAAAGTTCGGGTTAACTAACATAATAATAAAAATGTAACTTTTACGCAAAATCTAATGTAAAAACACATTTTCAATAAAATTTTTGTATGTTTTCTTCACAAAGGAATTACAATGAACTATTGGCAATTCATTCATACATTTCTGAGTTTACTTGATTGACTCGTGTCCAAAAATTAATTTTTAAAGATTCAAAGAAATTTTAGTTTTTTTAAACCTACAAATGATATCTCTCTTTATTTTCAGTTAGAGTCAAACTTGTATGTATTTATGTGTAATACCAGGCGATCGTAATAGCCATTTTATCAGATAGTAGTTTATGCTTACTCTTGAGGTGTTCAGAGGTCCACTTTGAAAGCGAGGATATATATTAGATTTAAAAAAAAATAGTGTGTGTACTTATGTATGCACGCAAGAAGTTATACATCTTTGGCCTAACGAAGCAAAAATCATAAAAATGATTTATTCCTCGTGCTATTCTACGTTTTTAGAAAGAACAATTGTGTAAAAATCTTGAAAGATGGCTTTGACAATTAATTATTAAATAATGAATACGGTTGTATAGGCTTGAACCCTTTGCCTGTCCTAATAATGGACGAAGAAACCAAAAAAAAATAACGAATGACGCAAACGTTAGAAAATTTTAGGAACAATCTCCACCCTGTTACATTTATGTTACGGTGATGCGCGCGCATCTTAAAATTTCACTCTCATAATTTTTTCATAACGCGCCTAAAGAAGTATAACTTCAATAATAAGCACAAAATCTTTTGGTTTTTTTTTTTCAATTTTCCGGAGCGTGTTGCTGAAAATGGTTATAATCAAATTGCGTGCTATTATTAAGTGTGTGTGTGTAGTTTTATATATGTAACAATTCTATACTATACTATTCTAACTACTACTACTTAGTAGTTAGAATAGTATAGTAGTCTTTATAAAGACTAAAATAAAAATATTCTAGAGTTGACGTGAACATCCAAAAGATCATCCTCGCTCGGGTCGCCCAACAATGGTAGCGTCAAGCAATCAAATAGTTAAGGATTTGAAAAAAATATTAAACTAGATCGTAATAATATCATAGAACATTTTAAAGCCAAAGAAATAAACCACAATAAGCAAAAGAAGAAGTGTACATAGCAATTATAGCAGAAAAACGAATGAGAATGAAGATTTCTCGAGCTTCTTTGGGATTGTTTCAAGAAGACCATTATCATTTCCTCGATTTATAAACAAGGTTTAAACATGGCTTCGCGATTACTATGCAAACGGAAATGACAGTCTATGAGCTGGAAGATCATCTTGAAACCCAAAAAAATTTAAGGCGAGACGTTTTGCCAGAATGATCATGGGCTCTCTTTTCTTTAAAAGGGTAGTCACGACTGAATATCTCGACCATGGAGCTACTGTTACTGGCTCTTTATACAGGGTGTCCCAAAGTTATGGGACATGAAGGGAAAGTACCTTAAATATCGAAGATAGACTATTTTAATGAAAGAAGACTTTATGTTATTTTTAAAAGTTAGTACTTCTGCATACAAAGATTTTCTAAAAATGACTTGCCTCGTCTAGGAATCAAACCGACTGAAATGAAAACAAAATCACCCCTACTTTTATAATGCCAATCGAAAGAATGGCCAAAAACTAATAACTCTTCTTAAGTAACATAGTATTTTAAAAGAAAGGCGCAACGTAAAATGAATGTTTTCCTACTTGGATTGGTACGAATGGACCGATTAGATGGCCGGCCAGATCCCCGGACCTTACACCATTAGATTTCTTCTTTTGGGGATACGTGAAAGATATTCTATACAAAAAACGATACGAGAATGTGGGCGAGTTACAACAGAACAGAATTGTGCCATATCATATCGAGTATTCACCATAAAATGATAAGAAAATCAACACACAGCGGACTCGTTAAAAGATTGGCGATTTGCGTAAGACAAGAGGGATCACATTTTGAGCATTAAATTAATTAATTTACAAAAATATACCCACTTAATTGACTACTTTCTTTTAAAATACTATGTTACTTAAGAAGAGTTATTAGTTTTTGGCCATTATTTCGATTGGCATCATAAGAGTAGGGGTGTTTTTTTTTACATTTAAGTCGGTTCGATTCCCAGACGAGGCAAGTAATTTTTAGAAAATCTTAGAATGCAGAATTACTAACTCTTAAAAATAACATAAAGTCATCTTTCATTAAAAGAGCCTATCTTCGATATTTAAGGTACTTTCCCTTCATGTGTCATAACTTTGGGACCCCCTGTATAATGGAGAACAAATAAAAAAATGCACAACGAATTTGAAAAAAAAAAGCGACTCAAATTGACGTTGACATTGTCTGACTTTGCTATGGTTGCTATTCGGGATCTGGCTTCGAAATATTTGATCATCCTCAATATTCACATGACCTAGCTTCCAGAGATTTCTATTTCAAGGTTATTTGAAAAGATAAATTTTCGTAACCATAGTCGGTCCAATACAAAAAATTGTAAAAGAGTTTTTTAAGCAAAGAAATTAATAAAAGTTACAGGCAACAATTGGTTTTTGACCCATTTGAATGGCACCCATAGTGTAAATATTAATATATGTAATTTTGTTATCAAACACTTCAATTTTATTTATAAGTATACCTAGAGAGGAAGGGATTGGAGGAACATATAAATAGTAATTGTTCTATCGAACACAAAATACAAAATATATTCAGCTCTTTAAATTTTTTTTTATGGAATAGGAGGACAAACGAGCGTACGGGTCACCTGGTGTTAAGTGATCACCACCGCCCACATTCTCTTGCAACACCAGAGGAATCACAAGAGCGTTGCCGGCCTTTAAGGAAGGTATACGCGCTTTTTTTGAAGGTACCCATGTCGTATCGTCAAGGAAACACCACACAAGGAAGCTCATTCCACAGCTTTGCAGTACGAGGGAGAAAGCTCCTTGAAAACCGCACTGTAGAGGACCGCCACACATCCAGATGGTGGGGATGATAACCTAACTTGTGGCGTGTCGTGCGAAGGTGGAATATTCCTACAAAGTCTTTTCAAATGTTATTTAAAAACATTTGCCGAATCTAAAAGCTTCAAGCTAAACCCTATCTGAGGTAACATAATCAAAAGTGTCCCAATCGAAGCTATCAAGCTCAAAAATTCGCAAGGCACTATTTCCTAACGTTCGAGGATTCGGAACGCGTACGAGCAAATCCGATAACGCCCGACGCCCAAACTCCAGACTCGATTTCAAGTAAAACAAGATTACTGAGAGCAGTGGCGAATAACTTAGCATGCTGTATTTTTATATAAAATTTTATTAAATGTAGAATATTTTTTGATAATGCTCAAGTTTTAGTTAAATTAATCATTCAAAAATAGTATCTATAACAATAATAATTATGAAACATAAACTTGTTATACCTACTACTCGGTTGGATCGAGTTAGTAAGTCTTTTGTTGGGCGATGTATATGCTTCTACAATATGATCTCAGAAAATGTACAAAACAAATGTGTTACGAAATTTAAAAGAATTGTTAAAAAACGTTTGTGTGTGTATTATAGCATAAACGATTTTCTTAATGACCCCACGGACTGGGAATAAAGCGAACACCCTCAGGCTCTTTAATTATAAATGTTTATTGTACGATATCACATTCTAATCCATATTTTATATTAAAAAAAAAGCCCGCTGAGTTTCTTGCGCCCATTCTTCTCAGGTCTGAGGCAGTCTCTTTTGAATGTGTGGTAGTTTTTTAACGTTCAATAAGTGATTTTAAATCCTATTTTGAATAAAAATATTTGAATTTGAATATGAGAATACCTTAAATGGTATTGCCCAAAGTATGTTGGTCATCATAGCCGATGTCCGCGCACCTTCGATTAAATATAGCGTGGGGAGCGATGACTTTTGTATACGTCATGTATTGGAATGTGCATTGCTTGCATTACACCTATCATCACCAATGACGTTCTATACATAACGTCATTGGTCATCACTTACTGTGTTCATCACTTACTGTGTTATCTTTTTGTGATTCAAAAAAATAGTAGTTAAAAAAACTAAAAAACACGCTTTTTAAAGAATTTTTAGTTTGGTTTATTTATATAAGCGTGTTTTTTTAGTTTTTTTTTAAACTTTCACTTAATTTGCACTATCGAATTATAAATTCTCTTTGCTTTGGAAAATTTCCTAATATTAGATAAATTGGTTAAAGATAATGGTTGAAATTTAAAATTAACTCCTGCCATATAGACGATAGATGAAAATGATATAAATTAACAAAAGTCTTGGGAGAATTGGATAATTTTATCAAATTAATGTATTGTCATCGGTCCTCGATAATACTACGAAATTTAAACGTAATCTGGCCGTTTAAAGTGGGTCAAAAACGCGCCTAAATGAGTCGGTTACAAACAAACATACATACAGGTGAAGCTAATAAAAACCGTTTAATAAAATATCCGATATAATTTCACATGTAGATATCATCCACTAACTCTTATTAACTTACTTTTACAAGCTGTATATAAACTTTAAGTTAGCGTCTCGCTACTACGGTAAGTACGTATATAAATTAAAAATATTTATCTATCTCTTGAGGGATGAACAGATGACGTAATAAAGATAATAGATACGACTCTAATAATATCAGCGTGACTAAATGAAATCATTTCATTTAATTTAATTACGTAATAGATATAAAGCATACAACTCCAATTTCATTAGTGTACTCCCATCACCCTGAGACGTACTTCATTTTTAATGTCCATTCTGTTACAAGGCCATATCACTGTGTTCATTTATATGAAATAAATGATGGTAATTGATACCGTTGCCCAATACAATGCAGTGTCGCTCAGGATTCTTGAAAAACCCCAAAAATTCTGAATGGCATTACAACTGTGCTTGTCATCTTGAGACATAAGATGTTAAGTCTCATTAGCCCAGTAATTTCACGTGCTACGGCGCCCTTTAGACCGAAACACAGTAATGCTTGCATATTACTGCTACACGGCAGACATAGGCGCCGTTGTGGTACCCATAATCTAGCCGGCATTCTGTGCAAAGGAGCCTCCCACTGCTAATGACTGCTAATGAAAAGGTTGAGCTTTAATGGGAAAGTGGAAAGAAACTCATTGTAACTGTTATGATAATTATATACAGCTTTAACTTTCAACAAAATAATTTTAACTACAATTACAAATATGTAAAGTGACGCAACATAAATATACTAAGACATCATGACTTAACACTAGTAAGTTATAAAATAAATGTCTGTCAAATTTTAATATTAGCAATAAAATTATCAATACTAGACATATATTATAGAACTATAAATATACAAGTTAACTCTACATTTAATTACATGGCGTCCTTATGGTGGGACTGTGCAGCCACCATAAGTAGCGCCCGTTCTCCAAAATGACGGAAATACCAGCCATCAGCTCCCTCAACCATTATTAAGAGAACAACCCGCCCCACGTCGCTGCAACAAGCATGCATATTACATACAAGTACTAACTATGTGAAAATTTACCCATGGAAGATATAATATACCGTTATAAAAAGGGTCAGTATAAAGGAGCTTGGAAATAACTTAGGAGGTAAAATATTATGTTAATACATTACTCCGCATCGGTCATGATTCTCTGTATGCAACAGTTATATACAGAAAATCATAATATACATGAATTAGGCTAATTCTACCCATATGAAACTATCAAAGGATAGGAGTACAAACGATTTTGTTTGTTGAGCTGTCTCCACAAATTGTGGGTATACCTTATTTACGTTTGGTTTGCACCTGCCTACATGCTACTGAAGCGATTTTCGTCGAAGCTCTCTACACACTGTGATGTTTTTATTTATTTATAAGATTTTGCTCTACTCAAATTGACATTTCCTTTTAATCTATAATTACAAATATTTTTACTTTTTATGTAATAAAATGGAACTATCAGCATATTTTGTTACAAATTATATGTGATATACATCAACCAATGTGAATATCAAGTCGATTTAACCCAAACGAATGTTATATAGCGAGCGTGACGAATTTTGTCCCATTATACAATATCTTTATATATATAATTCTTCTGTACGTGTGTGTGTTGACAGTGAACTCCTCCTAAACTGCTAGACCGATTTAAATGATTTTTTTGTGTGTGTTCTGGTGGATTCGAGGATGGCTTAGATTCACAATTGAACTACTTCCTAAACGACTGGACCGATTTTGATGATTTTTTGTGTGTTCCAGTGAATTTGAGAATGGTTTAGATTCTCAATTCTATTCATATTATATAAATCTCCTGCCCATGTCCCTCCTAACGGCTGGACCGATTTTTCAAATTTAAGACGTGTGTACAGGATATTGTCTGTGGGGCGCGCTAGTATTATATATATCTATACAATAAAGTGCTTGCATAAAAAGAATATTATCATACAACAGAAAGAAAGTTGAAATGACTTATTGTGTTCGACCAGCAAAAGCTTTCCCTTAATAAACCCATTTAATATTGGGTGTTTGTTCATTGAGTTCTAACTAATTGAAGAAACAATAACCGTCGCTTATTAAAGTATTAATACAACCCCCCCCCCCCCCCCGCACCCTACCGTTGATCTATCCCCTCAGAGTGTGATAGGGACAACATCAGCTCTGACTGATTTCATATCAGATCAATATCATTTCATTATAAATAATATCATTATGAATTAACTAAATAACAGACGCAAGCCTACATAAGGACTTAATTTAATTCAAAATAACGTTCGCTCTTGAAGCATTATCAAGAAAGAAGGCTTACTATATAATAGTAGATTATGTAGAGGATAATGATAATATCACCTAAAATTATATAATATTCTATTCAATAGGCTAAGTTGTTATATGATTTAAAAGATGGGATGGGGGTTTCTTATAACTTCTTCTCCCATGTCATAGCCCCTAAGCTACGAACTGATTCATCAAGTTTATAAAATGTAGCTACAATATGTTATGTTACTATCACTCCCTGTGGTTAATAAATATATTTTTGAATTTCAAAAGATATAAAAGAAAATAAATTTGATTAAGAATACTACTCTTAAGTATGTGACATCCAAGCATAGGCTTCACAAATCGCAAATATTTATAATAATAATGAAACACACAGTGTGTAAACAAATTCACCTCAAAAGAAGTGATTTTCGCTTCGGCGAGGTGATTGTTTACACGCCTGTTCGGGTATGGCAATGACTAGTATTTTCATACAAAATGCTATTTTAGCTTGTAAGCGTTCTCTCAAGCGTTCATTTTACGTAACAAAGTAAGAGCTTTGTGAAGTATTTTATTATTTTACTAAATTTGGTGTAGTGCTTCAAATATCAAATTGCTTCGACTATTAATTTCGCGTACCTTTTGTAGGTTTTATAATAAAAGACATAACGTCTTTTATTTTTTACTAATAATATCATTAAGTGGTTGTGGTTCAGTGTTTACTCATTGCATTTTTATGTTTCGAATGCTCGAATTCCAAAACAGACATATTATATTGAAATTTATACTTTTGAAGTTGGGATTAGGTGAAAATAATCGTACAAACAACACATGTGCCAGTCGGACTCGCCCGCCTAGGGTTCCCTACTATTTTATTTTATTTTATTTGGAAAACTTACAGTGTTACAATAACTTAATTACTATACAATAGTGTGAACATTTTACACCATTTAATAGTTTTCGCATATTGTTTCTAATAACACATAGCATAATACAGGTACATCTTCTTTTTTTTATGTAAGTATTATATAAAATATGTTAATAATTACATAGGTATTACATTTATTATGTTCAAAGAGAATTTAAGCACTACGTTCAATTATGTTTATAGTAACAGTTAGGGAAACACATTAAACCAGGTTTTAGTCATTTTTGAACTGATAGAATTTGTGGATGAATTAAACAGGTCAAAATCAGGAAAGCCTTTAAGATTATTTATGTAGTGAGATGCTATTGAGAAGAATGAGTTTTGTTTGTAATTTGACGCACAATGGGGTATATGTAAATAATTAGGATGTCTTGCAGAGATTCTGGGAATATTTAAATTTATCTTCGAGAGAAGATGGGGAGCGTCAATGTGACATTGTGCTCTTTTTGTTAAGAACCGAAAATGAGCTATTTTGCGTCTCTCGTGGAGTGGTAATATATGATGTCTCTTGTATCTTGACTAATAATTATTGTCGTATGTCTTGCACTTATATTCAAGGTATTTAACAAATCTGCGTTGGATTGATTCTAATCTGTTTATATATATATCATATTGAGGCTTCCAAATTGTGTACAATACTCGAGTATGCTACGAACATAATATGTACAATACAACGTTTTTATAACCTTGATACTTGAGAATTGGGAACAGGATCTCTTGATAAATCCCATACACTGGTTGGCTCTATTAGCCATGTTTTCAATGTGTTTATCAATGTGTGTATTATGTATATATGAAAGCTTATACTTAATTACGCCTAGATTACGTAGCTCGTTTACAATTTTGAGTGGGTGACCATTAAGTGAATATTGAAATTTAATAAAAAATAACTATGTAGGTACATATTTAACAAAAAAGAATGAAAAGTATCGCATCAAAGTTTGAAAAAATATTGTCTATGATAGTGTTTGTTTCTGTAGTGCTAGTAATGTTTATTTACAAAATTTTAAATTAAATAAGCAGGTACCTGCTTATTTGTGGTACAGTGGTGTGCCATTAGGTACTTACTTACTTTAACCAAAATTATTATACAGGGTGTCCCAAAGTTATGGGACATGAAGGGAAAGTACCTTAAATATCAAAGATATTTTACTGAAAGAAGACTTTATGTTATTTTTAAAAGTTAGTAATTCTGCATTCAAAGATTTTCTAAAAATTACTTGCCCCGTCTGGGAATCGAACCGACTTAAATGTAAAAGAAAACACTTCTACTTCTATGATGCCAATCGAAAGAATGGCCAAAAACTGATAACTCTTCTTAAGTAACATAGTATTTTAAAAGAACTGCTTTTTGTATAGCGTATCTATCACATATCCCCAAAAGAAGAAATCTAATGGTGTAAGGTCCGGGGATCTGGCCGGCCATCTAATCGGTCCATTCGTACCAATCCAAGTAGGAAAACATTCATTTTACGTTGTTCCTTTCTTTTAAAATACTATGTTACTTGAGAAGAGTTATTAGTTTTTGGCTATTCTTTCGATTGGCATCATTAGAGTAGGGGTGTTTTTTTTTAACATTTAAGTCGGTTCGATTCCCAGACGAGGTAAGTAATTTTTAGAGAATCTTTGAATGCAGAATTACTTACTTTTAAAAATAACATAAAGTCTTCTTTCAGTAAAATAGCCTATCTTCGATATTTAAGGTACTTTCCCTTCATGTCCCATAACTTTGGGACAGCCTGTATATCTATCCATACTTATGAAAAAGGGTCAAAGTTTTTTATTTTTCGTCATAAATCGAAAACTAAACATCATAAAAATAATAAAAATCAGTTAAAATACCCTCTTCATTAACAGTGAACTCAATTCAAAATTTGCACTACCATTTACTTCCATAAAAGCTCTGTTTTTGATTATTAAATTGCAAATGTAAAGTCTTCATATATTTCTCTATACCTTTTGTATAAGATGGTATTTCTCGTCACATTTCATGGTTCTAGGTCAATGGGAAATACCCTATGAATTTTGATTCTCTTGAGAGTATCGAAAACGTTTTCTTAGCTAAGAAGATTTATATTTACACAGCTTTAAGAAACTGTAGACCCGGGTATATCGTCTTAATTTAAACTCAATACTCTCTCGAAAGAACCCGCGTTTGCGAGATAAAGAGTATTGTCAGACACACTGAGTGAATTCCCAGACATCTGATATTAAATATATAAAATTTAATCTATATTAGCAAACTTATGTAAGATACGGGATTCGAACCATCACTTCGCCCTCTAACCACTAAGCCAACGGTCCGGGTGACGCATGATCCAATGATAGCTATAACCTAGTCATATACTTTGTAGATACGGAACCCTTCGTATGTTGGTCTGACTCTTACTTGAACCGCATTTTGTCTTATTTTTGTGAACTACGTAACGGACGCAGTCAATTAATTTGAAAAAAATTTGTACAAATTTAACTTTCCGAATTATGTAATACTATGATTTAATAAATCCACCCATAATTGTTTATAGCTGTTTAATACACTTTGTTATATTATTCTCTCGCTACTTTCATTTTATCATCAAATTACATAAATGCAATATCCCCGAATACCTTCTTTAGCTTTGGTTATTATTAAAAATCTTTTTTTTTTATGAAAATAAGGGACAAGACGAGCAGGACGTTCAGCTGATGGTAATTGATACGCCCTGCCCATTACAATGCAGTGCCGCTCAGGATTCTTGAAACCCCCAAAAATTCTGAGCGACACTACAACTGCGCTCGTCACCTTGAGACAAGATGTTAAGTCTCATTTGCCCAGTAATTTAACTAGCTACGCCGCCCTTCAGACCGAAACACAGTAATGCTTACACATTACTGCTTCACGGCAGAAATAGGCGCCGTTGTGGTACCCATAATCTAGCCGGCATCCTGTGCAAAGGAGCCTCCCACTGGTTCTAAAACAGTAATAAAACTCTTAAACCATAAAATTTCAGAAAGTGGTCAATTGTTAGAAAAAAACCTTCTACATTTTCAATAGCCGAATGTAATTCATAAGTATTTAGTTTATATTCTTTCCGTGTAGGAATTCCCGCAAGCCACAATGATGTGGGCGCCTAAATTCAAAGCCAACCGCTCAAATGTATTAAAGCTATATGTCTACAAAGCAGGCTTCACTCCCGTCTACTTTCTGCTATTAAAATTGTTCAATCGTGAAATAATATTAGTTTTGCTTTTATAACTAATTAAGTCAAACTACATAGATAAGTACCCAATCATGTTATATATTTAGACAGTTACCACGGTAGCCAGTGTTTTATGCAATCTGTTAATTAATCTGTAATATGGCTTCATCTACAGCCACAAAGCACAACCTGAGAGTTGAACAAGAACAAGATTTATCAACGATACGTCACTCGAACGGTTGGCTCAGTGGAAAGAGTGCTTGCATGGAACGCGAGAGGTCGCGGGTTCGACTGCCGCAATGTTCATAAATTTGGTTTTCAAATTTAATTTGTGTAATTAATCCCAGAAGTACCCTCACTTCTTCACCACACTAAAAAAAATAACAAATTGTTTCTTCGGGCTATTATTTTTTATATAATAGAAGGACTGATCTAATATTTAATTTGTCGCTAATTCATTGGAATGGTCATGTTACACTTTATATGTGGGAAAAAGTTTCATTTCACCTGGGCTAACTGTTCTAGAGTTTTAGGTGTCCTGTGCCTCACCGGGGTATAAAAAGAATTGGGCAGGACCCAGTGGGAAGCTTCTCTGCACGATTACGGGTACCACAACGGCGCCTATTTCTACCATGAAGCAGTAATGAGTAAACATTATTGTGTTTCGAAGGGTGCCGTAGCTCACTAGCTCGCTACATTACTAGGCAAATGAGACTTAACGTCTTATGTCTCAAGGTGACAATCGCAAAAATCCTGAGTGGCACTGCATAGTAATGGGCAGAGCGTATCAATTACCATCAGCTGAACGTCCTGCTCGTTTCATCCCTTATTGTCATAAAAAAAAACATATAAACATACATACATACACAAAACTCTCTTTTATGTATAAATATATTTATTGAACGTTAAAAAATAAGGACCCATTCGAAAACGTGTGGCTTAGAAAGGAGAAGAAAGATTGCATGATCACGTAACAATAAAAATTATTATTTAAATATCCTGGGAGCGGCTGCTCCACTCCAATCTCGGGATTCATTAAGAAAGTGATTTATGTTAAAGTAAACCTTAACACATAGACGTTTTTAACAACCCTTTTGAGGTTTTAACATATTTGTTGACTACATTTTCTGAGATCATGTTGTAAAAGCATATAAATTGTCCAACAAAAGACTCAACTTAACCGAGTAGTAAGCGTGACAAAACGTGTGTTATGAAAAGGCATAAAAGGCATTTACTTTCTCAAAATTGATTCTTTTAGAATTCTTTTTTATGTCATTTCTGATATACTAGATACTACTACCGCTTCGGAAACAAATGGCGCTCTGAGAGAAAAGAAACGGTGCAAGAAACTCTCCCAGCATTCTTTTTTTTTGCGCTCTTTTTAATGAAATAAACAATATTGTATCATTGTTTTTGCAATAAAATAATTATAATCTAGTCCCAGGCTGTCGAATCACTTATATATAGCTGTGGTGTAGTAAGATTTACGACAAAGTCATTTTTTTTTATAAAACATTTAAATTTATTTATAGATTATGCCGAATAAACAGTGGCTGCGAGTTTATTATAAAAGTATATACATTTGCTGTACATATCTTATGATTATCACAGTTCCTAGATAACTCGCTAATGTATCTAAATACACACAACATTATCAAGAATATAAGAGAGGCAACAGTTAAATGTTCTTACATCTTTAAACTTTTCTTTAAGATTATAATTTATTAATTCAATTTGATTCTTTAGTACCAAGGTTATCAATAGCGCGAATAGCCCTTTTCTACAATATAAAGATGGTATTAAAATCTAATCGTAAGCGATGTACGATGATTAAAATTAATACATCCATAGTTTATTACGAGTACTGCATTTAGCAGGTTCATATATTTAATATGTTATCAGATATTTTTATAATAGTTGAATAGTTAAAGTAGCCACAAACAGACAGAGGTGCAAGGTAATCCTATATGATACTATTTTTCCACGGTGATATAATATAAACCTTAAAACTCGCCCATGTTTACCGTAATACCCATTTATTAACCGACAAAATGAAGTGCAAACATTCCCGTTTCATATTGTTGTAATAAAGTCATAAAGTGTTAAAACATCTTAATAGTTCGCAGCATAATCTGGGGGCTGCGGCAGTAATCGGCGACACACTGTCCTCTAATTGTGGTCCTAATTGCCCCTGTCTACCCTTCCTTCTTTGTTCCTATTTACATACGGCCGTTCAAAATTGAGAGCGTAATATTAACTTATGTTTATTTGTAAATTATAATGTATAGCTAAGTGATTGTGAACAATTTTTTCTTTTATTAATTCAACTCTGTTGCTGTAGACTTAATTTAGCAATTGTACAAACCTCAGTGGTTTTTATTGCTTTGAAACCGCAATGTAAAATTTGTTTTTTATTAATAAATATATAAAAAAAAACTAACGACTTACATAAGGTTGTTTTGTGGCGTTATCTATTCTTTTAATGAAATCGTATGTATGATAAATATTATTTCAAAACAATAATAAAATATTTTAGAAATGGCTGAGTTTCTTTCAATTGGGGTTTGTTTTATTCCAATTGCAAATAAAAACCAATAGTTTTCTTTTTACTTTTTGCTTACGTTCAGAAAGATACTGACTGAATAGGTGTTGCTGTGTTCCTCTAATACTAATAGCTTCTAGTTTATGTATAAGAATAAGGAGAGAGACGGTGTCAAAAGCTTTCTTGAGATCTAGAATAACTGAAATACATTTTTTATGTTTGTCAACTTTCTCAACTACTAGTGAGGAAAGTGCGCATACTGCATCTTCAGTTGACCTACCTCGTCGAAAACCATATTGAAGTTAATTTGATGTGAAGTGATTTTTTGATTGGAAACGAAAAGAGACGCTCACTGTAAGTGTTGAAGAAGGATTTCATTTCCAATAAAATTTTCTCAGCAATATTTGTCGGTAAATGTTATAATTTATCAAATAAATACGTCACTAAATAAATAGGTGGTAAGCAGTAATTTTAAAATACACCAGTGGCCGCACCCGACTTTGTCTGCATAAATTTGAATTATTTGACAATCTGAAAATTAAAATATTTGTTGCTTCAAATTCATGGGTTTTTATTTATATGTGCCAATTGATACCAACCAGATACGCTTTCCACATCTTACTATGTAAAATTTTGAGTTATTGAACGGTAGATACATGGAAATAGTGTTTACGTATGCAATACTAATTAAAACTAAAGATAAATAAATAATTTTCTAAATTATGGCTAGTTGGAGTAAATTAAATTTATGTATTTATAAATTTTTAGTTCCAAATTAATCAATTTCTTTTATAAAATGCTCATAATTAGTCCCAAACCAATTGCTCAAAGTGAGAAAACTCAGGCGCATTCTTTGATTATTTCACTTCCAGTCGCTTTTTTGATCACGTTATAGTGAATATTTAGAATTAACGTCCATAGATTATAGATTGGTCTCCGCTACACTCAAACTAGATACCGAGATAGTTGCTGCACTTAGCGACTACGCCAGTCGACGTGACATTGACGACAGTGACATCGACGTCTCACATTGTTCAAGACATTTTCTAAAATAAAAGAAGCCTTAACGTGATATATTTGCGAGTGAAACTCTCGTTAAAATAGGTCCTTACAGGTATTGGCAAAATTTATGTGATAAACCCAATATGTATTTTAGAGAAAATTCAAAAAAGTTGATAATCCAAGCAACCCTACAAGATTTTCAACTAAAATGCTTCGGAAATATAGAACAAACTAACAAAATTAGCGATAAGTGCATTTTTTAACAATTTAAAAAATAACTAACACTTTAAGTTAATCACAATAAAAGTGATATGCAACAACATTTATTTCAATACTAAAATGATTGTGTAGTTAACGGCTGCTATCAAAATGTGTGGTATATGTACACACTGAAATCAGTATTGGAATATAATTTAAATTCAAAATATCATAAGAGGGTTTGCATTTACTAACAAGATACTAAACTATCGTTAAATTGTGTTTATTATTATGCATGCATGATAAAAAGTACTGACTTACGTACATACATCGGATCCCTGATCTGCTTTTCCATAAATAATAAAGTCGCTGTCTCACCGCACGCGCCGCATTTTAGCTGCGTGGATTTGTTTGACAACGTAGGTCTACGTTTCTACTGCAGCACACCTATACAAGAATATGGACCCACGACTATGCACAACTATAGCGTAGCTCACCACCGCGGCGCACGGAGACGCTACGCATATCCACTGTAATCTACGTTTCTTTAGGAGTATGACTGAAAACTGCGCTGCTGTAGTTAAAATTCGTGTATAGTTTGTACTGCAGAGGAAACGAAAACCCACTTTGTCAAACGGCAATGAGATATGCTTTGTGTGTATACACAGGTTGTGTGACGTTGACAGCGTTGAGCTATATCAGCGCCTATTGGAGCATGCCACGCATATATCAATGATGTCAATTGATGCTTAGCGTGTCCGTTGGCAGCAGTGGACACAATCACATACAAGCGATGCTTAACACACGTGCGTAGCCTCTACGTGCGCCGCGGTGAGACAGCCGCTTAAAGGTCTACAATAATTGACGTAGCTCTCCTCTAAGCTACTGAGCTACACAAAGAAGAAATACGTAGCTAATGTTATGCTACGTAGTACTCTGTAGACCGTTGTATTCTGTAGACCGGATAATGCGACAAATGGAAGTACAGCCAGTACTTAGCGCACAAGTACGTCTTAATTTATTAAAATTTATTTTACTTATTTATTTAAGCCTTTTAGAATTAACTAATTATATATTGGCTTGGTTAATTTAAATGTTCTAACTAACTTCATCTCACTGTAGGGGAAAAGACGAGTTGAAGAGAAGAAGAGTTTTTTTTTAGATTGTCGAACGGATCCCGAAAACTCCTTCAAAAACAATTATTTTACCGTTCTACCTAGTACTACGGCTGCCTCGTTTTGTGGATACCATGATGTTATCATACTACTCCAGCTATCTCCAGATCTTGATCTATATCTCGCCCAGTTCCATTTCATTATTTTCGTTATATTTTCGACATCAGGAAATATACACTTTTATAGGTACCTGTAAATTTATTTGCATAACATACACATTAAAATACTTCTCATGATTTCTTTAGTGTATCAAATTTACATATTAAATTGAAATTATTCTTCACGACAGTGTTACACACAGGGTCATTGAAAGCAACGCATATGGTTACAGCGAGGCCTTATGCCAAGCAACAACGTATTAATATCTATATTATACTTGCTCTCGCTAAATATATGGATTTGATTTAGCTAATTTGTTTCATAAATTGTTTTTATTGTGTAAATACTATATATAAAGGAAAAAGTTATTACATAATCATTAAATTTTAGTCATTTTGTACTTTTAACTTTTTAATTCTTATTGATTATTGATATAGATGATGTATTTTATATGCAATCGAGATGAATTGACGACGAGAAAACCGCGTGCATCTTTTTAAAAAGCCGACAAAGCTCTTGTGAATCCTCTGGCGGTACAAGATAATGAGGGCGGCAGTGATCACTTAGCATCATGCGAATCTTACGCTCGCTTTTCCTGTTTTTCCATAAAAAAAGATATGCTGATAGTTTAAGCCACTTTGGCTACAAATAGGTCCTTACAATAGTTATCACTAAGATCTTGGAGTTGGATCTAGGAGTCTTGAAAATTTCAACATTTATGTGAGAAAAGGGCGGAAGACGGATAACTTAGAAGTCCATCATTTACATGCATTACATGCATGAAATTCCATATACCTGCTTCTAGTTAGAGAAACATGTAAACGTGTAACTATTTTTTTAATGTAACCCCTGAGAAAGTGAGGTACAGATTGAGAGGAATGAAGCAACGGCTGGTCGAACATCATGACATCGAGAACCTTCTGCTGCTTAATTATAAAGCTACATCATATTTCTTTAAATTATTCAAATGTTTAAAATGTTCTCACAATACCTGTTGTGGAAATACAAATTATGTAAAGTGAGGGTTAATTAATGTATCTAATAATTACACTTCTTTTCACTTGCATTAGTTCAAACATATAAGTATTCTCTCGCTTCACATTTCATTAACTTTATTAAAAATTTGTAAAATGGTGAAGCTGTAAACATTGATGTTAAAGAATGTTAAAGCGTGTACGATTTTTTAAAATTCTAGCAACACGTGATTTCCCTGAATGCCGAACGCAGTGATCACATAACCTTGAAAAGAGGTTGACAATGAGTTTCTTTTCATGAAACGTCATTTTATCTGAAGTTTGAAAGTTTTTAATGTGCGCAAGTTATCAATTTTAATGAATAAGTCGCAGTGAAGCGTTAGTTAGTTTTTCTTGATCTAAATATGAGATCAGGGGATGGAATAATTAATGTTTTTAAACTATGGCGCATTACACTTTTATATCAAACTGTTGGTATGACAGCTTACCTTTCTCTTGATGGAGTCTTACTTTTATAAGTGGTCTTTTTATAAGATACATAATAGCTTTAAGAGTAAATGTATACACTTTTATAATAGAGTCCCAGTCACTGTTCAGGCATAATCTATAAATAAATTTAAAAGTTTTATTAAAAAGTGGCTCTGTTGTAACTCCTACTACTCCACAGCTGAATATTTAAGTGATCGGACAGCCTGGGACTAGATTATGATTGTTTTATAGCGATAGAAATTACTGTACAATATTGTATATTTTTATTGAAAAAAGCGCAAAAAAAAATAATGCTGGGAGAGTTTCTTGCGCCATTTGTTTCCGAATGGGTAGTAGTATCTAGTATATTTTAAAAAATAAATGCCTTTTTATAAATCAGTCAATACGTACTAGTACGATGAGTCAATACATACAGCTTAAACCAGATTATATATTATACGTAGCAGAACAACGAAAGCTCTAGAAAACTCTCGACCGCCTCACGTACACGGCGCAGGAAATTAAAACGGGTGTTTTTTCCAGACAACGCCACGGCATTCTTGTTGTTTTTAATGTGGCGTCCGTGATTATACAAGCTGTGTGAGAATTGAACTGGGCGCGCGAGAAAAAACAGCGAATGTTTGTTTTTTAAATGAGAGATACGACGTGTACTTTTAATATAAATGCTTGGTTGAGGTTATAAGGTTTTGTTAGCTTTGGTTCTGCTTGTAATACAAACTGGGACTATTTTTAGATATGCGTGTTAGTGCGGTTTATCTAACGCACTGTATGTGTACGATTTGCTGGATATTTTTTGTTGATTGTGATAATGTTGTTAAACAGATGTAGATATTATGAATTTGTAATTTTTTTTATTTCATTATCTTAAATGGAAGGTGGCTGAAGATCAGATATTACAAAATATATGTTCTAGATGCAGACAAACCTACAAATTTGAAGAAAATAAGCTATTTGAAATCTTGACAACCCCGTAAAGCTTATTGCAACAAATTTTGAATGAAATTTCAATACTTTGTAGCTCTGTGCTGGGTATTTCCTTATAGAACCTGGTTGGATAAAAACATTTACGATTATATTTCTAAATAAAAATTTGATGCCAGTAATAAGGCTTTGAAAAGGATGCCTACTAAGTGGTAGGTGCTAGGATAGGTACCATAGCGGTGATTTACGTCATTTTTCTTTAATTCGATGCAGAATAGATGCGATTTGGTCCCATAAAAATTTTACATGGGCCAAACTGCCCAGTAGTTTTCATTTTATGAACATTTTTATGAAAATTTTTGTTTACTTCAATGATATAACTGTTTTTTGTGTACGGCTTTTTTAGGATTATAATTATTAACTGACTGGGTTTGGCACCCACTTAAAACCTATCAATATGTAGCACATACAAATAATAGTATTTTATTAACATTAAAGGTAAAGGTGTATTAAATGAAATTTTTAGTAATTTAATACTTTTTAATTTTTGAAGTCGGTTTTTATAAACGAAGTTTTTTTTTCATGATTAAATAAAAAAAAAAGTTAATAGGCTCTCATTATTCGATTATCGAATGATACCTGTGTTTGCATAAACTTTTTGTATTAGGATAGCTTGATATCATATTTCCATAACCCATAACTTTACATCTGTATTACAGAGAGCGCTGCGGTATATTCTATTATACATCGTGTATCCCAACATAAAAGAAATGTGTAGGAAAAGCCACATTTCATTTCAATGATGAAATACAACAACACATCGTATTCAACCGAAACCATTTTTTTCGCTCGCACAAAAAAACTTTCTATTCGCTCCCGACTTGTATGGAAAGGGTTCGACTTTATTCAAATTAAGTTGACAAATATTCATTGTGCCAGGTCTCTGTTGGCTACGAGCTCGTATGGTACGAGGGATCAAGTATAAATGGTCGGTTCTCACAAAAAAACTTTATTTACATAGCAGATAGCTGAAGAGAATATGAATGAGGTTTATCGAATTTTTTGATCACATTCAGTGGACTGTATGCGGAGATGTCGCTTTAAAATTAAGCTTTTCATGTTTTAAGGCGAATTTGGGTTATATTTCCGTCACAATGTTAATATTAATACCTGCATTATTACTTTTTAGAACGTTAAATTTCATGAGATAATTTTATACATACATGTTTTCATTTATTTCTTGATCAGTTGATATTAATAAATTAATTCTAAGGACTCATGCAAACTAGCGGTTGAAATTAAATAGAATTAGACGTTATTTTGTGAAAATCTGCTGCGAAAAAAATATTTTTAATTATATTTATATAATAGCATATTGAGGAGCTGTCGACTCGCCAAATACTAAAAACAAAGTTAGCCGGTTCGAGAAAGAACTTAGCAAACTTGACTTCTGTCAGATAGTTAAATTGACGCGAAAGACGATACTTTACATAATTTATTTTACATTTGTATATAATTGTACGCACGTAGCCGCCAACCGTAGCGTTGTACGATTTCGTTTCCTACGCTCTCATTCTTAATTGCGCTGTTATGAATTTTGACACAATAATATCCTCCCTAACGTACACACACAATTTTGTACCCGACGTACGTTAAATATGATGTATCGCTAGGTAGGGATATCTCAAGGCCGGCTTCGCCATCCCACGGTGGTGGTGGAGTGGATACCCCTGATGCTGCAAAAGTCCACATTAAGCGTTGAGCTGAGCCTAGGTGCGGTGGTGTTGCTGCCTTATTTATCCTCGGAAATGCGCGCATACATAAAATCCACATTGAAATTTAAAAATCTGTGAAAATAAAATCTATAAAATATGTTGTAGTATACGATACAAAGAGCCATTGCACATAAAAATGTTTCCAACTAACCCACTCGCGATAAAAAACTCAATAAAAATAGAAAAGTACGCGAATTCTATGACCATTCAAATGTATATTTCTGTGGGAAAAAACGTTAAAAAGCATGAAGGAGTGCGGATTCGGGGAAATTCCGTTGCATCGTAGTCTGATTAAATTTGCAGCGGCCGAGAGCAGGTGTGGCCGTACAAACATTGAGACTGACATTTCTAATCTGCTACAACGGGAAATTCATTTAATTTAAAATAATTTATATATTTTAGTTTGCGGTCGTTTGGCATTGTATTTTACTGAAATACAATCTGACTAGGCAGGTTATTCACCCCAAAATTGGCCAGATCAACCAATCACTTTGAAGTGCAGTAACGAAATTTGATCTGTGGTGCATTAGTAGTAAGGAAAACCCCGAATTCTTCCGTCGGTAACTAAACACATAGAGGGTTCCGAAGTTACTGTGAAGGAGAAACTTATAATATTCTCCATATGAATAAAAAGTAAAAAATTACTCAAGGAATAAATCGAATAAAATAGAGTTTTTAATCAGAATCCTTAATGAGATTTTAACATAACATTGACTTGTTAGCTTGAATAACCATGTTCTAATAAGTTCAAGGATTCACCGTTCACAATTTATGTAAAGGCCTGATTTGAGGTTTGGCTTCAGTTTATAAATCTAAGTCAGTAAGTTAAGATAAAATTTCGTTTGGCGCTAAGAAAGTCATGACATCATTGAGACATGCACGTTCGCTTATAACTCACATAAAAAAGTTGCGACCTAAAGGTGGCACTTCACATGGCTATTTGTATTTGTGTATTTGTTATATCTGGCAAATAATTGCCATGTGTGGACAGTTTATTTGACAAAGTGTTGGCCTTATTTGCCTATTTGACAAATAAGGCCAATACCAAATACGCGTTACCGTGCGCTTGTCGGTTTTTCGAGGCACATCAAAGGGGTCAAATAGGCAAATAAGCAAATATACCGTCCACACAATTGCCATATTTAGAATTTAGTGTCTGTAAGCACCTTCCAAATGTTTGTGTGTTTGTTATTTGACTGCCATGTATGGATGGTTGTATTTGCCTTTATTTGCATGTTTGCCTGAACGTCATATATTTTGCCAAATACAACAAACACCCAATAGCGAACACAAATAGCCATGTGAAGTGCTACCATAAGGTCCCCTACCAAATAAATGCAAGATTCATAAAAAATATGTTAATAAAGTATTGTAGTATGAACGCACATACAGAGCAAAACTTTAATTAAGCCGGTCGGAATAAATCGAAAGTTTTTCGCGAGCTACGACCGGTTTGATACAGATTCACTCGAATCAAGTGTGTGTTGCGCTGATTTTACTTTTGGACTGGTTCCATATTAAACCAAGCTCGCTCCTTTATTTGTATTCTAGGTTTAACTTTGCGGATCTGCTTAAAGTTATAAACAACTTTATGAATTTATATTTTTTTTTAAATTAATCTTCTTATGTTTTACTTCATCCAACATATTCCGGCGATCTTGATCTTGCGCAGGACTGATCGTCGTGGAAATCTTTGGGGGAGGCCTTTGCTCAGCTGTTGACGTCTTCCAGCTGATGATAATGATGATGTTTTACTTAGGAGACTCAACGCCACGTTAAACACTACTAAAATGTATTTTATTGTATTACCTCTATACAACAATCCTTACGATACGCCAATCATTATTTCGAGAGTGAAACTGTATCACGGCCATTTGGAAGATATAGCTAATTAGTATTTTCATTAGTGCCTAACTGAGGCAAGAAATTTATTGGGAAGCGCGAAGTTGTAAAAGTCTAAACATAAACGTGTTGCGGATGGGAAGTTGTGTTTTCATCTGATGTCCGGTAGTGAAATTCGAAAAAAAATATTTAAGACTAATTAAGACGTTACTTAGTCTGAGCCACAAATACTGTTACAATTAACAGTAAACAAAAAATGTAATATTTGAATGTTGAATCACTCATTTTTATACGATTATTCATTGAGGTTTCCCATTTTGGCGCCAATACATTGTACAATATTTTGCGATATTAAAATGGAGTGGGGTGCTACAGAGAGCTAAATGCAATTTTAAAACTTTCCATATGCTTGGTATTAGTAAAATTTTTATGTACCGGACTATTAATAGGTACAACGAGAAAATATATATATCTCCTCTGTTTGTGACAGAAAAAGATCTAGCCGTCCACGTAGTGTTCGTACGGAACAGGTGGTCAAAGCAGTAAGGGAACAAATTTGAAGAAATCCTGTCCGAAAGCAAAAGATTTTATCTCGGGAGATGAAGATAGCACCTAGAACTATGCCACATATTTTAAAATATGACTTAGGACTTGCAGTCTATAAGAGACGTACTGTTCTTAACTGATAATTTAAAAAGGAATACGGTGGTAAAATCGAAACATCTACTGAAGCAACTACGCAAAGGGAGCTCTAAAAAAATTGTTTTCGGATAAGAATTTTTTAACAAATGAGCAACATTTTACAAAAAAAATGTCCGTATTTATGCTCAAAGCTCTAAAGAATGGTCCCAATTAGTCGACAGAATGCAACGTGGGCACTATCCGACTTCAGTGATGGTTTGGTGGAATATTAGCTATGAAGGAGTGAATGAGCCATTCTTTTGTGAGAAAGGTATAAAAAACATCGGCACAAGTGTATCAAGATACCATTCTTGAGAAGGTAGTGAAGCCCCCTTAACAACACCATGCTAAATAACCAAGAATGGTCCTTCCAGCAAGACTCGGCGCTGTGTCATAAAGCTCTTTAAGGACTTGCCGTCGTTTAATCCCGATCTTAATCCACTGGATATTATAATTTCCTATTATGGTCAGTTTTAGAGAGTAAGGCTTGCTCTAAACGCCATGATAATATGGAGTCCCGTAAACAATCTGTACGATTGGCAGTGGAGAATTTTCCCATGGATATGATGAAAAATGGTTTTTCCTCCATACTCTTTTACAAAGATAAATCACAGCATGGTATATTCCGTAGAAATTATCTGGCTCGTGTGTGTTTTTTAAGCATAATAAAGTTTTATCCCCCAACACGTAGATAGGGTTGTAGAAATAAGTTTTCTGATACCTACATATATAGGGCTTAATTGTAATTTGCTTTAATAAGTAGATTATAAGTAATTTTGTATATATATTTTCATATATCAAATATAGTAATTTGGAATTTGAATTTTTTTTTTTGGAATTTGTAATCTCAAAGAAGTACTTATAAAACAACGTAAACAACTAAAAAGTAAAAAATAAATTTTTACAACTTCTATTTTTTTTATGAAAATAAGGATCGAGACGAGCGGGACAGGGAGCGGTTCAGTTGATGGTAATTGATACGCCCTGCCCATTACAATGCAGTACCACTCAGGATTTTTGAAAAACCCCAAATTTTCTGAGCGGCGCTATAACGGGCCTCGTCACCTTGAGACCTAAGATGTTAAGTCTCGTTTGCCCAGTAATTTCACTAGTAAGTAAGTCAGTGGTGATTACTAATCCTATAATAACGAGGGATAAAAAGATGGAGGTATAGTCAAATCTAAAGAAAGGTATATATTATAGGGAAAGAGTACGGTCTGATGATAACTCTGGTATTATTATACAGGACAAAACGAACTGTGTTGAGAAACAAACATACATACCCATTAAAACTTGTATATCTGTTTTGAAGCTTTAATAGACTTTCAATAATCTTGAGCGGCATTGCATTGTAATGGGCAGGGCGTATCAATTACCATCAACTCAACGTCTCGTCCCTTATTTTCATAAAAAACATTCACTGTTATATCATTGAAGGCTTCTGAAATCAAATAAATCTATAGCGGTAATCTAAACACGATAATATTTCCATTGTTTTTCAACATTTTGTGGCACTGTATTCAATAATATTACAAAAATATGAAAGCCAATAAAATTGCAAATATTTCACAGACAATTTGTGACAGTGTGATAGAATTATAGCCGTTTATTCCTAATCATAATTAATTTTACTTAAACTTTATTGGCCACAATTATCATCAAACTGATTTAATAAATCAAAATCGTCTTCTAAAATGATGAATTTCTCGTGAACAAATTATACAGAAAAGCTAACTTTGAAGTCACTTAAGTAAGACATACTATTAGCAAGTCTTACAAACTAAACAAAGGAGAATGAAATTTAAATGCAAAACTTGAATTAGGCTGAGTACACACCGGGTCCACTTGTAACAAGTAGATACAAGAAATTACTTTGCAAAAATATTTATTGAAATCTTTAACAGTTTAGAGTTTTAGATTCTCCACAATACAATGATCTAATCAAACAAAGAGTCCTTAAAATCCCTAACCTCCAGGTTAATAGCACTTTTATCAAAAGACTACCGTATTTTCTTCTGCCACATATATACAATAAACTTTGCCGTATTTTAAACCTGAAAAAACTTACTTACCCGCGATTCATAACGAATAATTTAATTGTACTTAATGAGCCTAGATTATCAAGAAACTGAAAGTATCATTCAGACAATTTTATAAAAAGGATTGAAACTATCACTCACAATCACTGACACACACACACACAAACACACACGCATATTTTATTGTTTGTTAAGAAGTTTTTATTTTTATTTTCTTTAATTTTACTACTTTTTACTATTTCTTTTCTACCAACTCCATGCAATGTTCCGCGAGTAAAATAGAAGTAACTTTCTTTAGTAACTGTGTTTCCCGGCTTCTGTGTCACAAGCACCGTGCTTAGTGCAGAGCCAACACTCAGTACATATAACGTACAAGGTACTCAAATATTCACAATTATGTTAGTGTTTTGTGTTAACTTTGATTACTTTGTATGTATCTTAATTCTGGTAATAAATTTATTATTTTATTATTATTATAGTTTAGATTTCTTTGACGTAGTTGAAAATCCCCACCCAGTGTGACATTATTAATTTTCAAACTTAAAACAGACATGCGCAATTCACTTCATCGCACAGGCATGGCTTAGAGCACCATTTATATTAATTACAAGCATAGTCATTAACAAGAGAAATCATCTTGAGCACGTAGAACACTTTATAATAATTTAAAGTAAAGGATATCTTTATTTGGAACAAACAGTACTGATACAGAGAAACATTTACAAAATATAACAAGAAATAATATTTAAAAACGTTTGTAAATTTGATTTGCAACGCAGAGCAAATCTAATTTTCGGGGACCCAGTCCACTGTGAACGGCTGGATCACATAGCGTTGCATAGAGACGTCGCTTCATTGTGTGCCTTCTGTCGCATTTATCACAGGCAGTGTTCCGTAGATGTATTTTACCTGATCCCTGCCGCCTAATTCCACCATTGCACGACACGCCATAAATTAGGATATCATCCCCACCATCTGGATGTGTGGCGGTCCTCCACAGTGCGGTTTTCAAGGAGCTTTCTTCCATGTACTACAAAGCTGTGGAATGAGTTTCCTTGTGCGGTGTTTCCGTGACAATTCGACATCGGTATTTTCAAAAAAGCGCGTACACCTTTCTTAAAGGCCAGCAACGCTCCTGAGATTCCGGTGTTGCAGGAGAATGCGGGTGGCGGTGATCACTTAACGCTAGATGTCTAGTACGTTCCTTTGTCCCCCTTTTCCATAAAAAAATAAAGGGTGCAGTATTGTGTCCCACAAAAGGTTTACTACTCAACATATTAGCTAGGTATGACATCTAAAACTATAACGAAAAAGTTATGAAATCGAAACTTTGTTTCTCTTTTCCGAAAATATACAGCTACAAAAATTTAGATTTTTTTCAAATCTGCAAACATAAAAGCTCAAAACCAATATATTATAAGACTAGGAACACCGTAACCAATTTAACATAATCTCAGTGTATACTTAACTTAATGTAATTTCATGAACAATGACGTATTTAGTCTTAGTAAAAGCGTCAACTCTCTTGGTACTTTGTATTGGAGTTAAGTTGAAAGTCGTTTTGTCGGATCGGCTTTGAATAGAGAACTATTCGCTTTGATATATCTAGGTTCTTTTGTAAGAAGGATGGCTTATTAAAGTGAGGATTTTTCTTTTACGAGATATAGCCAATTCAATACCTTTTGTAGTCTTCATATGAATCCAAGAACACGCAAAAAACGGCTCATTTTAAGACAGGAGTTTACTCAGGAGCATGGGTGAGGGTGATCACTTATTTTTTAAAAGAATAAAATCGCCCCCTTTGACATCCGAT
The DNA here is from genome assembly GCF_905404315.1 of Leptidea sinapis. Taxonomy (NCBI): domain Eukaryota; kingdom Metazoa; phylum Arthropoda; class Insecta; order Lepidoptera; family Pieridae; genus Leptidea; species Leptidea sinapis. The sequence goes on from NC_066280.1 coordinate 7,425,723, forward strand.
AAAAAGATAATAATATAATATTGACACACTCTTACACAAATTATCTTCAACATACATAAAGATAAATAAACATCCATGACTCGGAAACAAACATTCATATTCATTATATAAATGTCTTCATCCCCACCGGGATTCGAACCCGGGCCCTATAGCTCAGTAGGCAGGGTCACAAACCTCTGGGCTATAGGGGTTGCCGATTTCGTTCCCATTAGAGTAATTTTTTGTATTTAAATTAAAACTATCAACTAAACGATCCGTAGGAGAACTAAAGTAACCGACATATTCAAAACGATTGCGAAACTGAAGTGGCAGTGGGCAGGGCACATGGTTCGACGGACAGATGGCCGTCCGGCCAGTAAAGTCCTCGAATGGCGACCACGTACCGGAAGACGCAGTGTTGGTAGGCCCCCCCCCACAATATAGACCGACGATCTGGTCAAGATCGTCAGAATACGTTGGATGAGGGCAGCGCAGGACCGATCGTCGTGGAAATCTTTGAGGGAGGCCTTTGTCCAGCAGTGGATGTCTTCCGGCTTATGATGATGATGATTTAACTAAAACTACGGCGAATAGGGATAGAATCGACAGCCAACTAGAAGTCAAAATATAAGTATCTGATATTATAATAATCTTAGCAAATCTGTAACTAGTGCTTCTCGGTGTAAGTGTATTTGTAATTATAATCACTCAGTATATTTTTTGGCTACTTGTTTTTCGAATTCCAACGTTCCTTCCTTATAAAATTTGCCCAGCGAAGCGGGCGGGAACGGCTAGTACAAGTATAAACTTAAAATTAGGTATACAAATGTGTAAGTTTTTAGTTTAGTATTAATTTCTCGTAACGTTAATTTTCTTGTTAAAATGAAAGGGATAAAAGAAAGAAATAAAAGGGGGCACAATTAGAGATCTTCAAGCTGCTTCATAGAGTCTCATCGTTGAACTTCTTGCAGAAGTTGGATTGGCAATGTGGAGATAGCGAAAACAATCATTAAATATTTAACATTTTTTAATTACTCCATAAATCGCTCAGGTTATAAAATATTCATAAATTTAAGCCCTGGTATTTGTCGAAATAAAACCACAATCAACCAGACGAAAAAATAGAAGCGTCCGAATTTATTAATCCATAAACCTACACGGCTCGGAAACTATTCGAGGAACAAAACTCATAAATTTCTGCCACGAAGAACAGTTTGTTGCTAGTGTCAATTGTTTTGCTCAGTTCCGGTTTCGCCCAGTTTTCAGCCGACTCTGAACCGGTTTTGCACGTCGATTATATCCGGTTTGAGTTGAAGTTCGCCCTGGATCATCGTTTGAATTGTTACCTTGCTGTTTTGAACTTTTCTGAAGCCACAGTTGCGCTTTGTTCTTTCAAATGATTTGTGTAACAACGTACGTGGAAAAACTTTCCAGATATTCTGTTATTATTTATTTCATGAAATGCTTTTGGAATACTAAAGATATTGAAAATAATGTAATTGCTTACACTATGTATTTTAAAGTTATTGCTTGTTGATTTTTGTTAACCTACTTATTAATTTTATTTTATGACAATAAGGTACGAGACGAGCAGGACGTTCAGCTGATGGTTATTGATACGCCCTGCCGTAATGGGCAGAATAAAGTACAGCTCAGGATTCTTGAAAAACATAAAAATTCTGAGGTGCACCTCAATTGCGCTCGTCACCTTGAGACATAATATGTTAAGTCTCATTTACCCAGTAATTTAACTAGCATCCTGTGCAAAGGAGTCACCCACTGGTAAATTGTGGTAATTCTACCATCAAGAATGCCATTTATATGCATGTATGTATATATAATATTGTCTATTGGAGTATGAAGTAATATAATATATTAACTGGTTCGGTTCATTCCCAAATTGAGTTGATCGATCGTGTTCGATTGACCTGACACTGAGGACCCACTTACCGCTAGAGCCCTCAACTCAACTCTCTCAATAACGATGCGGATTCATTAGGGATGGATAATTGGTTTCATTGAATTTATGATTGATTCGTTTAATAAATAAAGACCTTTAAATACATTCAAATTTATCTTGTACATAAGTATTCACACTTATATAACAAGCAGCCATTTTGAATTTAAAAATATTGTAATCGTAATTCATCATCAAAATGTATTGGCTTTTGCCCATTATTTTGATAAATTTAATATTATTTAGGGAATAGGAGGATAAACGAGTCGGATACTATCGGACGACATACGGGTCACCTGGTGTAAAGTGATCAACGCCGCCCACATTCTCTTGCAACACCAGAGGAATCACAGGAGCGTTGCCAGCCTTTAAGGTGTACGCGCTTTTTTTGAAGGTACCCATGTCGTATCGTCCCGGAAACAAGGAAGCTTATTGTACACAACACAGTTTTGTACGTGGAAGAAAGTGGCTTGAAGAAACTTGGCTGAAGGATTCAAAAAATTGCTTTATATATAACGTAACCACGTATCGTTAAGAATTCTTATACAAATTAATTATTTATCAAAAAATAATATAAAAGAGTGGATAAATGATGTATGAGGTGACATAAATAAAATTAAAAAATTAATCACAAAACATTTTCGTGGTTTATCAAATTAATTAAATGTTAAGAGAGGTATATTTTTTTATTATTAAAATTAATTTGATCCGGTCATACATAAACATCACTTAATAATATATTTAAAAATACAAAAAATTGGACTATTACCACTTGCTTGTCTTTATATCTTTGAACTGTATAAATTTGTGAAATTCCATAGTGATTTATTCAAGAATGTTTGTGACAGTAACCAACAAAGAAACCGCCGGGATCCAAATAGATTAATTTTCAACGAAATCCCACTGACCTTGCAGTATGACAAAAGCTGTCTTGCTATGAGTGTCAGTGTATACAATTAACTGCCCATTAATTTAAAATTATTAATAAAAGACTTTTTAAGAAAAAACTTAAACACTGGTTAAGTGAGCGATTATTTTATACCACTAATGAATTTCTGAAGGCGAGTAATGTGGTGACATGAAATGTGAAACTGTTTACTAACAATTAATTAAACAATATTTAATAATTATTTTATTATTATGTTAGTCTGTATTTTTTTTATTTTTTATTGTTATATTAATTAATATTTTATTGCTACTGACATACAGACATATTTAATCATCTAATTTTGCTATGTGTTTAATAACTTATACCATTTATTGGATTAAACTAATTTGCATGCCTAGTTAAACCTGGCTTAACATGTAAAAATGTAAGATTTTACCATCGTAACTGTAAAATGTTTATACGCAAATAAAGAATTTGATTGATTGATTGATTGATACAACATTGATGAACGAAACATACAATACATATTATATCATTTAGTAAGTTAAGCAGTGCCGTGCTGGGATTGTAAAAAAATGTTTTAAGTTTCTGTATAAATATTGCTCGGCACAATTTATACCAATAACCACTTAAACAGTAAAACCTCACTATGACAACGAAACATGAGATTGGGAATAAAAAAAGCAGCAGTGGAGACATAAAATTGCATTCCAGTTTTATGTGTCCTCGTAAACCTTAGCTCACCCACTCTCCTGGTGATAATCCCTTGTAATTGCGAGCTGACTACCTAAATATAAAGAAACTGGGATGCGTCGTTGTTCACGGAAAGCTTTGGAAATAAAGCATACGGTTATTGTATGACGTATGATGTAGGTATGGTGCTTGAGTACACCAGAGTTAAATTTTGAATGTAATATAACCTGATTTCTGTTCGACGTTTTAAAATATTTTTTTTTACTTGAAACTTGAAATATACAAAATTTATATTATATCATATTTTATCAAAAAGCAGATAATAAATCTGACTGAATGAACATTTGATTTACTTTAATAAAACAGAATTACTTTTTATATTTGAAAAATATCTTAACGAAAATCTTTTTTATGAAATTAAGGGACGAGACGAGCGGGACGCTCAGTTGATGGTGTTTGATACGCCCTGTTCATTACAATGCAGTACCGCTCAGGATTCTTGAAAAACACAAAAATTCTGACCGGCATTACAATTGCGCTCGTCACCTGGAGACGGAAGATGTTAAGTCTCATATGCCCAGTAATTTCACTAGCTACGACGCCCTTCAGACTGAAAAACAATAATGCTTACACAACACTGCTTCACGGTAGAAATAGGTGCCGTTGTCGTACCAATAATCTAGCTGGCGTCCTGTGCAAAGGAGCCTCCCACTGGTTAATGCTTAAATCACACATTTAAATAAAACACTGATCTCTCCACTTCGTTTTTCACATCACGTGATAACATTAATTTACTATTATAGTAAAAGTAAAATTCTTATTTTATTACACTCATATACCTAATATCGGGCTCTCGACCACGCATAAACCTTATTGAAAGTTAACCGGGGCTCCTATAGCTCCTAATAGACGCCCCTGATATTCATAATGAGCTATTCAGCTGTATATTCTTCTCAATAATACTGGTAGCAGATATCACCGTTTTCTCTTGGTGGCCGCGAGTCTCAAAGTAGAACGGGCTCCGGCGCCCGTGCCGCAAGTCTTGAAAATGTTTAATTTCCTCGTCGAAGACCACCTGATCTATTTTCTAAAAGATATGAGATATCGGTGTGGTTACTGCTGCAACTATGTGATTCCTCGCTGGAGTAGTTACAATAGCAAAAGATGTAACTGATAAAAAAAATAATAACCGATATTAGATCAGTTATACGTCTAGATAGACTATGACAGCTGTGAAAACGTCGAAAAAAAATAGACATTCTAACCTCTATTTTGAGGAATATACGCACACTAACACAAATTGTCATACAAATCGCGAGTGTAAGACGTAGCTTGTCACGCACACTAAACTAGTATTCCTGGCCTGTTTTAATCGGTTGTAAGCAGCAAGAGACTCTATCTAGACGTATAAATTATATAAGTTAACGATGTATTGACGTATTCCATCGAAAGTTTTTTTTTATGAAAATAAGGGGCGAGACGAGCAGGACGTTCAGCTGATGGTAATTAATACGCCCTGCCCATTACAATGCAGTGCCGCTCAGGATTCTTGAAAAACCTCAATAATTCTGAGCGGCACTACAACTGCGCTCGTCACCTTGAGACATAAGATATTAAGTCTCATTTGCCCAGTAATTTGACTAGCTACGGCGCCCTTCAGACCGAAACACAGTAATGCTTACATATTATTGCTTCACGGCAGAAATAGGCACCGTTGTGGTACCCATAATCTAGCCGGCATCCTGTGCAAAGGAGCCTCCCACTGGTGCAGAAATAGGCACCGTTGTGGTACCCATAATCTAGCTGGCATCCTGTGCAAAGGAGCCTCCCACTGGTAGCAAGTGTTATATCATCATTCTCAACCCATCAGACTATGCCAAAAAATCAAGCTCTGACGCGTAAATGGGTTTAAATATTTTATATTAATTTAAAAAAAAATGTTTGTTTTAAATTATTTATCCGCAGTTTGCCGCATGCCGCTACAAATCTCTCGGTTTCTGCGGTTAACCCTCACAGTTTTTTGACAGTTAATTTAAATTCAAATAATTATTACAAATATATTCAACAAACTGGTCTGGAATATGTGATTTGTGTAGCGTATTTATTCGTATCACATCACAAAACAAAGCCTCATAGTGACAATATTTTTTTACTTCTTTGTTCAAAATATACAAAAACAACTTAAATTTTTAGCCAACAAACCGTTACGGGACTAACAGACCCAGTGCCGGGAGAAATTTAAATGAAAACCTGCATATACCTACTGTGACTCCACTTTTGCGGTTTTAACGTAAAGTACAACGGCTTACGATATTTTCATTTTAATTAAATCTCATCCGAATGCAAACTACTTTTTTCTCGAGTTTTGCCAAAAGATTTGCATTTCACATTTTTATTTCCCTAACTTTGCAAAATCTTTTCTGTTAAATATTTAATAAGATTAAAAAGATAAAACTCTTTAAATGTTGTGTTCAAAAATTGAGTTTCATGTTCGTTTGACATACACCTTCTCCATTAATTAGTAATGTTTTTAAAGTGATAACCCTCACTTCAAATCCCAGAAGTACACACAAACAAAATTTTATGAACGATGCGGGACTCGAACCTCTTTCTCCTTACCTTGTTTCTCGAGTGCTCTTCCAACTGTGCTAAGCGTTCGAGTGACGTACCGTAATAAAATCTTGTATGCTTGTATGTAATCTAGTATGTTCTACTCTCAGGTTGTGGCTTCATCTACAGGATCTACTTTACAGTTGTTTACTTTCTCTATTGGTAAAGTTTCATTGTATCTGTCAATAGCCCGGTGGATGGCTTAAATAATTGAATTAAGTTTCATACCTACTTCTTTTCATTATACTATATATTTTTTACATTCAGATTGCTTCGAAAATTAGTTAACACAACTGTTCGTTGTTTAACATAAGGGTAAAGGTAGAGATTCCATAATCAAATGTTTATTTTTGAAATATTTATAGTTTTTATTACCAGAACACGTATATCTTTCGTCATGCTAGCTTAAATGTCACTTTTTGTCGTGGAGTCGTGGGGCGGGTCATATCGGTATCTAAAATAATGGTCCATGCAACGTCGCTACTTGGGGTGACTGGTCGATCCTGTTGAAAATTTATAACTTTATTTTTGGTGTAGATTTATGATTTATAACTGTTTAGTTTCATAATTTATGATAAAATCCCCTACTGTCCTTTATTGTTGAAAGGCAATCTTTTAAAGTAATATGTCAGTTTTCCAATATCTGGACACAAAAACAATTCACAAATGCAGTAGTACTTCGTGAAGATATAACAAGCACAGCGTTCATAGTTCATCTTAAATAACTTTCAACAGAGTTGTCTTAATCAAGTTATTCATGCAAATACGGCGTGTACAGCTTTAGTTCTACGAAGAACTTAGTTTTAGACCGAGCCTTATATCAAATGAGTTGTACTTAACATTATATTTCTGATTCGTATTCTACCAACCACCACACGACACAAGCATTAGTAACATTCTGTCAACCAAACTAAGTAACGAAATTCCTTGGGCAATGTTTCGAGGTTGATACGACAAGAAAGAAAAGCTGACAACGCTCACCTAATTCCTCTTATGCCTCTGGTGCCGGTGATAACCTAGACTTCCATAAAAAATACACTTTGACTTACTCTGTACGTACTTATGAGTAGACTCTTCATTCCGTTCTTGTCGGTGTCCATCGGTCTTATGCATTGTTTTACCGCTCCTGCAAAATGATCTCTTACTGAAACAGGAGTGCTAGCAGGTTTGGATTAACGCGGTCATATTAATGGATAAAAGACCAGTAAACTTACAAAAATTAAATAAAAACAACAGCACAACAGATATTTCTGGGACAAAGTCGAAGCGCATAGATTGTAAAATTAGCGAGAGACTTGCGCGCCTACTCTCCTTCTCTCGTGCGCTCTTTGGTCACTCGCCGCGGCTGTCCAAGGAAATTTATGTCTGCCTGCCATTCCTTTACTGTACAAAGGACGATGACTCGCCGACCTATAACGCCACAGAAATAGTTAATCTCGTGGCTTTTTCTTCGCGTCCACCTTGACATGGATGACCGGTGATGGTGCGGTTCATTCTTGACGAAGGTCATCTTCAAGCATAGTACCCTGCCGTGAAAGTCTAAACAGCTTTTCGGCTTAGACATTCATAAATCGAGAGTCCCAATACTCCCCCGATGAATTCTCCTCCTTAATTGGCGTCCTTACTCAGCTTTTCCGGTTTTCCTACTCATCAGGCGATTCTTACAATATGGAATTTAGATACTTTATTAGGACTCAACTGAATTCAACGACATATTGTTATATACTTAATTTATATATTTACCGTATATTTTATTAAATTGCTATACGATTTAAAATGAAATTGTAAAATGAAAAGAACTGTTGTTATTGTCTTAATTTACAAACAGTTTATCTGTCAAAGACCAAAGACCAAAACTACAACAACTACTCGCGATCAAAACCACTAAATAATGCTGTTGGAGCTATCCGTGGAAACACTCTAAAGTAAACAAATGTAGCACTAGAAATGAAGACTCTTATTAAAAAAACGGTCAACAACCAACCAAGCCAACGAAAGGTGATCAATTAAACTTTTGTCGTCACATAATTATACTTTAGCGATAAAAACATTTCCACCATTTGAGAGCTCTACAAGAAAGTGCCCTCTCATAGCTCCGATAATGCTTTGCTTTATATCACGATTAAAGTTTTTTTAATACATAAAGGATTTAATTTGAAAGGGAGAGAATTTCCTGAAATATGCCATAATATTGTACTGCGATCTCTTGGATTGGTTGGCTCTAGATTTTAAAAAAAGTAAATCAAACTGTAGAATAAGCGGTACCACTTTATTAACAAACTTTTGTACCACATTTTAATCTCGTTATTGATAATGTCTGTTTCAAATCTTCATTATATCCAAATATACCAGTTTTTGCCACATACATGTTTCAAATGGTATATCTACTTAATCATTGAAGCCCATATTTGTGTTGATAGATGAAAAATCCTCTATAAATTGCTAGTTTTCTTATAATTTTTTTATGAAGATAAGGGATGAGACAAGCAGGACGTTCAGTTGATGGTAATTGTTACGCCCATTAAATAGTGCCGCTCAGGATTCTTTAAAAACACAAAAATTCAGAGCGGCAATACAATTGCGCTCGTCACTGAGACATAAGATGTTAAGTCTCTATTGCTCAGTCAGACCAAAACACAGTAATGCTTACACATTACTACTTCATGGGATTAAAAAGGCGCTGGTTTGCATTCAAAGATGAAAAACAGTGAAGTGTGAGTATTGATTTCATGTCCGAGACAAACAAAGGTGCCGTGTAAAGCTCTGTCTAAGGATGCATACATTCTAAGCTAGGAGTATGTCGGAACGATACATTGTTAGGTCGCTAGTCGCTACAGAACAAACCAACTCCTACAATACAAACTGAATTTGACTTCTAATCCTATTTGGCCGCTGTATTTTAGCTGATCAACATTGGCTAGTATTTGTTTACGAAAAGTCAACGTTGACGACTAAGCCTTATTTTATAGTGAGATGATCCAAATTTTATTTATTATAGTTTTACAATTGGGGCCGCGCCTCTGGAGATATTTTATATAAGAAGGTTCAAATGGGTAAGAAGCTCACGTGATAGGTAACAGTGTGGCAAGCGACCATGGTCATCTTTTTTTATTTTTATTTTTTTTTTTATAAAAATAAGGGTCGAGACGAGCAGGACGTTCAGCTCATGCTAATTGATACGGCCTGCCCATTTTCACCAGCTACGGCGCCTTTCAGACCGAAACACAATAATGCTTACACATTACTGCTTCACGGCAGAAATAGGCGCCGTTGTGGTACCTATAACATAATCTAGCCGGCATCATCCTTCTGGTGAGCCTGTCACTGGTATACATCTGCAACACCAGGGGTTGAGAGATGCGTTGCAGGCCGTTAAGGTGGGAGTATGCTCTATTCTTGAAACTCCCTTAATCGTATTTTGTGGTAAAACAGCAGCTGGTATTTGACCACAAAGTGGCTGTGTGAGGCAAGAAAATTCTTGAAAAACGCACGGTTGTAGAACGCGAGACGTCAATATGAGGCGGTTGAAATTTAGGATTTGGTGGATTTCGATTGCTGGTATCAACCCGAATCAACCCTCTGAGCACTCCTCGTGATAAATGCAGTAGAAGATACAGAGCGCACCTACATCTATACGCAACGCCAAATAATCTATATTAATTGAGTGTTTTTTGCCCTAGGCATATTAAAACATTATATTGCATTTTATAAAGAATTAAAGCTTGCTTCTCAGACTGAAATACAGTCATCACACTTTATTAAACAATAATGGTGAAAAAAACTGGCTGTGTGGAAGTCATTCGTTTGTATTAAGTAAAAATCAAGTAAACAAACTGAAGTATTAAAAGTATCTAGTATCGAGTAGAGATATTGGCTACAATTACAATTACCAGTGGGAGGCTCCTTTGCACAAGATGCCGGCTAGATTATGGGTACCACAACGGCGCCTATTTCTGCCATGAATCAGTAATGTGTAAATATTTCCGTGTTTCGGTCTGAAAGTGATAGGTAGTGAAATTACTGGGCAAATGAGACTTAACATCTTATGTCTCAAGATGACGAGCGCAATTGTAGTGCAGCTCAGAATTTTTCTAGCTTTTCAAGAATCCTGAGCGACACTGCATTGTAATGGGCAGGGCGTATCAATTATCCTCCTGTGTTTCCATAAAAAAAATAATGATCGTTGTTGATGCTGATAAAAATTTCAAAAAATAAATTTATTGTTTGCTTAAGAAATCAGTGTATACGAGCATGTAAGCTGAGTCACATAATCACTATGGAACACAATTTTACATCGTCAAATGAAGTAGTTAACTCCGTTTAATATTCCAATACATTCACAACATTAAATCGAAGTAGTTAATAAATAAGAATTACAGTTAACATTGAGTATAATCCCTGTAATCTGAAATAGCTGTAAACCTTTAGCCGGTTCTAATAGAATGAAGTGGACGAACTCAATTACAAGAACTAAGAGTGTTTTTATTCAAAGAACTTCTCTTCGTCTTCAGTCGCTCGTTCTTGTTTTAAGATCATTGTTTTAAATAGACTAGGATATGGTTAACTATAGCCCGAGTTATTTCTATCGATGCTAAGATTATTTCTTTGAATGAAAAACTTAATCACTGTATTGAATGTAAATAGACAGCCTCAGTTTGGAAGTTTATCAATGTTAAAGCATATCCGATTGCGTTTAAATAACAATATTCCCGTAATACTTATAATTTATCATTATTTTCCTGCTAAAACAAATCGAAATCTTATAATAATAATAATAAAGCCTTTATTAATGATTTTCCATTTGATTTCTACATTTTAGTGTTAGTATGTTAGTACGGTTAGTCGACAAACATGATTATTTTATTATTAACTTTTATGTTAGTAAGTTATAATGCATACACTATGTTAGTTTTCTTGATTATTTTCAAATGGATCCCAGTTGGGTAAAGGCCTCCTCCATTCCTTTCTATTTTTTCCTTTTTCGAGCCAATTAGTTCCGCCAGTCTCTCTTATCTAATCGGTCCACCTTTTATGTGGTCTGCCCACATTTCTCTTTCCTACAGGTCCCTTCCATGTTGTGGTCTGAATGGTCCATCTAGCGTCTGTTAGTCTGGGAATGTGTCCGGCCCATTGCCACTTTAATTTTAATGCTTGATTTAAGGCATCAGTTAATTTTGTTCGAAATCTTATAACTATATAATAAGCTATCAAATTATAATATTCATTAAGTTAGAAAATTCATAATTTTACTGTCGACCTTTGAGGCCTTGCAAAATAAATCAGAAAATTATTAACTTATCTGTTACTTAATTAAGGATTTAAAATTTTAGATCGACTTACGCACTGCTCTCTTTTATAAAATGATATAAACGGTTATTTTGTTGATTTTATTGAATCTAAATTCTTAGATATTCTTATATCAATATTCGTACTTTTATCAAAATGTAAGTGAATAGCACACGTTTAAGAATTACATTAAATAATTATAAGTCTGTCACTCTGTTTAAATAAAATTTAGAGCATATAATAATATTTTTTTTACAAGGTTCACAAGATTTTTATTACTTAAAGTTGTTAATGTTATCAGTTCATTGTCAATTTTTATCAAATAATTAACGTTAAAATTTGATTATACGTGTTTAAATCCTTTAATTAGTACTTTATTTAAAAAATAGTATATTCTCATCTTATAGGTATTAAGTAAAACTTATTAAAAAACATTTAAACCTATGCACAAATTAATAATTTTTGAACGTATTAGACATTGCATGAAGGGCAATATAATATTATATAGCTCTTAGTCTATAATTCCGGTAAAAAGATAGACTTCCTTCGGTCGTTGAAAAAATACTAGGTTAAAAAAGTCAACATTTTTCTGAGCTATTGTTTCGACTTTTCCACAGTCACAGAATAATTATTTAGATAAGATTCCCAATTACTTATACTTGTTATCTTTATGAACTTCGCATAGTATCTTTAGTAGAATATAATTTTAATGGATCATAATTATTGAGTAATTGTAAACCAGTATAGATTCAAAAAGAAAGAAAAATAATAAAACAAATAAAAATACTTATCTTTGACTTTAATTATAATTGCCACTACCACAGTGGGAGGCATCTTTGCACAGGATACCGACAAGATTATGGGTACCACAACGGTGCCTATTTCTGCTTTGAAGCAGTAATGTATAAACAGTATTGAGTTTCGGTCTGAAGAACGCCGTAGCTACTGAAATTACTGGGCAAATGAGACTGAACATCTTATGTCTCAAGGTGAGTTTTTGGGGTTTTCAAGAATCCTGAGCGGCACTGCATTGTAATGGGCAGGGCGTATCAATTACCATCAACTGAATGTCCTCCTCGTCTCGTCCCTTTATATAAATAATAAAAAAACATAGAATAATAAAGAAATATTTTTTATGAAGTCATGTTCATAGATGCTCGCATTCCTATGGTGTGATCTTAGAAGAAAGGTGACTTCATTGTACGGTGTTACCCTTTTAAATGCTTAACAATACTTGCGAGTTTCACTTGCATTTTCTCGAAACCCTTAATCACCCCCTGTGTATACATTACGTCACATACTTGTCAGCTTTTTATAAACTCTTTAATGAAAATAGTACAAAAAACTCTTTATCAAAAGATATAAAATATATGTGTATAACGACGCTCAACTGTAACCAATTAATCAAATAAAAATCATCGAAAAATTTATTCAGCATTAAAATATCTGCAAGCTAAAAGACACCTTTTTGAAAGCAATATGCCAACAACACAGTGTCGCGTACATTGGCGAGCACTAAATAAAAAACTTTGAGTAAAAGGCATAAAAAGGCAATAAAGTCATTTATTTTCTCAAAATTGCTTCCTTTAAAATTATTTTTGATGTCATTTCTAATATACTAGATACTACTACCGCTTCGGAAACAAATGGCGCTGTGAGAGAGAAGAAGCGGCGCAACAAACTCTCCCAGCATTCTTTTTTGCGCTCTTTATAATAGTCATTACTATTGCTATAAAATAATCATAATCTAGTCCCAGGCTGTCCGATAGCTTAGATATTCAGCTGTGGAGTAGTAGGATTTACGACAGAGCCATTTTTTAATAAAACATTTACGTTTATTTATAGCGAATGCCCGAACAGTGGCTGGGACTTTGTTATAAAAGTGTATACATTTACCCTTAAAGCTATTATGTATCTTATGAAGCCTACTAGAATTAGTTACAAGCAATCCCTTATTTCTAGTGTTATGATAATGAAACTCACTATTAAGAGCAAAAATAATTCGTGAACGTATATATTTTTCATAAATGTATTGACAATTGAGTACAGGTCACCGTATTATGAGTAATATTAGATGAATACCAAGAGCACTGCCGGTCCTTTAGGTATTTTCTGTGGATAAATAATATAGAAACCAAGTCACATATAAAACTTTTATAAGATTTTTTTCCTTTAAGATTATATTAATCCTTGTAAAATCTACAGGTTGCATCAATTATCAATTATTACATATATAGGGCGACTGCGCTTGCGGTGAACTATCATTACAGAAGACAAAGTTAAAGTCAAGGAAAGAGGAGAAGAGGGCTGGAGTAATATCAAAGGGGAAGGTAAAAATCGACCAGGATGGTGAACCTACAGAGATCCTCCTAGACACGTACTCAAGTACATCCACTGTTTCTTACGCAATCATTAGTCAACTATCATTTCAGCCGGGAGACGTCCGCTGCTGGAGAAAGGCCTACCCCAATGATGACAATCGGTCCAACGCTTCTCTCATCCAAACTATTCCGGCGATCTTGACTAGATCGTCGGTCCATCTTGTGGGGGGAATACCAAATTACGTCTTCTGGTACGTGGTCGCCATTCGAGGACTTCACAGCCCCAAAAGCCATCTGTCCCTCCCACGGCCACTTCAGTTTCGCAACCATCTAAGCTATGTCGGTGAATTTGATTCTCCTACGGATCTCCTCATTTCTGTTTCGATCTCGTAGGGAAACTCCAAGCATAGCCCTTTCCGTTGCCCTCTGGGCGACAATGAGCTCCTCATAAGGCCCATAGTTAGCGACCACGTCTGCGTTCTGTCTGTCATCAGTGGTACACTCACACTGGTTAAAAGCCTTCGTCTTAAGACACTGTGGTATTTTTTTTTTATTGAAAAGGTGGACAAGTTCGTACGGTTCACCTGGTGTTAAGTGATCACCGCCACCCACATTCTTTTGCAACACTAGAGGAATCACAGCCACGTTGCCAGCCTTAAAGGGAAGTGTACGCGCTTTTTTGAAGGTACCCATGTCGTATCGTCGTAACATTGTTTTGGACGAGAATATTTACGGAGCTTCCCGAACGCTGCCTTAATTTATTAATTCAATTAGTCAACTGCAGCACAAATAAATCATCACTAAAAGATATTTCAAATGGGCGTCAGGGGTTAGCTGATCAATGTACATTGCCGCCATTGAAGACTAGAGGAATTACTATAGACAATAGTCCTACGAGAAATTGATAAAGTATCAAAATAATATGTTTTAGTCGCACGCACAAACTTCAAGATTAGGTTAAAATGTTGATTGTTATGAGTTTGCTCAATAATAGAGGTGCATACTGTCACGTAGAACGGTGAACGTAATTCGTTCGTGCGTGCAGCTGTTGCTTGGCTACGTTCCATTCGCTATTACAGATATTGCGAATGGATTGTTTACACGATATTATTTCGAAACAACTGATCGTACCATGTATAAAACGAAATTAGATATTGGTATGTTTCTTTCATATTTTTTTAGTAAAATAGTTTGTTTTTCAGTTAATGATTACTTTGACAAAAAAGGTTACTGCGGTCAGTTTTTCACCTAAAATACAACACCGACTCTTAAATAAGCCATCGTGTTTAGTCACCATTAATTTACTTCCAAAATATTATTATAAAAAAATCGTCACCAGTGGGAGGCTCCTTTGCACAGGATGTTAGCTAGATTATGGGTACCACAACGGCGCCAATATCTCCCTTGAAGCAGTAATGTGTAAACTTTACTGTGTTTCGGTCTGAGGGGCGCCGTAGCTAGTGAAATTACTGGGCAGATGAGGTTTAACATCTTATGTCTCAAGGTGATAAGCGTAATTGTAGTGCCGCTCAGAATTTTGGGTTTTTCAAGAATCCTGAGCGGCGCTGCATTGTAATGGGCAGGGAGTGTCAATTACCATCAGCTGAACGTCCAGCTCGTCTCGTGCCGTATTTTCATAAAAATAAATAAATTAATCCAATAAATGTTAGTCTAACATCACACCCGTATTCATCAACAGACCGTTTGAAGCATTTTGATACGAGCTCTCTTTTTAATTAATACCACTTCGAAACCCGAAAGAATGCTCAAGTCATTAAAACTTTTAATGGCGTTTCAGTTTCACGTTGTTACTGAGTCACAAAGGTTCGTCAGCTGATTCTCGTCCACCAATCTAAGGGTTATTGGGGTTGATAGTTATATTATGTTTCTAGAATCAAGGTAGTAGGTATGCTTGTCGGTAGTTTAGAGATTACATTTTGGAGGGTATGCCCAGGAGTTTCGTAATTTAATACCTCCCTTTTTTTTACGAGCGTACCTGGTGTTAAGTGATCACCACCGCCAACTTGCAACACCAGAGGAATCACAGGAGCGTTGCCGGCTTTTAAGGAAGATGTACGCGCTTTTTTGAAGACACCCGTGTCGTATCGTCCTGGTAGCACCGCACAAGGAAGTTCATTCCACAGCTTTGTAGTACGTGGAAGAAAGCTCCTTGAAAAGCGCACAGTGGAGGACTGCTACACATCCACCCTTCCCGATTTGACCATCAGGACCATGACCAGACGTAGGTGGTAGCTTTGACCCTTATGTTATTAGGTTGTTTTACGTAAAAGCTCAGAGAGGTTTGCTTCAAGCTTCATAGTTCACTACTATGAGAAATAGGTACTCCTCCCAAGTCTGATTTTCCCGAATAATATAAACAGGGTATCTTCGAATTGCAAATTAAAACATTCCTAGCACATTCTTCTGTTTAATGTCTTTTTTAATCTAAATTTCACTTTTTGCCACTAAAAGTATCATTTTACTATATTGTATCTATATATATATATATATAAATATGAATGTTTGTCTGTATGTCCTTTATATAATTGATGATGATCACATGATCAAATGATGCAATGCTGGGTATTTTTTTTAAATAAACAAAATTATTTAAAATACTCAAAATAAATTGAATATTTGTGTAATCTTTCTTTCAATTTTTTTTTAGTTAATGGCGTAGCAACCCGCGCGGGGTCCACTTAGTAGTTTATAAAAATGGCCAAAAGCTCTAAATATTTGCATTACGCAAAACATTACTCAAAAAGTTTTAAAAGAAAACAGCATTATTTCAAAGTCAACTACTAAACTATTAAGTTGGAATATTATCTGAACTCTTAGAGCTAGAGATTGTGAGAACTTTAAACGGTCACATTTTACATCATCGTTAAATCAAGCGAAGAAAATGCAAGAAAACGTTTACAGAAGATTAAACTTTGGGATTTACTTTGAATGAGAAATATAGAAAGTTTTGACTCGGATTCCAACTAAATGATAATTATTTTATTGATAATCTTTTCAATTGACTTCAAATAGAAAGAGATTTACAATTCGACTGTATGTCTTTTCTATGGGTATGTTACTACTCATCTCTAGCGTTTATTTAGCGGTACGATTGCTTATTGAAAGTTTTATCAAAATATCAAACTTTTTTTAATTTTATTTTTAATATTGACACACTCTTACATAAATTATCTTGCCCCGAACTAGGCATTGCCTGTACTATGAGTACAAGACTACGATATATTTAAAACAATATACTTACTTAAAACTTATAGATTGATAGCTACAGAGATATTGGAATTGGAACTACCTACATACTAAATAGTGGCGTGATAATAACAACATTCAAAGTAGTGGTTAGTGTTATATGATATGCCTTTGTTTGAATATAGCAATAGTTTAACTTGTTTCAAAGTAACATGCAATCACAGTTCTTGAATAATAGAATATATAATGCTAACTCTTTAATATTCCAGTTCGACGCGACGCTTCCCTTCAATAGTAGTATGATGTCACTTCTTGCATTGTTTGAGAAATGTAAAACAATATTTACACAATTGAAGCAAAGTCTAGTTTTGCGGCACTTACTGCACCTCGATTTATATCACTTTATTAAAAAACTAAATTTCTGTATATTTTTAAACACAATTTAAAACCGGAGCTACACTCCGCACACAGTTATTAGATGGAGGAGGCATATACCCGGATGGTATCAAGATTATAGTTTAAGTAATAACATTAGTTTAAGGTATATTTTTAAGTTACTAACACATTAAAATATTTAATCTATAACTCTTGAATAAATATGCTTATTATTATTATTATACTTACTTAAAACATACATAAATACAAATAAACATCCATGACTCGGAAACAAACATTGATATTCATCATATAAATTATTGCATCTACCGGGGTTCGAACCCGGGACCTCTAGTTCAATAGGGAGGGTCACTAACCACTGGGCTGTAGGGGTCAGATATATGTAAAAGATGTCACAGTGAAATATTTTGACATTTTACGGGTGAAGTGCAACTTGAGTTTGAAATATTTTGCATATGACTTCCATGATTAACTCTTTTATAGTGTCACTCACATGGAGTGTGACCTACAAAATTGTGGCGACGTTAAAAATTCGATCGAATGTTATAATTAAAGCTATCTTTACTCCAATGAAACGACATGCGACCGCAATATACGACAATAAGTCGCACGTAATACGTGTTCGCAGTGTGTGGGCTACGGCGGTGTTTCGAGCCGCGTCGTGCTGTCACTCGTGTTAATTAAACGTTCTTACAATGATGCTAAACTTTCTAGATGTGCCTCGTTGTATTGTAGTAGCTGTCAAGCTATTGTTATTGAGATAGCAATGATGAAGCTTCACAGTACATAGCATCGAGTGAATTGAACCAATCTTTATTTGTGGATTATTTGATGATTTGTAATTTGAAGCGTCATCCTTTTGAAGTGAAACTTCTAATGCGACTTCCAATAACTTCCTTACCAGTGGGTGGCTCCTTTGTATCAGATGCCGGCTAGATTATTCATAATCTACCATAACGACGCCTATTTCTGCCGTGACGCAGTAATGTGTAAGCATTACTGCGTCACGTAATGTGTTTCGGTCTGAAGCGCGCCGTAGCTAATGAAATTACTGGGCAAATGAAACTTAACAACTTATATCTCAAGGTGACGAGCACAGTTGTAAGGCTGCTCAGAATTTTCGGGTTTTTGAATAATCATGCGCTGCATTGTAATGGGCAGGGCGTATCAATTACTATCAGCTGAACGTCCTGCTTTTCTCAACCCTTATTTTCATAAAAAAAAACAAGGTAACGTTAAATGTTTAACGCTACCATGCAGGGGGTATGAAAACACTGTTGCGTTAAATGTTCAACGCTCCTGGGGAGGGGGAATAGAAAGAGACAGAGCGAGATTGAATGCGTGGCACTCGAACGCATGCGCGTAGTATACCTGTTAAAGGCGCGAGCATTAGCAACGTAGCGTCCAATATTTTTGTATGCATGTCTATAATAATAAAATAGCTTAAATTTAATTCGGATACGAAATAATTTTTTTTTAAGCCTTATCTACCCAATTTCTGTTTAGTTTTAAATAGTAGAAAAATAATATTTCACAAAGACGTTTCTCTTGTTCTCTGTGTACTCTGGTACACATACATATTTTTTTTCATTCGATTTCAATCTATAACAAAAATAAGTAATTAATAATTATTTGTTTTACTGTTTTTCGCATATCTATAGTAAATAATTTTATCTTTTGAATGATAAGAAAATAGGAATACAACATCGCAGCCTGAGAACGGCTTCACGAAATACAGCTTGTTTTCAAGCTGTCATCTTTTAAAGCTAAAATCTTTGACCTTTATTTCCTAATTTTCAGATAATATGCTTGCCCATTATTATCTGAAAATTGCAAACTTATTCATTGAACTTGTACAATAAAATTTGAGTTTTTTGTATAAATAATATATTAATATTTTATCAGACTATTCTATATTTATTGATCTTTGATATCTCTCATACTCATACTACACAGATATAATAATGTGTGCCTATACTTATGTTCAGTTTTTCCATAATTGCTTTTCGATTTAAAGGTGTCCGCATACAGTGAAGGCTCGCTTACATGTGTTATGGAGATTTAAATTTAAATTTATGAATATACATGTGAAATAATTATTCTTTAAAAATGGGACTTTGCGAATTATTTATCTGTATTTTTCATAATTATACACTGTAATTCCAATTTTGCGTGAAGATCAAATTGAACATAGTTGTGTAACAGTCGCAGCCCAGTAGCAAAATAAGGTTTGCTGCATCATTATTTTGGTATTTCAAATATTGATCAAATAACTAGAATTATTTGCAGAAATGAAAACGTTCTTCTTTTTGCGTATTAAAGCAGGTCACATTTTCTATTGTAAGCAATAGCTTATAAAGATTAAAAAATTTCGATCAAAAAAATAAAATTTTCAAAAGTCTAAGAATGGAGAATTTTGTATTTGATCAGAAAGGACAATACTCGGTTGTTCTTTGTTTGACAGCAGTGAAAGCAAGAGGATTATTCCAATATCCCTTTCTTAGTATTAATTAAATAAAATGTATGCTCACAGCACTCAACTATTAAAATATTATGTTTAATTCGAGACAACTGAATACATTTAATTTACTTAAATATTTGAAAAGATATAAATACAGTAACCGAGAACATAATGCGCTTATCCCAAATCAACAGGAATACTGGGTCTCGAAATCTCGAGCGATTGCCAATTTCGTGGTCATCTGGAGGGCAAAGCCAAATTGGCTTCAAAGAAACTAGGCGTCACTAATAGAGTACGGCCATACTTCAAGCCGGCCCACATACTAGCGCTCTACAAAGCGCAGGTCCGGCCACACATGGAGTATTGCTGTCATCTCTGGTCTGGCGCACCCCAGTATCAGCTCGATCCATTTGACCGCGTGCAACGTAGAGCAGCTCGAATTGTGGGGGACCCAGATCTGGATGTGTGGCGGTCCTCCACAGTGCGGTTTTCAAGGAGCATTCTTCCACGTACTACAAAGCTGTGGAATGAGCTTCCTTGTGCGGTGTTTCCGGGACGATACGACATGGGTACCTTCAAAAAAAGCGCATACTTCCTTAAAGGCTGGAAACGCTCCTGTGATTCCTCTGGTGTTGCGGAAGATTGTGGCGGCGGCCCGTACGCTCGTTTGTCCTCCTATTCCATAATAAAACAATATAATGTTAAATACTAAACAAATTAACACAGATTCGCTTCTCCATTTTATTTACTTAATTATAGATATTTTGTATTATTAAATACATACTTTAACTATAAATAGTCATATTGTATTGCATGTTTTAGCCTATGTGATTAATATGTACAAATAATAGTTATCACAATAGACAAAACGCAATATGAAGAAAATATTAATTACGATAAATAGAAGAAAAGAAGAAAGCTTAGATTATATGAAATTCACAAATGCCATCAGCCATAATTGACAGATAAACATCAATTTATAATATCTATGACAAACATAAATGTATAAGCCATATCCCTATTATGTTAGCATAGTGCAACATTTCTTTAAGGTTATATTATTCTATTCTAAGATTAATGATTGATCTCCGCTGTGCTCCAACTAGATACCACACTACCTAAGATATAGCTTTTTTATTACGGCAGCTATTAGAATAGCTGCTTGTGTGACTTGACACTCAATGGCATCTTTCAAATTTTGTAACATACGCTTCGTGTTATTTTACATTGAAATAAATAAAAATACTTAGTGTAGATATGTTATCCCAGTGACTTTCTTATTTCTTGTAGTAAACCCGGCATTTTAGTGTCAATTATTAGCAAAGTTTAACAGAACATGTGTCACGTCAACGTCACTTATTGTTCGAGACTAGCTCGAGTATGCCTGCGGTACCTAGTTGGAGCGAAGCTGACACGACTCCTTTATCTAAGATAAGATTGTAGCATGTACTTATAAATCTCTTGTAATAGAACTTTAAAAAATTGTCATACGGAAATAGTTATTTATGCAACTGTTGTATAATAACGGGTATTTGAACACGAATGTGGGTTTGATAATAGTATCACATGAGAGTTTTAATACCTAATTATCAACAGTTGCCTACAAGACTTTATCTACACCCAGAATATGAATCCTCTAAAAGAAACAGTTAGTCCTAGTAGTAACCTAATATCATCCATTACTGATTATATACAAATATACTAAGTATTAATGAAAAAATTATTTATTTTAGTAGTAATTTACAGTTTGTATAGTGCAATAATTAAAATTCACTTGAATATTATGTTCTTTTGCAGCGTTTATAATGGATCGCTCATTTTTTGTAATCAAATCAATAAAAATATCGAAGAAAAATGGCGGGGATTCGAATAACCTACTTTTTTTTACGGCGCGCGACGTTCTGGTAGTGTGGAACGCGCGTAAACGAAAATGTTCTTTTTTTGAAATTCATACAGATACCACGCATCGTGCAATAAGAATGTGGCTGTCTGTTCAAACTCTTTGAGCATGAAGGGATTGAAAAAAAATAGGAGTATTGTTATGAAATTCAGTACAACATTACAACACTCGTTTAGATGATGTAATGGTTATTAGAACATTGGGTGTTTTAATGTTGGCAATAAGCTAACTGTCTCAGAATCTTTAATAGAGGATTTAAAGCATCGGTGTAGATAAATATTTTTTACAATTTTTCAATTCGATTACATGATCATATTAATAAAGTTATACGTTGATTGATATCCAAAACTAAAAATGGTGAAATTAAATTTGATAATTCCTACCTATTTAAAGTGTATAGTCAAGGTTACAGAAAAATAATATATTTCGCATGCATAGGATGCTACATGTTGATATAATATATATATTACTAATAGCTGTTCCCATCCGCTTCGCTGGGCGAATTTTAAAATTAAATAAATTAATGAAGGAAGTTGTAATTCGAAAAATAAGTAGCCATAAATTATCTAGGATAAATTTCGCATTGAATGGTGGTAGTTTAATGTCGATACGACCAGTGGCTTAGGCGTCATTGAGCCTCAAACAAAGACCGTTTTCATGATATATATAGAAGATATATAGTTAGATATAATTATGATCGCATGAGGCGTGCGGAGGCGACGATGAGTAATATGCCACGCTCGATGGCTACCAGATTACACTCTATAAATTATTATGAAGCAATCAGTGTATGGCAAAAGTTTTTACTGTATTTATAACGAACGATTTATCGGACATGAACTTGCGGTCTGCATCGTGCTGAATACAAGAGACTTTGCAAAAGATGCCGGCTATATTATAGGTACCACAACGGCGTCTATTTCTGCCGTGAAGTAGTAATGTGTAAACATTACTGTGTTTCGGTCTGAAGGGCACCATAGCTAGTGAAATTATTGGGCAAATGAGACTTAACATCTTATGTCTCAAGGTGACGCGCGCAGTTGTAGTGCAGCTGAGAATTCTTGGGTATTTCAATAATCCTGAGCGGGACTGCATTGTAATGAACAGGGCGTATCAATTACCATCAGCTTAACTTCATGCTATAATATTTTGTCTAAAAAACGGGTAAACGCAGCCTGCAAATGACTTGGTGTGGAGTGAACTTCACTACCCATATTCCCTTTAAGCACTTGAGAAACAATAAGAGGGTTCTTGATTTGAAATGAGAAAGGCTTTCCTCTTTGATTGATGCCATTGTTTATAGACTCCGAGATATGGTTAAAGGGAGTTCGTTTCAATATCTGTTGCTCGTGGATTTAATTCAGATGGTGAGACTCGTATATATGTTTCAGACGTATGTAATGTAGGTTATTCTTTTTGCAATAACTAATTTGTGAGAGATGTGAAAGTGTGGCAGTTTTGAATAAACGATTTAATGATTTCATGTCTTGGTGTTGTAACTCATCTTTATCTGATCCTATCTCTACTTCATGCTATACTTATCAAGTTATTTACACATAATCATAAGACGCGGGGTTAGTTATTTTAGGCTTAGCAAAACAATACTGTGGGCAGGGCACATAGTTCGACGGACAGCTGATGGCCGGTGGGACAGAAAAGTCCTCGAATGGCGACCATGTACCGGAAGATGTAGGTAGTAGGTAGTATGTTGGTAGGCCCCACACAAGATGGACCGACGATCTGGTCAAGAACGCAAGAATACGTTGGATGAGGGCAGCGCAGGACCGGTCGTCGTGGAGATCTTTGGGGGAGACCTTTGTCCAGCAGTGGACGTCTTCCGGCTGATGATGATGAAATGAAAAAAATACTTTCTGTACCTGAGCTACAAATAACCCTTATTGTCTATCCACAAGCGTCACTATTAAGTTCAAATACACAATAGACTTTTTTAGTTATTTGAAAAATCTAATTTATGTTAAAGGTTTTATAGGATTTGAAGGGATAATCTGTGATAATTAATTGCAACTACCGATAAATCGTTCCGACACAAATATTGTCTGTTGTAAAGAGCAACCAGCTCAGTATGAGTTCGGTAGATTTATTGGTAATATAATTTTGATTGATCGACGCTCGCAAGCTGCAGGTACCAGTTTAAAACAGCGCACTAAGCTCTGAATCTTAAACACTCCGTGTTACATAATAGGGCTTAAAACTTCATAACTCTGAAGAACTTATGCAATTTCAAAACTTTCTTGTCTATATTGAAGGATTTAATAGATAAAAAGGAAAAATGTAAGTATCACTCCCATATTGAAGTTCTTGTAAATCTAATTATGAACATTTGCAAGTTAAAATAAATATGTTTATTAATTTCGATTATATTCTGAAGATGGTGCAATGTAAATCATAATAATTCAAAAAATGGGTTGCTGTTCGTTAGTCTCGCGAACGGCTGGACCGATTTGGCTAATTTTGGTCTTGAATTATTTGTGGAAGTGCAGGGAAGGTTTATAAGGTGGATACATAGGAAAATGCTCGGAATTAAATAAAAACAACAAATTTGTTTTTTCTTTGATGCGTCCCCCGTCGAATATATTGACGCAACGGTTTGACAGTTATGCTGTGAAACAATTTCATTACAACAACAGGGTGCTTTTTTACGAAGCAATTCTTGATGTTATGATATATTATTGACAAATTCATAAAAAAAAACAGTATTTTATTTATTATATACAGAACAAGGTCTGTCGGGTCAGCTAGTAATATATAAAAATAACTTATTTATTAATGCAACGTCAAAATATAGACATCTATCGATATGATTTTTTTTCATTTCAGTTATTTATTTGGAGTAAGTCTTTCGACTGTTAATTAATATCGTTTTTTATTTTTTAATTTAATTTAAGTCGGTGTAAAAAGATGCACCTTCAATACGCTTCCTTTGCCCAATGTGTGTACACGTTAGTTGTGACAGACGGCAGTCTTAAAATTATCACCACCATAACATCATCTTATTAAAATATTTTTTAAGTTTGTGAAGGCTGCAGTCGCTGTGTTTTGGTATTCCAGTTGCACTGTTTTGTAATGTTCTGATCGGTTGAAACATTAGCAATTATTTTTTTTTTAACAATACTTTGATATTTTAGCACTTTACTTGGTAAATATTCAAAAGAAAAAACTCTTTGTGCTGATTGATTGTTTCAAAGCTTTCCACTCAAACTTCGTCATGTTTCATAACCTTACAGACAACCTAATACCCTGGATAAGCTTTCAAGATCGACTGTAAGGCTTCCTCCAGATGAGAATTAAGTTTTGCCAGTCTCATTACTTGAGGCATTATTTTTCATTATTGTTAAGATAAAAATACGTGTTAAAACATTAATTTTTACTTTAGTTCTATTGAACTAAAGTAAAAATTAATGTTATTAAAATTAATTAGTTCAATAGAACTAAAACATTTCAAGGAACGACCTAAAGTAAGGATTCTGACTAACAATTTCCTTGTAAATGATTAAAAAAGTATTTGATTTAATAATTGAAATCCTCATGATATACTTTTCGATTACAATCACATCAAACTCACCTAACCATGCTTTATACATGGAGATGGGGTTTTATGGGCAAGATTTTAAGGCAAATTGAAATCGCTGCTTACTTAAATCGTGATAATGAAAATGAAATTTAGTTAAAATAATATCTATGTAATATCAACACACAGTTGCTAAGCGGCACAAAAACAAACGAATTTCTCGTTAACTAAAACTAAAAAAAGTGTGTGTGTACTTATGTATGCACTGTACATTATGTATTATTTATTCCTCTTGCTATTCTACGTTTGTAGATATTGTAAAATTCTTGCAACGATGGCTTTGGCAATTAATTATTAAATAACGAATTCGGCAGTACGCGCTTGAATCATTTGCCTATCCTAATAATGTACGAGGAAACCAAAAAATATAACGAATGTCGCAAACACAATCACAAAATTTTAGGAACCAACTTCAACCTGTTACTTTTGTGTTACAGTGATGCGAGCGCATCTTTAAATTTCACTCTCATAATTTTTTCATAACGCGCCTAAAGAAGTATAACTTCAAAAATAATTTTAGAACACAAAAAATCTTTTCTTCTAATCAAAGAGCTGCAATTATTTTAACAAAATCAATCTCATGCCTAATCGCTGACTTAGTGCTTCCATAATTTAAAATTTAGCCGACGTTATTAAAATCCCCGCCGGAGAGATCCAATTAACAGATTTAGCACTACGTCACTATATTCACCGGATCGAATAAAAGTTGAATTTTAACGAGCTTCAACAAACGCACCACGTTTTTGACAAAGAGCCTACTTACAATATAATTGGTTAACTTGACGCAAAATAAAATCGATGTTTAAGTAAAATAATTGAAATGTATTGGATATGATACGGGGTGTGATATCTTTTTAAATTATCAATTCCTCCTCTATCTAGCTTATTTAGTCGTATAACTGTACGTGTGTTTAATTTTTTCTAATATATACATATTCTATTAAATATTCATTAGTATTCTTTAATAATATAATATTAACACACTTTGACACAAATTATCTTGTCCCAAACTAGGCATGTCCTGTACTATGGGTACAAGAAAACGATATATTTAATACAATATACTTACTTAAACATTCAATATCCGGACGACCGAGCCTTGCTCGGATTTTTAAGAATGTACAAAACTTGAACAAAAAAAAAAACTAATAGGACATCTGGATTCGAACCGGGGTCTTCTGATCTCCGGATCACCCAATGTCCTATCTGAGCTATAATAGTCTTGTATATAGTGGCGAAATTTACCTTTGTATTCTAATGTTATTGTAGCTGTTTCTCATTCAAACATGGATAAAACCATTTTTTTTAAATTGAAACCTAGCTAGATCGATTTATCACCCCCGAAATCCCCTGCATACTTAATTTTATGAAAATCGTTGGAGCCGTTTCCGAGATTCAGATTATATATATATACAAGAATTGCTCGTTTAAAGATATAAGATAAATACAAACAAACATCCATGACTCGGAAACAATAATTCATATTCATCATATAAATGATTGCACCTACTGGGATTCGAACCCGGGACCTCCAGCTAAGTAGTCAGGGTCACTAACCATTTGGCTATATAATAATAATATATAATATATCAACACACTTTTTACACAAATTATCTTGCCCCAAGTTAAGCATATATAGCCTGTGTTATGGGTTACAAGACAATGATATATTTAATACAATATACTTACTTGAGCATACATAAATTCATATTAACATACATAAACACATTTAAACATCCATGACTCGGAAACAAACATCCATATTGCACCTACCGGGATTCGAACCCGGGACCTCTAGCTTAGTAGGTAGGATCGTCAATATGGGTCGTCAATCTTTATTTGTAGCATTCACACTTATACTATATACTTATATTCATTAAAATTGAAAAAGTGCAGTATGTCTTTATAAATGAATTATCAAAAAGTTGTGGTTTTGATTTCTATGTATAATC
This sequence comes from Leptidea sinapis, assembly GCF_905404315.1. NCBI lineage: Eukaryota > Metazoa > Arthropoda > Insecta > Lepidoptera > Pieridae > Leptidea > Leptidea sinapis. The sequence continues at coordinate 7,452,963 of NC_066280.1, forward strand.
TTAAAACTCAGGACAAAATAATAAAATTTGTAAAACTGGCGTGAAAGCAACATTGCTCGTATTATTAAGTACTAGCTGACCCGGCAAACGTTGTTTTGCCATATAAAGTATAATTCACGCGATAGTTTTATAAGTAATAAAATATTGCGTATATTATAGCCTGTACATCATTTTGTTCTATTGTCAATAGTTTTTGCAGCGCACGCAAAAATAGGTTTTCGATTTTACACCTTGTGTTACAAAATAGCAATTTAATTACGCATCCCTAATTTAAAAAAAATACATACATACATAGCCTATAGCCTTCCTCGATAAATGGACTACCCAACACTGAAAGAATCATTCAAATCGGACCAGTAGTACCAGAGATTAGCGCGTTCAAACAAACAAACAAACACTGCAGCTTTATATATAAGTATAGATAATATTAGTTGATACAATAAAATACTAGGGCAATAATTAATAAAAGATGAAAATTTAAACCTTTCCAACATGAATACCTTAATTATGAAATCATTTATTTTCAGATCCGCCCGACAAGCGATCGGCTTATACATTCATTATTCAAAGAAACGTTTACAAAGGCAATTTTATTCGAAGTCTCTTTAAGCCTTAATTAAATCAGTTATCTATATTCCCGATAACCAATCAAAGGTTTGAGAAAAATGGAAAACGTCCAAGTCTTGTAATTAGCTATGGAATGGGCATGAATATTCCAATCAGTCTGTGGTGCCACAGACGAATAGGTTTGCATGTTTTTCAACAGAACACACTGCTGTAGTCAAGCTTGTTAAAGAATTATTATTTGATGTTTTATATTTTGTGTGTATGAAACTAAAGCATCTACTATTTGTATATATTTTTTGTTATAGTTAGATCAGGGTACGTAAGACTCTTCTGTTTGCATTTTTATAGATCCATCAATATCATTGGTGTCCGATGAACAATAAAAATTAAAGTTATAAAAAGCGGCCACGTGCGAATCGGACTCGCCCATGAAGGGTTCCGGAGCAGCAAGTAATATAATATAAAAGATCTTGTAGTTTGTTGTAACTTTGATCGAAGTTTTAATAATAGTGTATTATTTAATAAATTTCTAACTAGATCTCGTTCAAACCAATTTTCGGTGGAAGTTTTCATAGTAATGTACGTCATATATTTTAGTTCTATCATTCTCTTATTGTAGAAGTTAATTGAGGGGACAGACTTTTTACCACTTTGGAAGTGTCCCTAGCGTAAACTATTTAGTTTAGAAAAAAGTTATATTAGAAGCCTCAATATGATTTTGGAGACCTATCCATAGATGGGTATGGGTTTGATGAAAAAAAATTTTTGTTTCAGTTCTAAGTATTAACTCCAAAATTTATTGTTTTATTCTACATTTCACATACACTTTCATCCAAGTTTCAACAGTATAGTTCTTATAGTTACGGAAAAAGTGTCTGTGACCTACGGGCAGACAGACATGACGAATAAGGCTAGGGTTACTATGGATGCGAGTTCTGACGAAAATTTGTTCTGACGAGTACGTCCGACGTACGACGTCGTGCATGTTCTGACGCGTTCGTCGTTGCCAGTGTAAACACTGTCATTGGATACCAGGCATTTGTTTCTTCTGACGAATGCGTCAGAACTCGTCAGAACAATTTTTCGTCAGAACTCATCCATAGTAACCCTAGCCTAAGGGTTCCGTTTTTGCCATTTGGATACGGAACCCTAAAAATGGATTGTGGTATACAAGTAGAAACACATTTTTGCTTGTTATTTGGTTTAGTTCTTATGGCAGGTTTCGTCAAGCTCGCTTAAATGCTTGTTGGGCGGTAAAATACGGTCGAGGGAGGTTATGGCTGTTTTAAGTTTGAGGCTTGTGAACGGGCGCTACTTGTGGTGGCAGGATAATCATGTCATCAGGGACTCTGTTTCATATTGTTAATTATAAAAATAATATTATATTTATAGTAAAAATAATATTTATTTTTACAGTATTGATATAATGCTCACAAAAACAGTAACCTTTCTTATGTACAGCTTATGTGGATTAATCTAAAGCATCTACTATACTCCATTACTTTGGTAATTTTTCCTTTTAAATTTTAATTATTTACTTTTTTTTTAATCTTACTCGAATATGTCATTACGTTTGAGTATTTTGTTGCATCGCTTCAAATAGATTGTAATTTAAATAATATGTACAATAATTATGAAGCTGTAAATATTGATACACAAATAAAATTTAGAAACAAAATTTTATAAACGATGCGGGGCTTGATCCCGCGACTTCTCGCGTTCTGTGCGAGCGCTTTTTCCAACTGACATGTTCATAAGACCTTGTATGCTTTGTTCAACTCTCAAGTTGTGGCTTCCCAGAATTGAGTGTTATCACTTTAAAAACATAACAAATTGTAGATATTGATTTTAAATATTAGCTATTTTCTTTTCTTACCACTTTTTCTTAAAGCACAACCTGAACAGTGGTGGTAAAAGGCATAAAAGGCATTAATTTTCTCAAAATTGATTCCTTTAGAATTCTTTTTGATGTCATTTCTTATACTACTAGATACTACTACCGCTTCGGAAACAAATGGCGCTCTGAGAGAGAAGAAGCGGCGCAAGAAACTCTCCCAGCATTCTTTTTTTTACGCTCTTTTCAATAAAAATATACAATACTGTACAGTCGCTATAAAATAATCACAATCTAGTCCCAGGCTGTCCGATCATTTAGATATCCAGCAGTGGAGTAATAGGATTTACGACAGAGCCATTTTTTTATAAAACATTTAAATTTATTTATAGATAATGCCTGAACAGTGGCTGGGACTTTATTGTAGAAGTGTATACATTTACCCTTAAAGCTATTATGTATCTTATGAAGCCTACTAGAATTAGTTACAAGCAATCCCTTATTTCTAGTGTTATAATAATGAAAATCACTATTAAGAGCAAAAAGGTGACGATTTTTTTGAACATATATTAAATTTTCATAAATATACTGACAATAAACAGTCATAATATTTATTTCTTTAAATTTTTCTTTGAGAGACTGTCTATAACCAAGCTGATATATAGCACGAACAGCTCTCTTTTGCAGTGCAAACACTATATCAATGTCAGCAGCATGACCCCATAGTAATATACCGTACGCCATGATGCTGTGAAAATAACTAAAGTACACTAATCTAGCGGTCGCAACATTCGTGTACTCTCTAATCTTTCTAACTGCATATGCCGCAGAGCTGAGTCTATCTGCTAGATGGGTAATATGTGGACCCCACTGAAGCTTTTTATCTAACGTGATACCCAAGAAGACCGTAGTGTCCACAAGTTCCAATCTCTGGTCATTTATAAGTACGTTAGTTTGTACCTCCGCTGTGTTTGGTGTAATAAACCGTAAACACTTTGTTTTTTACTGTTTAAGTACAGATTATTCGTCTCAAACCAACGCACTATCTTTCAGAGTGCATTGCTTACCTCGTCATCAATATCCGCACGTCGCTTCACTTTAAAAATAAGTGAAGTATCATCAGCAAACAATACAATCTCATGGCTATCATCTACCACAAACGGTAGATCGTTAATATATATAAGAAACAAGAAAGGACCAAGAATAGAACCCTGTGGAACACCTTTTCCCACAGGTTTACCCGAAGACCGTTTGCCATTTACATCGACTATCTGAACTCTTTCGCTTAAATATGATTTTAACAGATTTAGGGCTCTATTTTTCACTCCATAATGCTTTAGTTTTAAGAGTAAAGTTTCATGGTGGACACAGTCAAATGCTTTTGACAAATCACAAAAAATGCCCAATGCATCCTGTGACACTTCCCAGGCGTCAAAGATGTGCTCAATGAGTCTAGTACCCGCATTAATTGTTGATAAGCCCCTAGTGAAACCAAACTGAATTTTGTTCATTAATTTACAAAAATGCATTTGTAGCTGTTGAAGCAAAAGTTTTTCAAAAATTTTACTAAAAACAGGCAGCACTGAAATAGGTCTGAAATTAGCAGGGTCAAAAGAACTGCCCGATTTAAACAAAGGTATAACTTTGCTGTATTTCATGAGGTCAGGGAACACACCCTCATCTATGCATTCATTAAATATTATTGCTAATTCAGGTGCTATAATGTCAAGTATGTATTTAACAATATTAGTCGAATGGCTCCATAGGTCTTTTGTATTTTTTAGGTTAATTAATTTGAAGATTTTTATTATATAGATTTTTATGATAAGCCTGAAACTAAAATTTTCTGAAAATTTTGAAAAAAGTTACATTATTTAGTTTATTAGATCTTATGCAACATAAAAAAAATTATGAAAAAAAAATTAAGGTTCAGGGAAACAGCCGTCCTATATGTAGGACAGGAGGATAATAAGAGGAAATAAAAGACCATTTATGACAAAACAGAATGTAATCAAAAAGTGTAGTTTATTAGATAACTATTGATTATATTACCCATTGTTATATGTAATTTACTAGATTAACACTATTTATGAATGATATGTTTCAAAACACTTGACACACACTCCAACATCACATTTCTTGCAACGTGTCAAACATTTTTTGTGACATTGACGACAGTGTGTTTGCTTCGATTGAGGAATAACCAGATGATTCATTTGGTCTTTATGACTATCAGCATGTTCATGATGGGAGGGTCGGCTAGGCCCTCTTTTGGCATTTTTTCTGTTTGATTCAATCAAAGCAATTGCTACCCTTCTGCGAAAGCCAAGATGATCCAGTTTTCCATGATTTATTTTATATAACTGCCATGCATTATGTTCGGCAAGATCAATGATGTGTGTGAGCAACGGCATGTACCATTTCTTACCTCGTATACCAATTCGGTAATGTGAAATATTTTCATCAGACCGATCCACTCCTCCCATATATTTGTTATAGATGGACACCATATGTGGTTCTTCTATGACAATGTTTCTCTTTTCACTTTGTGAGAAGCGTTTGGCAGATTGTTTAGGATTTATTCCTACAGCATTAGAAGCAATACTGAATATATTATTGTCATGCCATTTAGCAATAATGAACGTGTTGTCATGTGTCGTTCTGTAATCGACAGCACCACGTTCCTTTTTTTTCAGTAACTTCGATGTAATCAGAGGACAACAAGATGTCCTGTTTTCTCGAACTGTCCCAGTGCAACGAAGGCCTTTCTTTGTTATCTCTTCCAGCAAGGGCGTCCCAGTAAAAAAATTATCAAAAACTACGTGGTAAGGAAGGTCGAAGCCACGTGAAATCAGCACATCGCAAAAAGTGAGAACAACGCTTGCACCCAGCCCCAATTCTTTATATATAGGATTGCACATAGTTGTAGCACCTTGGTATGGTTCCATCCATAAAACATACCCTAACCGTGTAGCACCAACCCAAGCTTTGAACCCGTACCTAATAGGTTTACCTTTTATGTGCTGTTTGCAGCCATGTCTACCATAGTAGGGGATCATGGCCTCATCTACACTGTAATGCTCTTCAAGAGGAGAAAACTCTAAGAACTTTTTATTTAGAAGTGTAACTAGGGGGCGTACTTTTGTGTATTTGTCTTGCAAATCCAGATTATCATTGACATGAAGGTGGCGAAAAATAAAGTCAAATCTATCCCTAGTCATAGCCGAGCTGATCAATTCATTCTTTGTATCAGGGGAGTTTTCCCAATACATTCTTCTACGGGGGAGCCATGAATAACCACTAACCAACAATATGCCGATGAAACATTTCATATCTTCAGTGGTTATGTCTCCAGGCAAATTCTTTTTGACAGCATATTTATTGCTCTCTGACACCAACAACGAAATAACATCTTCATCTAAGAAGTTTTCAAACCACTCAATTGGGCGCTTATCTTGGCAAGCGCCTTGAACATCTGGCCAATTCACGGGATTTCTTGCCAAGTCCCGTTTTCTCCATGCGTAGGTACGCCTACGTTTAGTTCGACCTGTAGAATCAGAAGGTTTTTCTTCTGTATCACTCACCATAATCTGCCCTTGAATCATTACTTCAGCCGGTTGAAGCAGAATGTTTCGTGGCAAATTATTCAAAGTTACATTATCTTCTTCACCCGAATCTTCGTCAGTGAGACAGTCAGGATCAACAGGAGGAGGTAGAATACATATCAGTCGTTCACTATAATCTTCTTCATTATCAGAAACATTTTCTAAAGCATCTAAAATTTCATGCGCAGCTAACGGTCTGTAAAGAAAAAGTTGTATTATTGTACTAAAATCATGTATATTATCCTACTGTCCTATATATAGTACGCTAGTATTTGTAACAAGTTATACGTAATTTATTTATATTATTTTGCTAGAATATTTATTTAGTACAAAAGTTAAGGTTATCAACTAGATATAGACACAGAAAAAAACAATTCACGAGTAAAATATAACTTTTTATACATACCTGTCATTTGCCATGTCTGCAACGCACTTTTATTACACACTTATAAGGTAAAATATAAGGTAAAAACTGTTAAAATAACTGTCTTTTTATTTTTTCTAATAAAGCTGACACGTTTCTTACTGCAAATCATAAGACTAAATAATCTTAGATAAAGAGGGTATTCTGATATTTTTTTTTATTTCTACTGTCCTAAATATAGGATAGTAGGCATATCTGGGTTAAATTTCAAGTCAGTAGAAGATACTGGTACGTGTAATTTAAGCATATCATATGCTGCTTTTGGCGAAGAGTTAAGGTATTTGGTCGTGACAATCGGGATTTCGGAGAAGTATTTATCAAATTCATTTGCAATTTCTATTTCCGAATTTATAACGCGATTATTAATATTTAAACAGATAGAGGTGTTACGGCAATTCGATCTACCAGTTTCATTGTTAATTACACTCCAAGTCGCTTTTACTTTATTATTACTGTTTTTAATTTTATCTGCAATGAAACGTGTTTTTGCTTCATGACAAACTATTTTAAAGAGCTTGGAGTATTTTTTTACATATATTTTAAATTCTTCACTATTATTGTAATGTTTCTCATAATAAAGGTCATATATACCCATTGTTGCCCAATCATTAAAACTATGTTTGTTGTTTACTGTCACCGTTACTGGAGTAAAAATCCTCTCAAATTCCTCACAGAAGGAATTGAAGACTAAGTTGTAGTGAAAATTAGCAGTTTCGCCACAGTGTAAAAATGGTATTGTATTTACCAAATTATTTCTAAACCTCTCAAGACGGCTACCCGTAACTGGTATAATCGTCACCTTTTTTGGTCTGACATTGTCCAATTTTGTATTTACTTTTATAAGTTGCCCACTATGGTCGGACTGAAGATTATTAATTATGAGTTTACTAGTAATAGTAACATCTGTAAAAATATTATCTAAACAGGTTGCTGTTGTAGAAGTGATTCTAGTAGGTTCCCAAAATACATTGAACAAATTAAAACTTTGAAATAAATTTTTAAGGCTAGTACAATTGGCCGAAGGTTCAAGCAAGTTTATATTAAAATCTCCACACACTATAATTGACTTGCTAGTTTTGCTAAATTTTGATAGTACCTCCACCATTCTATGTTGGAATTGTTCATATGATGCAGTGGGGGGGCGGTATACACTTACAATAATAAATTGCTCTAGTTCTATACAAGCTATCTCAATTAGTTGTTCTATAGAGAGATTAACAATATCTCTTCTATTTTTACATTTTAATCTATTATTAATAATAATTAGGGAACCTCCATGTATTACCCTACTTCTACAAAACGAACTGACTACTTTATGTTCTCTAAAACTAAACTGGAGCTGATGACTCTTACGCCAATGTTCTGTAATACATAATATATCTATATTACAGCAGCTCCAAAAACAGTTCAATTTCTAATTCCTTACTTGAGATACCTTGTATATTCTGGTGAACAATATTTATGATGGATGGATGGTGAACTTTGACTTAAAAACACTTATGAATACGTTTCTTTTTTGTTAAATAAATCTGATTTAATTTGATTCAATGGGACATACTATGTTATCTATATATATATATATATGAATTGCTGTTCGTTAGTCTCGCTAAAACTCTGTAACGGCTGGACTGATTTGCCTAATTTCACTCTTGAATTATTTATCGTAGTCCAGAGAAGGTTTAAAAGGTGAATAAATATGAAAATGCTCGGAATTAAAAAAAACACAACAATTTTTTTTTTATCCTTTAATTATCGTGCAGAAATCAAATTGAAAGAATAGTTTAAAATGAATAACTAATTATAATTTTTATATCCTATTAACTTTCTCAGGAGGCAAAAAATTAACTTAATTTTAGCTAACTATAGTTGGTAGATTTACTACAATCGTTAACTATCTATCAGATTATTTTTTATGTAGATTGATAAATCTTAAGTTTTGTCATAAATTAAAATTCATAATAAACAGTATTTTATTTATTATGTACATAACAACGTCTGTCGGGTGAGCTAGTTGTAAATAAAATAAAATTAATCATTTACAAAGTTGCTTTTTATAATAAACTAACCTGAACTCAGCCAAAGTTTCTTGCACTGAAACACATTTGATTAAACTTTGCTACAGAACTTCTCATTATTAAGCGCACCAACAAATCAAATAGTAACGCAAAAACAATGATGCAATTAGCATCCCACGCTTCGCTAGTTGAGTTGGCAAGCGTCGGATGCATCTCACAACTTGTAGTACTCAGTTTGTACTTAGTTGTTCTAAGTTGCACTTGATGGCTTGTCCACTACCAGTGTTAGTCATTGGATAAACAGAACGATTATCTATTTGTTATATTATTTACTAGCTGATCCAGCAAACGTTGTATTGCCATATAAAGTAATAAGAAAAAAATAATAATTAAAATTTTTTGAGCATAAAAAATAGATGACGACCGATTCTCAGGCCTACCAAATATTAAATCGTACATTAAATCTAACAACTATAGGTAGCTAAAATTAAGTTTGTTTTTTAACTCCTGAGAAAGATATAAAGATTCTAATTAGTTATTCATTTTAAACTAATATTTTAATTGGATTTTTGAACGACCGGCGACACATCAAAGAAAAATCAAAATCGTTATTTTTTCATGAAATTCCAAGCAATTTCATATTTATTCACCTTTTAAACCTTCTCTGGACTTCCACAAATAATTAAAGACCAAAATTAGCCAAATCGGTCCAGCCGTTCTCGAGTTTTAGCGAGACTAACGAACAGGAATTCATTTTTATATATATAGACTAGTGGACCCGACAGACGTTGTCCTGTACACACGTCTTAAATTTGAAAAATCTGTCCAGCCGTTAGGAGGAGTTCACTAACATACACATGAGCAGGAGAATTATATTATATGGACGGAATTGAGAATCTAAACCAATTTCAAATTCACTGGAACACACAAAAAAATCATCAAAATCGGTCCAGCCGTTTAGGAGGTAGTTCAATTGTGAATCTAAACCATTCTCGAATCCACCTGCAGACACACACCAATCTCAAATTCACTGGAACACACAAAAAAATCATCAAAATCGGTCCAGCCGTTTAGAAGGTAGTTCAATTGTGAATGTAAACCATCCTCGAATCCCCTTGAACTCACACAAAAATTTCATCAAAATCGGTCCAGCCGTCTAGGAGGAGTTCAGTGACATACACACGCACACAAGAAATATATATATTAAGATTATAGCTATACAGAAGAGTACTACTTGTCAATCTGTGACCTTGAATCTAGTGAATATAATACGCACGGAACGCGAGAGTGTGTCTCGCGCAAACTATTCAGTTTAAAAAAAATTCTATACGAAACCTCAATATCATTTTTGAAGACCTATCCATAGTTAACCCACACGTATGGGTTTGATAAAAAATTTTTGAGTTTTAGTTCTAAGTATGGGGAACCCCCAATTTTATTGTTTTTTTTTTTCTATTTTTGTGTGAAAATGTTAATGCGGTTCACAGAATGCTTAGAAACTTACCAAGTTTCATCTGTATAGTTCTTATAGTTTTGGAAAAAACTGGCTGTGATATACAAACGGACAGACAGACAGACATGAAGAATCTATAAAAGTTCTGCTTTTTGCCATTTGGCTACGGAAACTTAAAAAGGTGGTCGAAAATATTATTTGAAATTTGAGTTTGTTTGAACGCGCTAATCTCTGGTACTACTAGTCCGATTTGAATGATTCTTTCAGTGTTGGGTAGTCCATTTATCGAGGAAGGCTATAGGCTATGTTTTTTTTTCAAAATTTGGGATCCGTAATAAAATTGCTACTTTGTAACACAAGCTGTAACTATTGTCAATAGAACAAAATGATGTACAGGCTATAATATAGGCAATATTTTATTACTTATAAAACTATCGTGTGAATTATATTTTATATGGCAAAACAACGTTTGCCGGGTCAGCTAGAAGAGCTATAAAAAATTACTTTGAGATATCGAATAAAGTTTTATATTACAACGTTACATTGACATTCTACTGGGCCTTGATAAAGATTGCTTTTGTGTTTGTGAACAAAATAAAGTTTTAACGAGAAATAATCCGAGTTACATGAACGCGACTACGATCGTATACTCGAATGTCGATAAATAATTCGGTCAACGTCAGTAGTGGTTGTGGTTTGGATGCTCCGTCTATATTTAAGTAATTAATTATTTTCGATATAGACTATCTTTTCATACACATCTATGATGCAGTACTTGTTATAATTATTGTACAACAAAATTAGTATGCATAATAGCTTTAAGGGTATACACTTTTATAATAAAGTACCAGCCACTGTTCAGGCATTATCTATAAATAAATATAAATGATTTATTAAAAAATGGCTCTGTCGTAAATCCACAGCTGAATATCTAAGTGATCGGACAGCCTGGGACTAGATTATGATTTTTTTATAGCAATAGCAATGACAGTACATTATTGTATATTTTTATTAAAAAGAGCGCAAAAACAGAATGCTGGGAGAGTTTCTTGCGCCGTTGTTTCCGAAGCGGTAGCAGTGAAGAATTGATATGGTAGCGGAAGAAATGACATCGAAAAGAAGGGTAAAGGAATCAATTTTGAGAAAATAAATGCCTTTTCTGCCTTTATGCCTGATAAGTATTATCCTTAATATGTTAATAGACGAAAGCCTTTGTAACAATGTTAGTTTATTCCAATATTTAGAGACAAGTTCATTACCTACTTTGATTCGCGCGATTTATAACCTAGGTCCTAAAGAATCATTAAGAGAAAAATTTAAAGAAATAAACATTTTGACTGTTGCTTGTCAATACATTTTTGACAATGTTTTGTATGTTCATAAGCACATTGAGGAATTTTCTAGAAACTGTGACATTCATAATGTTAACACGAGGAACAAACATAAACTTGTTGTGCCTACTACTCGGTTGGGTCGAGTTAGTAAGTCTTTTGTTGGGCGATGTATATGCTTCTACAATATGATCCCAGAAAATGTACAAAACAAATGTGTTACGAAATTTAAAAGAATTGTTAAAAAACGTTTGTGTGGGAAAGGTTATTATAGCATAAACGATTTTCTTAATGACACCACGGACTGGGAATAAAGCGAACACCCTCAGGCTCTTTAATTATAAATGTTTATTGTACGATATTACATTGTAAACCAAATTTTATATTATAAAAAAAAGCCCGCTGAGTTTCTTGCGCCCATTCTTCTCAGGTCTGAGGCAGTCTCTTTTGAATGTGTGGTAGATTTTGACGTTCAATAAGTGATTTTAAATCCTATTTTGAATAAAAAAATTTGAATTTGAATTTGAATTTGAATTTGAATTTGAATTTGAATTTGAATTTTAATTTGAATTTGAATTTGAATTTGAATTTGAATTTTAATTTTAATTTTAATTTTAATTTTAATTTTAATTTTAATTTTAATTTTAATTTTAATTTTAATTTTAATTTTAATTTTAATTTTAATTTTAATTTTAATTTTAATTTTAATTTTAATTTTAATTTTAATTTTAATTTTAATTTTAATTTTAATTTTAATTTTAATTTTAATTTTAATTTTAATTTTAATTTTAATTTTAATTTTAATTTTAATTTTAATTTTAATTTTAATTTTAATTTTAATTTTAATTTTAATTTTAATTTTAATTTTAATTTTAATTTTAATTTTAATTTTAATTTTAATTTTAATTTTAATTTTAATTTTAATTTTAATTTTAATTTTAATTTTAATTTTAATTTTAATTTTAATTTTAATTTTAATTTTAATTTTAATTTTAATTTTAATTTTAATTTTAATTTTAATTTTAATTTTAATTTTAATTTTAATTTTAATTTTAATTTTAATTTTAATTTTAATTTTAATTTTAATTTTAATTTTAATTTTAATTTTAATTTTAATTTGAATTTGAATTTTAATTTGAATTTGAATTTGAATTTGAATTTGAATTTGAATTTGAATTTGAATTTGAATTTGAATTTGAATTTGAATTTGAATTTGAATTTGAATTTGAATTTGAATTTGAATTTGAATTTGAATTTGAATTTTAATTTTAATTTTAATTTTAATTTTAATTTTAATTTTAATTTTAATTTTAATTTTAATTTTAATTTTAATTTTAATTTTAATTTTAATTTTAATTTTAATTTTAATTTTAATTTTAATTTTAATTTTAATTTTAATTTTAATTTTAATTTTAATTTTAATTTGAATTTGAATTTGAATTCATACAATTGTTGAAGTTTTTATGATTGTCGCATAGCCTTAAGCACAGGGAGGAACCCAATTCAAGCTTTTTTTGGTATATATATCGAGAGTACCAAATATTGGCTATACATACATAGCCAATATTTGGTACTCTCGAGCTGCCTTTTTTCAGTATAACCGCAATCTGATCGTTGCTTATTCATTACTAACCGATTGTATATTTTTATTTTCTGTTTTCTATTTTCAACTAAAAATTTTCCTATTTCCCCCGAGGCAGTCAACGCCTACTGTGAGAGTAAACTGTTACTGTGTTATAGTGCGGTATAAACGATTTAATAATTTATGTATATTTTTCTGTATTTATACCTAAGTGATATTTCTATATTAAAACAATTTTTCGAGGTAGATTAAAGTTTGTTCATAAAATCTACAATATTTTAAAGAAAGGTTATTTTCCAATTCAATGTCAAAATAAGAATGTATGCACCTCCAAAATTGTATGTTTCGAAATTTAATACTCAAATATATCTGTTGGCCGTGCAGTACTTTCAAGGAAAAATAATTCTTTTTCTTTTGCCTGTCTTTCATATAAATTAAATCAAAATAAAAACACAGATAACAATCATAAGTGATTCTCAATAAAGACCTACCATAATTTAAAATGAAGTAATTTGCCGTTGTTTATTAACCAAATTCACATCAAAGTCCAGATAAAAGACAAACATTTGTCAAAGTAAACTTAAATCAAATATTAATATGTGTGTTATACCAAACAAAAAGTTCAAAAACAAAAGATCTAAATACATTATAGTTGGTAGAATTCAAAGAAATGACACTAATAATCTCCATAACGATTTAAAGGCCGTATTCAATAACGTATCTCTAGTTACGGATTGTTGTCACCTGATGACAAGATCTTATGTTTCCATAGTTATGTCCAATATAGAAAGTTATAGTCCAATGCTTTATGTCGATAGGTTATTGAAATGTAAGTAAGCGTAAAAGGATAGATTTGTCTACCTCTAGTAAGTTAAACTAAGGATAGATAGGTTATTGAAAACGGCCGATAGAGATTACCAAATAGATTGAAAAAATTATCTAATAACACAATGTTGTCAGGTCATAATAAACGTCATGTTCATAATTATTTGAATGTTTTCATCAATATGATTGTCTTACGATGTTTAATGAATAATACGAAGAATATGAAGAAAATACTGACGAACACGGCATTATTGATATATTATTTTGAAAGGCCTTACGTAATAGGCCTACTACACAATTTATCTAACTGGCACTAATGTTCTGTAGATAATGTACCTAGATTTAACTCTTTGTTAGCATATATTACAAACCCGTGTGGTTTTCTGATGCTAGCTTTAAGTATTTTCTTTTGTAAACTTTAATGTAAATAAATAAATAAAAAAAATAACTTTTCCACAAAGATCTAGTAGAATTACACTGCAAATTATGTAAATAGTAAGTATATCTATATAAAATTGGATACGGTCCCAGCTCGGCCACAATTCAAAGATATCACTCGCTTCGACGTTATCTCGGTACGAGGAGGGTTGAGGCTCGGTGCCTATAAACAACAATTTGACACGTCCATTGGTGCTGTTTTTTGTGGACGTTATTATTCATTACGCTCTTGTTGTCTCTGTGACAGCCAAAAGTCTTAATGGTATTCGAATTTGTACAAATATCCATATTTGGGCTCTAAATTGACAGTAAGTGGTCCTACTACGGAGGGTTACGAGTATTCAATGAAATTAATAATTAGAAACTTTAAAATATCAGTATTTTCTTATCTTAATATATATAAATTACGTGATAATGATTGTTTGTCCGCGATGGATTCCTAAACTAATGAAAGGATTTTAATGGGGATTACTTCATGGAGTGCAGTTTGGTCCAACTTGAGAGATAGGATAGTTTTTATGACGAGTTGGGACCCATAATTATTTTTATTTTCAATATTTGTTTTGTTTGGATATATTTTCTATGAGAGAATTTAGTGACGCACGATTTGACAGTTCCACTGTGAAACAAATTTATTATAACAACAGGGAGCATTTTTTCCGAAATAATTCTTGATGTTTTGAAATATTATTGGCAAATCCTATAAAACAGTATTTTTTTTTTATTATCTACAGAACAACGTCTGTCGGGTCAGCTAGTAATATGTATTTTACAATTCTTTGTTAAGTTTTTGTTTTGTAAACTGTTCGATTTTATTTGTACCATTTTGTAACATCATTGTCATCGAAAAAAAAAATTAAAATAAATATATATATAGTTAGAGAGCGAGAGAGGTCGTGACGGTGAAAAAGTTTCATTGAGGGATTTCAACGCTTTTTCTTATGTCTATGTCAAAATATGCGTTTCAAGTTACTTCGAGAGTAGAAGAAAAGTCGTGACAAATTTTGGTTTTGTGTATTAAATATACCCGATTGTTCCGCCAATTTTAAAACTTATATAAACAGCCTATATTTTAAGGTTTGTCACTTTTTCTTATGCAATAATATCACCAAAGAGTTTAAGAAGTTACATCGTATAAAAAATGTACTTATAAGATTGGATCCAAACGCAATGAAAATGAAAGATAAGTTATAATTATTAATTTATACCATCTAATGGTGTCATTAAAGATATATCCTGTCTCCACACCACAGTTAAATACTATATAACGTTTGAATTCAAGAACAAAGTACTACGTAATAGCATTTACAGATAACACGTAATATAATGGCTACAAAGGTACGGGATATTTCAAGAGAGTCGCTTTACAAGTGCATTCAATCATTTCGACTCCAATTTTGTCTGAAGTTTGGTGCAAGTAAGACTCCGTCGCGGAATCTTAAGAAGTTAATAAGCTAAGTATTTAATATTTGGTGTAATATATATCCCTTAATATCCCTTATTAAGTTATAAATTCAACTTGAAGGTTTTTAATTTGGGTTTGCCTTATCAAAAAGCAATTATCTTTTATTTTAGAAGACTTAGTCTATCCAAGACATAAAAAATCCCATTTCAAAATCCTAATCCAAGTCTTTAATAAAAAGGCTACGCATGAGGCAGGAAGGCTGTGTCGGGAAAATTAACTAATTAAACACCTCTCAATCCTAGGCCTCAGAGATCGCAGAGCGTGTAGATTCTGTAATAGTACAGATAAAACTCTATTACATATCCTCTCTGAATATGGTCCTTCAGTGCCTCAACGTAGCATCTCTTTGGGCAGTCCAGTTCTTTGACCACTTGAAATATGTCAGCTCACTGCAAAAGATAAAATTGATGAAAAGAATTAATCAGAGCAGTGAATTATAGTTAACAGTGGCTATCATAATAGATCTCATTAGTCTCAATAAAGCAGAGTTAGAGATAGAAAGTACAAAATACAAATACAAAATGTTTATTTTCTTTATCAAGTATCAATACTCATGATTGGAGCCTCCTTTTAAGCACTTTAGCACCAGTGTTAGAAGACTCCGCTCTTCCATAGCTTATTAATACTTATTACATTATTTACAGACAATCAAATATAATCTTGGATGTGTATTTCAATAATTATAGAGGTTATAACCAAATTTTACATCTATAAAGATGTCCTATTAATTATAATATCTGCTAATAAGAATTTTGAATAGAATTTCTTCTTTTGTTATGCCTTATCATCACAACCATCAGAAGCATGGTTAGTAAAAAGAATCTTATGTTTTTTTCATGGGTAAGAAGAGACAAGGTAATATTGTTACATTTTATTCCAAAGGTTTTGAAAACTCGATACTACTGTAGCGTAGACAAAGTTGCATAGAGGCAGCTAAACTTTAAGTTTCCGTCACTTGACTTCTTCAGTATATAATATGTATATAAACTTAATTCTGATTGTTCCACCAGTTTATGCTATTACATAAAAGAAAAATCAATAAAAAGTCACAGTCTTCGACCCCTCATTCTAAATCAAATATTAGGGCAAGCGAGAGACTTGAATAATTTAGTAAAGTCGGGTACTGCTTAAATAATGATATTTGACGATTTTAATTTACATCAAGGTGTTGCATCTATACACGTGGTACCTACAGATATTATTGATGTCGTGGAGCTGAGTGAATTCTTTTCAATGATGGCCAACACAATTGGCCAAATAGTTATGATTAGACGATGGCATCTTCTTCTTTTCTATCGTGGGAATACTCAGAAGATATCAAGCAAAATTAAAGACAGATCGCCAATAGGATATATTTGATTTTGCTTTTGGCGAATTTAAAATTCATATGACTGTCAATATTGTGCGTCAGTAACCACCATTCAAAACCTTAGAAGAACGGGCAAATAGGAAACGTTACAATAAAATTTATCGTTTAAATAGTCTGAGTACGGTTGCTCCATTCCCAATCTGTGGTAGTATTACTATTACTTTACCGGCACATAAGTTTAATATATTTTTTTTAATTGCGTCACATATTTTGTTTGCACGTTTTCTGGGATCTTGTCTTTCTTTCGGGATTTCTATTGTCGTTAATATACTGTTGAAATAATAATTTGAATGGTATAGGTATACCACAATATGAACGCTTGTGGGGCATCCGGAGGTGGGTCTCCCTGCACTAAGTATAGTCGAGAGTACAGCGACAAATGGAGCAAAAGGGTGACATGGTGGTACCCAAGGGAAGGCAAAAGGAAAAGAGCCCGACCACAGAAAAGGTGGGACGATGACTTAAGACAAGTGGCAGGAGTCACATGGAACAGAGTGGCTCAAGAAATAAAGGAATGGAAAAGGTTGTAGGAGGCCTTTGCCGACTGGCAAACAGATCTAGGAAAGATAACCAAACAACAAATACTAGTTTAACATTCTTCATATCTATTAAGTTTAAGATTTTAATGCTAGTCCTTTACATAAGTTTAAAAATTCATTGTACTAAGAGATCTGAATAAAAGTCTATTATTATTATTATATAAATGTTACGGCGTTAATATCCTTTAACATTGAGATGACCTCTATCATTTTACAATATCTCTTTATTTCGCTACAATATCATAACTTGAAGCTTATCTTATGGACATAAACGTTTGCTGTAGTCCCTCAGGACTCCTATCACAGACGAACGGGCAGGCTTAATCCAACGAATGTTCCTTACAGTGCGGGAGTATCCTCGATTTAACTAAGTGCTTTCATAGTAATATCTGGGTTATAGCTACAGAGCCGTCCGCTTATTACTACCGGATCTTCGCAAATACTTCCTTTTTAATGACCACCGGTTAGTGCTAGGAAAAATGATTAATTCTTTTTGATATTTAACTACCATTGACGTACTATAAAAAACAAGACTCCAAATCGCCTAGTAAAAGGTTGTCAAAAAATGTCCGAGCAGCGAGCTGTGACATAAACTTATACAGACAAAATTAAAACAATCTTTCAAATTAACACCTTATTTCATGGCAGTTATATTCAAACGAAAACTCACATTGAATTAACATCTTATTTCGTCGTAATAATGTTCAAAGTCTATTAACGAAAACTCACATTATCTTATACAGGTAACATTAAAACATTCATTCAAATTAACTGCCTATTCAGGCAGAGTTTTGCTTCGGAATTTTTTTCAGCGTGATTGTGAGTCTATTTATTTATTCTACATCAATGTTAGTTATCTATATTTTTATCCAAGAGTAGGAACCTTGGCTTTTCATTACATTGTTTTAGCCTGCTAACGGTTATCTGTACATATAATAAAATCATAACACAGTATTTTTGTAAATATTACTTGCTATGTGTTCTTCGAACAGTACTGAATCCAACATTTTTTTTGGTTTGTCTGTATTTATGTCCGGGCAAAACACAATAAGCCAATAATATTAAGCCCTGTACTTTCCGCGGGGCGTAAAAACAATAGGGGAGTCCCAGGCCCATGGGTGTCGTAAGAGGCGACTAAGGGCTTTTTAGAAGTGGGAGAGTCACGCTTCCGTCTTTTGACGTCAGCACAATCGGGCCAGACTCGTCCGGGTTAATTACCACACTCACACAGAATACCAGCGTGAAGTAGCGGCCTAGTGCCGCTATGGTTCGCATATGTTAGTGTCGAGGACCGGTGGCCATTCCCCCCCCCCTCCACCCAAATATGACAGCGAATCTTAAAAAGATTTTACCCCAGGAGGGTACCGGCTCTACCAGAGTCGGAGCATCCCTCCCCGAGCACTCTAGTTCGGGCTGCCCTTCGTATTCTGGGGAGGGCACAGAACCGCGCATGACCAAGGACAAACGAGGCATTACAAAATGGGATGCGTTCCTTTTTTGCATCCTATACTTAGGGCAGGGTTTATTTCCCTTCGGACGATCCTAGTGCCTGCGCCGTTGCAGTAGCCGATGTGATACTACAGGGCATGGATATTTTTATACCAAGTTCTGTAGTACTGATCAGTGGCATATCACAGCCTTGGTTCGATGCGTCAGTTAAAGCAGCATCTGACTGCAAAAAACAGGCGTATCGAGCGTGCTCCAGATCTTTTAAGCGGCTAATCGCCCATGCAAAGTCAAAACACGTCGTCAAAATCGGCGAGCAGCTTTCCAGTTACCCGACCGGAACACGCAAGTTCTGGTCGTTGTCAAAAGCTGCTCTTGGTAACTTCAGCCAGTCGTCCATCCCGCCGTTGCACATGAGGAATGACACCCTGGCCCATACGGCTAAAGAGAAAGCCGATCTCTTGTGCGCTCTTATCGCCTCCAACTCGACTCTTGACGACAATGGAAAAACACCGCCGACCATCCCGCGGTGTCAGAGCTCTATGCCTGAAGTACAGTTCAGACAGAAAACTGTTAGGAGAGCTCTGTTTTCATTGGACGTCAGGAAGTCGAGCGGGCCGGATGGCATTTCTCCAATCGTACTTTGAACGTGTGCCCCTGAGTTGATGCCGGTGCTAACGCGTTTATTCCGGCACTCTTATTCTAAAGGCGTAGTCCCTGAATCATGGAAGTCAGCCCTTGTCCATCCGATCCAAAAAAAGGAGAGAGTTCGGATCCGGCAAACTACAGGCCTATCGCTATTACCTCCCTGCTCTACAAAATCATGGAGAGCATAATTAGCCGTCAGCTCTTGGTATACCTAGAGGGTTACCAGTTGATCGACGACCGACAATACGGGTTACGCCATGGTCAGACGGCAGGTGATCTTCTGGTATTACTAACACATAGATGGGCTGCGGCTATTGAAAGCAAGGGGAAAGACCTGGCAGTTAGCCTGCATATAGCGAAGGCTCTTGAGCACGGCAATACTTCAAGCCAGCCCACATACTGTCGCTCTACAAAGCGCAGGTCCGGCCACACATAGAGTATTGCTGTCATCTCTGGTCTGCGCACCGCAGTATCAGCTCGATCCATTTGACCGCGTGCAACGTAGAGCAGCTCGAATTGTGGGGGACCCAGTGCTCTGTGAACGGCTGGATGACTTGGCGTTCCGTAGAGAAGTCGCTGAGCTGTTTAACCTGATTCCTGCCGGAAAATTCAACCTTCGCGCGACACGCCACAAGTTAGGATATCATCCTCACCATCTGGATGTGTGGCGGTCCTCTACAGTGCGGTTTTCAAGGAGCTTTCTTCCACCTACCACAAAGCTGTGGAATAAACTTCCTTGTGCGGTGTTTCCGGGATGATACGACATGGGTACCTTCAAAAAAAGCGCGTACACCTTCCTTAAAGGCCGGCATTGCTCCTGTGATTCCTCTGGTGTTGCAAGAGATTGTGGGCGGCGTTGATCACTTAACAACAGGTGACCCGTACGCTCGGTTGTCCTCCTATTCCATAAAAAAAAAATAACAAGTGGTGGGGACAGCATATAGCCAAACATAGTATTTTATCATTATAGTGTCCACGCGGCCAAGGTCACGGGAAGCATCAAGTATGTAATAAAATCGCATGTGCTGTGTGTGTACATTTAATATTTAAAATTCAAATTGCCGCGGCGCTCTTCAAACCGTTTTTCCCGCACACTTCAGAAATATCAATAGTTCAGCCTTATTGTAGATAGCCTGTTGTACTTTTTTTAAATTTATAAATGGTAAGCAAACTTAATCGTTGACTAATCCTAAACTAGTACCGGTAGTTATTTAAGTTTTTGACTTGGATTGATTTTTATTATAAGGTTATAGTAAGAACAATTTGAAACAATTTCCTCAATATCTTAATAATACTCTACTACTTATTAACAAAATGTATACAAAGCAAAAGCAAACTCCTTATTATTAATATATTATTAGCAAGTGTAATTTTCCGCGTCTTAGGCATTCACAGCGACTCAAAGAGGCCTCTTAGCCATTTAAATAACATGAAAATAATCAATGTATGCCTCTAGAGGTTTTGTTAGAGCCACATTTTCTTGGAAGACGTAAAATCGCTTCAGACTTAGCTGCTTTATTTGTGGCAAATAGGCTTTAGAAATAAATGCTGGTTTCTTTTGAGATTTTATAATTATATAGAACGAAATTGCTTTAAGCTGACTAATTAGCTTATAATTGAGAGCGACCAGGTTCTATGTCGAGTATCATTTGTGTTGATTCATAGTACTTTTAAAGTTATTTAATTGAGTATTTAGAGATATAAAAATACGTACGTTTGTTACTTCATATATATGTCGTTTGGCAACCAATTTGTAGAAATATATTCTTCTTTTGAAAATGTTTATTTCTGTGAGGATTAAAGGTGAATATAGTATGCATAGGTTCATAATATCTAATCTTCTTTAGTTCGTAAGTGCTAAGTATTTCGCTCGTGCGCTCCCACGCTCGTCCACCTCTGTCACGCGCCTGATCTGTTAATGTCACTCTACATTTTATAAAACTAAGTCCTCCACCGTGTCTTTCTGTCTGTCTGTTCGCGATAAATTCAAAAATTGCACCGATTTTCATGTTTTTTTTCACCAATGGATAGCAAAGTTCTCGAGGAAGGTTTTAATTTATAGTTTGTTAAGTTTTCTATACATTTTACGATAATTGTTGATAAAATATTCCGTCTGTGAGCTTTCAACGAAAATGCTGTCGTAAACCCATTGGTATTTAACAAAATAATGTATGGTGGAATTGTGTATCTTAAAGGTCTACAGAAAAGTCCGCGATGACATATATCTATTTTTCTCTTTTTGTCATTCTTACAAACTATATCCATTTTAATACTTTAAAAAATTGGCAATTATTGTATAGTGGTAATGTAACAATCGTTATCATTTTATTACTACATATTATAAAATCATTCAGAAATACGTCTTGTTTAATTTCTATTTCATTAACTTTGATTGCACATTTCCGATGGACTACAGTATTCCGAATACTTACATAATTTTTTTACTATTGAGAGAATAACGTCTGTAGGGTCAGCTAGTATATATTATAATAAATCAAAGAAAGTCTTGTTAATAATATACCTCAGTAAGTAGCACGACCACTACACCCCTAAACTGTTACTATTTTATGCTGGTTCTTTTCAAATTCTGAGCGGCACTACAAATGCGCTCGTCACCTTGAGACATAATATGTCATGTCTCATTTGCCAAGTAATTTCACTAGCTACGGCGCCCTATAGACCGAAACACAATAATGCTTACACATTACTGTTTCTAGGAGCTTCCCACTGGTAACTTTTTCGTTACTTTAATAACGTTATAATGTTTTTATTATTAATATCGAAGTATGAGTCTAATACAAAAACGAAGTAGAGAAAGATGTTTTTAGAGTAAGAGATGGAACGATTATGCACAAATAATGTCAACAACGTTCGACTAACCGCGATAGATTCTTAGCATGCCTTTATAAATAGTCGTCTATATTCAAGTGAGGCAGCTAAGGTGTCAACCTCCATACCTTCAATTTAAGCACTCCTCTAAATTACAAAGGCCCTCACATAAATTGTTCCAATATTCCGCGACGCTATTGGCATGTTAACGTTAAGTGGAAGACTGTTACACCGAACAGTAACAGTACGAATGTTTCTATTTCATCTATTCTAGTTCACTATGGCGTACGACTCACACAAAAGACATACACATACAGAAGAAAGACTGTTTAGAGGAACTTTACTATAGTCATATACTTTCCTTGTGGTTACAACATGTGTTTAGAGTAGCTGATGTAGCTCGTTCGCTCTTTCAGTGTCTTCTTTTTTTATGGAATTGGAGGACAAGTGAGCGTACAGGTCACCTGGTGTTAAGTGATCACCGTCGCTCACATCCCCTTGCACCACCAGAGAAATCATAGGTGCGTTGCCAGGCATTAAAGAAGGTGTGCGCGCTTTTTTTGAAGGTACCCATGTCTTATGGTCCCGGAAACACCGCACAAGGAAGTTCATTCCACAGCTTTGTAGTACGTGGAAGAAAGTTTCTTGCAAACCACCCTGTGGAGGACCGCCACACATCCAGATGGTGGAGATGATATCCTAAATTGTGGCGTCTCGTGCGAAGGTGAAATTCGGCGGCAGGAATCAGGTGAAACAGCTCTTCGGAACACATGATAAATGCTAGAGAAAATAGTTAGAATATCCTATGAGATGCTGCTTTTATTATTACTGCTATGAGATGTACAACCAAGGTGAATAAATAAGAGTTCATTGCTAAAATTAGTAATTTTTGCCATTCTATATATAATTCGTCTAAACAGAACAAGTTTAGAAAATATAAAAATTTTAATACCCAAAAAAAATTATACAACAAATATTGACAATACACTTCGGTGTAACAGAAACTTAGGTAGTCACGTTGAAGATGCGTCAGGGTAGATCGATAAGGTATTTCAAGGCGTACGTATTTTTCATTAGTGGTAAATTCTCTATCCACAGAATTTAAATCGGGTGGAATCGTATTGACGATTTGATATATTAGTTGTATTATTTTATTTTAAGATGCGCGCGCATCACTGTAACTCAAAAGGTTAAAGTTGGTTCCTTATATTTTTTTGTCGTTTGCGTCATTCGTTATTTTTTTTTTTTGGTTTCTTTTTCCTTTTTTAGCACAGGCAAAGGGTTTAAGCCCATACCACCGTATGTATTATTTAATAATTAATTTTCAAAGCCAATTTGCAAGATTTTTACAAAATTATTCTTTCTAAAAACGTAGAATAGCACGAGGAATAAATAATTTTAATTATTTTTGCTTCGTTAGGCCAAAGAAGTATAACTTCTTGCGTGCATACATAAGTAAACACACACACTTTTTTTTATTTATATTTTTTTGTCACTTTCTTTCAGAACCTCCATAAATGTTAGTGGATTTATATATATGTAATAATGTTTCTTATGAACTGTATCTGCTGTTTCTTCTCAGCAGTCAACTCTAGCCGCAATAATATTAAGAATGCTATCACTGATATCAAGTAGATGATGCAGATGGAGACATCTTTTTTCCGTATGATAGCATAGAAGCGATTCACATCAGCAAACATTCCAGAAGGTCTACAACACCTCGGCAGTCTTAACAGACTACGCCACGCTACGATACCTGGCGCGAATACGACTTCCACAGCAATAAAGACTTGCAGAATGCTTTAATAGTTATTTATGCAACTGTTGTGTAATAAGGGGTATTAAAACACGAATGTGGGTTTATAATAGTATCACATGAGTGTTTTAATACCTAATTATCAACAGTTGCATACAAGACTTTATCTACATCCATAATATGAATCCTCTAAAAGATTCTGAAACAGTTAGTCCTCGTTGTATACTAATGTCATCCATTACTGATTATACCATACAAATAAACTAAGTATTATTGAAAGAATTATTTATTTTAGTAGTAATTTACATTTTGTATAGTGCAATTATTAAAATTCACTTGAATATTATGTTATTTTGCAGCGTTTAAAATATCTGGCGGTGTGCTGTCAAAACTTGAATCGCTCATTTTTTGTAAACAAAACATTGAAAATATGGAAGAAAAATGGCGGGAATTCGAATAACCTACTTTTTTTGCGGCGCGCTTCGTTCTGGTAGTGTGGAACGCGCGTAAATGAAAATGTTTTTTTTGTAATTCATACAGATACATTAAATAAACATTTCATCACTCGTTTGGATGATGTAATGGTTATTAAGACATTGGGTGTTTTTATGTTAGCAACAAACAGTTAGCTTACTAACTGTTTCAGAATCTTTAAAAGAGGATTCAAAGCATGGGTGTAGATAAATAATATAACTTTAACATGAATTGTGTCTCGAGCAACATTGGGCGACCATATTGCTCCGCATTGACAGCAACGCTCCCCCTCTATCATGTCAATTATCTTTTAAGGCGACACTAAATGCCAGCGACCTTGAGCGATATGAGTTCACGGCTGCCGGCCCGCCATCTATGTAACAAAGCCAATATTTTCAAAATTCTTGCGTGGAAAACAGTTTATATGCTTACAATCCTCGTTATTCACTACTAATCTGAATAAAGCATTAGCAACCTACAAATAAGACTTAAGGATATGTGTAACAGGATAAAGTAGTGTTCATAGCTCGAAATTCTATACTTTCACCATAAAACTTGTCTAAAAACACCATGTTTGCGTGTTTTCTGCTTACTCTACGCCTTAAGTCATTCCACTTTGTCGAAACAGCAGAATTTCGCTCTCTGACGAGTTATATTTTAAACCGTATGCCATAGAATATAACTTGCAAATGAAGATATGCTTCCGAAGTCAATGTGAAGGAACACGCAGCAGCATATCGGCTGCTTAACTAAGATTATTATACTAAGCACAGGTTTCATCGATACAACGGAAACTTTAACCCTCCCTGGGTAACACCACATTCTAACTTATATTTTTCTAACAGAGCATAGAAAAACCAGCATTTAGTATAAAACAATTAGGGAAACTACACTACACACTACAGACTACCACGTTCCGAACAACAAACAAGCTCTTTTCATCTTATATTTGTAAGATATAATTTCCTTCGAAAAGCGATAGGTTTTTTTCGCAGATTTAATATGAGTATAATATTTCTTTTATAATTAATATCGTGACTCGTGTCTTTTAACTAAAAAACAAGCTAAAAAGCTGAAAAATTTTCGTTCGTAGTTCCTTTACCTTTGAAATTCTGACAATACAGATACCATACTTTATTCATTATTATGGATAAATCAAATCTTCATAATAAATAATTTTCATTATTATCTCAAATAATGTTGTAAGAATATTTTAAGATACATTATCAATAATTTGCATCGAACCTACAGACTTAAAACTTTTTTTTATGGAATAGGAGGACAAACGAGCGTATGGGTCACCTCGTGTTAAGTGATCACCGCCACCCACATTCTCTTGCAACACCAGAGGAATCACAAGAGCGTTGCCGGCCTTTAAGGAAGGTGTACGCGCTTTTTTTGAAGGTACCCATGTCGTATCGTCCCGGAAACACCGCACAAGGAAGCTCATTCCACAGCTTTGTAGTACGTGGAAGAAAACTCCTTGAAAACCGCACTGTGGAGGACCGCCACATATCCAGATGGTGGGGATGATCAGGAATCAAGTTAAACGGCTCTTCGGAACACTCCCCGTGATAAATGCGGTAGAAGACACACAATGAAGCGAATGATTACGTAATTAGTATTTTTTTTATTTATTTTAAATTAAATTTATTTGTAATTTCATGAAATACTTAAGTTTTCTAATTAATAATATACGTTTTTTCATTTCTATTCCACACTGAAAACTTCTCAGCCTAGCGGTTCGAATCCCGTTAGGTGTTAAAGTTCGTATGATAACATATATCATAAATATGTATATTTATTTGTGAATGGTGGTTTAACTTTATCATGGCATAGCATCGTAGTACAAGCTATAATATATATTAAGCTAGACAATTGGTATAAAGTGCGTCTGTATTAAAATTTTCATTTCCCATGTGACTTAAGATTGCGAAAAGAGTATTTATCAAATCCGACTAGATTCGAACTTACAAAATATTAGTTTCTTTCATTAAAAAACTAATTTTTCTTCTGCTTCAGAGGTTTGGGGCAAGAAGAGTGGTATTCAGAAAATGCAAGTGAAATTAAATATTCAATGCTTTTAGAATCATTATTTAATTAGAGTTATTTCTAGAATCATTATTTATCATATGGCATACATTATGAAAAATCAACACTGTTCTGCAAGATCGGGCCATCATATTAAACTCTTCCTTTATTTTAACTATTAAAATGTATGGTCGAAACAGGACGTATTATTTACCGTACATCAGGCTGTGTAGGCTTTCCATTCTGATAATGCGTTCGAGAGATGGACAATACAGTGAGTTATCTGCCCTCGGGTGCCCATGCGTTCAAAATATATCGGCTTTTTACATAAACTGGCAGTCTACATAAATTTATTTTCATTTTAATACACTTTTAAATAAAATGATACGTAATATTAATGAAATTGTAGGATTTTGGTGGATACGCATCATTATGTAGTGCAAATTTTCGAAATTTGTGTGTAATACGGCTTTGGCAGTATGTAAACAGTAATCACAAAGTGAATTTCCTGATATATAATTTATGGTAATATATTACATAAAAATATAATAAGCCGATAGATAAATGGAAAGTTTGGGGTTCATGTTTTTGAAGAGTGAATTATAAAAAAACATTATGTGGTGTCGTGGGACACCAGGTAGGAACGAAGTTCCTTCGGCTAATGTAGAATCGACAAAAAGAGGGAGAAAGAGAAAGGTATTATACACTACTCGCTTGTATGCGACTGTCGCGCCTGCGCACATCTCATTTAACGGTTTTTCCACGCACTTTTCCACGCACTTTTTTCCACGGATTTTTTCTTACGGTTTTACTATCACATTTTTTTCAGTTCGGTCGTGCAGCAAAATCCCTATCCCCTCCAAGCCTGCCGTAAGGAACTTCGTTCCAATAAAACCGATAAGTAGAATAGAATAAAATACTTTTTGGTATTTTAGTTAATACTAAAATACCAAAAAGTGTGCCCCCTATCCAACATTCTATTTTCCCACTCTATGGTGGCAGATCATTTCTTACTACAAATAATTAGTGGTCTTCATCAAACTAATCAATATTTTAATTGTAACTAAGTTTGTTAAATGTTCAAATAAAATTTGAATAATAAAATTTTATGAACGATGCGGGACTCGAACCCACGACCTCCGGCGTTCCGTGCCGTTGCTGTTACCAACTGATCTAACCGTTCGAGTGACGTATCGCTATAAAATCTTGTATGCTTTGTTCAACTCTCAGGTTGTTTTGTTAATTTTTTTTTTATATGAGAGGGGGCAAACGGGCAAGAGGCTCACGGGATGGGGAGAGGTGAGGCAACCGCCCATGGACATCCGCAACAACAGGTGTGTCAAGAAATGCGTTGCCGGCCTTTAAGGTATGCTTTTTTCTTGAAGGTCCCTGAGTCGTATCTGTTGGGGAAGACCGCTGCCGGTAGTTGATTCCACAAAGTGGCTGTGCGAGGCAAGAAATATCGAACAAAACGCGCGGTTGTGGAATGCCAGACGTCTACGTGATGCGGATGGTACTTTGCACGTAATGTCCGGTGGTGGAATTCGGCCGCTGGAATCAAAATGTTGTCATCCAAATTATACTTTTATTGTTTTCGCACTATGTACCAACGACACACAGAACACAAAATATGGTTACCCTAGCTATAGATCACGGCTGACCAACTAACGATGGAGGCAGTGGTTTGTTTCCACACAAAGCCACGATTTATCGGACTGTGTCGTAATTGATAGGGTTTGTGCCGTAACAGAATGTTACCACACTTGTACCGGACTACCGGAAATACATTATGAGATTTTCCATTACGGGAGACAGGCCTTATTGAAGGCCAAGGCTTTTTATTGATAGGGTCACCATACTGTCGTGTCATGCTCGGATTATTGTATCGCAGGTAGCATTGTGGAGAATTACGACTATTGAAGCCGATATGGGTAACATGTACTAAGCTCCTTCCGTTGATACCTGCGATGGTTTTTTGTTATCAAACCCATTATAAGTTTTAGCGGTATGGATGAAAATGTTCCACTCATAATTAACTGACGACCTGTTCCTGATTCACCACACGAGTATAATTTTGGAAAAAAAAAGTAGATTGTGCAATTTAGTTACAAATTACGAAAAAGTTTTGTTTTGAAAAATGCGTAAAGGGCCAACTGCTGTTCGTGGAAAAAACACAAAACGCTCAGCTCTAAGAATGTAACGTTCCGTGTCTAAGCTGTGATATTTTCTGAAGTATTCATTAGAATGACATACTGTAGGAGATAATTATGAAGTGCATTGAATGACTATCCTACTTCCTACTAATATTATAAATGTGAAAGTTTGTATGTCTGGATGTATGTTTGAACTTCTTTAACGCAAAAACTACTGAATAGATTTTGATGAAACTTTACAATAATATAGCGTACACACCAGAATAACACATAGGCTATAATTTATAAAGTGTGAATTATACAAAATATAAAAGAAGTGTGAAGTGTGAAAAGAAATCTGCAATCTGCAAGATATTCATACTTGCTCCTCAAAAATCACAGGAGTTACAAATAAAAAAGTGAACCATAACTACAATAAAAATTAATTTCTAACGCACATTTGATAGTAAGTGCTGTTATCGCATCTGGTATTTAAAGTAGATGATTTTTTGTCTTTTACACTACATTATTTCAATAAATATTTGTTGTATCCTTAATGAAAATTTATGTATTGTATGTATTGTAATAGTTTTAAAGGGTTTTTTTTGTGATTAGGAGACACGTTTAGAAATATACTTTTTTTTTGTCAGATTACATCAGTAGGTTACTTTACTTTATACTTAACAGTTACTTGCAATAATTCCACGACATCTTAAATGTTTGTGGTTGTTACTTATAGAGTTATACGTACAAATTGAATGAAATGACCTTTTTCGTGGTCGTGGTTGTCGGCTTTAAAAAGTAAATCTGAGATAAAACGGTCGACCACTAAAAATAATTTATATGGCAAACAACGTAATCCCGGGTCAGCTAGTAAGGTTATATTTATTTGAATAAAGATCAATTTAAAAAATACTTCATGTGAGTCAACCGTAAAACTAAATAAAATTTTCTTAAATATATAAATTCCCTTTGTGAACAACTAAGTGGTGGTGAAAACAATATCACAATCCATGGCGTCGCTAAGGAGGCTTCAGTAGAGGATATACAGACAGACAGCGGAAAGCAACTTTGTTCTATATATCAACTTCAACACACAATTAGATAACTTATACAATAAATGTTTTATATAAGTAATATTATCAGTGTTTGCCCATTATAATCTAAAAGCTTGTATATTTTTTTTTATGGAATAGGAGGACAAACGAGCGTACGGGTCACCTGTTGTTAAGTGATCAGAGGAATCACAGGAGCGTTGCCGGCCTTTAAGGAAGGTGTTCGCGCTTTTTTTGAAGGTACCAATGTCGTATCTTCCTGGAAACACCGCACAAGGAAGTTCATTCCACAGCTTTGTAGTACGTGGAAGAAAGCTCCTTGAAAACCGCACTGTGGAAGACCACCACACATCCAGATGGTGGGCATGATAACTTGTGGCGTGTCGTGCGAAGTGGTGGAATTCGGCGGCAGGAATCAGGTTAAACAGCTCTATTATTATATCTATCAGTATATTTGTTTCAGGTATAATAAGAAAATAAAACAATTTAATAACAATTAATAAAACAATTAGTTTTCAATCTGGGCACCGATCATTTTAGTCCATTGAAATGTAACAATTTAAGGACCGAATATTGCATTTTTTTTGACCTTTCGTTCAACATATTTAACATTCACAACATTCCGTTTTGACCGGATTCTCATGAGCATTGCAAGCGTTTTAAATTAATGAAATTAAAAAAAATATAGAGAAAAATTATGCTTAAAACTATCTACAAGATTGGTCTGAGGAATTTCTTTTTATAGTGTAAAAAAAAAGTTATAGACCAAAAAAGAGATTTGTTACAGAAATTTTCTCACCTTTTTGCTTATAAGTTCTTAAATTATAAATTAAGAGCAAAAATCATTTTAAGAGATTTTCTACAAACAATGCCCTAACAATTTTTTTGTAGGACACATAGTTTTCGAGATATCGCGAAAACGGTGTTTGGACCCCTTTTTCCAATGTGGTGGACGGGGGACATGGGCGGCAACCCCACATACTTGGGGCTTAGCTTCTATTGACCCCCCACACATGTCCCAAAAAAAAATTGTCCTCTAAAAATGCAAAACTCATGACGAAACATTTCAATGGACTACTATTAAATTCGTTAAAACCGATCAAATGACACACTCTAATCTTGATTGTGTACTGAAACGTGACATTGGCCGAGTTGTGGTGCCACTTCCACAGAAGCTACTAGAAAGAATATAATAGAATAGAATAGTTAGAAATAACGGAATAATTTGAATTTTATGTAGCAGAAATAATAGCTATTCAGTATTCAACATAAATAATTATTAATTTAAATATTATACAAAATTAGACGAAGTGCTCATATGGAGTAAGCTACATTATTCATGATTTAATTTGAGAAATTTGTACATTGAGATGATATTAATTAAGTAAGATAAATGTTAGATGTTGAGGATGGCCACAAATCATACTGGGACGTCATCCCGGATTAATTACAGGCCAGACTTGCAGTTGACGTTTAGACAATAACTCTAATATATTAACTTTGTATTCAATTTAGGTATTGTTCTGCAGGGAATATTATTAACAATTATAACATAACTATAAGTGGTTGTGAGATGGTTTAGAATTGTAAGAATATTATAAATAAAACTTATGAATTAAACATGATCTAGGAACTTTTAATTGTTAACAATAATAGAAATGATCTTTATCAAAATATTTATAACTTCATCAATTTCGAAAGCTAATTCCACATACAGTAGGAAGTAAAGATTACCTACAAAATAGCGCGTACTTAAAGGCCGGCAACGCTCCTGTGAGGAACCCTTCCTCTGGTGTGAAGAGAATATGGGCGGCGGTGATCACTTAACACCAGGTACGTACGTACCCGTACGCTCTTATGTCCACCTTTTCCATTAAAAAAATTTCACTTCTGAAAAATTACTTTTATAATTTTAGAATGTTGCCAGCGCCCTTGATATACGGTCATCAATTTTGATCCTTACTTTTTACAACATTTTATAATAATTTATTTATTATTATAAATACAACCCTCTATCGCAGAAAAAGACATTTTCTTATAAGCTTTTCCTTATTTGACGTCTGATTTTCTATAATATTTAGATAGTACTGAATATATTGACTTCAAACTATTTGTTTTTTTCTTTAACTTAAGCCGAAACATATGAACCGAACGAATAGAACCTCATTACATGCTAATAACATACGCTATAATAGCCCTGTATTACTAGTGGGAGGCTCCTTTGCAAAGGATGCCGGCTAGATTATGGGTACCACAACGGCGCCTATTTCTTCCGTGAAGCAGTAATGTGTAAGAATTACTGTGTTTCGGCCTGAAGGGCGCCGTAGCTAGTGAAATTACTGGGCAAATGAGACTTTACATCATATGTCTCAAAGTGACGAGCGCAGTTGCAGTGCCACTCAGAATTTTTGGGGTTTTTCAAGAATTCTGAGCGGCACTGCATTGTAATGGGCAGGGCGCATCAATTACCATCAGCTGAACGTGCTGCTTGTCTTATTTTACTTATTTTCATTAAAAAAAAGCCCCATGTGACCCCTGTATTACATAATCAAAATTCCCACGTGAATTAGAACTTATTGATTTGTTTACATTTTTAGCAATTTCTCTGTTTTACAAGTTGAGAAAAAATGAATTTTTTTCCCCAAGTGGAAACGTTTAGGATAAAGGCATATTAGTAAAAGGAGGCTTAATAAGCTTGGCTCGACAGGTTTAATTTTTTTAAATAAGTTTCTACAACCTACAAACAAAGTGTTTTATTATGAATTAGTTTAGCGCTACCTAAGAGGTAGATCCGCCCACATATCGTGTGTTGTTCTTATGTATTGCAGCTTGAACCATTTGTTGGGGATGGATCAGCTAGATCGCTTGGCGTCCCTTTATTCTGTGTCTGCCACCACAATTATCTGGAATAGCATTCTACTGACCTGCCTGACGTGATGTCCTCAATTAATTCCAACATGACACCTCACGCCACAATCACTAAAACTACTTAAAAGGCTATAAACGCCTGTGATATACCTACATAAAAATAAAATAAAGCCGTGTGGTGTCGTGGGACACCGGATTGGAACGAAGTTCCTTATTATAAAAATATTAATATTACTGAATTTCTAAAAAAAAATATTGGCAGTTTCTACTAAATTCCACTGTCTAAAATAAAAAAAAGTGATACTTCTTAGTTATAGTTATACAAAATTATTAGTCGTCGTGCTATTCTACGTTTGTAGAAAGAACTATATTGTAAAAATCGTGAAATAAATTATCTAATATTACGGAATACGGCTATATTGGCTTGAACCCTTTGCCTGTACTAATAATAGACGAAGAAACCAAAAAATTAATTAATATGGCAAACGACAGAAAATTTCTGAAAACTTTTATGTTTAGGTACGCACGCAACATTTAATACTTAAAGATTATCTTCAATAAGGTTAAGGTAACTATGTAAATGTCATTATGTTTTGCTTTTATGTCAATGTAATTTTGCAGTTATAAACCAATTTAAATATGATTTAAATATTCGTTTATTGTATTTTGGCCTTGTTACCAATGCTCTAAATAAATAAAATAAGCAATCAATGTAAATTGTCAGAAATGTGTCAAATGTCATTAATTGTTTTTTGTCAATTATTTATATATAAAAAAAGTGTCGTTACAACGCGCGAATACGTACTTCAAAAACACTATTCCTATAATAGATTTAAGATCCACTAAAAAGCATAAAAATCATTGCGTATTTTTATACAATCTTATTTATTAATCTAATTCTAGTAACGATTATTCTTATTTTTGGAATCGGTCTCCTCCCGCCGCGGCCCCGCTCTCGCCTCTCGCCTCCTCACGTCGCGCGTACGACTCAAGCACATCTCACCTATAACTATATATGTAGTTACAAACCTACCTTGGCTGACGCCGACTAAAGAAAATAATTATCAAAATAGGTTCACCCAGTCCAATCTTTTGAAATAAAACAAACATAAAAAAAATACTGACGAATTGGGGACTTCCTCCTTTTTTGAAGTCGGTTAAAAACTAAACAATATCTTGCCCGACTAAAACAAAAGCATATTCTCTCCTGGCAGACCTAACGCAAACTTTAAAGTATTATGTTTGCACGTGTAACTTTATGCAAAACGTCAAAATTAGATGTGATAGAAAATGGAGCGAGTTTCTAACAAAATTCTGAAGTAAAACCAATAAATAACAAAGTTCGTGAGCACATCCAGTAAATTTAAATAGTCTTGGAAAGTCATCGTGGACCAAATGAGGCATAAGCCAGGAGAAAGTTGGACAAAGTTTTGTTTTGCAAAGGAGAAAAGTTCTAGTATCGAAGAGCAGGCGATAAAAGAATTAACTACAGTCGGCTAGGTGCGCGGTATACTTGCGAAATTTCTTGCTGAATAATCATCCTTATAGGAAAGTTTGCTCGTATTAAGGATATTATGTAACATAAACGATTCAGGTACCGTTTGATTACTCTTATATTTATCACAGATACTTTAAGTCGTAATTAATGAAATAGCCGTGACACTTTTCATTTAGTGTAAAAATTCCCTTCTTGTTTTTAATATTTTCTTAGAAATTTCTGTGAGCTATTTATATTATACACAATATATGTAATATATATATTTCTGAATGATTTATTCTCAACAGTGTATTTATTATAATAAATAAGTCTCGCTGTACAAATTTGTAATAAGAAAGGATTGAATTGTGGGTAAATTTCGCTAGAATTGTACATTCTATGATCAGATTTCTGTTGTAAAAATAAGGATGCGAGTAGAAGAAGCTATGGAAGTATGCCCGGGACGGTGACTAATGGAAGTCCTTGTCTCTGCCCATCCCTCTGGGAAACAAGTGAATCCTTCAATATTGTTGCAGCGTTTTGTTCACTCGAACAATGATCTGGCCAAAACTGTTTTTATTAGCTCAGGCAACCTCATTAATCATTTGTCTCGTGCTCGAGTACCTCCACCCTTCCATCCAACACAAGAATTGCGTTATGATTGTGAGAATATGCAATTTTACAATGGACACTACGTAATGTTGAGTCCTTGGAGTATCGACAACTTGGTATGAAATTCTGTTAACGATATAGTAAGCATTCTTGTTTAACTCCACATGTCGAGAGCATCAATCCGCATCTTCTTCCTTGCCAGCGTGGTCCAGATTTTCCAACATCAATCCCCGTAAGATTTTGTCTCGTTGAGGTTTTTCTAAAAATTTTAATTCCAATACCGGTGTATTAAAATACACCGGCATATATCGAGCGGTCTCGATCTGATCAAAGTTCTTTCCTTGCTAGAAACATTTACAGGTAAATTTGTCATAAATTTAAAAGTAGGCACATGTTTCGTCTTGACAGATATGCAAATAATCCAATGGTTCCGTTTTATAATTATTATTATTACTAACATAAATCAATAATTACTGTTCCCAGTCACCTAAGCGAGTGAATAAATTAAAATTTTCTTCACAAATAAACTAGCCTCTAGTACATAAATTTCGGTAACTCTTATGCATCTTTTTTGAGCCAGCAATACATTCTTTATGTTTGTCGAGTATCTCACAGCAAGATACCATACCTAATCTATACTAATATATAAAGCTGCAGTGTTTGTTTGTTTGTTTGTTTGAACGCGCTAATCTCTGGTACTACTGGTCCGATTTGAATGATTCTTTCAGTGTTGGGTAGTCCATTTATCGAGGAAGGCTATAGGCTATGTTTTTTTTTCAAAATTAGGGATCCGTAATAAAATTGCTATTTTGTAACACAAGGTGTAAAATCGAAAACCTATTTTTGCGTGCGCTGCATAAACTATTGACAATAGAACAAAATGATGTACAGGCTATAATATAGGCAATATTTTATTACTTATAAAACTATCGCGTGAATTATACTTTATATGGCAAAACAACGTTTGCCGGGTCAGCTAGTAATTATAGATGCTACATAGCCGTGATAGGCAATGATTGCAGCTTCTTTTGATATTGTCTTTCTGGTTCGCCTTAGAGCAAAGGCAAGAGAAACTATTCATTGCTCATTCATTTTTTTACGTTGCTCACAATAATAATAGCCAACCGATAAAATTTAAAACACAATATTATTTTATTATTCCTTAATGATCCTGAAACTTGTAAGTAGTTCCTAAATTTACCAATGAATATAAATAACGATAGTAAATATATTAATCTGAATTGGACGAGAAGCGAATCATTGAACAGAGAGCCTCGGGAGGTTGTAGTGACGTGAAAGTTTGCTAATAACAAGTAAAAAGTATGGCACGGTGCAAAATTGAATACCCCCGGCTAATCTCAACGATAGATGTATCGCGTTGGTACAAGTTATGAACATTTGAGTTCGCCAGGACAGTTTCAAGTCATTTGGAAATATGTTTTTTAAAAATTCTTTAAACGTGATCAGCGGCCCTACCATGAACACTTATTGCAATTCAATTGACAACCTTAAATGAACTGCTTTGCTATTTCGTACCACGACGTGATAAGAGCTATCTAATTTAGGTTGACGTCAAATCAACTGATTAAATCGCAATGATGTCAATTGAATGTCAAAAATGATATCAACTGAAGCGCAAACTGATTTAGTTCGTTCATTCATTCGTACCATAAGGTGTTATTTCAACCTAAACTGGATAGCTTATTTGTCAAAGTGACCGATTCGAAAAAAGTTACTACTTTCTTAGAGGAAAGTGAATCGTGTTTAATTTGAATAACTTTAAAAAAATAGTGAAAACATAGAAAAGAAAAATTTTATTGATTAAAGATGAGATGAGAATACTTTATTGGACTTTTTTCTTAAACAAAATACTGAAAATAAATACCAAAAATGAAAATACTAAAAACGAGACAATAAGGGCCCGGGCTATAGCCTGTTCGCAAGAACGAATGAAAAAAATGTACTCTGTGGTCCTGTCAAATCAAACATCAATGGAGGTGCGTTCATAACTCGTTTTTTTTACGAAAACACATGAGCAAACATTTAATTTGTAATTCAAAGAACTATATTTATTTATATTACTATTATTTAATAAGTATAAAAAGGGCTTAATGGTTTATAATTTGAAGCAATTGCGTAATTTTAAAATTTATTTTTCACTAAAAATAAAGAGTAATAATATAATAATAAAGAGAATAGAAACCACTGTTTCTACGCAAAAAAACCGCTAAAATCATATCATTTAAGGTATCGAAACGCAATTTTATTTCTTTCATTCTTCATAAGCAATCCAAACGCCATTCAGTAAAAGGCACTTCATGGTACGAATTTTAGTGATTCAGTTTGGGTACCTAAACTGAACTGCATCGGATTTGCATCGGTTATCAAAAGTTGATGGTAGGCCCTCTGACCTTGGCTGTTGGATGGAGTCGACTAATACCCGAATCCAAGTAAACCCAGTAATATTTGCTACGCGACTTATTTGTTAACTGTTTCTATATACCAACCGTACTGACATTTAACTGATAGATTAACATCACCAACGGATGAGAGAGCTATCGATAACTGTCAGTAAGATATTTGTATGGAAAGAACGATTTTATAATATTGTTTAACGTCAGTACACAGTCAAAGCTACCAGACAGATAAGTTGCTACTTGAAACATTTTTCGTACAATATTTTTATGAAAATAATAATTATATTTAAATGAAGTTTCTCTGAATATAACATGATAATTATTATCCGATCGAAATTTTGTCCACTGCAACGAAAAACTACAATAAAATAGGTAATTACTGCGAAGGGTTGCCACCCGTACTTGGTAATATAGTATTGTACGTTACTTCAGGTAATTGTAATCTATACTAGGTATATGAGAACAATAAAGTATATGAAAATACAGCTGTGTGTCTTGTCTAGTCGTAAATATTATTTCATAAACGAAATTTATCGATTGGTGCTGAATAAATGTCGTTACAAGCCAGCGCCACATCAGTTAAGCTTATGTTTTTTATAATTCCTGAACGCAACCGAACCTCAAATGTCAACAATGTCAGTGTCATTGTCACAATTCCTTATTTATTTTGTGCGAAGCGGTTTGATTGCAAAGAGAATACAATTAGGAGTTGTACAGATTTACGCTATAGTAAATCATGGACAATAATACACACACACTAGATGTAAGTCTGATAGTGAAACATGGTCCGTAAATAAATAGTGGATACGTTACAACTAAAAATTAAAGAAACAAGATACCTACGACAATATAAGAAACAGGATAACATACGATTGCAGAAGTATAAACTTTATTTATTAACTGCACAAAAATGGCGGCAAGTGATAATAAGAGTGTAACATATTTTTTAATTTTCATAAAGTCATTTAATTTTTTTTTCTGTTCCCGCCAAGTCAGCATTAATAGAGTTTCTTCTGTGATGAATAGCAAATGGCGAGACGTAAGGAACAAAGCATGTCTGAATTAGATAGAAAATGAATTACTTATATACTTTAATTTAAATATAGTCTGTAAAGATGCCGTGCAATTGTTTAATAGGAATACTAATTAGATACAAACTGCATAAAGCAATTAAAAATATGTTCCGAAATACGGCCTCTCATCACGTCACTCATGCGACACAAGCACATTTTACCTAACTGTTAATGTTTGTAGTTACAAACCTGCCTTCGCCCACACAGGAAGCACCTGCTTTCAAATAAAAAAATCATCAAAATCGGTTGACCCAGTCGGAAGTTCTGAGGTAACAAACATAAAAAAATACCGTCGAACTGAGAGGCTCCTCCTTTTTTTAAGTCGGTTAAAAAACGTGGAAACCCTAGTCAGAACCAAATATTTGGCATATCAACAATGGGACAACACGAATTATACATAAAAATTTACAATAAACTAAATTATAGTTAGCTATATTTTTTTTATTTAAAATATATAATTATTATTTACGAATTATAATTAAATATGCAAAAATATTTTTTGGAACGAAACATGAAAGAGGTTAAGAGATATCTATTATTACCTATACATATTACGGACACTCGTAGGCAGTAAGGTCAGACAAAAATGTTGTGAAACGCCAATAACTAAAAACGTGTTATAGACCGATACTGGTTCCTAGTCTCGGTCTCTCAGTAGTAGAAGTATCTGTCAGTCATATTAACAACTGTAATTTATACAGTGGCGGCTGGATAAAATTCCAGTAATTGTATATAGTGTGTCTGACGGAGATACAGCAGGATAGAGCAGTAAGCGAATCTGTTGTTTCTGTAATCAATTTTGATTGACATGTCACTTGATCACTTGGCGTTGCGTAGAGACTTCGCTTCATTGTGTGTCTTCTACCGCATTTATTCCGAAGAGCTGTTTTATCTGATTCCTGTCGCTGGATTCCACCTTCACGACACGCCACTAATTTCCTTATTTAATATCCTTATCATCTCCACCATCTGGATGTGTGGCGGTTCTCCACAGTGCGGTTTTCAAGGAGCTTTCTTCCACGTACTACAAAGCTGTGGAATGAGCTTCCTTGTGCGATGTGTCCGGGATGATACGAGTCAAAGATACCAATTACCGTTCATATTCGGCAGATAAGTTGACATGGGTATCTCCAAAAAATAGCGTACACCTTCCTTAAAGGCCAGCAACGCTCCTGTGATTCTTCTGGTGTTGCAAGAGAATGTGGGCGGCGGTTATCACTTAACACCAGGTGACCGGTACGCTCGTTTGTCCTCCTCTTCCGTAAAAAAAGTTGAAACTTGGTATTAGCTGCTTAGTATTTTGACTAAAAAAATAAAACACAACAAACTAAAAAATAGAATGAACAATAGTGATTTTTATATCTATATTTTTTTTCCATTAGTTTAACCTGCGATCCGTCCTCAAGACTATAATTAGGTGAGTTGCAAGAGGTTGAGGTTTGGCGAGGTGGAGCCACTGCCCCATCTCCCCTTAGTTAAGTAGCACATCGGCTCTCTTGAGTCTTCTAATCGGATTTTGCTGCAAGAGCATACTGGATAGCGGGTATGGGTGAGTTGTCAAACGAGCCTTATAGTTGATTATCGTTTTACTTCGTCAAATATGGTTGGGATTTCCAGATACTCATGGATTTCCGAGTTTCGAACGTACCAAGGCGCCGATGAAAGTACCCTTAGTATACTGTTTTGAGCTCTCTGGAGGCACATAATGTTGGATTTGCTGGCTGTCGACCACAGTTGGATTCC
Source organism: Leptidea sinapis (assembly GCF_905404315.1). NCBI lineage: Eukaryota > Metazoa > Arthropoda > Insecta > Lepidoptera > Pieridae > Leptidea > Leptidea sinapis. Next base: position 7,492,971 of record NC_066280.1, read on the forward strand.
ATATGCATATTTATTATATATATCCAGATTATATCTATATAGATTATGTTTTTATCTATAAAAATATTACTATTATATGGTACGGGAACTTTCAGACGCGAGTCCAACACGCATTAGGCTACGGTTTTTTTTGTAAATTTATATAACGATGCACTAGAAATAGTCGTAAATTGCTTAATTAATTAATATACAAGTTTTCTCTAAGCATACTGAATGTTATGATATCGCCTCGTCGTCTTGTGTCTTGTGCCAAACACAAAATGTAAACTGCAACAGAGCATCACGTATTGGAACAAGATTGTAAATACGAGTCTAATAATGTACATTTCAATTGATTTATTTTTTCTCCTTCAAAGCCGTTTCAAATAAGGCTAACACTCGCCTGCTCCATCTTAGCTACCGTTGAAGGTATTTACGGCAAAACTGAGTTATTATAATGTAAACATTGCAGCAAAACTTATACTGTTAGGATAAATTTCAGGGTTTAATCCAGAGTGTATAACACATATCTTCCAATAGAATGTTTTTTATGAAAATAACGGATGAGAGGAGTGGGACGTTCAGCTGATGGTAATTGATACGCCCTGCCCATTAAATGCAGTGCCCTCAGGATTATTGAAAAACCCAAAAATTAATAGGAATAGGAGGACAAAGGAGCGTACGGGTCACCTGTTGTTAAGTGATCACCGCCACCCACAATCTCTTGCAACACTAGAGGAATCACAGGAGCGTTGCCGGCCTTTAAGGAAGGTGTACGCGCATTTCTTCAAGGTACCCATGTCGTATCGTCCCGGAAACACCGCACAAGGAAGCTCATTCCACAGCTTTGTAGTACGTGGAAGAAAGCTCCTTGAAAACCGCACTGTGGAGGACCGCCACACATCCAGATGGTGAGGATGATATCCTAACTTGTGGCGTGTCGTGCGAAGGTGGAATTCAGCGGCAGAAATCAGGTTAAACAGCTCTTCGGAACACTCCCCGTGATAAATGCGGTAGAAGACACACAATGAAGCGACGTCTCTACGCAACTCCAAGTGAACCAGCCGTTCACAGAGCACTGGGTCCCCGACAATTCGAGCTGCTCTGCGTTGCACGCGGTCAAATGGATCGAGCTGATACTGGGGTGCACCAGACCAGAGATGACAGCAATACTCCATGTGTGGCCGGACCTAGTACTTTGTACTAGTATGTGGGCCGGCTTTAAGTATTGCCGTGCTCTATTAATGACGCCCAGTTTCTTTGAAGCCAATTTGGCTTTGCCCTCCAGATGGCCACGGAATTGGCAATCGCTCGAGATTTCGAGACCCAGTATTCCGATACTAGGCGAGGCTTTGAGGGAAGTGTTGTCGAAGAGTGGTGATACCACAAATGGGGTTATTTTAGTGGTAAACGCGCAAACTGGAGTCTTCTGGGGGTTAAATTGGACAAAGTTTAATTTTCCCCATTCCGCGACCTTCTCAAGAGAGGACTCGATAGAAGACACAAGTTTCTCCCGGCACTGGTCGACAATTTCCCGAGAGAGACCTGCATGGCCCGTGTATACGGCATCACCAGTGCTGTCGTCTGCATAGCAATGAATGTTGGAGGTGTCCAACATATCATTGATATGCTGGACACCTCCGAGCCGGTACCCTCCTGGGGTAAAGTCTTTTTAAGTTCCGCTGTCATATTCGGGTGGAGGGGGGGGGGGGAATGGCCACCGGTCCTCGACACTAACCTATGCGAAACATAGCAGCATTAGGCCGCTACTTCACGCCAGTATTCTGTGCGAGTGTGGTAATTAACCCGGACGAGTCTGGCCCGATTGTGCTGACGTCACAAGACGGCAGCGTGACTCTCCCACTTCTAAAAAGCCCTTAGTCGCCTCTTACGACACCCATGGGCCTGGGACTCCCCTATTCTTTTTACGCCCCGGGAAAAGTACAGGGCAATATTTATCTTTTGATGTTTTATAGTTTAAAAAGTTTTAAATAAGTGATTCAAAATTAATTTTGACGGTGGAAGAGTTCACTCGCTCACTGAGTAACATACATAAATTAGTGCCTATCTCCTACAGCAGTAGGCAGTGCTTACGGATCTAAACCTACTTAATTTAATACTACTGGTTTGCTTTAACCTCAGCCGGAAGACGTCCGCTGCTGGACAAAGGCCAAAAGATAACCACGACGATCGGTTCTGTGCTGCCCTCATCCAACGTATTCAATGCGATCTTGACCAGTTGAAATACTTCGCGAGAATTAAGCTGAATCTTATTCTGTAAAACTAAATATTGAAATTATTTCGGTATTTCTAAATACATCAAACTAAAGTGAAGCCAAGCGTACAACTTCAAGATAAAATTTTGCTCCAATATGCAGATATCCGGATTCACATCGTCACTATATACGCTTCAAAAACGTTTCTACCGATTTCAAATGAAATCGTTGCAATCTCTATTTAAATTTGCATCGTAATTTAAACTTCTTATTCCACAGAATATTCTTATGCCTTATATCAAATTATAGTTATAAATAAAATCTCCTACACCTTTAGATTACCTGGAAGAGATCGCTGAATAGCGATAAGGTCGTCTAATTGTGCTACCATAACTTTTATATACAAATTGAAAATTTATGTATTTTTAGTGCAATAAAGATTTTACAATCATTCACAGATGCACAGTTTGTAAGTGATAATAGTTAATTCATTCATTCATTAATCATCAGCCGGAAGACGTCCACTGCTGTACAAAGGCCTCCCCCAAAGATTTCCTCGACGATCGGTCCTGCGCTGCCCTCATCCAACGTATACCGGCGATCTTGACCAAATCGTCGGTCCATCTTGTGGGGGGCCATCGCCTCCCTCACCCATATTTTAGGGAAGGGGACGACCCGTCCCATGTCGCCGCCACAAGCAGTGACATTTAAGCGAGTCATCAGTCCTTCAAACTATGTGCCTTGCCCACTGCCATTTCAGTAACGCAATCATTTGGTTTATGACTTTAGTTCTTCTATGGATCTCCTCATTTCTGATTCGATCTCGCAAAAATTTCAGAGATTCGATCTCGCATCTCTGAAACTCCGAGCATAGCTATCTCCATTGCCCTCTGAGCGACCATGAGCTTTCTCATCAGTCCCATAGTTAGCGACCACAATAATAATACCATAATAGTTAATGTTTGTGAAGTATTGTTAAACTGCCAAATATATTTTACTTTTTAAATCATTTATTAGTCATACCAGCAAAATATTTGATCAATACGTGTCTGTATCTTCAACTAAATAAGAGACATGTCTTGGATATTCATAAATTAAAAAATTAAAATATGCAACTAGCATTAGACCAAGTTTTTAAAAGGTCACCTTGCCACAATAACAGAACTTGTTTAAAGTTTGAGTTCTAAAAGTACTTCGTACTTTAAGGCGTAGTTTTATTACATAATTGTTATGCTCGGTGGTTCGTCTTCATTAATTAAACATTCCTACGATATCTAACGTCCGTATTCCAGTCGGCGTCTCAGTACGTAAGTCGTGATCAAGGATATTTTGACTATATAATACACAAGCTGACCCGGCAAACGTTGTTTTGCCATATAAATTATATTTAGTGTTCGACCGTTTTTTCTCAGACTTACTTTTTAAAGCCGACAACCACAACCACGAAAAAGTCTTTTCATTTTTCAGGTTAATATAATATAGCAACAATATTTTTATAAATTATAGTATTGATGAATTTGTTGCGCCCATTCTTCTCAGGCCTGAGGCATTCATTTTGGAGTGGGTGGTAGTTTTTTGACTTTGAATAAGTGATTTCACATCCTATTTTAAATAAAAATATTTGAATAGCCTATGTGTTATTCTGGTGTGTAAACTATATTATTGTAATGTTTCATCAAAATCTAGTAGATTTTGCGTTAAAGAAGTACAAACATACATCCAGACATACAAACTTTCACATTTATAATATTAGTAGGATGATATATAATATAGTTATACAAGTGGGTATTGAACTCACGATTAGTTTCATAGACAGACAAAAACCGTTCGACATACGGAGACTAAATGTAGTAATTATGTTTTGTAATAACGGCCAAAATAGATACTATTTTTAAATGAGGGTTATCAAATATAGGGAGGGGAGAAACTAAATATTTTTCCCTAATTACCTACAATTTACAAATATCTATAAAATTTTTGAATAAAAATAAATTTCGAGACGAGCTGATGGTAATTGATACGCCCATCGCAGTGCCGCTCAGGATTCTTGAAATACCGAAAAATTCTGAGCGGTACTTTAACTGCGCTCGTCACCTTGAGACATAAATTCACTAGCTACGGCGCCCTTCGGACCGAACCACAGTAATGCTTACACATTACTGCTTCACGGCAAATAGGCGACGTTGTGGTTCCCATAACTAGCCGACAACCTGTGCAAAGGTGCCTCCCACTAGTGTGGGATCTATAAATCTTAAGCACACACTGTCATTTTTTCATTTGAATAGAATCCATTTTGAAAATACTAGTAATTGTTGTTATAGGGACAATTACACCTGCCTGTCTTAGATAACTGTTTATAAGATAATATAGCCGGCCGAGTCTTTGTTAGGAAACGTAGAAACCCTAAAAAAATAAACCCAAAAATAGTTCAGGAGGCTCAAACACAAATATTAGTATTCAAAATTGAATATGAAATCACATAATTTAAATAAAAAAAACATTTGAAAAAGTATAGGGCTCAAACCTGAGAAGAACCAGCGCAAAAACTCAACGGGCTTCCTTTTTTTTTCATAAAAAATATGAATACAATATATACTAATATCATGCAATATAAATTTATTTTTTAATAATCTGAGTGCGTCGCTCCATTCCCAATATGTGTAATATATAATCATGAATGAATGACAAGTATTACCTATATAATCCATTACATCAAGTCTTTTTTTATGATAGAATTTATACTTTTTATTCACCCATTCTTTAAATCCTCTATTAAAGATTCTGAAACAGTTAGCTTATTGCCAACATTAAAACACCCAATGTTCTAATAACCATTACATCATCCAAACGAGTGTTGTTATGTTGTACTGAATGTCATAACAACACTCTTATGTTTTTTTTTATCCCTTCATGCGCAAAGAGTTTCATTAAACAGCCACATTCTTATTGCTCGATGCGTGGTATCTGTATGAATTTCAAAAAAAGAACATTTTCGTTTACGCGCGTTCCAACTACCAGAGCGTCGCGCGCCGTAAAAAAAATTAGGTTATTCGAATCCCCGCCATTTTTCTTCGATATTTTTATTGTTTTGTTTACAAAAAATGAGCGATTCATTTTAAACGCTGCAAAAGAACATTATATTCGAGTGAATTTTAATTATTGCACTATACAAAGTGTAAATTACTACTAAAATAAATAACTGTTTCACTGTGTACTTACTTTATTTGTATATAATCAGTAATGAATGATATAAGGTTACTACTAGGACTGGTGTTTAATGTTAGCAGTAAGTTCTGTTCCAGAATCTTTTAGAGGATTAATTTTCTGGTTGTAGATAAAGTCTTGTATGCAATAATTAGGCATTAAAACACTCATACTATTATCATAAATATAATATATAATATAATATAAATCCACATTCGTGTTTTAATACCCCTTATTACACAACAGTTGCATAAATAACTATTATTCATATGCAGATAAGTTTAAGACCAACCTTACCTTCTTATGCGTATACACAACTTCAACTGATGTCGGTTTTATAATAAGAGAATTCCTGGCAACACTAAAGTAGTTGCAAACACTTTTTCATCTGTCACATTTAGTAATCTTTTATATTCAAAATAATCTCCCCTGAGCCTGTAGTAGGAAGGGAAAGGGTGCGATTAGGAAGCGAGAGGTCAACAAGGTATTGGCGCCACACTTCTTTATTGCGATGCGTGCGGGCGCAAGGGAGGCGCCGCGGTGACGAGCCCTACGTCACTCACGTTTGTTTGTCCAATGCCGCAACTTGATTAAATGGACTTGAAACTTACTAATGAAATTATTTCACACTAGTGATACCCGCGGCTTCTTCCGCATTTACCATTGTAACCATTTCAATTGGTATTTTAACGCTGCCACATACAAATAAACTTATTTACGCCGGAGCTACTGAACCGATTTTAATGAAATTTGATTCAGCGATAGACTAGAGCTTGGGAAGGGGCATAGGTTACATTTAATCACGGAAAAATCCATGGTTCACGCGGGATTTTTGATAAACGGAAATTCATGTCGACGAGCTATTACAATACCAATAGTAGGTTTAGTTTGCCATAGCAATCTTCCTCGAAATAAGATTCATATAAAACCGCGTATTCTGGAGGGGGCAAATCTGCGCTGACTCGGGGCAAACAGAGCAGGAGGCTCAAACCACCCTCCTCCACACTCGCTGTGGACTTTTGCAACATCAGGGGGCTTCGCTCAAATTTAAATGCCGTCCACTTTCACCTGGAGACGGCGAAGCCGGCCCTGCTCTTTTTAATCGAGACACAGATATCCTCCCTGGCTGATTCATTTTACCTTTCCTACCCGGGGTATAATTTGGAACACTCCTTTATATCACGGGCTGGCGTGTGCGTTTACGTCAGGGAGGATGTCTGTTCTAGACGCCTGAGTTTTCTTGAAGGACAGGACCTAGCCATCATCTGGCTGCGTGTAGACTGCGATGACCATCCGCGAATCTACGCATGCCTGTATAATTCCCATAGCGGTAACGCAGAGACTGACCGGCTCCTCGAACACATCCAAATGGCTACAGATTCCGTGTGGGGATCTGCCACTGCAGAGATCATGTTTCTTGGCGATTTTAACGCCCACCACGCCGAATGGCTAGGCTCACGTACCACCGATCATGCAGGGAGATCTGTTCACGACTTCGCCTTAGCATATGGTCTGACGCAACTGGTTATTGCGCCAACGCGAATCCCAGATGTGCAAGATCATACACCTTCACTGTTGGACCTTCTGTTGACCTCACATCCGGACGGCTACCTAGTTTCCGTTGACCCTCCTCTTGGATCGTCGGACCACTGCCTGATCCGGAGCACCGTGCCGATCACGCGCCTAATACGGTCCCGCTTCTTAGGCTGTCGCCGCGTGTGGCACTATAGGTCAGCAGAGTGGGACGAGATGCGGTGCTTTTTTGCATCCTAACCATGGAGGCAGATCTGTTTTTCGCTGGGAGATCCAGATGCCGCTGCTGACGCTGTTGCTGATGTGGTACTGCAAGGTATGGAACTCTTCATTCCATCCTCCTCTGTGCCTATCGGCGGCAGGTCCCAACCATGGTTTGACCGCTCCTGCAAAATGGCCTCTCGCCGAAAGCAGGAGTGCTATCAGGCTTGGGTCAATGCGGTGGTATCTAGGATGTGAATTCCAGCGAACTTAAAAAACACTTCAATCACGCCTCCAGGTCCTTCAAAAGAGTTATTGCTGACGCGAAATCGAAGTACATTGGCAGAATTGGCGAGAGACTTGCACGCCTTCCCTCGGGAACTCGTGCATTCTGGTCGCTCGCCAAGGCTGTCCAAGGAAACTTCTGCCAGCCAGCCATTCCGCCACTGCACAGGGATGATGACTCGCTGGCCCATGACGCGAAAGAGAAAGCTGATCTCCTGGGCTCCCTCTTCGCGTCCAACTCGACTCTGGATGACCAAGGTGCACCACCACCGCATATTCCGCGGTGCGATTCATATATGCCGGAGGTAAAAATCCGGCATGGTGCCGTGCTTAAGGCGCTTCTCACCTTAGAAAATTATGGAAGGCGGCTTTAGTGCACCCGATCCCTAAGAAAGGTGTACGCTCAGATCCGTCCAACTACCGCCCCATTGCCATTACCTCCATTTTCTCCAAAGTAATGGAGTCGATCATCAACCGCCAGCTCTTTTGATACCTAGAGGGGTACCAGCTGATCAGCGACTGCCAGTACGGTTTCCGTCAGGGTCGCTCAGCTGGTGATCTTCTTGCGTACCTCACCCATAAATGGGCGCAAGCGGTTGAGTCGAAGGGAGAGGCGTTGGCGGTGAGTTTGGACATAGCGAAGGCCTTTGATCGGGTGTGGCATAAAGCGCTTATAGAGAAACTGCCATCCTATAGGCTTCCCGAGAGTTGTTCAAATTGGTCACTAGCTTTTTGGCTGATCGGAGCATCAAGGTTGTTATCAACGGTGCATGCTCCGACTTAAAACCCATAAACTCTGGTGTCCCGCAAGGCTGTGTGTTATCCCCTACGCTGTTTCTTCTGCAAATCAATGATATGCTGCAAATCAGCAATATTCATTGCTATGGAGACGACAGCACGGGGTATGCTTCCTACACCGGCCGTGCCAACATATCCCGGGATAGCGTCGACGAGAACCGGAACAAACTTGTGTCTGAAATCGAGACTATGCTTTGCAAAGTCTCGGAATGGGGCCGACAAAATTTAGTCCAATTCAACCCCAAGAAGACACAAGTTTGTGCGTTCACCACTAAAAAGTCTCCCTTTGTCGTATCCCCTCGATTCGAGATCACTCCTCTAACTGCCACAGCCTGTATTGGCATACTTGGCGTCGATATATCGAGCGACGTTCAGTTCCGTGGTCACTTGGAAGAGAAGGCCAAACTGGCCTCTAAAAAGCTTGGTGTACTCAGTAAGGCGAGACAGTACTTCACTAAAAGCCACTGCCTGCAACTTTATAAGGCGCAGATTCGGCCTCACATGGAGTACTGTTCTCACCTCTGGGCGGGTGCTCCCCAGTACCAGCTTCTTCCATTTGACCGCATACAACGAAGAGCGGCTCGAATCATCGACGATCAAGTCATCTCCGATCGGCTTGATTCTCTAGCATTGCGTAGAGATGTGGGTTCTCTCTGCATCTTCTACCGCATTTATCACGGGGAGTGCTCAGAGGAGCTGTTCGGGTTGATTTCAGCGGCCGAATTCCACCATCGGACATTACGTGCAAAGTACCATCCGCATCACGTAGACGTCTGGCATTCCACAACCGCGCGTTTTGTTCGAAACTTCTTGCCTCGCACAGCCACTTTGTGGAATCAACTACCGGCAGCGGTCTTCCCGAATAGACACGACTTAAGGACCTTCAAGAAAAAAGCACACTCCCACCTTAAAGGCCGGCAACGCATTTCTTGACACACTTATTGTTGCGGATGTCCATGGGCGGTTGCCTCACCTCTCCCCATCCCGATAATCTTTGATTCCAAACTTGCTTATTATTTTAAAAACCTACGTCAAATAATCTACGCGGACGAAGTCGCGGGTACCAGCTAGTATATAATATTTACGAACAGTGTCTTCTATATATATATACGGGCAGTAAATTTGTATGAAAATCCATATTTAAGTTGTTTTTTATTTTTGTTTTGTTTGGATTTTGAATATTTTGCATTTTTGATAAAGGTCCTTCACATTTATAAAAACTTATTTATCAGAAAAAGCTACGCCCTGCCCATTATAATGCAGTGCCGCTCAGGGTTCTTGGTTGAACCCAAACTTCTGAACTGCATCTCTTTGACGTAAGATGATCTCATTAACCCGCTAACTTCGCTAGCTATAGAACTTTCAAACCAAAATACAATAATGCTTACATTTACTGCTTGATGGTTGCTTGCAAACTGTGGAAAGTAGCCTCCCACTGAAAATGTGAACGTGATATCATGATAAGACTTCAAATTGTTAAAATAATATTGTATCACTCGGACGAAAGTATGATTCCAATACCAACTCGGGTACAGTGTGGCCCTCTATATCACTCTGTGCCTACAAAGGAGGATGGCTAGAATGCATGTATTTTAGGACCCAGTGAAAAAGAGGCGTACATCATGGAAAGTTATTAATAATTGTAGAACGTAACAAAACAAAGCAAGAAAGCAAATCGTAAGTAAGTCTAAAAAAGTGGGAGAAAAAAGATATACGTAAGTAAGTAAATAAGTATATAAGTAAAATATAACCTTAAAAATAACCTGATAAATTTATTTATCAATACCTATTGTTCAATCAATCATTTGTATCTTTTGTCTATGTTATTATTGGCCAGCAGCGAATAATTCAGGGTTCACAATTCCTTCTTTTCACTTACCTACTGATTTTATTATCAAAAAACGATAACAATCTTATTGAATCTTATTTTGAATTACTACCGAATTGCTGATTTGAGTAGGTATAAATAGTTTGATGGTGTCGGAATCAAAGAAAATTTAAACTGGTCGGAATATCCATATTAACAATGACATGGACTGTCATGTCAAAAAAATGTAGTTAGTGCAAGATGACTTATATTTTAATCTTATATATAAAATTCTCGTGTCACAATGTTTGTTCCCGTACTCCTCCGAAACGGCTTGACCGATTCTCATGAAATTTTGTGAGCATATTGAGTAGGTCTGAGAATCAGCCAACATCTATTTTTCATACCCCTAAATGTTAAGGGTGGTCCACACGAAATTTTTTTTGACATTTTTTTTTAAATTTGTTTGATTATGAGTCAGCATTAAAAAATACATACAAATTCAAATTTTCACCCATCTACGATCAACAGTTACTTTTGTATCGCGATTTTAATATCGGCAATACAACGTTTGCTGGGTCAGCTAGTAAATTATGATAATTCATTTCTATTGACTCCCATATCTGATCGCCTCAATAGTTTTTGTAAAACTAACGTATAAACTTAAGTTTATAATAAATATAAACTCGTACTTGTACGATGCTTCCATAATTTTTTAATTATGTGGGTCCATTCTCGCCATCTTCCTTTGCCAACAACCTCGTTAGCATCGGTAAACCTATCCTTTTCATAAATCACCTTTAGCAATATACTATATATCCAGTGGGAGGCTCTTTTGTACAGGATGCCGGTGCCTATTTCTGCCGTGAAGCAGTAATGTGTAAGCATTATTGTGTTTCGGTCTGAAAGGTGCCGTAGCAAGTGAAATTACTGGACAAATGAGACTTAACATCATATGTCTCAAGGTGACGAGGGCTATCGTAGTGCCACTCAGAACTTTTGGGTTTTTCAAGAATTCTAAGCGGCACTGCATTGTAATGGGCAGAGCGTATCAAATACCATCAGCTGAACGTCCTGCTCGTGTAGACCCTTATTTAAAAAAAACATTTACTTTTTTTTAATAAGTAAAGTTTAAAAACCAAAGAAATACTAGATTTGCAGTGCACAAAAATAGAGCAGTCGGTTAAGTTGATCTCAGAACTTGAAACAGGAAGCTGTATGACGCACCCGGCACCCACATGTTAGTTCACAGCAAGTTTATAGAGACTGACAAACAAACAAACAGGCGGCCGTGCACCGCGACTGCATGCACCATTGATTTTGTGTAAACAAACTTTGTTATTGATTCCCTGCTTCTGTATGATGTGATGTTTGTGGGTATATGTGTAATGAAGGTAATATTATTTCTTATTTACGGACTTCTTGCTAAAACTAATATATAATATACATAGCCTTGCCATAAATACTGAAACAAAGAAAAAAAAATCTATTGCAAATAACATTTTACAGTGTGTTGGTATAATACATAAATATAAAACAATTTAATCTAAAACTATTGATCCAGTCAGTACGTCTCTTATAGGCTACAAGTCCTAAGTCATCTTTTAACATACGCGACATGGTTCTAGGTGCTATCTTCATCTCCCGAGATAAAATATTTTGCTTTCGGACAGGATTTCTTTGAATTCTTTCCCTTAATGCTTTGACCACCGTTTTCGTACGAACACTACGTGGACGGCCAGATCTTTTTCTGTCACAAACAGAGGAGGTCTCATTGTACCTATTAATAGCCCGGTACACAAACATTTGACTAATACCAAGCGTGTGGAGAGTTTTACAAATTGCAATTGTAATGCAATCACAGCGATTCGGTTCTCTTTATCACCCCACTCCATTTTAATATCGCAAAATATTGTAAGAACAATGTATTGGCGCCAAAATAAAGAAAACGCAATGAACAATCTTAAAAAAATTATGTGAGATTCCAAATTCAAGTGTAATATTTTGTTTTTTTTTTATTATTACAGTATTTATGGCCACACTAAGTATGTATCTGGTCACAATTACTGCTGATGATGAAATTATTTAATACTTGAAGGAATGCCCATCTCTCTCTTTGATACAAGCCTTTAACGATTTTGGCACGAATCTATAGATTGAAATACTGTTTTCAAGGGAAAGGAGACAATTTTTTTGTGCCCACTAGATATGGTGATGTTCATTAATCGTATTATGCTAGTAAAATTGTAACAATTTTTTTTAACGTCAACAGGCCATATTTTATTGTAAAATCTAACCGGGTTCATAAAATTATAATTAAAAGGCAAACACTTGATACATTTCCTGTATCCAGTTATATACCTATTAATATATAAAAAATGCGTATTATACATTTGTAACATTCATATGAGAATTTAATAATATTACTGCAAAACGTGGTGGTAACAGTGTTTATCGGCTTTTGAAAAGTTACAAATATCTCTTGAATCCATGAAACTCATTTCAATTATTGTTTTAGATATTAAACTAATATTAGCAATAAGTACATATGTTTTGTATGTTCATAAGCACATTGAGGAATTTTCTAGAAACTGTGACATTCATAATGTTAACACGAGGAACCAACATAAACTTGTTACGCCTACTACTCGGTTGGGTCGAGTTAGTAAGTCTTTTGTTGGGCGATGTATATGCTTCTACAATATGATCCCAGAAAATGTACAAAACAAATGTGTTACGAAATTTAAAAGAATTGTTAAAAAACGTTTGTGTGGGAAAGGTTATTATAGCATAAACGATTTTCTCAATGACACCACGGACTGGGATTAAAGCGAACACCCTCAGGCTCTTTAATTATTAATGTTTATTGTACGATATTACATTGTAATCCATATTTTATATAAAAAAAAGCCCGCTGAGTTTCTTGCGCCCATTCTTCTCAGGTCTGAGGCAGTCTCTTTTGAATGGGTGGTAGATTTTGACGTTCAATAAGTGATTATAAATCCTATTTTGAATAAAAATATTTGGATTTGAATTTGAATTTGAATAGTTTAATATTGCCATGTAATGGAATAAAGTAACATAGACAAAGTCTGTATCTGTGAACTGTGCATCTGTCTTTTTGATTTTATGTTGTCAAATCGGAATTCGGCATTTTTCGTTTCTTTCGAGTTGCGCCAAAGTTTATTTTGCATTGTTATATAATATTTTTTTATTTCACAGATTTTACTATCGCATCTACAACATACTTCAGAGAGTAGTTATGTAAATTGTGCAGTACGATTTAATGGTAATGTGCGAAAACATTGTGTTAACCATCTTTTATAAACTGTATCCATACTCTTCCTACAGGCTCTGTTTATTTTGATATCAGATAGTACTTATTACCGTTTCTGTTTTCTCAAGATATTACGTATTAACGTTTCTATATGATTTTTAGGTTATTTTGACGTTCACCTTTTTGTCGTATTTCTCGGTATTCCGGTTAGAATATGTCTAAGTAAATAAACCGTTGTAATCAAGAGATTATAAGGAATAAATCAATATTTGTTTCAGTACTATACACAACATTTCGAGGTAGGCCTAATTGTCGAACAAAAAGGACTGTCTCCTTTAGCAAATGCTCACTCTAAAGATTCGGATATGAAGTGTCGTTAAAAGCAGGACACAGCCTGTAAAACTAAAAAGTTTTTGTCTATTGTAGAGTTCAGCATTACGGTTACTATAAGCCAGACTTGGATCAAAAATATACAATTGGGTTTTTGAAAAAAAATTTTTTTTGTGATAAATGGAAAGATTATATATTAGTTTTATAACAAAACTATTTTTTTTTTCGCAATAATTCAAAAGTTATTTCAAAATAAAAAAAAATTTTGAATCCAGTACCGAAAACACGCCGACAACTCCCGAACAAACCCGAGCGCGTGTAACGTCATAATGTTAGTTTTCACTCATTGCAGTTGATAGAAAAATAATAAATACAGTGTTTTGATCTATTTAATTTTGTTGTCATTATTAAATATTTAAATTTATATTAAAAATGTCGAACCTCAAAAGTTATCGTTCTTGTTTTGTACCATTATGTAAGAATACTATAAAGGCAACTCCTGATAAAATGTTTTTAAATGTTCCCCAAGATGACAAACGTCGAAATAAATGGTTTCAAGCAGTGCACCGTGATAATCCCCAAACAAAATCGAATTTTTTTTGTTGTGAAGATCATTTCGATGTAAGTATTTCTTAATACCATTTTTATTAATTATTATTTATCTAAGTATATAAATCAAATAATTATTATATATTTAAGTTAAGTTCAGTAAATAATATGAATAATAATAATAAAATGAATAAGCTTTACTCCGAACTCGGTGTTCTGGACATACCCGTCCTTTCACAATACAAATATTATTTTTACGACTTAGTTGAACATAACCTATAGCTTTGTCGCCGTAACTCTCACGAGATGCTCTGCAATTTATGAAATAAATAATTATATTTAATGTAATGGAGAATAAATAATTAAATATTTTCATTTATTATATTATTTTTTAACAAACTTACCTTGATGCCTTGGCACCTCGAACTTCAGCAGAATTAAACCGAACGTCATTTTTTAAAAAATCGGTGATCATAAATATATCAACATCAGGAATATTATCAGACTTTGCCTTAATAAATCCTTTATCACACATAGCTAATCGAAACCAACTAACAACTCGTATTTTAGCAATAAATTTTTAATATTATTGTCTAGACACGTGTAATAGCCGTAAACGCTGTACTGTTATTAAATAGCTATAACATTATGACGTCACAACTATGGTGACCAATCATGGCGCGTTTATAGTCACGTGATTTTTATTTAAATTTCATCAATTTTTAATTGTTTATAATTAATTGAAAAAAATTTTTTTTGAAGTTTTTTGCATTAAATATCAATATTATTAATAATAAAGTTTTAAAATACATAAAAAAAATCAATAATATTTTTTTTTTCAAAAACCCAATTAGTATGGATGTAAGAGTTGGAACAATATTATCATCAATTTGGGAACCCAAGCGCTGGTAGCTATTTCAGTCAACGGATCAGCCTAGCTATTCAACGCGGAAATGCTGCCTGTATTCTTGATACACTTACCTCGTAGTGACAGTAATGTGTAAGCATTTTGGTCTGAAGGGCGCCGTAGCTACTAAACTACTGGGCAAATGTGATGTAACATCTTATGTCTCAAGGTGACGAACGCAATTGTAGTGCCACTCAGAAAGTTTTGGTTTTTCAAGAATCCTGAGCGTAACTATTTTGTAATAGGCTATACATGTATCGATTACCATACTAAGTATTGTAAATATATTTATCTACACCCATGCTTTAAATCCTCCATTAAAGATTCTAAAACAGTTAGCTTATTGCTAACATTACAACACCCAATGTCCTAATAACCATTACATCATCCAAAAGAGTGATGTAATGTTGTACTGAATTTCATAACAACACTCCTTTTTTTTCAATCCCTTCATGCGCAATAAGTTTCAACAGACAGCCAGTCTTATTGCTCGATGCGTGGTATCTGAATGAATTTCAAAAAAAGACCATTTTCATTTACGCGCGTTCCACAATACAAGACCGTCGCGCGCCGAAAAAAAGTAGGTTACTCGCATCCCCACCATTTTTCTTCGATATTTTTATTGTTTTGTTTACAAAAATTAGCGATTCAAGTTTTGACAGCACACCGCCAGATAATTTAAACGCTGCAATAATACTTAGTTTAATTGTATATAATCAGTAATGGATGATATGGCTGTTTTAATGTTAGCAGTAAGCTAGCTGTTTCAGAATCTGTTAGAGGATTCATATTATGGGTATAGATAAAGTCATCTGTTGATAATTAGGTATTAAAACACTCATGTGATACTATTATCAGACGAGGCGAACCCACATTCGTGTTTTAATTTCCTTACTACACAAAAGTTGCATAAATAATTATATTGCCAGTGTATTGTTTAGTTGGATTGGATGCCTTTATATTGTTTAATAAAATGCTGAATTTTCAATGTTTTTGCAAGGGTTTTCTAGAAGGTACATTGTGATTCAGGAAAAGTGAAACAAATGCCCCAAAGCAATAAAAAACAAAGGTACGGTAAAACCTCAAACAGGCCATTAGGGTGCAGGTCTCGTCGCAATCAGATCACAACAAGTCTAGATCTAGTTTCGTATCGGAATTCGTACCGCGCGCTGTTTCAGCCTGTTATTGGTCGAGCTTGCCAAAATTCCGGCCTAACGCCTATCTGTGGCTGACACTCGCGATTTATTACGAAACTTCTTGCCAAAGGTATTTGCTCAACGGGTTTTAGTTTTTATTAGGATGTATTGATGTTATAATAATAATTTATTATTGTTTTTGTTTCACTAACAATCATTGCGTGTTGTTTGTATATTTATTATGTTCCATATTGGTTATTTTAACAGCTACTATCGATAAAATGAAAATAGAGAAACCTCAGCGCTTGTCCACAATCTGCCTGCAAAGAATGGTGCGATACTTTGGCCACATTGCTCGCAGAAATGCCAATAATTTGAAGCAACTTATGGTGACAGGGTAGGTAGAAGGAAAGAGACTGAGAGGCCGAGGCTGACAAAATAACCAAAGAGCTGGAGGTGCCAATGAATATTGTAATACATCGGGCAACGGAACGCATCCAATGGCACAGCTAGTGGACAAGATCAGAAGGAGTCACGATCCTTAGCTGTGAGGGAAACGACTGAAAAGAAGAATCGATAAATGTATCGGCGGGAATCTAAAAATTGTAAACCTGGGAGTTTCTAATTAATCGTAATATAAGAACAAATATTTTTCTATGCTGAGTCCTGTAAAGTTAGAAAGCAAACTGTCGCGTTAGCCTAAAACAGTTTAAGAAACCTAAAGTTGAACTCTAACAAAAGAGTTTAAAAGAGAACTGATGGACTTTAAGTAGTTCTGATGGAACCTAGTTATTAATCAAGAAATATATATTAACACCCCGTTTTGTACAGTACATCATATCTCAAGTCTTAACCACCACCAATACATTCGCTTGAATAACGAATAACATGAAAATCATAATTAATAATCATAACCGAAAGGTCACTGACAGCCGAAACACAGTTCATACTAGTTTAGGTGTCTTTTCTCCCTGTATTGCATGTAAATTATTAAAAATATAATTTAGAAACATTTTAAACTTGTAATACTATTATTAATTATTGTAATGTTTGGGAAATAAAGTCATTATTAAAGTAAAAGTTAACCATTATAGTGATAATATAAAACAATAAGAGGTCCTAGTAATTTTATTAATAATAACATCTCCATAAATCTATGTCTCAGGTAAATGCATTTATAAATTACATGTTCAATATATTTGAAAAGCGAAATGAATGTCTTCTACGTGATTGTAGCTTGCAAAATAGAAATTAAAATTGTTTCCAGTACAACCGTTATAGGTTTTCTTCTTTTTTAAATTTTAGGTAAGGTTTTTTAGC
Organism: Leptidea sinapis; assembly: GCF_905404315.1. NCBI lineage: Eukaryota > Metazoa > Arthropoda > Insecta > Lepidoptera > Pieridae > Leptidea > Leptidea sinapis. Next base: position 7,510,513 of record NC_066280.1, read on the forward strand.
GTGATGCCTTCGCGAATAAAGAAATTGCAGGATAAATAAAAATTATTGTAATTAATAAATCATTGCTGGTATATAAAACCGCAATTATTATGTGTTTTTATATCAAATATATGCATGTCCAATCTTTCGCAATATAACCAAGTTCTTATAAATTCGTTGCATATTTTACTTATAAGTTAACTATTTTAGATAATATACGAATTACAAAAGATTGAAATATAATTAATTAATGACGCGAAAAACAATTGTTATAATAATATAATGGTTATTATAAACTTTTAACTAGATAAAATAAAAACTTATTGCGGAAAAGATAATTGAATTTCACAAGAAGAATACTTCCAAGTTTAGTCATTACGGAATAAAATAGAACTAATAAAATATAAGAGTTGTTGTTCCCAACATTTCTCACTGCAATTACAAGACCACTCTGTTTAAACTTTCAGTCTTAACTCAAGCTTCCGCGAACATAACCACTGAGGGAAAAACAATGGCGCAATCACTCTTGACACGCCGTAAAGAAATACATTTTAAATAGTGTTCTTATAAATTAAATCTTTCAATATTATTTTGGTTAAAATAGTATATTTTTAATCGACTTCAAATAGGAGGAGGTTATCAATTCGATCGGTATTTTTTATGTATGTACACCGATTACTCTGAGATTTACAATCCGTTTTACGTCATTCTTCTTTTGTTGGATGCAAAATAGATGCCATTTGGTCCCATGAAAATTTTACATAGTTTGGCCCAGTAGTTTTCACTTTATGAGCATTTATACGAAAATTTTTGGTGTACCTGGATGACATAATTATTTTCTGTGTACGACTTTTTTTGGAGTTTGTTTTCATTCAGGTTGATTATATATTATTATTAACTGACACTAAAACATGAAAAATAAAAAATAACTACGTTTAAAATAACCGACTACAAAAATTGAAAAATATCAAACAACCAAAAATTTAATTTAATACACGCTCAAAGTCACGCGTGGCGAGTACCTTTATTACATTTGGCTTGGCACTGACTTAAAACCTATCAATAGGTAGCACATATAAATAATAGTATTTTATTAATATTAAAGGTTTGCATAAGAGGTGTATTAAATTAAATTTTTGGTTATTTGATACTTTTCAATTTTTGTAATCGGTTTTTTTAAACGTAGTTTATTTTTTATTAATTCCATCTACTTGGCTCCGTAAAATTGCTAAATCTTTTAACGTGGTTTGTGTTTTATTGTTTATCTACACCCATGCTTTAAGTACTCTATTAAAGATTCTAAAACAGTTAGCTTATTGCCAACATTAAAACACCCAATATCCTAATAACCATTACATCATCCAAACGAGTGTTGTAATGAAATTCAGTACAACATTCTATCATCCGTTTTCATAATAACACTCTTTTGAATGATATCATGGTTACTAGGACAGGCATTTTTAATGTTAGCAGTAATCTAACTGTTTCAGAATCTTTTATAATTCATATTATGGGTGTAAAAAAAGTCTTGTATGCTACTGTTGATAATTAGGTATAAAACACCACAAAACCCCCATTCGTATCTTAATACAAGAGGTATTAATACACAACAAATGCATAAATAACTAATAACAAACTCCCAAATGATATTAAAGTATTCCTAATAAAAATATTTAAATGTGTCGTATAAAATAAATTGAAATCTAAGGCCTATTATAATGTGAAAATTTATTTGAATGATAAAGATAGTTGTGACTAATGTTTCTAAATTTATTGGTATTGAACATTGTTAAACTCATTTGAATACTATTTTAAGAAAATTTATTGAAGTAGGCGTTACTTTGCTGAAATCCATAATTATCCAGACTCCACGTGAGTCTCGTGCCAGATTTTTGCGAGTCAACATGTCCTGAGGATGCCTCGTAAGAAGGCGAAACACGTTTCGAATTGTTTAAATGACAAATATTGGCGGAATTAACACTAAAGGAAACTCAAAACATTTGGATAGTATTTTAAGTAACTTTTGTACTTTAAATTGAATTGTACTTAATAACTTATAAAGTTTTAAGTTTTTTTTTAATTTGAATTTTTAATTTTATCAACCTTGAAAAAACCTTTATTCCAAATCGCACTCGAACTTTCAATAAACAAGTACACTTTTGTTATAATAGAAGAGATATTGAATGAGACTGAGTTATAAACTTGTTAACGCAAGGTCGGCTCGAGTCAAATAAGGTCTTTAAAGGTAAAATTAAATCTTTCAATTCTTTCATACAACTGAAATAGTTAAAATTAAAATATTTTCGACTGTGTTGCGTATAAAGACACAAAAGGCAATATTAAACTGTATAATTCTAAGGTATGGCGTGGATGGTGGTGTGAGATTCTAGCATTGAACCGTTATCTAGAGAGTGCAGTTTGCCGAGCTTCGATATTGGAATAATTCAAACCGGATTATACGGTAAGGATTTTATAATGTACAACTGTATTGTTTATGTAACTATTTAAACAATTTGTTATGTTTTTAAAGTGATAGGGCACTTCTAGGATAAATACACAAGTAAAATTTGAAAAACAAAATTGTTTGAACGATGCGGGACTCGAACCCACGATCTCTGGTGTTCCGTGCCAGTGCTCTAACCAACTGAGCAAACCGTTCGAGTGACGTATCGTCATAAAATCTTGTATGCTTTGTTAAACTCTCAGGTTGTGGCTTCATGTACGGGATCTACTTTGCAGTTAATAACCTGCTCAGTTGGTAAGAGCACCGGCACGGAACGCCGGAGGTCGTGGTTCGAGTCCCGCATCGTTCATAAAATTTTATTTTTGTAACTATTTTAGTCAATATTTTATAAAACATAATATAATGTTGCGAATTAAAGTATATTGCATCTGATTGGGTGAATTTTGCATCATTGTATCTAAATGTTAAATTAATTGATTTGGTGCTCCACAATTAATAAGTTAAGTCAAAACAGTGAATGAGATTTAAGTTCTTTCCAAGAAAGAGAGAGATAAATATTCCATAAACATTTCCCCAGAGATGAAACATGTGTAAAATTCCATCAAAATCTTTCCTACTAAATACCATTTAAGGATCTAACATAAATTTTAGTAAAAAAAAATTTACTCAGTAATAATTTATAACTGTTACATTTTGTAATATTAGAGATTTCATGGAAATATTAAAAATAACTTCAGAACGTATGGTATAGCTTTCGGAATTGGATGATAAAAATGTATTTTCCAATGAAAAGTGCTTGAAGCGACTCTGGTGATAACATCAAGTTTGTTTTATATTCATTACTTAACAACCAAATTAATTATATTATTTGGTTTTTAGTAAATATTAATAATATAACATATACATATCATTGTTCCAACTAAATAACATCAGTGTCATACAACAGACGAGATCAAACTTGGATCGCAGCAAAAAAATTATTAAATTCTTCAGTCGAAAACTGTGGTGTTATTCGAGATCATGTATGTTATTACGTCTTAGTACGCCTATTTCTGCCGTGAAGCAGTAATGTGTAAGCATTACTGTGTTTCGGTCTGAAGGGCGCCGTAGCTAGTGAAATTACTGGGCAAATGAGACTTAACATCTTGTCTCAAGGTGACGAGCGCAGTTGTAGTGCCGCTCAGAAATTTCTAGGGTTTCTAGAATCCTAAGCGGCACTGCATTGTAATGGGCAGGGCGTATTGCCCCTTATTTTCATTAAGAAAAAAATGTTTTGAAGAGATGTAATTTTTGAGAAAATGTTTTAATCATATTCTACAAATACTTTTTTTAGAAGTAATTATAGTGAAAAGTGAAAAAGTTAATTTTTTACACCATTTTACTAACTAGTGACCTATTAATGTCTCCGTACAAAACATATTCGTTATTTTTAACTAACCAAATAAACCGTTAAACCTTTATTGAAATATTTTCAGTTCACCAAAACGTTATGTTCGCACGATATTCTAGACTTATGCTAATTGCCACGCAACTTGTTGTACGAAATACTTCATTTTATCACCTACTTTATAACTTAACCTTGTAACTTTAGTGATTTAAGTTAAGCAGTTTTGAATTATATATTATGTTAATGTTTTTGTTTAGTAAGTTGTGCACTATATTTCAATTTTGCGACATTACTCTTTTATTAACATAGGTAAGAACACAGACTTACTATATACTTGCGAATAGACAAAGTGTACGAGAAAGAAGAACATATCCAACGGAGATACAGCTGGGTAGAAAAGTTAAGCGAATCAATTGTAACTGTAACCGATTTTGATAGAGAAGTCGTAAACAGTCAGCCACGTTTGACATTAGCTCCTCAGTATTTTGACTAAAAACCACTAGCTAACGCACACATTGACAATATTGTTCAAAATCAATATTTCATAAAAATTGTAAATATTTATCAAAATTGGTCACTTATTATCGGACTGTAGGGGTCGTCTATGGTAAGTAAGTAAGTATATCTTTATTGGGAACAAACACTAGAAATATCTACAGGTAAACATTAACAAAATAAAATAAATAATATGAACAAAATATGAAGAACTTATACTTACTAATTACAAATGTAATATACATGCCTTATCTAATTAAAACTAATATACATCAAGAACCACAGAAAAAACTAAAGTTAGACTTATTATAGATCAACATAAAAAGGTGGTGTGTGCAGTGTTTTGTCCTAAAAAGGTTTGCTACTCAGCATATTAGTTGGGTATCACCACCAGTACCCAACACTGATTTTCGGTAGCTACCTTCAATAAGGCGGCCGTCGCGATTACCGCCGCAAGAGCTTCGACTATTAAATATAATAAGTATGTGAAATAATAAATGATAATACTCAAAATATAATAAGGTAATAAATAATATTGTTGTAGACAGCTAGATCGTAACAATCATTGCTTAACAGCACTTATTAAAAAAATAAACATAAAATATATTCATTAAAACTATGAAAGAGATATTCGGAATGTAAATTTTTTTTAGACTTTATTATAATAAGATTTATTTTGAGAATGGCCCAAAAGGCTGAACTGTAAACAAATACATTTTATATTAAATTCTAAATGTGTAAACACTATTTATATTACGAAGGGGAGCAGAATCTTTACATAATTTTAAAGAAAGCATCCTTTGAATGCCGCTGCTCGGTGTGGTCTACACAGAACAGGTAAGGAGAAGCTCTAATGTGATACTTGCAAGACGTGTCAGCAGACCATCGTAACTTGATATAAAGATATTGTGGAATTTTATTCAAAAAAAAGAACTGTGGCACTCGGGGACTGCCTCGGTAAAGCTATTGCATAGCATTTTTTATCAAGTTATACAATTATAATTTTTTATTTACTTTATATAAGCAGTATTTTTTTTTTTGATAAAATTAATGGGAAGTGAGTAAAATTTAACTTGCAAGATTTGATTACACATAGACAACGGGACAGGTGAAACTAAATAAAAATGCTTGTTATAATAATAAAAATTAAAAAAACGTGATAAAAAAAATATGGAAATTAAAAAAAATGTACCACAGGCACGAACCTGGGACCTTCTGCACAAAAAGCATACGTGATAACCGCTGTTCCACGGCAACTGTAATGACCGTGCTGAAATATCTATATACATCTTGTAAGTAAGTGTTAGGTTATTTTCGTTACGGAATTTCTGGATTCGGTCTCCACGCTCAAGCCCGCGATAGAAGCTATGCAATAGCTTAATATGGGTTAGACTGCCTGCTGAGGTCATGTTAACACAAATATGAAAAATTTCCGTATTTGTAACATCATGCGAGGTGCTATTTCCTACTAGTGCAGCACAGAAGCATGTTACCTCATTAGCATGTCGAAAAATATTTGTCTTAAGAAGCAGTTATCAGTAAAATTCTCAAACACAGACAACCGACGTAAATTGTGCAAACATTAACACTATACGTATTAATGTTGGACCGAGCTATACTGGAAGTTTGAAGACATGTGCCTGCTAATAATTAATTAAAGCATAAACTTGTGTTTGGAAGATCCGAGATTGTTCCGCCTCCGCTTAGTCTTGCTTCGACCTGGAATGTTCTGGATATTAACCTAGTGTGTGGTTCGTGTTAGAAGCTTCAACGTAAGCTTACGTGAAGTATCTAGTAATTTGTTCAATGATGAAAAGAAAAAAAGTGTGGGTGTTTATTTATGTATGCACTCAAGAAGTTATACTTCTTTGGCCTAACAAAGCAAAAATCATTAAAATATTTTATTTCTCGTGCTATTCTACGTTATTAGAAAGAACAAATTTGTAAAAATCTTTCAAAGATGGCTTTGACGATAAATTATCAACGAAACCAAAAACAATAACGAATGACGCAAACGTCAGAAAATTTTAGTAAACCGACTTCATCCTGTTACTTTTGTGTTACAGTGATGTGCGCGCATAAAATTTCAATCTTGTCATTTTTTCATAACGCGCCAAAAGAAGTATAACTTAAATAACGAAATTTCGAAAACCTTGAGAAATACAATGTTATTAAAACTGAAACCTAGAGAGCGTACTAAGACTTATCTCAGATTTTTAATTTCGTAAGACTTATTTGATATAAGCTTATAATAATCTTTGATTTCGTTTTTATAGTCATTAACAGCTAAAATTGTACTGAGCTTAAGCTAAGACACCAACTGTCACCAGTGGAGTTCACCAGTGGGAGGCTCCTTTGCTCAGGATGCCGGCTAGTTTATGGGTACCACAACGGCGCTTTTTTCTACCGTGAAGCAGTAATGTGTAAACATTACTGTGTTTCGATCTGAAGGGCGCCGTAGCTAGTGAAATTACTGGGCAAATGAGACTTAACATCTTACGTAACAAGGTGACTGACACAGAATTTTTGGGTTTTTCAGGAATCCTGAGTGGCACTGCATTGTAATGGGAAAGGCGTATCAATTTCCATCAGCTAAACGTCCTGCGTGTCTCGTCCCCTATTTTCATTAAATAAAAATAAGACAGCCCAATGTAACAGTCAAGTTTGCGTTGTAGGTATCACACTCAGCTAAGATTTAATGTTCTCTTGCCAATATATTTATATATAAAGCAGTTCCAACAGCAAGTAACGTCGATCGGAAACAGAACTGAGGTCATGGCTGGGTGTGTCTAAAAAAGTACTAATTTAACTCACTCTGTACTTTGTAAATTGATATAAATACAATTATTATCAATGAAACAATTTACTTACATATAAATGTGTGTTATTTATTACATACTAAAATGTATGTTAAACATGACTTTGTCAAACACGTAATAGACGGTCGTCAAAAAATTGCATCTAAATAGGAGAAATTATAATCAAGAAATTTTTGTCGTGTACTTCTTTAATAAGTTCCAAACATATGCATCTTAAATTTTTTGTTACACACAGAATGTAATTTTTTGTAGTGATTAAAAAGCCCTAATCCCTAGAAAAATTGTCCCTATTGTATCAATGATAACATCTTTTGGGTTTGTAACTGACTCTACGAACAAAAACCTCTTAAAGCATTTCGCTGATGACTTGTATGAACAACGGACCGTCACTAATTCTATAACTAATGCTGATTACCTCGTACTCTATTAACCTCGATAAATTCTTAGTCAATTAGTTTCCCAACTAAAATCTATTATAGATAATGCTCCAACTATTTTCATTCATCGGTGTATAATAAAATTAAATCTGCGTTTATTTAGGGGCTGTTTCACAATTTCCAAGTAAATTTACGAATAGGATACTTGCTACTTATCTGTTAAATAAAGAGATCATTTGCGTTTTTTTTTTTTTATGACAGTAAGGGACGAGACGAGCAGGACTTTTAGCTGATGGTAATTAACACGCCCAGCCCTTTACAATGCAGTGCCACTCAGAATTCTCGAAAAACCCAAAAATTCTGAGCGGCACTACGATTGCGTTCGTCACCTTAAGACAGAGGATTAAGTCTCATTTGCACAGTAATATCACTAGCTACGGTGCCCTTCAGACCGAAACACAATAATGCTTATACATTACTGCTTCACGGCAGAAATAGGCACCATTGTGGAAAGTAGTAGTGCTGTGCAAAGTAGCCTCCAACTGCTCCATTTCAGTCGGAACGTCCACGGCTGGCCAAAGATCGCCATGACGATCGGTCCTGCACTGCCCTCATCCAACCTACTCCAGTAGTCTTCAGCCCTTCTTGTGGGAGCCTATCAATACTACATCTTCCGGTACGTGGTCGCCATTCGAGGACTATACTGCCATCTGTCTGTCGAGCTCTGTGCCATGGCCACACACCTGGGCTATGTCGGTGACTTTGGTTCTCCTACAGATCTCCTCATTTCTATTTTGTCACGCAAGGAAGATTCCTTCCTAACATAGCCCTTTCCATCCCCACTGAGCGACAATGATCTTCCTCATAAGGCCCATAGTTAGCGACCACGTCTGCGTTCCGTATGTCATCACTGGCAACACGCACTGGTTAATAACCTGTGTCTACAGACTCTATGGTATTTTTGGACGAGAAGATCTTACTGAGGAGTTTTAATATATTTAGTATGTTGTTAAATTTTATCAATACTTAAAGATTCTGTACAGATAACGTAACGAAACTTATCCCAATTAAACATTATTTTGTATGCAAAGTGCCTTAGTCACCGTGTACTATAATAGTGAGTATATCCAAGACAAGGCTTACATAATGACAGTGTTTGAATCACAGTACCCTGAACATTGGCAAGTCTCCATCTTTCCCAAGAAATCTGTTCCTCCAGGGATTATTGGCATCGAAGCAAAACTATTAAAGTTTTGTGTTACTCATTTACGTGTAAACGAATAATTCATGATAATGTTATCTAAGAAAGTTAATTATTTAATTGTTCAATAGGCGTCAAATGATGCATTATTAATTCATTGGTGTGACGTCATCAATGGTGACTTCATTGCTACGTCATCGTAATGGAAATTCAAACTAGTATGTTGTTCCACAGTAAACTAATGATTCGAGAATGTTTGAGTTTTCCGATATTTCCAAGCGGTTTCAGAGGATATGGTCGCGTGGCCATTTGTATTTCGTGTCCTCTTTCAAACAACAATATTCATGCACAAATGTAAAATATCAACAAGGAGACTTAAAACTAAAAGACACATATCAAAAATATCAATTACTGGCATATACAAAAGATTTAGAAACATACAGATTATTTAAAGTAGTGTAACAAAAACAATAGTAATTTCTACAATTTAACTCCCTTACGCAGGGAGTCAATGACATTATGACGAAAGCAGGTTGATGTGGAATTAATTAAATTGAGTTGCTGATTATTTTGAGAAAGTTTTAAATTGGCGACAAATACGATTGATGCAGGAGTGATATGCTAGGTTAGTATTATGAATACTAAGTGTTAATAGCCATGACATTAAAAAACGATCAAGGGCTCGCTTACGATTTATTTCTCATATAAAAACATTGTATTACATTCAGCAATGGACACCTGAGTCTAAGTAATTGTGTTTCCATTGGTTAGCTTTTCATTACGGATCTCTTAGCAAACATTGGCAAATGTACATATTTGTGAATTCTCTATTATTCAAGCAATCCAAACGATATGAATAATCCAAGTGCCATTGGGTCATCCAAATTATTTGGGCTGCTTTGGGCAGAAGCATTGCTTTCTGTGACCCTATCGTGGAATTGAGTGGATAACGTACGATGACGGACAGGGAGATTGACAATATGACTGGATAACTAAATGAATAGACTAGAACAGTTTCCCTATGGTTGCCACTCTATGCAATTCTGTAAACTAAGTTAAATTTTAGTTGAAATACAGAGAAAGAAAAATTATACAAATACATAAATGTGAAAAAATTATAGAATAAATGAAAAACCTATCTTTAGATAGTTTATCCAAGTAGCGAAGATGGTTGACGATGAAGTAGAAATGATTAATTGCACAAATTAATAGAAGGAATGTGTGGAAGTTTTGAGAATGTAAGACCTGGGCCTGGAGCCAAATTACCGAGTACAAGAATGGCATGTAACGTTTGGAATGCAAGTGGAAGAAGCCAGGAAGGTGTGTCAAGAACGTGGCAAATGAAAGTCCAAAATCTTTGTGTACCTCTTTGGGATACAGGGGATGAGTATGGATGTTAGTGAAAAGGATTACAAAATGCAATGACAAATCATGTCATGTAAAGCCGAAGCCAAAATATGGAACATTCGACAAATAACACCACAATAAGCTTCAACTGCTATACATTGCCGTATTTACTCCAGTTGTTTCAAATATTCTCGGTGAATAAGCAGCAATGTAAAACATTTATTCAATTCAGGTTTGATTCGGACAGTGATAGTTGACACACGACTAAGAAGAAAAGTGTGCTTACATTGTGTTTAAGCACACTTTTGCCGTTCCGCTATCAGACTAGACGTCATTAGCGAGATGTGATATTTTATTTTTCATAATAGTGAAAGGAGAATAAACGTTAGCTCGATGTAGAATAATGGCGTTAAGTATGATAACAATAATTGACTCATCTTCATAAAATATGTATATGGAGTGTACTATAGTTACATTAATATATTTAGCATATTATAGATACTTAGGCGTGCAAACATCCATGGCTTAGTAATAAACGTTCATATACCATACAAATAAGTGCACGTACCGGTATTCCCAACCAAGACCCTTAACTGTAGTTAATAGTTTCTATGAATTTTATGTCAATTTAAATTCAGAATATTGGCATGTCTAGCTACAAATGAGCAATTCTTTGTACTAAAGTCTATTTTTTATTTATAACCGTTGTTAGGAACAGCACCCAATATGTGTATCCAATGATGGACATTATTCTAACTGTCAAACTGATACTTAAAATATATTTTTCTTGAAACAGAGGAAATTCACCCCGTGGTTATTTGAGACACAAGAAATATGCAATCAGGTCATCGTTGAGAATATGGAATGTTAAATACAAAGTTGTTTAGCGAGTCGTTCCAGGAGTCCATTAGTCAGACTAAGTTTAAGGCAGTTTCATAGCCAAAACAAATCATGAATCACTGCCAAAATTTGTGACGACATCTCCCAGCCCACCCTCCGGATGTCCGGAATAAAATACCAACTTTATTAAAATACTTAACATGCTTTATATAAGTAAGACTATAAGAAATTTTGATGTAATAATGGGACATTAAATATTTTATTATTAATTACTATTGTGGGATTAAGCTAAACACCTTATATTAATACTCGTATATAACTTATCGCAGCTACACTTAACATGGCTTATATTTAACCAACTTACAAAAAGGAGGTTTTCAATTCAACTGAATATTTTTTTATGTTTGCTACCTCAAAACTTTCGACTGGGTGAACGGATTTTGATGATTCTTTTTTTATTTCAAAGCTGGTGCTTCCCGTGTACTCCAAATTCCGTTCAATTGTTATAACTACGACAATTACTTGACCATAAATACTTTACGTTAGGTGACTCAAATGTGACCACACGAAAAGTACCAGCTTGTAAATAAAGAAAAAAATAAAATGCGGTTCACCCAATCGAAAGTTCTGAGGTAACAAACATAGAATTTTTTTATCGAAGTGAGAAAAGTGAGAGTTAACCTCTCCCTTTTTTGAAGTCGGTTAAAAAATATAATACAGGTGTGGGTTGTCCGAAAAATCAAGAGAATGAAATGGAGTGCACATGATATTTATCGATAGAGTAGAAAGTTATAGAGCTTGTATGTATTGTATAAAAACTGCATCAGGGTGAATTATACATATTATTATGATATATTTTTGGAAATATTTTTTTTTAAGTTACTTATTGCTATAGTTTTACAGAACTAGCCGTTCCCGCTCGCTGTGTGAATTTTAAAAGGAAATAAGTTAGTAATGGAACGTTGGAATTTGAAAAAATAAGTAGCCAATAACCATCTAGGATAAATTTCGCATCGAATGGTGGTAGTTTCATGTCGATACAATCAGTGGTTTAGGAGTGATTGAGCCTCAACCAAAGACCATTATCATTATATGTATATATTTATTACGAATATATTACAAGGAATTACAAAGCAGCTATACGTTCAGCTAGTATTACAATTTTTGTTAAAAATACACAATAATTTATCAAGCCTAATAAGTTAAGTAAAAATATATCTTGGCAAGTAAAGCTCAAGGTCACCCGAAACCCAGACGTGCGTGTCTCTCCTCAATGTTGACGAAATTACCTTGAAATAGAGAGAAGACTGAACGGTAACATCCAATCAGCTAATGGACAATAAATATGGCACTCCATTTATTTGCAAGGCCGTTTTATGTAATATATTTGCTGTTCAAGACATTTGATGGAAGAAACTTCTCAAAATTTTAAAGGTTTTTTTGGTTCTTTCAACCACAAATCAAGCATGTTAAACAATACTATATCATTTGAAGATAGTAATCAATATGACGGGCACTGACGATATATATATATATATATATATATATATATTATTAATTTGAAGCAGATATTTCGATGCAAATGCAAAAATTGTGGCTATGGCCGAACTGCGGAGGCGACAAGGAACTCTTCACACATTGACACTAAAGGAATCTGTGGTCTCACTCTGCAGTACAAATGCAACAAAAACACCCGAAATTATAAACGCCGTCAGTAGTGTGAGTCGTGAATTAGGGAAACAAAAACCGAAACGAATTAGACGCCACGTGGACAGATTGATGTACTTTAAGTGTCAAGTGTCAATGTGTCAAAAGTTCCTCGCCACCTTCGCAGTTCCGCCGTGACCACAATTATAATAATTACTATGTTAAAGTTTCGCAACGATAAAGGTTTAAAAAGTATAAAGTGCAACGTTGAAATGTCATAAAATAGTCATCGGATCTTCTAAATGATAAAAGTTTCACGAGTGACGACAAGATAGTTATGCGAATGACCACTCAATTTTCAAGAGTTCTAGAAAATACTATCAACTGGTGCTGAAACAAATAGTTAGCCTTCGGAACTTTAGAATAGAACAGGAAGAAGGTTCTCCGTAGAGAACAGAGCGTATTACCTGGTGTGTGCGGTAACTCATAATAGAAAACGGCACCGGGATATCGCTTCACATCGCTGAAATGAAATCGAAGTATCGGCAGTAGATTTTTTGCCTGGATATAGTTGCAATCTATAATGTGATTTAGAAAGAGTAATATAATTTCCAGCCATATTTGAACAATGGTAAACGAGGCCATTTGTTTCTGAGTGGTTGAAATTATTCAACAGAACTTAGTATTAAATTTTTAAAAGGGATTACTTTTATGACTCGTACCAACAATGTTCTGGCTTGCTATACTTCAACGTGACGCAATATAATATCGTTAAGTACATAAAAGTTACCTCGTGGAAATGTCTCTCACATAATAAGTTGAAGCAATATTGTATAGTAAGTAAATATATACAGTATTCGTAGAAAGCTAGTCGTATCGCTTACTGTGAATTAAGGCGGTTGCTATGTCATGTTAAAATAAAGAAAAGTCAGCTGTATTGACCTCTTCGTTTTCGAATATTCGTATAGGCTGTAAACAGTTTACGATTCGTCATAAAATTGAAATGGTAATGTATATAGCAGTGTCCTCACCTAAACCGATTTATGCATAGTGAAGAGACAGAATAATAACTTTGTCGACATGAAAATGTCACTATTTTCCTGTGGCTCTCACGCACACCCTTTACATAACGTTATGGTATGGCCCCAGTGTTGGCGGTATTTTGAAAATCAAAAGTACGCTTCTTTATTTATTTATCTAGGTACACCAATAAAATACGTGATAATAAATGATATTTATGATTAATTCCATTGGCGTCGTGTGTCGGGTCGTCTCCTTCCCTCAAATATGTGCGAGGGGAACGATGGCTGGTCTATGCATCAACTCGTGAACGGATGCTGCTTGTGGTGCCAGGTCAGCCTGGTGTAGTTAATAAATAATTGTATTTGTTGCATTCAATTACTAATTGTGACAGTAATCACGACCATCGTGTTCACGAAGCATTCTTACACAAACAATAAATTCAAGCTCTAAAGGTTGATGCATCCAATATACGATAATTTATATTTATACAGTTAATTATTTATTACCGTCAACGTGCCGGCTATCCTAGAGCCAAATGGAATTTCACGTGATGATGGTAAGAACCTGATGGCATGACGTTGATTCCTTGGAGTTGTGGAAAGCTACTGGTGTGGGATGCGACTTCTGTGGACACGCTAGCCCCCTCTCATATTGAACATTCATCTAGAGCGGGAGGTGCAGTGGCGGTATCTGCCGAAATACTAAAGCGGAGGAAATATGCATCCCTCGGTTATGGATACATATTTGTTCCCTTTGGGGTGGAGACAATGGGTCCTTGGGGTTCATCTGCACAAAAACTCGTAAAAGAGCTATCCAGGCGTCTAACTGATTAAACAGGTGACCCAAGATCTGGTACGTACTTCTGTCAAAGGACAAGTTTGGCTATACATAGAGGTAACGTTGCCAGCTTCATGGGCACCTTACCTGCCGATAGCTTGTAAGGTGCCCATGAAGATGGTAACCGGATAATAGGTTGGACAGGAGACAACTGACAGCCCTCACGGGGTTCCTATCAGGCCATTGCAAACTGAATGGGCACCTAGCCAGAGTGGGTCTCAGTGAATCAAACCTGTGCAGATTCTGCTACGAAGCCGCTGAAGACCCCATAAACAACCTTCTGTAATGCGAAGCCATTGGAAGAATCATGCTGGGTTGTCTTAAAATACCTTCACTTAAAGCAGCGGACGTGCCCTGCCTAAACCCTCTGAGGATCCTACGCCTTTTAAAAGAAATTGGCGTCGAGGATATAATTTAAATCTCGGAATATTAACACGCATCCTAGATAGTAGCCTCGATTCTCCTCCTTAACTTTTGAGTTGAGGGTAGGCGCGCTAGTGCAAGCAGGGAGCACAATAGATCCTAGGATTTAAGTGAAATTTAATCCCCAAATCATAATTATAATAATATATTGATGTAGTGTGCACAGTTTGTTAAAGATTAAATACTAAAAAAATTTAAAAGACATTCAGAAAGATAAGAAAAAAAGAAGATAAGACATTCATACACAGCTCTAAAATCTCGCTAACAATGAGGACACACACAAACGCAACACAGGACTCGTTACATTATAAACTTATTATTTCCTTGCGATATCAGATAAACATCAACAAAATGCCGTGTATTCATAAGTTATTTTACAACAAAAAGCAAAGCCTAGCATTTTGTACTAGCGTTGCTATACATATTGAGGCATAGACCATACATGCAACTCGTATAAGACTTTTTTCAAGTTGCTCAAGGGTAATAAATATTTTATTATTATACTATAATATATTATGGATTTCTTTGCTTGGAAAGTGATATAGCTATATCGTCATTTATTATATAGTAGGCATATAATCAGATCATAATTGTAAGTATTTTCACATGGAGCTTTTATAACTTTTAAAGAATTCAACAGTTATGAGGAAGCGTGTTCTCACTATGGTATCGACACACTGGAACAAAGAAGGAAAGTGACATGTTACTTCTGCAAGCAATTTTGAGTGGCTCCATCGACTGTCCTAGTCTACAGTCAGCCTTTTCATTAAACGCTCAATCTTTAAGATCGCGTCACACGCGCCTTTTACATGTTCCCAAACCTAATACAAATTATGCCCAAAATTCCATAGTTCCGCGTCTGTCACGAACTTATAATAAACAGTACGCTGAGTTTGACGTATTTCACTTATCAAAAACTAAGTTAAAAACAGAAATAATAAAACATCATTGTAAAAAATAATAATAATAGGTAACGCAACACTCAAACACAAAACACACGCACACACACACCACACACACACACACACACAAACACACGCGCGCGCTATTGTAATCTTTTATTTGTTAGTATATATAGTACATTTTTAAGTCTATTTATTATTACCTTATTATTAATGATTTCTTTTTATAGTTTTAAATTTATGTAATCCTTTGTGGCTTTATGTAAAGCCTAGGTTAAGATTGTAAAAATAATTGTTGTGTACGCTGTTGATTACATTAATAAATAAATAAATAAATAACAATTTACATCTCTTCTTACTTTTTCTTGTAATTAAAAGAAGTAAAGTAAACAACTGAGCATTTATCGCACAGGTTGTTGTAAAAAACCTGAATAAAATATCGTTTAAGCACAAAGCTAGGTAACGCAAGACTTGTAACGTAAGCAAACAACATCAATTATGAACTCGTTAGCTTTGTAGTAATAGTGGCTTCAGGCTGCGTGTAAATGGCATGCTTATTTAAAAATCACTTTGAGCTTTGTACACTTATATTTGAAAGCGATAAATTAGATGTATTTGTATCGCATTAATAGTTAACAGGCTTAACGTGTCCTTCAAATAAAACACTCCCTGAAATAAGATCGGTTGAGCAAACACATACATACATACATCACGCCTCTTTCCCGAAGGGGTAGGCAGAGACCACTTCTTTCCACTTGCTACGATCCTTACATACTTGTTTCGCTTCGTCCACTTTCATTATTCCTTTCATACATGCTCTCCGGTTTAGGGTACTCTTGACCTGGCCTTTTTTCAAGACGTCCCTGATTTCATCTTGAAACGTCCGCCTAGGTCTACCCCTTCCAACACTTTCATTCACACTGGTCTTATACACTTTCTTCGTCAATCGTTCTTCATTCATTCTCTCGACATGTCCAAACCATCTCAGCTTTGAGCTCAGCTCAGTTGAGCATATAGTCTGTAATAAAACATAAACTTGCTATGCCTGCTACTCAGTTAATTCGAGTTAGTAAGTGTTTTATTGGGCGATGTTAATGCTTCTACGATATGATCCCAATCAGAAAATGTACAAACAAATATGTTACGAAATTTAAAAGAATTGTTAAAAAACGTTTGTGTGGGAAAGGTTCCTATAACATAAACGATTTTCCTAATGATATCACAGACTGGGAATGGAGCGAACACCGTCAGGCTCTTTAATTATAAATGTTTATTATAAGATATTACATTGTAATCCATATTTTAATAAAAAAAAAGTTTTTCTTGCGCCCTTCTCAGGTCTGAGGCAGTCTATTTAGAATAGGTGATAATTTTTGAATAAAAATATTTGAATTTCAGTCATCATTAGTCCAGGTTTCTTACTTTAGTCCGCACGCTAAACACACATGTAAAAGTCGACTTTTAAGTAAATGTAAAATATTTTATACTCAAGTTGGTGTAGTACTTACGAGTGATTATAAAAACTGTTTTAAATATTGATAAGAATCGGCAAAATACTAGAATACATTATATGATAGCTGATCAGCACTACAACTGCGTTCGTCACCTTGTGACTTGAGATGTTAAGTCTCATTTATTTGCCCAGTAATTTCACTCACTACGACGCCCTTCAGACCAAAACACAGTAATGTTTACAAATTACTACTTCACGGCAAAAAAAGGCGCCGTTGTGGTACCTATAATCTAGCCGGCATCCTGTGCAAAGACGCCTTCCACTGGTAAAAATATAAAGAATGCCGTGCAATGGCTGGTATGTGCTGACTTCAATAACACTAGTAAGTAAATCTGTTTAGAACCGCATCGTTTCTATAATTATTCATATTATCATGTTTTTCAAACTCTGTGAAACACAAGACATATTGACTTACAAAAGAGTCCATTAATTCCGTCGCGCGCATCATCGATAATCCAAACACAATTTGAATATCTAAATTGGGCGGCAGCGAGTTTCCTCATTACATCACTTCACCTGCTCATTTTTTTCAAGCGCGCTCTCTTCCGATTATTTTTTATTGTAATTTATTAAGGGCGCGTGACTAGGCACTTTTAACAGCTCCAGGGTTGCCTACTGCCACCAGACTATTTGTAATCGTGAAGGATAACTACGAATATTTTTATGAAAACTATGTTACGTCTTAAATGAAAACTTATAGCAATATTTTCAATCGACATACGATAATCAAAAGAAAGAGTTTTGCAGATGATGAACAAAAAGGTAGAGATCTTGAATACTGCCAAGAAACGCAAGCTGCAGTACTTTGGTCATATAATGCATAATGTTAAATACGTCCTGCTCCAATTCAACATGCAAGGGAAAATCCAGGGAAAGCGTCCACCCGGAAGAAGGCGTATTTTGTGGCTTAAGAATCTCCGGACATGGTTCAACCTTAGCACCCTGTTCCGAACTGCTGTGTCAAAGATAAAAATAGCACTAATGATAACCGACCTCCGGTAGGAGATGGCACCTCAAGAAGAAGATACGATAATCGACATCATACAATGCGGCTGTTCCAATTTTTTGTATGTTTGTTTACTTTATCTAGATCGTTTATGGGCGGATTTGAAAGGGTATATTTGGTTCCATTATAAGATTGGAAGAAAATGATTATCTGATTATGGAACTTAGGAAACGAAAGGAACTCATCAATATTTGTAGGTTTACATCTATCGTTTTTTAATTTGTTGAAGTTGCCACAAATAGCTAACGGTAATTTTTATGGGTAAGTATTTCACGTGTGATGACATAATAATTATATCGACTGTTATAGCTTAAAAACATTGTAGAGATAATTTATATTTTATTTTGTGGTAATTTTTTTTAAATAATTTGCTTGTTTTAAATCGGTATTATTCTCATCGCGGCCGGATAAAGTCACAGTGCGAGCTATCTTTTCTATTTGCTAACAGTCACATTAATACCGAGTTGATTATTTACAGATAAATCATTTCAGCTGGAAGACGTCCAATGACGACAAAGGCCTTCTCCAAAGATCGGTCTGACGATCGGTCCTGCGCTGCCCTCATCCAACCTATTACGACGATCTTGTCCAGATCGTCGGTCCATCCTGTGGGGGGCCTACCAACACTTCGTCTTCCGATACATGGTCACCATTCGAGAGTTTTACTGCCCCAATGGCCATCTGTCCGTCGAGCTATGTGGCCTGCCCACTGCCACTTCAGTTTTGCAACCATCCGGGTTATTCGGGTTATATTTGGGTTTTCCTACGATCTCCACATTTCTGATTCGATTTCGCATTAAAACTCCGAGCATAGCTAGTGGGGCTAAGTAGGGAAAACTTACGTATCCTAACCAGAACCAAATTCAAGTTCAAATATTTTTATTCAAAAGGATGTGACATCACTTATTGAAAGTCAAAAACTACCACCCATTCCAAAATGAATGCCTCAGACCTGAGAAGAATGGGCGCAACAAACTCAGCTGGCTTTATTTTTATCGAATAAATATGTTTACAAAGTAATATTGTACAATTAAACTTATTACTTAATAGCCTGAGGGCAGTCACTCCATTCCCAATCTGTGGTATCATTAAGAAAGTCATTTATGTTATTTTATTTTATTTTATTGGGGTTGACAACAGCTTAATACAAAATAATCACTTATAGTTAAATACAAAAACATAGCCAATTATAGTCTACTACAGTTTACCTAATAGAAGGAACAGCAGTGTTTACAATAATAAAGAAAAAAAAATGAACAATGAATAACACACGATCAGAGAAACTAAAAAAAAGTATTTAAAAGTGCCTACGTTGGTGGCATAATGGATTATATGTATAAGTCTGAAAGATGAATATAAATAAGAGAAACACATGATACATACACAGATTTACAGATTTAATAGTACAATAAATAGTTATAGTAAGTAACCTTTACTACACAAACATTTTTAAGCAAATCTTTTGAATAACGTAATACTTTTGTTTTGAACATTTTCTGGGATCTTGTTGTAAAAGCATATACATCGCCCCACAAATGACTTACTAACTCGTCTTAGCCGAGTAGTAGGCAACATAAGTTTATGTCTGTTCCTGGTGTTAACATTATGGTTATGACAGTTTCTGGCAAATTCACTTATGTGCCTATGAACATACATTACACTATCAAGAATATATTGAGAAGCAACAGTCAAGTAATTTCTTTGAATTTTGCTTTCAATGATTCTTTATTCTTTTCTTTTTTCTTCTTTCAAAAACAAACATCTCTTAATCCTAGGCCTCAGAAATTGCAGAGCGTGTAGATTATGTAATAGTGCAGATGAAAGCCCTTTACACATCATCTGATTACTATACTTAGTTGCATTAACTTATAGCATATCTTTGTTCAGACCAATTCTTCTGACACAACACAATACATAACCTCACTGCAAGATATAATGAAATTCAAGAAAAGAACCAATCCTAGCTGCAGTGAGCGATAATTGATAGAGGCTATCACAATAAATTGGTCGCAGTGAAACGGCTACCCTGAACTGCTAAAGCCGCTTTACCAACCATAACCATAAGCGTGGGGCTCTATAACCGAATTGTAACCCTTAGGAAATATATATATTAAGATTCCGCCATCCTTCTGTCTGTCGGCCGACTTTACCTCATAGGTCGCTGGAATAGTTAGACAGCTGAAATTTTGACAGAGTGTTTGGCAATTGGCAATCCTTCGCACTTAACCGAATTTTAATAAATATTTTTAAAAAATCTTTGTAGTGTCAACCCTAGGAACCAAGAACTGTTTAAAGTGCACCGTAAGATGCAAAGCTATAGACGTTTTCTCGTGGCATTTTATAAAAGTTCGCAGATGTACTTGTAGGTACCTAGCTACCTACTCTTTCAGTTCGTAGCTTCTAATTAGTTGCTACGTAGACTTGTACTGCCGTGACGATATTTTTTAATTAGGCTATGTGGAATCATGTTTCCATGTTGGAACGCATTTGCCAACTTTTGCTCGATTTTCTGTTTTTACTCATTCATTTACAACAAAAGTCTTGAGTTTATTGTTCCAATGTTTTATGGCGAAGGCATTCGGAGTTTATTTATGCCGTAGCTAAGAGGAAATTATGTTGGTGAAAGTGTATGTTGTATTATTATTTTATTACTTCATTGCTGAGAATTTATATGTTTACCTGGTGACTGTGGGTACATATACTGTGTATCCAGTGATCAGTGATTCTATTGCCGAAATTTGGGACTAATAAATAATGGAAGCCAAAAGAAAAGCTAGCTAATTAGTTCACCTAGTGGTAACTGGATATCGTTCGGACCATCAGCAAGCCATGCTGCTCCTGCTATTAGCAAAGGCGTGCATAAACATGAACATGAGACAATTGTGAAAAGATTTCCGTTTTGGCCATTGCTGAATGGTTTCCCGAACGTGTCCTTCTCAATGCCTGGCACTATATATTTTTAACTGCACGTTGCTCTTCATAACATTGATAAATAGGCAAAGAATGTGCTCTTACTGTAAGCCACCCAACTCCTAAATGAGGTACAATGACCAAAACAATCCTGAATTATTGAGTGTATTATTTTGTGTACATTTAAGTAAATCTTAATTACATAGAAAAGTGGAATTCGCACACAATATGTGCATTTTGTGTGTGTTCTTTTGCATACAAAATATACTATGAGTACTGCTGGAAATAACGTCATAGATAGTGATAATATTACTTAGTGATTGGAATAACAGATTGCGAGTTTGATTCCCGTTTGGTACTTTGTATGTTTTTTCCACACTTAGGTATATGGCATATTTATTTAATAAGATTCTAACGGTGCAACGAACCACCTTTCAGAAATGTTATTAACCATAATCCACGATTATCCTTAGCAGCCGTTGGTTGTGTCTTTTGCATGTATTGAAAGATAAAATTAAAAAACTAGATCGGCGACGCATTATTGATTACGTAAAACTACGTTGCTCTGCCATTGATTCCGAGCATCAGAATAACATTAGAGTCCAAATATAAGTCCTGCTACTCGTCCAAAGAGCTTGCCAAATTGCTCCACGCGAACAGAACTTAATTGAAAACTGAACACGAAGCAACAAAGAAAACTTCCATCAGCCTGCGTAATATCCGGTCTGCGGATAACTTTCAACTAGCAAAGACATTTAATAACTCCGGCTGAGATTAGAGCACGAAAATGCTCAAAACTTAAACAATACATCACATGCCACCGACATTAATAGAACTCGTTAAGAAGTTGCTAAGTCGTGAGCTGCGAACGCTTAGCCAATAATAAACCTGCATAAGCTACTAAACTCGATTTAAACCCCTTACAAGTGTCACAAATGTTTCCCGAAATGTACTGAACTTACGGCCTGGCATTGCTAGCTTGTCTCAAAAACTTAGCCAGAACTTGTAATGTTAGAATTTTGAGTCAGACCATTGTAGCGTAATTCTGCACAAACTTTTACTGAACAGATTTCATCATTTGTATAAACCGTTTTGACTCTATGCAAAAGATGCAATCAATAAGGTGACGGTAGAATTTTATAATTCCCAACAAATTTACCACTAATGCCAATTCTTTCAACTTTCACCTTTGTCCACGTAAATTTCGTATGGTTTTGTGGTAATCTAACCATTAGGCTCATAATTATATGATCGTTTCTGCGTGAGAATAAGTATAGAAATAAATTAAATTTATATTTTAGCCGAGGTCACATTAAGTTTACATTGCACCTTTTAACTTTATCTGCAGTTAGCCACAGACTAGATTGCGCCTGATAACTTTTCCCGGGTTATTTACCGGCTAGATTCACTTCGGTGCATTTCAATGTTTATCCCAGGAAACTGACAGGTCAGATTATTTTTATTTTTATTTTTTGCGAGCCTTTATTGCGACTTATAAGCTAACTTCAGTGATGCTTAAATCGGTAGTAATAAATTGAGTTGTATAAGAGTCAAGAGACCTGCAAGAAACAACATCATCATCATTAGCCGGAAGATGTCCACTGCTGGACAAAGGCGGTCATCCAATGTATTCCGGCGATTTGGACTAGATCGTCGGTCTATCTTGTGGGGGGCCTACCAACACTGCGTCTTCCGGTACGTGGTGGCCATTCGAGGACAAACAACATCATTTTAATACAAATGTCTAATACCTAGCCTTTAACGTAATTCTTTCATAGAAATAGATCGCAAAAATATAAATCGTTAATACAGCCGTAATTGCATTATGAAGAGATCGAAGAAAATAACGTTAATATAATATTAGCTCCGATAAGAACTCTTTTGTAATGCTGAACATTGAGTCATAGAATCGTGCAGATCACCGGCAGCCATCTTGTCTATCTATTGAGTTACTTCATTGATTCAATCTGGGAACATAACTTTTTTCTGTCACTATAATGTTTTATTTTACCAGTCCGAATCTCTGTAAAAATTGCGACAGAATACTCAACTTTGTTGTTCCAACGTCCAAATTTGTTGTTCTTCATTTTATAAATTATCCTAGAACTGAATTCGTATTAAATATTTTGTGATTTGGAGTTTATCATCTACTTATCACGCAAGCCACATACTCGTCCGATGATGCCGGAAAAATAATATTTATATAATTATATCTAATTTTGAGTTAAAAATAGCGCTTCCTCCGTTTAGAATCAAATACAGTTTCTATCTGAGTTAATTTCACGAATTTTTATTGAAATACTTGTTCATCCAACAATGGAAGTACCCACACGATTCTCATATTATTATTTGCTTTATTAAAATAGTATTTGGTATTTGTTAGTAATATATCGATGACATTTATAAGCAAAATGTTTGTACCAACCGTAACCAAACGATTATATTTAGTGTGTCGGATAGGTTTGTGAATTGGATGGACGTATCGCCTTAATGGTTCTTAATATTCTCCGTATAGAGTAGTCTGATGCGGTAATTTTTGTACACGTGACAATGATGAACACAACCAATATTAATAAAACAATAAACAATTCCTTAAACAATTTAATAATTTAATAATGATCGCCCAAGGGCCACGATAAAGAGAACACAATTTTACTTAATTACTCTCGTATTACACGAAACGGTTCGTTAAAACTTAATGAGCGGTTTTAAAAGCGAATTAAAACAAAATGTTATTTTCTTTTGTGCCCTCTGTACTTGTTATCGGCAAATAAAGGTTCGGAATATAATTGTTTTCTTTTATAATTATTCTTAATATTTTTCGTGGCTTCAAGATTTAGCAATCGTTATTTTATTAAAGCCTAGATTGTATTATTCTTTTAATTTATAATCTAGTGAGCGTCAAATACTTACTTAATAGCTGTTAATATAACTACCATTGAAATGTAATATTTTTTTTTATTAAGACATAGTACACTTGCTACAATAGCACATTCTTGTAACGGTACTAATTGTAGAGAAAGTGTGGGCATTGCCCATCCTAAGAAATTCTTATCTTATAATATCAAAGAATAGATCACTTTTAATTTAACATAAGTAAGAAGTATCTTATTCAGTCCAATATAACTAAGGTAATCTACCCATTCATTTAGCTGCAACATCAGGCTTTCAACTTTAATATATATATGGATGTGGTAGGGCCGGACCATCGGATGATCCGGTGGATGCTTCGCATCAAATGGTCCGGCTTCGTACTACGTATGGTCCCGACGGTAATAATAATAATTTTGTGCGTTGAACAATGTGACATACCATTAAATATGGTCCACTATCAAACCGCGTCCAATGGTTCAACCCTACCTAATCCGATCGAACATTAGCTAAGGCCTCTTTTAGATTTAAGAATTCTTTAGAATTAAACATCGCACCATCCGGGCCGTGCTAACGTGGGCTAGATTATCATGAGTGCGATTAGGACAACTGCAGCTCCAACAAAATCCTGATTTAAAAACTGATAAATCAGAAGTGAGGGTTATCACTTTATGATGACCTGATATGCAAATATTCGGGTTGAGCAGGTTATCAACTGTTAAGTAGATCCTGTAGATGAAGCCACAATCTGAGAGTTAAACAAGGCATACAAGAATACGTCACTCGAACGGTTAGCTCAGTGGAAGAGCACGAGGGGTCGTGTGTTCGAGTCCCGTATAGTTAATAAATTTAATTTGTGTAATAAATCCCAGAAGTGGAGACTTTGGTGTCACTTTATCACTATCGCTTTAAAAAAAATAACAAATTGTTTTGATATATCAGGTTAACTGTATTCATTTGTATTTTATCTATTTATGCAGATCGATGTTAGAATTTTTTTAAATTACATTTATATAACCTTTCTTTTTTCCAACCTCCCTTAAAGTGACCTCATTCAAATTACAGAATATATTATAATATAATAGCTTCGGTAGGTAATTAAAAACAATTTGCAACATACTAACTGTCAAAACCTTAGATTTCTTATACGTCTAAAAAGACTTTGACAGCTGTAAACACGTCAAAATAAAATAGCGGCGAAAAGTTACCCGCACGCACACTAAAACAAAATGACTAACGTATCCCGAGTGTAAGACTGTTAGAGTGTTATTATGCGTTGCCTATCAGCAAGAGGCTCTACCTTGACGTAAAAATTATCTAAGGCATACAGGCATTAAACGCATTTATTTTCTCAAAATTGATTCCTTTACAATCAATTTTGATGTCATTTCTAATACTAGATACTACTACCGCTTCGGAAACAAATTCCACTCTGAGAGAGAAGAAGAACTCTCCAGCATTCGTTTTTGCGCTGTTAAGGTCAAACTTTTCAAGAATATTTAAGCTTCAACGTAGTGTAAAACTGTAGTTTGCTATGGAATTCTCTTTATATATATTTGAATGTAGGCTCGACCCGAGCGTACTTCATACTAGTTGATACATCGTGGTGGGAATGAAAATTTACACGGACATTTATTGTGGTTTATTGCGGCTGTGGATCTGTGGAACGATCTAACTATGATCTGTTGTTATGGGGACGTGACCGAACTAATACTTTATAAATAACTGTATTTAAATAACAGTTCAATGGATAACACTGATAAAAACGACAGTTTAAGTTATCTGTAAGTAAGAGAAGTTACTGGCTGATTGGACATATTTCGAACTATCACAAAAAATTACACGATAGAGAAAAATTAATTAATGTCAATCATTTATAAAAAAAACCTAACCTTGTTTATGATTTTTGTTAAGGTTATCGTTACACATTCTGTCAAAAAAGTATCGGGAATGGGAGGTCAAGTTTCCAAATATTTTTTTTAAGTTGTTACACTGGCACAACTATTTTTCATTTTGGTGATTGATTTTTGCTAGGAAAATATTTTTTATGTATGATAATAAGGGACGAGACGGGCAGGACGTTCAGCTGATGGTAATTGGTACTCCCTGTCCATTTCAATGCAGTGCCGCTAAGGATTCTTCAAAGACCCAAAAATTGTGAGAGGCGCTACAACTGCGGTCGTCATCTTGAAACATAAGTTGTTAAGTCTTATTATCCAGTAATTTCACTAGCTACGGCGCCCTTCAGACCGAAACACTGAATGCTTACACATTACTGCTTCATGGCAGAAATACGCGCCGGTGTGGTACCCATTATCTAGCTACCATCCTGCTCAAAGGAGCCTGCCACTGAAAAAAATCTTCTTTCATTATATTAAACCTATTGCTGTTTTTAATTCGATCATAACTAGAGTGTATTGCGAATTTGTTGATGGAAAAAAACATCTAACAAAATTTTGAATCTCCAATGGAATTTCATTTTTTGGAGACACTGAAAATATTACAGAAAGTAAAAGTAAGCCACTTTGACTTTATTAAAAACGCGAGATTATGAGTGTTGCAACTTTCTAAAGTGGTGGAGATTTGCAAGAAGATTTGCCTCGCCCTAGTAGGCCAAACGTCTTCAATTGTTAAGACAAGTTGACATCGCAAAAGTGAAATAGGAAAACAATAGAAAATAGTGACTGAAATTCCTTAATCAAATGTGAAAGAGATAACCGCTGAACTTTTTGTGTATCACGAGACGATCTATATCATTTAAAATAATCACTTGTGTATTAAATATTTTGCCGCTCGGCTAGGTACAAAAGACTCAATGTATCTCTAAACTGCATCTGTGTCTCCTTGTTCCTTTATTTACTAAATAAATTAGTAAATAATTAAAAAAATAAATAACAAAAATAAATGAATGAATCAATAGATAGACCTGAATTTTCTCTAAGAAGTAAATCGCAGGGCGATCTGCGCATTGGCGTATGGTCTGTCCCAATTGGTCGAGTCGCCAACGCGGCTCCCGGATGTGGATAGCCACATGCCGTCCTTATTGGATCTTCTGCTGACTACACATCCCGATGGTTACCAGGTCTTTGTCGACGCCCCTCTCGGAACGTCCGACCATTGCCTGGTCAGGAGTGTAGTGCCTATCCGACGCCAACGTCGCAGACCACCAGCGACCCGCCGCATATGGCACTACAAGTCAGCAGATTGGGATAGGATGCGTTCCTTTTTTGCATCCTACCCTTGGGGCAGGGTTTGTTTCCCTTCGGATGATACTAGTGCCTGCGCCGTTGCAGTAGCCGATATGATACTACAGGGTATGGATTTTTTTATGCCAAACTCTGTAGTACCCATCGGTGGCAGATCACAGCCCTGGTTCGATGCGTCAGTTAAAGCAGCATCTGACTGCAAAAAACAGGCGTATCGAGCTTGGGTTGCGGCGCTGGGCACAAAGGATCCGAACTGCATAGTTCTTAAGAGGAAATACAACCGTGCCTCCAGATTTTTTTAGCGGCAAATCGCCCGTGCAAAATCAAAACACGTCGTCAAAATCGGCGAGCAGCTTTCCAGTTACCCGACCGGAACACGCAAGTTCTGGTCGTTGTCGAAAGCTGCTCTTGGTAACTTCAGCCGGCCGTCCATGCCGCCGTTGCACATGAGGAATGACACCCTGGCCCATACGGCAAAAGAGAAAGACGATCTCTTGTGCACTCTTTTCGCCTCCAACTCGACTCTTGACAACAACGGAAAAACACCGCCGACCATCCCGCGGTGTCAGAGCTCTATTCCTGAAGTACAGTTCAGACGGAAAACTGTAAGGCGAGCTCTGTTTTCGTTGGACGTCAGGAAGGCGAGCGGGCCGGATGGCATTTCTCCAATCGCGCTTAGAACGTGTGCCCCTGAGTTGACGCCAGTGCTAACGCGTTTATTCCGGCACTCTTATTCTAAAGGCGTAGTTCCTGACTCATGGAAGTCAGCCCTTGTCCATCCGATCCAAAAAAAAGGAGACAGTTCGGATCCGGCAAACTACAGGCCTATTATTAGCCGTCAGCTCTTGGTATACTTAGAGGGTCACCAGTTGTTCAACGACCGACACTACGGGTTTCGCCATGGTCGGTCGACAGGTGATCTTTTGGTATACCTAACACAAAGATGGGCTGCGGCTATTGAAAGCAAGGGGGAAGGCCTGGCAGTTAGCCTGGATATAGCGAAGGCCTTTGATCGTGAATAGCACAAGGCGCTCCTCTCCAAACTTCCATCATTTGGGCTTCCCGAGAGCTTGTGCAAGTGGACCCCCAGCTTCCTCACTGGGCGCAGCATACAGGTCGTTGTCGACGGATATTGCTCAAACCCGAAGCCCGTGAATGCTGGAGTGCCCCAAGGCTATGTGCTGTCTCCCACGCTGTTTCTTCTGCATATCAATGATATGTTAGACACCTCCAACATTCATTGCTATGCGGATGACAGCACTGGTGATGCCGTATACACGGGCCATGCAGGTCTCTCTCGGGAAATCGTCCACCAGTGCCGGGAGAAACTTGTGTCTTCCATCGAGTCCTCTCTTGAGAAGGTCGCGGAATGGGGAAAATTCAATATTGTCCAATTTAACCCCCAGAAGACTCAAGTTTGCGCGTTTACCACTAAAAAAACCCCATTTGTCTTATCACCGCTCTTCGACAACTTCCCTCAAAGCCTCGCCTCGTATCGGAATACTGGGTCTCAAAATTTCGAGCGATTGCCAATTTCGTGGTCATCTGGAAGGCAAAGCCAAATTGGCTTCAAAGAAACTGGGCGTCATTAATAGAGCACGGCAATACTTCAAGCCGGCCCACATACTAGCGCTCTACAAAGCACAGGTCCGGCCACACATGGAGTATTGCTGTCATCTCTGGTCTGGCGCACCCCAGTATCAGCTCGACCCATTTGACCGCATACAACGCAGAGCAGCTCGAATTGTCGGGGTCCCGGTGCTCTGTGAACGGCTGGATCACTTGGCGTTGCGTAGAGACGTTGCTTCATTGTGTGTCTTCTACCGCATTTATCACGGGGAGTGTTCCGAAGAGCTGTTTAACCTGATTCCTGCCGCCGAATTCCACCTTCGCACGACACGCCACAAGTTAGGATATCATCCTCACCATCTGGATGTGTGGCGGTCCTCCACAGTGCGGTTTTCAAGGAGCTTTCTTCCACGTACTACAAAGCTGTGGAATGAGCTTCCTTGTGCGGTGTTTCCGGGACGATACGACATGGGTACCTTCAAAAAAAGCGCGTACACCTTCCTTAAAGGCCGGCAACGCTCCTGTGATTCCTCTCCTGGTGTTGCAAGAGATTGTGGGCGGCGGTGATCACTTAACAACAGGTGACCCGTACGCTCGTTTGTCCTCCTATTCCATAAAAAAAAATCGCACAAGAGTCGCTGAAGATGTACTAGAACGAGTCATTTCCGATCCAACATCCATGAAACTGTTATTGGTGACGAAACATGAGATCATAAGTAGCATCATTCAAACTAGTTATGAATAAAATTTTAATTACTATGCACATGCGGCATATATTATTTTTCAAAGAGGTTGTTATGCAAATAAAAATGGAAAATAAAATTTTATTAACGATGCTTGACTTGAACCCGCGACCTCTGGCGTTCCTTGCGAGCACTCTCCCAACTGAGCCAACCGTTCTGACTGACGAGTGACGTATCGTTGATAAAATCTTGTGTGCTTTTTTCAACTTTCAGATTGTGGCTTCATATACAGGATTTACAGTTGATAACCAGCTCAACCCCAATATTTGTATATTAGGAAATTGACTTGTGATGTCGCTCTTGCAAATCTAAACAATTTATTGAACAAAGCAAACAAGATTTTAACAACGATACATCACTCGAACGATTGGCTCAGTTGAGAGAGCGCTCGAATGTATCGCGAGAGATCACTAATAGAATAAACTAAAATTGTTACAAAGGCTTTCCTCAATTAACCTATTAAGGACTTTTACTTAAGGACATTACTTATCAGGCATAAAGGCAGAAAAGGCATTTATTTTCTCAAAATTGATTCCTTTACCTTTCTTTTCGATGTCATTTCTAACACTAATACCGCTTCGGAAACAAATTTCGCTCTGAGAGAGAAGAAGCGGCGCAAGGAACTCTCCCAGCATTCTTTTTTGCGCTCTTTTTAATAAAATATATAATATTGAACTGTTATTTTTACTGCTATAAAATAATCATAATCTAGTCCCAGGCTGTCCGATCACTTAGATATTCAGCTGTGGAGTAGTAGGATTTACGAAAGAGCCATTTTTAATAAAACATTTAAATTTATTTATAGATAACGCCTGAACAGTGGCTGGGATTTTATTATAAAAGTGTATACATTTACTCTTAAAGCTATTATGTATCTGATGAAGCCTACTGGAATTAGTTACAAACAATCTCTTATTTGTAGTGTTATAATAATGAAAATCACTTTTATGATAAAAAAGGTGAGGATTTTTGTGAACTTATATTACATTTTCGTAAATGTATGATCAGTCATAATATTAATTTTTTATCTGTAATAAAATTAAATTTATTCTTTAAAAAAATCAATACGTAGTTAATCCTATTAATATGTTTATAATTCTTCAATCTATCAAGTACTCACACTTTTATTCGTTCTGACTCTGATACATTTAATGCTGTTTTCCCAAAGATTTCCGAGAGTGCACCAACGCTGTTGAAATATAAAAGTGCAACACGCGGCTGGAAATAACATTATGAGCACAATGCAACTGTATCTTATCTCCACTAATATATTTCAAACTTGTTTTGTAACAAATAACTACACATCTAAACTTTATGATTTACCGACCGTGTTTATAACTCGCTCAACTTACCAACATGTTTTTCTGGGTTCTGTTGTGTAACAAGAAACCATGGATTTGTTTTGTTTTCTTTGAAATGCTTAGTTGATGAAACATTTGGTGTATTATGCTATTTGTTGGATATCAATCTATTTATTTAAACATTGGATATGGGTAAACACATTGTGGTAAAACCATCTAAGATACTATCAATGATTATTGTGTTAATTTGAAATCGCTGTCAATATTTGGGCATATTTTATGAAAGCAGCATGGGATAGCAGCATCAATATCTATGTATCTGTAGCACAGGTTTATTCTCGTAGTTTACAAAAATTAAGCCCAATAATACAAGAAAATACTGAAAAAATCTATCATAGTCATTACTGAAGCGATGAGCCAGCTCTCCGCTATGACAAAATTTCATGTCGCCTGCGACACAAGTGAACGCTTTAATTAACTCTAATCGAACCGTTTGAAACTGAATGAACCCTCATAAAACGGCGTGAGATAGAAAACTTAAAAAGCAATAGACCCTTTTTATAAACCCTCATGTCACAGAGTAGAAATAGATACTTCTGTCTATAGAAAGTCTTATAGAAACCCCATAATTGACACTATAATCAGAACTACTGTTAAAAATGAATTTGTTTATTTTATAATAGAGTTGAGGAAATGCACTTGTTGATCCTGTAGGTCAAGCTACAGCTTGAGAGTTGAACAGTTGAGAGCGTCGGGGCGTATCCGTACTAGAGACATGTATTTGAATGCAACATCGTACATTGTATATTTAATACCCAGAAGTAAGCCAAATCAACTAAAAATAACAAATTATTTACACACTGTTACTTAACTGTGGTTGACTAAAATCATTGTCATTTAGCAGGAAACAAATAGCGATGTGAACGGATTCTTATTGAATGATTCGTAATCCTTATTAAATGTATAATATTAAGAGCGGACGAACACAACTTCGCCCGCACGGTTTTTGTTTACGTAGGTGGCAGTCTGACAGTTAAAATGGATTACATAATCCAACATACATTATGGACATACAAAATATTATGGGTTTATCACTTTATTGCATACGCCATTTTCGTTACTTCTTTTAACACAAGATGTCTGTCAGTAATAATCCCATCAAAATAAGTGCAGACGTAGGCTGGAACAAAAAGACAAAGTCAAACGTAACAAAAATAAAGTTCCAATTGTGGCTTTAGAAACCAACCGTCTGGTTTTAACGGAATCACTGGCTGTTCCCCGACACACCCTTGCCGCAATTCAACAAACTGAAAGTATATTAATGAAACATACCGCAGTTCAGCAACAATAAGTATTAAAATATACGACCGCATCAGCATAATTAATTCAATGAGCTTATAAAATTCGCTACTCTCATGGTAATATCCGCATGCTTCAATGAATACATTTTAATAATCTGACTGCTCTCGCATTTTTTAATTGCAAATTTTTTCAGAGATTCATGGGAACATACATCATTATCATTATGATAATTGTTTCTAGTTTCCCAGAAAGGAAGGCAAAAATTACGCAACATTTGCTACTGACATACTTCCCTTTGCTTTTTCTTTTTCTCCTTCTTCTTCGTGAAACTTGGTTGGTCTTTAGCTTAACGAACTTTATCCTGTTTTTATGAAAATAAGGGAACGAGATGAGCAGGATGTTCAGCTGATGGAAATTTATATGCCTTGCCCATTACAATGCAGTGCCGCTCAGGATTCTTGAAAAACCCAAAACTTCTAAACGGCACTACAACTGCGCTCGTCACCTTAAGACATAAGATGTTAAGTCTCATTTGCCCAGTAATTTCGCTAGTAAATGTTTACACATTGCTGCTTCACGGTAGAAATAGGCGCCGTTGTGGTAGCCATAAATTAGCCGACATCCTGTGCAAGTGTTACAAGTCTTCCATTCCGTATGTTTCGTAACCATGAGTTTATTACGTCCAATTTGCCCATCCTTATAAGATTTAGAAGGCTGCATCTCTCATGACATTTCTTAACATTCTATTTTCGCCTATGGGCTACAACCATTCCCGGATTATATCGAAGCTTGGCATTAAAAACTTTTCAAGGAGAAATGTGTAGCATTCTCTGGTAGTACCAAATTTCAAGAACTTTTACAAGCTTCTGTGATTGCATATTGACTCCAGGCTTCACTACAGGCCAGACATAATGACTTCTGCCACTTAGATCCACTCGTTCGTATAAAATTATCTTACAATCGAGGTCTCTTGATCTACCCCATATCAATAGGTATATCTCCGATTTGGTCGTGGAACGTACACTAGAGTGATCCATATTTTGAAATAATCGCATTCATTAAATATATAATTTATGTAACAAGCATTTTTTGTATTGCAAATAACTAACACATTGCATATTGGCAAATGATCTTGACCCATTCTCTCGTGCAAAACTATAGGGATATACTAACAGCCATTAGACAGCTGCACACAATTTATTTGAAGACCGGGGTTTCGGCATAAAGGCACCTTGAAATCTATAGGATTTTGGCTAATTGTAAATATATTCGTAATAAAAACGATATGTGGAACGATAAAAAGCTCCTCAGTGTTCATTTTAACTAGGCCAAGTGCTCGTCCTGTGGTAGCAGACATAAAGAAGTAAATCGTTCATTTTCATAATCAAGCAAGGGCCACGTCTGTAATATATCAAACATAAAATCAACCCTCGAATTTACGACGGCGACCAAACACGCCGAGCTAAAACATTGGCAGACATAAATAAACGCATTTTCGGATAACTGACAACATTTTACGGCCAATAACATCTTTAATACTTTTGTCGGTAAAACGGTTTTTATGCCAAGTCAAACGACACTTCGACATATAGACATTAAACCAATACAGAGATTGGATATAAGCATAGCCGTATTTGTTGAAACGGTTTAACGGCTTTTGCGATCGCTTGGATCTTCGTAAATATATTTTTATGATAATAACATTACCTACTTAGAATTTTTGATAACATGGCAAACGAGAGAGGTTTTTATCGATAAATATAACCTCTACACCGCATATTCAGATAAGTACAGCTATTTGATCAGGATGCTAATCATAAAATTCATATTTCAATCTGACTATAACCGTTCAATCTCAAACTCTGTACCTAATCAATGTTAGACTTGATACAGGAATGTCTTTTTTTTTTGTTTAATAGAGTTAACAGACAATGATTGTTCTTTATAATAATAATAAATGGTTCAATAGAACCACCTGACCTATCAGACGCTGTTCTGTAAATAGAAAAAAATATGATGTACCTAAGTATTCAGGATTATTGTCATATTTGTGCAAACAGCTTTTAAAGTATTACAATGGATATCGTATGCTATTGTTAAAAGATAGACATATGTCATTGCAGACTTTTCTATAGTCCTATATCAGAATCCCGCCATATTTTGTTATATCTCAAAGGGCTAAGACACCGTTTTTATTTAAAACTCCCAGACGGCTTACATTTCTCGACAGCTGCAACAGAATCCTTAAAAAAAATTAACAAATTATATACTGAAATTTAAAACATTTGAAAATTATATACTAAAACCTTCTCGAAAACCAACATATTGGTGAAAACAACAAGAAAATCGGTGAAGTAGTTTTTAAGTTTATTGCGAACAGACAGACAGATAGACGCGGTGAACGACTTTGTTTTATAATATGTAGTGATTACAAATTGGAAGAAAATGTTTCAATAAACTATTCGAACGAATATTTTGACTTTAACATGTAAATTTTCAGCTATTTACGTGAATAGAACATATTCAGACACATATTATAATGGGTATGAGCATGAACAATCCGGGTTTTGATAAAAATTCCCAAGGTCCAAATATAAATGAAATATACCACAGCATTGATGTGTAGGAAGAGGAAATATATTACGTAATAATTACAAAATAAAATACACCAAAATGATACTTATGAGCATAATATGTGTCCGTTATAATAACACCATTTTTCATCATGTAACATCAAAAAACATTTAAAAATCCCAAACTTCCAAGCCTAGTCATAAATTTTACAAGTTTTTAAATTCACAAACAAGGAAGATGGGGAAATGTTGGCAACCTCACAGACGTGGCTACTGCTAACAGTGATTTAATATTAAGTATTTAACTTGTTCCATTCAAAAAACCAGGAATTTAAAAGGAAACGCCGCTCATAAGTTTGATCCGGAGCCAAAAATAATCCATACCTGAGAGTTTCTCAATTCAACATCTTCTGGCAAGCTTTCTTAAGCTATTTGGAGGAAGGTTATAATGTACATACCTACATCATACAAGTGACTAGAACAAATGATGAAACGAAATCTTATCAATTATTATTCTAATTTACTTAAATTCTCCATTTTAAGATATTCACTGTTGTTTGACACAAATAAAACTGAAAGCAAAATTTTATAAACGATGCGGGACTCAAACCCGCGACCTCTCGCGTTCCGTGTGAGCGCTCTTTCCAACTGAGAGAAAAGGTTCGAGTGACGCATTATTTACAAAATCTTGTATGCTCTGTTCAAATTTCAGGTTGTGGCTACATCTATAGGATCTACTTTACAGTTGATAACCTGCTCAACCACAATATTTGCATATTAGGAAATTGACTTGAGATGTCGCTCTTGCAAATGTAAACAATTTGTTATGTTTTTAAAGTGATAACCCTCACTTCTGAGATTAGTAACACAAATAAAACTTAAAACCAAATTTTATGAACGATGCGGGACTCAAACCCGCGACCTCTCGCATTCCCTGCGAGCGCTCTTTCCAACTGAGCCAACCGTTTGAGTGACGTATCGTTTATAAAATCTTGTATGCTTTGTTCAACTCTCAGGTATGTTACAACAAAAACTATGTTTTCTTATATTTAACTGTTGATATAGCTGGTACCCGCGACATCGTCAGTACATTTGACATGACTGGGTAAGTACTTATAAAAATCGTTGTTTCTTATATCTTTATATTAATGGAAAGTACCGCAATATTTATTAAAAAAGGGCTAATAAAAGAATAAAACTTAATCGCACAATGAATACCTTTATCATTTTATTCATTAGATGTTATATTTAATAATTTGATGTTCCAATTTGCCGTTCTCACCCTCTCTTTTTCTTGTTTTTTTTTTATATACTCTAATGAAGATATAAAATAATAGTCTACAAGCTCTTTTTATTAAAATTAACGTAGATATCGATAACCTAAACACACCAAGCTTTAAAATGTTTGGTTTGATTAGCCCCATCTTTTAACAGGGTTAAGAAGCTTGATTTAAGAACTACAATGCACAATATTTTTTTATTTCAACAGACCTATTTTATTCGACTTCACTCATTACTTGAGTCGATACAAAAAGGGATATTGACTTAATACTACAACATCCTTCAACCATTGAGCATATTATACTTATTTCTAAAGCGACAATTTCACAGAGGTGACCTTTCTTAGAATTGAAAAAAATCACCAATTTAGAAAGAAAGAAAAAGCATTTATTTTCACACACACATAACAAAAAGAAGTAACATTCGAATTTCGAATTCGAATCTGAGATTCTCATCAAAGTGAAAACCCAGGTTTCGAGCTACAGGAACCGGTTCAATCACCACATTATTTATTACGATGTCCAAATTGGACTTTATTGATAAGGTTTGGTGTCCCTAAGACCATGTATTTACTTTTAGTAGCATTTCTCCACCAAATCCTCTAGATGTGCTGAACCCTAAAATATATCAACCAAAATGCTCCCGATCCAATCAAAAACATTGTGTTCAGGCTCGGCAGTCAGTCTAGTGGCGACTGAAAAAATTGGCGCCTAATTAAATAGAGGCTTGCCAAGAAACTGTCAATAGAGCCGACTTGGTTACAAAGGAGCAATTATGAGTTGGCAGGTGATCACTTGCTTTCAAACTTGCCAAGATATTTCATTCAACAACACAAGTTAATTTGAAATAAGACTATTTATACGACTACTCTGTTTATTGGGTCTATTTTTACACATTATTGAAGCACTACTTATGGACGCTGACGATGTTTTATTTATAAACCCAGTAGTGAAAAAAATCACTCAAAAATTTACAATTTGTTTAGGATTATTTTTTTTTCAAAATCAATATTATATTTCACATGCGTGCCTGACGATCTCCACGACGACAGGTCCTGCGCTGCTCTCATCCAACGTATTTCGGTGATCTTGACCAGATCGTCGGTCCATCTTGGCATCTGGCCTACCAACACTCTTCGTTAATGGTAGCGTTGCCGCACCAGGGGATTCTTAGCACCCCCTGGCCTGTCGCTTATGTGGCTGCTACCGTGGCCCCGCTCGGGGCAGCCGGGGACTGGGACATGATATTTTAAACAAACTGTTATTAATATAATTGTAAACAAACAATTACTATGGTATTTTGTTTGAGTGATATATTATAACTTAGCTTTGTAGTATTCTGCCCTCTATAATATAATAATGCCTTCACCGTAATTGTATACATCTCAATTCTGGTATTGAGATTTCTAATAGTTACACAATACATTTTGAGAGTATAATAACTTAATAAATGTATTTCCCAAACATTACAATAATTAATAATAGTTAGTAATTACAAGTTACAAATAGTTCTACATACAAAACGGGGAGCAAAGACAACTAAACTAGTATGAACTGTGTTTCAGCTGTCAGAGACTTCTCGGTACAAGACATCATTACCTACATAGTCAATCAAATTATCAAAATAAAAATAGAAAATATAATAAATAATAAAATATCAAAGAGTATAATAATAAATAAAGTGTGTGCGTGTTATCTTTACACGCGATTGAAGTAAAACTTTAGGAATAATTAAGAGATACACATATATACTTTTTTTGCTTATCTGAAAGCTCATAGACAAAATATGCTATTTTCGTTTGCCCTTGTTTGTCCCACCTATTCCAGGACATCCAGTATATAACAAATATTTTTAAAAAGTTGAAAGACAAGAAGATTTAATTTATACCATTAAATATATACTTACATTAATTAAAGCCGTATTATTAATTAAATTATTAATATCACACATATCAATATAATGTTATTGAATATTATATATATGGACGAAGAAAAATTAACGAATGTCGCAAACGTTATACTGAGAACTTTTATTTATTACTAGCTGACCCAGCAAACGTATTGCCATATAAATTGCAGATTTCTTTTCTACTTACTTCACACTTATTTTATATTTTGGATAATTCACACTATAATTTTATAAATTATAGCCTATGAGTTATTCTGGTGTGTAAGCTATATTATTATAAAGTTTAACAAAAAACAAATCAGTCGTTTTTGCGTTAAAGAGGTACAAACATACATCCAGATATACAAATTTTCACATTTATAATATTAGTAGGATTTATTACAAAGTAGTCATAAAGGAACAAATACACTTGGAGATTTTCAGAAAAT
Organism: Leptidea sinapis; assembly: GCF_905404315.1. NCBI lineage: Eukaryota > Metazoa > Arthropoda > Insecta > Lepidoptera > Pieridae > Leptidea > Leptidea sinapis. Next base: position 7,548,865 of record NC_066280.1, read on the forward strand.
AGTACTGAGCAATTTGAAAGAATTTTTTAATCCATTAAATTATAATGGTTAAAAATTGTTTCAATTGACTTTTTGCTGCAGAAAAATATTCCCAAATCACGCCTAAAGAAGTTTTACTTCAAAAAAAGATGCTTGTCTTTAATTTTAGCTTGTATGTTTATGAGAGAGTCGATTTTAATGTTTATACGTCAATCAACTGAGTCGAGTATAAAATGGGATTGTTCCATATTTTTCCCTATTTTTGGTATTAATTACTATTTGTATAAATAAAACTTAGTTTTAAAATTAAAATAAAAAAAGTGTGCGTCTCGGGACGCTCGACAGAAGTGATAACTTAAACTAATCTAAGTTGAACTATTTAATATTGAAATTGTTTAACTTGAGAAAAGCTTAGATTAATACTCAAATATTATGCAGAATAATATGATACTTTAAGAAAAGGTTATTAATTTATAAAGTGATTTTATTGGAACACCAACAATAGATATACATGACATTTGCTTACAAATTAATCAGATTCTATATAGTCTAGTATATCTATTATTGGAAGGCATTCACCGCATTTCATAATAATATAATAATAATAATATTGACACACTTTGTACACAAATTAATCTTGCCCCAAGTTAAGCATATATATGTTAAGCCTGTGTTATGGGTTACAAGACAATGATATATTTTAGACAACATACTTAAACATACATAAATTCATATAAACATACATTAATACATTTAAACATCCATGACTCGGAAACAAACATCCATATTCATCATATAAATGCTTGCACGTACCGGGATTCGAACCCGGGACCTCTAATAGATATTTACAATAAGAAAAATCAAGACTGAAAAATTAAAACAAAATACTAGTAAATTAAATTAAACTTTTTGCAAAATATGATTGAAATTAACAATTTATAAATATATACAAGAAAATGTTATGACAATATTAAGCAATTGGATGTAATTTTCGTTTGAGATCCGCTAAATTGTCGTTGAAGAGATCTAAATCAGCATCATTTAAAATAATTTTATTGATTAATTTTTTATTGATTATAAAATATATATTATTCTTAGTTACAATTCTTGAATATGTACGTTTGAATTTTGTGTATGTACATTATTAGTATCATTATTTATTCCTATAAAAGTAACAATTGGTTAGAGTGAGAGAGGAGGAGCCTACCGCTGCCGTATGTGTGAGAGTAAGAGAAGCCAGACAGACTGGCGCTGTAACGCGTTACGTTACGAGGCGGTTTATCCTCCCATAAGAAGTTATCACTTCAAAATACTGTTCTTTCAGACTTCTCCACAGCAAACTAGATAGGTTAGGCATGTGGAAATTATTGTAAGAGACAACCCCAAACCATGAATACCTAAAGAACGACAAATGCACAGTCAACGTAAATTGGAATCCCTGGCCTTGATGTTCGTAGTCCTAGATTAATAGATGGTTTGTTGTCCTGTCGGTCTAATTGATTGGCTACACTTCGCTTTGTATCGAGCGGCAAGCCTCACTCTGTGGTGGTTGAGTAGAGTTTAAGTCGATAGATAATACTATAATTAAAATTGAAAGCTATACATGCTTTAAACATAATTACAATGTTTTAAAAAATATCAAGATATCCTTTACAGTATCGATAACTAAGATATTAAAGTATTTTCTAGTACGAGCTGCGACTTGTTTATGTGTTGTATGTTCGAACATGAATAACTTACGGATGTGCTAAAACATCTCAATGTGCGTGTGAACCAATGATATTATATACAATAAAGAGGTAGATATCGCACTAGCGCGCGCAAAATGTTGTAGACAAATTCAAACAATTGTCGTAATTTCATTTAGTCGGCTAATAGCAGCGAACTAAGCCGAACGTTTTCGTGGCGTGACAATAATAATCTAAAATGACAACCTGTGTCTTAAGAAAATGTAAAAACTATGTTTGCAAGATACATAAGAGTGAAGGTATTTCATACCATACAAAATTATATAAAAGAACTTCGTATTTGTATTTTATTACGATTTTATTTCTTATTTACAAATAAATCTCAAATTATTAACGTGGTGGTTCGAGCAAGATAGAGAATATGATGTCAACTGCAGCGCGACAAGGACAAATAGTATGTGTCATAGATTAATCAACCAGAAGTGAAATCGTAGGCAGAATACATAGCGTTCGTAACCGCTTGATTGCGAAACTTGAGTTTTCTAGTTAGTTAGGGAGCGTCTTTCTTAAATAATATTATGATGATTATAATAAGTTCTGGCTTTCAAAGTCTTATAATAAAGGTGGTATAGAATGAGATTAGTAATAGCAGGCTATTTGATATTTTATTAGTACTTAATCTTGGAATGTATGTAACGTACCAGGAGGTCTCCTCGCAAAATCGACAACGACACATTTGGAACGATACGATAATACTCCGAATATACCGCAATTACCCTGTTTGCTGCGGGATGATCGAGGTTGTATATTTTAGGACAATTTAGGAAATGATGTAAAAAAGGCGTTGTTGCAGTGAATGTATTACGAAATTTAATATTTTTTAATAAACAAGTGCGTATAGCTTAACTATCAAACTACAAAAACAAGTTTTAGGGTAGATAGCGGACGTAGACAGTAAGTGCTATCTGCTTGCGTAGGAGTTTTTTCAGTAACACTGCCCTTTCGGTATATCCCTTGCTAACTGCAGAAGAATCAATGGATCATTTTCTGTTTCTCCCATTATCTTATTGCAATAAACCCTCAACAGAAATACATTCATAAATAATATAATATACAAGAAATAATAATTGTAAACTTAAAACTTTTTGGGAGCCGTCGTTAGTACAATTGTAAAAATGGAACCCTTATTGTTAATACATTTCGGTTCTGTTTTCATATGTCTGTATGTTTTTTATTATTTACTGTACAAATAATTTATATCACACTATGGCTGTATATTATAATCAATATTAAATTATTATTTTTTAAATCAATAACACCTAATTTACCTAATTTAAATGTAGTTAACTAATGTAACTCATGAATTATTCGTATTTTAGGGATAAATCACGGTGTAAGGTAAAAAATCATATCTGGTGAATGATTCTGTGTTTTTGCTATGCAAATACGAAGTAATTAGCAAATTAGACTTATCTCTTTTTCACTTGCGATAATTGCATTTACTATCCTTCTTTGACGTGTAATCGTAATGTAGTGTGCTATTGCAATGTTAAATTATTCATGTGTGCGTTTGTGTATCATTTACAAACACCGAATGTTGTCTAGGTAACCTATCTATACTTTTAAATATCATTGGTGTGAACTGCGAAAATGACCATCATAAGGATGGATTCAAATTGAGTGTCTTTCTTTTTTAATGATACTAAGGGACGAGACAAGCAGGACGTTCAGCTGATGGTAATTGATACGCCCTGCCTATTATAATGCAGTGCCGCTCAGGGTTCTTGAAAAACCCAAAAATACTGAGCGGAACTACAATTGCGCTCGTCACCTTGAGACATAAGATATAAAATCTCATTTGCCCAGTAACTTCTAGTGAAATTAAAAAACATTACTGCTTCATGGCAGAAATAGGCACCGTTGTGGTACCCATAATCTAGCCGGCATCCTGTACAAAGGAGTCTCCCACTGGTCGGTAAATACCTATATTGTCAGTTTTTATAATCTCGCGACTCATTAGCCACACAACCGATCACACCGTGAAGGCGTGCGGCTTAAAAAAACTGCAATTGCAGAACAGCTACAGAAAAAATATCTCCATCTTTGGCTTTGAAATGACGCCAAAATGATGTGGCGTTACGACGTTAACTTTTAGTGTATTTGTTATAGGAAAACCCTGAAAATGGGCACAATATTTATTGGTTGAATAAAAATGAAATATTAATAGATATAATACATTGTTTTAACCATTAGCTACATTTAAGAAGACACCTGAACTGGAGCGTCCCAGACGACAAGAACATGGTACTTGCAACAGTGCTGAAATATGGGGAATCCTATATCACGGAGGATTTCCTAAGAATTAAATTTAAAGAATAAAAAAAATTGTATTAAAAAAAAGATGTGTGGCACTCGGGGACTGCGATGGTAAAGCTATTGCATAGCATTTTTTAACAACTTATGCTATTATAATTATTTATTTATTTTAATTATGCAGTATTTTTTTTTTTTGATAAAATTAATGTAAAAAAAAGCAAACGGGAAGTGAGTAAAACTTTACTTGCAAGATTTTATTACAGACAGACAACGGGACAGGTGAAACTAAATGAAAATGCTTGTCATAATAATAAAAATTAAAAAAGAAATTTAAAAAAATCAAGGCGTACCCCAGGCTCGAACCTGTGACCTTCTGCACAAAAAGCATACGTGTAACGGCTATTCCACGGCAACTGTAATGACCGGGTCGAAATATCTTTATAGATCTAGTAAGTAAGTGTTAGGTTATTTTTGTTACGGAATTTCTGGATTCGGTCTCCACACTCAACGCCCGCGAAAGAAGCTATGCAATAACTTAAAAGAAAACTCGTATCCTCCAATTGACACTATCATCCAAATTGAAAGTGTAAGCTTCTTGTACAAAAACATTAAACACCGCAAGTAAGCCGTAAAAATAAAAATACTTCGTAGTTCTTATTACTATCGTAGCTTTATCAATTTATTGATATGTTTTAAACGATTATGTGTATATTTTTATTGAAGTAGGCGTTACTTTGCGGAAATCCATAATTATACAAATGATTTAAGTTTTCTTTAGTGGAATTAATACTAAAGAAAACTTAAATTATTTGTATGATTATGTGTATGATACCGAAGAACAACAGAGTTCCTCCGAAGGATAGATGTAAGCCTATTCAAAATTATTTACTTACGTTTTCCTTATCGTACCAGCTATTGCAGCTTTGAATATTATCTCAACGGTACTTTCGTGAAGAACCTTTTAAAATTATTTTAAGCTTTAGCTATCAGATGCCTGCATCAAAGGCAAAACTAAAGAATACAATTTTTGGAAGAGGGCTGCATTATGATAATAGTAACAGCGAGGTATACAAGTTTATCGCGCGGCTTTGTCCAAAGTTGCGAGCTTGATACGAGTTTTATGACATACAAAAGCCGTACAAATCCCTAGTACATACAGACTTATAAATATGTGAACATGTTGTTTTAAACAGAGTTATTATAAGCTAAAATATCGTAAAAATAAATAAATATACAATTTGTTTTAAATATTGCTAAAGATAATATACATTATGTTAAGAATATGTGTTGTAAACAACCACGTAAATTATTAAACTAATTCTAAAATACATTTATAACACAAATTATCCGCTGCTAAAGAAACTTTGACACCAGTTAACACCAGCGAGTGGCTCCTTTGCACAGGATGCCAGCTACATTATGGGTACCACAACGGCGCCTATTTCTGCCTTGAAGCAGTAATGTGTATGCCTTACTGTGTTTCGGTCTGAACGGTGCCACAGCTAGTGAAATTACTGGGCAAATGAGACTTAACATCTTATATCTCAAGGTGACGAGCGCAATTGTAGTGCCACTTACAATTTTTGAATTTTTCAAATATCCTGACCGGCACAGCATTGTAATGGGCGTATCAGTTACTATCAGCTCGTCTCATCCCTTATTGTCAAAAAAAACCTTTCTGGTTAATATAGCCGTAGGAAGCACGATACCTAATAATTAAAAATATGATTTACATGCCTATAGTTGAAAATAATCATGCTCTTGGTTGTATTAGTACTTCATTATCCAATAATCTTGCTGATCATTAAAATCATTATTGTTGGACAACCGTTAAGTCCGTGTGTAGTAATGCCTACGCTTACTCGGCGCGGTATAACAGGATGCTTTACGTATGCCTAAAATATAAATTGTGGAATTAAACCTCCTATATACGAGACTAACAAATAATAAGGTCTTACAGATCGGACTAAAATTTATACTTTGTCAGTTTTAAGTCTCCTTATTTCAAATAATAAATGTCATTCTTTATTCAACGATAAAATTGGCACACTATTTAAACGTGACATTGGCTAAATTGTTGTGTACTTTCCACAGCAGCCACATCAGGTTAAATAAAATAGAATATACGGTAAAATCTCAAGTTGGTACCTACTTTTTTGAATATTATAAAATAATTAACGTCAATTTATTATAAGTTACATTGATTTTGTTTTTTTATCTACACCCATGCTTTAAATCCTCTATTAAAGATTCTGAAACAGTTAGCTTATTACCAACATAAAAACACCCAATGTCGTAATAACCATTACATCATCCAAACGAGTGTTGTAATGTTGTACTTAATTTCATAACAACACTCCTTGGTTTTTTTTTCGATCCCTTCATGCTCAAAGAGTATCAACAAACAGCCACATTTATATTGCTCGATGCGTGGTATCTGTATGAATTTCAAAAAAAGAACATTTTTGTTTACGCGCGTTCCACACTATCAGAACCTGGCGCGCCGTAAAAAAAAAGTAGGTTATTCGAAACCCCACCATTTTTCTTGAAAAAATGAGCGATTGAAGTTTTGACAGCACACCGCCCGATATTTTAAACGCTGCAAAAGAACATAATATTCAAGTGAATTTTAATAATTGCACAATACAAAATGTAAATTACTACTAAAATAAATAAAACAGTATTTCATTTACACTTAGTTTAATTGTATAACATCAGTAATGTATGATATTAAGTTACTACTAGGTCTGGCTGTTTTAATGTTAGCAGTAAGCTAACTGTTTCAGAATCTTTTCAATTCAAATTCAAATTCAAATATTTTTATTCAAAATAGGATTTAAAATCACTTATTGAACGTCAAAATCTACCACCCATTCAAAAGAGACTGCCTCAGACCTGAGAAGAATGGGCGCAAGAAACTCAGCGGGCTTTTTTTTTAATATAAAATATGGATTACAATATAATATCGTACAATAAACATTTATAATTAAAGAGCCTGAGGGTTTTCGCTTTATTCCCAGTCCGTGGTGTCATTAAGAAAATCGTTTATGATATAATAACCTTTCCCACACAAACGTTTTTTAACAATTCTTTTAAATTTCGTAACACATTTGTTTTGTACATTTTCTGGGATCATATTGTAGAAGCATATACATCGCCGAACAAAAGACTTACAAACTCGACCCAACCGAGTAGTAGGCATAACAAGTTTATGTTTGTTCCTCGTGTTAACATTATGAATGTCACAGTTTCTAGAAAATTCCTCAATGTGTTTATGAACATACAAAACATTATCGAAAATGTATTGAGAAGCAACAGTCAAAATGTTTATTTCTTAAAAAATTTCTCTTAATGATTCTTTAGGACCTAGGTTATAAATCGCGCGAATAGCCCTCTTCTGCAGCACAAAGATAGTATTAATATCGGCCGCACTGCCCCATAACAATATACCATAGGACATAATACTATGAAAATAACTAAAGTATACTAATCTCGTCGTATGTATGTCAGTTAACCGTCTTATTTTCTTAACCGCATATGCTGCAGAACTAAGCCTATTCGCCAATCCTTCAATATGGGGACTTCACTGCAATTTGGAATCAAGAGTAATGCCAAGAAATATAGCAGATTCCACTGGTTTTACCACCTCTCCATTTAATAAAATATTCGCATCTACATTTTTGACATTTGGCGCGGTGAATATAATATATTTGGTTTTATGATTATTTAACAATAAGTTATTGGCGCTAAACCAGTACACGATGTCAGATAGAGCATTGTTTACTTCGTCATACAAAACTTGGTTTCGTTTCACTTTGAATATAAGTGAAGTGTCATCCGCAAACAATACCACCTTGTGTTTTTTGTCTATAAGGTTAGGTAGATCATTTATATAAATTAGGAAGAGGAAGGGTCCAGGAATAGACCCCTGTGGTACCCCCATACCGAGAGGAGTCCCAGGAGATCTCCTGCCATTCACCTCGACCCTCTGAATCCTATTATTTAAATATGAGATCAGAAGATCGAGTGCAGATCCTCTTACACCATAGTGGCATAGCTTCCTGACCAGCGTTGAATGCTGACCACAATCAAAAGCCTTAGATAAATCACAGAAGATACCAAGTGCATTCTGTGATTCCTCCCAGGCCTCAAAAATATTCCTGATGAGTTCAACACCTGCATCCGTAGTCGAGCGTCCCCTAGTAAAGCCAAATTGCTTTATATGAAGTAAGTGTTAAAGTGAGTAAGCATTTGGCTTAAAATAATTTTTTCAAAAATTTTACTAAGGGTCGGCAACACCGAGACAGGGCGATAGTTATTCGGGTCAGAAGTGAGTCCCGATTTAAATATTGGTGTAATTTTACTATACTTCAGAAGGTCAGGAAACACGCCATGTTCAATACAGCTATTAAAAACTAGTGCTAGATCCATATATAGACGTCATAGCACCATTGCTATGACGTCAATAACAGAACTTATTATTTTTACAGATATGCCCCATATATCAGCAGTCTTTTTCATTACTAAGGATCTGAAAGTTTTAATTATTTCTGCTGGGCTAACAACACTGAATTTGAAATTTTGTTTACATTCCTTAACATTTTCCAAAAGAAGTGACTCGGCAACACTGGTGGAGGAGACAAGGGTGCTTGAGATGGAAACTGGAATGTCAGAAAAAAAATTCTCAAAAGCAGAAGCTACTTCCTGCTCCGAGTGGATTTTTGTATTGTTTATTATTAGATTATAATCAAACTTGCAGTCTTTCGCTCTTCCAGATTCCCAGTTAATAACTTTCCAAGTAATTTTTATTTTATTTGGAGCATTTTTAATTATTTCTCTAATATGCATTGACTTAGCAATAGTACATACTTTCTTAAATAATTTTGAATATTTTTTCACATATACAAGGAAAGATGCATCATGATTACATGATGATCTCTCACTATATAGTTCATATAACCGTTGTCTGCTCCTATGAATACCAGCTGTTGCCCAGTTGTTAAATGACAAGAGACCACCCGAGTTGACCGTCTTTGAAGTAAATATAGAAGCAAACTCTGTTTTAATTATTTTAAATAACTTACCATACATCTCATTTGGAGTACTACTATAATTCAAATACAAGTTTGAGAGTTTTTCTGAAACATTGCCTCTATATTTCTCCATTCGCCTATTGTTTACCGGAACAAACATAAACTTTTTTGTTGAAGTACATTTGTTTCCCTCAATATTAAAAGAGGCTAATTGACCAAAGTGGTCTGAGATCAGTTTACTAATTATTGATTGAGAAATAGGTTTATAATTAGTAAAAATAATATCAATACAGCTTTTAGAGGTGCTGGTTACTCTAGTAGGTTCTAAGAAAATATTTGATAAATTATATGATTTAAACAAAGATTTGAATCTAATACTTGTGGTGGATTTTTCTAATAAGTTAATATTAAAGTCACCACAAATCATAATATATTTCTTAGATTCTGATAATTTTGATAGAACCTCCTCCAATACATTCTCAAATAACTCATATAATGCATCGGGGGGTCTGTATATGCTTACAACAATGGCACACTCAAGCTCTGCACAGGCTATTTCAATGGTACGTTCAACAGAGAGGCCCACAATATCTTTACGGTCTTTGAATTTAAATGATTTACTTATAAGTATAAGAGAGCCGCCACGTGTTGCCTTTTCTCTGCTAAACACACTTGCCACCCGATGACCACTGGAGTTAAAAATGAGCTCATATTTTCTAAGCCAGTGTTCAGTAAGACATAAGATATCAATATTTTCATGGTTCATTAGTAACTCCAGTTCCAGTTCTTTACCTAACAATCCTTGCATATTTTGGTGCATCAGGTTTATAACTTTACAATTATTATGTTTACTATTACTTGTACATTGTGTATTTATATTGCTAGAGGAGTCCCCTATTGTCTTATTGACTAATTTAAATAATTTGGAACATATTCCAAACCAGAAACTAAACTATAAGACTGCTCAATAGAAGCAGTGTTAATGAAATAATTACTTTGCTCAATAGGAGCAGAGTCCTACAAGCTATTACACTGCTCAATAGAAGCAGTGCTATTCGACTTACTAACCTGCTCAATATAAGCAGGGGACCGGGTTGCCAAATAATTGTCTGAGTTATAAAATAAATAAAAAGATAGCGATTTAGCTATCTGTCTTTTATAAAAATTAGATAGGTGTAACCTATCAAATCTCAACATTTTACATTTACGATTAATTATATTATTAATGTCAATTATGTGTATGTTACTACATAATAAATTACCATTATATGTCACATAATTTGAATGAGACAATAGGGTTAACATATTATTCAAATTGTCACTAGCTTTGTTTTCCTGTGGCAAATCCTGTATGAATGGCAGTGTGAATATTATAAGATTTTCTAATGATTCATATTCTGGGTGCAGATAAAGTCTTGTATGCAACTGTTGATAATTAGGTATTAAAACACTCATGTGATACTATTATCAAATAAACCCACATTTGTGTTTTAATACCCCTTATTACACAACAGTTGCATAAATAACTAATTAAGTACTAGCTGACCCGGAAAATGTTGTGTTGCCATATAAATTATTTTTCGAGTTAGACCGTTTCTTGGAAATAGCAACATTACTTTATTTTGCTTAAATCAAAGAATTTTTCTACAATGAACCAATAAAGGTCCCGTCAAAATCGGTCCAGCCATTTCAGAGATTAGCCGGAAGAAACAGACAGACAAAAATTGTAAAGAAAGGTATTTTGGTGTATGTACGTATTACGGTATAAGTACCGTATATAATATATTCATATACATGTAGTAAAAAACGGTTATTTCAATATTACAAACAGAAGCTCCAATTTTATTTAAATGAATAGATAGAAGTTAGATTAAAGAATAATTATTTTACGAAGAAGCATCAAAAACATTTTAATGAATGGTGACTTGTAAAGTTTTGTAAACTAATCGGAGATATACCTACTTACACAATATTTGAGTCAAAATTTGACTTTCTTGCTTGTTTGAGTCCTTACGTCTAACGGATTTATTGTCGGCTGGAAGCGGTCTGATTCTAGATTTAATTTATCAATTTTCAAATTTTCTTTTACATATAAATTTACTAATCTAAAATTATTTCCATAAAACATCTGTTTCATAAAATTGAAAGTTTCTTTTCGAACGCCCGTTCCAATGTGGAATCATTCCGCGAACAATGTTATTATGAGTTTAATTAAAACTGTTAAATTTATGTTCACGATGCTCTTTAGATTGGAATCCAGCGAGTTACGAGTGCAAGGGTTCCAGGGTATTGTGGAGCTACGTGTTCTTAATTATTGGAGATCGAAATTATATTTGTGGCTGGATCTGATTAAATTTTAATATTATGGTCTATATATATTAGAAATTTGTATGTTCATTAAAAAAACATGGTGAACTTTTTAAACCAGCAAAGGACTATTCCTTATTAGGATTAATAGATCCAAGTCGCCTTCTGATGCCATACTGTAGAACAGCGCTTCAGCAAAATAACGCAAATGCTATGTGTATTAGGGTCTTTAACCACCTTCCAAAGAATATTAGAGAGATGCCAAAAGCATTAATGCATAAAAAAATAAAATTATGGCTAAAAGATAAATGCTTTTATAGTTTAAAAGAATTCTTTAGCCAAAAATAATAGTATTTAAATGTAATTTTTGAGAGGTACCTACAAACTAATGTTTATTTAATATTATATTATTGAATTAAAACTATGTAATGTTTATTAGTGACGTATAAATATAAAAATTCCAATATTGACAATCAAATATTTGTATGCCGATATATTGGCGAATTGTGCTGTACACCAATTAATTGTTAACAACTATGTTACCACGATTCATACAAATAAATCATTTCATTTCATTTCATTTCATTAATATCACATTTCCAGTAAGAGCTTAGGAAGTTTTGTTCATTTCAAAGTCAATATTTTGTACAAATACTGCCTTAATTTTGTCAGATTTTTACTCTTGTTTGTTAGTGCTAAGTTGCAACATTATATTATTAATATTATTGTTAGGTGGCAACCCTTTTACATGTCAAGTTGAAGTACTTAATCTAAGATGTCTGAAATAGCGCGGTGTAAAGAAGTGTTGTAAGTAGTAACATTAAAATATATTATAACACACATAGTCTTCTGCCTTCAAGACCACAATTTCGAACAGTTAAAGATTAAATATGATGAAAGAGCATGATGAAGTGGTGACCGTGAAGTATGAAACCCCGTGAATGTATCACTCCATGTATCTTAGTGACACTTGTTGTGATATCATCAAACAGACACAAATGACATTGCATTGATTTTAAGCAAGTATTAAAATGGTTATCACCATATCGGAATATTAATCAACAATAATTTCCAAATAAGTTACTAAACAAACGTAAAAGTATTTTTGCTAAATCTTCGCGAGATATTGATTTAAGACACCATAAATCCTATTAAAATATAGAGTTTTTTATTGCTACCAATTTATATTAAGTATATATTGCTAGAAGGACCATTCTTTATAGAATAGTAATATAAGTATTGTCCGTTGGTGCCCCATATGGCTCTGATCACATGACAACGCAGAGAGATCCAAAACATGAGCCATAACGCGGGCTAATCAACAAGGCTCGACATGACCAGAACATATGCCGCGCGTGTCCAAACTTGGCAAGCAACGATTTAATTACATCCCCGGCTTGCTTGCCAACGCTGCAACTTGGCAACAACCACCAAAAAACCTCCCGCTAATTGCTATGAGAATTTGAGAATTGTTGCCGTTAGCTGTTTCATTTTTGTCGCAACTCTTTGTAGGATTAATTCCGAGTGCAATGTTGGCAATTATGTTGGAATTGAGCTGTTATGTGGAGATAACAATTTGGCATTACCATATCATGGTCACAACAGAACAAAACAATATATTTAGAAAATGTATTTTGTCGCAGATATGAATGAGCTTACAATCATTGTACAGCATAATTGCTTGATATGTGCGTGCATTGCTCAAAATAGAAGTTATCTGTCAACATCAATTTCTTTCGAGGTTTTCACAGCTGTCACAGTCTATCTAGAAGTATAAATGATCTAATGAAAAATATTATCAGCCTTAAAAACTTGTCACTTATGTTAAGTGACACTCGCAAGACTAAATAATTCGATTGAAGTAAGTTTTATAAAAATCGCTGACGCCTTTGGAACGCAATAAAGTAACAAACTAACTCCTTTGCGTTGCACAGTTAAAATATGTAAAAGCACTTTGATCACCTCACTAATCACTTATTTTTGTAACACAATAATATTAATATTCACTATTTTATATTTATTACTAGTTGACCCGACAGACATTGTTCTGTGTATAATAAATAAAATACTGTTATTTATGAATTTGTCAATAATATTTCATAACATTAGAATTATTTCGTAAAATATGCTCCCTGTTGTTGTAATGAAATTGTTTCACAGCAGAACTGTCAACCGTGCGTCAATAAATTCTCCCTTAAAAATTATGTATGGGCACATCAAAGGAAAAACAAATTTGTTGTTTTTATTTAATTTAGCAGCATTTTCCTATTTATTCACCTTTTAAACCTTTTCTGGACTTCCACAAATAATTCAAGACCTAAATTTGCCAAATCGTTGGTTGGTTGGTCGAGCCGTTCTCGAGTTTTAGCGAGACTAACGAACAGCAATTCATTTTTATATATATAGATATAACATGGTCGCCTTTGCTTTGTTACGTATTTGAGATTTTAACAAATTTTATTGATGATCTTACAAAAAACACAAAATAAATATTGTTTTAAAGATGTAAAAAATTATGTGTGGGTGTAACCTTTACGCGCGATTGAAGTAAAACTTAATAATAATTAACTTTAGGAATAATTAACAGATACATAAATATATTAAATTATACATTAAATGAAGCCGTGTTACCAACTAAGCACTTACGTATTACTGAAGAGCTAGGAGCATTGTTAGATTTTTTCTCGGAAACGCTGACGATATAACTACATCTTTGAGCAAAGATGGTATTTTCTCTACCCAAAATAAAGAAAATGCCTTTATTAATTAATATTATGTTATCAAGTGAGATTGTATATATCTTACTAAGAATCCTATAATGTTATGTTTTGATATTATTATTCAACAGCAAATAAACACTTACTTCACAGGTCAAGTCATTATCAGGTTCTTGATTTTCTCTTTTATTCTTATTGATGAAACAGTAAAATGTTCCTGGGATTCCGCCATTTTATTTGACAGTTTATTATTTTCATTTTATATTCTATTTGTAATTTAATACTACATTTTTAAAATTTTCACTCATTAAATAAAATAATTGATAGTAAGAAATTGAAGGTTTAATTATTATTAGCACATGTCAATTAGATGTTGTTATTAAATATTAACAAATATGGCTGTACGGGCCCGAACCCTTTACCTGTCCTAATAATGGGCGAAGAAACCAAAAACAAATTAGCGAATGTCATAAATGTCAGAAAATTACTGAAAACTTATATATTATTTATGGCAATGATAGTAATAAATAAACAAATTATACACCTGGAGATTTTTAAAAATTATTACTGAACAATTTGAAATATTTTTTAAAACCCTTAAATTATAATGGCTTAAAAATTCTTTCAATTGACTTTTGTACTGAGCGTTACTTCCGTCAGAAAAAAATTCTGAGCTACCCCCAAGTCGCGCCCAAAGAAGTTTTAATTCAATAATTATTCAGCTGTCAAATGAAAATTTAGTGTAGCGGCTCGTATGGCTCAAATTTTTCCGCAAATTTGTATAAAGAAATCCGTTTCTGCAAATATTTAAACAACAATAATAACATAAGCGCGCTAACATGTTTTGTCGATACATTGTCTGGAGTTAGCAAAACGAATGGCTATCACAAAGCCATTGGAATTCCCTGCAATAATGGTAACATGATCCGATGTATCTCGCGGATAAGATCTGTTTGGAACCGCGCCACACGTTCCTAGAAAACGATTCAGCGACGGCGACCGCAAGCCACAACCGTGACATGAAATCCTACTAGATATTCCGTTTATGTTATACCTACCCGTGTCCCGAACATATTGTATCCTATAAACTAACCTGCACATAAACGTACACGCAAATTATTATATACAACAAAATCAAAATCAAAACGTTTATTGAACTCATAACATTGATTGCAATGGTTTAAGTTCAGTCATACACTTAATTTCATAATAATAAATAAATAATATCAAACAGACAAAATTAAAATCAAACAAATCAAATAAGTAATATAAATAACATCGAACAATTAAAATCACATAAAACAAATCACACTTAAGTAGAGCATTCAATTCCAGGCTGCTTTATCATTTAAATAATCTTGGATATTGTAACAGCCTGCTTAATTTACTTTTTGTGAAGGCTTTGAATTTGTTTATAGACATATTTGCTATCTGTTCGGGGAGTTTATTATAGAAGCGAACACATTGACACCTAAAAGAATATCTGACTTTATGGAGTCTTGTGGCAGGCATGGCAAGTCTACCCTTATTTCTAGCATTAATACTATGTAAGTCACTTAGTTTAGTGAACTTATTTTTATTCTTTTGTACAAACATCAAATTCTCGTAAATGTATTGTGAGGCCACTGTCATAACAACAACAGTTGAAAACCCCAATTTAAACATTATTTATTCACACAGTCTTTTAGAAGAACTTTCAAGTGAATATTGAATTTGAGCTTCTCTTCCAGCTCAAAATATTGAAGGTTACCACTGATAAACACGGATTTTTTTTTTTTTTTTTTATCCAAAAAAAACCCAGTCGAAAATTTAGGCCTCATACCTGAGAAGACCCTTTCTACGCAAGAAGCTCTGCAGGATTCTTTTTTTTTTTTGATTCGATACAATTAAATATATAATTTAAATAGCCTGACGGCGGTCGCTCCCTCACAGATATAATTAGATTCATTTATTTTATAAGATACTTGCGGCTAACAAGGGCCAGAATAATTTAAAAGTGATTAAATTTTAACATTAAATAATAAACCCACAATATAAATATTGTAAAGTTATATTCGTCAAATATTTCTGTTTTTATCACAGTTCATCAAACAATAAGTTTTTTTTAAACTTTAGCTATAGTCCTTAATAAATCTAGGTAGTAATAATAAAGGCTATAAATATAAAAAAATCTTGATAAAAGAGTGGCAATGAGTTTCTTGCTACTTCTTCTCATTAGCTCAACCCTTTACGAAGTAGCGGTAGATTCAATGAGGAAAATATTGTTTCAGTCATTTCCGTGACCTACATGAATAAAGTGATTTTGATTTGATTTAATTACCAGTGGAAGGCTCCTTTGCACAGGATGCCGGCTAGAATATGCAACAAACTGCGGCCTCCTCGTCAGCATCGGAACAGAGTTAAGGCGCCAACAGTGCCACGTCAACCAGCCTACCTGCCATGTGTAAAGGGTATTACAGACAGAATTAGCAGGATCCTAAAACGTGCTTCAGTTAATACTATTTTCAAGCCACACAAGAAGATCCAGCAATTCGTGAGACCAGTTAAGTGTAATATTCCACTGCAAGATGCAGGTGTCTATAAACTGGACTGCGACTGTGGCCTGTCTTACATTGGGCAAACCAAACGTAATATCTCAAGCCGACTTAAAGAACACATTGCGGATATCAAACACAGACATCACTCTAAGTCAGCTGTATGTTAACACATAACAGACCGTCCTAACCACTACATCCCGTTCGACCAACCAAAAATTTTAGTAAAAGAGAATAGATTTCTCCCAAGACTGGTACGTGAAGCCATTGAAATTAAAAAACACCCAAATTTCAATAGAGAAGATGGTCTAAAATTATCTAACACCTGGGATCCAATAATCTCTAAATTAAAACCCATAACTACACATACCAAAAAAAAAGAGGACACTGTCAGTAAATTTTGCCAAAAACCATCTGTGTACAGCAAATACCACCTCCGAGGAAATAAATGGCGCTAAACTTCATAATGACAACTATGACAAATACTATCTTTGACTCACTTCATCTGCAGTCCCCCTGAAAACGAGAACTGGAAAGGTCTTGAAACGTCGGGTTAACTAAAATAAAAATGTAACTTTTTACGCAAACATCTAATGTAAAAGCGTTACAATTACACGCGTTTTAATCCTTTAAAAGTATTTTATTTAAAAGGGTGTATCAATTACCATTAGCTGAACGTTCTGCTCGTCTCGACCCTTATTTTCATGAAAAAAAAACATAATAATTGATATAAAACAAAATAAATTATCAACACGATCCACTTAATTCACAAAAATAATTTGTTTTTTTTTTAATTCATCCAAAATTATAGTCGTGTGTGCCAAGAATTTGTCAATCAACAAAGGTCTGTGAATATCTGCACCTCCGCGTCTCGCCACTACACGGGCAAGAAACTGTAACTAGTAGACAGCCAGCACTATGGATGCAAATTACATATCATGTCCCTGTGTCTTCAAGCGTCTCTCTAACATATTTAGCTGCTGTTAGCCGCAGCGCTAGACGAAAACGTATCCTTGCAGAATAGCGAAGGGACATTCATGTTATCGATATGTCGATACTTCCCCTTCAATCAAATCAAAAAATAATTCAGTTACTTGAATTATATTGAAATTACATTTATGAATGTCACATGTCGTAATATATATTTTTACCTTTTACCACCACTACATGAAAGTTTAATAAGAAGTGAAAAGAAGTGGCAATAAATTTATAACCACACTTTCAGTCATTAATTACAGTTCATCAGGATTTTACAAGACATTTAAATAATCTCTACAAGGTGATGTTGATTTAGAAAAACGAATTATCAAAATCTGTTCTCCGAGTCGAAAGTTCTGAGGTCACAAACATTAAAAAAGTACCGACGAATTAAGAACCTCCTCCTTTTTTTGAAGTCGGTCAAAACAAGAGTCATGACGCCTATCCTACTTGCAATATCACATATACCTTACATACAGTAAGTACTTTTCCATAATAATATTATAGTTGTCGTACAGTTGTTGACTTCTTCAAATTTATTATTTTTAAATATTATATACTTAATCACTACATCGTATAAGACAAAGTCGCTTCACGCTATCTGTCCCTATATTTGCTCAGAAGCAACAGATAGCGTGAATCAAAATGTATTTCGTAGTTTTAAAGACAGATCTTTAAAACTACGAAATACATTTTGATGCCGTTTTTTTAATAGATAGAGTGATTCATGAGGAAGGAAATATAGTAGAGAAACACTGATTGTTTTAGAGGTTTCTAATGTGATTTCGTCAATGAACACATTGTTTTGCCCTTACATTGCAAACGTTGGCTGAACCCTACGATTTAGATCAAAATAATGTACTAAGTACTAAGCTCTTATAAATAGCCCTCAATAACCATTTTTTATCTTTAACTTTTTACCAGTAATAATGGCTTATTTTCTAAGAGATTTTATGAAATACAGCATTAATCCTTATTCAATTAAGTACCTTGTGCATTTAATACAGGTTAATATGGGCCCTTTACAGCTGTAATTTAAATGAATATATTCGAAGATATTACTGATTTAAAACGCAGGGAGTTAGCGGTTGCGGCAGTTCCGGCCAGGAAAACATTACAGTAAGTATCATCAATTTTATAAAGAATTGCAGTCTAGGAAACCTATTTTAGTATGACATCATAATTTTATTTTGAGATATAAATAACGGGATCACTCGGAAATTACATTTATTTATTTATTAAAGCCTATTACAATATTAAAACTATTACTAATTTATTTCCAATATTTTAGATATCATCCCACTGCTGGGCATAGGCCTTCCCCTTCTTCTTCCATTCGTCCTTATTGTGTGTTGTCCGGGATCACATCACTCCTTCGTAATTTACTAGATCGTCTCTCCATCTAGTATCAGGTTTACCTCTTCTTCTTTTGGTGTCAAATGGGTATCAGTTTGTTGCTAAACTGCTCCATCATTCGTTTCGGAAATGACATTATATTTAGTTAATCTTTACTTTGAGCTTTTGACAGAACTCTTAGGTTTCTTTTTATTAGTAGCCTCCCTCGTTTCTGTTAAAATAACATTATTTCTTTCAAAATACCTCACTCACCGCCGTTTACGGTGTAAGATAATAGTTTTTGTATATATTAAAGGACATTAAGCAAATTTTAATATTTCAAGGGCTAGCAAGTATTCTCTGAGAACTCTGGTCAAACATCATATGAGCCATTTGCCAGCTCGCAGCCTTTGGTATAAAGAAATCTGTACATCAAAGCTATCGATAGAGGCACATCCCTATTTGTATGAATACAATTTCTGCTTAGTGCATTTTACGATACTTTTACAATCCTGAAGACGTCAAGTTTGCATATTTCATAAATAACTTGCTGAAATAATATCTAGTAGATGTGAAATTTTGATGCATGTTGACGTAAAACAAAATTGAAATTCATATTTTGTACGAGACATTCAATTTCATGAATATATTATATTTTATGAACTGAGCATATAAATATTTTATTAATATAACGTATTAGCAATAAAAATATTATATTCATTTCCATTTTTCTGTCTATCATTAAACTTTATTCACAATTAGATGTATTATAATCTATTAGCTCGGACCTCGTCAGCGTGGACCTTGGAACATGTCAATCTTGGCCTATGTTTTTAAGATAAAAGGAAATGTAATGGTTATTTTTGCCCGATAGTATGAAATATGACATCATTATTTGTTTCAGATAATTAGACCCATATTAATTTAAAACGATCTGCGTATGTGAAGGAGCAACCAATGTTAATCTCAAATAACACTGCCTATAATATTTGTATCAGAATAAAGATGTGCGCATACAAGTTATTTGCCCAATGAAACACTCAACTTCTGCACCTGCAATGTAAAGAGCTTGTGCTTTTTTATTGTTATGTACTCACATAGTTAAGCATACCGGAAAAGTGTACACATTTAAAATTTAATGTGAAATCATTAGGAATAAGATAAATTGGAGATTTAAAAACACTATCTACTATAGTGCAACTTATAATAATTTATATTTTATTTAATATTTCTGTTCCTCTTGACTTTTAATCAAATAGTGTTAAATTTTAGTAGTGATCGTATCCAACAGAAAAATCGATAAATGTTTTTCGGCTTTAGTTTGTAGGATGCTGTATTGGTTGCTAAATTCATACTTTTATAACAGACACATTACCCAGAGTTATCGAAGCAATCCAAAAGAAGAGAATAAAAGTTTATATTTCATAATTACCAAAAGATATCAACAAAAAAAAAGGGCTGCACTCCGGGTATGCCGGCAGAAGTGAAAAATTGAACATGTACATTTTTGTTTATCATGGAATGGTTATGGAGTAAGTTCGCACGAACTGCTTGCTTTATATTTCACTATAAAAGAACTAGCATTTATGTGGTGAAATACAATATTCATTTATTACGGTATCGTACACCAAATGACAATTTATATCACATAACAAATTTAACACTTGAATACTACCTATTACAATTATTTTACTTTAAAAAGTTTATCTCTCAGAAAAATCAGCTTTTACCCATAATTTTAATGAATGTCTTAAGTATTTTCGTAAAGGTCACGTGTCCTGACGCAAGTTTAACATTTTATACCACTGACCTTTATTATGTACCAATGGACTGGCGGCTGTCAAAGTGCTTTTGTGCCTTTTTTATATTCGCTATTTTTGCGCTGTTGGCCATGTAGCGAGAGTCTGCGGTACTAAAACTAGTGACGACAATCTCAGCAAACATCGATAGAAATTGGGAAACTATTTCAAAAAAATTGTGTACTTTATAACGTTGATCCTTGAAGTATAAATAACACGGAAAACGAACATAATTAATTCAAAATGCAAAAATACTTCAGAGTATTGTAACTACGTTTCTTCGCAGCCATATAGTATATATAGTATAGACTATAAGAATATTTAGTAAAGACTTTCGATTGTGTATTGGACAAGATGATTCCCTTGAAACTTTTATCATCTGGGCTACCTGAGGGTATATGCAATTGAACCAACGTTCTTGAGATTCTTCTGCATATTAATGATTTGTTGGATGCCTGAAATATGTAATGTGCAGACAATACTACTGAAGATGCCGTATACACCGGCCATGCAGGTCTATCTAGGGAAATCTGCCGAGTATCTAGAAGGTCGCAGAATAGGGTAAAAATAACCGTCTTTATTTACCCCATTAATAATATTAGTTTAAGCTACTCAAGTTTACGCGCGCCTTAATGCCCGGCTTAGTATTGGAATACTGAGTCAAGCCAGCCTACATTCTACTGCTATATAAGGCACAGGTCCGGCTATATACGGAGTATAGTTCTCAACTCTGATCTTTTTCCACACTACTTTCAGGTCGAACCATTTGACTGTATGGAATGGGCTTCACAAATCGCCAGAGAACTCTGTGACATGCTGCTGTGTTATGTCTTTATTTATCACGGGGAGTGTTCCAAAGAAATGTTTGCTGTTATCCATTCAGGCCAATTGCACAGTCGTACCACACGCCACAAACGGAAATGTCAACCCAACCATCAGGATCTGTGGCTCTACTGATCCTACTACCCCTACTCTTATCAAAGTCTCTGGCGGCAAAGTGCAGCTCTGGCGTAATAGTACCTTTAAAATACAATTGCTGGATTAAAAAAACAAGGAGATATGCTCTAAATTCGAACGTCTTTGCGATGAATTGGACATTGAACATTCAACGCTAGGAGTAGTATTACTGACTCTTTAAGCTGAAAGGCCCGCGTTTGCTGTTCTTTCCGTTTTCGGTTCTACATATATATACGAACAATCTTTATCGATCATGAACAATATCAAGAGTTAACTGAGAAGTCGTCTTATTGATGAGAACTTGGAATCATGCTTACCTAACATTGACAACTCATATTTTCCATAAAAAATTACTAATAAGCAGATTTGGCTCCCAATTTTTTTTAAATTGTTATAATGTTCATAATCGGCTCTTTGGCTAATAAGTTTGCCGACCACTGTCCTATCCTAATCATTCCCTACGACACTATTCTTTTTACGCCCCGGGGAATCATAGGGTCACTGAATTTCTTCCACTTACAACCAAACTATACAGTTAACATCTATCCAATGTTTTAAGGACGGTACGGTAAAAATACATACAAAACATAGGTAAAAAGCGCGTACAACCATTTAAAAGACCAGCAACGTTTAAAAAGCGGGAGTACCGCTATAGGTAGAATAATTGATTTTCTCGTTGTGCCCCCCTTTCAATCCTTACAATGTACTACCAGTACTTTTCGAATTCATACACCAGTGGGAGGCTCCTTTGCACATGATGCCGGCTAGATTATGGGTACCACAACGGCGCCTATTTCAACCGTGAAGCAGTAATGTGTAAACATTATTGTGTTTCAGTCTGAAGGGCGCGGTAGCTAGTGAAATTACTGGGCAAATGAGACTTAACATCTTGTCTCAAGGTGACGAGCGCAAGTGTTCAGAATTTTTGTGCTTTTCAAGAATCCTGAGCTGCCCTGCATTGTAATTGCCAGGGCGTATCAATTACCATCAGCTGAACGTCCTGCTCCTCTCGTCCCGTATTTTCATAAATAAAAAAAAATAAAATTAAATGTAGTTTTTATGTGTCTTTATAATGTTGGCTCTTGGGATTTCTGGGGTTCCAATGAGCATGAGCGGCCGAAACCAAAACACAAAAATACTTATATATTGATGCTCGAATACTGGCAGGAATTCAACCATTCTTCAGCTTTCATTACCCATATTAATTAACAAACACTTCTCTCAATATGGGTGCCGGGATTCGATGAAACAAATAATAAAACGATAAATATGTAAAATAATTTTATTAAGAATTAATTTTAACCTATCAATAACTTGTTCTAGTCATATATATTTAATGTATGTAAGGGAATTTTTAAAAGTGAATTTATACACAAAATTAGCACAGATATCAATGAGCAACGACAATTTATTTTGTTCTAGTATTCTAATCATTAGGTTAATTTAAGAATTTCGATACACTATATAGAATAGAAATAGAATAAAATAGAAACACTTTATTAACAGTAAAACACACACCTTCAATTTACAGTAAAAATCTTAAAGAAATAAAAAAATAAATTAAATGTAACAAAAATTATTAAAATATAAACAAAAACAAAATATTAAATAACTGTGCGGCGCGTGATTCCCTGCTAAAAGGAGCTGACTCAGTATATTGTTGGTCAGTGCAGGAGACACCAACACAACACTGGTTTTCATAACCCCCCTCGTGACATTTGGAGTAAACAGCTGTTGTAGTTTTCCCATTGTAATTTTTTTCATGTACATGTAAATTTATAGAGTTATAAAATAGAATTACAAATAAATATTTATAATTAATATTAAATCATATTATAGTTTTTAAGCAAATATACATAATACTTATATTAAAGGTGGCACAAGGTATATTAGTATAAAAAATGAGATATAGATAATATATTGGTAAACATTAAATACTCATAATAAGGATACAGAATTGTGTTAGTCTATATTTACTATAAGATACATTGCATATCAAGATTAATTATTATATAAAGAATCTAAAATAGTTCTTTTATATTTAAATCTAAATTTTTGAATATTTTTCAGTTGTCTGATTATCAGAATAATATCATAATAAATATATCAGAATAAATCGTGCCATTTTATATGTAAGTACCTAGATAATTGTTATTATTACTTAGAATAAATATAATCAATTTCTATTTTTCAATTTATAGTGCTTTTTTGTTGACCTCACATTTACATGTTCGTAGAGTCAAACCAAAATTAATTTTATAGGTTAACATAACATTTTTATGTTTGGTTTTTTGAGAATTTGTGTCAATTTTCTAAATTTTTTTTTGAGCTGACCGGACTTTTCACAATTTCAGCTATTTTTATAATAGCACAGAATAGTACAAATGCGTCTTCATTCACGATATAAATAGTGTGGTCGCAGTATTTGCCAGACAAATACTATACACACATCTAACGTAACACTCGCGTTCAGGAGACGGTAAGTTGATCTGTGGTGATGGTGGATGTTGGTGTAGATGTCGGTCTACATGTTGGTGAGCACCATCATCTTCTCGGCGTGCGTGAAGTGCAGCACGGCCGCGATAGCGTTCAACATGTGCGTGCGGCCGGCTGTGTCACCAGAGACCAGGAACGCTAGCACCACGTTCTTGAGGTACTCTAGGTTGGCACCCTCTCGGGACTGCAGCCGTCGGAGTCTACAACACATTTCACACCGTTTTTAGGATATCATCCCCACCAGCTGGATGTGTGGCGGTCCCCCACAGTGCGGTTTTCAAGCAGCTTTCTTCCACGTACTATAAAGCTGTGAAATGAGCTTTCTTGTGCGGTGTTTCCGGCGCGATACGACATAATAAAAATCGCGTAACTTCCTTAAAGGCCGGCAACGCTCCAGTGATTATTATGACACCAGCTTGAAGTTTTGACGCTCATTTGCCCTCATTTTCCATAAAAAAAAGTTTTCAATGTAATGATTAGAGATATTCGTTATATTAGATAGCCAATAAAATAACATACTATATATTTGTAATCATATAGTGCTAAGATGAAGCTTGTAATGGGAATATACTAAGTCTGGCCATAAATCCTGTTACAACGAAAAATAAACAAAATATTACATTTAAATTTAGAATCTGTCACTTTTATATGATTGTTCATTGAGATACTAAAATGGTGTGGGGTGGTAAAGACAACCGAATCGCTGAGATTACATCACACAAAAAAGGTATAGAACCAATTGCAATTTTTAAAACTCTCCATATCCTCGGTTTTAATTAATGTTTGTGTACCGGGCTATTGATGTGTATAATAAGATCTCTTCTGTTTATAACAGAAAAATATCTGGCCGTCCACGTAGTGTTCGTACGAAAGAGATGGTCAATGCATTAAGCGTCTTAGATTATTAAAAAACCCTAAAAAAGAGCGCCTCTACAATTGTGCTGGTATAAGATGTTAAGTCTCGCTTGCCTAGTAATTTCACTAGCTACGGCGCCCTTCTCACCAAAACACGAATGCTTACACATTACTGATTCACGGCAGAAATAGCTACCCATAATAAAGCCAGCAAAGGAGCCTCCTACTAATACAGCAGGTAGCAGCAGTCTACAAGCAACTTATTAACATAAAGTCTGTGTATCTGGATTTTTTTCTGCAATTCGTAATTTTGATTGATCTCTGTATAAGGACAGGATATTGTAGAAATAATTATTTCAAGAATAACTTTAACACCAAATATATGATCTATTTGTGTAATCCCTAATGTCTAATAATAGGAGGAATTATTTTCTTGAAAGGAGGTAAACACAATTCAAAAAGTTTGTAGCGAAAATTGACTTTATGTGCTGACAACGCAGAAAAATGCGGGATATTTGTACCAACCTGTCAATTTCTTCCTTCAATGTTCGGATTACTTCTTTAAAACGCTCCTTCTCAATTGTGGCCTCGCGCTGACAATCCCTTTAAAATTATTTATTTAATAGATATTATATAGTAATATCTTATGTACAAAGAAATGAAAACTGAATATTTCACCACAAATTTTGTCACAGAGGAGATAGAATTCGTAGAACACTTGCTACCATGATAAATAAAAACGGACATTGAATAATACATATCTATAAATATAAATAAAAAAACCCTTACGAACTAGAACAAGTGTATCATAATTTGGACTTATTTACTCTAATATAAATATAATTAACACGATGTGAATGTCTTTGCAAATACAGAATTTAAAGTAATCACAGTCAGATTTAACCGCAAACAGCCGAAAACAAATAAATAAGTCTACAGGGTCTCTAAACCCAAGCAGATCCATCTGACCGAGAAGTTAAAAGAAAGAATTTTTATCATTAACAGTGTGACTCTAAAGTTTGGCTTTGCATTCAATTAAAATTAGCCGTCGAATTACGTATACGATGTATCATTTTGAGAAATTATAGGGAAATTCGAAACTATGATATAAACAAGGAAGCCGTCTCAGGAACCAATCTGTGTTTTCTTGAGAAAACAATATAATATACTGGCCTCTGTCCAGCAGTGGACGTCTTCGGGCTGATAATGATATAATATATACCATATACTTACAATATACTTTTTTTTATGAAATAGGAGGACAAACGAGCTTTCGGGTCACCATGTCGTATCGTCCCGGAAACACCGCACAAGGAAGTTCATTCCACAGCTTTGTAGTACGTGGAAGAAAGCTCCTTGAAAACCGCACTATGGAGGACCGCCACACATCCAGATGGTGGGATGATATCCTAACTTGTGGCGTGTCGTGCGAAGGTGGAATTCGGCGGCAGGAATCAGGTTAAACAGGTCTTCGGAAAGCTCCCCGTTATAAATGCGGTAGAAGACACAAAATGAAGCGACGTCTCTACGCAACGCTAAGTTATCCAGCCGTTCACAGAGCACTGGGTCCCCGACAATTCGAGCTGCTCCACGTTGCACGGGATCTAATGGATCGAGCTGATACTGGGGTGCGCCAGACCAGCGCTGGAATGTGGGCCGGCTTGAAGTATTGCCGTGCTCTATTAATGACGCCCAGCTTCTTCGAAGCCAATTTGGCTTTGCCCTCCAGATGACCACGGAATTGGCAATCACTCGAGATTTCGAGACCCAGTATTCCGATACTAGGCGAGGCTTTATGGGAAGTGTTGTCGATGAGAGGTGATACGACAAATGGGGTTTTTTTGTGGTAAACGCGCAAACTTGAGTCTTCTGGGGGTTAAATTGGACAAGGTTCAATTTACCCCATTCGGCGACCTTCTCTATAGAAGACACAAGTTTCTCCAGGCACTGGTCGACGTTTTGCCGAGAGAGACCTGCACCTGGCCCGTGTATACGGCATCACCAGTGCTGTCGTCTGCATAGTATGTTGGAGGTGTCCAACATATCATTGATATGCAGAAGAAACAGCGTGGGAGCTAGCACACAGCCTTGGGGCACTCCAGCGTTCACGGGCTTCGGGTTCGAGCATTATCCGTCGACAACGACCTACGATGCTGCGCCCAGTGAGGAAGCTGGAGGTCTACTTGCATTGCAAGCAATTGCAAGCTCTCGGGAAGCCCGAATAATGGAAGTTTTGAGAGGACTGCTTTGTTCAATACACGATCAAAGGCCTTCGCTATATCCAGGCTAACTGCCAGGTCTTCCCCTTTGCTTTCAATAGCCGCCGCCCATCTATGTGTTAGGTATACCAGAAGATCACCAACCATGGCGAAAGCCGTATTGTCGGTCGTTGATTAACTGGTGACCCTTTAGGTATACTAAGAGCTAGCGGTTAATTATGCTCTCTTTGATTTTGGAGAGCAGGGAGGTAATAGCAATAGGACTGTAGTTTGCCGGATCCGAACTGTCTCCTTTTTTTTCGATCGGATGGACAAGGGCTGACTTCCATGTGTCAGGGACTACGCCTTTTGAATAAGAGTGCCGCAATAAACGCGTTAGCACCGGCGTCAACTCAGGGGCACACGTTCTAAGCACTATTGGAGAAATGCCATCCGGCCCGCTCGACTTCCTGACGTCCAACGAAAACAGTCCTCGCCGAAAAGTTTTCTGTCTGAACTGTACTTGAGGCATTGAGCTCTGACACCGCGGGATGATCGGCGGTGTTTTGCCGTTGTCGTCAAGAGTCGACTTGGAGGCGAAAAGAGCGCACAGTAGATTGGCTTTCTGTTTTGCCGTATGGGCCAGGGTGTCATTTCTCATGCGCAACGGCGGTTGGGACGGTTGGTTGAAGTTTAATACGCCTGTTTTATACAGTCAGATGCTGCTTTGACAGACGCATCGAACCAGGGCTGTGATCTGGCACCGATCGGTACTACAGAACTTGGTATAAAAACATCCATACCCTGCAGTATCACATTGGCTACTGCAACGGCGCAAGCACTGGGATCATCCGTAGGGAAACAAACCTTGCCCCAAGGGTAGAATGCAAAAAAGGAACGCATCCTATCCCAATCTGCTGACTTGTACTGCCAAACGCGGCTGGTCGCTGGTGGTCTGCGACGTGGGCGTTGGATAGGCACAACACTCCTGACCAGGCAAAGGTCGGTTGTTGCAAGCGGGGCGTCGACAGAGACTGGGTAACTATCAGGATGTCTAGTCAGCAGCAGATTCAATAAGGACAGCGTGTGGCTGTCCACATCCGGGAGCCGCGTCGGCGACTCAACCAATTGGGACAGACCATACGCCAATGCGAAACTATGCACAGATCGCCCTGCGTAGTCTGTGGTACGTAATCCAAGCCATTCGGCATTGTGTCCGTTGAAATCACCCATGGCCTCCGGTCCTCAAGTAGTAACGGCACTAGGCCGCTACTTAAGCCAGTATTCTGTGCGATTGTGTTGACGTCATAAGACGGCAGGGTGACTCTCCCACATATAAAAAGCCCGTAGTCGCCTCTTACGACACCATGGGCCTGGGAGTCCTCTTTTCTTTTTACGCCCCGGGAAAGCACAGGGCTACTACATACTATATTCCATACTAATGTATAACATTAGGCATACTATACTGCGTATAGACAAACAAAGCGTGCGAGAGAGAAGGACGACTATAACGGACATTCAGCAAGATAGAAAAGGAAAGCGAATCTATTGTTGCAGTTACCCGCCCCGCTGTCCTGTGTGAGTGACACAAAGGTGACATCGGCTCACCTGTACAGTCCCTCGAGAGAATGTTTCTCGCGTCGCAGCTGCGTGATGTCGAGCTGTCTTCGCGCGAGCTCATGTGCGTAATGCAGCATGTGTGGCTGAGAGCCCGCCCCCGGCCCTGCCCCGCTGTCCTGTGGGCCACAACCTTTTATTAGACGATTCATACGCTTTTGGCAAAGGAACGAAATGCCTAAATTAGCTAATTGTTAATCGTCGTGGGCAAAGACGAAGGCTCAAAAGTTGATGACTTACCACTAGTGTGACTAAGTAACAAAACTCACTGACTACAACTTTAGACCTTAGACTTAGAATAAAAGAATACGACTCGGCCATTTCAACTCACCATCTCGGTTTTCATTACTAGCCTTAAAATACCATACAATATACTTATAGATGACGTAACAGCCCGCTTATGCGTGATCTATTTTGATTTGTCAATGTGTGCGCTGGCTAGTGGTTTAATATTCAAAATACTAAGAAGCTAATGCCAATCTTCCTCTACGGAGCTGAAACTGGTCTCCTAGACTGCAAGACCGCCGCAAAGGAGAGAGACATTTTTTTTTGGGCCCACTGGTTTTGGTAATGTTTATAAATCGTATTATGCTTGTAAAATTGTAACTAATTTATTATTATCAACACGACATATTGTAAAATCTAACCGGGATCATAAAATTATAATAAAAAGACAGACATTTGATACATTTCCTGTATCCAGTTATGTTCAACATGGCAAAAAAATGCGTATAATGAAACATTTGTAACATTCATGTGAGAAATTATAGTTATTTATGCAACTATTGTGTAATAAGGGGTATTAAAACACGAATGTGGATTTATCATGATAATAGTATCACATGAGTGTTTTAATACCTAATTATCAACAGTTGCATACAAGACATTATCTACACCCAGAATATGAATCCTCTAAGAGATTCTGGAACAGTTAGCTTACTGCTAACATTAAACACCAGTCCTGGTAGTAACCTAATATCATTCATTACTGATTATACAGGGTGGCGCAATAGAACGTGCATATTGCATCATCTTTTTTCGCGGGGTAGAAAGTGCGCGGGCGGGGAGAGTCTGCATCGTTGGGTAGGCGGGCTCATGGAGTTTTAGTCACTATGAGTCACTTCGACGGGAAGCGTCGCGCATTTTGCGTGCGCGCATTTTACGAGAACTCTCGTTCATACATCGTTACTAGGCGTTTATATTGTTCTGAATATGGACTACGGCAAATTAGTGAAGCTCCGAGTGCTAATTTAATTAAAAGATGGGTACAGCGTTTTGAAGAGACTGGTTCAACGTTTAAACCACAAGCAAAAGGTCGTCCAAGAACATCTAGGACCGACGACAATATTGAGAGAGTTATGCAGTCTGTACGAGGAGATCCACAAATGTCTACTCGCAAGAGATCGTCTGTCTTACACTTATCGAGATGAAGTTTGCAACGAATTTTAAACTTGGATCTTAAACTGCATCCTTACAAGCTGCAGTTAACACAAGAATTGAAAGAGTCTGACTTCGGAGCAAGGCTCGCATTTGCTAATGAAATGCTTAATCGATTTTCCAATTTTGACAATATCATTTTCTCAGATGCGGCCCACTTCCATATCAATGGGTTCGTAAACCGTCAAAATTGTCGTTACTGGAACAGTGAGAATCCCAAACTCAAGCACCAGAAACCACTGCATAGTCCTAAAGTGACAGTATGGGCAGCAATCTCTGGTAGAGGAATAATTGGACCGTTTTTCTTTGAAAATGCGCGGGGGCAAAACGTCACTGTTAATACCAAACGCTATGTTGCGATGTTGGAAGGTTTTTTGGCGCCAGAGCTTGAAAATTCAAGAATAGTGAATTCTAGGACTTGGTTTCAACAAGACGGAGCTACCTGTCATACATCAAATGACTCCATGGCGGTTGTGAAACAGATGTTCCCTGGCAGACTGATTTCGAAAAGAGGTGATATCCCATGGCCCCCACGTAGTCCAGACGTGACGCCTCCTGACTTTTTTTTGTGGGGATACCTCAAGAACAAAGTCTATAGCAATAATCCGAAAAACATCGATCAGCTCAAGGAGAATATCCGTGGTGAAATGGCAGCAATTACACCAGCATTACTGAAGAAAGTTTTCAATAACTTCCGTTTGCGATTAGAGGAGTGTCGTCGTAGAGAGGGTCATCATTTAGACGATGTTATTTTTAAAAAATAAACTTCAGTTATTTCTTAATAATACCTCAGTTTTATTTTAACTATACCTTTTGTAATTATTTTTTAATCAATATTTTAAATATGCACGTTCTATTGCGCCACCCTGTATACAAATAAACTAAGTATTAATGAAACAATTATTTATTTTAGTAGTAATTTACATTTTGTATAGTGCAATAATTAAAAGTCACTCGAAAATAATGTTCTTTTGCAGCGTTTAAAATGAATCGCTCATTTTTTGTAAACAAAACAATAAAAATATCGAAGAAAAATGGCGGGGATTCGAATAACCTACTTTTTTTTTACGGCGCCTGACGTTCTGGTAGTGTGGAGCGCGCGTAAACGAAAATGTTCTTTTTTTGAAATTCATACATATACCATGCATCGAGCAATAAGAATGTGGCTGTATGTTGAAACTCTTTGCGCATGAAGGGATAAAAAAAAAACATAGGGAGTGTTGTTATGAAATTCAGTACAACATTACAACACTCATTTGGATGATGTAATGGTTATTAGAACATTGGGTGTTTTAATGTTGGCAATAAGCTAACTGTTTCAGAATTTTTAATAGAGGATTTAAAGCATGGGTGTAGATAAAAAATATTACTGCAAAACGTGGTGGTAACAGTGATAGTCGGCTTTTGAAAAGTACAATATATCTTTTGGATCCATGAACCAATTTCAATTATTTTTTAGAGGTTCAACTAATTTAGCAATAAGTACATAGTCACCGTTAGGTTTCCGAGCAATGGAATAAAGTAACCTATATTATCTAGTCTGTGAACTGTGCATCTGTCATTTTGATTTTAATGTTGTAAAAACAGAATTCTGTATTTTTCGTTTATTCAGAGTTGCGTGAAAGTTTATTTTGCATTACTATAACTATTTGGTTTATTTCATAGATTTTAATATCGCACCTACAGCATATTATACTCCAGAGTGTCGTGTAAATTGAGCAGTACGATTTCATCGTAATGTGACATGTGTCTGAGATACCTGGAGACAGAAACTGGGCCTCCGGAGAACACCAAATTGAAGAATTCCGGCAACATATACACGAGTTTAGTCAAAATAAGTATCTTCTACGGGGATCGTATAGTTTCTGGATGGGATGATGACTAATAAAATATTTATACTATATAAACAATGTGTTTTTTCTTCCTTACCTCAAGAGTATTTATATTAAATACTTATTTTAAGACATGAATTTGAAATTATAGTGATGGTTGTTAAATATTTTTGGTAAGCTTTCCGGTTTAGTGGTTATGGTTAGTACCCTGATTGCTAAACTGAAGTATTGGTGTGTACACACGCCTGGGACTATTAATATGCTTCAGTGATGAACATTTCTGTTCTGTGCATCATTGTAAACCATCTTTTATCAGCTGTATCCTTACTCTTCCTATAGGCTCTGTTTATTTTGATAGGAGATAGCCCCTACTCACCCCCGGCCATAATTAATATGGCCGGTTGTGTTTTTTTCAAAATAGTACAAAATATCTTATTATTTACATATCTTTATAATTTTTAGGTTATTTTGACGTTCAAATTTTTGTCGTGGTTCGTAGTATTCCGGTTAGATCATTTCTAACTAAATATACCGTTGTAATCTAGAGATTATAAGGAATAAATCAATATATGTTTCAATTATATACATCACATTCCGTGGTGGGCCTATTCCTCGAACAAAAAAAAATGTCTCCATTGATGCCTTAGAGGTGTGGTGTTGGACGTGACACCTTAAGATACCTTGGATGGCTTTCCGAACCAAAAATCCATCTTGAAAGAACTGAAGATAAAAGAAATGCTATTGTCGACTGTGCAACTACGAATTCTGAAGTTCTTTGATCACATCTTCAGAAATGAAAGATCGATTGAGCGGTTGATAATGCAGGGCCAAGTGGAGGGAAAAACAGGGAGAGGACGCTCACCCACCTGGATGGATGTATCTTATCAAAGCAGCAACGCAGACACCTGTGGTGGAGTGCTCCCGCAATGCTACAAACCGTCCAAAATTGGAGGAGCATCGCGAGGGAGGCAGTGCGACCCAAAACTAAAGAGACCGACGACGACTAATGTTGCATCCTCTTAACGACCACTCTGACAAGAGTGACTGATTGAGAAGAAATGACACAGGCTTTGACATGTGGTGGTCGCTTGATGACAAAATAAATTTTACAGCCTAAAATATGTAAATATCATGTATACCTGATGTATGTGCCTGAAAAATCATTCATGCTTATGTAGATTGAAATTTATGTCAACATGCGCCAAAAAGCACACACACATCACCTAAATATCATAACCGCTAGAACAGAAAACACTTTTCAGAAAAAATTGACTCTATTTGCTTTGGAATTATAAATTTCGATTGGGAAATATACTAACATGAGTTCTTAAGAAGATTGTTACATTTACTAACACAATAATATTAAGATTTCTCTGTGACTTACAAATAATGATCACAGCTTA
Organism: Leptidea sinapis; assembly: GCF_905404315.1. Classification (NCBI taxonomy): domain Eukaryota; kingdom Metazoa; phylum Arthropoda; class Insecta; order Lepidoptera; family Pieridae; genus Leptidea; species Leptidea sinapis. Next base: position 7,582,346 of record NC_066280.1, read on the forward strand.
GTTATTGATCGATAGATTATTGGGCTGTATATGTCGCTCAACTACCAATTAACTGAAGCAAGTAAACCATTTCATAAATAACGGAGGACCACTGGAAGATTGTGACCACCGCAGCCCCTACTCTCTTGTAAAACCTGTGGAATCATAGGAGTACTGCCGAGTGCCTTTAAGGTCACCTTCCTATTTTGAACGTACCTAAAGAGAACTGTGGAGGTACACCACACTGCCAGAAGGCTTGAATGGTGAGGTTGAACTGATCTAGTAACATGTTCTACTCACATTGAGAGCATTCCCATCCTTCCAGCTCTCCTCGGAGCTGACCTTCCTTGACCTGTCGTTCCTTGATCGTATCAGGTTGTCGGTCTCCTCCAGCAAGGTGGAGTACCTCTCACGTTGGGTCTGCACCTGTTTTTCTAAACTTTGGACGCGAGACCGGAGATCAGACACGATCTCCTTGTGGTAATCTTGCTCGTTCTTTAGCTTCTGTGAATTAAAAAAAATACTTCATTAGAATTAATATAACTTAGTTAAGTCAAGTTTGTGTGTGCAAGTCAGTCGCGGAAGATCTCGTAGGACATTCGTCGACCAAAGTGGAGGACTATTAGGACTTTAAGGAAAGGTCCGAAGCACCCGCAACCGGCGAGCATGTATGAAAAGAGTAATGAATATAGAGAAAGCGCGGGAGGTTTGTAAGGATGGAAGCAACTGGCGTTCTGCTGTCTCTGCCTACCAAGAACAACCTGATAAATATAATTAAATATTAATAGTATTGATATATTTAATAAGATTCATAAATTTTACATACATGTACAAAGTGAGTAATTTTTTTTAATGTACATTATAATTAAACGCTTTGCAAAATTTGGATAAATAGGACATATCATTTAACCACTAGATCAACATTGTGGCTCTTGGGAACACCAAGTAGAGATGAATAAAGAATAATGCAAAATATATTTAAATTTGTTCAACGCATCATATTGAAGACTTGTATAATCAGCTGTTAGATTACAAACGCGAAAACCAATACAACATCGATAATAATATTGAGTTTTTATTTTATAAATAAAAAGTACCCCTTGATTTAAAATAATTACTATTTAGTTTTAATAATGAAAAATAAAAGATATGTAGTTATTAAAATATCACAATAACGTAAAAAAAAATATTCCCGTACCGGGAATCGAACCCGAGCCTCCTGGGTGAAAGCCAGGTATCCTAGCCACTAGACCATACGGGAGATATGTAGAAGTTTGAATTCACTGTATAAACTGTAGAGAAAATTTTATATATTGATATTGAAACATTGTCATGATGAAATACATTAATTGTCCAAGGTCTTTATTCCTTAACAAAAACAAACAACAAAATATTGTCTTTATCAAGGCCACTACGTTCATATAGGTATCTTATCATAAACTCGATAAAATACTAGTTAAGGTAACGACATTCAAAATGGCAAGAGAAATATTGCTACAGATAAACATATTTCTACTTACTATAGTTAGAAAACAGCTAGCTTACCGTCGCGCTAAGATGCCAAAGGTGTCAGTAGGAGCTAAGTATGTATCAATTTATTCAAAAGGCATTTATTGCATCAATATTGATTCCTTTAGAATTCATTTTGATGTCATTTCTAATACTACTACTACTACCGCTTCGGAAATAAATGGCGCTCTGAGAGAGAAGAAGCGCCGCAAGAAACTATAATACAATATTGTACTGTCATTACTATTGCTATAAAATTATCATAATCTAGTCCCAGGCTGTCCGATCACTTAGATATTCAGCTGTGGAGTAATAGGATTTACGACAAAGCCATTTTTGAATAAAAAATTTAAATTTATTTATGGATAATGCCTGAACAGTGGCTTGGACTTTATTATAGAAGTGTATACATTTACCCTTAAAGCTATTATGTATCTTATGAAACCTACTAGAATTAGTTTCAAGGAATCCCTTATTTCTGGTGTTATAATAATCAAAATCACTATTAAGAGCAAAAAGGTGACGATTTTTGTGAACGCATATTAAATTTTCATAAATGTGCTGACAATGAACAGTCATAATATATATTTCTTTAAATTTTTCTTTGAGAGACTGTCTACAACCAAGCTGATATATAGCACCAACAGCTCTCTTTTGCAGAGCAAACACTACATCAATATCAGCAGCATGACCCCACAGTAAAATACCGTACGTCATGATACGTTCGTGTACTCTCTAATCTTTCTAATGGCGAATACCGCAGAGCTGAGTCTATCTGCTAGTTGGGCAATATGTTCTCTGAACCTTTTTAATTACCGTGATACCTAAGAAGACACAAGTTCCTCTGGTCATTTATAAGTGCGTTGGTTTGTACCTCCGCTGCGTCTGGTGTAGTGAACCGTAAACACTTTGTGTTTTACTGTTTAAGTAAACATTATTCGTCTCAAACCAACGCACTATCTTTGAGAGTGCATTGTAAACAGTGCACAGGTAAACCTCGTCATCAATATCTGCACAATAAGTGAAGTATCATCAGCAAACAATGCAATCTCATGGCTATCATCTACCACAAACGGTGAATCGTTAATATGTATAAGAAACAAGAAAGGACCGAGAATAGAATCCTGCGGAACACCTATTCCTACAGGTGTACCCGACCGTTTGCCGTTTACGTCGACTATCTGAACTCTTTCGCTATAATATGATTTTAACAGATTTATTTTTACTGTAGTTTTTACTCCATAATGTTTTTATTTTAGGATTAAGGTTTCACGGTGTGCGCAGTCAAATGCTTTGGACAAATCACAAAAAATGACCAGTGCATCCTGTGACACTTCCCAGCCGTCAAAGATGTGTTCAATGAGTCTAATACCCGCATTAATGGTTGATAAGCCCCTAGTGAAACCAAATTGATTATTGTTCAAAAATTTACAAACATGTATTTGTAGCTGCTGAAGAAGAAGTTCTTCAATAATTTTACTAAAAACAGCACTGAAATAAGCAGGGTCAAAAGAACTCCCCGATTTTAACAAAGGTATAACTTTGCTGTATTTCATGAGGTCAGGGAACACACCCTCATCTATGCATTGTAGCTGCTGAAGCAAAAGTTCTTCAAAAATTTTACAAAAAACTGCACTGTAATAGGCCTGGAATTAGCACGTTCTAAAGAACTGCCCGATTTTAACAAAGGTATAAGTTTGCTGTATTTCATGAGGTCAAGGAACACACCCTCATCTATGCATTCGTTAAATATTATTGGTAATTCAGGTGGTACAATGTTAAGTATGTTTTTTACAATATTAGTCGAATGGCCCCATAGGTCCTTTGTATTGTTTAGGTTAATTGATTTGAAGATTTTTAGTATATCGCTACCTTTTACATACTTGATACAATCAATGAAAGATACTGGTACATGTAATTTAAGCATATCCTGTGCTGCTTTTGGTGAAGAGTTTAGATGTTTGTTCGTAATAATTGGGATTTAGGAAAAGAATTTATCAAATTTATTTACAATTTCTATTTCCGAATTTATAACGCGCTTAATATGTAAACACAAAGAAGTTTTACGGCAACATGACCTACCACTTTTATTATACTTTAATTCCAAGTTGCTATTACTTTACTTTACTTTTATGGCTATCATAACTCTTCTTCGCTCGTGGATTGTCATTTTTAAATTACTCTGATAAGGCACCATAATAAATGCGCGCAGATTATATTCTACGAATACGACTGACTAAGCCTGAGGCTATCTTGATAGTAGGTGATGATAATGATTTCCTACCTAGACGTGAAAACCTATGCAATATTCCCAGAGCTCGAATCGCATGGATACACATGTTTATTTACCACTCACCTCTTCTTGTAATTTCATCGCATCAGCTTTGTCCTGCCTCTCCTGTTCCAACATCGTCTTGTACATTTCCAATTTATCATTACAAACACCAATCTCACTTTTCAGTCTTTCCATCTCACTCTCCATATCAATATTCTCGTTACTCTTCGCACTTATCTTGTAGCTCTCGAATTCTTTTCGAATAGTTTCCATGTCTTTTTTACATCTGTAGTGAATGTCTTCGTATGTGTCTATGTTGAATACCGTACTAATATCGATAGGGTTGCCAAGTTTCTCGTTTTCGGCTATCAATTCTTTCTTCAATATATGGACTTTGTCAATCAATGTTTTTAGGTACTCTGTATCTGCTAGTTTATCGTTGTCTGTTTCACTTTTTTGCGTTTCATCTGGAAATGTAAAAAAAAACAATTAGTCAACAGACAGCCATCACAACACACACCTAAAGAAATAGTTAACATTGACTAATAATGGATTTAAATAAGATACTTATAGAAATGTATAATTATTTGTTGGTTGTCGGTTTTAAAGAAAATTTATTCATACGACATTTAATCCTCATGAAAAGTATTTTTTTTAATTAATTAAAATTAACGTATGAAGTATATTATGTTGCACCATCTCAACTTTCCTTGTATTTTGATTAAAATAAAACAGTTAATGTTACTAAAAACACTTATTATGCTAAAAATACTTCCGTTCCACGAAAATTAGATAAGTAATAAGCTGTCTAAATGTTATAGTTTCATCATCAATTTCTTTTTATAAATGCTCCTTCCTCCAATGTAACATGCCACAACTAAATCTATTTAAAAATTATAGAATCAATTAAGAAATTGAAACTCTCACGGCCATACAATAGGGTGATCTCATCTAATTGGGTGATAAAATCGAAATTTGAATAAAAGTCCATTGTTATTATCAATCAATGTCTTTACTTTTAATTGGAATTGCACACAATCTTACTATTTACTAAATCATGCACTTCAATCGTAATAACTACAAGTAATACCGTTCATAACCTACATTTATTTATGCTGCCTAAACATCGCTATTTTTGGTGACAATAACCTTAAGTCGGTGATACTCTAATTAGACTATAACCAAATTACACAAGTTTAACCTTTTTATCACTTAATCAGGGACAATGAAATGTCTTAAACTATATTTAGAAAACAACATTAGTTAAATTGCATATATCGCCACTACATGCATCACACCTTACATCATTTATAGGTACGTCTAGATAACCTCTTGCTGTAAGACAGTCGATAAAACATGCCAGGAATATTATTAGTTTAGTGTGCGTGATAATCTTACGTGACGTCTTACACTCGTGATATGTATGACACTTTGTTAAGGTGCGTGAATTGCTCAACATAGAGGTTACTTCAGAATAGAGTTAGTTTCTAAACTCAATTGTTTTCGACGTTTTCACAACTGTCATAGTCTATCTAGACGTATACATATATAAATGAGCTAATATACAGGATGTCCCAAAGTTAAGGGAAAGTACCTTAAATATCGAAGATAGGCTATTTTAGTGAAAGAAGACGTTATGTTATTTTTAAAAGTAAGTGATTCTGCATTCAAAGATTTTCTAAGAATTACTTGCCTCGTCTGGGAATCGAACCGAGTTAAATATAAAAAACACACACCCCTACTTTTATGATGCCAATCGAAAGAATGGCCAAAAACTAATGCCTGTACAAGGGCATCTTATGAAAATAGCTCAGTTTTTTCTATATTATAAATAGGTATGTAATCCTAATTTTTTATTTCAAATTATCTCGTTGTCAAACCTACATTAGTTGCAGACAGTAATGTACGCGTTGGAAGACCACGACATACCCAACATAGTTAATTTTATTGAGTTACACGTTATTTTGCGGAAATCCATAATTATCCAATTATTGTAAGACTTCTTGGGTGTAAATTCCGTTAGGATTGGATAGATGTCGACTTGCCAAATTCTGGCACAAGATCTCGGGCCTTATCCATCACATTAACTAGTACCTACCTATTTAATTGAAGTGGCCTTGATAAAGACAATATTTAGAAATTTGTTTTTGTGTAGGAACAACATACCATGTATGAATAAGAGACCTCGGACAAATGTATTTCATGATGACAATGTTTTAATTTCAATATTTTTATTCACTGTATAAACTTTTATCTACAATTAATACCCACAATTCAAACTTCTTCATAGCTCCCGTATGGTCTAGTGGCTAGGATACCTGGCTTTCACCCAGGAGGCTCGGGTTCGATTCCCGGTACGGGAATAATTTTTTATCACGCAAAGATATTGCTTTGTTTTAATAATAACATAATATCTTATTTATTTTTATTTAAAATTAAATAGAAATTATTTACAATCAAGACGTACTTTTATTATTTATAAAAAAATAACTCGATATTATTATCAATGTTGCATTGCTTTGTTAAATGCGAGTTTGTAATCTAACAGATAACACTAACAGCCGCTTAGTGTTATCTGTCACAATGCCCAAGTAAAGTAGCAGATTAGGTATTATTATTATAATATACAACACTGTAAGCCTAATACATAAATAGATTAATTATTAAGAGTAACTTATTTAATAGATAACAATTGTAAACTATAAAGTGGCTCTAGAAGTTCTTCTAAATCTAATTAGTTTGACAGTGTTTATTATATAGCTGACAGTTAGTTGACGCTTGACATGTACCACAGAGCAAGCAACGTTACACCGAGAAATGCGCAAATCAAAAAGTCTTCACAAGAATATTAAAAAAATGTATATTAGTCTATAGCGTATAGGTGTTTGGACTGCTAAGAGGTCTCAGAGTGGCTCAAGCGGAAGATCGGCGCTGGACATACTTAATATGTGTGTCGGCATATGGCGAGCTTGTGCCTATTTGCAGCTGATGTTAATATAATTTTTGTTTATTATGTTTTATGTTTATAATTAACTTTAAGTAAGTATTATTGTATTTTTATAAATTTATAGCTGCTTATAAAATATTTTATTATTATTATTATATATCAAGTGAAGGGGCTCCTCTGGAGATTTTGGGATTTATTCGAGTGCGTCAGAATAAAATAAGAGGGACAAACTGGCACCTTTTGAAGTACTCCAAACATACCTGAGCTTAGTATAGAGTCGTATGTCTAGAACAGCCGATCAGATTATTAAAAAAAAAACGATAACGAAACAAAGTGTGTATTTCAATAATCTAACAATTTGAGCTACATAAGGAAATCGGAAAGTCACAAAGATTCAAACCAATAATTTCAAACCGTCAGGTTAAGGGAATTCCTCCACAAAATTGTCAGATTATGGGTCAGATGACAAGAAGTTTTTTTTTTGCGTTTTCAAAAATCGTTCATAACTTTTGGTCACTTCCAAATCGTCAGTCTTTTGAATAGGAGCAACAATATGGTTCACTTAATATCTCGTCTCAATGACGAGTTTTTTTTTCTATATTCAACCCGCAAAACGGCAGATTAATATTTTTAACGTTACCAGTAACACGTGGGGCGCATACACTATTAATATCCGAAGCGCTTGAGCATTTCTTTGTGACGCTAGTAAATAGTTGTACACGCCTTCAATACGCCCTATCCATTACCGCCGAACTTCACCATTTATTGTCACGAAGATTAGTGCCGCTCAGGATGCTTGAAAAACCCAAAAATTCTGAGAGGCACTACTATTGCGCTCGTCACCTTGAGACAAGATGTTAAGTCTCATTTGCCCAGAAATTTCAGTAGCCTTCAGACCGAAACACAATAGTGCTTACACATTACTGCTTCACGGCAGAAAAAGGCGTCGTTGTGGTACCCATAATCTAGCCAGCATCCTGTGCAAAGGAGGTTCCCACTGGTAAATGCTCTTAGGCCTGCGACTAAGGGAAGTCGCAGTCGAAGTTCTTTTTATGCCAGGGGAAGCAAATTCAATCGTTCTCGGCCAATGTGGGATCAATATTAATGTTGGAGACAGCAACTTAACAGCACAGTGAATTAAGTTGAATAGAAGCTTACCAACGCCAGCGTTCGACGCGACCCGGTCCAGGATCCGGATATTGAGCGAATCTTTCAGCTGCTGGATCACCATCTGGTCCCGACGTCTCTGCAGGTCGTACTCGCCGATAGTTTGCGACAGTTCGGCAAGTTTACCCTCGAGTAACGCAACCCGTTCCTCTTGCCTGGCGCAGATTTTGCGCGCTGCTTCTTCGGCACGTTTTGCTTTTATTTGCTCCTAGAAAGTATTTTAAAAACAAACTTTATCACGTAAGTTACCATGTGACAAAGAAAGAACCACGGTACCACTTCTTGGAAATCTATATCCTATAATACATACATATAATCTCGCCTCTTTTTCGTAGGGGTAGGCAGAGACCACTTCTTTCCACTTGCTACGATCCTTACATACTTGTTTCGCTTCGTCTACATTCATTATTCCTTTCATATTGCTCTTCAGTTTAGGGTACTCTTGACTTGGCCTTTTTCCAAGACGTCCCTGAATTGATCTTGAAACGTCCGCCTAGGTCTTCCCCTTCTACCACTTTCATTCACACTGGCCTTATACACTTTCTTCGTCAATCGTTCTTCATTCATTCTCTCGACATGTCCAAACCATCTCATTATATATCCTATAATACTATAGCAAAAATATTATTTACCGAAATAACCTGATGGCGTACACCCCATTCTCAAGCTGTGGTAGCATTTAGAACTTGAATGCGTTGCTTTAAATACACCAATTTTCAAACCATTTGTCAACATCTGTCAAGTGAGCCGAATAGGATTTTTTTATGAAAATAAGGGACGAGACAAGCAGGACGTTCAGCTGATGGTAATTGATACGCCCCGCCCATTACAATGCAGTGCCGCCCAGGATTCTCGAATAACCCAAAAATTCTACAATTGCGCTCGTCATGTCTATGTCTCAAGTCATAAGATGTTAAGTCTCATTTGGCCATTAATTTCACTAGCTACGGCGTCCTTCAGGCCGAAATACAGTAATGTTAGAGTATGTTATAATAAAAACACATTACTGATTCACGGCAGAAAATGACGCCCTTGAGGTACCCATAATCTAGCCGGCGTCCTGTGCAAAAGAGTCTCCCACTAGTGGCACAGATGGCAGATGGCCATTTCAACATTATTGCAGCGTCAGCTATATGTTGCTGTGTAAAGTAAAATAATGCGTTTTGCGAACAAAAATTGTCAAAAATTTTCATAGCCAAGAATACTTATAATAAATATGTAGCGATATTGTGGTGCGGTCCGGTTGCAGGCGGTGGGACGGGCTTGCGGGCGACCGGACGCTGCGGGTGGAGGGGTTATTAATTTTATCTACACCCATGCTTTAAATCCTCTATTAAAGATTCTGAAACAGTTAGCTTATTGCCAACATTAAAACACCCAATGTTCTAATAACCATTACACCATCCAAAAGAGTGTTGTAATGTTGTACTGAATTTCATAACAACACTCCTATGTTTTTTTTTTATACCTTCATGTGCAAAGAGTTTCAACATACAGCCACATTCTTATTGCTCGATGCGTGGTATCTGTATGAATTTCAAAAAAGAGCATTTTCGTTTACGCGCGTAACACACTCCCTGAACGTCGCACGCCGTAAAAAAAAGTAGGTTATTCGAATCCCCGCCATTTTTCTTCGATATTTTTATTGTTTTGTTTACAAAAAATGAGCGATTCATTTTAAATGCTGCAAAAGAACATTATATTCGAGTGAATTTTAATTATTGCACTATACAAAATGTAAATTACTACTAAAATAAATAATTGTTTCATTAATAGTTTATTTGTATATAATCAGTAATGAATTATATTAGGTAAGTAAGCTAACTGTTCCAGAATCTTTTAGAGGATTCATATTCTGGGTGTAGATAAAGTCTTGTATGCAACTGTTGATAATTAGGTATTAAACACTCATGTGATACTATTATCACACTCGGCTTGGGCTCGTGTGATAAATCCACATTCGTGTTTTAATACCCCTTATTACACAACAGTTGCATAAATAACTATTAAAGGCCTATTTTTCCTCCTATAGTTCCTATTAATTTGCATTTTCAATGACTATCAACAAATCGCATGGTTAAACCCTAAAAGAAGCAGGCATACATTTGTGCATGCCATGTTTTTCCTGAGGCCAAGTCTACGTGACTTGATCAGGCGTTTTTAAATATGCATGTTTATGCGGACTGAAATAAATCATTTAACATAATTTAGGAGGACAAAGGAATATATTGCAGTAACTACCTTTAACTTTTGCATTACTATCAATCATCATATACATACATCCGAACTATTTATCCTTACAAACTATAGCGTTTATAATATCTATTGGTGAAATCATCATAAAAATTCTAAGTACAAATTAACATACATTACACAATATAGTTGTTCGACTGATTTTCATGATTTTTAATTTGTTGGATTTACCTCCGTCGCGAATCGTAGAATAAAACAAAACCATTGAAAATTTGACGAAAATAGAAAATAATTCCTTTCATTTAAAATCATTACTTATCACATTCTTTACAGGGTAATCTTTTTTTATGGAAAAGGAGGACTAAAGAGCGTACGGGCCACCTGGTGTTGTGTAATCACCGCCGCCCAGAGAATGTTCTCTTGCAACACCAGAGTAATCACAAGAGCATTGCCGCCTTTATCTCTGGATCTACTAAACCGATTTTGAAAATTTGTGTAATGAATAGAAATACAAATTTTTGTGAGGTCTGATATACTATATATTAACCCAAATAATGAAAATACTTTTTCATAGTAGTTATATTTGTAAAATACGTCGGAGAAAAAACCCTCCAAATAGCAATCCAATGTTTGCCGGGTCAGCTAGTATCAAATAAAACTAGTAGTGTATCTGATTATCAAATCTCTCACCTCTCGTATAGCGACAGAGTGCGATTGTTCCACCAGAGCCAGTTTCTGCTGCAGACGGAGAAGCAGCGCCGGTGTCTCCACGGTTCTCGTTTCAGCTCTGTGCAGCCGCCGTTGAGAAGCCTCCAGGGAACTGCTAAGATCACGAACTCGCTTCTCTAACTCGGCTTGTGATGCTTGAATATAAAAAATAGAGATGTCATGATCATTTTCATGAACAGATATAAACTTATAATGTATACTGCTCGGCTAAGTTGAGTTAGTAAATCTTTTATGGAGCGATGTATATGCTTTTATAATAAGACGCCAGAAAATGTTCAAAACACAAGTATTATGTTATTCAAAAGAATTGTTAAAAAACGTTTGTGTGGTAAAGGTTACTATAACATTAGTGACTTTCTTAATGATACCACAGTTTGGGAATGAGCGACCGCCCTCAGGCTATTAAATAATAAGTTTAATTGTACAATATTACTTTGTAAGCATATTTTTTGATGAAAAAAAAGGCCCGCTGAGTTTGTTGCGCCCATTCTTCTCAAGTTTGAGGCATTCGTTTTGGAATGGGTGGTAGTTTTTGACTTTCAATAAGTGATGTCATATCCTATTTTGAATAAAAATATTTGAATTTGAATTTAATATAAAATAAAAACATCATTCGATACAACGGCCATAACAAACTTGAAATAGTTTAACGATCACAGATATAATATAAGTAAACATAGTTGTCAAACTTAGGTGAAATTATTGTAATTAAGGTCAAGTCAAATTTTCACAGAAGTCTTAAATTCAGTAGGGTAATATTAGTAAGGGAATCTCAACCTTATAATTCGCAAACGAAAGTCGAGTATGAGATACATTACTTTTTTAATATTTACTGAACTGTACGACATCATTCGAGAAAAATCCTTAGCGGTATATCTTCCTGAGGAGAAACGCACCTTATTGATTGATTAGTGACTAAGAAATCGAAGTGAGCATTTAGTGAGAGATATATCAAGCGACACAATAACGAGTATGCTATAGTTATTGTTAATCGATATAAGTAACGAGCTATTGCTCCTAGTAAGAAATATTCAGATACCTGGCAACCGGAACGTTTATTAAATTATTTGCGGTATTTGGATGATTACCCGTGTCTCAACCATCTTTTTTTTATGGAATAGGAGGTAATATAATATTTAATATAATATTTACAAACGAGCATACGGGTCACCTGTTGTTAAGTGATCACCGCCGCCCACATTCTCTTGCAACACCAGAGGAATCACAAGAGCGTTGCCGGCCTTTAAGGAAGGTGTACACGCTTTTTTTTAAAGGTAACCCATGTCGTATCGTCCCGGAAACACCGCACAAGGAAGCTCATTCCACAGCTTTGTAGTACGTGGAAGAAAGCTCCTTGAAAACCGCACTGTGGAGGACCGCCACACATCCAGATGGTGGGGATGATATCCTAACTTGTTAACTCGTTTGGTTTAATAAGCCCGTCAATTGAAATGACAAGCCCTTTCGTTAAATATTTGTAAATGGCTAGTGAGATACCATATCTAACTACACATCATTTTATACAGTCAATCATTATTTTTTTTATATATAAGAGGGGGCAAACGGACAAGAGGCTCACGGAATTGGGAGAGGTGAGAAAACCGCCCATGGACATCCGCAACAACAGGTGTCAAGAAATGCGTTGCCGGCCTTTAAGGTGGGTATGCTTTTTTCTTGAAGGTCCTAAAGTCGTATCAGGACGGGAAAACCGCAGCCGGTAATTGATTCTACAGAGTGGCTCTGCGAGGCAAGAGATTTCTTGCAAAACTTTGCACGTAATATCCGGTGGTGGAATTCGGCCGAAAGAATCAACCCGAACAGCTCCTCTGAGCACTCCCCGTGATAAATGCGGTGGAAGATGCTTAGAATAGGACTACACCAAACAAAACTTATGAACAGTGTTTGACCATCATATAATATAGCATATCAACGATTTTTAAATTACGTTAAACTCTCATTTAACGAGAGTTAAGAAATGATTAACTCTCTTATTATTATACCAGTCGATCCTGTACAAAGGAGAATTTGACACAGGATGCTGGCTAGATTATGGGTACCACAACGGCGCCTTTTTCTGCCGTCAATCAGTAACGTGTAAGCATTATTGTTTCGATCCCATGTGCGTCGGAGCTAGTAAAATTACTGTGCAAATGACATGACAACATCTTATGTCTCGAGGTGACGAGCGCAATTGTAGTGCTGCTCAGAATTTTTGGGTTTTCCAAGGATCCTGAGCGCCACTGCATTCTAATGAAGAGGGCGTATCAATCACCATCAGCTGAACGTCCTGCTCGTCTCGTCCCTTATTTTAATAAAAAAAAATAAGTTAAAGGACTCGATTTTTTCAAATATTGTATATGTGTCGATTTTTTTATTCTTAATGGTGAATTTTTAAGAAGCTTACCTTGAGCTTCGTTGGTGCTCACAATGTTGTCTTCAAGTCTTTCTTTTGTCTTCCTTTCATCATTTAGTTTTACATGAAGTTCTCTGAAAAAATTAGGTTAAATTTTGTTAGTTACTAGATTTCCATTAAGCTATAAGAATATATTTATCATATCCAGTTAATATGTTGATTAAAGTATTTAGTTTGATTTAAACATATAAATAAATCACTTTTTAAAAGAATAAAATGCGTGGAATTGATCCAGATTGATTTGATTGATCTGGAATGGTCTCGATACGGCGGATTAACTAAAATAATAATAAAAATGTAACTTTTACGCATAATCGAATGTTAAGCCACAGTTACAATAACACGCGTTTAAATTCTTTAAACTATTTTATTTTGATGATGACTAGTAATTGAATTTAGTAATCAGTGCAGTTTAGTCCAACTTGAGAGATAGGATAGTTTTTATATCGATTTGAGACCCATAATTATTTTTAATTCCAATATTTGTTTTGTATGGACATATTTTCTATGAGAGAATTTATTGACGCATGGTTTGACAGTGCTGCTGTGAAACAATTTCATTATAACAACAGGAAGTATATTTTACGATATAATTCTTGATGTTATGAAATATTATTGACAAATTCATAAAAAATCAGTATTTTATTTATTATGACGTACAGAACAACGTCTGTCGAGTCAGCTAAAATTTGAAATACAAAATTTTATGAACGATGCGGGATTCGAACCCACGACCTCAGGCGTTCCGTGCCGGTGCTCTAACCAGCCCCGTTATAAAATTCTGTTTGCTTTGTTCAACTCTCAGGTTGTGGCTTCATCTACAAGATCTACTTTACAGTTGATAACCTGCTCAACCCCAATATTTGCATATTAGGAAAATCATCGTTCATAAAATTTTGTTTTTCAAATTTTATTTGTGTATTAATCCTAGAAGTGAGAGTTATCACTTTAAAAACATAACATTTTGTTTATACTTAGACAATTTTATTTCTTAAAACATAACTTTACAGAGCACTTACATAAATTAATAGTTAAGGAACAATCCAAAATGTATACAAAGAATGATAGATCAATAAAATACCAACATAAAAGTAACACTTGTCTAATGTTTCACATCATCTTTTTAAATACAAACACCTACCTACTTCCACTGGCATTTACTCTGGTGAATTTATATTAATTACTAGCTGACCCGGTAAACGTTATTTTGCCATATAAAGTATAATTCACGCGATAGTTTTATAAGTAATAAAATATTGCCTATATTATAGCCTGTACATCATTTTGTACTATTGTCAATAGTTTTTGCAGCGCACGCAAAATAGGTTTTCGATTTTACACCTTGTGTTACAAAATAGCAATTTTATTACGGATCCCTAATTTTGGAAAAAAAACATAGCCTAGCCTTCCTCGATAAATGGACTACCCAACACTGAAAGAATCATTCAAATCGGACCAGTAGTACCAGAGATATATACACTTTTTGATATAGTGTCTAAATATTCAATAGAATTAATGTAATTTTTTTAATGAAAATAAGGGTCGAACAGGACGGTCAGCTGATACTAATTGATACGCCTGCCAATTACAATGCAGTGCCGCTCAGGATTCTTGAAAAACCTCAATAATTCTGAGCGGCACTACAATTATCGTCACCTTGAGACATAAGATATTTAGTCTCATTTGCCCACTAATTTCACTAGCTACGGCGCCCTTCAGACCGAAATACAATAATGCTTACACATTACTTGCATAAATAGGTGCCTTTGTGGTACCCATAATCCAGCCGAGATCCTGTGCAAAGGAGCATCCCACTGTAAATTATTAATTATAAATCACACAGTCTATATTCATATAGTCTATAGTCAATATTCTAATAACCAACTTAAAAATTTACACCTATGAATGAAAAACTGAGTTCATTTTAAACTAAGTAAAGGCAAAATATTAAACAAAGGTACTAAAGTACATTTAAGTATTATAAAAACACTAGGTTTTACCCGCGACTTCGTCCTCTTTTAATAATTATTACCTACTTTGGGCATTTTTTTTTATTTCTTATGATATTTATTCAAATAATACACACAAAATGCTCTTTCCGCTTTTCTATGCTCCAGCGCATATCCCTTGTAATTGTGGACAGGCTCTTTAATAGTATTTGCCTGTGAGCTTTAATCTCCTATTTCACCCCCATGTGTAGGTCAAAGTTTCAAAAATGCTCGAACAAATGTGTCTAAATACAAAGTCTCATGGTTTTATCTTCGATAATGACGAATTTACATACACACTGCCATCCCCATTTCAACTCCTCCATAATTTTCATTCGCAATAAAAGCATGTAGCCTATGTTTTTTCAAGGTCTATTCTATATCTGTACAAAATTTTATCAAAATCGGTTCGGTGGTTTATGCGTGAAAGCGTAACAAACAAACTTACATTTACATTTATAATATTACTAGCTGACCCGGCAAAGGTTGTTTTGCCATATAAGTTATTTTTAGAGCTAGACCGTTTCTTGGACATTGCAACATTAAATAACTTTAACTTTTTTTCTAAAACAAACGTTACCTAAGTTACTCCTTGCAGCATCAGCTATCTGCCAATAAAAGTCCCGTCAAAATCGGTCCAGCCATTTAAGAGATTAGCCGGAACAAACAGACAGACAGACAAAAATTAAAAGAAAATGTTATTTGGTGTATATAATATATTCATATACATATTGTGGTGAAAAACGGTTATTTTAATATTACAAACAGACACTCCAATTTTTATTTATATGTATAGATTATAATTACATGGCGATACATGTACCGACAGGTACACTTAAAAAAAAAGCGCGCACTTTCCTTAAAGGCCAGTGACGCTCCTATGTCTCCTCTGGTGTTGCAGGAGAATGTGGGCGGCGGTGATCACTAAACACTAGGTCCCGTACGCTCCTTTGTCCTCCTTGTCCATAATTTTTTTTTATACCTATGAATGAAAAAATGAGTTCATTTTTAAATGGAAACGCAAATTATTATACAAAGTACTTTTAAGTATTATAGACACATTATAATTACATATTATATTCATTGCATAGACCTAAAATTAATGTAGGTAAAAAAAAGAAACGAACTTGAGCATAGCAGCATGATCTGCCCTCTCCTTCTCTCTCTCCTGGATCTCATACGATATCTTTGCTTTCAAGTTGTTAACCTCTGTCAAGTGTTGCTGAACTAACATCTTAGTCTCTTCTCGCATTGTTGTTATAATATTTTCATACTGAAACAAAGTTATTCCTAAGAATACAACCAAAATACATAAAATGGGATAGTTTTTTTATAATGGTAGTAGTATCTTGTATGCTTCGTTCAACTCTCAGGTTGTGGCTTCATCTACACTCTACAGGATCTACTTTACAGTTGATAACCTGCTCAACCCCAATATTTGCATATTAGGAAATTGACTTGAGGTGTCGCTCTTATAAATCTAAACAATATGTTATGTTTTACATATATAAACTGATAACCCTCACTTCTGGAATTAATTAGACAAATAAATCTGAAAACAAAATTTTATGAACGATGCGGGACTCGAACCCGCGACCTCTTGCGTTCCGTGCGAGCGCTCTTTACAACGAAGCCAACCGTTCGAGTGACGTGTGTATGGTTTTTCAACTCACAGGTAGTGCCTTCATCCACAGGATCTACTCTACAGTTAATAATCTGCTCAACCCCAATTATCATATTAGGAAATTGACTTGAGATGTCGCTCTTAAATTTAAACAATTTTTATGTTTTAAAGTTATAGCCCTCACTTCTGGGATTAAATATTAGTTGTAGTATTAAATAACAATTGTTGTTAGTATTATTATTTATCACTAGGTGCCACGACGTCCTGTCGTCAACTGGACATGATAAGCTAGAAAAATACTAAGTCTGTGTATATATCTAGTGTGATAATATGTAGCTTACCTATATGTTTCCCCGATCTCTTGTTAGTATTCATGCAACATTTTAATTAAATCTATTCAGTAGCTTTTGCGTTTCTCCCGAAATTATCACCAGTGGGAGGCTCCTTTGTACAGAATGCCGGCTACATTATGGGTACCACAACGGCGCCTATTTCTGCCGTGAAGCAGTAATGTGTAAGCATTACTGTTTCGGTCTGAAGGGCGCCGTAGCTAGTGAAATTACTGTGCGCAATTATTGTAGTGCCACTCAGAATTTTTGAGCTTTTCAAGAATCCTGAGCTGCACTGCATTGTAATGGGCAGGGAGTATCAATTAACATCAGCTGTACGTCCTGCTCGTATCGTCAGGTATTTTCATAAAAAAAAAATATAGTTACAGACAAACAGACAAAAGTTCTATAAACTACTTTATCTTTGGTATCGTTTGTAGAACCCAAAGTAAGTATTTAAAAATATATAATATTCAATGTACATTTGTTTTCTTTTGTTACAATTTTATTATTTACCTAATTAAGAGTAGTTTTTTTTTATTAATAGAATTTATTGTTTTATGATAATTTTATGTAGCGCACGAAAAACTTTTTAAATAGTCGTTAATCGTTTTATCTATACAACTATTACCTCTGCCTATTTGAAAACAGATACCGATGATTGAAACCGAATAATTGAAATAAAATTTTTGAATAAGAGGGCGCAAAAAGGATAGAGACTCACATGATGGGAAGTGATGGAAGAACAGCCAACACCAGAGGTCGTCAGAGCCAGCCGTCAGTCGCCAGCCTTTAAGATGGGGTTATGATCTAAGCTTAAAGGTCCCTATGTTTTATGGATATCGGAATGCTACAGCCGGTTATTGCTTCCACAAAGTGTGAGGCAAAAACTTTCACAAAATACGCGGTTATAGAATGCCAAGGTCAACATGAAGCGGGTGGAAATTCGCATTTTAACGAACTTTTAAGGAGCTAAATCAAATTTGTCATAAATAAGAATACTACAGAGAAAGATAACAAGTTTCTACATATCATATATAATGATATTATGTTAGGTATTTGGTAGAAAAATTTATACAAACGCCTAACATTTATACAAATCTCGCCGCAAAAATTGACTTTGACTACTTGACTACACGTCCTGAGGATGCCACGTGTAGAGGCGAAACACGTGTCGAATTGTTTAAAGACAAAAATTGGCGGAATTAACATTTCCGCAAAGTAACACCTACTTGAATAAATTTTCAATAAATAGAAAATTTAAGATACCTTATCCCTGGTAACTTTTTTATCTGCTTGAAATGCTTCTTCCAATCTTGCCTTCTCAGCAGTAAGAGTTGAGAGGGATAATGTAAGAGCAGCAACAGAATCTCCTGTATCTGAAACTGGTTGAATATGGTAAAACTAGGTGACTATAGTAAGAATACTTCACACACTGAAATAATTTTACAAAACAATTATATATAATGGATTAAAAAAATGTTATTGATATATTATTTATCTATATATATATAAAAATGAATTGCTGTTCGTTAGTCTCGCTAAAACTCGAGAACGGCTGGACCGATTTGGCTACTTTTGGTCTTGAATTATTTGTGGAAGTCCAGGGAAGGTTTAAAAGGTGAATAAATATGAAAATGCTGCGAATTAAATAAAACCAACAATTATGTTTTTCCTTCGATGTGTCCCCGTCACTCAGAAATCAAATTGAAATAATAGTTTAAAATGAATAACTAAGTAGAATTTTTATATATTTCTAACTTTCTCAGGAGGTAAAAAATAAACTTAATTTTAGCTGACTATAGTTGATGGATTAACTACAGTTGTTAAATATCTATCAGATTATGTTTATGTAGATTGATATATCTTAAGTTTTGTCACAAATTAAATTTCTGAACTCAAACAATACTATTTGGCATACATTCAAAAGTTTGGGTCTTTTATTTTTCGATTGAGGCAGTACGAAGTCTGCCGGGTCAGCTAGTATATGATATATTTATATAAAATATATTATAGTTATATATATATATATACTTATGTATTTTATGCAATAAATCTTATATTGAATATTTAGAAAAAGGATGTATGGTCACTCCAGAAAACCAGATGTGCTACTACCTTACTTAAGTTAGCCGGGGCTTAATAGATGCCCCTGATATTCATAATGAGTTGATTCGATTGTATACACCTGACCATTATAGTGGCACACACTACAGCGCCTGTGCATGAGTCTTGAAATAATTTAATCGTCTCTTAGAAGCCAACCCTGATTGTGGTCTATTTACTAACAAACTTGAGGTGCTGGTGCAGTTGCTGCTCCAACTTTGTGAGTCC
Organism: Leptidea sinapis; assembly: GCF_905404315.1. Classification (NCBI taxonomy): domain Eukaryota; kingdom Metazoa; phylum Arthropoda; class Insecta; order Lepidoptera; family Pieridae; genus Leptidea; species Leptidea sinapis. The sequence goes on from NC_066280.1 coordinate 7,601,833, forward strand.
TCGCATAATAGTGTTTAGCAATAGCAATGCACTTGATTAAAGTAACCGATAATGGTATTGTAATTGTTTTAATCAAAAAGCGAACAAGACAATAGAGCCTTAGGCTAACCATCTTTAGAGTGAGAGGCAAAATAAATGTGAAGATACTCTCTCATACAAAGCTTTACATAATAATAATATCGACACACTTTTTACACAAATTATCTTGCCAAGTTAAGCATCTATAGCCTGTGTTATGGGTTACAAGACAATGATATATTTAATACAATATACTTACTTAAACATTAAAACATCCATGACTCAGAAACAAACATCCGTATTCATCATATAAATGCTTGCACCTACCGGGATTCGAACCCGAGACCTCGAGCTTAGTAGGTAGGATCACTAACCACTCGGCTATACAGATTGTCAAATACTGTATTATTGTTATAGTTTGAACCATCACATTAATCAATTTAGGATGTGGGCCTGCTGGTTTTTGTATTATAGTATTGAGATTTAACATTTTAAACATACCTTCATTGCTAACAGTTTTATTTAAAGCCTTTAAACTTATTTCCAAAGCTTCCTTCTCCTTCACTAATCCTTTATATGCCGCAACAACATCTGAAACGATTAAGTAACAATTAAGCATGTAGAATGATTTAAACAGTTGCTTTTTTATCAAACAACATGGCTTTTCAGCTTTCTTTTCTTTAATCAAATTATTGTCCAACTATATCTTTCTTATACAAATGATTTAAGTTTTCTTTAGTGTTAATTCCACCAATATTTGTTTTTAAAATAATTTGACATGTGTTTCGCCTCTACACAAGGCATCCTCAGGACGTGTTGTCTCGCCAAAATCTGGCATGAGACAGAACAAATATTGGCGGAATTAACACTAAAGAAAACTTAAATCATTTGTATAATTAAGGTTTTCCGCAAAGTAACGCCTAATTCAATAAATATATCTTTCTTAGTTATTGCCCCTTGCTCTTTTACTGTGCCAGATTACTTTTTGGTGATGAGGCTTGATGACCTGATGTGTCATCTGAAGTGATACATTCTGCCCATAACAATGTAATGCCAATCAGAATTCTTATAAATTTCACATTATATATTCTCTTCTAATTGGCAGTGACTAGGCTTCACTTTTGAGTCTTGAGTATTTAAGTAATCTACATGACCCAAACACAAACCTAAAAACATTACAGCTCTTGACAGCAGAAAAAGATGGCGCTGTTGTACATATATAGCCATCATCCTGTACTAACAAACCTCCCAGTTCCAGGTGAATTACTTACCTTGAACCAAGAAATAAACAGTTGACTTGGCAAGCAGTTTTATAGGAAATATATTGCAGTTATTGAGTTCACCAGAATATATTCTATAAAAATTCACAAAAAAGTTTTACCAATAGCAACCGAAGGTTTATATATAACGTTCATCGTTATTGAGTCCAAAACACTAAGTAATGTAAAAAATATTTGGAGGTAACAAGAAAATATTATATTATTCTTATAGATTTTCATTCAAAATTCATTCGGATTTTAATACGACATATGGTACTCAATTCGAAAGCTTTGCCATACATGTAATAATTAAAATTCACATTATATGATAAAGTTAAGCTCTCACCTCGTAAACGGGCTTCATATCGTTTAATTTGATCAGCTTGTTTGGTTATAGTAGATATTAACTCTTGCTTTGATAATGACTCCATGTTTTTGTCTTCATGTAAAAGTGTATTATTCTTTACTTTTGGTACGTACAACAAAACCGTAAGTCAGGATCCTCCAGAGTCTGGTATAATTAATTATTTAGTCTTATCTAAAGATCTAAAAAAATTAAATAAGATTGATTTGTAAAACAGCTGATCTATTGGTAATAAACAAACAGTAAACATTATTCTTGACATTGACAGTACGTAACTTTTTTTTTCTCTTCGTGCAAGTCACAAACTTATAAAGGATACGCCATCAAGCCAAATGATAATAATAATACAATATACTAGCGTATAGATATTCGAAGCGTGCGAGAGAGAAAATATCTCTAAACATAAATAGAAAAGGAAAGCGAATCCATTGTTACTGTGACCAATTTTGATTGAAAGGTCGTCAAAAGGTTACAATGCTTGACATTTTAGCTCCCTAATATTAAGAAAATTGAACGCAAATCGAAGCAGTCTTCTCATACTGTCTACCTTTAATTATTAGCGGTAAAAGTTCATACAATTAAGTCACAATATAGTAAACTATCACTGCATAAAATAAAGAGTGTTTTGGTATTGAATCTAGGTCGATATGTGGATGTGCATGACAAAGTAACTGACAAACAGTTACTTTGTCATGCACCCAACGTGATTTACGTGATTGTTTCTCGGCATGACATGATTATTATAACACTAGAAATAAGGGATTGCTTGTAACTAATTCTAGTAGGCTTCATAAGATACATAATAGCTTTAAGGGTAAATGTATACACTTCTATAATAAAGTCCCAGCCACTGTTCAGGCATTATCTATAAATAAATTTAAATGTTTTATAAAAAAAATGGCTCTGTCGTAAATTCTATTACTCCACTGCTGAATATCTAAATGATCGGACAGTCTGGGAATAGATTGTGATTATTTTGTATCGATAGAAATGACTGTACAATATTGTATATTTTTATTGAAAAGAGCGGAAAAAAATAATGCTGGGAGAGTTTCTTGCACCGCTTCTTCTCTCTCAGAGCGCCATTTGTTTCCGAAGCGGTAGTAGTATCTAGTAGTTATTAGAAATGACATCAAAAAGAATTCTAAAGGAATCAATTTTGAGAAAATAAATGCCTTTTTACGGTAACTAATGGTTACCATTAGTTACCCTTGGTTCGGTAAAAAAGGTGTACAATTTTCTAAAAGGCTGGCAACGCTTCTGTTATTCCTCTGGTGTTACAGAAGAATATGGCCGGCGATGGTTGCATTTAATAATTTCTTGTTTTATTTTAAATATATTATAATTTTCACCAGAATATATTCTATAAAAATTCACAAAAAAGTTTTACCAATAGCAACCGAAGGCTTATATATAACGTTCATCGTTATTTGGACGCACAGTGTAAATACGACTCAGAGTGTCTGAAGGAAAAACATCAGGATGTTCTTCAACTGGTATTCCGTTTCCAACGTTGAAACAACTTCGATGATACGTTCCATGTATAATAGCGTGGCATTACAACATAAAGTAAGGTGCAAACAAATTCATCTTCTTTACAAATAAAAAAAAGCTTGTTAGTGTCGTTGAAGGAGGATGTAGCACTCTGTGTAACGCATTTTCTTGATCAAAGTACTCTCGTTGTCCATTCTCCTGACGATAAGAAACACAAAGATCCAGCAGTTCCCGCGTGACCAATAGGGATAGAAAAACATACGTTTTTTTACTTTACTTCACATTCATGTCCACAGCGCCCACAAAGTAATGAAATTTGTGGCGTTTTTGGTGTCATCTTATTCCTGATAGGCTATACTACTAGAAATACATTAAATAATATAAGTATCTATGATACTTTTTTCAAAAACAAAATAAGAACTTGAGTTTTTGACATGAAATTTGATACCAAAATAATTTTGGCATAGTTTCAGAGTGTTTCGTGTAAAAAAAAGTTTGAAAACGTAAATAGCCAGCTATTTTATAAAAAATGCGCAGTTCATACAGTTTACAAAATGGTATAATACATCATTTATTTAATACCACTACGCAGTTATTGCTATTGAGATGCAAAAAGAGTAAATACGACTGTAAAAGAAAATATAAGTATAATAAATTTTAATAATAATAAAACATCGGGTGTACATAAAGCGAGCTTTATACACAACAGGTGTTCAAATTGTCTGCCACCGACTCTAATACACGCTCGACACCTTCTAATAAAGGCTCTACTAAGATAACGTTCATAGCGTCGTTCATTTATTTTTGAAACGGCCTCTTGAACACGGCTGCGTAATTCCTCCAAATTTGAAAATTTTTCGAGTATTATTTTTCCATTAGACAGCCTCAGAACTTAAAAAGACAACAGCTTTTAATTTTACATCATAGGACACTATAAATATTATTTTAAAAATAAAATACAACGTTATAATGTGAAAAACCACCCTAAAATTTCAATTAAGTACTACATGTTGCTTAGACTTTTTTGATGTGTGTGTATATATATATATATATTATTTTTATAAATATATAGATTATTAGCTCATAACAATATATTTATTACAATCAACAAAACTATGGTTTATGGTTTAAGAATCTTTATTTCTCAAAAGAATTAACAATTCACTTACTGAGAAAACTTAAATTATCTTAAAAGTAAAAAGTAAGTAATTTACGTACAAAGCAAACGAGTATGAAAAGTAACAAAAGAAAGATTTACTAATATCTAATAGTACAACAAAATATAAAAACACACTAATAATATGAGAATCGGTGAGTAGTCACAATTACAATTAGTCACAAACCACTAGAACAATAAATGAAATATGGCAGCACGAACAAAGTGAACAGAACCGGAAATTTTAAAGTCACGAATATTTAAAAATACGTCTGTTCAGCCTCATAGTGCATGTTTGTCCCGCTTCTTAATTTAAAAAATACACATTAATGACAAAAAATGTTTCTGAAATATTATTTATTTTTATTCAGTTATTTCAAAGAGGCATGAACAACTTTCTTGTTTACATCGTTTGTATTGATCCTCATGTTAGGTATATTAAAAGAACCAACTATGCCTCGCGTTGTTTCCCGGATTATCCCTTAGGAACAACATTGTTTCAGGATGAAAAGACATAAACACAGACAAAAACACACAAGGGCCTCCCCAAACATCCGGGATCTATGATTTTCAGTAAGTACTCCAAATTTCATTTTAATTATTTGAGCGTGTAAATGTAAATATAGATACAGATTAGACTATTGATATCATTATATATATATATATATATATATATAATGATATTTATTAAAAAAAAACACTAAAAAATATTAAATTATTATTTGTGTAGATGTATGAGTTGAAGTGTAAATTCATAACATCATAAATTTCTCCCCATTTTCATAGAATTTTCAGCACTGGTATTATTACGCACGCACACTAATACAAAGTAACTGACGTATGGCGAGTGTAAGATGTAGCTGTCATGCACACTAAAGTAATTAATCTGGCCTGTATTTATGCGTTGTGTAACAGCAAGAGGCTCTAGCCTCTATCTAGATGTATAAATTGTCTAAGCTTTTGTTTATATAATTATTTAGTCAATGCATAAATTACTTGGTCTAAGGCAGAAAGAGATTTAGTTATTCGGTTAGCCGTTAGAGTAAAAATATTCTTTGGAAGAGATACATTTACGATTTGTCGCAAAAAAAGATAGAGAAAATCATGTGAATCTAATAGTTATAAATATAAATAAGGAGTAATGTTAAGTCTGCTACCTTATATTTAATTGTAGTTTATTACCGCATATCATCACGAGAAGTGTTCCTAAATACAATTTAACAGCGAATTGAAGTGAAATAACTTCTTCTAGCCATCGCTATAATTCAATATCGTACCACTTCACATACTCAAATACCATCCTTACAATCTGGAACTCTGGTGTTCATCAAACACAGACCTATTCTCAGCGAATTTTTTAATTTCTCTCATAATCCTAAAATATCTGTTGGATGGACTTCCAGTGTTACCAGAAGTGTTCTTTTAAAAATACAATGAAATTATGAAGGGTAGAGATAAGGAAATTAATCGTTTGTGTATATGAAGAAGTCTCCGTCAAAATGCATTAAATTATAGTGGCGACACATTAGCATCAGAGTAAATCTTAAAAGAAGCGCCAAATATAAAATAATACTAATCACTCTAGGTGCACGTTTCCCTATAAAATTTCGTTAAGGTTATATTCGCTACATTACTTTATAGAACGTAAGCAGCTTCTCAATCGCAGTTGGTTTACGCCTGGGTATCCCTAGAACAGTTCCCCATATGTACCGCTGCGGAGGCTATGTAGACAGCCTTGGTCACCATGGCTTATCTTGCTGCCGCAGTGCGGGCCGACTCTCACGCCATGCCGCCTTAAACGATGTCTTGCGCCGGGCCTTTACTACCGTCAACGTGTCGGCTATCCTAGACCCGAATGGAATTTCACGTGATGATGGTAAGAGGCCTGATGGCTGACGGTGATTCCTTGGAGTCATGAAAAGCTACTGGTGTGAGATGCGACTTGTGTGGACACGCAAGCCCCCTCTCATATTGAACATTCATCTAGAGCGGGAGGTGCAGCGGCGGAATCTGCCGAAAACCTAAAGCGGAGGAAATATGCATCACTCGGTGATAGATACATATTTGTTCCCTTTGGGGTGGAGACGATGGGTCCTTGGGGTTCATCGGCACAAAAACTCGTAAAAGAGCTATCCAGGCGTCTAACCGATTTAACAGGTGACCCAAGATCTGGTACGTACCTCTGTCAAAGGATAAGTTTGGCTATACAAAGAGGTAACGTTGCCAGCTTCATGGGCACCTTACCTGCCGATAGCGATCTGAATGATATTTTCTATTTGTAATTAATTAATTTTGTTAGATTATTTAAGTTTTATTTTATTATTATTTATATAAATAGCGTTATTAATTATTAAGTCATATGTAAATAAATTATAAATAAATAATTCAAAGAACGTAAGTTGTTGAAATTTTCAATAACTAACTAGGTACTTTAGTCGACAATAATATTAAATTTTAACACGGCATACTTCAATTCGTCTACAATTAATGCTACATTCATACCATGCCATGTGCCTACACCTGCGCTATTGTGGAAGGTTTTTGAACTGTTATTTACATCATACAGTTGGACGCTTTTTCATGTTCTACCGACTGCCGTATGAGAAGATTCTCCTTACCTCTACCCTGTTTAGATGAAATGGAATAGCTATCCGACAACACTGCGGTCTTGCGGTGGATGTCATTTCGGATTGCTTACATATTCATAATGAATGTTAATAGGTACCTTATAAGTTAAAACGTCGAAAGTATGAAGTATGAGACTAAGTAAACTTATTAAGTAGTTCCATCTTTATCCGAGGGAACCAACGTTGTCTGATTTTTTCTTTATGGAATAGGAGGACACGTTTGTCGTATGTTCGTTAGCGTACGGGTCACCTGGTGTTAAGTGATCACCGCCGCCCACACTCTCTTGCAACACCAGAGGAATCACAAGAGCGTTGCCGGCCTTAATTAAGCTTAAGTCTGATTTTAAATACCAATGACTAATTTTATTTTTTATTTATTTGTATAAAGAAACTTACAGCTATTTATATTACATAAAGGTATGATAATCTATAAATATTACACTAGCCAAAATAGTTCCTAACGATGCTTATTACATAGTGAAATTTTACGACTTATTAAAAATAATTACAAAAAAAAAATACAAAAGTTTAAAGAGCCAATAAATTCACTGATACAAATATAACCTTTAGATACCAATTTTTTTAACAAAAGATACAAAATTGTACTTATTACATCGAAATATGTCTATGTGGTTATAACAGTCATTGTGTTCTGCAAGCTCTGATAAGAAATCTATTCTTACAATAATTAGTCCTAAAGAATGGCACTAAAAATATTTGATCGGTGGATCGATGACCTATTATTGGACATTTGAAGCAAATACGACTAAGTAGGAGTGGAGAGTCAACAAAGTTATTATTTATTTTGTACAAGAACGTCTGATCTCTGTGTTCACGCCTTCATTCTAAAGTATGTAACTCCGGCACTGAGTCACCAAATTTGTACCTTAGTCTCCTTAAAAAATTTTGTTGGATTTTTTCAATCTGATTAATATAGGTAGAATATAAGGGGTTCCATGCCGAAGAAGCATACTCCAATTGGCTTCTCACTAAGGAGTTGTATAACATAATGTACGTATTTATATGTTTAAAGTCACTAGATTGTCGGAAAACAAAACCCAGCATTTTGTAAGCCTTAGCTGTAATAGTTTCAATATGAGTGGCTAAGTTTAGTTCACTGTCAAGTAGCACTCCTAGGTCTCTGACCTTGGTCACTCTATCAATTGTTTTGTTATTTAACCTATAATAATAACGGATCGGTTGTTTCTTTCGAGAATATGTAATGGCATGACATTTACCTATATTTAACTTTAGATTGTTTGCAGAGCAATATTCATAAAATGTGTTTAACTCCTCTTGAAAACGCCGGCAATGTTCAACAGAGTTAACAAAGGAAAATATTTTTGTGTCATCTGCGTACAGTAAAATTTTGGAATGATGAAAACATTTTGTCACATCATTGATAAAAACGTTGAAAAGAAGCGGACCAAGATGAGAGCCCTGAGGCACACCAGATGTAACTGGTACAAAACTAGACGTATAGCCTTTTACTGCTACGACTTGGGACCTATCGCGTAAATATGAGGATAGCTATCTCAGGAGGTCACCATGTATACCGATGTTATTAAGCTTACTTATTAATAGATTATGTGAAATTTTGTCAAATGCTTTTGAGAAATCGGTATACACGGGGTCCACCTGATATCCCTTCTCCATTGCGTCTAATGTCAATTCTAGAAACTCACACAGATTTGGTTCGGTGGACGTACCACTAATGAATCCGTGCTGATTCATTATTATGAACGGTCTAATTGCTGGTAATAATGAATCATATACTATCTTTTCAAACAGCTTAGGCACTACAGACAACTTGGAGATACCGCACTAATTAGCAATGTTATGCTTATCCCCTTGTTTAAAAATGGGCACAATGATAGATTTTTTCCATATTCTGGGCATAGCACCTGTTCTTAAAGAAACGTTAAAAATATAAGCAAGAGGAGTTGCTAGTTGTTTACTACAATATTTGAGAAAAATCGAATGAATACCATCGGGACCAGTTCCTTTGTTAACGTCAACATTCTTTAGATATTTTTCAACCACGGAGTTATTAATATAAACAGAATTTATAACACAATCATTACATCCAGTATCTATGTGTACGTCGCCAGTAGAAGAAGGTTCAAAAACAGACTGTAAAAATGTGTTAAATAGATCCGCTATTTCTTGACCGTCGGATGCATAAATGTCACCCAAGTAAAGAGTATCAGGTATACCACCATATACTATCCCGTTTAGATTTTATGAAAGACCAGAAATACTTAGTGTTTGAACGGATATTTTCTTCGGTATGACTTACATATTTATCATAGCACTGAATCATGTATTCCTTAACTTTTCGTCGTGCAATCGAGAATTCGCTATAATCATTTAGCCTACCGTATGTTTTCCATTTCCTATGATATTTCAGTTTCCTATTTATTAATTTTATCAGATGGTTATTATACCAAATTGGGTAATTGTGATTAGTTTTAATCACTTTATAAGGCACATACTTGTCTTTTAGACTATTAACTATTTTATAAAAGGATTCTACTAAATTATCAATGTTATTTGAATCGAGATGAGTTGACCAATCAATATCCGACAGTTCTGAGTTTATTTTGTCATAGTCAGCTACATGAAAACGTCAACGTATAACTAATATTTAAATCTATACAGAAAGAGGGATGATGACCGTCCTCAGGCAGTGACAATGGGTCAACACGTTGCACCGAACATTCAGAGTCAGATATAACCAGGTCCAATTGTCGATTATTCTTATTGTTAATATAATTATATTGAGACCAGCTATTAAAACATAAAAACTTAAATATCTGAGATGTTGACCTGTTTTCATAGGGATTTTCTAGACATAATTTGATACCTGATGAATTGGGATCTGGGATCCATTTAGCTAGTCTAATATTAAAGTCTCCCACTAATAAAAAAATATCATCAGGATATTTAATCTTGAGGTCAGAGATATATTCATAAAAAGACTGTTCAGCTAGTATTTGGGTATCATTTTGTGGAAAATAGCTAATAAAATATTCGTAACGTGGTCATAGGAGATACTTTATTTAAGAAAATATTAACAAAGGTCACATCAGCGTCATACACGTACGGTAATGACTGCAAGCCTTGCATACTTACGCTTAACCCACTACGAACTGCAATTAAGGTTCCTCCTCCTCTTTAAGCACCTACTCTGATGTAATCACGGTCAGTTCGATACACTGTGTACCGAGAATCAAATAATTCAGTGTCATATATTCCCGGGCACAGCCATGTCTCACTTAAACATATAATGTCATAATTAGAGTTCAGCACATTCTTGTAAAAAACTTTTTCTTTAGTTCGTATTCCTCTAACATTTTGATAAAATATATTAAGACCCATTGTAACCATTGGATGTAACTAATAAATTTATTATGATATTTGAATATAATATCGTAACCATACTGATAAAATAATATAATACGCAGCAAGAATATTTTGGTAGCTCCAATGGACATCTGCATATTTTTAAAACATAGATGTAATACAGCACTACTGCTTGCAACAACAAACATTGACAAGTATTATTTAAACTAATTTCATTATAATTATTAATTTGTACAGATTTGTAACTTGAAAAAGGAATCCTTAAGTAATAATAATTGAAATAAAATAACAAAAACCAACAAATTAGATCAACACAAGCGGCGGCCATAGTACTTATACGATTTTTTTTAACGAATCATTCGACGTGATATGGATTACAGGTGAATGGTCATTCCGGCGCACCATGATCGTACAATTTCTTACCCAGCAAAAGGCGTAGCCTTTCTCCTTAGCTAAACGCTTGGTTTCTCTCAGTAGGAATTTATTCCTTGCAGACAGGTGGTCGTTAAAAAATATTTTCTTATCGCCCTGTGCGCCCTGGATACCAATATCACGTGCGGTGCAGTTTTTTAATTTGCGCAGTGATAGTAAAAAATCATCTTTTTTAAATCTGGAATGCATTTTTAATATTATTGGTTTAGGTGTTTTATTATCAACATCGTTCTTGACCGCTACTCGCGTTACAAAATCTATGTCGGTGTCTATATTGACAGTGAAATTGCATTTGTTTGCGACTTTACCATGCTCAACAGGTTCTCGCTTTTCTTCTCAGGAACACCATTAATTAATTACTAATATATTCTTATTGGTTTGCTTTTTTAATTAAGGTAGATAGGATACTGCATTCGTACTTACCTGCACCGCCAAGGTACCTATATAGTTGTATCAGCAGCCATTATGTAAGTAGGCACCTACACTAGTTTTAGTGGAATGCGAGTTGTCTCTGAAAAGTATCACCAACACAAATCGCAAGCTAAGAACTTCTTTGAAGGAATAAGTACGCTCATATTGTGAAAATTATTAGGTAAGTACCTACTTTGTGGAGAGTTCTACGTCATTCGCGTCGGTGGCGTAATTCGTAGAAACGAACTCTACACTGTGCCCCCGGTTCGATCCTCGCTTGCCACGTACCAATGTGCTTTCGATTTACGAATTCATAATATGAAAGTAGGTTTATTCGATGATTTTTAAGGTTCAGCAACGCAACAAGAGTATGGGTGATAATAGAGTATCAGGTGACCGGTAGGTATTACAAAACTACCTACGAAAAACAAATAGGTCCTTATTAATTTTGAAGTTGTGTTAGTAGGTATATAGTCAAGAAATCAATTTTAGTTTTTAGTTAGAAACAAGTTGCAAATTTTGATTTATAATGCTCGATATGTTTGTTCGATCATATTCAACTTTTCTTCTAGCGATCGAAATTTACACAATCGCCCAATTATACTAGACGAACATATGAAACTCTTGGCCAAGCGTATACAAAGTAACGTTAAAATAACACGCTTAAAAGATGACAAAACAAATCTGGCACATTGATCTGTCTCCCCGTCGCTATCGAGTTCAACGAACCCAAGGGGTAGCTTCACCCCTCGATCTCCTGTTAATAAAATTGGGCCGCTCGGCCCGCCTAATATTGTGTGCACCCTTTTCTACTATATTTTAACAAAAATCTATGAAACATGACACGATACTTGAACAAAATATTATAAAAGTGAGCATTTCACTCAATTTCACCTGTTGAGAGAGAAAATTTTATGTTTTATGCTTAACTGCTAAAGTACCCAGGTACTGGTAGGTATTATTATACTTAGGCAAAATTTATAATTTGGTTAGTTTAAAAACTAACCGGTGGATTTAGACCTCTGAAATTAACCGTAACAAGGGCCTAAAGGATCCCCATTTTCATGGTTATTTCGTGTAAACATCTTGAGAAAATGAAGCATTATTTTGGAAATATCTTAAAAGCAAACAAATTATTGTATCGTCTGCTAGACGGCTATTGCTCTCAAGCACTCAGCTTTCTCACTAGCCATTAGTGAGGTGAATTTAAGATTATTTGCTTCACTAAATAAGTATAAACAAGAGAAATAATTTTACCCAGATGTAAAAGGTTCCATCCTATTCAAGAATACCAAATTTTTTAAATGTTACCTATGAAATAATATGAACAGGAGCAGCAACTTTGTGCTTCAGGCTTACATAAACTAGATTGGTTGTGTACACCTTTTGTAATCGTTGGGGGATGATCACCTACCGGAACGGTAGCGCCTTGCTTGTCTATTTAGTATTTCATTTACGACTTAAAGACAAATAATCTCGAAGACTATGTCGAAAGCAACCCACACAGCATAAGATCTTTGATAAATAATACATATTTAATTTGTATCTGATTATTTAACAAAAAAATTTTTTTTTAATAACGTAATTTTGTAGGTATAATTAGATGCTTGGATGCAGGTAGTAAATAAAAGAATATTTAAATACATTATTGCTAATGTTGATATTTAATGTCTATATGAATATTAACTACATCGGATTACATTTCGTTGACAATTCAATATTAAATAAGCCAATTACATCCAAAATATTAATTATATTTTGTACTATATCTTATACCTATTATCTAACCTAGGCCAAACCTTACAATACCCAACTTGCCCAGAGAGATTTTTATGAAAGACGTAAAATAGCCAATGAGTATTGTATATTATTAGACATTTCGATCATATACAGTCCACTTCATCTAAGATCGATAAAACGAGAGCTCAATAATAATATATTGATTAACTATCATATAAAAATGAGATTACAAGTAAAATTTTAGTACGTGTTTCGAGTTTTTAGTTTCTTTGTTTCAAACTCCGTTCAAACGAACGTACGA